>NC_054756.1:3447500-4919580 GCF_018143015.1 Lytechinus variegatus | reverse complement strand
TATTGAAGTGTTAAATTGGTTGATGGGACATTTAACAAACATGTAATTTTATTGAAAGAAAATTAATATTACCAATGATGTTTATAAAGGAAACAATCAATATATTCAATACATTTAAAGGAAAATCTATCTATAGACCAAACTTAAAAGAAAAGGGATTCACCAAAATCACTGATATTTTAGATGAATTTGGACGCCCACCACGCTGGAGGGAAGCGAAGGAAAGGGGGTTAAAATTTACTGAGTATTTTGAATTGTTAGATTGCTATAAAATAATGCCAGGGAAATGGAAAGTTTTCTTTTGACAACAAAACTACCATCATCTTGTAAAAGATCCTGGGGATTTCCCTTCTCTTTTCTGTAAATAGACAACATCATGTTGCAATGCAAGTTACCTGTACGTTTTGTAAAACTGTTGTTTTTTTTCTCCATTTTTCTATTTTTATTTCATTATTCCATTCTTTATCTATAAAACCATGTATAATAATATTAATAATAATGATAATAATAATAGTAACGATAGTAATAATAAAAAAAATGATAATAATAAAAATAATATTAATAGTAATAATAATTGCATTTATATAGCGCTTTTTCCAGAGGATGCAAAGCGCTATTGATTGCATAAGACAACTTGAGGTTTATGGTTATATAAGTGTGTTTTGAGATGTTTTTAGGAGAGGTCAAGAGAAGAGAGGTTTCGAAGAGATGGAGGGAGTTTGTTCCAAAGACGTGGGCAAGCGATTGAAAGGAGTTGAAACCGGCCTGTTTTCTGGATTTTGGAATGACATGGGAAGGAGCAGCTGCAGAATGAAGAGAGTACACAGCAAAAATTGTGGTTTTAACCGGTGTACATAGAAGGACCACACCAGTTATTTTACACCGGGGATAAATTGGTGGTGCAAGTTTTACACCAATAGGTGTTATTACAACACCTATGGTTGTTACATTCACACTCTTTGGTGTTATGTTCAATCTCTAGGGTGTTATTTTTACACCTCAGGCTGTGGTCCTCTATTCCCGGCCTCTAACACCTTATTTGTGTCACTTTTAACACCACAGTTTTACGTAGATCTTTGTTGCTGAAATAATGAAGAAGTTTAAGAAGGTAGTGTGGTTGACAGAGATTTATAGGTTTGAACAAGTATTGAATAAAGTATTCTATCAGAAACATTTAGCAAATGAAGTTCATTTAGAAGAGTGGTAGTATGACACCATTATGGTTTTTGACAGATCAATCGTGCACATTGTTCTGAAGGCGTTGAAGTCTTCCAAGATCTTGTACAAAGAGCTCTGTTTTACTAGAATTTAAATGCAATTTATTATCAACCAGCCACGATTGAATGTCAAACATTTTGAAATCCGAAAATACGCGCAGGCTGCATCAGGCGGTATAATGTAAATATATATATTGCAATTTGGCTTTTACGTGAATGGTCTGTCATTTTTAAATAAATAAACCAATAACTAAAGCATATTCCGAATAAAGATGACAGGGTTTTGATTTGAATATTACAAATGATGCCGCATTGACAAGTGAATACTAGATTAAATGATAATTAAGCTGTTTATGAAGCAATTGATAGATCAATAAAACCAAAATAATGAATCAAATACGAAAACTGGAACCTTTTGCCGATACTAGACCGGTCTCTCATTGCTAATACACTTATCATGCTTATAGTCATAGTATAGTGGAATATATAGCAAATAGCAATTTCGGCAGATTTTTGCCGTGAATTTTTGTTCATATGGTATTAATAGAAATTAAATATGACTGTAATATTCAATACATCTATGATTGAATCAATAGATTTTACTCTGAAGACTTGCTCCATTCATGATTCGGTATGCGATTTCCAGAGGGTTCCATATAACATGCACTTACCCGTCACTTATCAGATCGTGTCGTGGTGTACTACCCGCATCGGGGCCAGCTGTAGCCCAGGCTTCATCAATGAACATCCCAACGCTTTGCACAGAATTGAGAGCGACTCCAAAGAAGAGGTCCGTTATCAGCAAGACGGTGCTGGATTCTTCAACTTCAAAACTCTCTGACTCGAATCTTTTCATTGTTAGATCGAAGTTACCAGTGCTCTTGTCGCTGAATACAACCTTACCAAGGCGTGGTTTGAAGGACCCATCAACTGTTTCTGATTTGTCTAAACAACATTCCACCTCAAGTTGCATTTGATATTCGCGAGTGATTTCTGTATCTTCTTCAGCTTCGGGTTTTTCATAAGTGATAACATTGGAGAAAACCACTGTAGAGCTTCTGTCCTGTAATGAAAAAAATGTTCAACAGTTTTTGTAACTGCATGTCTTCTGTAGAAGAAGGCAGAACGGGCGAGTGAAATGTTAGAATTCTTCATTCATAACTAATAGGCTGGGAGCGAAAGTAACAAGGAAACAGTTTTAACAAGGAAACTTATCGTAACAAGCTTATTTTTTCAGGATAGGCCCAGGAATGTGTCTAGAATAACACACTAAAAGTCCTCGTAGATCCTCAATGAGAATTTTCCGCAATCCAAGACGGCTCGTCCAAACTGGCTGGCAATTAAAGCATTAGAAAAATAAACTTATTTATAAAGTGTCTTTAGTTTCGTTTCTTTTCAATGGTTTTAATGTTTAGTAGTACATTCGGACAAGGTACAAGGACAACCATTTTGTCAGGTTTATGTCCCCAACAAATCAAAAGTCATGGCCCTCAAAAATGAACTCTATATGAATGGCTGCTGACACTTAAAAACTGACAGTTCGTTTGATATATTCTACGCCTCGGAAACATTATTGTGGGGACTATGATTTAAAGGGTCAAATGATACATTAGGACAAGATAAAAAGGCCGTTTGTCCCAAAATGGAAGACGAAATCTAAGAATTGAATCTAAAATGGCTGCTGTTAATTATGAAATAACATAGTTCATTTTATATTCGCCCAAGATATATTATTTTTGTTGTCTACACAATAGTTTCAAGGTTCAAATAATACTTTGCGATTGCTCACAATAAAATGCAAGTCGGATCCTCCATTCATGGAGTTAGACTCAATCTTACTGAAGACTGGATTTATTAATCATATAATCCACGAAGTTTAAATCCTGTTTTTCGTGGTCAATGTTCACAACCGATAAGGGTTTTAATCAGTATCAATCCCTTTTTTTCATTCTTCGAGGACAACATTCGAATAAATAAACGTTGTATGATAAAAAAAAATCTAATGAGTAGAAGGGATAGACAAAATCATCAGCTTGCTCTTTGTATATTCATAACGACATGCATAAAATTATTTTACGGAAATAATTCAACATTTTTATATGTCAGAAGTTTGTTATTCCTTATCAGATTTCGACGAAATTTTCAGCCATTTCAATAGTCATTTATCTGTTCATATACTATACTTGACCTGAAATACCCCTTTAAGGGTCATACCTCGGTAGTGGTGCTGCATTGATCATAGTCTGTAGTCAGAGTTATCACATGATCTGTGGCTGATTCGATTCCAACACAGGATTTTTCAATGAAATGAACTTCATCAGCATCACCAGAGATTAGACGTTTATCAATGGTGACAGTCATTGAACCGCTATCACACTCAACATATGTCACTAAGATATGAAGAGACAAGAGTTAAGAACTAGTCTTTATACGCAATTAAAACAAATTCCAGCGCAATCCCGAATGCTCTATTTTGATTAATCAGATATTGAGCTGCGAATGATATTTAGATGTTTAGGAATTTAGATGATATGTAGACCAAATGGCGGATTCGGTTGCGTAACTCTTCTAGCCATATTTCGACATGTATAAAATTCAACATCCTGAATTGAGAATACACTATTTAAACATAAAAGTTAGTCTAAATTATTTCCATATCATTTGATATTATGAACGTTTCTTTTTCAGGGTTTTTGACGAAATTTGTATGTCAATACCTTACACGAACTTAATGTTGATTATGATTAAATTGTTTCATTATAGAAAAACGACTCAGAGAAATGATTTGAAATATGGCATAGCTATTAGATGCTTATTAATCCGGATAAGACACAATAGATTTTTAAGGGTTTCTGATTGACAAATAAATTCACCACAGCGACTAGATCTAGCCTTTCTTATCTACGAAGTTGAACTTGAATCTTACACAATTTGAAATCTGTATAGTGATATTTCATACTTAGAAACCAGGAAAACTACGAATTGAGGGAGAGAAATGAAAATAAAATAAAAGGGTACCTATGAATTACAAGCTCTGATTTTTCATAGTGTACCCTTCATCATGTTCATATCCTCATCTTATTGATATATCTGTTTCCAATCTGGAAAGTTCAAATATCATAACGATTCTCTCATTTATATTGAAATATTGCGATGTATTGTACTATTCTATCATTAACGATTGATGGTTTTGGGATGCATTTTACATTGTATTTACTATTTTGTGAGATATGAGAATAAACCAAACTGAACTGGGAGGAGACAGCGGTCGCTGGAGAAGGTTTTGAAATTCCAAGACTGAGAAAACCTTTCACCATCGATGAGTGTCGGTTACCGAAGCGACAATTTATGATAACCTAGATTCAAAAAGCAATATTAGTTCTTCATCACAATTTTCTTTTATCATCTTATCATAGCCTATAAATACCGACTTGTAGCACAAGACTTCCTGAATTCAATTTAGTTTTTGACAAATTTCCCTATTTAAAACTGAAAATTTCGCTTTTTAGGACTGAAAGTCAAGGGATATAATTATTTAATTGAAAAAAAAATGTATTTGAAATACAAGATATCCCCCACAGGATTGCCTGCATTCCTACGGTTAATGTAATGTATTTTTTATTTGAAGAATGGGAATAAATCAATAAGGGAGCAAACAAACAATGAAAATACGAACGCTTATCTTGACAGAGATTGCCGGAAAACCCAGGTTCACATGAACAAGCATCGCTCACACAGGTCCCTCCGTTCTCACAGGGGTTGGAATCACAATTAACTGAAGACAAACAAAATATAAGCCAGTACATATTATTAAGGTGTGATGAACATCTTCTCTACGATCACTGCCATCATTCTCGGGGTTGGAGTACGAAGTTCGTTCCATGTCTATAAAGCAAAGTACTCACTATACGATCAACTACGTCGTGATTTTTTTTATAATAAATGGCACTTTTCCATTAAATCTAAAAGTTTTAAGAAGGAAAATAATTTCATTTTACGTTCGGCACAATTCTAGAGATGCTAAAATCAGAAATCAACTTGTGTTCGGATTCAAATCGCAGCCTCCGATGGTGTCATTACGATTTGGTATTCAGTTTGCATTTATTCCTACGGGAGATAAAAAAAATCAATTTCGTTTACAGTATTCATGCTTATATTCCGAACTTTGGTCGGGATGATTCTATAGCTTTGGATATTCTTATTAAATGAAATTACAGTTTCTTTGGAGATAAATTTACGAGAGATCGTTTAGTGTGCGATGGGCTTAGTTCCAACTGCTCCGATTTGTGCCACAATTAAAATAAGTGGAGCGCCTCTGGCAGTTTCCCTGCATTACGCGATTCAATAGTACAATGTAGACTTTGAAAGCGACTATTGAACAATCATTCACAAAACACCATTCACATGATGACAAGTGATACTTGATTACGCTTATGTCCTCAGTTCATGAACGAGATCCATAAACCTAAAATGATAGCTATTCAAAATTCTTCAGCACGGCCAAAGTTCATTGACCTTTTTCATGTGACCTGCAACTGACGCAGGTTGTTCTCTAATGCTTGATTACTCTTATATCCAATTTTCATGAACTATATCCATATAGTTTCAATAATGATAATTTATTGAAAAGGTGAATATTTTATTGATCACATTGATTGAGTCGACTTACAGATTATTGATTGAATGATTGATAGGTAAAAGTTGATGACCTAATTTTCAGAATTTATTATCAGATTATCAAATTAACAGTCCGCTCTGCACTTAATGCATATTATGTAATAGCAATCAGTCTCAATCTCAACAGGAGGGACTGACCTGTAGGAGGGAGGCTAAACGTTCTATTGACTATTTTACCATCAGCTAACTTCACCTATTCTCCTGACTCCAATGAACACACTGCTGAGACCCACATTGTAAAGTTAAAATGCTGCACTAAAGGCTGTAATTCACGCCCACTAATTAATGGAATTTGCCTTTGATACATAGATCTTTCCCCACACAGTGATATACTTTTTAATTGGCAGCCATTTCAAAAGTGTATAGTTTTTTGGGGGACGCACTGTTTATATATTGATATCCTATTGCTCTACCCTGGCATTGAGCACTGTTAGAAACCTCAACCAATCCCACACTGAATGGATATATATATATATATATATATATATATATATATATATATATAAAATAGTAAATGCCGTAGAAATAAAATCATAGATTTTAAAAGGATTTTGAGAGCTATGCTCCTTTTAAAATCTATGATTTTATTTCTACGGCATTTACTATACCATTTATGATTATATATTATATATATATATATATATAAACAGAGGAAGGGGGTCCTTTGCACAACGTGTATATACAATTATCACCAGTTACTTCAATACTACGTAAACGGATCAATCAATATAGTTATTTACTCAAAAACAAGATATAGAATAGTATTGAAACGAGATGTCATTTTACTTGAAACAATATCCTCCTTTTTTCACCGTATTACCTGCACAAGACTTACTACTCCTGCAGATGAACAGAAACCAAAGTTAATTTCAATTCAATGCCGATAAATAGCTTGTCTTTCCACACACTTAAGTTTCCCAATCGTTTCTATTGTATTCCATCATCTCGTTTGAGCCATTACCCCCTCTGTTGTTATTTTTTTGTTATCTTACTGTAATCATTCTGTTCTGTACTAAACCCCATCTGTTGTTATTTTTTGTTATCTTAGTATAACCCTTCTGTTCTGTACCCTTTTGTTACCCAAAAGTTACTTTGTTGTTATTTGTATGGTTTTGTTCTATTTTGTTTGTTTCAATGCATTATAGGCCTCATGAGAGCTCTACTGACCGAAAGCTAGCAATAAAAGAAATACTTGGAGGCTACGTCTAGCGTCAATGCTTGATTTATTTACGCATATATATATATATATATATATATATATATATATATATATATAATATATATATATATATAATATATATATATATATATATAATATATATATATATATATATATATATATATATATATATATATATATATATATATATAAAACATTTGATATTCATAAAAAGGGAATCAATTACAATAATGGGCCCAGGTTATCAGTTCTAAACGAGCGTGATACAGGGCAACATAAATTGAATACAGTATAGGTATACTTAAACAAACATAAACAAACAGAAAACAGGAGATAATCATTTAAATATCAAACGCGTCAATTCATTTCATAACAAAAGTCATACTTAAAGTGGTGAGAAGGGGGAAGGAGGGGATATGCTATCCCGTGGTTTAACTTAAGTTGTTCTGATTTTAAAATGAGTTCATTGTACTAACATATGGTATTACAAAAATATATAAATTATGCAATTACAAATATATGAACAGAAAAAGTGTAAATTTACATTACTCATTAGTAGGCCTAGTCTTGAGTTTATATTATATATATATAAAAGGTGTGATTTTGTTCCGCAAATTATATGATATATTACAGTCTGGCATACATAAATGGAACAAGAATGGTTGGAATGAAAATAGATTACGATGGGAAGAATGAGGAAGCAAGGGCTGATGGAAAAGACATGGTGTGGAATAAGTTGGGAAAAAGAGAAGAAATAGGAAAAGGGGAGAAGGGAATATAGATAAAGAAGTAGATAAAGAGGTATAGAGGGGGTGGAGTATAAAGAAAAGGAGGAATCAGTCCTTGCGCCATGATAATCTGAACAGCATAATAATGACAGGAAAATTAGCAAATAATTATTTCTCGATGTCCAACAATCATACTGGGGAAATTCAGAATGAGAATTAACAAAGAAGTGTCATGTTGGTCCACTGTGTTTCAGTCTTTGCATTGTAGATGACGTATGATCCAATTAGTGCTAATTTACTCATTGTAAGGATAACATCTTTGTATTTCCTTGAACCGACGTGGTGTAGAATTGTCTTAATTTGCTGTTTATTAACCATCCCTCTACTTCCGACTTCAAAACATCAGATGCGACTCATAATTCTTAGATATGATGTCCCTATTCAGTTGAACGTACCTCACCTCCTTACGTTCTCTCGCCTTACGAATATCAGGTTCAAAAGGAACTGTCAACTCAATGAGAACAATCTTCGGAGGGGTAGATCCTGGGAAATAGAGAGTTATATCTGGGTTTTTTTGTGGTGGCTATGACATTAGAAGGGATTGTACCACCATTAATTTTCATCCCTCGGAGGTCAGCATACAAATCAAATCTTATACTGTTGCTTTCAGCACAACTTTTCAATTCATTTGCAAGGTAACCTAACACGCTATTGTGTCGGTATGTAAATCTGCCTTGAGTAAGGGCAACAGTGCACATGTTAAAAAATATGGATCAAAGAGCCGGTACAATTGCATATAGACATTTTTTATTCATCTTTTTACCCCATAACTTGAGGTTTTGGGGAGTAGGAAGGCTATCGATTGCAGCTCTCGAGGCAAAATTTAGGACATCTCTGGGTAGACCATACATAATTGAAAATAAAAGAAATTTTTTTTGGGGGGCAAAACGAGATTTTGCCCCCCCCCCCCCAATGTGCCCCCTAAAAGTAGAAAAATTATATAATTTAAGGACAAAAGTAACGATGAAGGCACTTTTCTGCCTAAGAATTGTCATTTCTTTTGTCAAAAATGAAAAAAATTCGCCCCTGACGGGGCAATTACACAAGCCTTGCGTCTTTTGACGAACATGTCCCTCTGTGAAACATACCTTTGATAAGCCCCTTTCCATCTTTTAATAGTGTGATAACGTTTCACCTTTTCAACCCCCATTCCACAGAGAACAAGACCGCTGGAAGACCTTTGAAAGACCATGAATTTTGGTTGATCTTTCAGAGGTCTCTCAAAGAACCTACAATGGTCTTTGAGGTCTTACACGAGTCCTGACCAATCTTTCAGTGGTCTTCGTGGTCTTCATGGGCTCCAAAACTTTTTGAAACGGTTCAAAACAGTCTTACAACGGTCTTACAGGAAAATTGTCTTTCAGTGGTCTTTCAGCAGTCTTTCAGCGGTCTTTCGATGAACTTTCAAAGGTCTTCATAGTCTTTCATTGATCTTTCGGCAGTCTCTCAAGATTTTTGCGGAGATCACTGTAAGACTTATGAGAGATTATTGAAAGATCATTGAAAGACCATTGAAAGACCAGGCAAAGTCCATGGAAAGAATTCTGAAAGATCACTTTTTGCATAAAAGATCTCTGAAAGACCATTGAAAGAATTCGAGAGGACTAGTCTAAGACCAGTACGAGAAGAAATATCCATCAGTCTTTCAGAGTTCTTTGAGGGGTCTTTCTGAGCCATTCCACAGAGATTACAAATTTCATTGATCTTGAAAACCGCTGTAAGACCTCACCAATTTCAAGTCTTTCAGTGGTCTTTCAATGGTCTCCGTTCTGTGGAATGGGGGCCTATTAGTGAATACATTTCAGACTAAAAAATTTGCATGCTGGCTGTGTCGGCTAACAAACGCGCGGTCGCCCAGAAACGCTCAGACCGGGGTGGTGTTTCATCAATATTTTCGTCCGACAAGTTGTAAGATCTGACAACTATCCTCTATTCTGATTGGTTGAGAAGCAGTGTTACCATAGTAACTGTCGGATAAAACGTCCTACAAGTCCTTTCATGAAACGCTCCCCGGACCCGATATCACCAACGCGCGTGAACGCTAGTTACTCGAGCAACATATGGAATCTGAAAATAGCTGTAAAACCGAAAAGTTTAAAGAGTTATAGAGGATATTGAGTAGTTGCTTATTGGATAAATGAGAAGATGCTAGCTTGAGTCGGCGAATGGAGTGCAGAGCAGAAGTACTCATCTATCAACTAATCAAGCCTCTTCTTCAACCTTTTCTGGTTTACTTTCTTTATCAGGACTACGCTCGTTTGAACAAAAAATTACTCGACTATCAACTGTCTACTTCCTCCTTTCAATTTCACTTCTTCCTCTATCCATTTTTTCGAAAACTCCACATGGTGTACCGTCAACCACATCCGCTCTTGGAATGTAATTGTTTTCTTCTAAATAATGTTACATAATGTACATTATGAACTGCCGTAGTTTGTTAGTTCATGATTATTTACAAATTAATATTTCCTGGAATTTGATATTCATCATTTCCTAGTTATGGTCACATTTTCCCCAGAAAATATGTAAAGGAAAAAGAAGATTTTGAAGGGGTCATCCAAAAGTGCTTCCCAGCCATACAAAACATGCCAAAGGAAACAAATAAATCGAGAAAAGTTTAAATTTTCAGAAAAGTTTTAAATTGTTAGACAATAATTAAGCAGGTCATATTTCTTTTTCCTCCAGTTACAAATTATGAAACGTTTTGCCTATGCATGGATAATCAGGGACTCTCTCCAATGCTGAGGTCAGAAATGATTTAAATAGAATGGGGATTTAAGCGCTTATCGTCGTCTGCCACGTCAGAACAGTATGACATTTTGAATTTTAAAAGACATTCATTAGAATGTATTTTGTTTCTGTTGTTACGCTTCTTCTGCTTAATACACTCCTTGAAACTTATGATAATTGTGCTCTCTCGCGTCGTCCGTGTATGTGAATGTACATAAATAAATATTTCTGAAAGGATATTGTATGAAAAATGTAATTTCTGTTATTTTGAGTCAATATCAGCGTATTACGTAATTTACGTAATCAGACACGAAAACCACATTCCGAATTAAGCGATCGTTTTGCGCGTAGATTTCATAGGTTCTCATAAACACTGAGTATAGTCTTTCGTAGTGAATTCTATGTTTAATTTTCAAGAAATTTATTTTTGAATTCTCTTAGAAACGTAACTTTTAAACTCCATTTTTACACAAAGTCCTTACCGTGTGGGGGGGTCCCACGCCCTCTCCCGCTCGATCGCTTCGGTATCTCACGCTGTCAAAAATATTGTGCCTCCTTCGGGATTTTGCCCCCCCCCCAAAAAAAAAAAACTGAAAGTGTTCCGGCGCGCCTGCCTGTTTTGCGAGCCTTTGTATACGCTCTGACCAGTTATCGTTTTTATATTTTACGATTACATCTTTAATTGCCATTTCATTGATTTCCAATGTTGTGAATCATTATTCGTATCCCTTGCTGTTTCCATCATTTTCATTGATACTTTAACTCCAAACTTATTGTTCTTACTTGATCATTGACTTTCTCTTTCTATTTTCGAATCTTCTGCATGCCTTAACTTCGGATCACCTTTGGTCACGGTAGAAGCAAAAGACAATGTATGATACTCAAGATACAACTCTGATATTGAGTTTCCTATATCTATATATATATATACATAAAACTTTGCAGCACGTCATGTTCTATGTATAGGCGTAAAACAATCAAGGCATTGACGATAGACGTAGCTTTCAAGGTATCTCATTTAACACTGTTTAATGCGAGCTTTCGGCCAGTAGGGCCTTCATCAGGATTATATGTATTGAAGCAAAAGAAACAAAATAGAACAAAACTATACAAATAAAATCGTAATAACAACAAAGTAAATAAATGGTAACAAAAGGTACAGAACAGAAGGATTAAAAAATAATAATGCGTTTTTTTAATGTGTATTTAAAATACAGGATTTCACTCCCCCCCCCCCCCTACAAAATTGCCTTCATTCCTACGGTTATTGTAATGTATTTTTTTATTTGAAAAGTGGGAATAAATCGATAAAGTAGCAAACAAACAATAAAAATACGAACTCTCATCTTGACAGAAAATGCCTGAAAACCCAGGTTCACATGAACAAGCACCGTCCTCACAGGTCCCACCGTTCTCACAGGGGTTGGAAGCACATTCAACTGTAAAGGAACAACATATATAAGGCAAGTACATATTATTAAGGTATTATGAACATCTTCTCTACGATCACTGCCATCATTCTCGGGGTTGGTATACGAAGTTCGTTTCATGTCTGCAAAGCACAGTACTCACTATGCGATCATCTACGTCGTGATTTTTTTTTAATTAGCACATTTTCATTAAATCCAAAAGTTTAAAGAAGCAAAATAATTTTATTTTGCATTCGGCACAATGCTAGACATGCTAAAATCAGAAATCGATTTGTGTTCGGATTCAGATCGCAGCCTATGATGGCGTCATTACGATTTGGAATTCAGTTTGCAATGATTCCTACAGGGGAATCAAAAAGTTTTCAATTTCGATTACAGTATTCAAGCTTCTTTTCCGAACTTTGGTCGGGATGATTTTCTAGCTTGGGATATTCTTATCAAACGAAATTACAGTTTGTTTGGCAAAGGGATTACAACAGATCGCTTATATGCTTTTCACACTGCATTTTCTTAACCCCATACTATCCTTAACCCAGGACTATCCTTAACCCTATCCTTAATACTATCTTTTTTTCGATTCACACTGTCTTTCTTAACCCCATACTATCTGCTCAGCCGGGGTTGATGCCTTAACCCCGAACTATCCCTCAATCAGCTCATGAATATTGATGATTATACCATACAGAGCGGGATTAACGTGCAATTCGACTTCTGTGATTGGCTAATGCTTAGCCCTACTTTTCTTAGCCGTGTTTCATTTTCACACTGCATCTCTAAGCACCGCAATTGTGATGCTAGCATCACAATTAGCCGGCTAACCCTGCTTTTTTGCAGGGCCAGATATACCGTACTATTTACCGTGCTAGTCCACTTTGCTAAAACGTAGTGTGAAAACGAAGTGGGCTAAGCTTAACCCCAGGAAATTGGTGGGGCTAAGATCCCCCCCCCCCTTAGCCCCCACCAATTTCCTGGGGTTAAGGGGGAAAAACAGTGTGAAAAGCATGGCTTAGTTCCAACGGCTACGATTTGTGCCACAATTAAAACAATACATGCAAGAGGAGCGCCTCTGGCAGTATAGCAGCAGTGTTGACTTTGAAAACGACTATAAAACAATCGTTCACAAAAACACCTATCATATGATGACAAAATACTATGTTCTTGACGCTACATGACATTTGACCTTGATCAAGTGGCCGAAGACTTGTGTAATTTTTTTAATCTTCAGTAAAACAGGATAACATTCTATCATAAATAAACCAGTCTGCTAATTTCACCCGCATTTAGCCAAGCTCATTTTGTAACCACCGAAATCCTCTCAGCACTTTTTTCAATTCAATTTAATTCAATTCAAAATGGTTTATACAGATAAAATCTTCCATCGCAGCACAGATCATGTACAATTAAGGATTAAATTAGATATATGAATACACAAGAGATGAAGGATAAGGAGAAAAATATAGGCAGAATACCAAGAGTGGGGAGAAAAGGGACAGAAGATTAAAAAAAACGACGCAGCAATTAAATTTGAAGGCGGAAGAAAAAAAACTAACAAAAGCCAGGCTGACACTTGCACGAATTTTGGCCACGATTTTGTCGTGGCAAGTCGTGCCATTTTGGGGCACGAACTGGGAGGTTCTCGCACTGTTTACGACTTGTTCACGACAAGTTCACAACGAGTTCACGAATAGTTCACGAATGCGTGCTCGTCAGTGTCCACATTGACACGAACTGGCACGACGAGTTCACGCATAGTTTACACACTTCCCGCATTGGCACGACGAGTTTGCGCAATTCGGACGGTGTCGTGCTGAACTATTCGTGAACACGACGTGCAGCTGTTCGTGAACTATTCGTGGCAGTCGTGGCATGACGCGCACTGCCACGCACTAGCACGCATCCTCCCGCGCGGCCTCCGACAGGTTTCACTATCCATCAAAAAATAGTAAAATTGAACGAAAAAATCAACTCTAAAATTCAAAAAAGGTGCTCTGGGAGAAAATGATCGCAAAATCTGAGCGAAGTGGCCCTTCCTAAACACTGCCGTGTGTTGCTGCCCTCTACGTTCGTTGATACAAAGGTATATTTCACATTTCTGTCTCTGCATGCCAAGTCGTAAGCGCAGAGAGGCCGAGAAAATCCCAAAAAAATATACCCGTCCCTTCCCGATATTCATGAAACCTAGGGTTATATTTTTTTTCAATTTCCTTGCTCAGATGTCTTATACAGGTAATAATGACAAGCATTATCTGTTTCTCTTTCTTACCTGATTCACAGAATACTCCTTCTAAAAATTGAGGGCATGAACAAGAACCAGCGAGCAAACATGTTCCTCCGTTAAGACAAGGGCTATTCGAGGGGTCACAGGCTGTTGAACAGACAAAAATAGCGTATGTATATGAAAACTTTGGTTGCAAAAGGGGCTAGATCCCCCTTTTGGACCATTCTGATTTTTTTTTTATTCTCCCATATTGCAATATTCTTAAGAGACACTAAATTGTCATAGTGTACTGCATGCCCTGCCATGTAACCATAAACCTGGGCATAAAAGAAATCTACCTGTCTTCAATTTTTAAATATTTTTTCCCAAAAAATTAGCATTGTGGACATAACTCCTTTTGCTAGCATACTGAAATGGATCCAATCCCTTTTGAAAAAAAATGTTATTTTACTTTGCCACTTTTATTCACGTTTAAAAAAAAATCAAATTGTCGTTGGTATCATCAGAGACACTAAATATATATAGACGTCGAGAAAACAAAAACAATGCAATTTCATGAAATATAAAATCTAACCCAATTATGACAAATGCGCTCTTCAGAAGAGTTTGTTTGCAAAATGGGTCATATCCACCCCAAGAAAATCACTCTTTACATTATCCCATATTGCAATATTCGTATGCAAAACAAAATTTTCGTGATACCCTTCCACGTGAAAATGACATCGGGTATAAAAGAAATCTTTCTGTCTTCATATTTTTTTCAATATTCTTTTCCAAAAATATACTTTGTCGATCTAACACTTTTTGAACGAAACTGGAATGGACCGGACCCCTTTTGAAAAAAAGTGATTTTTCTTTGTAATTTGTTCTAATCGCTTTGTTTTAATGGGAAATTCCACTATTCTTTGGTATCATTTGATAGAGCTACTAAAAGTCTACAGAGTAAGACAAACGAAAATAGCTTTTGATGAAGAATGGATCTTACCCCTTTTGCAAGGAAGCTCAATCAAGTTCCAAGAGGTACTAAAACCACTTTTTATATTTTTCTGTAAATCAAGGTTTTTTAATTCACTACTTTCAATTAGCCACTGCTGACTTTGTTTTTATATACATGAAAGTACTATCATCTTAGATTAAATAAATCATGTTTTCAAAAATATAGCATATTACCAATTTTTACAGATTTTTTTAATTTCATCTTTCAGGATTTAGCTCCTTTTAGCAAAACCTAAGTACAATGTCAATTTTCTCCAATTAAATCATTTTAGATTTTGAAAATTGAACACGAAACTCATAAATGTGGCTAGTGAAGTACATTCTACATTTTGTCTGGTGTTACAAAAATAAAAAAAAATACTTAGTCTTTTTTTCTACGGACGGTGACTTTTCTATATCTAGTTCCAAACGAAACTAAATAAAAAAATATTCATAAAAACTTTGAAATTTTGTTATTCTCATGAAAAAATCACTGAAGATGTTAACTTGTATCCACAACATGTGCCTTAAAATTGAATGCATAATTTTATGTACCATATTAAAAATAAGTAATCTTATACAGTGCGTATCAAGAAAAAATTACACTTAGAAAAAATCCTGTGAAATTAAAATTTTTGTAATATCCTGAAGATTTTTCTACATTTTAAAATTGGCAAAGATTCATTTAAGCAATTGACGATATAACTGTCGAAGAATATTTCCGCTTGAGTGAGCACCACTTACTTTTGAAAAATTAGTGAAAAATGACTTGCGCAGAACTTTAAAATAGTTATGCGAATAAAAGTAGACTTTAATCATGGAGAACACGTGGAATTTAGCAAGTAAAATTGATTTGAAGATATCTTTTACCTTTGAAACTAAGATTCATATATTTCTATTTAAAACGAAAAATCAATTTTAGTAAGGCCCATTTGCAATCATTACTAATGAATGTGGCGTGAGCCTGTTATATCGAACATTAACCCAGAGAACTAGGAATTAGATCTTTATGACGGTGGCCTATAAACTTAACATTAAATTTCTGTACCAAGACGTAAGTAGTATTATCCCAACGTTTATTATGAACTAAAATACATGAAAGCCTATTGATAAAGATAATTTTCACTCACAAAGTTCTCTCTGGCAAATGTAGGACTTGCTACTTGAACAAGGAAAATCATCAAACAGTCCATGCCTATCGCCGTTGTCATACCAGATACAAACACAGTCTTTGCTCCTTCCATCATTATCGTTATGTGGTCGATTAGGAGCCCAGGCTTGAATTCTAATGTACGGAACAAATTATTCTGATTAAGTTTAAAAAACAAAATCGCTTATTCGGATTTTAAAATTCCCATTACCGTAGATTCATCTTCACCTTTTGGACTGTTTTCCCCCTTGTGATTGGGTTTTTATTAATTTTATTGCTTTTGTCTCCAGTCAGCTCTTGTGCATTTTTTCTCTTTCTCGTTTCTTCTCCCCCTATATGCCGCATAGCTTAAATCAAGGTTCCCCAAAGGCCAGTAGCGTACCTAGGATTTTCCACAGGGGGGGGGGGGCAAAATCACCCGCCAAAAAAATTGACAAGCCAAAAGTAAATGTCTCCAACCACAAATACAGAGGATTTCGTACCAGGAAAAAATTTGACAAGCAAAAAAAATACATTTGACAAGCAAGACAAAAAAAGTCTTGTGACTCGTCAGGGGGGGGGGCAGACCGTAGGTACGCTAGCGCAAGAAGTATCTACCCTTTGGAAAATTGGCGATGCCAAAACATTTGCAGAGACATTTTTTCAGCATCATTTTTTTCCAAAGGGTAGATAGCTCTGGGGAACCTTGATTTAAGCTACGCCTACCATTGTTCTCTTCATCCACTCCTTTCACAATATACATATTAGAAAGGGCGGAAGATGGAGAGCGCTTGAGAGAAAAATATGTCTTTTCTTTTACTTTCCTTTCCTTCTTCATCCTTATTCCCTCTCCCTCCTTCCTTCTCAACCTCTCTCTCTTTCTCTCAAGCGCTCTCTCCCCCTCTCTCTTACTCCCTTTCACATTTTTGTCTCTCTCTCTTTCTACCTCTCCTACTGTCTTTTTTCGTTTCCCATTTATGACGTATCCCTTTCGTTGCCATCTTTTACGCGCTTTTGCTCACTCTTTTAGATATGTGCATCTTTATGATGAATTATTTTGACCCAATCTAATAAATTTGTCGTAACATGACAAGACCCTATGGGCGAAAGTTCGTTAAAATATTATTGTCCTCGGAGTTTATATATACAGTGCATCCCAAAAAAACTATACGCTTTTGAAATGGCTGCCAAATAAAAAAAAATATAGCACTTTCGCGAAAAAAAACTTACATAATATAAAAGCCGATTGAGTTAACTTACAAATGACACCAAAAAGTTGGAAAACTATTTATGCTTAAGTGAGCACTGCCCACTGAAACAAAGGGTATGAAAATTAGGGTGGGCTGAATTTAGCCTTCCAATTAATGTCAGTTTTTGAGAGCCAAATCCTTTGGAACTTGCAAAGTTAAGGGCTTTGTGATAAATTAATTATCAACCGTAACCGATTCTGGTTGTTTACAACAGATTTCATAAATTATTAAATTGAACTTTAATGCATGAGTGAACACAAATTACACTTTTTGGGCAGCATTTCAACTTTATCATTTGGATATCTTTTTGGGCAGCATTTCAACTTTATCATGTAGATCTCAGGCTTTCTCAGCAATGTGTTCATGGGAGTCGAGAGAATAGGGGGTGAGATAGGGCTTAAGTCAGTCAAGGAAACTCCCGCTTTTGCGAGAGCGACAGAATCTCGAATAACAGGGATTTGTGGACGCATGATGTAATCTTTTAGGATCTCACCGAATAGCTTTCCTGGGGTTTTCTGACATACCCTCACTAAAAAATTCATATAAAAAAGCACCACGGTGGCGAATTATTATTTTCAAATATGTTAAAGAAAACTAAATTTCTCATCTATATTCGAAAAAAGAGAATTCGCCACCGTGGTGCTTAGATGCTATTGAAGAAAGAAGACACATTTATGATGAAAAAATGCAAGCAAAAGTTCTCGTAAGAGGACGTTAGTCTCTGCGTTCAGCCTTTGTGCCGCGATACTCCGCTGCATGTTGTAGCCGAACGTGTGGTGTGTGTACTGCGTGTACAAAGTGTGCATAGAGCTATGGTCCCTATGGTACTACCATAGAGCTATTAGCTCCATGGTACTACCATGGACCTTCCATGATTATGCTGAAAGTTATTTTGGGTACGGCATTACGTAATATCTGATAAGAAAGACTTGGAAAATATATTCGTTCCCATGGTAATAACCTCTAACCAGCTCTCCGGCGGTTAGTGCTATCATGGGCTAAATGGAAAATGGACATGCAGTTCTCGATCTTCATAATGTTCATAATCTAAACCATTGATCTCACACCTGTTCACTGCTAGCATGGATCATGTCGAATGGAGAATGGTCATTATCATAATGACATGACATCATGATATTGCTTGTATTCTCATCTGTGCTGGACGTTTGGGGGAAGTTTGGACATGGATCGAGCTGACAGGCAGACTTTCATATTGCACTTGATTTGGTGACCGCTAGCCCAAATACTTTGCAGTATGTTTGTTTTGAAGGTGAATACAATATTCTTTTTACCAATTCTTTGGCTTCGTCAACCAGCCAATGATTGTTTTAGGACAGACGGTATTTGGCATGTTTTGAAATCGCATATCGACTTAATAATTTCCATGACTTCCGCCGGCACTAGTGGAAATAATATTATAATGTATTGATCATGGATTGTGCAGCAGATCATAAGCTGAAGATGAATGCTCAGGAATTAACATGAAAGTTGGATATTACGGATATACATGTTGCTGCATGACGGTGGATCCAAAAATATGGTCCAATTACGGCACATTTAACGTCCGGATTAAGGGTAAGTGATGAACGAAAATCAAACTGAATGCTTGACAATAAATGAGAGAGGGTGGGGGAGAGGCACATGTTTTACAGATAACAATGCACGGTTGTATACACGCGTACACATTTTCACCGCTCTTACCGAGTGTTTCGCGCACATACATAAGGGTCTGAAAACAGCAGAGAAAGACTACACAGGGCGAAGGTTTTCAGCGGTGATTCACGCTTCGGTGAACGCAACTATCTCGAAAAAGAGACTTTTCAAACGATCTCGGAAAACCGGGAGTTTCCCTGACTGTAAGTGGGAGAAGTAGGTTGATGGAATAAAGGTCAACAGAGCATTCTGCACCCGCCCCCTCAATATTTCCCGCCCTCATGTACGTGTGAAGTCCAGAGCAGAATGTTGATTTAATGATAAACTCTAAATTTGGGCATCAACTTTTTCATATCAATCATTTAATCAACAATCTATCAGTAAATCAACTCATTTAATGTGCAATGTGATCAATCAAACATTCAGTTTTTGTCAATAAATTATTTTATTAATCATCATAATCAGTAAATTTCTTGGTAATCATTCAATAAAAATCCGACCATCAGCCACCGGTCACTTGGCAGTTAAGTTTTGAATAGCCTACAATCCAGGAAGTGAGACCGTGAGAGAGAGGGGGGGGGGCTGGGAAATGGAGGTGGAGGGGGAGGGTACATAATAAATTTGTAAAAGGACAAAAAGAAGAGGAATGCCCCTTTAACCAAGTATTGGCATTTCTCGCCCTCTTGCTTGTAACAGGTACCATCACACTACCCTGACTCTCACGGACACACTTCTGAGGTCCACAAGATGAATATGCTACACTAAAATTACAATTCATGTTTACTCATGCATTAAATTTCAATTAATAACTCATGAAATTTGCCCAAGAAGCCGAAACTTATCTCACTCATTGATTTAGCTTAACACCCTTAGCTTTGCCAGTTCCAAAGGATAGCTAACCACTAAAAAAAAACTGTAAGACTAATTCCTGCCCGGCCTACCTGAGTAGCCTCTCAGGGTGAGAGGGGGAGGGAGAAGGGGGTGGAGATGGAGGGAGTGGCTGCTGGGAATGTTCTGTTGACCTTTATCCCATGAACGTATACTTCACCTACTTAAGTCCTAACTTACCCCTTATTCCCCTCCTGATTCTCATGAACACATTGCTGAGATCCACATGATAAAGTCAAAATGCTGCACTAAAAATTGCAATTCATGATCAGGCACTCATGCATTAACTTTTAATTTAATAACGCATGAAATTTTCACAAACAACAGACTGATCACAACTGATCACCTAATAACCCTCAACTTTGCAAGTACCAAACAAAAAAACCTGAAAGAAATTGGAAGGCTAATTCTGGCCCACCCTAGTTTTCATACCCTTTGTTTCAGTTGGCAGTGCTCGCTCAAGCATGAATAGTTTTTCATCTTTTTGGTTTCATTTGAATGTTGACTTTATTGGATTTCCATATATCTAATTCTTTTCCCCCAAAATGATACATTTTTTATTTGGCAGCCATTTCAAAAGTGTATAGTTTTTGGGGGACGCACTAGAAAACCAGCACTCGTAGCGTAATCACTATACGAGAACTGTAAGTATAACAGATATTGCCTGGTCTATCGTTTTAATAAATAACATTTCAACTCTCCTACGAAGCCATATTTTTCACCTCGGGAGAATATTTTCCCTCAGCGCTGCGCTCTCCGGGCAAAATATCATCCCTTGGGAAAAATATAACTCCTTCGGGGAGTGGAAATGTTATATTTAAAGTCTAGGTAGGCAATATCTGTATAATATATATATTGCAAACATGGCAAAGGACAGATGGCTATGGGGAACCTTGGTTTAAGCTACGTCTACCCTTGTTCTCTACAAGGGGTACCAAAGCTGCTGGACATGTAAAATTTCTCAGGCCTATGTAAACACAACATCAAAAGTAAGTTCCCCATAAAGACCCCTTCAGATCTGCCAGTGTAACAAATTATTCAAGTTGAAACCAGGCATGGGATATGGCTAGGGTTGTTCGGAATCATATTCTCGAAAATTAGAGATATCCGTGACTTAATGGCTGAATGAGCACAAAACAAACAAAAAAAAATAGAAAAATCTCTGCTTTATTGACTTGTTTGATCACACTGAAAATGAACTGAAATGAATTCAAATCACTCTTGCAAATTTGAAAGTTACTCATATTGTCTTTAATTTGTGATTCTTAAACCATGAAAGCAAGCATTACTGTACTTTTGCAAAACAAGTCATTAAAACGAAGTCAAAAAGGGATTAAGCTTTCGATCCTAGCATAATCTTCGTTGGAGGCAAAATGACAAACATATAAAGTGGACCAACCATAATATTGACCACAGACATGCAACAGCAACACTAGAAACGAGGAGACAATTAGTGAGTAGTGATGACCATTCAGGTTAGAGAAGGGGATGAAAGAGAGGAGAAGGCAGACAGACAGACACAAAGGCATGAAAGGGAAGCTAGTGTACGTAAGGCCAATGAAAGACCTCAAGCTAAGAGGATTAAGATAATGAGGCAGGGAACATCAAACAGGATCTGGAACAAAACAATGATAGAGAGTATGAGGAAAAGATGAATAACAAGAGAATTAGTAAGAGGTGGGTTACACAGGCTACAAAGAAAGGCATAATAAACTAGTGCATAAGACTGGGGGGAACAACTGATAATGTGCAAATGACATACATGTAGGTATATATGATAACGCATTAAACAAACAAAGAGATGAATTTAAGTGTAAATGTATATGTATAAGTATATATGTACATAAATATATCCAAAAAGGAATGTATATGACAAATATATATATATATATATATATATATATATATATATATATATATATATATATATATATATATATATATATAGCATATTGCCTAAAAAGGTAAAGCATATATAGAAGCTGAAGTTGTATGAGAAAGGGGGTGTATATGTAGAAACTATAGTGTACATGTAAATAAGCAAAATAAATATGTGGTAAATCTAAAGGAGGTGAGTGTAGAATAAAGAATAATAATAATAATGATGGCCTGAATAAGGAAGGAAAAATTGGAGCTGAGTTTGTATGAGATATGGGAGGAATGTAGAGGAAGAAACTATAAAATAAAATTATATGTATATATATTGACAGTGGATAGGAAAGATTAATCAGTCGCTCCCCTCTTGGATGTTCAGGCCATGAGGTTAGGTGGTGCGAATTCGTTTCATCCAGAACTTTTCTCTGCTAGTACGGACTGAGTCAGGACGGGTACCTAAAGATTCGATGCCCTGTAGCATCATGTCAGTGATGGAGTGGTTGCAGTAGCGGACCGTGAACCCGAGGAGACAAAGCATTGGGGGGCACGACATTGTTTGTGAACAATGCCGTGCCCCCCCCCCCACTGCATGCTTTGTCTCCTCGGGGTCACGGTCCGACACTGAGTGGTTGGGAAGGTTAAAATGGCGGCCAACTAGAGTGTCCAGCTTTGCTGTGTTGACGGTGGATCTGTGCCCGTAGAATCGTTTCTTGAGTGTGGTCTTGGTTTCCCCTATGTATTGTACCCTAAAAACTCTACAAGTGATGAGATATACAACATTAGTGGTAGTGCATGTGATGTTGCCCTTGGTTTGGTGAGAAAGGCTGGTAGAATTTCACATATGATGCACCTGTTGCTAGTGTATTTGAAGGTACCATGAAGTATGGGAGAAGAATGGTTAGTGAGGGAGGGCACTTCAGCACGAACAATGAGGTTCCTGAGATTCGGTGGGCGTCGGTATGCAAAGAGGGGAGTATCGGAAACGGCCTGTCGGAGACGATCAGAAGTGTGTGGTTATCACACACGATTTTGCGGAGAGGGGGTATTCTGTCGGTAGTCTCCTTGTCACTTTTGGGTTTGAGAACTTCAGATCTGGGGGGAGAACGAACTTTGTTAATTGCCAGTTGGACTGCCCTGGCACCGTGGCCCCTGGTACAGATATGTCTCTGCAAATTCCTGGCATGGAGGGAAAAATCAGGGTCCTCGGAGCATATACGGCGAAGTTGGAGGGCTTGACTGTAAGCGATGCCGGTTTTGCAGTGACGGGGTTGGCAGCTGGATGAGTGGAGGTGCTGATGGGTATATGTGGGTTTAGTGTACAGGGTGGTGGTGATACCGTTAGGCTTTTTCTGGACTGTGACACCAAGGGAGAGGGTTTCCTGTTGAGAGAAATCAGAAGTGAATTTGATGGTCCTGTGGAAGGAATTGATGTGGTCAATGAATGTATGGAGGCTATCTTCCTCCCTGGTCTAGATGAAGAAAATATCGTCTATGTAACGCCACCAAATCCATGGGCGACAGGGGGAATCTAACATCTGCTGTTCCAGCTTGGTCATGAAGAGACAGGCGAATGAAGGAGCCATCCGGGTGCCCATTGCTGTACCGAATATCTGTAGGTAGTGCATGCCCATGAATGTGAAGTTGTTTTTCGCTAGAATATGAGACATCAGAGATTTGATGTCGGATATGGGGACTGGAATGGCCACTGGCGACCAAGGCTTCAAATGATGCTTGGATACCTTCATCGTGAGGAATACTGTGAAGAAACATCGGAAGTGCCGATGATAGCAGTCTCGGGTATCTTTCCTTGATGTCATTTAGTTTCCTGAGAAAGTCTGGAGTGACGTGGATGTAAGAGGGTGCACGTGAGACAAGGGGCTTAATGTGGGAATCAACAAAAAGGGAGATGTTCTGTTGGGGAACCATTTCCTAAGAGGATGGGTCGACCGGGGTTGCAAGGTTTATGGATCTTGGGGAGGAGATTGGGCAGGTTTAGCATTAGTAGGGGAAAGAAATTTTTGGGCCTTCTCAGAGAGATGCTTGTGGTCTTTCATGTCATCCAGTGTCCATTGGATCTGTTGGGAGAAATTACAAGTAGGGTCAGAATCGAGGAGTGCTTAGTGAGATAGATTATTGAAATGTTTCATGGCTTCATCGATGTACTGCTGGCGGTCCATAACGACGACGGCTGGTCCTTTGTCTGCAGACTTGATGATGATGTCGGACCTGTTTTTGAGTGATGAGAGGGCCTGGCGTTCTTCTCGAGAAAGGTATTCATGTGCTCTGGTGTCGAGGGTATTTGTGGAGCAAACCTGAGATGAGACAGCTTGAATGTAAGTTTCAAGGGAAGGAACTCTATTCTTGGGTAGAGTCCATGTGCTTTTCTGGCAGAAGGGCTCGGGATCAGAAGGGGGTTCATCTAAAAAGAACTCTTTGAGACATATCATGCCATAGAATGTAGAGAGGTCTTGGCTGAGAGCTATTTGTTCAACTACTGGTGGCGTTGGGCAAAACGTTAGCCCTTTAGAGAGAAGAGATGTTTCTGCTTGGGAGAGAGGGGGGGATGAGAGATTTACAACCAAATGGGGGGATGAATCATTGTTGTTCGTATGTCGTCTAAATCTGTTTGACCGTTGTCGCTTCTTTGTGAGGTTGCCTACTAGTATTTTCCTGTTCCTGCGTTCAGTGAGGAGAGACATGTGTTTAGAGAGATCAGATTCAATTTCATCATTATACTGAGCCGCTGGGTGTGGGTAGAACAAGAACGTAGTTCGTCTTCCAGGCTACTGATGACAGCTGAAAAAAGAATCGAGAGAAGCAACACACTGTTCAGAGAGGATATTAATAAGTCGAACTGAAGCTCCATGTAAGGTCTGGTTCCAGTGTTTGCGAAGTTCAGGTGTGAGCGTACCGAGACCTGGAGTGCAATGAAGTTGGAGGCCTGTAATTATCCTGCTGAAAAGAGGTACTGAGGGCCTTCAGCTTCATCTTCCTGAACTGGTGATATAAAGATAGATGGTTAGTCATGGTAAAAAAGAGACCTAGAATAAAAAAAGGTTAAAACAAAAAAAGTTGATATTCATAACAAATCAAAATATAAAGAATGAGAAAAGTCGAGTAGATTTGAACTGGACCTAAAACAGAATGATGTCATTTTTTTCATGTTGTGCTCATTCACACGTTAAGTCACGGATGTCGCTAATTTTCAAAAAAACACTACCTAACAACCATAGCTACATCCCAGACTTGTATTTAACTTGAATGATTTCTTCTACCGGACGATTTCATTGGGGCTTTTTTAGGGGGAGGGGCTTACTTTTGATGTTGTGTTTATATAGGCCTACAGTGCGTCTCCCCCCCCCCCAAAAAAAAAAACGAGATTAAGCTATGATTTATCATACCAAAAAACCAAAAACTCATTTGGCGGGGGTATCTGAATTTCAAAAAGAAAAATTGCATTCCTAAAAAGTTAAATATCCGCTCTTTATTTCATACCTTAATTGCAGAAAATGGTCAAAAAGTAAAAAAGTTTTGTTCCCTCGAACCAATGCTTGTGTTTCCATAAGTTCATTAAATAAACGTGTTTTCATCGGTTTCGCACGGAAGCTATCGCACGGTTAACAAGAGACTTAATGCATGGCTGATCGTCGACAAAACGGAGTGTTGAGTGAGTCTGGACACTAGCCTGCAAAGCTTCTTCATTTTAGAAGATTATTGAAATTCAAGCCTTATTTCAAATATCCAGAACTTTGTTATTTCTTGACCATTTTTTGTAATTGAGGTATCAAATTAAAGAGCAAAATGTTGAATTTGTTGGAAATGTGGCTTCCGCTGTGAAACCCAGATACAGCCCGCCAAGTGACTTTTTGGTTTCCCCTCTTCTGTTGTTGCGCATTGTATTTATTGCGCGTTGGTGTCATCACGAAATGATGGAACCTGTTTTGGATTATAAAATCATCCCTGAAGAAGGTCTATGACCGAAAAATTTGGAAGATTATGTCTCCTCACGGCGCGGCGTTTCAATTAAGTCTTCTTTTGTTTCTACATTCCCGACCTTTCGTTGGAAGAACGCGAACGCTTATTTACGACGCAAGTTGATTTTGGGAGAGACTTTTAGGCCCGTCGTCATGGTCGTAAAACTGTCCTGTAATGCAAATTGTGTGACATGTTCGCATCTGGAACGGAAACATTCAATTTGCGTTTCGTGTGCAAAATTCTGGTTGCTACTATGGTAACAGCGATTTATCCGATTTAGGACGAATTTCCAAATACATATTTGGTTCCTCCAGAGCTCGAGAGGCCGTCCTTGGGGGCCACTATCCATTGAATAGTGGATACCAGGCGCGACCACACGTAAAAAGGGAAAGAGTTGGTAAGTACGTTATATACGTATAGGCCTACGTAGCGTAAATAGGGTGTCAAAAACGATGATTAAAATACTGAAAAAAGGTATATTTCCAATACTTGTAGGGTGTCACAACCCAAATACTTGTTAAGAGATGCATTTTCATAATCTGGAAAAGTCTTGCTTCCCTTTTTTAGGGTGCTTTTCGAAACCCAATGGTCGTGCCTGGTATCCCCTCATCGATGGAAGTGTACCCCGGGAAATGCCCCATTTCTGCGGAAAATAAAACATACTGCCCATTACATTGTGTGCTAGAGGCTTAACATTTGTGTAGAAGGAGCAGGCAACCCCCCCCCCCGCAAATTTGGATCTTATTCAGACGGTTTATGGCCTATTGCATGCCGTGTACATATCAACTCATGCGAATTGGTTTCGGCTGGAGAGGTGATCTGACCCATGGAATCGATTGCCAGTGATCCATCAATGCATTTAATGCATTATCGATTCGATGGACTGTAATGATCTACATGTATATCGAAGCCTTAATTCGGTAAGTTTTTCCTTACTCAATATGTACTCGATCTGTTTGAAAAACCACTTTCTTATCCATGTCATAATTTACATTTCGCATGTCTCCAGCCAGCTGGAGTCATAGCCATGATACAGGTACACTCCCGCCACGAGCTCAGGCAGGCAAATGGCATGCTGGTATCGTATGAAAGAGCTTTGCACACGAAAAGCAAGATCTATAGGGCCTGTAACACAAAGCTTGGCAATGATTGTAGAACATTTTTCTACGTTTGATTGTATTAACTGTAATCCAGTCTATGATTGATCGTTAACTTTTGAGTTACCCGACTCTAATCTCGCGTTGTAAAGGTTTCCGAAAGTTGGCTACCATGACGCTGACGCAGAAGTCTTTGATTTATTTATATATATCTTATTGCTCAATAATACCTATTCGTACTTAATACTTTTCGGAAGAACCATTTTCTCTTAACCAATTTGATCTTCGTTCTATCATCTCATCTCTTAAATTTCTTATTGTTACGTAACAAGAAATGTTATTGCGCAATATTTACTGTTACGTAACAATTAGATAATTACAAAAAAGCGTTACTATGTATGTTTCTGTGTAGGACGCGCATCCTCAGCCAGTCATCATAACAATATCTGTCTGAGGATGCGCTCTCTGATTGATACCACACATTGTATATACTCCTGAAGAAGACGGAGGACCGTCGAAAAATTCGAGTAAAGAATAAAAACTATATTGGCAACGAAAGCATTATCTTCAGCATATTTTGTTACCATTACCATGATTACAGAAGCCAATACGTGAAACTTTAAGATATATATACTTAATTGTTGGCATTACAAAAACTGCATTACTCTTGAATTTGTTTCGCATTCCTGATGTCTTAATATTGCCAATACGTGGAAAACCAAGATGCTTATATATATATATATATATGTGTGTGTGTGTGTGGGTGGGTGGGTGTGCGTGTGTGTGTGGGTGTGTGTGAAGTTATACATGTACAACAGCTTTGGCAACTCTTGTATTTGAATATGTTGTGGAAGAAATGGCAAAAATGGTAGGCGTAGCTTAAATCAAGGTTCTCCAGAGCTATCTACCCTTTGGAAAAATTGGTGATGCCGAAAAATGTCTCTGCCGGGAATCGAACCCAGGCCCCCAGCTTTGAACGCCGGTGCCTTAACCACTAGACCACAGAGACGGGTTAGTGGCTAGGGCGACCCCAAACCGATTGACCGTCAGAAAGACAGATTTTCGACACTATACCAATTGTAATTTCCTTTGTCGGGTGAAGGTGGGTTTTGAATAATGACAAGCCTCCATGCCTCAGCTATTGCTTTGATGCAGTACACGTATGGGAGAAAGTATAATCTCGTGTTGTAGAGGTTTCCGAAAGATGGCTAACATGACGCCGTCGCAAAAGTCGTTGAGATATTTATATATATATACATGTATATATATATATATATATATATATATATATATGTTGTGTGTGTGTGTGTGTGTGTGTGTGTGTGTGAGTGTGTGTGTGTGTGTGTGAAGTTATACATGTACAACAGCTTTGGCAATTCTTTGGCCGGTGCCTTAACCACTGGACCACAGGGACGGGTTAGTGGCTAGGGCAACTCCGATCCGATTGACCGTCAGATTTTCGACACTATACCAATTAACCTTCTTTCACAATATATATATTATATACATATATATATATATATATATTGTGAAATATAATATATATATTAGATATTTAACTATACACTAAAACTAAAAAAGTAAAGCAAGGTTTCCACTTTGGCGAGTTAACATCGCGAGTTATGGCGAGTTATAGCGAGTTGCCAAAATGAGGCACTCGCGATAACTCGCATAAAGCTCACCATGAAACTCGGGATAACTCGCGACAACTCGGCATGGCTCGGCGGAGCTCGTTCAAGCTCGGGACGACTCTCCTTGAAGTCGTGAGCAGTTTCAAAATTTTTGAACATGTTCAAAATTTTTGCTAACTCGCTGAAACTCGTGCTGAACTCACCTAAACTCGTTATATACTCGCAGTACTCGCAATTACTCGTAAAAAACTCGAGATAAACTCGTAATAACTCGTAATAACTCGCCACATCTGAGTATACGCGAGTGCGTTCCGAGTTCTCAAGAGCGAGATACGAGCATTGCGATCGTTTTACGAGTCAAGTGGAGGTGCCCACGAGATTAGCGCGACTTTAGCTCGATCACCCCGAGTTACAGCGAGTTTCGTATGAGTTTATTCAGAGTGCGTTGCGAGTGCTCATTTACATGCCAGCTAAATGACAAATATCCATTTTGCTACATATAAACCCCTAAATTTTTTTTGGAAATCTGAGTTTGAATATTCATTTCTCCCAACTCCCAATTTTACACAACAAATATTTGACATCATTTAAAAGATCATTTAATTCTCTTTACAATGATACCATGCTTGTTATGATCATGCCATTACGAAAAGAGTAGGATTCAAAAGTGTTAGATGAAGTCTGAATTGAAAAGCTACAAAACGAGCAAAACAAGTTTGGACATCTGAGTTTGACCATTAATTTCTCCCAATTCGAAATTTTACACAATGCATATTTCATATCTTTCAAAAGATCAGTTGATTCTCTTTAAAATGATAACATGCTTGTTATGATCATGTCATCAAAAAAGAGCAAAATTAAAAAGTTTTGGATGAGGTCTGAATTTAAAAGTTGCAAAATGAGCAGAAATAGTCATGAAGGGTCAATACAGAACGTGATTCTTTTGTCTGTGTCAATAGAGATGAAAATCCATTCAAATCAAGCTCCTGCTTCTTCATTTCTTACGTTTTGTTGTGGTTTATGTTGGTTTGTTTGTTATGTGTTTGCTTGTGCAGAGGTGTGTTTGATTCCATTTGAATGTTGATGTTAAGGTGCATGAAAACAAAAGAAACCGCTGGGAAACTCACTCATCACCATGGAAGAAAAGAACAGTGACTTTCAATATTGTGTCATTTTGCAACTTTTGAATTTTTACCTTGCCTCACATTTCAAGGCACTGCACCTCCAAGTGAACCATAATCATATCATGTAGGGTATCAATTTTAAAAGAAATGAATGATCTATTCATTGATATTGATTACACATTGATATTTACTAAAAACCGAGGAGGGATTATCGATCAAATTCAGATTTCCAAACTTTTTTTAAGGAGTTTATTTTAAAGTGAGAGCACATTTTAACTGACCCACGCATGTACACGTACTTTTAAAAAGGCTGTTGTCACTCCATTATTACAAATACCAACAAATAAGGAGAGAAATATGCCTCGACCCAAAAGATTCAAGATTTGTGGCCATTCAGGTCGGGAAACTCCGAAAGAAGATGTCATTCAAACAAGGGTGGAAGTAGAAGAGACAATTGAAACGGAAGAGGAGGCCAATGACGAGCAGAGCCAGGTAAAAGAACAAGACACCAAAGTAGACCAGGTCAAAGTGGAGCGCCTCTGGCAGTCTCACCTACATCACGCGATTCAATATAGCAGCAGTGCTGACTTTGAAAACTATTATAAAATAATCATTCTCAAAACATAATTCATTAATGATACAATACTACGTTCATTGACAATAAATGACATTTGACCTTGATCATGCGACCTAAGACTTGTCAGTGATACTTGATTACTCTTATGTCCAAGTTTTATGAACTAGATCCATACACTTTCAGAGTTATGATGGTAATTTAACGAATACCCCCAACATATTGCCAAAGTCCAATGGCCATATGACCATGATGACCTTAGTCATGTGGCCTGAAACTCGCACAGGATGTTCAGTGATACTTGATTACTCTTATATCCAAGTTGATAAAATCATATCCATAAACTTTCAAAGTTATGATGGTAATTCAACAAATACCCCAATTGGCCAAAGTTCAATGACCTTTGACCTTAATCATGTGACCTGAAACTCGCATAGGATGTTCAGTAATACTTGATTACTCTTACTCTTTCATGAATCAGATCTATAAACATTCAAAGTTATGATGATAATTCAACAGATCACCTGAACATCATCAAAGTTCACTTACCTTTGACTATGTGACCTGAAATTCGCACAGGATGTTCAGTGAGACTTGTTTACTCTTATGTTCAAGTTTCATGAATCAGATTAAAAAACTTTCAAAGTTATAATGGTAATTTAACAAATACCCCCAAATTGGCCAAAGTTCATTGACCCTAAATTACATTTGACCTTAGTCATGTGACTTGAAACTCAAGCAGGGTGTTTAGTAATACTTTAATAACCTTATGACAAAGTTTCGTGAACTAGGTCTATATATTTTCTAAGTTATGATGACATTTTAAAAACGTCACCGTAGGTTAAGATTTTGATGTTGATTCCCCCAACATGGTCTAAGTTCATTGACCCCAAATGACCTCTGACCTTAGCCTTGTGACCTGAAACTCGGTCAGGATATTTAGTAATGCTTGATTAACCTATGACAAAGTTTCGTGAACTAGGTCTATATATTTTCTAAGTTATGATGTCATTTCAAAAGCTTAACCTTCGGTTAAGATTTGGTGTTGACGCCGCCACCGGCATCCATCTTTGAGTGCCAAAAATGTGCATGTCCCGCCCCTTGGTCGTATGAAACGCTTAACACTCGTAACAAAATCTTGATAACTCGTTTAAAGCTCGCTTTAAGTCGTTTCGCGCTCGGTTCACTCGTACAGCGAACGTAGTGAACTCGATGTTGAGTCTTTTGTCACTCGAGCAAATTCCAGAAACAAATGTAAATTTCACGCGAGCTTGTGCGAGTTAATGCGAGTTAGAGCTCGCGCAGCTCGCGTATGACTCGCAACTCCAACTCGCCAAAGTGGAAACCTTGCTTTAGGTCAAATTCCTGTGTGATCCATTAAAGCAAATAGATGACAAACAAAACTGATCAGCCATACAATGTAATTGGTTTTACACCAGCTTGGAGCTATACCAACTGTACCCTACTGAAGATACCATAACAGAAATGAAACTAAATGTAAAATAATTATTTGCGATATTGCGAAGGTGTTGCTTACGTCAAAGGTGTCCCATCTAACCATTTAAACGTTGCTTCGTCCTCTCTGTCATCTGCTCCAATCCAAGAACATGACGTCCCTTGAGGCTCTCCTTCCGCAGGGGAGATTAAATCTATCAAGAACCCCTAGAATTGACAGAATGTTAATAACTTTACATTAACAATCATCCATTAATCCTTAATAGTTAACCCAAAATAAGTCCCTAAAACGGATCGTATAAGTTAAATCTTAAGTATATACTGAGCCAGGGAAGGGCCAATGGGGCACCCACCCCTACATGATATGTACCTTTAATGCGAAGTACCCATCTCAAATATATGAATCAGTATTTTCACTTTTTGATGCTTTTTGTTATTTGCTTTATTATCTTTTCTTTGAGGGGACACCGTGAGTGTCATGGAATAATGTTTTATTTGCCTCTTTTATTAGGCACACAATAGAATGCTTTTATCAGCAAGGGCTTTTGCTTTTTTTATGTGCTTTACAATTACAATTAATTACTCCTTAATAAAAGTACTGGGTCCGCCCCTGATCACTCGCATATTCTTTAAACATACCCTGACTTGTTCCGAGTCAACTTGGCTAGATTTTCATGGTATATTTATCAAATCATATTTTATTTCTTCCTCATTATACAATATGTTGTAATAATAAACATCAGCGTGCTCATGATTAATTCATACATTCACGTCTATATACCAGAATCCAAAAGGCCTCGCGACCACGGAAATAAAAGAAAGGGGAAAGCTGATCGTGCGTGAAGAATGTAATTTGCTCCATGAAATTACTTCCCTAAACGGATGTATGTCGTATTTTCTGCATTAAACTGCACCAATATACGACGGAAATGATGTGGAAAGACTCTTCACGCGTTTTTATACTCAAATTTTCTGTAAATAAGACAGATTTTCTTAGAATGCCATTCAGAAAACTTAAAAAAGGTGTCGTCCCGAATACTGCAAAAAGTGTTGAGAATTGACTGTTCGTGTTACAGTTTGGTTTATTTTCATATCCTGTAATATGCAAAATATAAAAAGCCTACAGTTTGATATTCGACAAGTAAGAAAACATAAACGATAATAGTACAATATTTAATTCAATATACATTTTAAAAATGGTAATATTTCAAGTTGCAGATTAGAGACGCACACATGAAGGGAAAATAAAAGCAGCAAGTGCTTATAGTTTCCTCATAGGCCTATTATCAAATCGGATAAGTATCATCAATTTGTTGTATTATGATTATAAAAAAGAGAATAAAAATAATATGCTTTAAAACAGGATGGGTTGGCAATGTTTAACAGGTACATATTTAAAAGTCCTGTGATTATAAGTACGTTCCAAATGAAGGTCATTTTGAAACAGATATGTATTTTTTTTAAGAAAAAGGTTTTACTATAAAATGAATGATCGAAAATAAAAGTCATTACTTGAAGTTGCAAATTACTGAAAAACATAAAGAAAGATAAGAATTTGAAGGGAAAATAAAAGCAGAGCTTGTAATTGATGCTATCCTTATTATGATCAACTCATAAGTATTGCCAATTTGTTTCAGCATAAAAGAGTTTAGGCCTTTTATAAAAGCAATTAGAAAGAGAGAGTAAAAAACATAAAAACATGCAGGGACAGAGAAGAAAAGGCCGAGGGTGGACTGGCGATTAGATGATATTCAGCATGAAGAGCCCTGTTATTATTTTTTAGGTATGTTAAGAGCACTGGCGGATCGATCCGGCGCGTGCCCCGTCCCCTTCCCCTTTTGAGAGCCACAATGAAAATATTTATTTTAAATGTGTCATTTTTGCACGAGCGTGCCCCCTTTTGAAAGGGGGGGGGGCAAACTATATCTTTTAATAATAATAGTAATATGTCTTTCATACACAATTAGTTAAGACCTTTTTTTTTTGCTTTTCAAATTTTACGTGGACGAAATTTCCATCCATTTTAGGTGACCCCCTCCCCTTTTCTTTTGCTTGTCAAATTTTCTCCGGGAAAAATGTGTCCCCTTTTTAAGGATAGAAATTTTCAATTTGCGTTTAATATGTGTAAATGTAACTGATTTTTTAAAGGTCAGATTAATCTGGAAATCATTCCAAAATTATCGTCAACCAACAGTAAACGCATTGTTCAATACAATTTCACGAATCAAAAGGAAAATTATTTCTCTATTAATCTCAGTGCGAACTGGTAGGCCTAGTATTAAAAGTATTTGAGAAAATGTTTGTTTTGCAGCAGGAAATATGAAGGGTAGGCCTAAATAAAATCTCATACCCGATATATTGATACATTTATTTTTCGGCAGATCTTTGGACACACTGCTGAAATCGTTTGTTTTGAGAAACTTATGATTATTATTGTTTTCATTACCAACTGATCGATCGATCCGCTCCTTAATTTACAAATGCTAGAAATTAAATAAAACTTAAACTAAAATAAGATAAATCCAAAGATGTAAAAATATAATCCAGGGATATGAATACATATTTTATGGAAATATGATGTAACTTGACAAATAAGCCATACGGCGTTAAGCCTTATTACTATGTTAGTAACATGACCCATTTCTATGCAGTGATAAGCCTTATATTATTTCATTACAATTAGAGGAATCAACCTGGGGGCATGCAGGGGGTGATGCCCACCTAAAAATATTGGAGGCAAACATCGATTTCCACCCCCACCCCCCAAAAAAAGTGATTCCCACATTTTATCAATTTATGATAGCCCTATATGCTATGCAAATGTACTTATGTTTGGGCGGATATGAAAAGTATCATCATACAAAAAAAAATCAATTTTTATGGCGGACGTCGCGAGAAAAAGTTTGTGCATGCGCCAAAAAATTTAAATTAAAAAAAAATTGTCCCATCCAAAACATAGGAATCGATGCCACTTATGTCCACAATAAGACGTACATGCCAACTTTAGCCCACCCCAAGTAAAATTTAAATAATTTATTTAAAATTGTAATATCAGTTGTTCAGGGATGTACACTATAAATCAGACTTAAATAAATGAACTGAAAAAAAAACGAAACAGAAAAGGCATAGGCATGGTGACGAACAGTGTTAAAAAATCATTTCTTTCAGCGGAAATACTAGCTTGATATATTCATTGGCAGTATCTTGCACTGTGCTCGAGCGACTGTTAGTTTTTTATTAATATTACTGTATATATTGAAAATAAATCACATAATCGAATTAAAATAATTACGACCAAACATAGTAATGAACATGTTAAAATTGTGTAAATAGTATAAACAGATAATGTCCAATGTTCCAAAACCAAAGCTCCACCTACAAAAATGAGCAGAAAGTTTTAGTTTACCTTTGTTTTTAGTGATGCATGCATGTTGCCTTCAATTTCTAATTAGCTCATACTTTAAAACAAACAACATGAACAAAGTCAGGGATCTTATTTGGAAATTTTCAGTGATAAATAAAATATTTTAACTTTAAAAAATGTATGAAAGAAAAAATCTTCGCTCGAGACTGTTGATTCTGCGCTGAATTCCGAGCTGTGTGCATGCACCGTATGATCCGACAAACTGAGGGACTAGCAAGATGGCGCTCAGTGCACTCAAGCGAAGATTATAGGGCTATTGAATTGGCGACAAACCGGTGAGTACATTGCGGACGGGTATAAGCCTTCCACTTTCTTATATTTCCTTGCTCGCTACTAACTTGCTCACTCTTGCGCTCAAGTCGCAGATTCTCGTCGTATGCCACTAATCTCGCCTCAGCCACTGCTTGGCGAGGAATGGAGCCAAGTTGCGTGGCCCTGTCAAAACGCTAACCTCACATAGGGTGTGTTTATGCTTCCATTGCGAGGACAGAATCAGCGTTTTCAAACGTCGATTCAAAACGCCGATCGTAAACGTGGTTCTGGGAGTGCTGTTCATGCTGGCTTTTCAGAGGCGAAATCACGATCGATCTCCAGCTGGCTTCACAGGAAAGCGAGGTCAAATTGGGCGCGCCTTTTTCGAAAGTTTTTTTCCGAGTGTTGTTGTTACGTGGAGATAACATGGAGCAATACGACTGTATTTGCCCGCGGATTTTCATCTCACCGGAAGCATGTACCAAATGACGTCATTTAAACACGTTTACGATCGTGGTTCTGTTTATACTTCCCCAGAAAGCCTGATTCTGGTCAAACGACGTTTACAAACGCACCTTTTTGTGAGTTTACGATCGGCGTTTTGAAACAGCGTTTAATGCATTGTTCACACAGTTGGGTATACGAGTTCCTGCAAGCTTCCGTGAGTTCCAACTCGCGGAAACTCGAGGGGAAAATGGTACATTTTCAGGAATGTTTTTAAAGATTAACCAGAGCGCAGTACGAGTCACGAAGAATTATCAACGAGTAGTACCGAGTACTGCTCGGGTGATTGCGATCATTTCTCGAGTTTGGGAGAGTATACTGAGAGTCTTTTAAGATCTTCATACGAGTAATTCAGCCTTTGATAGGTGGGCATTTTCGTGCATTTTGCTTTTTTCGAGATGGATGACCAGATGGACTTTCTAGTCTAGGCTAGAAGAGGCATAACCTTTTTTTTCATATATACAATATTTTCTCTGTTTTTTCAAATCAATTTGAGGGTGCTGATTAGGAATCTGAATGATGCCACTCGTGTAAATCTTGAGCAATGTTTTTGGCAAATTGGCAAAATCGAATGTGGCCGTCAAAATATGCAAATTACCCGTGAAAATCAGAAGATTTGCTTCACAATGGCTAAAAAAATCCATGTAATTGTGTGGCAGGAGTAAAGTACTCTCTAAATAAATTTGTGGGGTTTTTTTACAAAAAAAATATTGACATTCAAAATGGCTACCATAAACCCCTGTATACTCTTATTATGTACAATATGAATGGCGAAAACTAATTTTCACAAAAATAAGCACTTACTGCGAGTAGTTATGATTTATGAACGAGGCCCGGGGAACGAGGTTATGTATGAAAATCATTATTACTAACGAGATATATCATTTATGATGTATGGGATAAATGCTGTATTTTGATATTAAAACTAGCCGCCATTTGACCTAACAGTATTATGTAGGCCTACAATGGAAATGAGGACCCCCAAAAATGACAAGAGTGCACTAAAATGCATGAATTAGTGATAAACAAATGGGATACTGGTCTAAAAAAAAACATAATAGAACCAAATATATCATTCAGATTTCATATTTTTGTTAAAATACTGTATTTTGACTTTCAAAATGGCCACCATAGACATCGACTGTATTACATGTACGTACAATGCGAATTGGGAAACCAATTTTCATAGGAGAAAGCACCATAGATGTACATAATTGTGATCTATGAGTAAAACATTATCTAAAAACAATTTCTAACAGGATAAGTCATTTCTTCTGCTAGGATGGTGATAAATACTGTATTTTGAAATTCAAAATTGCCGCTACAGGCCCAACAGTATTGAATGGGGACAAATAAAAATAAAATTTTTCTTTTCTTGGGTAAATGGTGTTGTATGAGTAAACTATTGTCTGAAAACATGATTTCTAATGAAATATATCATTTAGGTGATAAATTTTATATTTCAAAATTCAAATGGCCGCCCTTTGCCCATATGCGATATATTTAGTTATAAATCGTGTTTAAGACAATATTTTACTTATACATCACAGTTATATGCATTTTATGGTTCCGCTCATTCTTGTGAAAATTAGTTTCCCTAGAACATGTTACATAAGTCAGTTAGGGTTTGTATCGGCCATTTTGAATATTAAACAAAATAAAATTTTCGTCAAAAATCACTTTTCAATGAGTATTTTACTCCTGCAACACAATTACATTGATTTTATAGCCCATGTGCTGGCAATTTTATGATTTTCATGGGTAATTTGCATATTTTGGCGGCCATAGGCCTATGTGCGGAAAATGATAAAGGTTACACGAGTTGCATCATTCAGATTCGTAATCAGCACCCTCGAATAGTGACAAGAAACCATCATAAGATATTGTATAAAAAACAAGGCATAGTCTATTTGCTCTAGGGCAAATAGACCTGGACTAGATTGATCCAAATACTCTCGTAGCTAAATTCATCTCCCTGCAGAAACTTCTGAATTGTGAGACTTTCTTTCTCAAAGACTTTTTAAAACCACTTTATTATCAAGTAAAATTGATTATTTTTGTACCATAGAAAAAAGAGTAAATGTTACTCTTTTATATTGGTCAATTCGTTTGAATAAAAACACGTACTTTTACACTTTATAGCTTGATAAGTCTGTGACTAAGTTTGCAGCAATTTATAATTGAAACCAAGGCCGTTATTGAAGTAAATAATTGAATTCAGAGTTCTATAAAGAACAATACAATCAAAGGTAACATAAAAATATGAACTGCCGTTTGCTATATGATTAACGATATACCTGAAATTAAAACCAGTGTCGTGATATTCAACATAGTTGAGTTGTTATGTATATACTTTTATAAATATTAAAAAAAAGACATAATAAAATACTATATTCATTGACCCCAAATGACCATGATCATGGGACTTAAGACGTGTGCAAAACAATCATTCATACTTGAATACCTTATGTGTAGATATTTCATGAACTAGATCGATAAACTTTTAAAGTTATGATGCCAATTAGACAAATACCCCCAACACGGACAAAGTTCTTTGATTTTAAATGACATCTGATCTTGGTCATGTGACCTGAAACGAGCACAGGATATTGAGGGATATATTGTTGATCTCATGTCCAAGTTTCATGAACTAGATCCACAAACTTTTAAAGTTATGATGAAAATTAGTCACATACACCCAACACTATCAAAGTTCGCTGACCCTAAATGTTCAGGGACCATCTTGATAGAAACCAAAAATATTCAAACTCTTCACAACTCGCTATACTCTTGTAAACCTCGTGGTTAGCTCCCAAGTGACTCGGCAAGCTCGTGCAGAACTCGTAGCTGGTCGTAGTAGAATCGCGGGAACTCGTTTGTGGAAATATATGGTAATTTATGTAAATTTTGTTTCGATTTTTCACGAGTTACAAAGAGTTTACGAAGAGTTTCTCACGAGTTTAGCGAGTCTACTTTGAGTTGTTCCGAGTTTGATCGAGTCTTTCAAGAGTTCGCGAGAGCTTGGCAAAATTTTGAAATTTTTAAAAAATTAAACGAGCTTACTGCGACATCACTCGAGTTGTGTCGAGCTGCCAAGAGTTGTAAAGAGCTTTGCTGAGTTGCTGCGAGTAACGGAGAGTTATCAAGAGTTGAATGAAGAGTTACCGCGAGTAGCCCCAAAAATCAACTCGCACAAACTCGTACATCCAACTCGGCTCTGTGTGAACAATGCATAAATGAAAGTAACCGTGTTTTGGACTAATCACGTTTGGAAACGCTGATTCTGGCCTGAAAAGTGGAAGCATAAACACGGCATTAAAAAGGACTGCTACTGGGTAAAGGGCAGGGAGGCTGATTATTCAAATTGTTAAAATTTTCCTACGAAAAAAGTTTCTAAGAAAAAAAGTTCCCCCTTCCAATTTAAGCTAGTTCTCTTTTTTTCTACTTTCAATTAATTTATCTTTAAATTTGTTTATATTTGGAGGTACCCCCTTTCCCTGCCATTGAAGATAAAAAAAAGATTTAATAAAAAATTTTAATAATGTATAATAATTGTACTGTTTTCATGTTTGTCCCATTTACTTCAATATTAATCAGCAAACCTTCAAAACAAATCTTTAATTATATTATATAAAAACTACACTTCTCGTCGTAGAGGATGGAACTGCAAAGTTTGACCTCTATTTGAATTCCGAAAAGACCGAATACATGATATTTAACGAATCTCATGATCATGTACCTATACTGGAAATCTAGGAAAGCTCTTGTGTGCAATGGATGTAATAAGCTACATTTGATTTCACTGTCAAAAAAAATTTGCTCCCTGTTTATGGCATGTGTAAAGGTATCCTTGTGTATGGTTTATAGAAACATGGACAATCAAGAAGTCATTATAAGATAGACTAATGGCACATATACTCGACTTTCAATGAGGGTACAAAATATTAGTTGGAGAGATCGCAAAACAAAATATGAAAGTGATGGAGATCTTCCACCCATTTCCACCACAGTAATTGAACGTAGAACACAGCAAAAAGTAATTTACGCCGGTGTTAAATTGGTGGTATTAGTTTTACACCTATAGGTGTTATTACAACAGCTTTTGTTGTTACATTTACCCTCTTTGGTGTTATGTTCTCTAGGTTTTAATGTTTTAATCTTGCTCAGCATTTTCTTTGTAGATCACTTTTTCCTTGATATTCGTGTTTATCAAAAATACATTCCTAATATCTTAACAATATCTACTTGCTTCCCAAAAGTAATATATGAATTGATAACTTTGGACTTAAAGGCAGTCTTGTCATAAAATCCTTATAGGCCTATTCTATGAAAAGCTTCAAAAATGGGTTCGATTCCCTGAAATGACAGTGAATCTTTAATAAAAAGCATTATATCATTTACATACAGAACTTGTTTTATTTCTGTATTCCCAAATCTGATCCCTCTCACCTTATAATTATTCCTAATCGTGTGAGCTTAAATTTCAAACGAATAAATATGAAGAAAGGGATCTCCCTGCCTTATTTTTCTTCCAAACTGAAAATGGTGGTGTGAATCCATTAATAACACATATTTACGTATTTTAATATAAAAGTAAAAGGTTAACCCATTTAGGAAACCTTTGTCCAAAATTGCATTGTTTTAATACCTTATGTAAGAACAGATGTGACACAGAGTCGAATGCTTTTTCGAAATCAATGGCTTCTAAAAAAAATACCGGTTCTCCATAGCAGGAAATATGAAAGATCATATCATCAATGATTCGTATCTGCTTCTTCAACGTTTCTTTCTTTAACAAAACCCAGCTGATCATAGCATACAATATCCAGGTAAAACTTCTTGAATTATCTTTTCAAGTACCTTAGATTGTTTTCATAATCTACGTTTAATAACGAAATCGGTCTGTAGATTTCGCTAAGTTTTGGATCGTTACCGTCTTTAAGTAATAACTGCTTGTATTTGAGAGGCTGGCAATTTTCCCAAATGCAGGGCCCCATTAAAGGATGCAAGTACTAGACCACCCTGAAGTAGTGGCCAAAATTTCGGATGAAATTTTACACTTAAACCATCATTATCGTGCGATTTGTTGAGCTTCATACCTTTCAGTATCTCTTAACATTTTAGTTCAGCTATTTTTCCTTCCAATAAATTGAAGAAACATAAAACCCATTAATTTTGGTACGTACCTTAGTTTTCATATGTTTCTTTGTTTCGTTTTTTTTTCATGCATGTCTCATATATTACTATCATTATACCAGTGGAAAGCAGATTTCTTTGTGATCATCATGTTTGAAAAGACAAACTAAACTTTTTTCTATCGTGAATCTTGTTATGAGAAAAAAAGTGTCATCTTCTTTAGAATCAGTTTCCTATTGCCTGTAGGACGATTTGATTCCTTCCATGATATCTTTTTCGTTAGTAGCGATGCTTCCAATGGTAATTATTTGTTGTATTATATTGTTTTTCCTATTAGACTGTGTTAACGGTTTGATGAATGTTGTATTTTTTTTTCAGCAGTCATACCATGATTACTTTGACCGGACTTTCAAACTTTCATTAAAATGATCATAAAGTAAGCTCAGCTGTTGTTTCTTAGTTCTTATGCTTTCAAAAATAAGTTTGTGGTCTCCAATATTAATCGACAATAGATTCCTTTCTAAGTCCTTTATTTCTTTCTATTTTTTTCGATTTTTCCTTTCTTTCCTCCACCCTTTCCCTTGATATTTTAATTGTAAACTTCTTTATTTCCATTTTCTTTTAGTCCCAAAGTACTCTTATCTTTAATTCCAACAAAGAAAATTATCATCTTCTTAAATTATCGCTTAAGGGACGATTATTAAACGTCCAATATATCGTTTATTTTAATTTTTGTAAGGATTTTTTTTTATAATACTTCATGGAAATGTAAATCAACTTGAGCATGGTCTGGTGCTATGTAGGGAACAATAGCAGAATTGGATGTTATCTGTAAGTTCTTCGAATCTAAGGGACTCTTCATACATGGATTCCGTTGTTTATACGTATATTGTCTTTATCTTTATTTTCCTTTCTTCATATATAAGAAAGTGTCCAAGAACTAAAGAACTCTTGCATTTTTTTTACTGAATTTTGGTTCCTATTTTGAAAATTATCCAAAATAATTTTATCTCACGTCTTTAATATTGAAGTCATCACCAATTGCTACTGGATTATTATAATTTCTATATAACAATAACAAATTGATTTAGATAACTTTTTTAGGGCAAACCTTGGAATGATAATCATTCTTATTTGCCTTTTCTATTAGGCAACACAATAGGATTTTTTTAACATTCAATGTCGTTAAAAAAATCATGTGATTTACAATTACAATTTTACAATATTCTGCCCCCCCCCCCTTCTCTTATAAAAAACACTTGGTCAGCCCTTGAAATATAGTGCATAATCTTTCAACATACCTGGATCACTTCCGAATCAACTTTTGCCAGATTTCCACCTAGTCCTTGACAATCAGCCTTCGCATCATCGAAATTTTTTTTATCAGGGGCATCCACTAGTCCATAGAGTAGACCATCCTTCCTTCTCCATGTGATTCCTGTGATTGATGATATAAATGTAGCAACTGCTGTTAACATTTTATAGCAGTATAGTCATGATGGTACTGGAGTCACTTGTAGTAGTAGTAGTTTGAGTAGTAGTAATAGTACTAATAGTAGTAGTAGTAGTAGTAGTAGTAGTAGTAGTAGTAGTAGTAGTAGTAGTAGTAGTAGTAGTAGTAGTAGTAGTAGTATAAGAAAATAATTTTTAGTCATCTGGTTTTAATGACTCTGAAGATATCGATTATAGTCTGTTTCACTGTGATCATGTTCAACATTCGCTGGATATTTATTGAGAGAAAGTGAAGACCAGTAGCGTATCTACGGGGAGTAACCCTCTTCAGGTCTGAATTTCCTAATAATATTTGATGAGTTTATTTATCATGATTACAATAACTAAAAAAAGTGCTTCATGTGTCAAATGTAATTCTAACAAAATCCGCAAAGGCCTGGCACTCGCATTAGATGACTATGGTGGGATATGTATAGTCTTAATGGATCCCTAAAAATAGTCCTTAAAATGTCACTGTTTGGGGTCAATGTAAAAAAAAATTGTTTGTTTAGCGTGACAGGTACGTATTATGATTACAAAGATTTGCTTATATTGTCCCTTTTGAGGTCTGAATAGCAAACATTTTCAGATCGCGCTCGCATTATTTGTTCAGTGAGATACGTATATGTTTAATTGCACAATCCTTAAATGTCTCTATACCTAAGTGATTCAAATTTTTTGCTGGTGCCCCCCCCATGCCGTACCAAGGTACGTGACTGTTAATTATTGAAACGTTATGGTATGAGCTATCAGAAAGTACAATGTTACAGTGGGCATCGTAACAGAGAGGACGGTTCGTGGTCAATCGTGGAATAGATAGAGTGCGCTATCGCGCCTCGCGATTTCACCACAGACCGTCCGCTCTGTTACGATGCCCACTGTAGCGTAAATAATTAACTTCAAGAAAATATAAAGATACGGGATAAAACTTTGGAATATGAACTATCGAACGAAAACACTGGTAAATAATTTGCTCTCCTTGTAGGTGCACTTATTGCTGGTTTAAAAAAAACTTTTCTTTAAATGCGTTTTCTGCCAAACTAACTTTCGCATTGAAGTGCGCAGAGAGGACCGTTCGTGGTGCGTGCGACGATATGTTAAATTGGTACACCTCATGTGACCTTTGACCTTGGCTGAAAACTTGTTATTAATTTCATATCATTTTGCCATATCAATTAAACTATCTTAAGTTTATTTGATTTCATTAAGTATGTTTTTAAATATGAACAAAATATCAATTCTCAACCAAGCAATATGCTCTGAAATTACCTTTGACATTGGCCCATGCACTACCCACAACATTCATGTAATTACTGAAACTTGTTTATTATTTCAAATCTTGTGAAACGTTGGTTAGGTTCTCGTCACTTGACATCAGCTTATTGACCCACAAATGATCTTTGGCCCTCGCCTAGAGACTTAAACATAAACACTTAAAAGTAATAGAACCTATTTCATGAAGGTTAGACATTAGGTAATCAGGTATCACTGGTCATTTGGCATGAGTTTCAGTTAACAGGCTCAAGGTCAAAGGTCACTAAGGGCACATGAACTTTGATCCGTGTTGTGGTATCAACATTGAAAAATCCTATCAAAGGTAATTTTTTTTAAATATCAGCACAACTTAATCACCAACCAGGTGTAAAAAAAATGGAAATATTAGTAATCGGGTATCATTGATCAGTAATTTGTTTTGTTTCAGATCACATAATCAAGATTAAAGGTAAATTGTCAATGAGCTTTGACCAATGCTGTGGTATTAACATTTAAAACTTAACCATTGATAGGTTTTTTGCAAAAACTCTGAAGTATTGAACCTATTTCATTATTAAGCTTGGAAAGATTACAATCAAGTATCACTTATCATCTGTTCTGAGTTTCAGGTCAGATGATCAATGTCAAAAGTCATTTAAGGTCAGTGGACTACACAGCAAGAACTGTGGTGTTAACTGGTGTTAACTGTTTAGTTACATAGAGGACCACACCAGTTATTTTACACCGGTGTTAAATTGGTGGTGTTAGTTTTTTACACCTATAGGTGTTATTACAACACCTTTGGTTGTTATATTACACTCTTTGGTGTTATGTTCAATCTCTAGGGTGTTATTTTAACACCTCAGGGTGTGGTCCTCTATTAACACCAATTGGTGTCAGTTTTAACACCACAGTTCTAACAGTGTATGACCGCTTTGTGACATCAACATCGAATGATGTCTAAGTTTCAAGATAAAATTGAATATTAAGTCCTATTACGATAATTGCTATTTAGTACCAGCAAACTGATTAATAACATTTCTGGTCTCTAGGAAAATGTCAAAGATCATTTATGAGTTAATAATTGCTGATATCCACTGACAAGAGCTTAAATAAAATAAAATATTAAAAATCTTCAAGATGATTTTAACATTTTAATTTCGAATTATGTTAAACTTGGTTGTAATATTGGAAATTACATTAAGCATGTTTAGATGACTATTGGGGTGGGGTTATGCATGGGCCAAGGTAAAAGGTCATTTTAGATTAATTAGCTTAATTGGTTAAGAATCTGTTTTTTGTTGATCATTTCAAAATATTCTATAAAATTAATTGAAACTTTATATATTGTTATTTGATATAGCAAATGATATGGAATGAAAAACAAGTTTCTCAGTCAAGGTCAAAGGTCTTGTTTCCCTGAATGCTCGAGCATCCGACCAGGCCGTAGCCGTCAAAGTGCTTAGAAACATTGTAATAAGTGTTATATGTCATTATCACCCGTATCAGACATCTGAGCTGGTCATTTACAAAACCGTATTGCCCTACATTTTCTGAATATCGGGAAGGGTAGGTATATTGTTTGTATTTTCCTCGGTCTCAATGCGCGTATTTACTTTGCATGCAGAGACGAAGCAAAATATACCTTTGTATTTTCCCTGGTCTCACATCCGGGCATTTGTGGATGCGTATAAAGAGATACGCTTCATAAGGATCCGCCCACCAACAATATACGTCATAATAAAGACAACGCTGAATCCGAGCGCTTGCAAGTACGTCATAATGGTTAAGTGCAGAGCCTAGACCGATATTAACATGACACAATAGAACTCTATTTTTAAAAGAAATATCCCCATTATCATGATTTTTGCTCTAGATATCTGATTTGGATGATAATAAAAATATTGACTGGCTCTTCTTTCGGGGAACATCAAATATATTGCCCTTAAATGACCCATATTGCCCTCGTCTAAAGACTCGGGCCAATATGATTCATTTGCTGGCAATATATTTGATGTTCCCCTCAAGGCCAGTCAATATTATATAATTATTATGATCATACATTATGTTATCAATACACCTGCTGAGACAATACAAGCGTATATACATTTTAAATTGTCCATTTGATTTTAAAGAAGAATACTCATGAATGCGTATAATTATCCTATGAACTGTGTCTTCATTGTGATATATGTCTACACTTGAGTAAGCAGGAGTTATTATATGCTGTTAACCGGTGCCAAAATAAGGCACAAATTCAGTAATTAGTCCAGATTTTAATAAAATTGTAGTCTGTTTTCTTGATGAACATAGTGAATATTTTCGAAACACATTGAGTATGTCAATGCTCATGTTCATTCAAATGAAATTGTTGGTCAATGACACTTGAATATCCTTATTTTAAGGTTTCATGATATATGTCCGTTTACTTCTATCAATTCTAAACCTATAATGACAATTTACAAACTTAACCTTCATTATAAGATTTTAATGTTGATGCCCCCAACGTGGTAAAATTTTACTGATCCTAAATGATTTTTTTACCTTGGTCATGATACTTAAAGTTTTATGCAAGCCGAACATAATTTATGTTAAAGATTGTCAATTATGAAATAATTATGAGTTTCTCTGTTAATTTTACAGAAAATAATTGATGATTTGCATATGTTCGTTTCCACAAGTAAATTTTGGTATATACTATTCATAATTAGTAGTAATCACATTGATTTACCAGAATTTAAATAATTGAAATGTAGGGAGGTGTTTTTCCTGTATTGGAATGCTGGTTGAAATCTTGATGAATAAACGTTACTTCCCTACATTATACTCATGTACCATCATCTTTTTCCATGTATTCACTTCTGATTATTTTGCATGTTCTGTTTGATTTTTCCTTATGTAATTTGCTTTTCTGTTATATTGTAAATATTTGTTTACAGGACCCCCTGGAAAACCGTACAAGACTACTGATTGGGCTAAACGAAATAAATAAAAAATAGATAAATAAATAGATGAATAAATAAATGAATAAATAGAACCATATACTTTTGAAGTTCAGATGACATTAAAAATAGTAATCTAGCTGAAATGTAATACCCCGACATGGTCATAGGTCATTGACCCTTAACTGACTTTTGAACTTGATCATAATTTTGAACGGGAAACACTCTTAATCGTATACGACATTCTGGTTTAACATTAATCTTATTGAAAGTGGCATCATTTGCAACACATAATTTGACATTTATGTAAGTTCAAGGTCTGGTAATTGGTTAAAAAAAAACAGAAAATGCAATTAAAACAGTGGCGTAGCTACGGGGGGGGCTGGGGGCACGTGCCCCCCCCCCCCGAGATTTGGTGTGCCCCCCCCCCCCCAGAAAAAATTGGCAGAGCAAAAAAAAAAGAAGAAAAGAAAAAAGGAAAAGAAGAAGAAAGAAGAAAAAAAGAAGAGGAAAATAAGAGGAAGAAGACTTGCAATTAAAAAAACAAATCTTTCATTGTTACTATATAAAATTTTTGCTTGCGCTTCGCGCCAGAATTGCCTGTTCGATGAGATTCATATCTTGTTCAATAGGCTGATATGGAGCAAATTTTGAAGTCAATATACAAAACATATTTTAGCTCAAACATCGAGCTATCATATTTTTTTTCATTTACAATTTTAAGTGGTCTGTAAAATGTCCGTTTTATGGTCTGCATATCAGCATTTTAAGCTCACGCTGAGTGGTCATATTGTTTGATTTGCCAAGTTCATATTGTCTACGTGTATTTCATAATGTTCCATTAAACAAATGTATTCAGAATGCCCAGATTGATTCTTGGTCTAAATCTAAAACATGCGCGATACCCTGCATGTTCTTTATTTAAAATGTACTTAAATTATCCAGTTTCACATCAAAATATCAATAATTGTCTGCTCATGCTTCACGATCGCATTATTAATGATACCCAATTGATTATATCCTATTTATGATTTACAAAATATGAATAGAGTGTCCCGCTTTTAGGTCTAAAATCTCAATTTTCTTCCTCTCGCGCTTCGCGCTCGCATCAATTGTTTAGTTACATACTTATCCCATTTATTAATACAAGAATTAGAATGTCCAATTTTTCGGTCGGAATGCCAAAAAAAAATATATTGGCGTTCGCAGTAACCATCTAGTTACATACGAATCTTGTTCAGGATCACACATAACATTGCCCAGAAAATTAAATTTTCAGGAAAAAATACATGAAAGTAAAAAAAAAAACGCTCGTGCTTCGCGCTCGCACTTTTCATAAGGCTTATGAGATTATTTCATGTTTATGTTGTTTTATAAGAATAAAATTAAGAAGTGACAGATCGGGGAAAATATAGGTGAAGATAATTTCGGGCCCCGTCCCCTATTGGCGAAAGTCGGATCCGCCCTTGTGACACATACACACACACCGGAAAAATGGCCGGTGCCCCCCCCCCCTGAAAAAGCGAGGACCCCCAGTGACCCCGGGAAAAAAATCCTAGCTACGCCACTGAATTAAAATCATATTTTTTTTCTCAACAAAGGTTAATTACTTTTTTACTACTAGATTCCTTGTCCTCATAAATGGTGGTTTAGTTGCAAAGATTATTATCAAAGGTTATACAATCCAAGATGTTGGCCATATAGGGGTCGTTGCAAATGAAAGCATTGTTTTTCTGATAGCTCATACAATAACCTTTCCAAAAATATATATATACACAAAAGAAAAAGAGTAAGTCCCCCCTTAAAAAACATCAATAATTTCCGAACCAGAACGAGTTTTTAGTATATTTTTACATGAGCGTGTAGGTAATTTTATAAGCTAATCTCTGAGTAAATATCATGAATGTATTTTACTTCATGCTTCAGTGAGCACCGTCAGAAGGAAAAAATGTCACTTTTTAAAAGTCACAAGCCAAATATCATGACTTTGATTCCATTTTATTGGAACTAATTCCACATTCTCATCATCAAAAGTAGTCAGAAGGCTTGTAAAAGGTACTTTCTAAAAGACGATACAATTTTTTGGCTAAATTTCACGGTTCAATAAACATTAGTCCAAATTTGCTATAATCGGATTTTTTACACATTTCTATCAATAAAAATGATAGAATAGGATGACAGTTATTTTGGGGAAGAGTTTCTTTAACAGTATTTATCGTTTCACGGTTCAATGAACATGTATTAAAAACAAAAAATACGATTTTCAAATATAATAGGCAAGTATTGTTTTATTTTGGTAACTGAGAATGATATTTTCTCAACTTTTTCGTTGTGTTCATGACCAATTAACATGTTTCAATGATTCAAAGGCGTTTAATTAAACATAAACGCTTGAATGAACATGTGGAATGTCATTAGCTCTTTTTTACGTTCTTGGAAAAATGCAATTTGTAACTATGGATATCTGTCACAAACCTCCTTGCATAGTTCATTTGATTTGATTTTTTTGAAAATCCCGATGTTTAATGCATCAGTGAGCACACAATACTCGAAAATTATGCAAATGAGAAGAAAGTTCAAGGCCTTGGCCCCACTTTGTGCCGTATCGAATGGTTATTCTGGTGTGCGCGCCTTTTGGATAGTGTTACTCTGAAGCCATGTGCGAAGTTTCATGAAATAACTGTTGGCAGAAGTAACAAAAACCGTCCATGAAACAAACCCTCATTTCATATTTGTTAAAATTTTGACCTCCTCTCTCATAGACTTGTGTACATTATGGGTGCATATGTTTAAGAATAAGTATCCCCTTATTCAATATGGTGGAACTTTTTTCAAGGCTGTCTTTAGCAATGTCGTTTGGCAGTAATGTTTATCAACCTATGGGCAAAATTCTGTGCAAAAATGAAATCGATTTGTTTATTTATGGATGAGTGAGCACGCATCAAAGTGGGAAAATTTGTATTTTCAATGCCAAAGACGCATTTTAAAGGGTAATAAAGTGAATATTGGGGGCAAATTCGGCTTCAAATGTGACTTTAATTGCTGTTGTTTTTATCATCCATCATTTTTATCACCACACACTTTCCGAACTAAAAAAAAATTCATGGGTGAGCGAGCACATTCGAAAACTTTCGAAAACAATTTCTCAGGATCAGTTGAATTTATGGACAAATCAGTGGTGGATCCAGAATTTCAAAATGGGGGAGGGGCCTATAATCGGGGGAGCCACCTACATTTTCAAATTTTAACATGATCTAAGCTGTAGAGGATACTACTATAAACCCCTATGATGATACGTCACAATTCAGGGGCCGCGGAACGGTTTTCAAAGTGGGGGTGGGGTGGAATGAGCCAAAAGTGAGGGGGGGGGGGGCTGACCATGCAAAAAATCAAAATTGTATGGTCTTTTTTTTACTTTTTTTGTACATGCTTTTGGAAAAAAGAGGTGGGCTGAAGTTCACCCCCCCCCCCCCGCTTCAGCAGTCCCTGCAATACATTGGGCTCACACAACCATGAACATAAGATATCAAAATCTGCTATGAAGTGGTTGAATGATGGCAGCATAACACCATTAAGTTCACCTAAAAACAACTTTTGCCAAACTTTGTATTTAAAGAAACTGAAAAACGACTCTAACTTGCGACTTCTAAAAATTGTCATTTTTAATTCAATTTTTAATCACTCATGCATGACTCAACCGATCAATCTCATTTTTCCCAAGGAGTTGCTTCATGAGTGTAGAAAACCACCTATGAAATATCACATCGAAAACTAATTTGGTTCAAAAGTAACAGCAATTTGATTAAGGGGGGACTTACTTTTTTGTTGTGTATAGTTTTCAATTTCTCAAAAAAAATCCAGCGAAAGCTAAAAAAAATGAACATATTGAACCTGACTTATCATAAACATTTATATATTTATACTTTTCACAAGTCGAGCACTTGCGTGAGGATTGTATTAACAAAATATAGGCAGCCTGGTCTCGTTTGAAAACATAGAAATGTCAAGTTTTACCTCATGGAATTTTGACTTTCATTGGCTAAGATTTCGATCGCCCGTAAAAATCTGTTAAAAATTAAAGTTGGAAGAAGGATCTTTAATGAGAATTCAAATCCGGGTTTACCGCTGCACCTGTCCTTAGCTCTTATCTTTCTCCCCCCCCCCCCCCCCCCCACTCTGTCTCCTTTTTTGCGTCGCCAATAGGCGGTAGCCGTATTTCTCCCCTTGATTCGCCTCTGACCACCTCCTGCGATAGGGACGTTGTGTAAAAACGGAATCTACAATAAGTTGCGTTTATATATAAACCCTTCAAAAAGGTTCTGCATCTTCATTTTGAGGAAATATTTCTTGATAATTGAGGTAGAAAGGGTGAAACTGGTATGATTGAAAATCTTCATTATTCCTCTTTACAATGATGTGCCATCTCCCGGGGGAGCACTCCGTATATGCATAGTGGGTACGTGCCGCGGAGGGGACCTCCATTTTTACACTCAAATTTCCGTTGAGTGTAAACGGGGCGCCGGAATAATATTCGAATTAAGGAGGGGCGCCGAATTGCTGTTTGAACTAGGTGGCGCCAAATTGATGTTCGAACTAGAGGGCGCCAAATTTATGTTCAAACGGGGGCGCCGAATCGATGTTTGAACTAGGGGGATGCCAATTCATTTTTAAACTAGGGGCCGCCGAAATTATGTTCGAACTAGGGAAAGGCGCCGGATTGATGTTTTAAGTAGGGGCGCCAGATTGATGTTTAAACTAGAGGGCGCCGAAATTATGTTTGAACTAGGGGGCGCCGAATCGATGTTTGAACTAGGGGGCACCAGATTGATGTTCGAACTAGAGGGTGCCGAATTAACGTTCGAACAAGGGGCGCCAAATCGATGTTCAATCTAGAGGTGCCAAAGTGATGTTTGAACGGGGGCGCCGAATTTATGTTCGAACAAGGGAGCGATAAATTGATGTTCACTGTTTATTGTTTAATAAGGGGTAGCCCATTCAACAACAATTGATATCCCATGGGGCCCCTATACACAAGAATTCAGTAACAGAATGAGAAAAAAATGCAAAAAAGCTGAACAGCGAATTGCAAAATTGAAAAAGTAGAGCGCTCAGTATTTCTACAGTATTAAAACATTCAAATACATAACTTGAACAAAGTATATAGCAAGTGCTTGCGTTAATCGTAATTTTCAATCCACCTGAGATGTTTTTTTTAAGATTAAATTTAATTGGATTTAAAGATGGCGATTCCTGTATGGTGACCGACAAGTTATTCCACAGTTTCGGAGCTAAAATAAAACAATGTTTGAAATATCCAGACCGACACCTTGGAACAACAAGATCGTGTCTGGGATTGTCTCGTATTTTTTAATGTGTTATGCTTAAGGCCTAGTCACACCGCAATAAAAAAATTGCTGGAGCGGTGAAAAATAATCATCACCGTTTGTTACGGTTCAACACCTTTTAACAAAAGGCCCCCGTTGAGGCAACGCTGCATACACTCGGCCACCGCCAATGGTCGCTCCTATCGCTCCGAAGGTATTGAGCTGCACCAAATATTGCGAGCGGCGAGCTCACCACCGTTCCAACAACGCCAAGTCAAAGTTTGGCACCACTCGACGTAAGTTTGTGGACGCTTGGGTCCGCTAGGTCAACGCAGAAATCTTTAACGCTGACCCACCGCTGGTTGTCCAGCTTTGCCCGGGCGGTGATGAAACGTTGCGCAAACTTAGGTGGAGCGGTTGTAAGCGTTTTACGAGCGGACAAGGGATTGCTGGAAAAAAACAGAGTTATATCATACTCCATGAATTTGTACATTCTGAAAAATATGTGTTTTTCTGTTGTTCAATCTTCCAAGGAAATTATATCTAAATTTTTATAATCTCTGTTATAGCCTACATAAGATGAAGAGAAATTACATTCATCCATGTAGTTATTTTTTTCTCTGAGGAGGTTAAACGCGTATAATATTCCAGATTGCCTCAATTAAGCTTTGTAAAATGAGGCTGAGTAATGTCTGGTACTTCTTAAATGTTCAATATCGATGTGTAATTGATATTAATAAATATATCATTTAATTTTCTTTAAAATGATACCCTATATGATATGTGATTATGGTTCGCATGGAGGTGCAGTGCCTTGTGGCGCAAGGTGCAAAATGACACGATATTGAAATTCACTGTTCTTTTTTCCGTGGTGATGAGTGAGTTTTTCAGTGGTTTATTTTTGTTTTCATGCACCTTAACATCAACATTAACAAAGAATCAAACACACCTCTACATAATAGCAAACACAAACAAACAAACATGCATGGGTATTTCAAACCATGTTATCTCACAGAACAATCACTACAAAAACCACAACAAAACATACAAAATGAAGCAGGGGCTTGATTTGAATGTATTTTCATCTCTATTGACACAGACAAAAGAATCATGTTCTGTATTGACCCTTCTTGCTATTTCTGCTCGTTTTGCAGCTTTTCAATTCAGACCTCATCCAACTCTGGTTTATATGTATATATATATATATATATATATATATATATATATATATATATATATATATATATACATTGTATATATTATTATTTTTATTATATAGAAACAATATTTAAATATGTGTATATTTGATAAATATTTAAATACAATGTGTATATATATATTATTATATGTATATACACATATACTCCTGAAGAAGACGGAGGTCCGTCGAAAATTCGATTAAAGAATAAAAACTATATTGGCATTGAAAGCATTATCTTCAGCATATTTGTTATATATATATATATATATATATATATATATATATATATATATATATATATATATATATATATACACCATTGCCTACCATTGTTCTCTTCATCCATTTCTTTCACAAAAAATTTAAATAAAAGAGTAAAGCTGTTGTACATGTATAATTTCACACACACACGCACACACATTAGATTTTATGTACATACACACACACACACATATATATATATACAGTGCGTATCAAAAAAAGTTTACACTTAGAAAAAATCCTGTAAAATTATATATTTGTAATATCCTAAAGATTTTTTCCACATTTTAACATTGGTACAGATCCATTTAAGCAAATGACGATATTACTGTCGAAAAATATTACCGCTTGAGTGAGCACCACTTACTTTTGAAAAGTTAGTGAAAAATGATTTGCGCAGAACTTGGAAATAGTTATGCGAATAAAAGTAGACCTTAATCATGACGAATACGTAAATTTAGCTAGTAAATTGATTTGATGATATCTTTTACCATTTTAAACTTGTTTCCTTGCCCAAAACACTTCGAAAAGTTCATTGCGCACCACCCCACTCCCCGTGCACACACCGAGGCCATCTTGACGATATTTGCTTTACACTGAGGTGTGATTTACATTAAATGCCTAAGGCTTCATTTTCATTTTATTAATCATTGTCAAGCTTGGGAAGAGTGTGGAGGAAACAAGTATCAAATTAAAAATGAACTGTAAACCCACTTTAATGACACAAACTTAGCATGCTTAGTGAAAAATGCTGGAGATGTAATAATAATAATATGTCCATTTATATAGCGCAGTTACTATGTGCATATACTCAACTGCGCTTTGATACTTGGTATCATATTATTACCCCGGCTGTAGCTGAGCCGCCATATTAATAGGCGCTAAAGTGTTCAAGGAAAAATCCTACCGGGTACCCATTCACCTCACCTGGGTCGAGTGCAGCACAATGTGGATAAATTTCTTGCTGAAGGAAATTACGCCATGGCTGGGATTCGAACCCACGACCCTCTGTTTCAAAGTCCGGAGACTAATCCACTGGGCCACAACGCTCCACATGTCTGATATAAACTTTTGTTCAGATTCAGTTATGACCTCAGATCCAGCTAGCACACAAAAGGGTAAAGGTTGTGCTTACTAAGTGTTGAAAATTTCAATTTCGGTGGCAAAATTGTTACAAAATGCTGGAATGTATCCGTTTTATTTCAATCGACTAATAGTTCAAGGGAAATGTGTGAGAAATGTTTCGCAGGGTAAGTTTGATTTCGCCCTTTCTCCTTGACACAGCGTGAAAACGAGCATTTCTGCGCAGATTTCTGCGAGCTTTACAAAAATGGACAGTGCTCACTCAAGAGTAACATTATGTCAAAACTTTTACTTTCATTAGATAGATGAGACCCAAACCCAAGATTATATGTGAAAAAATTACCCACATGTTGTATTTTTTTTATTCACAGGGCTTTTTCAAAGTGTAAACTTATTTTTGATACGCACTGTATATCATATACAGTGCGTATAAAAAAAAAACGGGACAGTTTTGAAAAGTCTATGAAAAATTTGTTTCAAATTATTATATCTATATTTTGATGTTAATAGATGCTCTAAGATCTTATCTTTGAAATGCTATTTAAAAAAATAAATTTTGTTCATGCTTGAGTGAACACGGGACGTTTATGTCGGGGGTTCAAAAAGAGGCTTGCGCCAAAATGGCAGAAATGAGAAATTTGATGAATAGACTCTTGCCTAATCAGCAGACTCCCTCTTAATGTTTTCATTATTTTTGCCATAATTTTCGAATTATGCTGTCAAATTTCATTTACAAACTTATTTATTTACCTGAATTCTATTGTTTTTCATTGAAACTTCTTTTACCTTTGAATTTTCCTTCATAAGTAAGAAAAGGAGAGACTTTTTGTCAACCCAAGTAAGAAGATTTGCATTATTTATTGGGAGAATTTTTAATTATTCAAATCCTTTTATTATGTGAAACAAATTATGTAATGGTACCTTTAATAATTATTAGGTGAAACAAATTATGCTATGGTACCTATAAAAGACATGAATCCTATTTTCAAGGGGTTATCGAATCCTTCACCAAGTTTAATTATGTGCTTGACAGGACAAACAGGAAAGGATTCATGTCTTTCAAATGGCAATGGTGTATTGAGTCAATTTTGAAGGAGCAAGATTTGGCAGATCGGGTAAAATGTATTAAAAAGTTGTGAAGCGAGCAAGCAAAAATTTCCACTTTTTTATTAAAATATCAAATCTTGTGATTTTGACATAGTATTCAGAAAATGATATCATATTTCACTTTCTATGTTTTCTGTTATTTTCCTTTCCACTATTTTTTCCTTGGTCATAATTTTTTTTGGGGGGAGCACCCCGAGCCCCCACCCTCAGTATGCCACGGTTCAAAGGCACCATAACCTTTGAAGCACACAATGAAAGGATTTGAAAAAAAAACACGCTCTCCCATACTTTGGTTTAAAAAAAATTTCTTGCCTAAATAAGAAGGAATATTCAAAGCTAAAAGAGAACATATTAAAAAGAAAGAACAACAGAACTATTCAAGCAAATAAGTAGATTTGGAAATGAATTTTGACCGCATAATTCGAAAATTATGGCAAAGATAATGAAAAGGGTAAGAGGAAGTCTGTTGATTAGCAAGAAGTCCGACCATCATATTTATCATTTTATGCCATTTTGGCGCAAGCCTCCTTTTTTACCCCAGACAAAAACATTCCGTGTTCGCTCAAGCATGAACGAAACTAAAATATGTTAACGGTATTTGAAAGATAAGACTCCAAAGCACGTATTGACACCAAAATATAGAGATCATAATTTGAAACGAAAATTTTATAGACTTTTCAAATCTGTCCCGTTTTTTTTATACGCACTGTATGTATATATATATGTATATATATATATATATATATAAGCTGGTAGTTTATTCAATAATCGTTACGTCAGATCAGAACTCAGAGTTTCACACCAGTCTTCATGTCAGAGCATTGTTCACTTCTATCCCTTGTAAAAAAGTACCATTTACTTTGGTATTACCATGGTTATACTATGGTAACTATGGTACCTTTTTTACAAGGGATGTTTACTCTAATTATCCATCGCGTTTATTTTTTATTTAGGCCTATTTATTTATTAAACCATCATCACATACAATTACATAAATACATACAAATATGAATAACAATAACATGATGGTTTGGTGACCCCGGAGAAAGCAGAGCTAATAAAAAGGGGCCACCGAGTTTTAAAAAAAAATGTACACTAAAAAAAAAAAAGTACACAAAAATGTTTAAAACATCAATTTCATCATCGCCACCATTGTGGACTTTGATCTAAGGAATCTTTGCCAGCAAACTTGGATATAGATAATAAGATATAATACCTAATGAAAAATAATGGGGAACATTTGAGGAAAATTTTAATTATAGATGAAGAAATATATAAAAAATTTTAACTGTTGGATTTTGACGTCATAAACGAGCGGCTGCCCCGTATCTTGCATAAATTTCATTTTTAATGATTCATGCTGTTTATGTTTGTTTTTCAGGAACGGTTGTGAAATGACTTGTCTATTGTTTAATTAAAGGGACTGTAAAACCGTTTTCAAATTTCTGATAAAATGAAATTTCATTGATTTTTCTTTACTTTACGATATATGACGTCACAAAGCAAATAATTAAAATTCTAGTAACTTTTTTTATTCTTTGATCGATTTTCTATAATCTCTGTTTTTTTTTTCTTTTTCTGCTAATTTTACAATAAACTTTTTGAATCTTGTAGGCGAATTTATTTTTGAACTTTTCCGAATTTCACTGATGGAGAGGAATTGACCTCGTCTGAAAATTATATACCTAACAGAAAGCCAATTTTCGGTATATGGGTGAAAGTGTCCTTACAGTTTAAATGTTTTAATCTTTCTATAGCATTTTCATTTTGGGTTACACACAAAAAAATATTTAAGAGCAAATACTGAGAAAGAGCGGTTTCATTTAATATCACAAACCCGAATAAAATAAACAGTGGAATGAACACTATGTAGTCCGCGTAAAAACGGTAATCAAATTTTCGAGGAGTCATATTGAAATATTGTGAAATCTTATATTTCAAATTTACCAAAATAAAACTTCTGAGCTTTTTACTAATTCCGTACTTGCCCCTTCTATACCACTCATAACTCAACTAATGTTAATTTCTCGGTGAGAATTACTTTTTTACAAATGTTGGGGATGAGATTAAATTTTCAGTAATGCCTAAACGGCCGAGTGATTTCGTTGCCAATGCCAAGATCAGTTTGAAGACAAAATTTTTAAATTTTGTTATTTTTTCACTGACTGATCTGTTTCAATATACCCAACTAATCTTACCAAAACTTGGAGACAAGGATTCTATTTTGTACTGTTTGACTCCCAAATGTCATGTCAAGTCGGCAGTATGAATAAAGTATGAATTGCTAAAAAGATTAAGTCATTATTATGTTATAAATGTAAATTGTAATATTCAAGGACCTTTGCGTTTCAGCCCTTTTAATTTTGATTTCCTTTATTTTGATTGATAATACTATTTCACTCAGCGAAAATACCATTATTTTTATAAATAATATATGAAATGAAAATCCATGATATACATGGCTAGCTGCTGACAGACATGAAAAGACGTATTACTTGCCTTGAGCGATCACACTAACGGTGAAAGAGAACAGCAAAATAATGCACAAATACGATGTCATCTTGAAAAGAAGAGTACGTCTGATCTATGCAACAACCAACAATCTAAATGATGAAAATCAGGTGTGGCAGATTGGTATTATTACTTTTCCCCTGGAAGAAAAATCAATAATTTATCAAAGGCAATATTGCAGTGGGGGCGGTGCCACGTCCTCTGGCCCTCTACGTTCGTTGGCCCGCCCCTTATGAAGGGGGGGGGGGCAAAATGAAGGAAGAATACCGGGAAGAAGGGTTTGTTTTAGGAGAGGCAGAGAGAAATGCCCTAGTCGTATGATACTCTTTGATACCCATTCAATATTCAGTTTAGGAGAATGATTGGATTTTTTTTCAATTCGATCCTTTATTATTTTTTATAAAGTATTAATATATTATATAAACAGCTCAAACATTCATGCATATACGACAAAAAAATCAAATACATAGAGCAATAAAGATCATTGCTTTAAAAATAAATGGGGGAAAAGAATGACAGTAGAAAGCTTTTTAAAAAGATTGTAAATGACTGGAGTCCAATTGGTGAACTAAATACAGATGACAAACACAAAGTATAATAATAATAAATGACGCATGTTTTTGATCCTGTAAATTGATATCTTTTTGAGAAAAAAAACAAACCTTTTTTACGTTATCTTCTGGTCGTCATTCCCTCCCCTTCCCCTCCTCCCTAGGCCAGTAAAAGTACGTCCATGCCGCCCATTAAAAGTGGGGGCAGGCTGTGGAATAATGGTTTACATTGTTAATAAATAAGGACATTTTTACAGTTTGCAGCAAAAAATACGAAGAGTAATTGTTGGGGCATCATGGTCTTGTGGTTTTAACTCGGTTTTTTTTTCAATCTGAGAGGGGTGGGTTCGATTCCCAGCCATTGCCTTTTTCTTCCACTAGCCAGTTACCCACATCGTGTTGCACTTTCAACCCAGGGAGTGATTCATCGAATGCTTGAGTGCCTAGGTAGCCGAGCTAAAGCTGGGGTAATGATAGCGGGGCCCGCTGTGAGACTAGTTTTCGGAACTGGAGTGGCTACCCATGGTAAATGAATTATTATTATCATAATTATCATTATTATTATCATTATTATTATTGTTGTTGTTGTTGTTATTTTTGTATGTCTTGACTGTCGAATTGCAGATCGCCTATAAATTTCGTGTGACTGTTTCCTGGAGGCCGAGGAGGAACAGTGCCCCCCCCCATAAAAAAATAAAACAATAAAAAAAATAAAGCACTGAAAAAGTTCCCTCTATATGCAAGAAAAAGGCCCCTCACGAATGTGTTATGTGCCCCTTTCACTTGAGAAGGACCCGTTTTATGTGTGAGGAAGTGCCCCCCTGCTCTCTTTTTCTCGTATCAGTGCCCCTTTTTACCAAAGAAAAGTACCCCTCACGAGGGATTCTTTCTACCCAAGAAGGGTGCTCCTTACTAACGTATGTCGTGTTCTGTGTCCCTTTCATACCTAAGAAGGACCGGTTTCATGTGTTAACGAGTACCCCTTTGAAATAAGAAAACAATGTTTTCATTTTTAGATGTTACTATTTATGAAGGAAAAAAACTTGTAAGAATAATACTATGATAAGTTTCATGAGTCATATGAATGGGGTAGATAAGCAGTGGCGTACAGATTGGGGGCTCGTGTTCCCCCCAAAAAAAAAAAATAATAATAAAAATATTAATTATAATCAAGACCAAGAAAAAAAAGAGAAAAGAAACGAAAAGGAAAGTGAAAAAGGAATATATTATTTTTTTAAATGTCAAAAGTTTTGCTCGCTCGCTCCACTATCTCGCAGCTTCTTATAAATTTTATGTGATACGACATATCTAGCCCCCACAAATCTTGAGCTCATCACACCACTGTAAATAAGTTGTTTTTCTTTGTTTTAAGATCATAGCGCCCTTTTCGATGGAAAATGTGCCCCTTTTCCCTGTGCCCCACCCCCGGCCCCTTTCAGCTTCGCCCCGCCTCCCCTGAAATCTTTGTTTGTTTTGGCTCGATTAATGGTAGGCCTCTGTAACAAATTGGGAATTATTCCTAATTTCTTTTATTTTACGGCATTAATAATTATTTTTCCAAGAAAGAGCGCCTTAAAAATGTATATGTAAAATTTCCCAGCGTCCCATGATAATCCCCTGCTATTTATGAAATTCTAGATCCACCCTGTTTGTTGGTGGGAATAAAACTTGTTTACAACACTAGTAGATGATTGACACATTTATCTTAATGTCGAGGTTACAGGATTATTGAATTTAATGATTTTTTTTACGTCATTGCTTTCATTCAGACACGGGAATTGATTATGATAAAACATATGCGTAGTAGAAGTTGCACTGGCATTTTGCATAATAAAGTATGGTATTCATTGGTATTTTAAAAAAGTGATAGAAATTTCAAGTTTTTTATGTGTTTTCACAAAATATACAACACTGGAAGTCCCAGTTTACAAAAATAAAACGGGGAGCAAATGGGTGCATGGGTTTTTGCCTTCAAAAGTTTCACCTTCCTAATCTTTGCATCATAAAAAAATGCAATATAATTAAGTGGGTGATTGCAAGGGATTTCCGAAACCATATTGCCCATTCTACATGTATATAATTATCATTGATTTTCTTCCCTCTTATGCTGCTTCTATCACCTCCCTATCGTAATTATGCATGGGTTTCATTGGGTATTCAGTTTGAATTTTGAAATAAAATATGAAATGCGGCTGAGATTCGAGGGGTGACATTTTGAATACAAAATCTTCAGAAAACAAGGCTTATTTCTTTGTCATCAATAAAAAAACAATGGCCATCAGAAGTGACCACATAAGAAATGGAAAACACAATTTTCAAACAAAATGAGAGGAGAAGGATAAAGAGAAAGAGAGGAATAGTCTACATGTGGATTAAATATAACTATTTTGAGGTAGACACACTGTATACCTCAGTCGCCTTGGTCACTTTTTTATATCATATTTCAACGAAAACAAAGTTATAAAAAGTGAAGAATACTACCATCACACATTCATACCATATCCCTAGAAAACTGTTATATAAAGTAAAATTAAAGACAAATTCAGGCGCGAATGCAGGATTTGTACCCGGGGGTCCCGACCTAATTTTGGTGCACCTTCCGTGAAATTACACCCCCCCCCCCCCGCCAGGCAACCATAGTTGCCTCAAATGCATGTTGAATTATCTTATTTCATTATCACGTGAAAATGGGCAATCGAATACGGAATGCCACTTTTTGTTAGTGTGTTCATGAAAAAAAAAAATTTAATATATTTTAACACAACTTTTTGAAAAGATAAGTACGACCAGGAAGCATAGAATTGTAAGCACTATGGGGTTTTCAATTTAGTTTAACTTCTCATCAGAGTGGTAGTCCCTACTACAATTACGAATGCGCAACCTGTAATTCTTTACCAGGGGCGAATTCAGCTTCCGCAAATATAGCTGGCCCCTGTATTTTACCGAACTATATCACATGCTTAGGTATGATTTAATTATCAGTCTTGTTTGTATTATTTACAATGTATTTTTTAAATTGTCACATTTAATTTGTATTCATCCAATATTATGTGAACATGTTGATTTATTATTGATTTCTGAATAAAATGCAGAAACTCCTGCAAAAAAATAGGGGGGGTCATGACATCTACTATATGTTTCCCGATGTGACATTTTAAGCACTTTTTGCAACCGTGAACATCATGGGTATACGCATTGGCGGATCCAGGGGACAGCCGGCCCCTGCCCCCCCCCCCCCTCCCCGGGCGCAGTTAAAATTTGTAATGTAAAAATGCCGTTAAAACAGAAGTGTGCTCCCTTGAATTTCTCTTTATCTAATGAAACAAATAATTTCCAAAACAAGAAAAAAGAAACAAAACAAGAATCTGTATAAAACATATACATTGTGAGGACCGTCATTATGCACCTGCACCCTTACTTTAAGATATGTTGGATGAATAATTGTTTTCTGGGATTGCCACACAGCAGGGAAACAAATATTTTTTCGGGGCTCCGTTTTCAGTTTTTTTTGTAAAATTTCGGGGGCTACTTTTTGCATTTCGGGGACTCTTTTCGAATGCTACGTTTATGTATTTATGAGGAATACCTGTTCACTTATTGATGAATTATTAGTTATTGTTTAATATTGTATGATTTTTTAAAGTTTTTTTTTCATGCTTAGAATCTTGGATGTGGGTGTGTTTGTGTGGGTGTGACTGTGAGTTGAACTTGAATGTATTCAATATCTCATTTCTACTCCATCTATTCCAGTACAATAACCTGTACTCGGCCATGTACATGTAAAAAAGGCCCACATACCCTGACTTTTCCTAGTTCTTTGAAAACGCAGATCTCCATGAAAATTGCATTTCTCTATTGGATATCTAAATTTGGTGAGAATAAACTCATTAATAACTTAAATATACATGACATTGAAGAAATCATCAAACTTTATTGGCAGTTTTGAATAATATACCCGAAATATAAACTCTGTCTGAAACAGAAAATCGCCATCATTGAGGCCTTTACTGAGCGAATTTTCCACCCGGAGCTCTGGCAGAGAACCAGAGATCAGACTGGCTAGCCAATGAGTTCGCGCGTGAGCCTGCCGCCGGCCTTTTAAAATAGATGGAGCTTTGTTTGATTTATTGTCTGATATTTACCTCATTCCCTAAAAAATAAAAGAACTGTTTTTTTAAAGTTATAAATTACAAAAAAGACAAGTTATTTTGGATGTTACTAGGCCGTTTTGAAAAGCAAAGCCGAAAAACAACACACCAATTATGCGAGGTTGCTAGACTTGGATTTATTTCCTGTGTAATTCGAAATATTTTATCACAAAATTGTGATGTCTATAGGCGAAAATGTGCATTAGAAATTGCACATGGTGGTAGTCATAATGGACCCATATACATGCAACCGTTTCCCGACCGTTGCGTTGATTTTTTTTTTCATATTATGTGTATGGAAAGACGTGGTACAGGAAAAAAGACGCAACTTCGGACTTGGAAACAGTGCTCCTCGCTATTTCCAAGGCTTGTTCATGATTCTGAGTGCAGATTTTTGATTAATTATTTTTAAAATGGTAAGCGGAGCTCGAGCATATGGCGCTAGTGGGCCGCTGGGGTGTTCTCGCTCGGCAATAATTTCGGGGGCGGCACTAAGATTTTATGTCGCCCCCGAAAGCAGCTGCATGATTTTAGGTGATTTCGAGGGCGAAATCACCAGGCGCCCCTGTGTATTTTTTCGCTGCCACGCAGTCAAGCTTAGCTTATAGTGGCAACCTTCTAACAATCGATACATAGTAATGTTCAATGTCTTGCTTGTCAGTTATACGTATATTATAATTGCATTTTGTTTGATGAAAATGAAAATGGTTGCAGAAACCAATAAATGAAATGAAAATGAATAAAGTGAAAATCCTTTTTTTTTTGCTTGTCAAATTTTCCTCTGAAAAATGTGCCCCCCCCCCTTGGAAAATCCTGGATCCGCCCCTGGGAATACGTATATCCAACAATATTTATGCGAGCGCGAAACGCATGCTGAAAATCTTTGATATCCTGACCTCAAATTTTGAAAATCTATAAGTACTTCGGTTAACATTTTAGATATTTCGACCCAAAACTGGACATTCTAAGATTATTTTGTAATCATGAACAGGATGGGTATATTCAAACAATTGGATGAGGCTCGAGCTAAATAAAATGATATTCTGACCTAAAATTTAGACATTCTAAGCACTTTTTGTTATCATGGATAAGATAGTCATCTAACTTAGCAATTGATGCGAGCGCGAATCGCGAGCTGAACATTTTTTAGATAAGCACTTTCTTTAATCACGAGCAGGATGGGTATCTGATTAATCGATGCGAACACGAAGCGCGAACTCAAAATGTTTGATATTTCGACCCGAAAACTTGTCATTTTGTGACCATGAACGGGATGCGTATCTAGCTAAACAATATTGATGCGAGCAAGAAGCGCGAGCTGAAAATGTTTATATTCTGATTCAAAATTTTGACAATCAAGCCAGTAAGCTTTTTCAGTAATCATGAACAGGATGAGTATCTAACAAAACATTTTTGCGAGCGCGAAGTGCACGCTGAAAATTTGTTATCTTTCGATCCAAAGATGGACATTCCAAGCACTTTATCTTACCATGTACAGGATCGTCACATTACTAAACAATTTATTGATGCGAGCGCGGAGAGCGAGATGAAAATTGTTAATATTATGACCTAAAATTTTGACTTTCCAAGCACTTTTTGTAATCATTAACAGGATGGGCTAATATCTATAAGCATTTTATGCGAGTAAACAAGAGTTTGGCGCCCTCCATGTGAAACATAAATTTACCCCCCCCCCCCCGGTAGAAAATTTGAGCCCAAAAGGTCGAATATGAATTTGGCGCCCCTTCCCGAGGTTGAACGTGAATTTGGCGACCCTGGACAAACATGAAATTGCTCCTTGCCCTCTGTCGAACATAAATTCGGTGCCCCTAAGTTGACAACAATTTGGCGCCCCCTGCGTCGAACATTAATTGGGCGCCCCTAGGTAAAACATAAATTCGGCGCCCCCCCCCCCCTAGGTTGAACATCATTCGGCGCCCCCCATGTCGAACATCAATTCTGCGCCCCTATGTCGAACATCAATTCTGCGCCGCTTAAATCGAATTTCAATTCGGCGAAACTAGTCAAACATATTCGCTGCCCCCAAGATTTGGCTCCCCTATGTAGAATTTCAATTCGGCGCCCACAATTGGAACATCAATTCGTCGCCCCTAGGTATAACAATAATTCAGCGCCCCTAGGTCGAACTTCAACTCGCCCCCCCCCCCTTCCTTTTCTTCTTTTGTCCTTTTTTTTCCCTCTTTTTTTCTTTTCCCTTTTTTCTCCCTTTTTCTTTCCCTCTCTTCTCTTCCTCTTTTTGGTGCCCCCTTTTCGCCTATATACCAGTGTTGTAGTCAAGGCTCAAACCTCCAAGGCCAAGGCCAAGGCTTTAATACCCAAGGCCAAGGCTTCAATAACCAAGGCTGAGGCCAAGGCATGGAAACCCAAGGCCAAGGCCAAGGCCTGAAAACCTCAAGGCCAAGGCCAAGGCATTTCAATTGTACAATATATGGAAAAAAAGAATAGACAACAATGCTTAGGCGGCATACATGACACACAGGACCAAATGTATAAAAGGTGTGAGCGAGCAAATTTTTTTACCCTTGTACATTTAAAATGAAAATAATTTCATGATAGATCATGTAGATTTAGACATAAAAACATTTAATTATTGTTCTAGGCGATTCACATTGCAATAATTATTATTACCAAGGTGATCTGATCCTGGCATGCCCATTCTCAACATATGTCTTTCTCCTCTACCTGGTACAGGGGAGGCAGAATGTATTTTTTTTTGGGGGGGAGGTCAAAGCCAAAAATGCACTTACAATACAAGTCAAAATGAGAATTTCGGTGCAGTTCAGCAAAGCTTTTTTAAATGATTTCTAATTGATAAGACAGATATTTTGATTTAGGTTTTAATAGAAAGCCTAGTGAGCAAGTGGTTTTGAAAAAAAAACAATTTTGAAGTTGTAAAACTCGATTTTGGGTCAATTATGGTGCTAATCACTGTTAAAAGGGCATCCTTGCGAGATGTTGTAATAAGATGTAATAAGAAATGAAATTTAAATATTTCGAGCTGTTTTTGTAATCATGAAAAAGGTGTGCATCTTACTAAACAAATTAACGCGAGCACAAAACACAAGCTGAAATTTTTACTGACCAGAAAAGGAAGCTGTTCTGGACTGCATTTAGTGACTCATAAATAGGATACATAACTCACCAATCAAATAATGCGAGAGCAAAGCGCGAGCTCAAAAATTTGTAATATTCCGACCTAAAAACTAGACATTCTAAGCATTTTTGGGGTGTAAATTGAATGCGAACCTTACTTAACAATAATTTATGCAAGCACAATCCAAAAGTTGTTGATTTTGAAACCTAAAATTTTGCTCTGTATGCCATGCTTGGCCCCTCAAAATTTTTGGCTCATCATGCCATTGATGCCATAGGGTTAGGGTTAGAATATCATTAAGACTTAAAACATTCTTGTTGGTCAAAGAAAATAACACAAGGAAAACCTAATGGAATAGAAATCAACCTTGTTATCATTCTTAAGAGTAAGCTATTTTTAAAGTATGACAATTTTTGTCAAAATTGCAGTCAGATCTGTCAGAATTATTCCTGTCATAAAATCACTATAATCAGTGGCGCACCGTGGGTCATGGCATTGGGGGGCACCAGCAAAAACTTGGAACTGCCTAGTGAGCTCGCGAAGCGCGCCCAGTTGCCAGGTATACTGAACTAATAGAGATATTTTTATAAGGACACTGCCAATAAACGGACATGTATCTCACTAGTCAAATAATGCGAGCGCGAAGAGCGAGCTTAAAATTTTTGATATTCAAACCTGAAAAGGGACATTACAATCAATCTTTTGTTATCATGATACGTACCTGTCTCGCTAAATAATGCGAGCGCGAATCGCGAACTAATGAATTTTTGTAAATATTGACCCCAAACAGGAAGATTTTAAGGACTATATTTTAGGAATCTTTTATCTATTAAGATTATACACATCTCACCACAGTTATTTAATGGGAGTGCCAATAAACGCTTGCTGATTTTGTTAGAATTACATCTAAACATGGACATAAAGCACTTGTAATCATGATTAACATACCCATCTCACTAATCAAATCTTGCAAGCGCAAGCGCGAGCTGAAAATTTAGGAAATTCAGACCTCAAGAGGGGCATTTTAAGGCTTGTTTTTTGTAGGAATTCAAGAAGACCTTAAGTAGTTCACTAACCAAATGATGCGAGCGCGAAGCGCGAGCTGAAAATTTTTTGATATTCAGATCAGAAAACAGAAAAAAGGGACATTTTAAGGACTCATTCTAGGAATTGATGGAGAGCAGACATCTTTCACCAATCCACTACTGCGGACATATGCACGGACAGGAAATGTTTTATATTAAGACCTTAAAATGGGACAATCACTTAAAGTATTCATGAAAAAGAAGCATACTTTTGTACATGTAAAATAATAACTCGAAGTGCGAGGAAATATATTTGGTAGTTTGGTGTATATTGACTTGAAAACGGGAGGTTTTAGTATAACAGGATTATATATCTCGGTAAACAGACAATGGGAGCACCAGGAACAATGAAGACATGTATGCCCTGAGCCAATTATGTTTCATTTATATGTAATGTAACATAACATAATTATAACATTATAATGAACATTAATGTCTTCTTTCCCACTACGTTTCTCTTTGTTTCTCCCTCTTTTCCTCCTTTTTTTAGTCAGCTGATGGGGGAAGGGGGGAGGGGCACGTGCCCCCATGCCCCCCTGTAGTTACGCCACTGACTATAATCCTAATCATAATTATTATCATTATTATTGATATTGTCATTATCCTTATTAGTCATGATTACATCATATTACCAATAAATAATATTAATTTTCATCACTTCTCTTTGTTACATAATTATTTGATGATAATTGCAATTGATGGCACTGCTAAGTACACTTACTGCTTCTGCTGCTACTGACTGGTAGTATTTAGTGTCACTAGGTATACAGAACAATTGAAACATTTATAATTACTTTTATAAAACAAATGAAAGTACAAAATATAAAATGCCTTGAAAAAGCCTTGAAAATGCCTTGAAAATGCCTTGAAATTTCAAGGCTCAAAATCCTCAAGGCCAAGGCCAAGGCCCTCTCAAGGCCAAGGCTTGAATGTTCAAGGCCAAGGCTTTGAAAAAATAGGCCTTAAGGCGCCTTAAGGCCAAGGCCGAGCATCAAGGCACTACAACACTGCTATATACCCTGGGAGACCAGGCCCATAAAGCCCCCCCCCCCCCGAAATACAAATTTAGGGGGGATCACGAAACTGGTGGGACAACGCGGTCCGAGTTGTCCCTGATTCAAATTTACTCTAGATTTTTACGCGTTTTTCTTTTTGCGTGTGTAGGTATTTTTTTTATAATTTGCTCCACCCAAGTGCTGATATCTTGAAAGAGCTGCACATAAACCCACAATATCCAATTAATGTTCACATCTCTTTGGTAATTCTTCTATACAATCCTGCAAAATTTTGGTGAAACTGACATGAGTTTTAAGTGCAGGTTTCGGCTTCTTTAACTTCTTATACAAATTTTATATCTTTAGATGGATTTTGACTGTATATTATAGGTTAAAACTCCCACTTTGTGATCTCGCGGTGTCTAAAAATGAAAAATTATTTTATTTATTTAGGTGCAAAAGTGTCTTTGTGCAAAATTGGGTGAAAGTGACATAGATTTCATTTTAACCATGAAACGTCCTTGAACAAATTTTAAGCCTGGGCGATTCTCCGAGAAGTGCCTCCTCTTGCAACTTGTGACAAAAAGTTCTTCAGAAATGGACAATCTTTCGTTGAGTGGAAAATCATGCCGCCTTTTATACGTAATGAACGGGATCCGGTAGGTTTTATTCAAATTTACACTGTAAAAAATATTGGGCAAAATTTTAACCAGCACGAGGGTAATTATATATCCAACCAATTTTGGGCAGTATTTTACCCAATGCGGGAAGCATATTGTCCAGTAAGGTTAAAATATAAGCAGAAATTACTTTAGAATGAGCAAAATTTCCATCAAATTGGATAAATAACAATGCCTAAAAGAAATGCCCAATGTTGGTTGGATACATAATTACCCTCATGGAACATTTTTACCCAATATTTTTAAGAGTGTATTAACAATTAATTTTCAGTGCTAGTAGCAATAGAAAAAAGTAAATATGCCATATCTCCGTCGCGTCTTTCGTGACGGAGATGACATTTTGTAATCAAATGTAACCATGATTTTATTAAGATTAGATCTTTTATATGATGAACAAGTACCAGATATTATAGAGCATTATGATTAACTAAAGTCACATTCATTCTCTTGTCATTTGGTAAGAAAGAAGCAAGCTCCGTGACCGTCATCTCCGGCACTGCCGTTAAGGAGATGATGACTTTGATCCATAGAGATTATAGAGTAGTTGTATATCTTTATGATTCCATTTAATCCTTTGCTTGTTTTTATGAGTAATATGTCATGATAAATTGATATTGACTATTTATGCCACCCACTGTATGAAAGTAGGGTAACAATTTATTTAGTATCATTATATTTTTTTAATTTCTTTTATAGTCATTCCTGTTTTTCTATCAAAAAAAAATAAATACACGCGAAACAAAAAAAATAACTGAGGAATAAGATATCAACAGACAATAGGGGGATTACTTCCCGAAAACAACAAGATTGTTGATCGACGATCTATGAGATATATAAAATAAAAACATACAAGAGGGTTAACGTTTTAACAAGTTACTTTGAATTCTCAGCTAGTGTACCAAGCACCATTTGTGAAAAAAAAATCTGCATTTTTTTAATAAGTTATACAATTCCAATATCTCAGTGGCCTACGATATATTTTCTGTGGTTATATTGACCCGTTAACAGCGAGAGAGATTTGTATATGTGATCAAGAAGTGATAAGATAAAAAAACTTATTTGATATGAATGAAAGAGAGAATCAGGCGAAGAAAGAAGAGCCCCCTCCCACACCCGTACTAGAATTACAGGGTTACGGTTGTCCCGTCGGTGGATTCGATGTGTGTGTGTGTGGTTGAGTTTTGTCAGACGTGTTTCAATCAGAAATGATTATTTACGTCTGGGACCGACCTTTAACGTCCCATCCGAAAGGCGTGACCAGGACTCGAACCTCTGCATCAACTTGTAACTTCCCCACAGCTTGGATTACAGGCGCACGCCACAACACCCAGTTGTAGTTGTAGATCCGTCAGGTGCACGTATATAGTCTTCATAAATGCTGATTTATTTTCAAAATGAGCCGGTCGAGGTCCGGGGGAGGGGGGAGCCACTTACAATTGGCGAGTGGATACCACGCGCGACCAAAAAAAAACGTAAAAAGGATGTCTTTTTCAAAATAGGGCACGTTACGTATACGTAAGGTGATAAGGGTGTCAAGAACACAAACATAATGAAAAAAGGGTATATATTTCGCTGGGAATGTTAAACGTGTTTAGGGTCAAAATTGTGGGGATAATAAAACAAAATTAAAATATTTCAGAAGTTTTCTTTTTGTCCCAATACTACCGATTTGCTCGAATTGTGAAAAATGGCCGGGGTCGTAATAAACCAAATGATATGTTAATGATAAGTTCACACAACGGTGAATGCTGAGCTTTAAATCGGCGATCAATTCTGCGTCATTTTTATTTAAGCTGAGTTCACACCAACGGCGCTTTGGTGCTTTCAAGCGGCGTGCAAAGCGGCGGCAATGCGTAACAAAGCTTAATTAAAGCGTAAAGACCGTAATAGAGCATGAGAAAGCTTTGAGCAATTCCGGACATTCGACAAGAGCGCCGAATTTTTTTAAACTGTTTAAAATTTTGAAGCGATCTGTCACGGATTGCATAAAGCGGGAGGGTGTACATATCTTATCAAAGTGTCACAAAGCTGAACAAAGTCGTAGGAAAGCTTAAAAAGCGGTGACCCCACTTACAATAGAATAAACAAAATAAATAGAAAAACTCTGTTGAAAACTTTGAGTTTTCCACAAAGATTTTTCTATTTTTCAATATTATATTTCTTTTTTAATTTTGTAATGTTTTATATTTTATGTCCCTTGTTTTATCTTCTCTGTTACAACAAGGGTTATTTATCTCACAAATGAAATTGATTTCATTTCTTTAATTAGTAAGAAAATCAATTTGTAATAATGTGTAATAATCAATTTAACCAACAAGTGGAATGCCTCTGGCCGTCTCACCTGCATCACGCGATTCAACATAGCAGCAGTGCTGACTTTCAAAACTACTATACTCGCACAAGATGTTCAGTGATACTTGATTACTCTTATGTCCAAGTTTTATGAACTAGACCAATATACTTTCAAAGTTATGATGGTAATTCAACAAATACCCCTAATTCGGCCAAAGTTCATTGACCCTACATGACCTTTGACCTTGATCATGTGACCTGAAACTTGCATAGGATGTTCAGTGATACTTGATTACTATCAATGTCCAAGTTTCATGAATCAGATCAAAAAACTTTTAAAGTTTTGATTGTAATTCAACAGATACCCCCGAATCGGCCAAAGTTCATTGACCCTAAATGACCTTTGACCTTGGTCATGTGGCGTGAAACTCATGCACGATGTTTGGTGATACTTGATTAACCTTATGTCAAAGTTTAATGAACTATAGGTCCATATATTTTCTAAGTTATGATGACATTTCAAAAACTTAACCTCAGGTTAAGATTTTTATGTTGATTCCCCCAACATGGTCTAAGTTCATTGACCCTAAATGATCTTTGACCTTGGTCATGTGACATGAAACTCTAATAGGATGTTCAGTAATACTTGATTAACCTTATGGCCAAGTTTCATGAACTAGGTCCATATACTTTCTAAGTTATGATGTTGTACAAACTTAACCTTAGGTTAAGATTTGATGTTGACGCCGCCACCGTCGGAAAAGCGGCGCCTACAGTCTCACTCTGCTATGCAGGTGAGGCAAAAATTGCGTATTTTAAAGATCTTTTATCGCAAATATCTAACTTTCAAATTCTGCAATTTGATTCCTTTAAATATTTACTCCTGATTTACAAAAGTAGTATTATCTGACTTTTCACGGGTAAAAAATCAATAAAGTCTGTATTCATATTTTTACAAGCGGATGAAATACATAACAACAACAATAGCATCAATAATAATAATAACATCTTCACAAGTACACATAATACAAAAATTATTTCAAACTTATATTGAAAATAAACAAAGTGTGCATATGGGAGAATGTTCTTATTTCCAGACACAAAAGTCTTTATCTTCATCATCTGCTTCTGACGATATCTGAGCCACTCCTTTCTCAACACAATCAGGAAGTACAACCCCAGCCATTTTTTGTTGCCAGTCAACAGCACCCACTGGAGCATGGGTGTCGATCATGGGGGGATGGGGGGATATATCCCCCCCCCCCAATATTTCAAGTGGGGGATGGCCTGTATTATCATCCCCCCAATAATTTAGGGTAAAAAATTAAAATGATGATGAAAAAAAATGAAAGTTTGATCATGATGATTATAGTGATGATTATAGTATGCCATCAATCAGTTTGTTTCTCTCGCAATTTGTGTATATTGTTATCAAATAAAAACATTCCTTTTCAGGACTATTAAACAGATGGGTGGAGGTTCAAGATGAAAAAGAATGAAATGTTTATGTATATGATATTTTTAAAACATGACATAATAGGACCCCAGCGAAAAACAACGTTTGTTGATAGAGTGTTCCATCCTACCAGTGGTGAATAAATTAATTAATTCAAAAGGGTGGAAAAATAAACGGGAGTAAAATGGTGGAAAGATAAATTGTCTAAGGAATGACGGTAAACCCGATGGCGCACAAGAAGCCACACAGTTTGTAATTTGTGCTAGTCTTAATTGGTCCGAATCTGCATTTTATCATCCTGCATTAAGAAAAAAGAAAAATATTGCCAGTCGGGTTAGATTTAAGAGAAGTTGTATACACAGAGACGTCGATCCTGGGGGGCAGGAGGGCGATCGCCCCACCGATGAAAATATTGGGGGGCAAACATATCGTTTTGCCCCCTCCCAATAATTCTGCATGTGCAACTAAAAATTAAAATAAGATTGTAATGCTACACTAAAATCAGCAAGCGAGATTGAGATATCAACTCGATTTTGATTTAAAATCGTGCTCAAAATGTCTGCTTTTCTGATTGGAATATACAAATTTCCAGCTCCCGCTTCGCGCTCGCATCATTTCTTTACCAAAACCCCATACATTTCATGATTAAATCGGTGTATATAATGTCCCGTTTTCAGTTCTAAACCTCAAAAGAACTCCCGCTTCGATTTGCAATAATCTTTTGTTGGATATATATATATCTTGTTCTTTATTAAAAGCGTCCATTAAACTGTCTTTTTTTCCAGATGGAAATATCAAAATGCTCGCGCTTTGCGCTCGCATATTACCCATCTTAATCATTGGTACCAAAAATGCTGAGAATATCCCTGGTTTCCAGTATAATTTTACTGGTTTCCAGTATATTTTTACTGGGCCAGTTGATTTTTAACTGGACCAGTAAAAATTAACTTGAGACCAGTTCCAACAATTGCATTCCAGTTAACATGGTTAAAGCAATTAGTAATACCAGTTAAATTGTTTTTCATTAAACTGGTGTTACTGGTCCAATAAATGGTTTCCAGTAGATTTTTACTGGTTTCCAGTATATGTTTACTGGACCAGTTGATTTTTAACTGGACCAGTAAAAATGAACTGGAGACCAGTTCAAACATTGTGCACATTCTGGTTACTGGTCCAATAAATAATGGCTTTCAAGTCAGATCATTTAACAAATTATGAAAAATTAATCTTGCAATTCAGAGAAAGTTATTATCGTTATCATTTATCTTTGTTATCATCATTGCTCTTATGATTATCACAATTATTGTTATTATGATCATTCTTGTAATCATTCTTATTACTGTTATTGTTATTGATATTGTAATTATTATTAATATTATCATAATTATCAATTATTGATATTATCATTAAAATAATTATTTCCTCTAATTATGATTGAGATCAAAGCAAGATGCATTCCTCTCATGATATATAGTCAACTGGTCTAAAGTAATTCAATGTTTGAAATTAAACTGGTCAAGACCAGTAATACCAGTAATTCTGATGATGCCTCATTTGCATATTTCCTGTTTTTTTAAAGAAAATCAGGATTTATAATGAAATATCTTTGCAATAGCACTCATTGTTGTTTGAAAACCTTCAAAATAATTGTGTGAACTAATTCACAATGAAAATGTGTAATTTTATACATCACATTTAAAATAACAGCAGAAAGATTAATTTACTAACCATCTTTTCCATCACATTTCACTGGCCATGGTATATAACAAACCAAATGCATGTAATAACCTGATCCAGTAAGACCAGTACGAGGACCAGTTCGACCAGTTTGAGGACCAATTAGACTAGTATGAAGACCAGTGAGACCAGTAACAACCGCCAGACCAGTTTAATTAAAGACCAGTTTAATTTTTAACTGGACCAGTATGACCAGTTAGACCAGTAAACCGATGTTCCAATTTCCAGAGTTAGTTACCAGTTAAAATTATACTGGTCTAACTGGTACAATGGAACTGGTTTTTCCTTCTGGGATATATCAGCTGTATTTTAAGTTGTTTTATATAGTTTGATATGATGACATAAAGTGTAGTTCCCTATAGCTATATATATTTAAAGAAAGGTTTTAATTCGGAATGTTAATGCCTTTTTTAAAATCAATTTTTGTGTGTAGGAGGATATATTACATAGTTTAATTTCCAATATCTAATTTTCAATAAATTAAACATGATTGTTTGAACGGTTGGGCAGGTGGTGTGGGGTTCGTGTGGTGAACGGCGTTGTATAAAATCTTAAACAGCATTTTTACTGTGTATATACAGTATGCACAAAATTGATCTTTTCAATATTTCAACATTACTTCATGCATGCTTTAAATGAAATGTATTCAGTATCTTATTAGTATGGAATACCTGATCTCTTTAGCACCATGGTTGACCATTTTTTTTCCTCTCATTGTGGTCTCAACTTATCATAGGCTGCATTCAAATTATTACTAAATATTACCTGAAAAGTCATAATCCACATGCCTACTGACTTGTGTTCTAAATTGTGAGGACATGGGTTCTTTTGTACAGACAAAACTGCATGGATTAATAACATTTTGCTGCTAAGCGAAGTAAAATTTTATCAATTTCATATCAGGGGAAAAAAATGATCTTGACCATGGTACTTTATCTTTTCCCGATATGGACAGTGCCTTACTTTCCATACTGATGTAGAACTGGATATTTTGGCTGGTATGGAATACCCAATCTGCTGATAACTTTTGAAAGTCACTATAGTTGATATTTACTGTTTTTTCCATATGATTTTGTCTAAAAGGCTGCAAACTGCTGTGACAAGTGTGGGTTCATGTATACTGACAAAACCACATGGAATGTCATCTTATGTAAGCTGACATCTAATCCCACAAATTTTGTATGATACAGATATGATCTTAACACCTTGTTTATTGACATGGATCGTGGCATACTTTCCATACTAATGTATGACTGGATATTTTTTAACATGGAATATCAGCTCTCTTCAACTTTTGAAAAGCACTGTTGTTGTTGCTATAACTTTGCTTTGGCATTTTTTTCACAGAATGTTTGTTTTTAATACCATACATACACAAACAAACTTTCTGTGGGAAGTATTGGTTTGTGCATTTAGCATTTTTAGTAATTTAGTAACTACCAATCAACACTAACATGACTAACTTTATCATTGTTAATAAAAATATAACTACACAGTAAAAAATATATTGTGCAGCGCTGTTTACTATATGGGCCTTGCAGTGGTTGTTTAGGCGATTTGAGCAGATCCTCTGCTTAAATCTTAAGCAACATAGTTTAATTTCCAATATCTAATTTTCAATAAATAAAACATGATTGTTCGAACGATTGGGCAGGTGGCGTGGGGTTCGTATGGTAAACGGCGTTGTATAAAATCTTAAACAGCATTTTTACTGTGTAATTCTACATACAGTATGCACAAAATTGATCTTTCCAATATTTCAACATTACTTCATGCATGCTTTAAATGAAATGTATTCAGTATCTTATTAGTATGGAATACCTGATCTCTTTAGCACCATGGTTGACCATTTTTTTTCCTCTCATTGGGGTCTCAACTTATCATAGGCTGCATTCAAATTATTACTAAATATTACCTGAAAAGTCATAATACACATGCCTACTGACTTGTGTTCTAATTTGTGAGGACATGGGTTCTTTTGTACAGACAAAACTGCATGGATTAATAGCATTTTGCTGCTAAGCGAAGTAAAATTTTATTTATTTCATATCAGGGGAAAAAATGATATTGACCATGGTACTTTATCTTTTCCCGATATGGACAGTGCCTTACTTTCCATACTGATGTAGAACTGGATATTTTGGCTGGTATGGAATACCCAACCGATACTTAATCTCGAAGATTCCAACCTAGCTTTTGATAAGTTTATTGATATATTCTTTGAATCACTTGATACCACCATACCCCTTCAATGCTCTGATCGTCGAAATTATAAGAAGATACCCAGATCACCCTGGATTTCCAAAGGTTTACTCAGGTCTATAAATAAGAAAAACAGATTATTCTATAAATACAAAGCAAATCCTAGCGAAACTAACAAAATGAGATACAAACTTTACAGGAATATGTTAACTTCTACTCTACGTATGGCAAAAGAACAATACTTTTCGAATCAATTCTCCTTATTTAGATCTAACATTGGTGGTACGTGGAAAATAATTAATAAGGTTTTAAATAAAACAAATAATGATAATCATGATATTAACGACATCCAGTTTGAAGTCAAATGCATTGACGATCAGACTAGCATTGCCAATGCATTCAATTCATTTTTTATTAACATATATAGGACCCAATCTTGCAGAGAACATACCTACTCCCAAAACCCCTTTTCATTCTTTCCTACGTAATAAAATTGTTCATAGTTTATTTTTCCTTCCTGTTCAAGAAACTGAGGTTATCGACATTGTAAGCAACTTGAAGCTTAAGAAAAGCCCCGGATATGACGATTTGGCAAATGACCTTATTTAAAAAGGCATTTGCCAAATAGTCTGTCCGTTAACACATATATTTAATTTATCTTTAACAACTGGCTCGGTTCCAAAGAAAATGAAGATTTCCAAGGTCATACCTATCTTTAAGAAAGGCAATAAACATGACATAGGAAATTATCGCCCTATATCTCTTTTAACCAGCTTTTCCAAGATACTAGAAAAAATTGTTTACTCTCGCCTCATTGATTTTTTAAATAGCAATAATGTGCTTTCAGGTTCTCAGTTTGGTTTCCGCAAACAACATTCAACAACACATGCACTCTTGTTATTTATCAATAAAATTGCTAGAGCTTTTGACAGCAAGTTACATACTGCGGGTATTTTTCTGGACCTCTCCAAGGCCTTCGATACCATTAACCATGATATATTGCTACACAAGTTGTCTCACTATGGAATTCGAGGAAAGGCCTTGGAGTGGTTCAGGGACTATCTTTACGATAGACAACAATATGTTTATATTAAAGTTGTTGAATCAACTTCTCAAACCATTAGATGTGGAGTCCCACAAGGTTCGTTATTAGGCCCGCTCCTTTTTATTTTATATATCAATGATTTACAAAATTCCTCTTCGATGTTATCTTTTATTCTTTTTGCTGATGACTCCAATATTTTTTGCTCCCATCATAACCCCAATACTCTTTTAGATATCATTAATGCTGAACTAACAGCTGTTTTTGATTGGATACAGGCCAATAAATTGTCCCTTAACGTTGATAAAACTAATTTTATGCTATTCAGCAACTCAGTTTCCACTTTACCCGGTAGTATACTTATAAATAACAAAAACATCTCTCAGGTTGACTCTACCAAATTTTTAGGTATATACATCGACAGTAAGCTAACGTGGCGGGTACAGATACAGATTGATTCCTTATGTAAAATATTATCTCGTAACACTGGTGTGATAAACAAACTGAAACACTTTGTACCCTTTCATGTGTTACGTATACTTTATTCTGCTCTAATCTTGCCCTACTTCAATTACTGTATTTTAACATGGGGTAATAGCTCCAAAACCCTCTTGGATAAAATCAACATTGTCCAAAAGCGTGTTATAAGAATAATCAATAACGCTGGATTTCGGGCCCATACAAACAACCTTTTTTATAATTGCAAAATCTTAAAAATATCTGATTTATATTTGTACAACCTTGGCATATTTATGTTTGAACTCAAGAATGACAATTTACCAGATGCCTTTGCGCCATTATTTCAACGCAATTTCATTGTACATTCCCATTCAACTAGACAAGCTAATCATTACCATCTCCCACAAGCCCGAACCGTTTTTGCTAATAGCACCTTTACTACAACAGGACCCAAATTCTGGAACAGCCTTAATAACGAACTGGTTGAAAGCCCATCTCTCAATTGTTTCAAACGCAAGCTTAAGTTATACCTCTTGGAGAGGTACAATGCTGGATCGTACTGATGACTGCAATTAATTTATTTTGTCTATTCTTTCTCTTTATATCCCTTGACCCCCCCCCCCCCCGTCTTTTTGGTCGTTTTCCAATTTCTTTTTATTTTGCTATTTTTTATTTCTATTCGTTTTTTTTTTTTTCTATTTCATCATTTTCTGGTAACCTGATGCCTTTCGATATCATTTGTGTAAAACAATCTACGTAATAAATATGTATTCCGTTTCCACATTTGTTCGCTCAAAGTAACAACTTATATTTTTTCCCCATTGGGAGCCTAATTTTCTACAAGCTCTGCTTTTTATTTAGGTTTCCTCACTTTTTTTTACATTTGTAGTGTACCTTATGCTTAAAAAACTTATGTTAGATACTTAATTTTATCATTGATACACTATGTTTATGACCACATTTGTTACGTATATTATGATATTTGTTTTAAAAGTGGAATCAATAAATGAATCAAATGTAAGCTTTTTAAAGAGAAAAAAATATATTAAACAAAGTTATTGAATTTCAAAGTTTATCAATGTTTTGTGAAAACAGTATACTGATGCGCACATCGTCATGAATTTTCATATTATTAGGTTCGTGGGCTGATGTCACGTATCCCCACTTGTTCCTTTATCTTCAGTGTACATGAAATCGTCACAAATTCACTTTTTCATGTGTAAATGCATGAAGATGAAATAAGTTGCGGCAAAATAATGCACTTATAATCAGTCAATCCCGTTGTTTTAGTTCTTGGTAGAATTTTTTACTAACCTTATTTACTGTAGGTACGGTACGGTATAGAGGGCAGCATGCCATATCATGAACGCTCTCTCAACGCAGACCAGGGAGGTTTGGTCCAAATTCTAATTAAATCGGTAAGAAAATAATGTTAGAAGACTGAAATTACCCATGTAAACGAGCTGGTAAGTCAAATTAAATATGATAACAGTTAGATCCACTCTCATGTAACTTATGACTCCCCAAAAAGGATGGAACTGAAGGGGTAATACTAATACTAGGCCTACATTAGTACGGTACCGGTAGGCGGTACCTCACTCCGCGGCACCTACGGTACCGGTAACCCGGCCCAGGGAGCTCGCTCCCGGGCCACCGGCCGGCCGGAGCCCAATCCCATGGAGTCGTCCGTGTAACTAGGCAGACAAGGGTACTCCTCGAAACACAACGAACAATTGTCCATAGACTGTGTACAACGGATAGATCGTCTCCGCACAGCGATCTTCGAATCGCTGATTGGTCAATCGCGCAGATCACGTCATGACCACGTGGTCCCAAAAATAATTCCTTCGGACTGCGTGCGGAAGTATCGATAGCGATAACGATATCCGGTCACGTTGTGTACGCCGTAAATAGTTTTGGTTCGTGATCGGATCGCTCCGGTATCGATCGAAAATTATCGAAACTCTGCAATTTTATGCATATTCAGGCGACGCTCCGAAACCCGGAAGCCAATTGACTTTGTGCACGTTGCGATAGACTCTACAAATTCCAACGAACACGATGGCATATAGACGCTAATTCGTAAGATTTTGACGGAAAAGCAAGAAGTAATCGAAATTTGCTTACCTGTGCAGTATCGGTGAGAAAATAGATCCTCCGAGAATACCTTTCATAATTCATATAAAATACGGGAAAGTGAAATTCTAGGTCGATTTTGGTACGAGGTGATAGAGAATTGCACACTTGTTTTGGTGGAATTCTGTGTGGGGAAATAAAAGGCTTGCACTGCGCATGCTTACTATATTTTCATTCATAAATTGGTTCTCGGCAGGGGCGCTGGATGACGTCATGTAATAAGCAAAACTGTACACGACCGCTACGTTCACGCTCCGCTATCCGTTGTACACAATTGTTCGTTGTGCGAAATGGCTTAAAATGGGGTCTCAATAGTAAGCCTGAGTCATATCGATTATTTTGAAAACCGGTGTTCGACAGCTCTAATTCGATCGAACATCGATGCATCGAATATTGAAGGCGGGGAAAATTTAGTCTTGTTTTTGCGTCGATGCGATGCGCTTTGCATATACGCACTGACGGTATGCGCTGGCGTTGGCCGGGTGAGCGTTGCACAAGCAGATGACAGAGCAAAGTTCGTTTGTATTTTCCATCACAAAACACACAAAAAAAGGCCGGGGACCAAAGCAGAATTCTCCCAAAATATCTTCAACAATGATATTTGCAGATGAAAACATATAAGTTTAAAATGAAACAATAATAAAGACATGAATCACGCAGAGTTGATCCGAATGATTTTCGGTTGACTAGCCATTCGCAGTCCATTCACCAGCCCCGTCCGCAGCTCCGTACACTCACTCTCCCGAAACGACAGGCGTGCTTGACGTCAGCGCCAGCAAACAAGTGCAATCAACGGAGAGCGCTGTAACTTGCCTGAGATTGTGTAGTTGGATCCATAATGAGCTCCAAATAAATTTATGTAATTTTCTCTGGATGGTCATTTGAATTGCTATTCAATGCTGATATAACGATTGTGAGGAAAGATTGTGGAATATGAGTTGTTCGAGAATTAATCCTGATAATGACAATCCAGTTTTTTAGACGCAATTGAGCATTCGATCAAAATAAATACGAATGTTTCGAATCGAGCCCTAAATTCATCTAAATTATTATGATTTAACAAGATTTTATGGTCATACTAAGAATATTGACGATGTCAGCAAAGTATGTTATGTTCATATGGAAGAAATAATACTGGGATTATTTCTATTGTTATTCCATCTCTGGACGTCTCCTCCAAGCTCCGAGAAAATAAGCACAATGCGCATGCGTGTTTGATGACGTATGACATATTTTCCCATTCATGAAATCAGAGCCCAAAGTTGGGCACAAACTAGCTTCAAATTGATGGGAAAAAAATATCAAACGCAATTTTTTCTGTTTTGTCATGTAAAATGTTATTATATGGTGATATTACGACCTTGAACAGAGTTTTTGCATGTAGACAATGTTCGAGAATCAATCCTGACGTGATGATTATTTTTTAGACAAGTGCACTAGCTCGACTCAAGAAGTCAAGTCGATCGTCATGAGATGTCCGCCATTGAAAATTGAAACGAAATTCAAACGTTTCACATCAAGCTCTAAATTCATATGATTATCATATGCAAATTATTGTTAAATATTACGATTAAATAATGTTCTATGGTCATGATTTTAATATTGTTCATGAAAGCAAGATTTATTTTACGTTGATCGCGTCAATTTACGGCCATTTTCTGGTTTGATTAAAGAACAGTACTGCGCATGCACGATCGATGGCCATGACTTCCATTCATGAATTCATTGTGCGTGCATAAATTATCTCGGCACGAGCAGACGAGTGAGACTCGAACTATGATCGAAATAAACTTCAAATTAATGGTGAATACGTAGCATCATAATCACTTATTCGGTTTCATTTTGGGGGCAATAGAAATCAAGTAAGTAGTAGTAAAGTTGGACATTAGACATTACTGATATTTTGATGATTGATTGTATAAACCAAATGAATCGGCCGGCCGACGTTTTTTTTTTTTCGATGCACCGATTTTGCAAAATCTGCACCGGTGTTCGATGACATCGATCGAACACCGATTTTAAAATCGATTCGACTCAGGCTTACTCAATAGTGCTATAAAAGGGGAAAGATAAATTGTGCACTTACAGGGTACTGTCAGTGCACAATTTATCTTTCCCCTTTTATTTGAGTGCTATTGACTATTGTCTATTGAGACCCCATTTTATTTTTAAGCCATTTCGAAGAGTACCGTTTGGAGATTTTCCTAAAATATATAGCCTAGGCTCTATCTAGAGATATAGAATTTACATGTCATGAATATTATCAGACCCGTCTTATTTCCAAGAGCAAATGCTTGTTATTCTTTTTCCATTATTTTTTTCTTCAACCAGTCGACCACTCATTCAATGAACAAGGTTATAATATAACCTTGTTCTCAGTTATATCTCCATGTGTGACAAAATAAAGGTGGCAATGTTTGGCTTATTTTCTCTTTTTCTTTGGGGCAAATGCTTGATTTTTTTACACTGACAGTTTCCATTAGACTTGTTAATTCATACCGCTTGGCTCTTATTTAAATTTGATTCTTTATATCATTTTTTCTTAATTAAAAATAGAGATCAAAAAATGAAAATTTTCTTGCCATATTACTTTCCACCAATAGAGGGCGTACACAAAAATATGCCCAAAATTCAAGTTTTTGAGCGCTCTGGTGAATACAAAAATTATTCCCACATTACTAATGATAAATAAATTAAAACTATGTAGAAATGAGTAATTTTGGTCACAAAAGTGATATTTTAATGATTTTTTAAAGTGTGTGCTCTATACAGCATTGGCATACAATAGTCCTACCTGTAGATTCTCCACAGGCCAGATGGTAGCAGTGAACAAGTGCAGTCGACTATGCGCGGCCGCTCGGGTGATAGAATTATACGGCGACGGATTTTGGCACTAGTATTCTATCCGTCGGCATTGATTAGTATTCAACCTAGCGATGAAAGATGGACCTGTCTCTCAATCTGCCCTTGTCCCATCCGACTATGCCATAGTAGGATATGGCCATTTGAGATGCGACCAAACGAAATTAATCAAAGCAAGAGACTTACTATGACTTACTTATCTAATTTAGCAATCTAAACCTTTTGAGATTTGCTCACTAGGTTGAATACTAGTGCCATTCAGTGCTAAAGGCCATCGCCGCATAATTTGTTCCTCAGCGCATACAGTCGACAGAATGATATAAAGGAAATACTATTACTAACAACAGATTACCCTGGAAATAACAAAGGTATGAAATTAAGATAGATTCCATATTTCTAACCATTTTGGGGAATATGTCAAAATCTTTGAATTATGGATGCCGGGTTGAATACTACTAGGCCTACTAGTGGCCTTACGGTACCTCAACACCTGCTCGATGAAGCCAAGGACAAACTAACTAGGCCTAGGTTTATCGAAATGACACAGAGTCCTAGGCTATACCAGAGATGCCAAGTTCAAAGACCAGCTATGTGTGAGATTTCCTGTGAATCTGAGTGAGATCACAGACATTGTTTACAATGTATATGGGGATAGGCTGTGATAGTTGCGTGAGACAGAGATTTGAGGGGATGAACATGAGTTCAAAATGCTTGAGTCCTGGGGGGGCACTCGGTAATGCATAGTGGGTATGTGCCGAGGAGGGGACCCCCATTTTTACACCCAAATTTCCGTTCCAAGGCATAGCATTTTTGTCTAATTGAGAAAAAAAAAAGCCGCTCCAAGGCATAGTATTTTGTTCTTATCTAGAAAAAAGAAAAGAAGCTTCGCATATTTTTCGTTACGCCGTTCTGGTCGCATTGATCTGCTGCAATTTTGGTGAAAAGCGGCCGCAGAGCGCTGTCCGACCATTGTCTCTGAGCGAGGGCACCTGGCGGAGGCCGCCCTAGCAGCATCATTCACGGATTCCCGTTCCATAGGGATGCATACGCACGTTCTAACACGCTGGCTATCCGTTCCAAGGACCCCCGGTTTCACAAAATTGTAGTTTCAAAGCCCGTTCCGAGGACCCTCCTTTTTACAATAAGCCTGCTCCAAGGCCCCCGTTTTTTGTCTCTCCCGCGGCACACCCCCACCACTTTTTTGGTTGAGTGCCCCCCCGGGCTTGAGTCTCACACATAATGCTTGAGACTTGGTACATGTAGACCTAGCTCTGTGTAGCCTAGAGGACTCGGTGATCATATTTTTATGATTTTGATATTGTCATTTGATAACTGAGCCTAGACAAGGCAGGCTATGCCAGTATGGAGAAGATCGTAGTCCATATGGGAATTCCCTTCATATTTAACATTAGAACTAGTGGTCCATACATAGACCAACATTTTATTAATTTGCATAGCTTTATACACCTGCGTATAAAGGTATGATAGTTTCCCCCCTAAAATAAGAAAAATTTGACATTTCTTACCAGACCGATGTCATGTATCCATATTGTAAACACTCTAGTCAATAGGCTTGACCTTTACGTAGGCTTACTCCCTTAACGCCTGGCTTGGCTATATATGCCTGACTGTAGAGGCCAGGATTACTCATGGTGAACCTAGACCTAAATCACCAATTTAATGTTTGTTTTTCGCTCAAACCAAATGTAATGTACATGGGCAAGTTTATGTTTACCTCCATTTGTTATCAAGTTTGATAATTTTCGGTATGAGTTCCATATGCACCCCCCACTAAAATTGAAAATGAAAACATGGAGAAGGTTCAGAATAATATATCTAGCCCTAATATAGAACATATATGATGGGGAAGTGGAAATACCAAATATGGCTTTATTCCGTCACATTTCGAGCAGGGGCCCGTTTCTCAACACCGTCATAAGTCTAACTTCTTGACTAAATCGGAGATAGTGAGCTACTTGTCCGCTGTTTCACGAAGCCCTCTTTACCAAGATCGGGTACAACAACCTCACTAAATATTTATGACACCTTCGATCCTGTCATAACTTCTTTCTTAATGACGTATGGCATCACATGGATAGACTATGACATGCAAAAGTGCCGAGAAATTAGAAAATTATAATCTTACGTAATCAACCATAGAGGTTGAAATTAAATCCCAAAACAAGTGGGATAATGCATTCAATAATCATTGTAATACAAAGTAACTATGAAAACTGTTGGTACAACGCCACAAAACCATTCATTTTGAAATAGTAAAATAATTTAATCGATAAAAATTCTACCACGTCAGGCCATCCATAACTGGACTTGTATTTGTTGTTTTCAGACCCTATTGACATTTGGATAAATTCTAATCTCTACTTTATGCATAGAATTTGTCAAATCGTAAGATCGGTATCAAAGATTTATTTTAAAAAAATGTTAAACTATATTTCGATGATGGTTGGAATCGTAAAACATTGTATGATTATCATAATTTTACAAATAAAATCGTTATGGTTTACTTTCGTAAACTATTAAAATTGGATATCCCGGGGGTACCCATCTCAACGTCCACATGAAATTTTTTTAGTCATGAAATATATTATTCATAATTCAATTTTTCAGCAATCGAATGCCCCAGTCTTCATGGTCTAAGTATGTATGATGCATAATTTACCTGTGCTATTATTTTTAAAAGATGTAATTCCCAATTCATCACAATATTTGCAATTTTGTCATAATTTTTCTTTTTGAAAATTATGCTATTTTGTGACTAAGGCTACGTCTCGTCTGCTCTTTTTACCGATAGTATCGATATCAAGGTATTTTAGTTAGGAAGCCTTTCGTGAAACAGGTTTGGTAAGATTGGAACTAACTCCGTGGTTTGTGGATAAAGATATGACTAACTTGTCCAGGTGTTGAGAAACGGGCCCCAGGATCTAATGCGTGTAAATGTCCATAGACATCGCTTTATTTAGTCAGTAAAGGGTCTGTGAGTCAAGACTAGTCAACTATCGGCTGATAATCGTTTAATAAAATACCCTTTCCGATATCAGCGCTTCTCACTAGTATAGCGGGAAAGGTCTTGACTGCAGATAAATTGAGGTGAGTCCCAAGCAAGGTAAGCAACAGTAAAAAAGTGATAAAAAAATCTGAAGTGAACAAACCGGAAGTCTCAACAATCTTTTGTTATTGTTAGTGGGGGGTGCATATGGAACTCTTTCCTAATTTTCATTAAATAAATAGTAGTAAAATGGAAAAAAATTAAGAGCAAGAGCGTTCACTTACCCCGTCTGTTTACGTCGCCATTTTTCTTTCTTTTACTAGATACCACATGCGTGTAGAGCTGCAACTAAGATTTTTAAAACATTTGCATTTGCCGATTAATATCACGATTCGTAAAATATTTGTTTGGTTTATATCATATGATATTTATTGATTAAAACAAATTTTTTGCGATTCCTGATATCTATCGGCAGATGCAAGTATTTTTTAATCCAAGTTGGCAGCTCTACACTGTAGATGGTGAAAAGGGGTTATTTTCATGAGGAATCTGCTAGTGCTTAGCACATTTTTATTTGCCGCCAAGGTAATCCTTTGCAGCAAATACAAACAAAGGAAATTGGTCTCCCAAACTGGAGACTGTCTCTGAAATTGGATACCCAAATTCTTTACAAAAGTGTGATATTGGAGATAATCTCTCTCATGGGAGACAGTCTCCCATATTGGCTGTTTGCCTCTACTGCTGGTGCATGAAGATCATGTTTCCCCATAGAGATGTATAGATTATCTAGGCGCGCGCACTTAACGTCTGTGATCGCGTGGAGCGGGGTCGACCATTGCTCGATAGGTCTAGATTAGCAAAAGTACCCGGATGTACACATAGCTCGTACGTTGTAACGCTGAAAAAGGAATCCCATCTCCGGCCTTTTTTCTTGAATCCAACCTCATTACAATTGAAAATATTGATGACAAATTGCATCTCAATTAACTATTAGTGTGATTACATGTGGATTAGGCTGTGAATTTGGCATTTATACCTGACTTCTCTGGATGAAATTCTCTATTATGATTTTTTGCGTTTACCTCTCTGTTTATATGCCTATTTCCCGGGGCCTATTTTAGATAATGATAGATGACAATGTGTATTTGGGTCATTCCACGGGGTTGGGGCAACAGCACTTTTTTGTGTTCCTTATGAATTGTTAGCTTTATCCTGAAAATGTGTTTGGTGTTTTGATGTTGCAATGTGGTTTTGTTGGAAGGCAGTTATGTAAGCAATTACTTGATGCAGAAATAAAAATGTTGAACTGCAAGTATTATTGATGGTGAGACTTTAAATGATGATGTCCAGACTCTTTTTTTGGGTACCAAGTGTGACATCCAAAATGGTCATTTTCAGTTGAAGATATCTAATCAAAAGATAGACTTAGTCAAATTCAAATGGCCATAATTGATAAAGCAACATTTGTTTAATAACAAAACAGTAATGGGATAGCAAATGAAAAGAGACTTCATATCATAAATCATTCCTACAAATCGGCATACCACCGTTACATGCGATGTCCTCGTTTATTTTTTCTGTAACGGCGGTAATGTGGTTTATATCTAAAAATCAGAAATCATTTTTTCCAAAATTATGTGTCAGAAATAAAGGGCAGGAAGTAAGCAACTGTTAATCAAAAGATTAGCTTTGAAAACCTATGGTAATGTCATCTAAATTAATCGAGAGTCGCCGATGTTTTGGGCGATGTCCGGGCCAAATTTGTAACGGTGGATCACATTTCATCGCGTATGTAAGAAGGAGACACCGGAGAAGAGACCGTCGTTGTATCAGACGGACGGGTTGTTAGCCGAAATCACCATGCACATGAACAGCTATGATAGCGGGTGTTTTGAAGCATTGCAATTGGGAATATTCCTGCAATGTCTGTGAGCTGTGTAACGGTGGATTGGATATCCACGATGTTTTCCCTTTCAAAGCGACGTAAGTACGGAGATTTATCCCGATACTCGTATTTTGAAACTAGTTAAACCATATCTTTAAAATATGGAACTGTATTACCATGCAGAAAGTGTTTTTAAGTTTGAAAAATCTCGCTAATTTTCCATCATCTTTCACTTCGGTCCCACATGTAGCTTCTCGTGTAAGTGAAATATGTGATTGAGACATTGCCGTGTTTGTTCCAGATTTGCTGAATGGTTCCAAAGAAAATAATGCTTTTATTACTGTGATTCCGTGCAAACATGTTTTGAATGGTAGCTGACATGATTCAATCGTAATTTAGTTGATTTTTTTTACACAAAAATATGTTGATTCAATAGGCCAATGGATACTCAGAAACAGCTCTTTCACTGATGATCATGACGGTGACATCTCAAATTTGGTACAAATTTTCTCCTTGTTTAAATTGGCTCCTACTGATTCTAGGTAATATGGGTATTAAAGATTTTTTTTTTTTTTTTTGCTCGTCAGCTGATCCCAGCCCGAAAGGAGGGGGGAGGGGCAAAATAATTTTTCTGTTACTACCCCCCCCTACACATAGTAGATGGGCTTTGTGTATGATGAAGCATGGGAATAATTCAATTACTAGTAATTCTTAGCTATAGGCTTAACCTTCCCAAAACTTTTCATCTTGTTGAATGTTGGTATACTTTTCAGCACTCATTCTTTTTCCCTCAGTTCTTTCTCCGTTTTTTCAATTGTATTTTTTTATTTCTATATATTCAGTTGTTAAGGATTTTTTTTCAACCGTATTTTAATTTATATTTATTCAATTGTTAGGAGAGGGGGTGGGTATTTGTTTTATCAGAAAGCAAAAGCCTTTGTGATTGTTTTCAATGTGATTTTTTTTATTGCAATATAACGACATTTTAAAAACATGTACAAGCGAAGAAAAGAAAAAGTGACACAATCGAGTTTGTTTAACAAGAGTTTATTTGCTGTATCAGAAGGTAAATTGCAGATTTGAATTCCATTAATTCATTTAATTCCAATAAAACATAAATATATTATGTAATTGCTTGAACAATTAAACTTCATAGTTGAAAATTAAATAGGATGGTCATACAAAACTAAATGGAATTGTCGAGATAACCACCCTTGATTATAATGCAGAATAAAATTAGATTAAATTCATCCATTGAGAAACGAAATTAAAGTAAAGATAATTACGTCTAATGGCGGGAAGCATGAAAAGGTACCGGTAATGGGCAAGTAATTGTATTGTGAAAACAAAGTAGAACACAAGAAAGCAAATACAAAAACCTTGTATAAAACAACTTTATATTTAATTTATGAACTAGGAAATGATGAATTCTAATTGCTATGAAAAAAATACAAAGTGAGGGTGTATTTTGCAAGAACAGATCAGATTCCTTGTCATTGCCCTAGTAATCCACCCCCCTTACTTTAATGAGAAAATGTCAAGACATGTACATGAGTAAATGATTTCATATAATAATATAAAATATCGTGGAAACAATCCAGCAAGTTTTGTTGATTAAAATGTAATAATTTGAATTGTGTAAAAAAATAGTCAAACTTCCAAATACTATTTTTCTCAAATAACTACAGGTAGCCTCTTTCGAAGGTAAAAATGTATATCTTCAGTACATGAAGTGTCAATCTGGTGACCTGTACTCCTGGCCTGATGGCGAGGCACAATTCTACCTCTATCTATTTTGTGACATTGACAGAGTCCTCTTCCACACAGTTGTCATTGGGTCACCGATCATCTTGAAGTTCATAAACTTGTAACCTGAATGCAGAGAGAAATATTGCATGTTATTTCTTATTGTCAGGTTTAGTGTACAGTGTAATACTTTTTTTTGCATTTGCCAGTAAGAAGTTTACCATAGAGTTTTTAACCAAAGGAAAAGATTGTAGTTTGCAGTGTTATTCTTGAACATTTATTAGAATAGCTTAGTAGAAATAATACATTTTACTTTCTTGTTCACAACTCTATGTTCAAACAACAGGTGTAAGTTTTTTATTCAATTTGTCCACTAAGTACTTTACAATTGTCCTTTTGGCATGCTGGAACTTACTGTTTTATCCAATGCATTTATTCCAGTGAAGACATGATTATATTTTAATTAATGTCACTTAGAACTACATTACCATGTAACTGAGGTAAAATAAGTTACATGTAGAGTAAACAAATTGAACAAGTTATATGTGTAAGGTATTAATGCATTGTCCATGAATTGCATGCCAACTTTGTGTTGTTTTGTCTTGAAAAACCATACATGTAGCTTAGAAGAACTAAACTAGTACCTTTTCCCTACATCTTTTTCACCCGAGTATTGTATCACAGGTCAAAATTATAATCGTGTACATGTATGAATAAAAAAAAAACATTTTACCTGTTCATTGATGCATTTTAGAAGCTTGCCTGTAGATGTTGTATTTCTACACTTGAGTAAGATGAGTTAACTCGCATTAGTGTGTTGATACTAAAAGAATGGCAAGTACATGTAATACTATTCAATATGATCATTACAAGGACATGATGTCCATGTAACGGAGGTATGTACATTTGAAAGTAATACCGTGAAGGAGATATTTTAAAGTAATAAAGATTTGGAGATCATAAGCTAGCACTCTTGTTTTTTTTCCGCTTTAGACAGAAACATTTGTTTCCAGAGATAGACGGAAGTGGAACCTTGAGGATTACCTTAGTATTATTTTAAATATAAATTTATCAATAATTTTGTACATTTTTCCTTGTTTAAACTCTAATTTAAATTGCTTTTATTTGCAAAGAATTTGACATGAAAAATGTTTTTTAGTATAATCAATTGATCTTGTGCAAATATTCTAAGGCATGAAGTGGAATTTGGTGTTTAATGGCCATTAATGGACCTTAACTTAGCAATGCTTCAAAGTATACCTCTGTTACTGAGACATGATGTCCATGTAACGGTGGTATGTACATTTGAAAGTAATATCTTGAAGGAGTTATTTTAAAGTAAAAAGAATTGGAGATCATAAGATAGCACTGTTTTGTTTTTTCCATTTAGGCAGAAACGTAAATGTTTCCAGAGGTAGACGGAAGTGGAAACTTGAGGATTATCGTAGTATGATTTTAAATATAATTTGTCAATAATTTTGTACATTTTTCCTTGTTTAAACTCTAATTTAATTTGCTTTTATTTGCAAAGAATTTGACATGCAAAATGTTTTTCTTTAGTGTAATCAATTGATCTTGTGCAAATATTCTAAGGCATGAAGTGGAATTTGGTGTGTAATGGCCATTAATGGACATTAACTTAACATTGCTTCTAAGTATACCTCTGTTACTGAGACATGATGTCCATGTAACGGTGGTAACACCAAAAATAGAAGGTTATGCCAGAAAGAGTAGTTTATTTTTTCCAAAGAGAATATTCCATTCTGTTGAGGCATGACTTCTCTCAACTATTTAGTTCTACATGCCATCATAAATTCAATTTTCTAGACTGGTGAGAAAAAAGAACGACACAGAACATGGCACTGGTATACACACAGAGCATCAAGTTCCATTTATTGATGCTAAATCTTTCAAAATATATATGCCATGTTGAAAAGTGTGGAATAAAATGACTAACAATGTTGTTAGCAAAATATTTATCAAGAGTAATGGAGATCAACCCCTTTATTTTGACAGTGGGAGAGCATAGTCTTAGTAAGGATGATAAATGATGTCCATGTAACGGTGGTATTTTGTCAAATCTTATTTCTCAGTTTACTCCAATATGCAGGGTGGTATGAAATGCCTGTAAGTGGATTTAGTTGAAGGATTGTCCCATGAAACATATAAGAAATAAAACATTTCATTTATTACATTTCTATTTTTTGACCCTGATGTCACAATTTTTGCCCCAACCCCATGGAATGACCCATTTATATATGAAAAAATAAAAATATATACACATTAATGGAAAGATTGAAAATTAATTCAAAAGACAGTGAAGTAGCCCATCTTCTGTGGATTTCCCGACCTTGAACTGCATCGTCCTTTTCAGTCACATTTCCTCCATTCACGTTCTTTGATTCCATGTTCTCTTGACCAATTTGTTTAAATTGGATATGTTTTGTAATGTCCACGTAGGCCTGTATGTACCTTGCTTTAATTTTCTTTGAAATATATCATTTTTTAATGTACACTGATTTATATAACTTAGCGGTTTCGATCTTTGATTACTGGATGCAGGGCATTTCATTATTGTACTTGGTAAGCATGAGTGTTGAAACTTGTGCTATTGGTGCGACGTGTAGGCCTATATACGTGATGAATTTTCCCATAGGAACTAATAAATTCCAAAACCTGTCGGCCTATATGGCACTGAAAATGAAATTTAAAATATTGTGAATGACTTTTTACTGTTCCAACTTTTTGCTTTTTAACAGTTGCTTCACTTTAAGTTACTATTTTTTTTTTCAAATTCGCTGTTTAAGGGGTGCATGGTGTAATTAAAGTGACATAAGCACCCAAGCAAATTCACTTTAACAATACTGATCAAAAAGAGTATAGAGGGGGCGCATTCGGACACCTCCCTGAAGTGAAAATGAACATGTACTGTCCCACCAATTCCAAAACCATTCCACGCCCATAAAATGATATTATAATTTTGTTCATCCATGGAAATAACAAACCTGAATATTCAAACTCAGGTCCATAGACTAGCTATTGAAATCAAAAGAAGAAAACTAGAAAATCAAATTCAGTATATACTTTTAAAATGACAAATAAAACTGAATATGCAAAATGCGTATTTATCTGTTTAGTGTACGTTTTGGAAATCTTTGCCATAAAGTTAATATTCAATCGACACAGACACAGTTAATTAACACAATAATTTCAAGAAAGGAATATACAGCTGAGATTATAAATTAGGATGATCACTCAACAGCGGAATTTGTAAAATCGTATTCCAAGTATTTGTAAGTTTTATTGTCAATTATAGGTATGGTTTTGTATTCACAATTTTGCAACCGCTTTTATATGATAAAGATTATTAAGTTTGCAACTATATCTTTCATGTCTGACATTGTTATCAATTGGTTTTATACACTCAGTTCTAGTAATAATATTAATATTGTGGTAAAAATACGAATTATAATATCCTCCTGAACCGCCCCTTTTCTTCCCCTATATTTCTCCTTTTCCTTCTTCCTCTCCTTATATTACTAGTGTAAGGGTTGAATTTTGCCTTATTTAATCTTATTATTTATTTCACACTTTGCTTTCCATACTTTTCTTTACCTCCCATTTCTATACCACTGTCACACACCTGTTTCTCTCATTCCTTAGTTTCTACATCACATCATTCCATTGCCATTCCAACTCCATGCATCTCCACATGTTTCTATTGTCCTTTTCTCATTTACATTCATAACATTCTTCTTCATTCATACCATCCTATCTCGTCCTCATTGGTTCACCTTTCACTCTTGGTTCTTCCACTTTTCTGGGTTCTTCCATTCTCTGTTTATCTATTGGTTGAATTTATCATGTGACATTATTTTTGAATATATTTGAATGTATAATTTGTAAAGGCAATGCCTTGTGAGGTCCACGTACGTGAACCACCTATAGGCTATGTATCAACTCAGTGGAGCCCGCCATTATAAAAGCCCTCTCGAGGTAGGTCGCCTAGCAATCTTGTTAGCGACGCATGTGAGCACCGTCTTGCTCACTCTCCAAAATGTATGCGATATTAAAATCCTAAAAACTAATGGAATCGTTAAAATTTAGTAAGGCTATGAATACTTATCATTTACATTGACTATCAGTGTATCAACCTATATCAGATTTACAAGCAAGTGTGGATAAGATTTCGAATTACCAGTAATTTTGATGAGTGATACAATATGCCAAAATTTATGAAAATATAGCGTAAATTTCATATAGCATTTCAAAATCGTTATTTTCAATATCTTCACAATTTTTCATTGTTTTAAAAAACATCTTATTACTTTAACTATAATTTTCCCGAACTGATAACGTTGGTAGGCTATTTTCTCCATCGCTTAAAATGGAATGTCAGGCTTTCGAAATCAGGTTAATTTTTGTTATATTTCTAAAAGAAAATTGTTAGATTCGAGCTACTATACCATTGTTCTCCCGAAGAAGGGTTATCATCTCATAATGTTGTGTAAATGATGTTCAATAAAACTTACAAGTAGGCCCGTTTTGAAAGTCCATTTTTGATGCACGTGTACACGGCATGTTTTTCGGTCGTGTACACGTTGTAAACACGGTGAGAGCGAGTTATGTTTTCATGTCGACATGGACCCGCATCAACATGTCATAAAAGGGGGTCTATATAACCTAAGTCAAGGTTCTAAAGCTTACCTTAGAAGTTTGAAGTATCAATCCACAAAAATTGGCGCAAATTAAAAGTTTACTCAGCTTAGCAGCGCATTAAATTAATAAAGAATGCAAAAGAAAATCAGTGCAGGGCCCTATAGCTAGCGCCGACGCTCGTTGGATGCGCATTTTGTATACTGTACTGTACATGCATGCACAGATCGCTGCAGAATTAAGTGTAACTGAAGTTATCGATTGATTTTCATTATTTTGTTGCCAATTTGAGGAGCGTTTGTTTGTAGGCTTATAGCACAAGTGTACGAGCGTATAACACGTAAGTTGTAGCAATGATCGCTGTCGCAATTGGTGATTCTCAAATTGGCTCTGAGTGTGATTGAGCAGCGCTTTCGGGCCATTTCGTGGTACAAAAACTTGAGTCTCCAGAATGAATGTGGATAAAATCGGCGATTTTTGAAGTGAGCTCACTCTAGATTAATTGAAATATATTGACATATTAGTAATTAAAATATGTGCAGTCTCTGAGAACTAAGATTTAATGTGAGGCTGTGAGCTTGTTCACTGACTTTGTAGTCCCATGCAAGCTTTATGTAGATGCTACCGTGTACACGGTGATGGAATTTAGTACACGTGCACTGACTTGACCGTGCGTGTACACGTGTACCCGAAACGGGCCTAACTTACAAGTGTAGCAATCCATGTTGGATAACATTTTTCAGTATGAGTTTCGTAATGAAGAGAAAAATTAGGTTCATTCTTAGCACGCGAGCCGCAGAATAATAAATTTTAGCGTGTGCAGACAGGGCTGATCGCCCTGGCTGTCCGTTCGGATTTTCCAGTCCGATACCGCGTCGGGTTGTATATTTTTCCCCTTTTTTCCCCCTTGCGATGACCACTGTGCAGTTTTAGTGTTTAATTTTGATACTCAATCTGTGAAATTAATAGTTTACCGATATCTAAAAATGCTTGGAATATACCTGACACATAAATTATTTCATTTTCGGTCGTGTCAATTATTTCTTTCCTGAATTACAAAAAAGTCAAACTGCCTAGTGTCAAGAATGTGTAACATTGACTGTATAAAATTACAACATTATCAAGGTTTGGGAAATATCTTGTTAAGTTTGCCCAATGTCATCAGTATCTCAAGGTATATGTTAAACAGAAAATATAGAACAAGTGTATATTTTGTAAATTCCACGGCCACCTATACCATCATGCGACATATGAAACCGACGTGCATGGCCGCCGGGGGGGGGTACTCAAATTATTTTAAAATCAAAGTAATAGCAATTTTATAGATCTGCAATATTCCTATCCATGCTCTCGTGATAATGACTTAAAATCATGGTGAGTTGCAATGGGGAGGGGTCGATGAGGGATACTGAAAAGGACCAAAATGAGATTGCAGGCCGGTAGAAATAAGAGGGGCAAATATTAATAGGTTAGTTTTATTGGAGGAGAGCTTGACCATAACAGAAGGGAAGGAATAATATGAGACGGTTGAAATTTAGATTGGGAGAGCTGATCTTTGAGATATAAAATGTCACAAACACAAAGAAAGAGAGAACAGGGAGATAGGAGGAAAAGAGAAGCCCTTGCAATAAAATATATCAAACAGGCACTTGTCTGGGGTGAAAGTGAGTGATGATAACTTATGCCCGCCCCCCCCCCTCCCTCCACTCCCTAGTCAATCTTGGTAGCAGAGACACCGAGAAGATGATTGATGAAAAAGGGGCTAATGGGACCCGCAGAAAAAATCAGTAATCTTGAACAGGACAGCTTGAAAACTTATAGTAGGATCCTCATATTGTATAGAATTTATAATTACATGTATGATAAAAGGTAAAATTCCACGATGAACAACAGGAATTAATATTAGAAAATAAGGTTATTTGAAAGAGAGTGGGAAAAGGACCCCAACCCCTCCCTTTTCTCCCGATCCGCTTGAGACACCTCAACCCGGCTCCCGGCCCTTCCTCTTCTGTATATACCATCTCTTTAAGTTCGTGAGGCGGCCGTGGAATTTACAAAAAATACAGTTGTTCTATATTTTCTGTTTAACATACAGTGAGATACTGATGACATTGGGCAAACTTAACATGATATTTTCCAAATCTTGACAATTTCTATCATGATTCTTGACCTATAAGATTGACGTTTTGTAATTCATGCAAGAAAGAAATAATAATTCTCGAAAATGAAATCATTAATATGTGTCAGGTATATTCCGAGCATTTTTTTCGATATCGGTATTTCACAGATTGAGTATCAAAATGAAGCACTATATAACTCTACAGTGGTCACTGCAAGGGGACAAGGTACGTGGAATATACCACCCGACACCAGTATGGGACTAGATAATCCCGCGCGACACACCAGGGGATCAGCCATGTCTGCGCGCACTAAAAATTATCATTCTGCGGCTCGCGTGCTAAGAATGAACTTGATTTTTCTCTTCATTACGAAACTCATCCTAAAAAATGTTATCTATCATGGATTACTACATTCCTAAAATATATTGTAATGTATCATTTAAACAACATTATGAGATGATAACCCTCCTTCTGGCAAACAGTTGGTATAGTAGTTCGAATCTAACAATTTTCTTTTAGAAATATAACAAAAATTAACCTGATTTTGAAGGCCTGCCATTTCCTCATAAAGCCGAGAAACAGTAATCTATCAACGTTATCAGTTCGGGAAAATTATACTAAATGTGATAAGATGTTTTTTAAAGCAATGAAAAATTATGAAAATATTTAAATTAAGGATTTTGAAATGCTATACAAAATTTACACTATATTCTCATAAATTTTGGCACTTTGTATCACTCATTAAAATTGCTGATAATTCGTAATATAACCGTCACTTGCTGGTAAATTCGGTATGAGTTTGTACACCGATAGTCAATGTAAATGATAAACATTCATAGCCTTACTAAATTTTAACGATTCTATTGGTTTTTAGGATTTTAATATCGCAGACATTATGGAGAGTGAGCAGAACGATGCTTACAGGCGTTGCTAACGGGGTTGCTAGGCGCGAAAATCCGATTTAGCTCCGCTCACTTTTTACACTGAGTTGGAGGGATTCACGTACGTGGGTCTACATTACAGACCAATAAATCAGAGCATCACTTGACTTCATTTAGTCGACATCTTTATTTTGAGTTTAGTTCAGCTTCAATTATATTTTAGGTTCTTCTTATTTGGTGCTTCTGGCTGTTTGATATGATTTGAGTTTGCTTGTTTTACGACTGATTTTGTGAGGTGTATCTGTGAACATTTGGCCACTCTACAAACTGGTAGCAGCGGTGGTCCTGTTGTCTTACCCAGGAAACTCTGAGCCTGCCACGCCCTTTCTTCAAGATTTTTACACCCTAGCATCCTTCGTCAAGTTCAATACTCAATCTATTCAGCTAGTTCCAGCTGTGGTAAGCCTTTTGCCTGTATAATCCTGTTATTCTCATCATAGTTAGCCTTTACTCTAGTCACCCTTCTTCATGTTGGTTTTGTAAACTGCTGCTTGATGAAACAGTCATTTTCAGCCTTGCTTCCATTTATGAGCTGTGCTACCATAATTTTGAAGTCCTTTTTGAAATGTTTGTAGCTGTTAGAACTACGTCACATCCTCCTTCATGTGTATATGCTCAACCCTCTACAGCACTCTGAAAATACTCTGGGATTTTCTAGTCTTAATTGCCTACATGTATCCTCTTCAGCAGTGTCATGTTATTTGATGACATAGGTTTAACCATGTGTGACATTGAATTACCAGAGGTGTTCACAGGAGATGAGGGACAAGATTTTTGACAATGGGTCAGACGGTTTGAAGTCGCCGTGGAGATGGCACCTGATGCGCCTAGCCGTATACACGTCCTCCTTCCCTCATGTCTAGCGGGCTCCGCCTTGCAAGTTTGGGAGAGCTTTTCAGAATCAAGACAGAAAGACTTCCATGAAGCTAAGACTATCCTATCTGCGATTTTTGGAAGAGGCAACCCAAACAACTTCCAGATATCCAGCAACTCTACCAGCCAGAAACATTTTGATGCGCATTCCAAGCGTGAATCAACCTTCCTCGAACCAGACCACTCTCTTTCATCGCAATCGCCACTAGATGAAGAGCCTCATGTTGCTGCTTTAAGGAATGAAGGTGAAGTGCTCCAGCAATTCCTCCTTCGTCTAGAGAAGCTAGAAGAAAAAGTAGAGAGACTCCAGCACTCACAACAACCTCAGCTCAGTCCATCGAGCCCCCCAAGACACCAAGCCAAGAGGAATGCCCCCTCTGACAGACAAGTACACCAACTCGGGCAACATACATCTACCAATTTTCAGCCTCCAGCAATTGTTTCAGTCATCACACCCATGCTTCCTTCATCAGTCTCTGCAGGTACCCAAACCAATCTGGAGAAAACAACTCACGTCAAACCCTCCTCACTCAATGAACGAAGTCCTCATTTGGCCAAGTCCTTCACCAGCCTTGAATTGAAGATTCTCGAACATCAGAAGAAAGACGGAGAAATAAGGAAACTGAAAGAGACTGTAACTGATGGACTAAGATTTTCGCCAAAAGAGATTCGTGAATACCACCCGCGAGTCAGACGTTACTTATGGCAACTACCTCGCTTCTGCATTAAAGATGACATCCTCTATCGAACCAAGATGGACAGGAAGAAAGTAAACAGGATCTTCCAAGCGGTCATCCCAAGGACTCTCATTCCAGAGGTGTTACCACTTCTCCATGATCATCATTCAGCAGAGCACCTTGACATTAACCAGACCCTGGAGAAAGCAAAGTCAGAGCTATTCTGGCCATTTATGCATCAAGACATCTTGAACTTTTGCAAGACTTGCAATCTTTGTCATCCCAACCAATCCGCAAGCAGTCGTAACCAGCCTTCTTCCCGGATGAGCCATGCATCACACGAACCACAGGAAGACTTCAAAGACTGTCGAACAAAGTCATTACACCCAACATCTTACCTACCAAGGAAGAAATTCAAAGACGGAACAAGCAAGAAAAAGTCCAGGACTGGGAAGAAACCATCCAAATACCAAAAGAAATCCAGGTCTAAATCAAAAGATATCTACTCGAACGTCTGCATGACTTCCACAGTAGATGACTCAAGCCATTTCAAGTCTACCTCGGAAGATGACTTCAGCATCGTTGGGTCTCCTACAGAAGATGACGCCTCCAACTTCACCCTTCACCAGTCTCCTTACACCTACAGTAATCACCCTAACTTCAAGACTCCACATTTTTCTCCCCATTCTAGCATTCACCCTCCTTCATGGATGAATGATCAGAGTACCTTTAACTCTGATTCTTTCATTCTCTCTGAGATCTCCAAAGCAGAGTATCATCCTTCTTCTTGGAAGGGAGGTCAGGGTACCATCAACCCTGGCGCTCGCCTCCAAACCTGTACGTCTTCCTCCTACAGACTTGATACCAACCCAAGCTGACAGTCACAACATCCTACATGGACCACTTACTAGATCTGATGCGTGTCCACAGATGTCAACTACCAAACAATCTAACAGCAAACGATGGGCAGAAGACTAGGCAGAAGAAAAGAAAAAGACAATGCTTTGTAAGAAAATACAGTAACTTTTCAGTCTCACATTTTAAGACCAAAAGTCAGAATGATTTTTCTTTTGTGAAAAGAAAGAAAATAGTCCAAATTATTTTCTTGTGTGATAAAATACTATTTTAGTAACTTTTGGCAGACTAAACAAATCCAAAGTGAAAACAGGAAAACCAACAATTTTACATAATACTGGTTTTAAACAATAGCAAATAAAAATAAGATGTGAACGATTTAAAACAAGAAAAAGTTTTGACTGAAAGGTTTCACATTTTCAAGTACTAGTATTTGATACTGTATCTATTTTTTTAACATGTTTAACCTTCCAGATTCTTTTCCAAAAGGTATGCTTTAACTGGATTTTTTTTTATATCTAAAAGAAATATGGAAAATAGATGTACAAGTATTCCAAATTTAAAAGGAATTATGTTTTATAGTAAAAATTGTTAGTTTAATAGTTGCTTCAAACAAAAACTTTCTATGATCAGATTATTTTTGAACAACCCACCCCCCCCCCCCAAAAAAAAGAAGATTATTATGCAAGATGTATTTTGATTGATGGCATCTTGTAATTCAAACCAAAATGGACTGTTACAAAAAAAAACCAGTTTAGTTAAAAAAAAACCCAAAGGAAATTAATATTTCTTCCAAATCTAAAGAAAAACTTTCATGTTGAAATGCTAGTAGGTAAGACTCACAAATGGATTGAAGAATTTCTCACCAAACGTAAACAACGTGTAGTAGTAGAGGGTGAACATTCTGAATGGGTCAGGGTAGATTCTAGTGTGCCACAGGGTACAGTATCAGGCCCGTTAGACTTTCTGCTTTATATCAACGACCTCCCTGAAGGCTTAGAATCTCGCTGTCGTCTGTTCGCAGATGATTGCATATTATACAAAACAGTAACCTGCCCAAAAGATTCCGAGAGGTTACAGAGTGACCTTGATAAACTAACATCTTGGCAGAACAAATGGCAGATGGACTTTAATGCTCAAAAATGCTATGTCATGCGAATCTCTCATGCTAGAACCCCCCTGAAGTATAATTACACCTTGAATAACACCGTACTGGAAGAAACCAAAACCCATAAATACCTGGGTGTAGATATAAGTAACGATCTTTCATGGAATTTTCATGTAGACAGAGTCTGCTCCAAGGCAAACAGAATACTTGGTTTCCTGAGAAGGAACTTGCATTCTTGTCCATCACATGTCAAGGAAATGTCGTACAAGACAATGGTCAGACCAATACTTGACTATTGTTCATCAGTATGGGATCCGCATACTCAAACACTCATCAATAAATTAGAGCAAATCCAGAATAGGGCAGTTCGTTTCATCACCGGAAAGTATGAAAGAAAATGTAGTGTAACTGATATGAAGAAGACACTCAAAATAGAGTCTCTTCAACAGAGACGGAAAGCAAACCGAATGTCAATCTTCCAGCAGGCATTGTCGGGCCAGCTCGCCGTGCTGCTGCGATCCACCCTGCGCCCGGCCCAAAGGAACCTGCGTAATACCTCAACCACAAATAGCTTTATTCCGATTGCAACTAACAAAAACTGCTATAAGTTTTCTTTTATACCACGTTCTGTTGTTGACTGGAACAACTTGCCAAACTCAATCAAATCAATTCTCGACAAAGACAAATTCAAAGTAACAATCCAGAAGTACCTAAACCAAAATTAATACTAAGCATCGCCTCTCACCTCCGCGTAATAACCATCAGCGCACCCTAACCCTGCCCGTTTGACCCCTTTTAGGGGAGTTGGGCAGTATCCTGGAAGTAAGTAAGTAAGTAAGTAAGCTACCATCAGCGTTTAATATGTGATGTTTTGTCCAATACAAAAAAAATTGACATATCAGGGAAAAATTGTAAAGGTTGTTTTTGCAAACAAGAAATCATGTTTTCTCCCGGTCCCTTATTCTAATTTTAATTAGGGACAATTTGCTCAAAATATTTATAATTTTTCTGTATTTGGTATTTGCTGTTTAAGAGCAATGCTGTTTACATTGCTGAAAATCAAAACGGAAAATCTTTTATAGAAATAGGAACTAAATTTTGTTATACCTTGAAAATAAGATGAAAAAGAAATTTATTCAGAAAAGAACAGAAAACATTTGTTGCAAAAGCAATCTATTTTCGTCAAACAGTGTTTGTTTGCACTTAGAGAAGTACATATATTTTCCCTTATTTACATGGAATAATTTTTTTTGTGTGTGTGCTGAAATGCACTTAATTCCAAATTTGTTACAAAATTTATTTTAACAACCGAAAGAAGACAAAAAAAAAATTATTTCTGGTATTTTCATGTGCCAGCTCAAATGGACACAAATTTAAATTTGTATCAAAATCCATTTTTAAAGTGTTACATTTCTCGCTGTCAGCAACATGTATATTGAAAAGTGACTAAACAAATTTGATGCCATGTATATATTTATCGACATGAAAGACAAACAGATTTGAATGTTCATGTACTTATATTGCAACTGGCAGAAGAACAACATCTTTCATTGTTAGTTTTTCTTTTGCTTCGAATTGATAAGAATATTGTTTTTTATTTGTAAAAGAAGCCATAAAAGTCACAGAGTTCAATGTTTGATTCTAGATAATCTGATTTTAGTAAATCATCATTGATAAAAAGTTTTAACTGTTCTACTGACAGATGCAACAAAAAATGCAGATATTTATACTTACAAAAATAATATATAGGTTTCCTTCATCAAAGAAAATACTCATCCTCATTTTGTAAATCCAAAAGTTTTCAGAAAATTTACTTTTGACAATATTTTAAATAAAATGTATGAATTGAAAACTTATAAAAATGAGGACATTTTTAGTGAAGAAGGAAGCTTATGTAAGGGTTGAATTTTGCCTTATTTAATCTTATTATTTATTTCACACTTTGCTTTCCATACTTTTCTTTACCTCCCATTTCTATACCACTGTCACACACCTGTTTCTCTCATTCCTTAGTTTCTACATCACATCATTCCATTGCCATTCCAACTCCATGCATCTCCACATGTTTCTATTGTCCTTTTCTCATTTACATTCATAGCATTCTTCTTCATTCATATCATCCTATCTCATCCTCATTGGTTCACCTTTCACCCTTGGTTCTTCCACTTTTCTGGGTTCTTCCATTCTCTGTTTCTCTATTGGTTGAATTTATCATGTGACATTTTTAATATATTTGAATGTATAATTTGTAAAGGCAATGCCTTGTGAGGTCTAGATTACAGACCAATAAATCAGAGCATCACTTGACTTCATTTAGTCGACATCTTTATTTTGAGTTTAGTTCAGCTTCAATTATATTTTAGGTTCTTCTTGTTTGGTGCTTCTGGCTGTTTGATATGATTTGAGTTTGCTTGTTTTACGACTGATTTTGTGAGGTGTGTATCTGTGAACATTCGGCCACTCTACACTAGTATTCTGTCCTTGATTTGTTCATATAATATTGGTCCATTGGAATCATTATAGGATCACAAACACCAGCTATATATCAACAGAATATTTCAGCTGGTTTGCTATATCAGCATAGTATTTCAGCCGGGTTGAATCAAGTCCGACTTTCCAGAAAATCAAAGTGAATTGTTTTATGTTGCACATTGTAATTTGTTTACTCTCCGAAATTTGGAAATGTTTGCAAGTCAATAGTACACTGTAAACATCCTACCCCCCCATTTAGGCCTCCTGTACATTGCAAAATTGTACGACTGAATGCGCGCATTTGATATGCAAATTTTGCTGTCAACGAACTTTTCTACATTTATCGCATGTAAGAAAGTACTAGTAATCAATATGATCGATGGTTGTCTACATTGGAAATCTTAATCATCAATTAACTGGACCAATGCGTAGATCATTTTTAAATATCAATAAAAAGTAATTTTATGATACTCACGAGTTATTGTGATGTTGGTTACAACGACGTTTAAGCCAACGGGGTTCAAAGGGAGTTCGGCCCTATTCTAAATTTCTATATTTGATTTCTATATATTGTGTAGATAAAACAACAATTATCAAGTGAAGAAATAAATTATCAGCAATCAGCATCATAGTAATTAGGAAATTATACTTGAAAAAATACAGTCGTATTTTTTCGCGTCTCAGATGCATCAGTCACTGTGATAGGCCCTATGAAATTTTTGACGTACTTGAATACCAAATTATATTAAAACATACTTAATTTCTTTGAGGAGCTAGAACGATATGCCTAGGCCTACATGTTATTTTCAAAATTCATCACTTCCAAATCATTAGAAAATAGAAGTCATATCATTATATCGAAATGTTATGACCCAAGTAAAAAATTATTGGGGATGTAGCCTATTGATCTTTGGCATACTAATGTAGGGTATGTGCTATAGATGGGCCTATGTAGGCATGCCTGTCTTCAGTTTTGTTCGATTTTTTTGTTCATTTGAACTTTAATCTAGTGCAATATAATTTACAATTTTGCTTTTCAATTTGCTTTCGCTCTCATATGTCATCATTTTGTTCCGGTTCTATGCTCATCCATGTACATGCCCCATAGGTACTGTACGCGCATGGCAGGCTGCGAAGACCTATCGAGTAATGGCGGCCGGTCTCCGCGTAATCACAGCGATTTGACGAAGTACGCCCTCTAGCATTATTAAGTATATATCTCTATCTGTTTCCCCTTCTGTACAGCAGGGAGCACAAGTTCAATTCTGTACGTCTGTCTTTATATGGGACGTTCTTCAGCTACCTAACCAGCTTGGATGCCCTTTGGACCCTTTCGATCCTCCTTGCATCTTCTTTGTATCTGTTTTCCCAGTTGACACTCCCATATTCAAAGTTTGAATTCTAGTTCATCGTGGCTTAGCCGTGAACCAGAATAGCCTGGTGGTTGAGTCGCTGCCCGGAAAGCAGTAGATGGCAGGTTCGAATCCCACTGGTTCCAATTTTTTCTGACTTATGATTTTCATACAGATCGAGCATACTGATCTTATGATTTTCATTACAGATCGAGCATACTGATCTTAAACAAATAGGAGTAATGCCGAAAATTTGTTAAACAAATTATAATTTCCTCCTATAAAAGCCTCTTAATTTACTATCTATTGTCCACGGCGGACGGCATTTGAATAGTAATGAGTCAGAAAGAAGAGGATCGAGGGTATTTGAATTCCAGTTCATCGTGGCTTAGCCGTGAACCAGAATAGCCTGGTGGTTGAGTCGCTGCCCGGAAAGCAGTAGATGGCAGGTTCGAATCCCACTGGTTCCAATTTTTTCTGACTTATGATTTATGATTTTCATACAGATCGAGCATACTGATCTTATGATTTTCATTACAGATCGAGCATACTGATCTTAAACAAATAGGAGTAATGCCGAAAATTTGTTAAACAAATTATAATTTCCTCCTATAAAAGCCTCTTAATTTACTATCTATTGTCCACGACGGACGGCATTTGAATAGTAATGAGTCAGAAAGAAGAGGATCGAGGGTATTTGAATTCCAGTTCATCGTGGCTTAGCCGTGAACCAGAATAGCCTGGTGGTTGAGTCGCTGCCCGGAAAGCAGTAGATGGCAGGTTCGAATCCCACTGGTTCCAATTTTTTTTTCTGACTTATGATTTATGATTTTCATACAGATCGAGCATACTGATCTTATGATTTTCATTACAGATCGAGCATACTGATCTTAAACAAATAGGAGTAATGCCGAAAATTTGTTAAACAAATTATATTCAAAGTGGGGTCTTATTAGGGTTTTGAAGAGCAGAGGCAGGGTTTTCCTTGTGAAGGTTGTTTTCATTATGGCGAGGAGTTGGTATCCCTTGCTAACTCCTGATGACACATGCTGGTGACCCTAAAAAAAGGAGATGTTATTGTTTTAATTTTTTTAGATCTAATTTTTTTAGATCTAGAATAACTGCATCTGTGCGTGGCTGGGGTTTGGTGTTAGCCTCAAGTGAGGACTCTATGTCTGATATTTTTTAATATTTTGAAAAATACTTCTTTAGCTTTGGAGCCTTGAACCGCCGGCCATATATTATACCTGGGCTATAATCATAATAAGAGACTGCCAAACAAAGATGGCCCTAGGAAATCCATCTTTTACGATAAAAATCACATAAATGGTCGTGATTTTATTTATTTTTACACCTTCCTACAGCTACGACTAATGTGTAGGAAGGTTTAAAAAATTGGTTAATAAAAATTTAAAAAATTTCAGGTTTCTTACCATACCAATCTCGTTTAGATCCCTCGATCTGTTTGTCAACAAAAGCAAATACAATTGGTCTGACCCTTGAACCGCTTCGTGATCACGTACATCCAATTAGCGATGTTACAATGCCTTTTTGAAGAACAATTTAAAGATCAAAATTATTTAAAGGTCAAGTCCACCTCAGAAAAATGTTGATTTGAATCTATAGAGAAAAACCAGACAAGCACATTGCTGAAAATTTCATCAAAATCGGATGTAAAATAAGAAAGTTATGACATTTCAAAGTTTCAAATGAACGAGCCAGTTACCTCCAAATGAGAGAGTCGATGATGTCACTCACTATTTCTTTTGTTTTTTATTGTTTGAATGATACAATATTTCAATTTTTACGAATTTGACGATTAGGACCTCCTTGCCTGAAGCACAAAATGTTAAAATAATGGAATTCCACGTGTTCAGGGAGGAATGAAACCTAATTTCACATGACAATGAAGAGAAAATCAAAATATTTTATATTTCATATAATAAAATACAAAAGAAATAGTGAGTGAGTGATGTCATCAGTTCCTCATTTGCATACGGACCGAGATGTGCATATAACTGTTTTGTGAAATGAAGCGAAACTTCAAAATGCCATAACTTTCTTATTTTACATCCGATTTTGATGAAATTTTCAGTGTTATGCTTGTTGAATTTTTCTCTTTTTATTCAAATCAATTTTTTGTTGGGGTGGACTTGAACTTTTACAAATCTAGGATACCTTAAACCGACATTGCTTTAACATTAATTTCTTCCTAAAATAGAGCAGATGCAGCTAGACTACAGTTGATGATTGAGCAAACTTGGATAATAAGATGGCTGGGACTGAGAAAACTGCACAAGACGATGATGTTTCCAAAACAGGTATGGCTCAGATGCTTTACAGTCAGATTTTGCTTTAATGCAGAATCTTCAAAGATTACAACAGGAGGAGAACCGATTTAACCCTAGAATGGCTGGTGGAGGAGGGGGATAGTAACCCACCCCCTTCAATTATTTCATCCACGCGTAATCTTGTGACTGTACTGCTCACGGTCTCTTAAGGCCACCGCACACCTTACGACCCGTCTGGTCTGCGACTGGCTTGTGACAGAGTGAGGGGAGATGAATCGCAAGGCAGTCATAAGCCTCAACACCGCACACCTTGCGATCCAATCTGCGACTCACACATGCGCCTTTTGCTTTTCGGCATAGCAACTGAGAAAGTGCGCTGACCGCTGCGTATGCGCGTTGTTTATCATATACATGTACGCTTCGTGCAACCTTGCTGTCTAATTGGCTGGAAGTTGGATTGAGCTTGCGATCCAGTCAAGGATTCGACATGTCAAATCCTTCCGTTTTTCCTTGCGACTTGTCTCTGACCGGTCTGCGACGCTCAAGCTGACATGAGCTGTGATGTCACATCTCCCCTCAATCAGTCGCAAGCCAGTCGGTGACCAGTCGGGTCGTAAGGTGTGCGGTGGCCTTAATACTTCAAAACCATTTTTCCGAAAAGTCAGGCATACATGTACTGTTACCAGGCTTTGCACCTATTTCTGGACGCCTGTTAGACTGATGATGACTCAATAAAGATCTGGATTCTGTTTACAATGATAACTCTTCAAAAAGATTGTGTAAGAAATTTCGCCAAAAAGGTCAAGTAAGGCAAAATGTCAAAATGCAAAAATATACATAATGCATCTAATTTCGAGTTTAAAATGTATAGGAAATTGATTTTGAATTTATACATGTAGATTGATATTTTTTTCAAATGTGATTGCTTCATGTATATATGTAAGTGCTGCAAAGAATACTTACAAACATAATTCTAGGAGCTCTTTGAATAAGGGCAATGTTATTAATTTCAATTCATAATTAGTATGAAGTATGATTGATATTAAAAATCCTACAAAAATTGATAATGAGTGTCATGGTGCTCAGCAGCTAAGACCCCATTCCAGAAATCATGTACAGTACTTGTCTATTCTGAAAAAGTTGTTACTTAACAGAGCAAAATTGTATTTTAATGCAATTGAACAAAGAAGTAATCATGTGTGTGAAAACATGAAATAATTCAGCATGGCGCTTAGATGATCAATCAAACATTTTGGAAAGTGAAGTTGAGAAAAGTGAAATATTGTTCGATATTTAATAATAATAGTCAGAAACTTTAATCAAAGAAATGTACATGTTGAGCAGTCTGATATAGGTCTTTGTCAGGGTGCTTTGTTGAATATGGAATTTGAACTACTATCTACTGCTTTTTGTGTTGATAGTGTATTTCATAATTTCCTTTTAAGTCTTTGCATGCTGGATACATTTTTGGGAGAAAATGATAACAATTGTTTCCATTTTATTTTCTTTAATTCAAGATTTCCATATTTTACCATTGGTACTAATTATTAGTTATCCAAGAATTATTGCCTTTTATTACATGTAGCTTATCTAATTTGAAGGTAGGGGGGAAAAAACTGATTATTGCGATTTTTTAATTTAATTATATGAATGTGGAAGATTCCAACATTAGCGCGCAAAGGGTAATGATTCTGAAAATCTAAGTTTTAATAGTCATACATATTTTTTTTAATTTGTTGTCAGATCCCAAGCCCTTTGATGCAAGCCTTTTCTTTCAAAGTGAAGCAAACAAGCCCTCCTCACCAAGTTTTCCTGTAGAGAGTCCCTTCATGGAGCATCCTACTGGTACACCTCAAATCAATATGGAACAATCTAATGATAAGACAAGAGGAAATGAAGAGGAAGGGATGGGTCAGAACAAACCTGGTCTGCAGGAACCAGTTGTAAAGGACACGCAGCCATCAGTAGCAAGCTTCTTTGCTAAAGACCAGGACTTGACTCAGAGTTCTGGAAGCTTCTTTGATTCATTTGCCAGTGCGCGCGGAGATGAGAACGACTTGTTTTCAACACCACCCTCATCCATTGGAGCGACACCGGTGTCACCGGAAGGTGGGGAGTTTATGAAGGATCCTCTAGGCTTATCGGATGTTGTCCCAACGAATATGGTAGATATAGCTGGAAATAACAGCGAGACAGTGAGCATTGACTCCACAAATCTGCTCACTGAAGAAGATGCTAAGATGGGGAGTGGGAGTAATATGGACACAATGAGCATGGATTCAACGAACCTTTTGTCAGAGGAGGACAAAGATGATCAAAGCATTGATCAAGGGAATGAGAGCTTTGAATCAAAGAATGACCTGATGGGGGATGGAGAAGTAGAATCTGTGAAGGGAAGACTTGAGACGACGACGATCTCCCTTGAGAGTCCCGAGACCGAGGCAAGGGTGATTGAAGAAGGTACACACAGTGCTGCAGCCATGTCAGACCAAGGTGTCAAGGATGTAGCAGCTCCTGCTGCTGGAGGAAAACCTTTAGAGACTGTTTCTGATCAGGTCACAATTGATGCTGGCACAAGCTTTGGTGTCGAAGATGATAATACCATTCCTGATGCTCAGGTGGGATCTCCTTATGAATCCAGCACTACAGAATCACATCTGTCAACTACACCACCACTATCACACACTTCCCAAGAAGATACTGTCACTGACTCAACAGATTCACTTGGCGTTCCTCCACCCCTTGTCTCATCCTTCAGTGCTCCTTCTGGTCTTGTCAATCCCAACCATGTCAGGCCACACGTGCCGTTTCAGTCCACCGCATCCCAAGAAGATGATGATCCATTTGTGGAAGCACTCCGAACCAGTGAGAGCGATCGTCGGCACGATGCATGGATACCATCAGAAGCCACTCAAAGGATCTTGGAGAATCGTAGTATCGCTCAGCAAGGATCAGAATACGTGATCAGGGATCAGCTTACCATGCCTGGTATAATTGTTGAAGAGCCACAGGTAAGAACTGAAGCATTTCATGAAAAGTTTTGTCAGTGATACTCCCTGACCAACGTTCTCAGTCAATAAGATGTGAAGATTGCAGCAATTGCAAATATTTACTTTAATAACATAATTCATGAAATGCTCCCCCTTATTACCGTACTTATCAAAAACTCAGTGGAATGTATTTTCATATTCAAAATTCATCTGAATTAAAATTCATATTACCTGCACAGCGCTAGCGTGAGTGCCCCCCCCCCCCCCCCCGAAAGGTAAGATATTGGATACACTGTCCAAATATTAACACTAAGTTTAAAATTTGCTTGAACAGGGTGATCCAATCAAAGAGCTTGTTCAGAGATACATGGGTGAACAGGAATCATCAAAGAGATCCGTGCTCACTGTGAATCAAGTCACGAGAGATGAACATGGACTAAAGAGGTTATTGGTGAGTATTATATTCTGAACACTTCTACACAATTAACATATCTGTAGACCAACACAAAAAAGACTTGGAGGCTGATTCATCCACCCCCCCCCTTCCGATATTTTAATTAATTTTTTTTGCTGCACAGCTCTCTGACTTTTTTCTGTCAAGACTTGCACACTTTTTGTGACCCCCGGGTACGTGGTTCTGAAATCATGTAACACTTTGAAAGTGAATTCAGACCCTAACTTGCTCAAAAGCGTGAATTTGTGTACAAATCAAATGCAAATTGTGTATTAAGCAAAATTTCATAAATGTACATGTTTGATTATTTGTCCTTTTCATGATTAAACTCATTGAGTTCATCTTGTTTATGGTCAGAATAAGGCCCCTGGCGATTTCCATGTAAAAACAAAAACTAAAAAAAAATACAGAAATGCAGAAGAAATTTTGAAGAAAAACAATAGATAAGAAAATAATTGTGAAATAGATTTTTTTAAGTTCTTTTGATATGAATCCTGTAAAGAGTCTATAGATATAAAATTAGCATTCTAAGGGCATTATTTAGTTAATCAGAGCAAACTTTTGATTTTACGCATAAATTAGCATAATTAGCAATGAAATTTTTCACAGAATGTGATTTTTAATACAGGTTTGTAGATTATGCCATGGGTAATACATGTGTCAATTTTCATTGTGATCGCGCAATTGACGTCGGACATCTTTAAGAGGGCTGAATCAGTCCCCCCCCCCCTTCTTCTTAGGTGTCAAAATGGCCCATTTTCAGGGTTAAGAGTTAAGTCTTATACCCTAAACACTTCTACACAGATGAACAGTCTTGAGAGGTTATTGGTGAGTATTATACCCTGAACACTTCTACACAGATGAACATAGTCTGAAGAGGTTATTGGTGAGTATTAATGTCTAAAAAGGCCACCCCCCACCTTACGACTACTCGCGATCCAATTTTGGAACAAATTGCATTTTGCTCATTTTCTGAAAATGTGAGTGGAACATACCATTTTATTTGAGGTTAAAATTAATTGAAAGAATACTAATATAACAATTTTGAAAGATTGCAATCCTTTATTTTTGAGTAAAGGACAAATTAGTTTCAAATCGTAGTCAATCATACGACTGCTATGACGTCATTACGACTAGAGATTAAATTTGCTTTTATTCTAAGAAGGCTGATAGCATAGTCACAGATTAGAACCTAGGTATTCGTACGATGATTTCGAACATTACACAATAAGATATCCAAGTCTTAATATTATCATCAAATTCTACTACGTTTTATTCCACAAATAGACGCAGACCAATCGTAAGGTGTGCGGTCGCCTTAAAACATTCCTTTGTGTTTTGCCAACTGGAGATAAAAGCAAGACTAAGGAATCAGAAAGGTGTCTATTCGTTGCCCATTATGATATTTGTAATGTACCAAATGCTGCTTTTGTAAGTGTACTATTAAACATGTTATATCTTCATGAATTAAATCCTGTATGCTGATAGGTTTAAATAGCATCATGTGACCAAACATATTCTCACTATTTTGCGATGTTGAAAATGAAACGCCCACTGAAGAAAATTTGCTATTCCGTGACGTCAAGGATGGAATAGTGCACTATTCCATCATTGATATAGATCATGCACTCTCTCGGGCGCACCGGTCAGCGAGGTGACTCTACCAGACATGTCCCATGAAGGGACGGTGCAGGCACAAACTCGCGCTGCGCTGAGCACATGGCTTCAGGAAATGTAGGTCAGTCAGTGCATTGCGTTATCTATATTTTGTTCCAGATTTTAAAAAGAAAATGAACAGCAAGTGCATAAACTAGATTATCAAGATCTGTTCTATCTTTATATTAGATTTAGGATATAAAACAAATATACTAGGCATTTATTTTGAAAATATAGTGGGAATTATTCATCCTCGGTTCTAGCAAAATGAATATTTTTCCCTCGGATGATTCACCCCTCGAGAAAAATAGAAATAGTCCAACCTCGGACAAATAATTTTATTTTGCAACTCTATAATTATGCACTGTCATTTGACATACACTGTGATTTATTTGAAACTTTTTGCCAAGCCGAATACTGTAGGCTTCAGAACAATCATTCAAGTTTTTGCATGAATTGTAAATTATGATTTTATCATTATTGTGGAATTTAACAAAATAATCAGTAAAAGTTTGGACAGATTTTAGAGTTGCAATTGATCCAATCAATGACATAAAAAAAATGCATTATGAATATAATGGAGAATGTTGACACTGTTTTGATTATGACCAGGATGCAGGGTGTCTACGTGCTGCAGTTGAACTAACAGGTCTACTATTAACCTCTGGAGGTCAGGGAAAAGGTCAAGCTGGGATGCCTTCGAGACACACCCCTCATCTAATGCAGGTGAGATCATCCCCAAGTGTGAGGTGTGATTAATAATAATATTAATAATCGTTTTAATGATAATGGTAATTATATATGTGGAGCGTTGTGGCCAAGTGGATTGGTCTTTTAATCCAAGCCATGGCGTAATTTTGGCAAAAAATTTATCCACATTGTGCTGCACTCCACTCAGGTGAGGTAAATGTGTACCTGGTGGGAATTTATTCCTTAAAATGCCACTGCACTGTAAAAGGCTTTGGGGCTAAAGCCAGGGTAATAATATCCAATTATAAAGCGCTTTAATAGGGACATATTTGGCAGTGATATACGCTATACAAGCATGTTGGTATTATTATTATGATGATGGTAATAATAATTATAAATATAGCGCTTCAGACTTTATTTCTGAGTGCTTTATTATTGCCCTGGTCATCGGATTCTCCGTGCCCACACTTAATGTACATTATAACTTTCTCCATTCCAACAAAAGTTCAAAGACTCATAGTTAAGGCTTTCATGTACCCATTTATTTCCTGGATGGGGAGTGGGTATGAGTGTACAAATAGCGAATAGGCATAAGTGCGATGGTGCGAGATTTCGCATGAGGTGAAAGAAAGATGCTCTATTCAACGAGGCGTTAGCCGAGTTGAATAGAGCATTTCTTTCTTTCACCGAATGCGAAATCTCGCACCATTGCACGAATAAGAATATTCGCTATTTGTGTTGTACAACGCCTCGGAATCTAGCGAAAATATGAAAAAACAAGAGTTTTTCCCTCCAGTAATCTATGAAAAGGGAGCAAAAATATTGAAAGCGAAAAGCAAAATCCCACACAAGCGCACATGATCTTGGACAACATTGCGCATTTAGCCAGCGGGCTGTACTCGCATTGTTACCTTATTCAATGAAATCGCATTGTGACGTCACCTCCTAAAGCCGTGCAATGGTACATTTTGGATGGTACGTCTTGTGTGCAACGGTACGAATGTGTGACATTCAGCCTCCCATTTGATCGCGTACAACAAGCTAAGTAGGCGTTGTAGAATGGGGATTAATGCCTTGCCTAATGACACTATGCCATGGTGGGATTCGAACACTTGACAGTAGGCGAGGAGCGGTAACGCTACATCACAACATGTGTTATGTGCAATAGATTTCTTGCTGGAGGAAAACACGCCACAGCTAGGATTCGAACCCACGGCCCTCTGTTTGAAAGGCGAGAGTCAGAAACACTGGACCATGACACGCCCAGGCTTGTAGGTCAACCACTTACAAATCATTCAATTGGCAACATTGTTTTTAAGTTTCTTTGTTATCAAATTCATCTCCCTGACAACATCAAATGGAAAGATGAAGAGAAGTGCAAAAAAGCTATTATCACCCGAATCAGACATCTGAGCTAGTCATTTACAAAATCGTAAATTGCCCTACATTTAATATGAATTTGGGGAAAAATAGGTATATTCTTTGTATTTTCCTCGGTCTCAATGCACGCGTTGACTTTGCATGCAGAGACAACGCAAAATATACCTTTGCATTTTCCCTGGTGTCACATCCGGGCCTTTGAGGATGCGTATGAAGAGATACGCTTCATAATGGTCCGTGCACCAGCAATACATGTCATAATAAAGACAACGCTGGATCAGTGCACTTCCAAGTATGTGATAATGGTATAGTGCAGAGCCTAGACCCTGATATAAACATGACACAATAGAACTCTCATCTTAAAAGAAATATCCCAATTATCATTGTTTTTGCTCTAGATATCTGATTTGGATGATGATAGAAATATTGACTGGCTCTTCTTTCTGGGAACATCAAACATATTGCCCTTAAAGGACCCATATTGCCCTCGTCTAAAGACTCGGACCAAGATGGTTCTTTTGCTGGCAATATCAAGGCCAGTCAATATTATATAATTATATCCCTCTTATGAATATTCATGAGTATTCTAGATGAATAATTGGTCAATTTGTGATCATGTGACCATGTGAAATTTCAATAGGAAAACACATTGCTGCAATTAGCTCAGTATGTTTTTCTTACAGCTCCGTATATTTTTTGATATACTTCGATGGGCAGAACTGCGCAAGCTCATATTTTCTCTCAACTTTGATTTGTGCATGCTCCCTGACTTGACCAAAATTGATCATTGGCAAAAACTTAATAAAGTAAAATAAAAGCTCTCAGCGCGGCCCACTCAAATTACAGTACCATCAATTTAAAGAACTGTGGAATTGGGTCTAGACTACGATGCAGAAAATATAATTCTGACGGTAATTCATACAGGATCTTTGAATTTGGAATAAACATACATTGTACCTAACAAGGTGAGTCAAGATCCCATACTAATTTTTAGAGCATATAATTAACCTGCGCGTATTTATCTACAGTTTGATAGAGTGCAACAACTGCAGCAATGACCAACGCAGTGCAGCGGACCTCTCATTAAGTGCAGTCGGGTAGTAGCCTACCCAGGGACTGTGTAGCATTAGCTCAACAGGCCTAGAGTAGGACTAGTTTCGTTAAATTTGGTCTATATTGGTTAAACATTAGCAAGAACTAGGTCCAATACAGAGGAATATAAAACAAATATCGGGCGTTTCTTTAGAAAGCATAGTGGGAATTATAAATGTAACTATAGTAATTGCCAGTCCAATCTTGGATAAATAATTCCTGCCATACTATCTCAAAGCCTGATATATTATTTGAAAAAAATTAAATTGTTTGAATTCACACATTTCATTATCAGGGGGGGGGTCTTGTGAAAGTTATCAGCACTAAAAAGGGTTTTCATCATGAGTTGGTTACCAGTGTCAGTCACAGTCAGAAACTTGTGTTTCCTAGCCAATCAAAAACCATTGAAAGTAAAGCAGATCTGAGAACTTGTCAGATGGCATATTGTTGATGAAATGCTTCTCATAGATGATCGTGGGAACGATATCTTTAGAAAGTGTGAATATGTCAATTATATAGCAGTCATGTATTGTCTATGTCGATAGGGGTATATTGACAAAAATATGAAAGTTCCATTGTTGTAAAATTCCTCTTCGCACAAATATCACTAAATAGGGAAAAGATGAACAGAAGGATTTTTTTGTTTACAAAAATACAATCTCTCATAATTTGAACATGTATGAAAATATCAAGAGGTTTGATATTAATTCCAATAATCAAGAGAGTTTGTCAAGTTCAAGGTAAACTTGTTTGTTTCATCATCGTGGGAACAAAATCAAAAGATGGGCGTGAACAATTTTATCATATCAGCTACGGTATGTGTATCAGGGAATAATTGTACCAATCAAATTTTAGATTACCAAATTTGGTCATAAGAGAACAACTCTCAATTATTAAATTCTCTACTTTCCTATGTACATGTAGGATTTTGCTACACCAAAGACTTTTTGAGCAAATTGTGACGTAATACCAAGAAAATTATTCCCTGTATATTGGTAAAAATTAGAATGTCATTGTTTAATTCCTCTTACACAAACATACAAAATTTTCAAAGTTTTCCTTAATGTAGACATTATGTAAATATTAAGAAGGAATGGGAACAAGAAACGACGCTATAATCCAGTCATCCAAGGTTACTTTTTGAGCTCCAGGTATTAAAACGTGATTGTTTTATTCTCACAATGAGAATAAAACAATCATAATCATCATTGTGAGAATAATGTCATAAGATGGGCGTGAACAATTTAATCATATATCAGCTATGGATGTCAGGGAATAATTTTTCTTACGAAAGTAGATTAATACCATACTTATTGGTCATAAAGAGAAAATCTTTCAACTTCTTAATTCTCTTCAGTCCTATGTAGGAATTTGCTACACAAAAGACTCTTTTGTGGAGCAAATTGTGACATAATGCCAAAAAATTATTTCCTGTACACTGTATGTTGATAAAAATGAAAATATCATTATTGTCTAATTTCTCTTCATGCTAACATACAAAATTCTCAGAGTTTACTTTAATTTAGACATTATGTGAATATTGAGAGGAAATCTAATTACAAAGATGAAGGGTTACTTTTCGAGCTCACGGTAAAAAGATATCGTGAGAGATGTGTGAATATGTCAATTATATACAGTCATGTATTGTCTATGTCAATAGGGGTATATTGACAAAAAAATGGAAGATCCATTGTTGTAAAATTCCTCCTCACAAAAATATCACTAAATAGGCAAAGATGAACAGAAGAATTTTTTTTGTTTACAAAAATACAATCTTTCATAATTTGAACATGTATGAAAATATCAAGAGGTTTGATATTAATTCCAATAATCAAGAGAGTTTGTTAAGTTCAAGGTAAACTTGTTTGTTTCATCATCGTGGGAACAATATCAAAAGATGGGCGTGAACAATTTTATCATATCAGCTACGGTATGTGTATCAGGGAATAATTGTACCAATCAAATTTTAGATTACCAAATTTGGTCATAAGAGAACAACTCTCAATTATTAAATTCTCTACTTTCCTATGTACATGTAGGATTTTGCTACACCAAAGACTTTTTGAGCAAATTGTGACATAATACCAAGAAAATTATTCCCTGTATATTGGTAAAAATTAGAATGTCATTGTTTAATTCCTCTTACACAAACATACAAAATTTTCCTTAATGTAGACATTATGTAAATATTAAGAAGGAATGGGAACAAGAAACGACGCTATAATCCAGTCATCCAAGGTTACTTTTTGAGCTCCAGGTATTAAAACGTGATTGTTTTATTCTCACAATGAGAATAAAACAATCATAATCATCATTGTGAGAATAATGTCATAAGATGGGCGTGAACAATTTAATCATATATCAGCTATGGATGTCAGGGAATAATTTTTCTTACGAAAGTAGATTAATACCATACTTATTTGGTCATAAAGAGAAAATCTTTCAACTTCTTAATTCTCTTCAGTCCTATGTAGGAATTTGCTACACAAAAGACTCTTTTGTGGAGCAAATTGTGACATAATGCCAAAAAATTATTTCCTGTACACTGTATGTTGATAAAAATGAAAATATCATTATTGTCTAATTTCTCTTCATGCTAACATACAAAATTCTCAGAGTTTACTTTAATTTAGACATTATGTGAATATTGAGAGGAAATCTAATTACAAAGATGAAGGGTTACTTTTCGAGCTCACGGTAAAAAGATATCGTGAGAGATGTGTGAATATGTCAATTATATACAGTCATGTATTGTCTATGTCAATAGGGGTATATTGACAAAAAATGGAAGATCCATTGTTGTAAAATTCCTCCTCACAAAAATATCACTAAATAGGCAAAGATGAACAGAAGAATTTTTTTTGTTTACAAAAATACAATCTCTCATAATTTGAACATGTATGAAAATATCAAGAGGTTTGATATTAATTCCAATAATCAAGAGAGTTTGTCAAGTTCAAGGTAAACTTGTTTGTTTCATCATCGTGGGAACAAAATCAAAAGATGGGCGTGAACAATTTTATCATATCAGCTACGGTATGTGTATCAGGGAATAATTGTACCAATCAAATTTTAGATTACCAAATTTGGTCATAAGAGAACAACTCTCAATTATTAAATTCTCTACTTTCCTATGTACATGTAGGATTTTGCTACACCAAAGACTTTTTGAGCAAATTGTGACAAAATACCAAGAAAATTATTCCCTGTATATTGGTAAAAATTAGAATGTCATTGTTTAATTCCTCTTACACAAACATACAAAATTTTCCTTAATGTAGACATTATGTAAATATTAAGAAGGAATGGGAACAAGAAACGACGCTATAATCCAGTCATCCAAGGTTACTTTTTGAGCTCCAGGTATTAAAACGTGATTGTTTTATTCTCACAATGAGAATAAAACAATCATAATCATCATTGTGAGAATAATGTCATAAGATGGGCGTGAACAATTTAATCATATATCAGCTATGGATGTCAGGGAATAATTTTTCTTATGAAAGTAGATTAATACCATACTTATTGGTCATAAAGAGAAAATCTTTCAACTTCTTAATTCTCTTCAGTCCTATGTAGGAATTTGCTACACAAAAGACTCTTTTGTGGAGCAAATTGTGACATAATGCCAAAAAATTATTTCTTGTACACTGTATGTTGATAAAAATGAAAATATCATTATTGTCTAATTTCTCTTCATGCTAACATACAAAATTCTCAGAGTTTACTTTAATTTTGACATTATGTGAATATTGAGAGGAAATCTAATTACAAAGATGAAGGATTACTTTTCGAGCTCACGGTAAAAGGATATCGTGAGAGATGTGTGAATATGTCAATTATATACAGTCATGTATTGTCTATGTCAATAGGGGTATATTGACAAAAAAATGGCAGATCCATTGTAAAATTCCTCCTCACAAAAATATCACTAAATAGGCAAAGATGAACAGAAGAATTTTTTTTGTTTACAAAAATACAATCTCTCATAATTTGAACATGTATGGAAATATCAAGAGGTTTGATATTAATTCCAATAATCAAGAGAGTTTGTCAAGTTCAAGGTAAACTTGTTTGTTTCATCATCGTGGGAACAAAATCAAAAGATGGGCGTGAACAATTTTATCATATCAGCTACGGTATGTGTATCAGGGAATAATTGTACCAATCAAATTTTAGATTACCAAATTTGGTCATAAGAGAACAACTCTCAATTATTAAATTCTCTACTTTCCTATGTACATGTAGGATTTTGCTACACCAAAGACTTTTTGAGCAAATTGTGACATAATACCAAGAAAATTATTCCCTGTATATTGGTAAAAATTAGAATGTCATTGTTTAATTCCTCTTACACAAACATACAAAATTTTCAAAGTTTTCCTTAATGTAGACATTATGTAAATATTAAGAAGGAATGGGAACAAGAAACGACGCTATAATCCAGTCATCCAAGGTTACTTTTTGAGCTCCAAGTATTAAAACGTGATTGTTTCATTCTCATTGTGAGAATAATGTCATAAGATGGGCGTGAACAATTTAATCATATATCAGCTATGTATATCAAGGAATATAAAATAATACGAAAGTAGATTAATGCCATATTTATTTGGTCATAAGGAGAAAATCTTTCAACTTGTAAATTCTCTTCAGTCCTATGTAGGAATTTGCTACACAAAAGACTCTTTTGTGGAGCAAATTGTGACGTAATGCCAAAAAATTATTTCCTGTACACTGTATGTTGATAAAAATGAAAGTATCATTGTCTAATTTCTCTTCATGCTAACATACAAAATTCTCAGAGTTTACTTTGATTTAGACATTATGTGAATATTGAGAGGAAATCTAATTACAAAGGTCAAGGGTTACTTTTCGAGCTCACGGTAAAAAGATATCGTGAGAGATGTGTGAATATGTCAATTATATACAGTCATGTATTGTCTATGTCAATAGGGGTATATTGACAAAAAAATGGAAGATCCATTGTTGTAAAATTCCTCCTCACAAAAATATCACTAAATAGGCAAAGATGAACAGAAGAATTTTTTTTGTTTACAAAAATACAATCTCTCATAATTTGAACATGTATGAAAATATCAAGAGGTTTGATATTAATTCCAATAATCAAGAGAGTTTGTCAAGTTCAAGGTAAACTTGTTTGTTTCATCATCGTGGGAACAAAATCAAAAGATGGGCGTGAACAATTTTATCATATCAGCTACGGTATGTGTATCAGGGAATAATTGTACCAATCAAATTTTAGATTACCAAATTTGGTCATAAGAGAACAACTCTCAATTATTAAATTCTCTACTTTCCTATGTACATGTAGGATTTTGCTACACCAAAGACTTTTTGAGCAAATTGTGACATAATACCAAGAAAATTATTCCCTGTATATTGGTAAAAATTAGAATGTCATTGTTTAATTCCTCTTACACAAACATACAAAATTTTCCTTAATGTAGACATTATGTAAATATTAAGAAGGAATGGGAACAAGAAACGACGCTATAATCCAGTCATCCAAGGTTACTTTTTGAGCTCCAGGTATTAAAACGTGATTGTTTTATTCTCACAATGAGAATAAAACAATCATAATCATCATTGTGAGAATAATGTCATAAGATGGGCGTGAACAATTTAATCATATATCAGCTATGGATGTCAGGGAATAATTTTTCTTACGAAAGTAGATTAATACCATACTTATTTGGTCATAAAGAGAAAATCTTTCAACTTCTTAATTCTCTTCAGTCCTATGTAGGAATTTGCTACACAAAAGACTCTTTTGTGGAGCAAATTGTGACATAATGCCAAAAAATTATTTCTTGTACACTGTATGTTGATTAAAAAATGAAAATATCATTAATTGTCTAATTTCTCTTCATGCTAACATACAAAATTCTCAGAGTTTACTTTAATTTTGACATTATGTGAATATTGAGAGGAAATCTAATTACAAAGATGAAGGGTTACTTTTCGAGCTCACGGTAAAAAGATATCGTGAGAGATGTGTGAATATGTCAATTATATACAGTCATGTATTGTCTATGTCAATAGGGGTATATTGACAAAAAATGGAAGATCCATTGTTGTAAAATTCCTCCTCACAAAAATATCACTAAATAGGCAAAGATGAACAGAAGAATTTTTTTTGTTTACGAAAATATAATCTTTCATAATTTGAACATGTATGAAAATATCAAGAGGTTTGATATTAATTCCAATAATCAAGAGAGTTTGTTAAGTTCAAGGTAAACTTGTTTGTTTCATCATCGTGGGAACAATATCAAAAGATGGGCGTGAACAATTTTATCATATCAGCTACGGTATGTGTATCAGGGAATAATTGTACCAATCAAATTTTAGATTACCAAATTTGGTCATAAGAGAACAACTCTCAATTATTAAATTCTCTACTTTCCTATGTACATGTAGGATTTTGCTACACCAAAGACTTTTTGAGCAAATTGTGACATAATACCAAGAAAATTATTCCCTGTATATTGGTAAAAATTAGAATGTCATTGTTTAATTCCTCTTACACAAACATACAAAATTTTCAAAGTTTTCCTTAATGTAGACATTATGTAAATATTAAGAAGGAATGGGAACAAGAAACGACGCTATAATCCAGTCATCCAAGGTTACTTTTTGAGCTCCAAGTATTAAAACGTGATTGTTTCATTCTCATTGTGAGAATAATGTCATAAGATGGGCGTGAACAATTTAATCATATATCAGCTATGTATATCAAGGAATATAAAATAATACGAAAGTAGATTAATGCCATATTTATTTGGTCATAAGGAGAAAATCTTTCAACTTGTAAATTCTCTTCAGTCCTATGTAGGAATTTGCTACACAAAAGACTCTTTTGTGGAGCAAATTGTGACGTAATGCCAAAAAATTATTTCCTGTACACTGTATGTTGATAAAAATGAAAGTATCATTGTCTAATTTCTCTTCATGCTAACATACAAAATTCTCAGAGTTTACTTTGATTTAGACATTATGTGAATATTGAGAGGAAATCTAATTACAAAGGTCAAGGGTTACTTTTCGAGCTCACGGTAAAAAGATATCGTGAGAGATGTGTGAATATGTCTATTATATAACAGTCATGTATTGTCTATGTCGATAGCGCTATATTGACAAAAAAATTATAGATCCATTGTTGTACAATTCCTCTTCACACAAATTACACTAAATAGGCAAAGATGAACAGAAGGATTTTTTTTGTTTACAAAAATACAATCTCTCATAATTTGAACATGTATGAAAATATCAAGAGGTTTGATATTAATTCCAATAATCAAGAGAGTTTGTCAAGTTCAAGGTAAACTTGTTTGTTTCATCATCGTGGGAACGAAATCAAAAGATGGGCGTGAACAATTTTATCATATCAGTCACGGTTTGTGTATCAGGGAATAATTGTACCAATCATATTTAAGATTACTAATTTTGGTCATAAGAGAAAAACTCTCAATTATTAAATTCTCTACTTTCCTATTACATGTAGGATTTTGCTACACCATGAAGACTTTTTGAGGGAATTGTGACGTAATACCAAGAAAATTATTCCCTGTATATTGGTAAAAGTTAGAATGTCATTGTTTAATTCCTCTTTACATAAAACATACAAAATTTTCAAAGTTTTCCTTAATGTAGACATTATGTAAATATTAAGAAGGAATGGGAACAAGAAACGACGCTATAATCCAGTCATCCAAGGTTACTTTTTGAGCTCCAGGTATTAAAACGTGATTGTTTTATTCTCATTGTGAGAATAATGTCATAAGATAGGCATGAACAATTTAATCATATATCAGCTATGTATATCAGGGAATAATTTTTCCTACGAAAGTAGATTAATATCATACTAATTTGGTCATAAAGAGAAAATCTTTCAACTTCTAAATTCTCGTCAGTCCTATGTAGGATTTTACTATATAAGATTTTTTGTGGAGCAAATAGTGACGTAATGCCAAAAAATTATTTCCGCTATACTGTATAGCCAGTCGCCTTAGACCACTCGGCCACGGCACCTCCATCAACTGTATGTTGATAAAAATGAAAATATCATTATTGCATATTAATTTCTCTTCATGCTAACATACAAAATTCTCAAAGTTTACTTTAATTCGGACATTATGCGAATATTGAGAGGAAATCTAATTACAAAGATGAAGGGTTACTTTTCAAGCTCAAGGTAAAAAGATATTGTGAGAGATGTGTGAATATGTCAATTATATAACAGTCATGTATTGTCTATGTCAATAGGGGTATATTGACAAAAAAATGAAAGATCCATTGTTGTAAAATTCCTCCTCACAAAAATATCACTAAATAGGCAAAGATGAACAGAAGGATTTTTTTTGTTTACAAAAATACAATCTCTCATAATTTGAACATGTATGAAAATATCAAGAGGTTTGATATTAATTCCAATAATCAAGAGAGTTTGTCAAGTTCAAGGTAAACTTGTTTGTTTCATCATCGTGGGAACAAAATCAAAAGATGGGCGTGAACAATTTTATCATATCAGCTACGGTATGTGTATCAGGGAATAATTGTACCAATCAAATTTTAGATTACCAAATTTGGTCATAAGAGAACAACTCTCAATTATTGAATTCTCTACTTTCCTATGTACATGTAGGATTTTGCTACACCAAAGACTTTTTGAGCAAATCGTGACATAATACCAAGAAAATTATTCCCTGTATATTGGTAAAAATTAGAATGTCATTGTTTAATTCCTCTTACACAAACATACAAAATTTTCAAAGTTTTCCTTAATGTAGACATTAAATGTAAATATTAAGAAGGAATGGGAACAAGAAACGACGCTATAATCCAGTCATCCAAGGTTACTTTTTGAGCTCCAGGTATTAAGACGTGATTGTTTCATTCTCATTGTGAGAATAATGTCATAAGATGGGCGTGAACAATTTAATCATATATCAGCTATGTATATCAAGGAATAATAAAATACGAAAGTAGATTAATACCATATTTATTTGGTCATAAAGAGAAAATCTTTCAACTTGTAAATTCTCTTCAGTCCTATGTAGGAATTTGCTACACAAAAGACTCTTTTGTGGAGCAAATTGTGACGTAATGCCAAAAAATTATTTCCTGTACACTGTATGTTGATAAAAATGAAAGTATCATTGTCTAATTTCTCTTCATGCTAACATACAAAATTCTCAGAGTTTACTTTGATTTAGACATTATGTGAATATTGAGAGGAAATCTAATTACAAAGGTCAAGGGTTACTTTTCGAGCTCACGGTAAAAAGATATCGTGAGAGATGTGTGAATATGTCAATTATATAACAGTCATGTATTGTCTATGTCAATAGCGGTATATTGACAAAAAAATTATAGATCCATTGTTGTACAATTCCTCTTCACACAAATTACACTAAATAGGCAAAGATGAACAGAAGGATTTTTTTTGTTTACAAAAATACAATCTCTCATAATTTGAACATGTATGAAAATATCAAGAGGTTTGATATTAATTCCAATAATCAAGAGAGTTTATCAAGTTCAAGGTAAACTTGTTTGTTTCATCATCGTGGGAACAAAATCAAAAGATGGGCGTGAACAATTTTATCATATCAGCTACGGTATGTGTATCAGGGAATAATTGTACCAATCAAATTTAAGATTACCAAATATGGTTATTTAAGAGAAAAACTTTCAATTATTTATTCTCTACTTTCTATGTACATGTAGGATTTTGCTACACCAAAGACTTTTTGAGCAAATTGTGACGTAATACCAAGAAAATTATTCCCTGTATATTGATAAAAACTAGAATGTCACTTGAATTCCTCTTTACACAAACATACAAAGTTTTCCTTAATGTAGACACTATGTGGATATTGACAAGGAATGGAACAAGAAACGACACAATGATCCAGTCATCCAAGGTTACTTTTTGAGCTCCAGGTATTAAAACGTGATTGTTTCATTCTCATTGTGAGAATAATGTCATAAGATGGGCGTGAACAATTTGATCATATATCAGGGAATAATTTTTCTTACGAAAGTAGATTAATACATTACTAATTTGGTCATAAGAGAAAATCTTTCAACTTCTAAATTCTCTTCAGTCCTATGTAGGATTTTGCTACACAAAAGACTTTTTTTTCAATTCAATTCATTTATTTCCATATTCAAATTGTACAATATAAAAAACATGATAAAATACAAACAAGAATCAATTAAGAATGACAAAAATACAACAACAAAAATACAAAAAACAACCAAAGAAGCAGAACATAAAGTAATCTGAATATGGAGGAATTGCCAAAAAGCCAAAGACGCTTATCGAGGGCAATCCCAGAATAAGAGTAAAAAGATACATTCATATCATAAAAAACAGAAAGTGCGAGACAGACAGACAGGCAGAAATTAGAGAGAGGGGGGTTGGAAAGAAAAGGGAGAGAGATAGGGAAAAAATGAGTATAGAGAATTGACATTAAAAAGAAGAAGATTACGAAGAAAATGAAATATACATGCTAAGTATATCAAAAATCTACACGCAGTATATATGCCTTGTATTTACGTTTGAATGTTAACAAAGTCGGACATAATTTAAGTTCATCTGGAATGTTATTCCAGCATCTAGAACCAATGAAAGCAATGGTAGTTTTTGAGAAATTAAGTTTGAAGAAAGGTAAACGTAAATCCCCTTGTGCCCTAGTACTATATGAGTGTATTGCACTGTTCTTAGTAAAAAGATCATTAAAACTCATAGGCAGTATACCTTTGAAATAAGAATACATAAATATGGCAACTTGTAGAGCAAATAGTGACGTAATGCCAAAAAATTATTTCCACTATACTGTACATGTATGTTGATAAAAATGCAAATACACGTATCATTCTTGCCTAATTCCTTTTCACACAAACATACAAAATTCTCAAAGTTTACTTTTAAGACATTATGTGAATATTGAGAGGAAAGTATAAAAAAAAATGCAATGGTCTAGACATCCAGGGTTGCTTTTTGAGCTCCAAACGTGATTGTTTCATTTTCATTGTGAGAATAATGTCATAAGATTGGCATGAACAATTTAATCATATATCAGCTATGTACATGTATATCAAGGAATAATTTTTCTTACGCAAGTAGATTAATACCATACTAATTTGATCATAAGAGAAAATCTTTCAAAATCTAAATTCTCTTCAGTCCTATGTAGGATTTTGCTATGTAAGATTTTTTGTGGAGCAAACAGTGACTTAATGCCAAAAAATTATTTCCGCTATACTGTATGTTGATAAAAATGAAAATATCATTACTGCATATTAATTTCTCTTCATGCTAATATACAAAATTCTCAGAGTTTACTTTAATTTAGACATTATGTGAATATTGAGAAGAAATCTAATTACAAAGATGAAGGGTTACTTTTCGAGCTCAAGGTAAAAAGATATCGTGAGAGATGTGTGAATATGTCAATTATATACAGTCATGTATTGTCTATGTCAATAGGGGTATATTGACAAAAAAAATGAAAGATCCATTGTTGTAAAATTCCTCCTCACAAAAATATCACTAAATAGGCAAAGATGAACAGAAGGATTTTTTTTGTTTACAAAAATACAATCTCTCATAATTTGAACATGTATGGAAATATCAAGAGGTTTGATATTAATTCCAATAATCAAGAGAGTTTGTCAAGTTCAAGGTAAACTTGTTTGTTTCATCATCGTGGGAACAAAATCAAAAGATGGGCGTGAACAATTTTATCATATCAGTCACGGTATGTGTATCAGGGAATAATTGTACCAATCAAATTTTAGATTACCAAATTTGGTCATAAGAGAACAACTCTCAATTATTAAATTCTCTACTTTCCTATGTACATGTAGGATTTTGCTACACCAAAGACTTTTTGAGCAAATTGTGACGTAATACCAAGAAAATTATTCCCTGTATATTGGTAAAAATTAGAATGTCATTGTTTAATTCCTCTTACACAAACATACAAAATTTTCAAAGTTTTCCTTAATGTAGACATTATGTAAATATTAAGAAGGAATGGGAACAAGAAACGACGCTATAATCCAGTCATCCAAGGTTACTTTTTGAGCTCCAGGTATTAAAACGTGATTGTTTCATTCTCATTGTGAGAATAATGTCATAAGATGGGCGTGAACAATTTAATCATATATCAGCTATGTATATCAGGGAATAATTTTTATTACGAAAGTAGATTAATACCATACTTATTTGGTCATAAAGAAAAAATCTTTCTTCTAAATTCTCTTCAGTCCTATGTAGGATTTTGCTACACAAAAGACTTTTTTGTGGAGCAAATAATGACGTAATGCCAAAAAATTATTTCCACTATACTGTACATGTATGTTGATAAAAATGCAAAACACGTATCATTCTTGCCTAATTCCTTTTCACACAAACATACAAAATTCTCAAAGTTTACTTTTAAGACATTGTATGAATATTGAGAGGAAAGTATAAAAAAAAATGCAATGGTCTAGACATCCAGGGTTGCTTTTTGAGCTCCAAACGTGATTGTTTCATTCTCATTGTGAGAATAATGTCATAAGATGGGCATGAACAATTTAATCATATATCAGCTATGTATATCAGGGAATAATTTTTCTTACGAAAGTAGATTAATACCATACGTATTCGGTTATAAAGAGAAAATCTTTCAACTTCTAAATTCTCTTCAGTCCTATGTAGGATTTTGCTACACAAAAGACTCTTTTGTAGAGCAAATAGTGACGTAATACCAAAAAATTACTTCCTGTACACTGTATGTTGATAAAAATGAAAATATCATTATTGTCTAATTTCTCTTCATGCTAACATACAAAATTCTCAGAGTTTACTTTAATTTAGACATTATGTGAATATTGAGAGGAAATCTAATTACAAAGATGAAGGGTTACTTTTCGAGCTCAAGGTAAAAAGATATCGTGAGAGATGTGTGAATATGTCAATTATATAACAGTCATGTATTGTCTATGTCAATAGCGGTATATTGACAAAAAATGAAAGATCCATTGTTGTAAAATTCCTCTTCATAAAAATATCACTAAATAGGCAAAGATGAACAGAAGGATTTTTTTTGTTTACAAAAATACAATCTCTCATAATTTGAACATGTATGGAAATATCAAGAGGTTTGATATTAATTCCAATAATCAAGAGAGTTTGTCAAGTTCAAGGTAAACTTGTTTGTTTCATCATCGTGGGAACAAAATCAAAAGATGGGCGTGAACAATTTTATTATATCAGCTACGGTATGTGTATCAGGGAATAATTGTACCAATCAAATTTAAGATAAATAAATTTGGTCATAAGAGAAAAACTCTCAATTATTAAATTCTATACTTTCCTATGTACATGTAGGATTTTGCTACACCAAAGACTTTTTGAGGAAATTGTGACGTAATACCAAGAAAATTATTCCCTGTATATTGGCAAAAATTAGAATGTCATTGTTTAATTCCTCTTTACACAAACATACAAAATTTTCAAAGTTTTCCTTAATATAGACATTATGTGGATATTGAGAAGGAATGGGAAAAAATGACACAATGATCCAGTCATCCAGGGTTACTCTATGAGCTCCAAACGGGATTGTTTCATTCTCATTGTGAGAATAATGTCATAAGATGGGCGTGAACAATTTACTCATATATCAGCTATGTATATCAGGGAATAATTTTTCCTACGAAAGTAGATTAATACCATACTTATTTGATCATAAGAGAAAATCTTTCAACTTCTAAATTCTCTTCAGTCCTATGTAGGATTTTGCTACACAAAAGACTCTTTGTGGAGCAAATAGTGACGTAATGTCAAAAAATTATTTCCTCTATGCACTGTATGTTGATAAAAATGAAAATATCATTATTGTCTAATTTCTCTTCATGCTAACATACAAAATTCTCAGAGTTTACTTTAATTTAGACATTATGTGAATATTGAGAGGAAATCTAATTACAAAGGTCAAGGGTTACTTTTCGAGCTCACGGTAAAAAGATATCGTGAGAGATGTGTGAATATGTCAATTATATAACAGTCATGTATTGTCTATGTCAATAGGGGTATATTGACAAAAAATGAAAGATCCGTTGTTGTAAAATTCCTCTTCACACAAATATCACTAAATAGGCAAAGATGAACAGAAGGATTTTTTTTGTTTACAAAAATACAATCTCTCATAATTTGAACATGTATGGAAATATCAAGAGGTTTGATATTAATTCCAATAATCAAGAGAGTTTGTCAAGTTCAAGGTAAACTTGTTTGTTTCATCATCGTGGGAACAAAATCAACAGATGGGCGTGAACAATTTTATCATATCAGCTACGGTATGTGTATCAGGGAATAATTGTGCCAGTCAATAGGTTTACCATTATATTTGGTAATAAGGGAAAAGCTCTCAACTATTGAATACTTTACTGTCTTAATATTTTCATGTAAATGAAGGATTTTGCTACAAAGAAGATTTTTGTGGAGAAAAAATGCAATGTAATATCCCAAAAATATTCCCTGTACATTGATATAAAATAGAAATATTATTTTTTGTCTAATTCCTCTTAATAACACAAACAATACAAACTTTTTAAAGTTTTCTTTTAAGGAGATTGAAGTCTTTGGAACAAGATACATGTAGCTTGTGTGAAAATAGAAAAATCAAAGAAACAGATCAACGAAAGTTTGAGAAAAATCAGACAAATGATGAGAAAGTTATGAGCAATTGAATATTTTGATCACTGATGCTATGTAGATCCTCACATTGGAAATGCGAGAAAGATGATGTCACTTGTGAACAACTCTCTCCATTACTTTGATTTCACTTTAAACTGCCTCTTTTTCACATCTATCAGTAGAGCATATAATCTTTCTACAGGAGGGCATGTAATACAGATTTTTCAAGAATACATCATGGATAAAGAGTTTGTATCATCATATTAAAAAAAAGCAAAAACAGGCATTTGGGGGTATTTTATAGTCCATCAAAGGGAAAGTTGTTCACATGTGACATCACACATCCTTGTCGCATTGCCAATAGGAGGATCTCCACAGCATTAGTGATCGAAATGTTCAAATGCTCATAACTTTCCATTATTTGTCAGATTTTTCTCAAACTTTCTTTGTTCTTCTTTGATTTTTCTCTTTCGACATAAGCCTACTTGTTCCTGATGTTTCATTCCCCTTAGTAGAATTTAACATCATGGAAACAATATTAAAGAAAGATGTGAATATGTCAATTATATAGCAGCCATATAATGTCTATGTCAATTGGTATATATAATCAATAAAAAATGAAAGGTCCATTGTTGTTAGCTCATCCGGCCAACAAAAGATGAGTGTGTACTGTGTAGACTATTAAAGGCAATGCAAGTGGTCATTCCCACCCCATTATACAATTATTTTTGTCATTTAAATAAGTGTCAGTCTCCTCTCCTTCAAGTCTGCCATTATCATATTACATTCACTCATTCATCATGTTCGTTGCCTTTTATGCCTTATTTAAATTGTATAAATTTTAAATGTATAACCATTTTTAATGCATTTTACTATGTAATAATGTGCCAAAACCAACTTGTAAGCATGATTTTTCCAGCTTTTGCTGTTTTTTTCATGTATGATTGTTAACATGTTTGATTATCAATAAAGACCATTTTTGAATTGAAATTAAATTGAATTGAAGGGCAAGATGGGCTTGTGCCATAACGTCTGTTGTCCCTCCACAATATAAAAATGCTACTACTTAGCCATTTCAAGTCCGATTACAATTCTGTTTGCTTTATATGATAGCAATAGGTGGGGGATTCAAAACTTCTACACAGAATTTCGAAATTCATTAAATATGCTAATTTATGTGCATTTTTCAAAATTCACAAAAAATGCTTTTTCTTCTTTATTTGTTGACCGATTTTGATTTTTTGTTTCTTTCATCTGTAGAGCTTCATGAGATTCACCAATCTTCTACACAGAATTTAGACATTTTGACTTGAACAATTTTTTTCCCTTTTTACGCGAAATTAATTTATTCATGTTTTTAAAAATTCACGTAAAATGCTTTTTCTTCTTTAATTGTTGACCAATTTTACTTTTTTCTTCCATCTTGTAGATTTTTATGAGGTTCACCAAACTTCTACACAGAATTTTGAAATTTTTTTAAGTAGAAAATTACTGCTAATTTATGCAAAATTTATTAAGAAATCATAGAAAATGCCTCTTCTTCATTTGTTGACAGATTTTGATATTTTTTCTTCCATCTGGTAGAACTTCATGAGGCCCACCAAACTTATACACAGAATTTTGACATTTTCAGGAGAAAATTATTATGCTAATTTATGCAAAATGTATTCATAAATCACAGAAAACGCCTCTTCTTTATTTTTTGACAGATTTTTTTTTTTTCTTCCATCTGGTAGAGCTGCATGAGGTTCACCAAACTTGTACACAATTTTTGAAAATTTTGTCTGGAAAATTATTTATCATAATTTATGCAAAATTTATTCATAAATCACAAAAATTGTTCTTCATTTGTTGATCAATTTCAATTTTGTTTGCTTTATATGATAGCTCGAGGTGGTGACACAAAATTTCAACATAGAATTTTTGAAACTCATTAAATATGCTAATTTATTCATATATTTTAAAACTCACAAAAATTACTTATTTGTTGATTGACTTTGGTTATTTTTGTTCCATCTGAGAGCTACATTAGGTTCACCAACGTTCTATGCAGAGTTAAGAAACTTTGACTAGATAATTATTAATACTTTCATATGAAATTAATTCGTAGATCACAAAAAAATGCTTCTATGTCATTTCTTCATCAATTTAAATTCTTTATCCTCAATTTATGTCACCAAGATAATTCACTACAGTGTCAACTGGGCCGAAATTAAAATTGTGTTAAATTTTGTTGCGACATGCCGGATGAGCTCCACATCATTGATGTGCTAGTTAAAGTTTTCTTCTATTTTGATAGTTTGTGAATATTGAGAGGAAATAGAAAAAAATTACATGTATACTGCAGCCATGGGAATATTTATTAAAAAAATGAATGTTTCATTATATTAAAATGTCAAACTCCTTTTCACCAGATGAACAGATGGACTCTTTTCTGAAACAAAATTCTTACAAATATACTTTTTTCTTAGTATACAATATCCGGGTTCCATGATGTTGTGTCCCAATGATATCATATAAATTAAATGAGAAAATGACTGTAATCATTTCCATGATAGAGATTGGTCTGACACAATATATAAACCAAAAGCTGTGAAAAATTGAATGAATTCAAACCCCAGTCCCTTGAAAATCACCAACACAGATAATATTTCTCAATTGAAAATGTTTCACTTTCACAAATTCACATTGTACGGTGTACATACATGTACAAGTATAATAAAATGGGCCTTCAATGTAAGGGATGTTGTACATACGTACATATTTTTCCCCATGAAACTACACAGTTTTTGTAATTGGAAATCAAGTAATTTGTTTTTTTTTTATTTGTTCAATGTGAAAATGGCGATTCCGATTGGCAAAGGGTTATACATGTATGCGATTCTGTTGACAATTAGATGATTGTCCTTTTAACATCTTGTACCGACCCCTCACTCTCTGTCTCTTTCCCCTCCCCCTTTTCTCCAATCCTGTCTGTCTCTCCTTTTATCACTCTCTGACCCCCTCCCCCCCACCCTCCCCCTCCTTTTCTTTCTCCCTCTCTCACCTCCCCTCCTTTTTACTCTCTCTCCTCTCTTTCTCCTTTTCTTTCTACTCTCTCTTCCTTCCTCATTTTTTTTTCTCCCTTCTACTCCCTCCTTCCTTTTCTTTCGCCCGCTCCCTCCCCACCCCCCCCCCCGCCCTCTCTCTTTCTCCTCCCATCCATAGGTATGGTTTACCAGGATTTCAGTGTTGATAAAGCTACAGCAGTTCACCGCAGCAGAGCAAGAATTAGATGCGTTTGGTACAATGGATAAGCCTGATCTATTCTATGGCTACTACCCAGACCTCTACCCTGGCAGACAAGGTGACTTTCATAAAGCGTTGATTGAGGCCCATTGAAGGGTACTCCAGTCTTTAAAAATACTATAAAGTAATTAATGTAACACTGGAAAATTCCATCGAAATCAGATCAACAAAGTCGTTGAATTTTAAATTTTGGCAATATTTTGCGAGATAGTGTCATGAATGCATGTTATCATGTGCATTATTTAGGTGTGCTGATCATATCATATCTCCACTTTCCCTTTTTATTTCACTAAATGAAATCATAATCTATGGTTTCATACAAGTGTGTAAAAATGTTCCCCTTGTATTATGATGATGCATCAATAATTGATATTATGAGGTAAATCAGTAGCAAATCATTTTGTTACGTTCTTGAGGATTTTGGTAAACAATTTTTTTTAGTATAATAAGACAAAATAATAAGTTGGGATATAACATTTCTGTAACTACATGAGATATTTCTCACCCATTTATAGTTGCAATCAAATGCAAATTCCCAAATCAAACTGAATTGTAACCAATCAAAAGTGCACATTCAGGGATCCAAATGTCGTCGTCCGTCACAAACCTTATGACACATAACTCCACAACCGTAAGTCACTTTTCAATCAAACTTGCTTAGTAGATGGACTTGGGGGACCTGCATGTTATGCTGCAGTCGGAGGTCACATGGTAAGGTCAAAGGTCATTTTCAGGTCAACGTTAAAGTTTACATGCAAGTCAACGTTTAAGTTTACATGCAAGACTCTTATGACTCCTAACTCCGCAACCGATAGTCACTTTTCAATCAAACTTGCTTAGTAGATGGACTAAGACTCACGAAGTGTTAAGGCACGCTCAAATGCCATGCACACATGATTTCTAACATCGATAAATACACAGTAGCGCCATGGACCGAGCCACAGAGGATTATCTATTGTTACTGAGGGTGTTGTGACCATGCTCAGCACCTTCAGTAACAATAGAACAAACCTCTGCAGACAGGGCCTTGAGGATCACCTGTCCTCTTTACATGTAGCATGATTTGACCAATGCGGTGATGTCTTTATACCGTCAGAGGCTGGGAATTTAAGTGTGACTTTGTGACCCCCCCCCCCCCCCGATAGCCACTATTCACAAACAAGTCTTTGAGCCAGTTAGCTATCCCCTTTAGTCGCACCCTTCAAGCATTGTTTAAAAGTAGCTTTCCAAAGCTCTTTGAGGGTGCGTTTATGCGCCACCCAAGAATCATGATTCAAATCATTATTGTGTTTTAATAGTCAAAGTGAAAATAAACGCCTTTCAGATCTCAAACATGAAACACAGAAAAGGGGCGTTTGGAAAGACGGATCTGTAGAATCAAACAAAAAAGGTTGTGTATAAACGCAATGTGATCTGAATCATGATTCGATGACGTCACTGCATTGGGCTACTTCTCGTTTGACTCTTGCCAAGCTCAAGGCACGGGCTGTACTCAGTGTTTGCGCATGTGCTACATGTATGCATGCATTTCTTGTCACATGCAGGTAACTTCATGTTCTGCGTTGGTCATCACATCGTCCACTTCTTTTTTTTTTATCATGTCTTTAACTTCAAGTTCTAGTAATGATCTTGACAGGCAATGATCTCTATTTTTGTCAGTGTCAATACGCTGAAGTTCACTTCCGAACACCATTTTTGATAAACCGACAAGATGAATAGAAGTAAAGAAAATGAGGTATAATAGACTGAATTCTGGAAGCAAAAGACTGATTTTTCGAGAGCTGATACACATGCAAAAAGTTGACCTTCCTCTGTCAAATTGGGCACTGGATCAGCCCGAATCCTGGGAGAAACAGCATTAGAATGAAGGCCGTCTTAACGCTGATTTTGTTGTATTATGATTTATGTCCGTGTTTTGAATCATGATTCAAATCGTTCTGGCTTGAGGTCGCTTAAACACAGCCTTAGGCTTTCCTGATGCCTGTTTCACAAATCTGTTGGTAGGTTACGAATGACTCTATGCACAACTGGAACATGATCTCGGGTGATAGTCAGCTACAGAGGGCTCCGTTGGGGCAAGAAAGTTTCACCACTCATGCGTTATTAAAAAGTCAGTCATACATGTAAATTATGAGCATTTTATATGGAACTCCGATTAGTTGCAAAGCAATCAAAGATTTTGTGTTATCTTGTGTTATCTATATCTCTTCTCCACAGGTTCTATGGTGCCTTTTTCATTTCGTTTGATCCATGCCGAGTTGGCTATGCATGTGGGCAAGCACCAATTGTGTTTGGATAGACTCTCTGCCATTTTATCTGTTTGTCAAAAGGTAAGATTCTTAAATCTTCAAGTTCATTATTTTTGTCTTTATCTCAAACTCATATGGTACAACACCTACATTAATTACATGTACTTAGCTTGTTGTATGCAAGCAAATGGGAGGTTGAATGCAGGGGCAGCGGAACGGTTTTCAAATGGGGGGGTCTGAGCCAAAAGTGGGTGCTGACCACGCAAAAAATTACAATCGTATGGTAAGTTTAACATTTTTGTACATGGTTTGGGAAAAAATGGGGTACCGAAGCGCCCCCCCCCCCCCCCCCCCGACCTGCTTTGCTCTTGATTATTATTTTATGATGGTACTACGCTTAATTTCAAAGGTCATGAGAAATAACAACAAATGAAAATCATGTAGGAAACTTACATATGTCTATAAGTCTATTTTCAGCAATGTCATAACATACATGTAGGTTCTTATATTGCCATAATAGACCTGGATCTGCTATTAAATTTTTACTCAGTTTCGCTACATGTAGTAGCTTCACTCAAACTACCTTTGGAGCTGTAAGAAAAAATAAGTCACTGCCGAACGTGATGACAAAAATCGCCAATAGTCTGACGACTCATTATTTACTCGTTTTGGAACAATTACCAAAAATGTTTCAAACCTCACAAAGACTTTGACAGATCATTCCCTGGAATTGTCAATTGGGGCACAAACCAGCTTTGAATATTAAAATCAATATTTTGATAAATTTCTTAGGAATAAGTGAATGATTTTAATAGGCCTTCAAGTCTGATACCCAGTAACACAGAGAACATTACTCTTGGAAACGCCCACATTGCATGTGATCGCTTGATGATTAATATCATTATATAAAATTGTTTTGTTTTTGATAGATTCTTCAGAATCTCAGAGATGGGAAGTCAGAATATGGACGATCTATAGAGCTCTCGGAAGAGAATAGAAAAGGTAAAAACCTATTACATGTACATTATGAGCAATGTGACCAAAAGATGGCGCTGTTTACTTAATGAATGTTAGATGATGTTCAGAGTTTTTCCTTTCCATGAGTACAATAACCGCCCAATATAAATAAGTTTTTGTACAAAAACATATGTACCTCTTTTGAGTTGAATTTTCATTAATTTGATAAGATTTCAGTCCCTCTAAAGGTATTGAAAACAGTGGTATAAACATGAATTATGCCTGAAATCTGAATTACGAAAAACTAAGCGCCATTTTCATGTATCATAATGTCATTTCATATCAAGTGAGAAATCTCAAAGATGTATCGTTGTTTTACATTATATTAGATTTGTACATGTACATGTATTTCAAGATAGAGAAAATTAGTAACCTTAAATAATACATTTATGAATTTTGTCTAAATACACAATTTCCTTTGATTTGTACATGAATTCACGTTTTTGAGCAGTTTTGGGTCTGACATTCACTTACATAGTGTTGCGTAATTTCATAACCGCATACTCAGGCATCACAAATTTGGTCTCAAAAGTTGCGCAAGATCTGAAAATAAAAAGTCAGCAAGCGGCGTGGTTGAAAAATTTCGCGAGGCGAATTTATTGTGAATATTCTGAAAGGACAAGTCCACTCCAACAAAAAGTTGATTGGAATAAAAGGGGTAAAAAAAACAAGCATAACTCTGAAAGTCTCATCAAAATCGGATGTTAAATAAGGAAGTTATATTTTAAATTTTCCTGGTAGGTACATGTATGCATATTAGGCAACCGATGATGTAGGCCACTCACTATTTCTTTTGTATTTTGTTATATATCAAATATGGAATAATTCAATTTTCTCTTCATTGTCATAAGAAACAAAGTTTTATTTCTTCCTGAACATTAGGAACTACCAACATTTTGTGGCTCAACCAAGAGGGTCTTAAAAATTAAAATATTGTATAATTCAAGCAATAAAAAACAATTGTGAGTGACATCACCAACTCTCACATTTGCATATCACTGAGTTGTAAATATATACTGGTAGCTGTTTTTTTGAAAAATAGCAAAAGTTAGAAATGTCTTATTTTACATCTGATTTAGATGAAATTTTCAACGTTATTCTTGTTTGATTTTTCTCTATTGATTCAAATCAAGTTTTTCCTGGGGTGGACTTGCCTCTCTCGCAAATATAAATAAGATCAGTGGCGGACGCAGACCCACGTCATACAATGAAAGTATCCAGCCCATGCAGAAATATAATAGAGTCGCTTCTGTCCCCAGACAATTGGGTCAGAGAAATGCATTGAATTTGGATATCTTGAACCCGCGCCTGAAGAAGATTGTTGCCTTCACCATTAGATAGTAAAGAAAAGGAGTACTGTAGTAAACAGAAGTAGCATACAATGTATTAGCAAAATTTGACGTTTTGCTTCCCATAATTTTAGCATGTACTTACACTGTGGTCTAAGTTAAAGTGACTTCAGATTACGGGCCTGTGTGTTACGTCATAGACTTGTCAATATCAAGCATATACATGTACATGACTTCAAACGCATATTCCACTGCAGATAATCACACCGTTATATTGTAATTCAAACTCTTTTGATGGTAGGAAATCTGAAACGAAAAAGAATTGTTCTAACAAGAATGTTTTAAAGCCATTGACTCTGATAATCTTCAGTCAGGATGGCATCTTTATGGATCCCTATAAAACAGCAACTAGGTTTCAAAAATGTTGCAAACAGTTTATAATGCCTTTAGCATATGACATTGGATAAATACAACTTGATATGAAGTGATAATTGTCTTTATTTTTTCTTCTTTTTTTTCATTTGCAGCATCTTTGATTTTGTGGGAAAGTAGACAAATTCGAGTGCTTCATTCAGTAGGAAACTGCCTAGTCAGTATGAAGGTATGGTTTTCTTCTTGAGTCATATCACTAATGAGAAACTACCTTTTTGGTAAAAAAGTATGCAAAAATGCACATTGTCGGGGGCATTGGTAAGAATATAATGCACAAGGAATAGTTCTAACATGCACGAGGTATAGCCAAGGGCATTTGGAATGTTTCAATAAACAAGTGTTGAATTATTCTAATGCTGGAGCAAAATGGTACATGTATGTGCAATATATTATTTTTTTATGTGGATCTTTGTTATTTTGATAAAACTATCCTCATCTAAAAACCATGACCAGTCATTTGAACTAATCATTAGTACCAGTTACATGTATTGGCAAACTTTCCTGTGAGCTAAAATGATTGACTTTTCTCATCATGCATTTCAGCCAAGATTAGGATAAATGTCACCATTTTATGGTTTAGACCATGTCACTTAACATGTTAGTCAAAGTCTTTGTGATATTCAAATGGATAGGTTTTCTCAAATTTCTCCCTTTTTTCATGATATTTAAAGTCCAGGGGTCCGTTGCAGAAAGAGTTGCGTTTAAACGCAAGTCAAAAAATCAATTGCAAGTCCAAAATGCGCGTTGTTGATTGGTTGAATATCAAGTTGCACATGATTTTTAGATTTGCGTTTGATTGCATCTCTTTCTGCAACGGGCCCCAGGTTAACTTAATATGCAAGTTTTGTGCATATCCATGGTTGGCAGCCCATCAGGGAAAATTATTTTACTTTTATCCAGTCAGAAAAATCAGGGAAATAGATTTTAAAATATCTCAAATCAGGGAAAATGCCGCAAATGAGGGAAAAGTCAGGGAATTTTGATCAGCCTAAGAGACGAAAGCTTGGTAGTCAGTCAGACTCTGGTATATTGTGTTGCATATCAAAACAACATCCATTGAATGACTGGTTATGGTGGTAATCAGTTTTACATCATTGTTTTTATACTGAAAATACATGTAATTCACTTCAACACCTTTTATAGAAAACATGCAAAACTGGGAATGGGGTTGAATAATTATCAGAGAACATTTAAACTTCATCAGGGAAAAATCAGGGAATTTTTTTTTTAAATTGTATTATGTTTTAAGCTATAATTTATGCTATAATGTATACAATTTATTTGTGTGTTCAAGTGAAGAGGTGAGGGTGTGTATGGGTATGTGTACACTGTGTGGAATGGGGTGCTGATTGGCGCTTGCAGTGCAAGTGTAGTGGCTGTGCTGCGGGTGCTCATTTTCTGGTTTAAATTAGAAAACCGGCACTCGTGGTGCAGTCGCTGTACAGCACTGTTTGTGCTAAATTAGCATTTTATTTTTTACAGTGCATACAAATATGTGTGAGTGTGTGTGTGTGGGGGGGGGGTGGGGGTGGAATGTGTGTACGAATGTCTTTGGCTGTAGGTGACCCGTGGGTATGTATTGAGGGTGTATGCATGAGTAGTTCAAATGTGTAGAGATAAGTATTGTAATCTGTAGCTGCATTGTTATTTGCTTTGTTTACGATCACCTTTCTAACTTTTAACTGTTAAATTTGTACCTTATTCTTTAATCGTGTAACATTTTGAGTTAGTTCTTAGTATACATAAGTTCGTATTTATAATTTTGTTATATCTGTATATATTATGTGTATCTACTATGTAATTAAAGGGCCCCAACGAAAACCAGTGTTTGTACTGATTGGGCCACCCTTTTTAAATATGTGAAATAAATAAATAAATAAAAATAAATAAACCCTGATATCTTTAAGCAAATACTAGATCTTTAAGCAGTTACTTCAGTTCTATGTTGCTCTTATGTCAATTATTCTTTTAAAAATTTTCATTTATTCATTTTTATTCCTTGCATACTTGCCTATTCTTTTACTGAAGCAATGGCTTTCAATCAACTGTTGTTTTAATACATTTGATCCATTGTGTCTTCCATGGGGATTACTTCTACTTTAGAGTAATTCCATGAAATATTGATGTTTTTCCAAACAGCTTCCATCCCTTCCATTCCAAATATTACTATAATTTATGATCTACTCAAGCAATTATACTTTGAGAGCAAAAACCTTTTCATATTTGAAAAGGTTTGGTGTTCAACGAATAAAGGGATAGAGCCTCGTCGATCTGGCGCTGCACAGCGGCTGCCGGGCCCACGATCAATTGGGCAAAAGCAAATTTTCGGAGTATTTCATTTTCATGTCTAGTTCGAACAATAAATTATGGATTTATCTTTTTTTATCATATAAAGCTCAATGGGAGACAAATTATTTCAGGATGTTTCTGTGTACAGGGATTGGCTTTACATACTTTGTTGATTTAATCTTTATGGATTGATATTCTCACTCTCTCATTTTTCCCCCAGGAGTACATGCAAGCAGTGAATGTGTTTAAGTCATTGGTAAAGAAAGAACCAGAGAATGAAATCAACATCATGAGCGGTATTGCCAGGGTCTATCTTCAGGTGATTCTTATACATGTACATCTTGTTGGTTTGTGTCCACTTGGTCTACTAGCAGATGGTCTAATTGCAGTTTGGTCCAATCGTTACATGGTCTAATACTCACCCCTGATCTAGATGCTCTATTGCTCTATAATTTCACTTCTTGTTTATTCAAGATTTTGTCAAAATGAAAATTCAGTCCATATAACTGTTCATGTAATCATATAGATTAGATGGTGTTAGACCGAACAGATGGAGGACAAAATGGATGTACAGTGTAGCCTTGCTGAAAATTAGAAGAAATAATTGTGAAATGGCCATATGGCAAATAGAACAAATGCTTAATAGATGAAGTGGTTGTAGATGTAATAAGATCAGACCATGTAGGATAAGACCGAATTGAATTTGGACAAAGTGGGTGTAGACCAAGTGGCAATGTACCTCTTGATCTACATTTCTTTTCTAAATTTTTATTCATGCAAAATAGATTCTTAGCAAACATTTCTAAACAACACAATGCAAGGGTTAGCGATGTTGATAATTACACAAAATGGATGATATTCACATGTCGATTTTTAAAGATGATGTGCTGCGGGCAGAAGAGGCCTTATGTGGCTAAAGGTACTGATGGTGATTGTCATAATTGGTGATGCTGCTGATGATGATGATGGCAATGATGATGATGATGATGATGATGATGATGATGATGATGATGATGATGATGATGATGGCGATGATGATGATGATGATGATGATGATGATGATGATGATGATGATGATGATGATGATGATGATGATGATGATGATGATGGCAATGATGATGATGATGATGATGATGATGATGATGGCGATGATGATGATGATGATGATGATGATGATGATGATGGCGATGATGATGATGATGATGATGATGATGATGATGATGATGATGATGATGATGATGATGATGATGATGACTATGATGATGATGATGACGATGACTATGATGATGATGATGATGATGATGATGATGTTGATGAGAAGGAGGAGGATGATAATGAGTAATGAAATTGGTGATAGTGTATTGATGCTTGTGATAAGGGTGATGATGGAAATGGTGTGATAGTGTTTATTAATGTGATGATGATGATTTGATGATGATGATGATGATGATGATGATGATGATGATGATGGAGATGATGATGATGATTTGATGATGATGATGATGATGGAGATGATGATGGAGATGATGTTGATGTTGATGATGAGGAGGATGATAATGAGTTATAAAAATGGTGATAGTGTATTGATGATTGTGATAAGGGTGATGATGGAAATGGTGTGATAGTGTTTATGAATGTGATGATGATGATTTGATGATGATCATGATGATGATGATGGAGATGATGATGATGATGTGATGATGATGATGATGAGGAGGGGGATGATAATGAGTAATGGAAATGGTGATAGTGTTTTGATGCTTGTGATAAGGGTTATGATGGAAATGGTGTGATGATTATGATGATGATGAAGATGATGATGATTATGATGTTGATGAAGATGATGATGATGATGATAATTATGATGATGATGTTGATGATGAGGAGGAGGAGGATGATGATGGAGATGGTGATGATGATGATGATGATGACGACGGTGGTAATGGTGATGTTTATTATAGTAATGATGGTGATGATAATGGTGGTGATGATCATGATTATGATGATATTAACAATGATTTTGATAATGAGGATTCGGAAGACCATGGTGATAAAATTTTATGATGATACATATGATGATTTGTATCAACAATTCTGTCTCGGCTCTGTTGCTATAGTATTGCTATTATGCTAAAAATACCTTATTCTCTGTCTTACCCCTTCTGTAGCTTGGAGACTTAAAGTCTGCCCAAGATGTGTACAGTGAGATTGAGAAGAAGATTACCGCTGCTGGGTCTTCGGTCAAAAATGCTAGAATACATATCAACAGGTCAGCATACATGTAGTCCCGTTACATGAATCCACTTCCTCTATCCGTAAAACATATCAGTTGTTATAATGAAGTACTTGTATCGACTTTATTTTTTTATTATTTTAATTTCATGTTTGATTTTTGTTTTTTTATCTTACATTTAAGGAGACATCTTTTGTTGTAGTTACCTGTAGCTGGTTCCACTGATTTGATTTTATTACAGTTATATAGTTTTCAGATCTTATCACAATTCTGTGGTGAGCAATTAAGATTCATTTCCCCATGGCAATTGAAGGTATTGGCTCGTTCTTCTCATTTGAATGTGAACTCTGGGATCAGCTAATAACATGCAAAATCCCCTTCCCTTAAAAGCCGGCAGTCGGTTAAATATTCAGGAGCTTGCTTTCAAATGAATGAGTGAGTGATTTTAAAATTTGCTCTTGGTCTCATGGAATTACTAAATGAATAAGCATGTTTTCAGATTTTTTTTTCTTTTGGACTGAACGAATGAAAGAGTTTACATGTAAGTTTTGTTCTTTCTTGCAGAGGTTTTCTGAAAGTAGCCCAGAATCAGTATGCAGACGGCTACAAGCATTTCAATGAAGCACTCAAGATAGACCCTACAAACTTCATGGTTTGTACAATCTCCTTCCACTAATTAAAGGACAAGTCCACCCCAACAAAAACTTGATTTGAATAAAAAGAGAAAAATTCAACAAGCACAACACTGAAAATTTCAGCAAAATCGGATCTAAAATAAGAAAGTTATGGCATTTTAAAGTTTCGCTTATTTTCAACAAAATAGTTATATGAACGAGCCAGTTGCATCAAAATGAGAGAGTTGATGACATCACTCACTATTTCTTTTGTATTTTATTATATGAAATATGAAATATTTTGATTTTCTCTTCATTGCCATGTAAAATGAAGTTTCATTCCTCCCTAAACACGTGGAATTCCATTATTTTAACATTTTGTGCTTCAGGCAAGGAGGTCCTAATTGTCAAATTCGTAAAAATTGAAATATTGTATAATTCAAACAATAAAAAACAAAAGAAATAGTGAGTGAGTGACATCATCGACTCTCTCATTTGGATGTAACTGGCTCATTCATATAACTATTTTTTTGAAAATAAGCGAAAGTTTGAAATGTCATAACTTTCTTATTTTACATCCGATTTTGATGAAATTTTCAGCATTGTGCTTGTCTGATTTTTCTCTATTGATTCAACTCAACATTTTTCTGAGCTGGACTTGACCTTTAATGCTAGGGACATATGTTTGCATGTGGGGCTGTGCTCAATATCCGCAGCTGGACCCACGAATGCACATCCTATTTTCAGAGTAGCAGTCTTACTATTGGTTATCTAGGTACTAGTAATTAGCTCAATATAAAACAAGTAATGTGTGAACTGGACTGGTGATGTAGTGAATTGCAGACGCAGCAGGTCTCACAGTTGCAATGCACACAGACATAACAGACAAACTAGAATGAGCTTCAATTTGTAAACAAATTTTCGGCATGACTCCTACGTGTTTACGACCGCATGCTCGACCTGTAACGAAAATCATAAGTCAGAAAAAAATTAGAACCAGTGGGATTCGAATCTGCCATTTACACATAGGAGTAATGGCGAAAATTTGTTTATAAATTATAATTTCCTCCTATTACAGCCTCTTTATTTACTAGAATGAGCTCGTGCAAAGGAAATAATATGCAAAAATAAAGTAAAGAATGCACTAGAAAAAGGCCATTGAACTTTGTTAACAAGATTTCCAAACAATAGAGAACTCGTGAGCCACAAGCGTTGGTCTATGTAATCTCTTACTTGGTATATTTTTCTGTACCATATTGAGTGTCACTGTGTATGCAGGGACGGATCCAGAAAAAAAAGCATTTTCATCTAAGATTGAGGGTCATTTTGTCTGCGGACAATTTGGCAAGCAAATAAAGGGTCCTCACTTTCAAAGGGGAATGGCACACTTGGGTAAACACTGTATATTTACATTCAAAATTTTGATTATGGCTGTCAAAAGAGGGGCACGGGCCGGCTGTGCTTCCCCCCACCCTCAGATCCGCCACTATGTATGTCTGTATTTGAGCAATAAGCAGCTAACCACATGTCAAATGTACAACGGCATGACTGTAGAAATGGGCAAAATCTCGATGGGTGGAAAGTCATGAATTTTTAACCGTTGCTTAGCTTGTTGGTCGATTCACTTTGTATCTACTGTTTGAAAGGTGCTTTTAGTATACATTTTCATTATTTGTATTAAAGGGAACCCAAAACCCAGGAAGAGAAGCAATCTTATTTGAAAGAGTGGAATGAGAGGAACATTTTAAATAAAGTTTCATCGAAATCGGTTGTGAAATAAGCAAGTTATGGACATTTAATAAGTCTTGTTATACATGTACTTTCTTTGGGGATCCTCAAATTGGCAGACGTGCTTCAAAATGGCTGATTTTGTGGACAACTATTTGTTTTGTACACAAATTTTCAGATTTTCCTCCTTTCAAATTGCATCTTGCCTCCTGAGCATAACATATGTCATGGGAAAAAAATTCACACCACATATGTCAAGGTCAGGAGGAGATGATGTAAAATATGTAAAATAAAGGGGGAAATCTGAAAATATGTGTACAAACCAAATGGAGAATTGTCCACAAAATCAGCCTTTTTGAAGCACGTTTGCAATTTGAGGATCCCATAGAAAGTACAGCGAGACTTGTTAACTTAAATGTCCATAGCTTGCTTATTACTTAACCAATTTTAATGAAACTTTCTTTTTTGTACCTCTCATTTTACTATCTCCATGAAGATTGCTTCTCTTCTTGGGTTTTGGTTTCCTTTAACTCACACACCTGTCATGTCAGTCTGCATTCACAGTTCCCACAGTCACGGAAAATCCTGGAAAAAATTTGTGGTCATGGAAAGTCAGGGAAAAGTCAAGGAATTTGGAAAATTTGTGAAAAGTCATTGAATTGCATTTAACTCTTGGCTATGGGAGCTTTCTGGTCTGTTGTGTCTCGCAACTCTCATACTCTATGAGCATACTCTGCTATTATAATGGGTGTTCATGTAAACCAGCAATTCAGTCGTGGAAAGGTCATGGAATTCTGTTTTCAAATATCCTTGGGAACCCTGGCATTGTTTCTGAGATGAGGATGCCTCTCTCAATTCTCAAAGTGCCCTATCAAGAATTGCATAGAAGCTGTGGTTTTCAGTTATCACTTTGATGGTTGACTTGGGGAAATGTATCGTTGCCAAATAAATGAATAAATCGGTAAACAATTATCATGATTATACAAATGCTATTTGTACCAAAAATTATAAACTTTTTAGGTGTAATTATCAAATTATAGCCTAATATTGCAAAATATGCATTGCATAATTAATTAGCCGAAAACAGAAATAACAAATTTTCCCAAAAGGTACATGTTATGTATGCAGGATTTTGCAGTATCCATGTTGATGAAAGCGAGTATTATAAAAGAATATTGTAGATAAATAAGATTTTAAATGGTGCAATTTGGCAGCCATTTTGTTTATGCAAATTAGGTGGTCAAGACATTATACAAATAGCGAACAGGCATGAGTGCGATGGTGCGAGATTTCGCATGAGGTGAAAGAAAGATGCTCTATTCAATGAGGCGTTAGCCGAGTTGAATAGAGCGTTTCTTTCACCGAATGCAAAATCTCGCACCATTGCACGAATAAGAATATTCGCTATTTGTGTTGTACAACGCCTCGGAATCTAGCGAAAATATGAAAAAACACAAGTTTTTCCCTCCAGTAATCTATGAAAAGGGAGCAAAAATATTGAAAGCAAAAAGCAAAATCCCACAAGCGCACATGATCTTGGACAACATTGCGCATTTAGCCAGCGGGCTGTACGCGCATTGTTACCTTATTCAATGAAATCGCATTGTGACGTCACCTCCTAAAGCCGTGCAATGGTACATTTTGGACGGTACATTTTGGATGGTACATCTTGTGTGCAACGGTACGAATGTGTGACATTCAGCCTCCCATTTGATCGCGTACAACAAGTTAAGTAGGCGTTGTACAATATTTCATAGTGAGAGATTGTAATCACTCTGATACATGTGACTCCTCTGTTCACACTTAGAATCTCATTCTTAAAGCCTATCTTTAGTTTGGGTAATCCTTCCAAATGTGCATGTCACTACCAGGGTATTCCATTTTCTTAACTAGATTATATTAAAGGGTTGGTCCAGGCTGAAAATATTTATATCTTAATACACAGTATAGACTTAACTGACCAAAATGCTGAAAATTTAATCAAAATCGGATAACAAATAATAAAGTTATTGAAGTTTAAAGTTTAGCAATATTCTGTGAAAACAATCCTCATGAATATTCATTAGGCGAGCTGATGATGTCACATCTCCACTTTCCGTTTTCTTTAATATGTTATTACATAAAATCATATTTTTTTCATTATTTCATACTTGTGTGAACGATGTCTCCCTTATAATGAAATAAGTTGCAGCAATAAATATCTAATGCACTAAATCAGTTGTCAATCCAATTTTTCTAGTTCGTGGAGGAAAAAATTTGAATAAACCTAATTTCATATAATAAAATACAAAAGAACAAGTGGAGATGTGACATCATCAGCCCACCTAATGAATATTCATGACGACTGTTTTTACAAAATATTACTAAACTTTAAAATTCAATAACTTTGCTATTTGTTGTCCGATTTTGACGAAATTTTCAGCATTTTGCTCAGTGAATTCTACTCTATTCACTAAGCTATAAATACTTTCAGCCTGGACCACCCCTTTAATAAGTGTGCCAAAAAAGTTGTGGTGTGAGGGATATAAACTGATAATGTGTTTTATTATTGGATAAATTCACAGATTTTACATCAGAATGTAATACAATCGAGTGCCTAGTCAAAATAGGATATCTGCATATTTTTTTCTTGTTTATTAAAAACCTTTTCAAACAAGGAATGGGCTGAAAATTTCAGGATATGATCTTCATTGGTAACAATTTAATATCCAGTTACTGAGTATGTAAATTAAGTGCACAAATAGCATTTTAATAAATAAAAGATTACCAAGAGAGGGCACTATATTGTAATTTAAATCGTAACGGTCAGAAAAATGCAATATTTAAATTTTAATGGGTAAAAAATGCATTCAATGACTACTGCACAATTGTAGTATTGTTGTGTTCTATGTTACTTGAGTATTAGTTCTTCACATTACTTGCCCTTTACCAAAGCTATAAACAGGCTTCAATTACAAATTTTACATTGGAAGTTGAACATTTACAGTTGGATTTTACTTCTCTTCTTATTCTTCTGTAATTTGGCGGCAACCAGTCAAAAAATGACAATTTTGCAACTGCTTTTCAGAGTTTTTTGGAGGTTTTTAACACTTGTTATTCTTTCTCTTCTCCTTGCCATTTATCTTCTGTAGGCCATTAACAATGTCTCGGTATGCTGCCTGTACCTCGGCAAACTAAAGGAGGCACTCTCACTTCTTGAGAACCTGGTGAACAAAGATAGCAGCGAATTCTTAGACGAGTCTCTCATCTTCAATCTCTGCACGCTTTATGAATTGGAGTCGTCAAAGAGCATCGTCAAAAAACAGAACCTTCTAAGTCTTGTTAGTAAGCATAAGGGGGATGGGTTTAATGTCAGTTGTCTTAAAATGCCATAGCTGGTCCCTGGTGTAAAGTAAAACTTGTGTATGAAGTCTGCTTGATGGATAGAGATTGTCAGAGGCATCGGCCAGTATTCTAAGGTCTAGTTTTACATTGGCCATGCTATATACGCTCTGTGCTTATTCTTTCTCATATCCTTGCTCCAAGTTGGTATTATTCACTCAAGCAATTGATAAATGACCTGAAGGATTAGTATTGATTAAAATCACTCAATCTTTGTCCAGATAGGAAGTGACCGATCAAATAAAGGATATACAATACGATCCATTGGCAATTCAGTTTTAGGGGGAAATATCGTAATAGCATTTTGATATGAAGATTCCAAACTGTTAAAATATTTGCAATAAAAGTTCTGAATAGTAGTATGACTACCAAAATAAAAATACAATTCTCTTGCCGTGCACCCTGAAAGACTAATAGCTTAATTAGTCATCTTTGAAATGGGCTACATTGGGAGCCAATAAATATGGACTTTATTTCTACCACAAGACTTTGCAGTAAAGTAGAATTTAGGTCCTAGTATTCTTAACATTCATTGTGATCTTCAAATAAGATGATTATAATTGAACTGTCATATTTAGTGAAATATGTATTTGTTGAAAAATTGGTTCACAGATGGGTCGTATAGTGGGTGCACCACAAAATGCACCACTTTGACCCTTGTAAATGTGCAAGGTTTTAGTATTATATTTTGATCAATGTTGAATGATGTCATGAGTTTGCTTGCATAACTCAATGCAGTTTGAATTTCAATAAAAAGAGGCTCTTGCTAGTGAAACAATTTTGGTCGCCACTCATCGTGTTTAACACAATAAATGTTGCCGAGCTTTGTCTGAACATGACTGAATTTTTAATGAAGAGTGCAATATAATATTGACTGGGTTCAAGGGAAATCTGTATGGTATCTGCCAAAATTCAACACCAGTCAGTATAATATAAACTTCAACTTTATATGTGTGATTCAAGCTTTTATTAAGAACAATTTTTATGCATGTTTGTCTGTTGGTACTTCTGAGGTTTAGGTTTTTCATGAAGTAATCCTTGAGAAGTAATTAAGACGTGAATCGTTACCACTCAGTGCCATGCAGATACACTAACACGTACATAATATTGCACTTGGGCTTGATCGGCAGGGGGATATGGATATCATAGTCATGGATTGATAATTTAGTAGGAAAATTACAAATACTGCAGATGGGTGTATGAATATCATGGTTATCAGTCTTAAAGGTGAGCTGTGGCTAGGCCATTGTGATGTATTTTGTGTTGAGTTACTCAGTAAGGCAGACAAAATATGTGTTAATATCTTGTCTCTTTTTTTGCCCCATTCAGGTCCCAGGGGGGGGGGGGGCACTTTACATTGACGAGTGGATACCATGCGTGACCAAACAAGTAAAAAGGACGCCTTTTTCAAAATAGGGCATGTTACGTACATAAAATAATAAGGGTGTAAAAAACTCTAAAATTGGAATAAATTTAAAAGGGTATCTATTTCGCTAGGAAAGCTACGGTACATGTTTATGATCAAATTTGCAAGGGTTTAAAAAGACTAATAAAGGATCTACTTTTTGCCCCAACAGTCAACGTTACGTGTTTAGAGTATGATTTGCGCGAGTTGGGGAGGTGGGCCGTACTAACCCAATGATGTAGGTAAAGGTAAAACCGACCTCCATGAAATATAAAAATATCGCTGTACTTGTTTAGGGGTTCAATTCAGGGAATACTTTCCTAGGGAATTGTTTTGTTTCCAGTACTTGTTATGGGTAGGGTTTCACAAGCCAATACTTGTTTAGAGGTGTATTTTCAGAATATGGAAAATACGTGTTTAGGGTGCTTTTCGAGACCCCATGGTCGCGCCTGGTATCTACTCATCAATAGATGGCCTGTAATTAATGCATGTAATTTCATGTACCCATAGACGATATTTTCATTGTTATGTGCATTTATTACATGTGTTTAGCCAAGGAGCATGAATGTGATGGTTAATAACGTTAAAAAGGAGTCTTAAAGGTATTGTTTAACTTTGTGAGCAGCCAATTTAAAAAAATCTCAAACCAAGATGAAACATGTGTACAAGTGCATGTATTAGAACTAATAAACCCTGAAAACAACCATTATTGAGAATGAAAAGCTAAAACTACAAGGCAAACCCCGATTTTGTAAATAGGTGTCTTATAGACACCTAAAAATTTTTGTACACATAAGTGTATGGGATGAAATTAAGATGGTGTTTCCGGTCACTTTATATTTCAATTTTTGAAGCACTAAATAATTATTTTCGAATGCAATTTTTTCTGGGCTTCATTTTTGTAACATATCACAGACACAGGTGACAAGTGTGACCTTCTAGCTCAGATTTTTTAAACTCAAACCAATGTTAACCAATCACTTTAAGTTGAAAAAGGGAATGAAAGTGAAAGAACACTTTAATAATTTGTAATTCATAATTTATTGTCATATATGTATAATTATAGTATCAATTTATGTACAGAAAGTCATTGTATCTATACAGTAGCAAAGACAACTCAAAGAAAAAATCCCCACAAATCTTCTAGAATAAATTTCCTTACGCAAGGATGAATTTAAAACAATCCTCAAAACCCCAAAGTCAAAGAACATGAATTCTGAGATGATTTTCAAGTTTTAAAAACAAAAATAAGATTTGAACTGATAACATTTCAAATTAATTAGCAATAACCTCTCTTGATTAAATGTAGAATTTCAGTGATAGCTTCGAAGCTTCGAAGATTAGAGAGAAAATGAGGTTAAAAATTTGCATTTCACCCAATAATACCATATGCAAGTTGGATGGAGTTCTCGGTAGTACAATTAGTCAAGAAAAATAAACGGATTTACACAACTTCAGGGTCCCGTAACACACAGGTTAGTAGTTAATTGCACACTTGATTTTATGCTTGATTGTACATTGTAGTTATAAATCAATCAATTTATTTTAAATGATAGCTAAGCTTTGTGTTACAGGCCCCTGATTGGCTAATCCACTTGTGCAAGCTTAATTGTAGTTCTACAGCAAATTCATTTCCATACCATGTAGAATAATTAAACATCACATGACCTCTATACAAGACAGTAAGATCTATTGTGCGTCGTCGCCAAGCGGCAACAATGATTCCCCGCCAGTTCATACGAGCTGGAGAAGCATCCTGGATCGCGATGTGAAACTGTTCTCCGTTTCAAACAGTAAGTCCAGATGATTAGATTTATTTCTAATTGTTATTTCTCTTTCTTCCTGGATAAATCAAAATGTACATCAGTTTATAAAAGCATCGAATGATTATAGATCCCATTAGTCCAGATAATATTTGATAAGTGTAAACTGTATAAAACGTTTTCTGTAAATTGCAAAGATGCGCATATAATGCATTTTTGAGAAGTATCGTCATATTGTGTTCCTATCTGTATAAGTGCTTGCTTTTTCTTAAGTATTCAAAAAACTATTACTGCTAGAAAGGAGGTATTTATCACAGCATCATTTTGGTTCTATCCGTTTTCATAAAAATGTAACATGGCTCAGCAGCCAATCACAATTAAGGTTTCCATACAGTAATGGCAAAGTTACCGTATTTGTGAAACAGACCCCTGTTGTCTGAATTCTTACTCTATCTTGTCTTGCATTACTGTATAGGCATTCCAGGAATGAAATCATGTAAATAAATGTTATTGTACTACAAGTTGTATCAATAAACATACAAGAGATGCAAAAAAAGAATTATGGTGTTTTCATGGTTCATTTCAATGTCTAGATATCCAAATTAATATTTTGAGGAAAAATTAAAATCCTTTATGGGAAAATGAATCCACAAATATATACACAATCCAATTTCACGGTATGGAGTACCACTTCTAAGTTGGGCTTCTTCAGGTTTGAAGTCTCTGGAGAGAAGTCCGCATTTTTGCGGGGTTTGTTCATAATAACAAACTACATCTCCTAATAGTAGATATCTACATTTGTCTATTATATATTCTACATGTATCTTAGCAATACTAAATCAAACATGTACATGTAAACTCATAAATAATTTGTTTCATTGTTTCATATTATATTAGAGTTCCTATCATGAGTTTTAATAATAAATTTATTTCAATACCCATATCTGCCATTTCCAAACTGGCAAATTAGCTAGCAATAATAAATCACTATAGCTAATTTGCCAAATTGGGAATTATAAGGGAGTAAAATATTTCATTAAAATCCATCAAATTGTACCAGTATTTTAAAAGTTCTATAATATTAAACCTATCTTTAACATTCTTTAAGTGTATATTTGATTTATTATTGGTGAAATGGAATCTAAAATGTAGATATCTACTAAGAGATGTAGTTTGTCGCTGACGAAACAATTTTGAAATAGCCCCACGAAAATAGCGAACACCACCCAGAGCTTAGAGACTTTGAACCCGAAGAAGCTTAACTTGGATTGGTGTATTCATTTGTCAGTGGATTCATTTTGTTTATCGTGTCTGTATAAATGATATTATGTGGCATTAGATTTGGGGTTTCATTTTCCTTTAAAGGATTTTTAATATTAAAATATACTTAAAAGATATCATATGTCTTGCCACAAAGATTTACTTAAATACAGTCCAAGAAAAAAGGCAACTTGTTATCAGAATAAGATATCACAATCATCAACTAAAACTCTGACATTTTCAGAAGGGCCATCTGCATCAGCTCAAGTTTTCAACTAATCACACTCTTTCAGATCCACCAAATTTTCCTGTTTTGAAAAAATCTGAATATTCTTGAGATTATTTCTAATGGAGACGCAAGCACAGTGATGGTTCGCTGATTAATCTTGAGATTGCAATCCTAAGTCGTCTTAGAATTATTTGCAAAATAGCGCACTATTTTCGAATTGTTCCGCCAATTCGCAGGTGCAAACGCACTCGAGATTCGACTCCGGATTATTTATTCATGGGTTTGGACCATAATGCATCAAAGCCTCACTCGAGCACGAAATGCTCTTCTTGCGCTGTTCGAGACGTTTCTTGAATCTTGAGATAGAGTAAACTCGGGCTGGTGCAGCACTGCCTAGTAAGAGTAAAATCCTTGTTTTTCATTTTTTGCCAAATACTTTTCAATTTATCCATGCAAAGAAGATTAAAAATAATAAATGGTAACTTGATACAAATAAAACGCTATCATGGCATACATGTATGTTGTTATACGTGTGGAAAACCATTTTATCCAATATCAAGTTTTGCTTTTAATACTTTATATAAAAAAAATAGGTATAAATGAGAAAAGGGGTTGCTATACAGACATTAAAGTTTATACCATTGATGCTGAAGTTATCATTTTAATGAGAAGGGGCTTCTGTATAATTCTGAGCTCCCTTTGTAGTACTTTGTACACATAAACAACTTTCAACATTGAACCAGTATTAAAGATTGTGTCTTGAGACACATTACACAAGAGCAAACTACAGTGTACATGTATAGTCCAGTACAAAGAAAAGATCTTACATGTACATGTACGTAAACAATAAAATCAGGATTCAAACCTCCTCTAGTCAGAAGTATGTTTACAAAAAATATTTAGATTTTGTGTATAAACCATGATCAATAGCACTGTGTTTGGTATGGTTGGTCACTTCCACCAGGGGCCCGGTAACACAAATCTTTGCGATAGAGTGTGGAGCATTTATCATATGCAATAACCACTGCAATCGATCATAAATCATCCCCGTCATTACAGGGCCAAGAAGGGTGAAGACCTTTTCATGGGTTCAACATAATCTTGAATAAGAGTTTTGTTGCGCGAGTATAATAACATTTTTATCAATTATTGATAACATGTTTATGGGTCAGGAACCCATAACGTACCGTACATGTAAAGCTTATAGTGACCAACCATAGGGCTGGATTCTAAAATTCGGTTCCGACTCTCGCCTTGTAATCACAGGGTCGTGTGTTCGAATCCCACCATGGACCAGCAACCTTTTGCAAGGCATCATTCTACAATGTGCTACTCTCCACCCAGGTGTTACATGTAAATGGGTACCCAGTAGGAATGGATGTAAAAGCCTATGTAGTATGCCTAGCCGTTGAGCCTTGGAACTCCTTGACGGGATGCTCCCCAGGGAGTCAGTGTGGAGAAGATGCATACATCGTATGCTGGCTTGCCAGGATCCGATGACCGGGGTAATAATGTATCTGTAAAGTGCCTTCAGACATTCCAATGTCATAAGCGTTATATAATCTAAGTGGAATATTATTACTAATGAATGTACTGATTATTGTGCGTGAATAATGTCAATCAGGTCCATGATCAATCATTAAGCCTTATATTATGGATTCCACATGGTTGTTCACAAAAAAACATGAGTGGTACTATACGAAGTTAAACACTGCAGGAGGCCATATGAACGTTAAAAAAAATTCCTGAAACAAGAAGTAGTATGACCATCCACTGCACATGATTTCCTTGACTCTGGTTAGAGGTGTCTGCACACTGATGGGGCCAGACAACATAGATTCTAGTCTTCTAAGTTGTTCACATCAAGTGATGAGTATTAACGTTAATGACCTAAACAAATTCCTCAATAGAAATATGACAACTGCAACATCACTATAATTTCATGAATGTCGATATTTTTCTCATATTCAATCATCTTATATCAATATATGTCAGTGTTTTTCTACTGCTCCTGGTTCTTTCCGCTCCGAACCTGAAGAGAATGTTTTATCAAAGCCGACAAAATCTTGCTGAAGGTCGGCAGACGAAGAGTTTGAATTGTTCACATTGTCCGATCTGAAAACAAAATCCTCCCCAAGCTCATTAGAGCTCTGTCCTGCTAGGAAACTACTCTCCATGTCACCAGGGGTTGAGGAGGCAGTGAAGGCATGTCCAAAGTCGGTAGAACTTTGGCTGCTTTGAAGATTACTTGCAGTCATCGCTTTACCCGGTGAACCTGAGGCTGAGATGGATGGTTGGTTTACTGGTAAGTGAGGCATCGACTGACTAGAGTTTAAAGGATTCCCTTCCTGTGTGGTCGGTGCGTACTTGCGACCTCTGCGTTTTCCCAAGATCTTGACATAGTTGGCAGGCACAAGGCCGATCTTCTCACCACCTTTGCTGGCTAGTAACCAGCCACGGACCTTGGGTTGTTGATCTGGATATAAAAAAATCATTACGTCAACATATCAGATTGCAATGTTCATTAATATGTTCACATGTGGTTAAGCTTGAGTTGCACAGGGCAGTCCATCGGTGCTCGCCCGATGATGGCGGTCACAGGTGCAAATCTGTCAGGACCAGTGGACTGCTAAAATAAAAAATACATAATGAATTCATTCACTTTAGGCCTACAGTAGGCCTATATTTCCTTATATAGATTTACATAAAATTTATCAATATGATACTATCCTTGCCAAACCTTGATCGACCAGGTAGGGTTATTAAAATAATAGTATGAATCAAGATTTCTCGCTTGAAATCATGGGCCAAAACATTTATTATCCCAATGCGCGTGCACAGCCATTTTGTTCTCTCTTTTTTTGGGGGGGTCACATTTACCCTGCAAATTGCTGACGCCCTCTTCGTTCCTTGGTCACAAACAGAACAAAATGAATACCAATTACAACTTCCTATACTTAAAAAATGGTAACTTTTCATATCACTAAACGATTATTTGCAGAAATTATTTTGGGTCAAACATCATTTAATTGTCTGACCTTAATCCAAGCAGAGAGGATTCTATGAATGCTGCAATTTTTTTTTAACCATTAAAAAAATGGTTTGATGTAGAGGACAATATAAAATCTAGAATGAAATGCAATAAAATACAGATATTATTCCAAAGAAATATGGTTTTGAAATGTCATCCAAAACAAATATTTTAATCACAATTAAAGCTAAAAAAAAAGTAGTACATGTATGTGAACATTTTAATGTTTGACCTTTATCCATTGATGATTGTGGTTTATACAGCAGGTAATAATAAAATGTATGCACCCTCCTGCAGCTCTTTTGCAACTCTAAACAAAATCAAGATATTCCAAAGCTGGGTCTCAATAGTTTATACATGTAGCTTACTGAAAGAAATAAACAAAACCCAACTATCATTATACAAAATCTGAAAACAAATTATATATAAGGGTCTGATAATCCATTTTATCTGAGTGTACTTGGACCTTTGATACATACATGTAAGCCAACATGATCACACTGAACATGCAGGATAATCAAACATACATGTAGTACATTTACAATTTTACATCCCCTCTCCCTTTCATGATTATTGTGCCGAACGGGTGATTTCAAGTTCGGTGTTGGCCTTGGTGTTGGTGTTAGTGTTGAAATTTCGATTGTTTCACCTAGCTCCAAAACTTATTCAGAGTTTTTAAAACTGATTGTCATCTCAACAACTAGTGAGTGACTTTTTGGGACCATCTTCATTTTATGTTTCATGTTATAATCGTGTAAAAATTGACCCAACACCAAAAGGTCAACACTGAACTTGAACTCACCCAACGTACACTTGCAAAATAGGGCTCCACATTATGGTGCAATTTTTCCGCTCTCCGCTTTGATACTGGTGTTTTTGGCAGAGATTTTATTGCTTTGATTATTTATAATGTATAATACAGTGAATATTCATGAAAAGTTGCCAAACATGAGGGTACATACATGTACCTGTATGCATATGATTATCACGTACAGTACCAGAGTGCACAATGGCACTCTATATTCTGATGCAATTTTAGGGGTGAAAAACATATCGGGGTTCATGGTAGAAATGATATTGCAACCTCGTATAATTTTAAAATGAAATGAATATTTATGAAAACTGGCCAAATAGAAGGGTAATTGTAGACAAAGAAACCATACACCATATGATTATCCTGCAAATGTACACTAGTAACAATGAGGCTTTCTAATATTGTTGACATTTCTGGCAAGCAAATTAATTGAATTCATAGCAGAAGTTCATATGACTTCTTTGCTGTGTCCTGAAATGATATTGATTCCCAAATTTGATCAGCATTTTTGTTAATACAAGCCCTCAACTACATTCTGAACAGTCTTATATAAAAAAAATTAAGAAAAAATCTGTATTAAAAAAAAAAGACTTTTTGTGAAATGTGGAACAATTTGCGAAGTGAAACAGTGAAACAAAAGAATTATTCCTTGATAATTGAGTTAATATAAAATTGGCGAAAACTGAGGGTACATCAAAAAGGCAACAATCAATATGAAATAAATTGTCAGTGCATGGCTTTCCATTTTAGTTTGTACAGTTACATTGTACTTGGTATAATTGCTCCTTACAAAGGTGTTTACGTGTAAAGTAGAGTTTAAAAAATAAATAAGTGTGCCATGTTGGAAATGCAAACTTCATGGAACCCCCGTCCCCACTCCTCCATCAAAACAGCAGCTGGGTTGGGTTAACCCTAATAGTCCCAGGTACATAGATTCTTGCACAGGTTAAAACAGTTGCCCTATTTTATATAAATAGCATACTGTACACGTACCTGGGAGTTTCAAAAGTTGCACAAGATCTTTACTCATGCTACAGGTTTACCACAAGAAATGTTGAGTGGGTCATAATGCCTCCCTCCCCTTCCCGGACAATTGGGGTTTGATTTGTGAATGGTGAAAAAAGTAAAGAGCATACCTTTAGGTGCCAAATTGAGAACATCGCCACTGTGAAATGAGAGCTCTTTCTCTGAATCACCATCAAAATCAAACTCTGCTCTTCCAACTACATGATCCTCTTCACCTGCAGCCCATTCAGGACAACCTATAGCAAATACAACATGAAAGTCAAATCATCAAGGTCAAAATGTCAAGGTCACAGCATCAAGGTCAAATCACAAAGAACAATACTCTGCTCTTTCAACTACATGATCCTCTTCACCTGCAGCCCATTCAGGACAACCTACATAGCAAATACAACATGAAAGTCAAATCATCAAGGTCAAAATGTCAAGGTCACAGCATCAAGGTCAAATCACAAAGAACAATACTCTGCTCTTTCAACTACATGATCCTCTTCACCTGCAGCCCATTCAGGACAACCTATAGCAAATACAACATGAAAGTCAAATCATCAAGGTTAAAATCCTCAAGGTCAAAGCATCAAGGTCACAGCATCAAGATTAAATCATTAAAATCATACTCTGCTCTTCCAACTTCATGATCCTCTTCACCTGTAGCCAGTCAGGACAACCTGTATCAAATCAGGAACGTCAAATCAAGGCCAAAGTCAAAACAGCAAAGTCGAATCATTGGGGTCAAGGTAACATAATACAACCATACTCTGCTCTCATTTTCTAATGACTAGATGATTTATCAAGTGATGTCCAGTCCGAATCCTTTGTATCCCCAACAAAAATAAATCCACTCTCATGCTTTTCAAAGGGAAGATGATCAACATGGACATTGTTATGTTAGTCAAATTTTGTTTTGGTTTTAAATTAAAAAAACATTAAAATTAAATTTGACACCCCAAAAGCTTTTTGGTATTAAAAGAATTTGAAGATAGACTTGAAGATAGACAAAGCAATGACTTACTATCTGGTTCTTCTTCACTTGAAGACAGTAGTTTCCAGATGATGTAAGGACCTCCAACAACTACAGCAAAAAACATGAAGATGGGCCATGAGGGCGCTCTCTTCTGCTTCCCTCCGGAAGGCATCAATGACACTGCTCCTTCTGCTGCTTGGCTTTCTGCTTCCAACCAAATTTCCTCTGCAAACTCATGAGTCCTTAACCCTAACAGAACCAGTAACTTCCTGTAGATGTACCGCAGGAACCTGAAGAGGGCTATTGCGGAGAAGATCTTCGCAAGATGAATCTTCAGACGGGAGAAGTGTTCAGCAACACCTAGGACAGCTCTGAAGCTGTTGTATACCGTGTGGAAGGTAGACTCGAGCATCATGCTGACGGATGCAAACGCTTGGACGATGCTCTCTATCGACTGGAAGGCAGGTCTGCTGCTTTCTTCTGCTTGCTGAACAAATCGACTGTATGGCTCGTTACCTGCGCCCATCCCTCGGCCATACCCCATACCACCATACATGCCTCCTACAGATCCACCATACATCCCGCCATATCCTCCATACATTCCTCCCCCATAGGACCCCATCCCCATCCCTCCATATGAGCCTCCATATCCATAGCGATTCACCATACTCCCTGACATGAGAGAGCTTTGTTGGCTAGGTCTGGTGGGAAGCGGTGGGGGTGTTCGCTGCACAGACGCTGAAGAGTGGTAGTTCCTCTGGGTATTTGGTAAGCCTGTGGTTGACCTTTGGTTGACATGCTGGTTGCTAAAAACAAAGAGATTTTTGTTCAAAGGTCAATAGTGCCATAAGAGAGTATTAATGCTTAATAATACTTTCAGTATCCTTTATTCTGACTCACATGTACGATGGCTATTTTAAAATGAATTGCAACAAAAATAGAGGTTCAGTTGTCAAGGAAATAACTCTTTTCCCACATGTACTTGAAGTCTACCAGTTGAGGCACACAGCCAATACCGGAAAAAGTTTCCCATATCAGATTTAATTTCCTCACACTTATTATTCACGGTCGATTTCAAAACAACGCATGCGATCAGTCGTTTGTCCAATCGCATGTGATGTTTTGAAATCGGCAGTGAATATTACATGTGAGGAAATGCAAATACTGGCCCAAAATCACCATTTTTTAGGATAACTGGAGAATGGACACGGAGTGAAATACGGATTGAGTAAGAAATTAAGCTATTTTTCTTTCTCGTTATATTTTATTCTATAATTTTTACAATAAATAACACTTCCATCCCAACTTTGTCACTCTGAATATCTGATTGAGATCGAGTTCACCATCCCAAAGTTCGGGTAGGTGGAGAGTAGTGTAGCGGTCACCCAGGCCAAGGGTTAATTACATCATGCCTGTGGGGAATCTACAGGTAGGACTATGGTATGCCAATGCTGAACACAGCACACAATTTAAAAAATCATTAAAATATCACTTTTGCGACCAAAAATACTAATTTCCATACAGTTTCAATTTATTTTTCATTAGTCACCAGGGCACTCGAAAACTTGAATTTGGGGCATATATTTGTGTATGCCCTCTATTGTTGGAAAGTAAATATGGCACAACAATTGTAGTTTTTCAATCTTTTTTTTTTATTAAGGAAAAATAAAATAAAGAATCAAATTTACTTAAGAGCCAAATTATATTATATATAGCTGTAATGGAACTTGACAGTGTCAAAAATCAGGCATTTGAGTCACCAAAAAGAGAAAATAAGCCAAACATTGACAACCTTATTTCACCACAAAAGGAGGAGTAACAGAGAACAAGGTTATATCATAACCTTGTCAATAGAATGAGTGTGTAGCAGTAGTGAAGAGGAGTGGAGCCTGCACGAACTTCCCTCGAGTGAGGTATTTAAGGCTTTGCTTTTAATGTGGAAAAATACTTTGAAATACTTCGGTAATCATTCCCAGACAATAATTATGAACAATTTGGATGTGTACTTAGCCAGGCGGTTTCTTGAGAGTACAAATCATTTACTGATGTAGGCTTACTCTCAATGAAGCCTGGTGTTCCTTCCCATTCATGTGCGTGTACCGCAAAAAACCAGAAACTTTCGCCCCCCGAGATTTCTACTTTCCTTCTAAAAGATCTAGCCCTAAATCATGTACATGAACATGGGATACAACTTCATTTCCGACTTTTTTGTGCCATCAATTTTATTTTTAAATAAGAATTCATCAAAAAATGAGAAAAATATTATGAAAAGACCAAAGAGACTTGCCCCATGTTTACGCCGCCTTCTTGTTTCCTATTGTTACACGACGCACGCATCTGTAACATTGGTGAAGAACAATAGGAAATAAAATCGATGGCGCAGAAATGTTGGAAATGAAATGGTATCCCATGTAGGGCTAGATCTTTTAGAAGGAAAGTAGAAATCTCGGGGGAAAAAGGTTTCAGACTTTCAGGTTTTTTGGCAGTACACGCACATGAATGGGAAGGAACACGTCCTGGCTTCATTGAGAGTAACCCAGGGAACTCCCGCCCACGTAACAAAATGGCCGATTGAGACTGGGGTAGAAAGAGAGAACTTTTCATTTTTTAAGGTTCCAGTTTATGCCCAGATGTCAGGAAACTGCCACTCGTTAGACCTTCATCCATATAATCGTGGTAAATGCTTGATTTCTGTTTTAACTATTTATTCGGAGAATTATTTTGACCAGGCTCACGCTAGTCAGGTGAGTATGGTCAACACGTAAGGTCCTGGGCTCCCGACCGCTACGCGGGCGGGAGTTCCCTGGGTTACATTGAGAGTAAACCTACGTCAGTAGGCCTAGTCAGGCTAGTGTAGTCTTAACGTCTTAGGGATTTGTGCCCCAGCTGGCTCTCCTTAGCTACACCACAACTTAAAAACCCTGGGTTTACTTTAAACCCGAGTTCAGAATACGTACGGGAATGGGTCAATCTCAATGAATCGATGCTCGTTATTAAAGTGATTGGTTAACATTGGTTTGACTTTTAAAAAACCTGAGCTAGAAGGTCACACTTGTTACCTGTGTCTGCGATATGTTCCAAAAATGAAGCCCAGAAAAATTTGCGTTCGAAAATGTTTATTTAGTGCTTCAAAAATTGAAAAATAAAGTGACCGGAAACACCATCTTAATTTCATCCCATACACTTATGTGTACTATTTAGGTGTCTGTAAGATGCCTATTTACAAAATTGGGGTTTGCCTTGTAGTTTTAGCTTTTCATTTTCAATAATGGTTGTTTTCAGGGTTTATTAGTTCTAATACATGCACTTGTACACATGTTTCATCCTGGTTTGAGAATTTTTTAAATCGGCTGCTCACAAAGTTAAAGAATACCTTTAACCCAGGGAACTTCCATCCCACCTGCTACGCGGGCGGGAGCCCAGGACCTTACGTGTAATTTAGCATACTCACCTGACAAGCGTGAAGTATGGTCAAAATAATTATCCGAATAGTTAAAACAGATATCAAGCACTTACCACGATTATATGGATGAAGGTCTAACGAGTGGCAGTTTCCTGACATCTGGGCACAAACTGGAACCTCAAAAAAAACAAAAAGTTCTCTCCTACCCCCGTCTCGATCGGCCATTTTTGTTATGAATCGTAACAAAATGGCCGATCGAGACTGGGGTAGAGGGAGAGAACTTTTCATTTTTTTGAGGTTCCAGTTTGTGCCCAGATGTCAGGAAACTGCCACTCGTTAGACCTTCATCCATATAATCATGGTGCTTTATTTCTGTTTTAACTATTTATTCAGAGAATTATTTTGACCATATTTCACGCTTGTCAGGTGAGTACCGTATTACTTTACACGTAATGTCCTGGGTTAGCTCGTTATATGGGCGGAGTCATGCAGACTTAGACAGCTGGCAGCCGTCTGTTTCGAGGAGTTTCTTAACATTTTAATATTTCTATTTTTTTATTTCTCCTCGTACACAGACGGCTCGCTATCGTGCAGCCACCATTAGGGGACTTGCAATGCAAAATCCCCCCATCGGGGCTCTTCAATTTTTGTCTTTAATGAATAAAAATTTTGAAAATTAACGCGACCAAAATGCAAATTTATATTCCCTCTTGGCATTAATTGCCCCAAAAAGGAGAAAAATGAAGTTAAAAGGAACAAAAACAGTGACTTACCTCGGCTGTCACGCAAATTCACTTCCCCGTTTTATCTGATCTTAAGTACATAAACATATGGCCATTGAGTCCCCAGGGCCTGTACAGATCGCGCTAGAACTTCGGTCTCTGTATTTGGTGAGTGAAGCCAACGGAGTTCAGCTGAACAACCAACAAAACAGAGACCGAAGCTGTTGGTCTGACTAAGCTCAGCTCAGTCAAGTCAAGGTGTCCTTGATCACCACTTACATAAATCACTACGCATCGGACTACACAGAGCTTTGCAGCGAGGACTCACTTCGGTGCCACATAAATCCATCTCTGAACAATTACAACCATGAAATAGACCTTGTTATTAATACTATAAAAGTGATATAAAATAAAGAACCACTTACAGCATTGCTTGGTCGGCTGGGTATCCTAAAGAAGGATTTATTGAGCCTCTTTTCTCCCATGGTTTCGGCGGAGCGGCCATTGCACAATCCGTTACTGCTAATTTTTGTATTACGTCATGACCTCTCTCTAGCTAGTTAGCTAGCTAGCGCTAGCAAGATCATCCCGATCCCCTCTCTCTCTCTCAGGGGCAGCTAAAACGGGGGGGGGCTTCATCCCCCCACTTTTTTGGCACAATCGTAATATAGTCCCAAATCCCAAAATGGGAATTATTAGAATCACACCTACCAGAACGCATGAAAATAATTTCTTTTTTCTAAAACCGTATACAAAAGCTTAAAAATGACCATAGGATTTATTTTTTGCATGGTCAGCCCCCCACTTTTGGCTCAGCCCCCCCCCCATTTTGAAAACCATTGTCTCTCTCTCTCCCCCCTCCTTAATTCTTACTTTCTTCCTGTTTCTCACACTCTCCTATCTATCTGTATTTCTTTACTTCCCTTCCCCTCCTTAAAGATCCCTAGCTGTCTGACCCTAACGTGCCACCCCAAATCCAATTATGGCAAATACCATGGTAACTAGGGCTCAGCAGCCAATCATAATCAAGGTTTCCATGGTGGTTGCCATAATGGCAAAGTTACAGCAGTTCCAATTCCTAATATGAATCGGGGCAGCAGGCTCTGAAATCTAGTCGATCAAGTCACGCAACCCCCCCCCCCCCTCCCCCATTAAAAGGATTGGAATGATTTAATACAAAACAAAATGAATACATTTTAGACTTCCCTATATCAAAATTTTGCAGCACAGTAAAATTGAAGGTTTGATGAAAATCTAAAAAAAGAATAAGATTTATCTATTATTAAACTTTTTTTAATATTGTGACATCATAATCATTATGCGAGCAGCTCTTCCAAAAACATGAAAATACCATCTGAATGATCTGACCATGATTTTCTAGCATGTTCAGCCCCACTCCTCCCCCCCCCCCCTTTCAAAACCATTCTGCTGCTTGTCTTCCATACATCACATGATATAAATTAGAATTCCATCTAAATTTGTGATACAAGAAGTTTTCATCTTTGCAAGCAAAGGATGAACATTATCGTATTATTTTTAGAGGTCGCACTGTTGCAAGTTAACTCGCACTGATAGTCTCCATGGCAGCCGTACTCGTTGACAGTCATTTTATTTAGTTCCATAATAGAAAAGTAAGCAAGAATCCTCACCTAGAGCCTATTCCCACCTCATGACTAGTAAATTGGTTGAAAACAAATTGACAAAACACATGAAAACACTCTCACATATACTACAGTATAATTTCTTTATTACATTATGGGGAACAGACTGAAAATAGAGCTCAGAGACTGACATACGTACAAAATAACTTACTAACCAGACATATGTTTTAAATAAAATACAAGATAAACAAAGTGATCTTAAATTGTATCTGACAAAATGGAAGGAATCCGAGGAACATTTTCATTGAGAGCTTTATCAGTGAATTCCAATGACTAATTTTCCCACAGTCAATCTGTTGCAAAGAAATTCAGTAGCTTATAACATCTATCATTGTAAATATCAGCCAAAACACTTCATGGAAAGCTCCCCTAATGCTGGCTTTATTAATTTAAGAAGATGGACTGCGACAAAAATGTTATGTTTTTAGAATACCAGTTATCATAAATCAATTCAGGTGCCCATATTTGTTTTTCGTGAAAAAAAATGCTGTTGTATAACTTTAATCCCAAAGTTTGAATGCTTCTTTGTGAAAATAAAACAAGATAACAAGAAATCGCTGAAACATAATCTGCACTATCAACCACGAATGCACAAAAGCGGTTTCAGAAACCAGCAGTGGCAATATAATTGGTCCATCATAATTCCTTGACTTTTGACTCTATTGACTTTGGCCGTTACTGCAAAATGGCTTGCCTTCATAGAAAATATAATTTCTAATCTTATCTTAATTTCCTAAGAAGATTATCAGACTCTGGTCAGTAAAATTTCAGTTAATCATAAGGATTAAAGATAAATTCTAGTTTTGGTAACGATCTCAAATGACTTTTTACAGAATCTAATATAATGACCACCCAAGTGTCTGTTTGTATGAATAAAAAATATGTGCCAAAGGATTCTGAAAGAAATTGTGTAATTGTTGAGAAATAAGCAAAATAAGCGCGGATTCGGTCACTTCCGTCGGGTCTTTATTCCAGCAATAATAATACACTGTCCCACGTGTGCCTATCTGTGTTGGTGATGTTCAGTGTGTGAACATTTTTCAGCGTAGATTTCAAGATTTCACAAAGTTCAGTTTATTTAACTGTACCAGATCTAGATCCTTGATGATATACTGACAATTAAGCCTAGTTTTATAGACTTTCTCATGAAATCAGTGTTTACTGCAACTACTGGTATTTCTCTTTAACGCTTGCCCGATGTTCATATGAATTACTGGGCATGCTCAAGAAAAAGTTTGATATCACAGAGGTGGTTTGTAAAACCACAATTTACATACAAGTACATTTCATGTATATGTTTCTTTGAATTCTTTCAACAATCTACTTATAAAGAGGTCCAATAATAAATGCACATTTTTCTCAAAATTGAACTTAGTTCATGCTTGTCTTTATATGGTGTGACAATGTAATGGCCACTTTGACTTTCCGATTGCATAAAATTTGAACTATGATACATTTGATATCAAACCGTAGCTATCAAACAGTAACTACAATGGTGACAGTGCCCAAAGACTAATAAATCATCTCATAACCAGTTGGTCTAATATCCATTTCATTTTCATTCATTTTGCACAATTAACACTTAAGTTTAATTGGACCAAATGGTATATGGACTAAATGGCTATTGGACCAACTGGTTATTAGACAAAAAGGTGAATTGACGAATTGACAATTACACCAAATAATAGTAGACGAGTTGGCAATTGGACGAATTGGCATTAGACCAATTTGAAATAAACATGTACATGTATTAATTGCCACTTGGTCTACACCCACTTGGTCTACATTCTGTATTGTCTTGTAACAAAACCAGTTTGTCTTCCAACAATTTTGTCTCGTTGTAGCTTAGACAATTTTACCATTTTGTCCTATATACCAATTTGGTCTACAACCAACCACATGGTGCTAATGATTAGAGGAAACTTTTATGAACAAAGTCATTATTTGAAAAAGAGCAAAGAAGTAGGCAGAGTACAATAAGCCAGTTCGGAGTTCCATTCTGCGCATGTTCAGAAGAAGGTCATTTGTACTAGAGTCACATCGCGGTTTAATATGTAATAGAGATACAGCAACAACGTTGATGTCTTTATTATTCATATATTCTTTTGAGTTGGGTTTTTCATTAGATCCACAAAAAACAACAATGCATCCATTAGCGACTGGTATTTCACAGTTGGCCAAGTACATTGATAAAACAACATGCTAATGCATTCATAGCAGAAATGCAACAAATTTATTGTGGCTATTTTAGTCACCTGGTCTATGCAATTTCTGCATCCTGCTATGTTAGGCATGCTTACATATGCCTATTAGCTTGTATTGAAATCTGCCTACCATAATGAACGAAATGAAAGGTCCATTTGACCAAATCACCCATGAGGCAACTCCGAACTAGTCTATTAGTTCATCTGGGCATCGGACTAAAATGACAGCTAGTCCATACGATGATTAGACTAAATGGTAATAAGACTAAGACCAAATGGGTTTAGCCCACATGTGGTATTAGACAATCTGAGAAGTATACCAACTGCTTGTGAACCAAGTGGATTTAAAACTATGGGTTATAGGGACAAGCTTGATTTAGGCGAGAGAAAAAGAAGTCAGGAATGAGCACAAATACCCAATGAGGGAGTTTTACCCTAAGGCACCCTACCAAAAGAGAATGCCACATCTTTCTTGCTGGGATCCTATAAGCGTCTTTCAAAGGACAAGTCTACCCTAACAAGAAGTTGATTTGAATAAAAAGAGAAAGATCAAACAAGCATAACACTGAAAATTTCATCCACATCGGATGTAAAATAAAACAGTTATGACATTTTAAACTTTCACTTGATTTCATAAAACAGTTATATGCACATCCTGGTCGAAATGCCAATGAGCAGACTGATGATACACCCACTCACTATTTATTTTGTATTTTATAATATGAAAAGTGAAAAAATCTAATTTTCTCCTCATTGTCATGTGAAACAAAATTTGATTGCTCCCTGAACATGTGGAATTACTATTATCTAACAGTTTATGGTTCAGTCAAGTTGGTCCTTTTTGTCAAATCTGTAAAAATTGAAATATTGTATAATTCTAACAACAAACACAAAAGAAATAGTGAGTGAGGGACATCACTAACTCTATCATTTGCATATCACTGGGTTGTGCATAACACTTTTTATGAAAATAAGCGAAACTTTGAAATGACATAACTTTCTTATTTTACATCCGATTACATTAAAATTTTCAGCGTTATGCTCGTTGGATTTTTCTCTATCGACTCAAATCAAACATTTTCTGGGGTGGACTTGACCTTTAAACACTGACCCTCACGTTCATCCTAGCCACAATGATGAGGAACCCTGCGAAAGATACATCGTGCCTTTGAATTCCACTGTTAAGGAACTATGCGTCTTTTCGCAACAGCTTTCTCGGCACTTCCCATTGTTTCGACTACGATTAGTGTGGTCTTATTAAGTGATAAGATGCTTGCAGCATTCCTGCAAAAGAGATGCAGCATCGACTTTCGGTACAGCACCTTATGTGTGATGTCTTTAACCCATTTGATACTGAATGAGTTTGCTATAACACTTGTTTCCATAGACCCACATTCTGAAGTCGGGTTTAACTTAGACCACGGTCAAAGTCTGTGCTAAAATTATGGGGAGCCAAAAATTCAAAGATTTTGTTTATATTGCATATTTGTTGTTTACTATTTTGTTTCCTTTCACTTTCGTAATAAAGAAAAATACTTCGGAATCGTCATTCCCAGATAACTATTAATGATTTGAGTGTCGAATGAGCAAGTAAATTGGATGTGTACTGTTAAGGATTGTGCTCCAATTGGCTCTAAACAGTTAAACAACAACTTTAAACCAGGGTTTGATTTAAACCAGTGTTCAGAATACGGGCAGTAGACTCCAGCCCATATATGTGCGTGTCCAGTCTCCAACAGGTTAAGAATTCATCCTGCGATTTCTGTTTGTACTCATTATGATGAGTGGAAGGAAAGTCTGTACATACATGGAAATACGGTTACACTTCGTAATTCCGAAACACGTAAATTGCCTATACCTCGATGTTCGATAATCCGAACATTTGTGGCGTAATTCTGATGGTTCGTTAATCCGAAAAGGAAATGAGAGTCATAATTCCGAAGGTTTGTTAGTCCGAAAACAAAATGAGGTTCGTAATTCCGAAGGTTCGTTAATCTGAAAACAAAATGAAGTTCGTAATTCCGAAGGTTCGTTTGTTTGAAAATGAAATGAACAACGAACCTCATTTCGTTTTCGGATAAACGAACCCACGGAACAAACCTTATTTCGTTTTCGGATTAACGAACCTTCAGAACAACGAACCTCATTCTTTTTTCAGATTGTTGAACCTTCGGCACAACGAACCTTATTTCGCTTTCAGATTAACGAACCTTCGGAATATCCGAACCTTCGGAATAACGAAGCTTCGGAATTACGAATGTATACATGGAAATACAATGAAATAAAATGTACAGGGAAGGCTAATATTCAAATTCAAACTCAAAGTAGTTCGGGTCAAATGAATGGACTCTGACGTAGCCATCTTCTCCGCCGGTGCTGAATCTGTTGGTGAGAAACAAAAAAAATCGGAAATAGCAACAATTAATAAAAAAATTACATTATAAGAAAACTACTATGAAGGAGAGAGGGGAATTAAGAGGACACTGGTGAAGGTTGAAACAAATTGATTTTTGAACATGTTTTTAAATTGTGATTAAATGCACACTTCAATTTGGATGAACATTTTAAATTATTCTGAGGAAATAAAAAGGCTATTTTTTTAAGATAATTTTAATATTCTTTTACACAATTTACAATTCTCCTATGTATTCATGTATTGTAGCTATTTTTGAAAGCATTTGGTTTGCATTTGATGCTTGTAGTTGTCTCAATCTGCGAAAATAAATTTGAACTGGATTGAATTACTTGCACAACACATAAATTATGCACCTATTCAAACCTTACAGGCATTTGAACTAAAATCAGGAATGATTTTGCTCTAAAGAAGGACAGCGATCCCTATAGAAATTGTGTTGTGAAATCAAGAATGAATAGAATTCAGATTATTCTCTCAAACTTCAGAATAGTTGGGAGGTCAAAGATGTATGCTTTCCATTCAGAATACATTAAACAGTGAAGAAAACCCCTAATATTTGTAAACACACACATATAAAAAGCAATAATCATAATACACAATACTCCATATTGCCCAGGTAAAATTTTCACAATTTATTACAAAACAGGCCATAGGTCATTCTCAAAACTAAAAATTTCTCAATTACATTTTACAATTTGAAACATAGATCCTGTCAGAATATTGACTGACCGACTTTCATTTATGACATTCTCTATTCCAACAACTTACCCCATTCCATCAGGATGAAAAGCTACACTGTTGATTGGACCAAAATGACCTTTGACCTTGCCAAACTCCTCCTCAAAGATGGCATGGTAGAAACGAGCATCAAATTTACCAACCCTCCCTGAAGTAGTTGTAACGTCCATGGCTTCCTGACCGCCTCCTACCAATACCTGACATAGAAACAACACAATAATGCATTATTATGAGATAACACATTAATATTAGATAGCGCATTAACATAAGATAACACATTGATATAAGATAACACATTGTAAAGATAACACATTAATATTAGATAACACAATGTAAAGAGAACACATTAAGGGACAAGTCCAACCCAACAAAAACTTGATTTGAATAAAAAGAGAAAAATTAAACAAGTATAACACTGAAAATTTCATCAAAATCGGATGTAAAAAAAGAAAGTTATGACATTTTAAAGTTTCGCTTAATTTCACAAAACATTTATATGCATATCTCGATCGGTATGCAAATGAGGGAACTGATGACATCACTCACTCACTATTTCTTTTGTATTTCGTTATATGAAATATTTTGATTTTCTCGTCATTGTCATGTGAAATGAAGTTTCATTCCTCCCTGAACAAGTGGAATTCCATTATTTTAACATTTTCTGCTTCAGGCAAGGAGGTCCTAATTATCATCAAATTCATAAAAATTGAAATATTGTAGAATTCAAACAATAAAAAACAAAAGAAATAGTGAGTGAGTGAGTGACATCATCGACTCTCTCATTTGGATGAAACTGGCTCGTTCATATAACTATTTTGTTAAAAAATAAGTGAAACTTTGAAATGCCATAACTTTCTTATTTTACATCCGATTTTGATGAAATTTTCAGCATTGTGCTAGTCTGATTTTTCTCTATTGATTCAAGTCAACATTTTTCTGAGGTGGACTTGACCTTTAATATTACATAACACATTACTATAATATAACACAGTAGTATAAGATACATGTAACAAATTACTATGAGATAACACATTAATATAAGATAACACATTGATGAAAGATAACACATTAATATAAGATAACACATTCATATATTAAAGTTATAAGATAATATATTAATAAGAGATAACACATTCATATAAGTTAAAAGATAACATATTAATAAAAGATAACACCAAACTTTTTTTCCTGAATAGGTTGGGTTTAGATGCGATGATAATACTTACATGATCTTTAATAGGGGATAAAGCAGCTGAATTCACAGGTCTTTCTGTCTTATACGTCTTCAGAAGGGTGAGATCAGGTAACTCAATTAGCTGAACAAGGAACAACAAAAAAATGAGACATAATGAATTATTCATTTAGCATGAATACTATAATAAAATATCAAAAATAGAGAGCAAGATTCTATTTCAAATCATTCAGTCAGGCATGACATTCCCCTCTGAAAAAAAATCAGAAAAATAGTGAAGAGTCGTGAAGACATCCCCGAAGTCCGAGGTGCCCCAGTAGGGGTTACAAGCTCTTGAATAGTAAAAAAATCGAAAGAGTTGTTACAAGATTTGTCTGCATTATATTCTTATCATTTGAATTTATAAAAAAGCAGTAAAAAACAGCATGAGAATGTTCTTGGGAAAGGATTTCCCGTTTAAAACAAATCTGGAAAAAAATATTTTAAAAAATCGGAATTCCAATTTTAGTCGGGATAACATCAGGCCTGTTCAGTTTACTCAACAAACTGGTTGATCAAATTGTGACAAACAACAAACATATCATGAGAACAATACCATCAAAATTGTCAGATATTTATTTCCAAGAGCAGGTAATTCAATAGATCTTATCAATACAGAAACAAGACATAACAAAAAATATTTTTAAAAAAGGAAATTTTCAGATTACTAAAGTACATAAGTAAAATTATTGTTTTAAAGTCCAAGTGGACATTGCTCTATTACAAAATAAGACAATTTGAGTGACGGACTATACAAAATGTGATTGATACTTATCAATAGGCCTACTTATGATATCAGTTAATTGTATGGGCAAACCATCCAGAAGCTATACAGCATCATTTCGTGCATGTATGTGTACAATGGATTCAGAACTACATATTCACATATCATGAATCTGGCCACAAAAGATATGTGATATGCTGTGCAGAGGAAAAAAAGGCAGTGTCATGGTGACATATTAGCACTATGTACACGTTTTAATGAGTATAGAACAGACATATTGCACAGAACATATTGGTTAGAATCCCTATGTATTTTATGTTCACTCAAGCACAATCTCCCAAATCTCTCAAAGAAAATACTGGTAGTCAAAACAAAACTACATCTATCTCACCTTAGATGTGCAATCCTTAGATGCTGTGATAACCATGTCGTACTTGCTGTGTTTCTGAATGTCATTGATTTGTTTCTGGTGAATATCAATTGTTGATCCTATGGAATCTCGCATCTGGGGATTAGAAAAGGGAGAACTCTGAGGGTATCTTGCATATATATTTCAATTGATTAGTCAATTCATCATTTCCCTCCCTCCTCCCTTTTAATTTAATGGCATGAAGACAAATCGCACAAATGCGATAATTGAGCTGTATCCCCCACCAAATATGACCTTATTACAGAGCTGCCAACCTGAACAAGAACATTTCAGTATTTTCAAGGCTGAAAATCAGTATTTTGGTGAGGAAATTCGTATTTTCACAGGAATACCATAGGACAACACATAAACTGAAACTTAATAAATCAGTATTTTGCATGAAACCATCAGTATTCTTCTCTATTTTCTGTACTAAATACGGAAAATCAGTACTACTTGGCATCTCTGTTAAAGCATGAGGATCAGATTGAGCCTTACATATTATGCATTTGGTTTCTGTTACTGTCATTCTCATTTGTCATATCCTCCACTATAAGGAAATTTGTCTTATATACAGGCCTTTGACACATCATTTACATGTACCTATACATTCCATAAATCAACATCAATATAGAATATAGGCACATCATGTCCAGTAACAAAACTTCAAAGCATGAGAGCAGAATTTGCACATTTCATAATACAAGTGCCACAATCATACATTATGTACATGTACAGAGAGTGGTTCCATTACTTTTTTCCTCTGGCATGCTCAATAGCAAAGGTTGCAAATGAGCATTGGAAAATCAGGGAAATTTCTAAATATATGACAAATATCAAGTGCAGGCAAGTAAAAAGATTAATCAATTGAACTCCATGTGTGATCCCATGGTAACTGTAGTGTTAATTCAAAGAGGTTTGTAATTTAACCATAATAAGACTGAATTAGCCCACCCCTTTGCGATAATTCTGCTGCACAAACTTTTTTGACTGTGCCACTCACTGACTTTAATTTCAAGTCTTGTGCAACATATGACCCACAGGGCACGCGGTTCCAAAGTTACACAACATTTCATAAGTGCATGCAGACCCCAAATTCCTCAAAAACGTGAATTTGTGTCCGATGCAAATAGTCTTTTTAGCCAAAATTCATGAATGTATCATTATTTTTCCTTTTACTGATTAAAATCAATTGAATTTCATCTGGTTTATGGTAAAAACAAAGTCCCAGACAATTTCAATTAAAAAAAATAAAAAAAACAAAGAAATACATGAGAAATAACATAAGAAAATAAATGTTAAGTTGAAATATTTTATGAGTACTATACATTTGATGAGACTCCTGTAAAGAGTCTGTGAACCAAAAGTTAGCATGTTAGGGGCATTATTTAGTTAATTAGAGTAAACTTTTAAAGTAAGTAAACTTAGGCGTTGAAATAGCCCATTCTATTTTTTAGGGTTAAATGGGGTTTGCAATAAGGTCAATTATTGGGTGGTGTTGAACTGTAATCAAACAATATCTCAGAAATAATTTGAGGTAAAAGTAAGTAGTTGCAGAAAATAAATATTTCATGAGAAAGTCTTTAAAATCAAGGTTACTTGTCACCGTATTATCAAAGATCTAGATCTGGTAAATTAATGTAAGCTTATCTGTGTGAAATCATGAAATCTTAGCTAGACCCGATAACTCTGATGTTCACTAATGCAGAAAAGCACACATGGGATAATTGCTTGGTAAAATTTGCTGGAAATCCATGCTTATATGCATTTTGCTCATTTTTTTTCAGCAATGACACACTTCCTTCCAGAGTCATTTGGCACAATATTTTTATTTATACATACAAACACATGGGTAAACATTTCTTTGGATTCTATTCGAACTCATGCTGAGATCCTTAACACAACTGATATTTCACATGTATGTGCATCTTTCATGCTAGCTCTATTAAAGGCACTATTTGTAAGCATGAATTAAACTCACAAATCTGTCAGATGGGGGAATCATTTATAATTACTTTACATCAAATCATTTATGACAGCTGGGCCCTGAAAATGATTTTTAAAGAGGGGGTACTGAGTTAAGGTGACTTTGGTCAGAAAAAAAAAGAGAGACAAGTAATTTACAAGTTGATTTTCGTCCACCCCCACCCCCGTTTTCCAGGACTAACTTGCGATCAATTGCAAGTCTATTTTCGGTGCCTGAATCAATCATATTTCTTGTAATTCATTGTAAATTTGTGATTGATTGCTTATCTGCTCCTTGAAACAAGGACTGTAATATGACTTGCTACAGCTAAGTAAGACTGATCTATTAATTGTAAAATTTCAACAGAATATTTTCGATCGATTGTGAATATTTTCTTGCAACACCCCCTATGCGTAGTAGCTCATAAATACCTGTATATCCCAAAGCGTTAGTTCCCCATTCTCATGACCAGTTAATATAGCAGTATCTTGAAAGGTCCATATTGCTGATGTGATCTTGGCTGTATCCATCGGTATCCTCATGAATGGGTTGTTATTTTCTAATCAAATAGAAAAAAATCATCAAAACATTTCTTTTCAATTCCTTTTAATTCTTGAAAATCACCTTGAGCACTCTACAGAGTGGATTCAGCTGGATATAAGTCCAACATACTATTTTTATCAAAAAAGTTACTAGTAATGAAACAACATTTCTGGTATGAACCTAAAGGATCCTGTTTCATAAAAAGTTACAATTGTTGTAACTTTGCCATCATGACAACCACCAGGGTAACCTTGATTTTCATTGGCTGCAGCTGAGCCCTGTTGCCATGCATGGTAGTTGCCATAATGGCAAAGTTACAACAGTGCAAGTCCCTTATGAAACGGGCCCCAGTAATGATTTCATTTTTTTATAACACAGTCGACCTTTTTCAGGTCAAATCCAATGACACTAATTAAACATCTAATATTGAAAGCTTGGAAAGGCATGGTTCAACACTATTTCCCAAACATGATTTATTATCATAAATATATATTTTGAAGGGTAAATATGAACAAAAGAGATAACGATATAGAGCACCATACCACACACTATTACTACTCCAAAATGGGCTACTGTATAAGCTTATATTTTTATGGCTTTCACGAATTGCCAAAAAAATATTGGCACATATACAATAAAATATATAGTAATCAGTGCCAATGGGTCAGATGCATGCAAAGTAGCAAGTGTTTTTTCTAGTCTTTTGCTTGACTTTTGCTCAATTCCGTATGCATAAAAATGAGAGAGCAAATGCTTTTGCTAGTAAGTTCAAGCAATCGCTAACTGACTGCTAGCATTTCCTTGATGATTAAGCCATTGCTAAAAAGCATATGCATACAACGAACATTTCGCTTGTGCGTTTAATCACTACGGAAAGCCAGCAAAGTCAACATATAAAATGCTTGTTTTTTAAAAAAGAATTCTAAATATGAATGTATATCCATAAATTCGTTGATTTCTTGAAAATTTGGTGGGTCTTCCTTTGTTTACAAAGAAAATTTTGCAAATTTCCTATAGAAGAAATCATGACACCATGGATTTCCACAGTTAAGATTGATAGGATCAATCATAAATCTTTGTAAGAGGGGGCCATGATGTCCATTCATGAATTTAGTTTTGTTGAAAATTCAGCGTGGTTATCTTCGTTTACAAATAACTATGTACAAAAGTCATGAGGAAAAAAGTTATTGTACTTGAGGTTGATCAGGGCCCCGTCTTACAAAGAGTTACGATTGATCCAATCATTCGTAACTCTATGGAAAGCCATCAGTGTCATAATGTTTCCTACAGGAATTGTGCACAATGTCCTTTGTAAACAAAGAGAAGCACACTGACTTTTCAAGACAACGATGAATGCATGAATATACATCATACATGTAGCTGGAAAATATTTTGAACAAACATGCCTAATATATGTTGACATTGCTGGCCGTCCATAGTTGCGATCCATCGGATCAAGCAACTCTTAATAAGACGGGGCCCAGATCAATCAACACTCTTTGTACAAGTTAGATGGGCCCAGGTTGCATGAAGCTATTCATCACGAGGTTTACCTATTTGATCGGGATCTCTCTCATCATACACACATAAATCACTAGTCTGACCCATAGTACGATCTGTGGTAGTGAAGAAGTAATTACTGCTGTAACTGAACCCACACGTCCTCACAGCTGACTTGTATTCCAGCTCTACTGTACATTTACCTGTAAGGGGCGAATAAAAGACATGCATGCTCTTAAAGATAAATACCAGTTGTGGCAATGATTTGAAAAATCAGTTCGAACAGCAGCTAATAAAATTACCACCAAAGTGGTGTATGTAAATTAAAAATTATATGCCAAATAGCTCTGAAAGAAAATGCGTAATGCTGAGAAATGAGCAAAATAAGCACAGAATTCCATCAAATGTCAGGTATTTTTCGAAGCAATATTAATACACTGTCCCAAATATGCTTTTCTGTGTTGGTGATCATTAGAATTATCGATTTTGAGCTAAGATTTCATGATTTTACAAAAATAAGTTTACATTAATGTACCAAATCGTGATGTATGATAATATTTTGACATTTAAAAGACTTTCTCATGAAATTGTTTACTGCAACTACTGTCTTTTACCTTTAAAGAGAAATTCCAGTAGTTGCAGTAAACACTGACTTCATGAGAAAGTCTGTATTAACAAGGCTTAATTGTCAGTATATCATCGAGGATCTAGATCTGGTACAGTTACATTAACTGAACTTTGTGAAATCTTGAAATCTACGCTGAAAAATGTTCACACCGAAAATCCCCAACACAGATAAGCGCACGTGGGACAATGTATAATTATTGCTTAGAGCGTTGGGCTGTGATTATTTGCTGATTTCTCAGCAATTACATAATTTCTTCCAGAATCCTTTGGCACATGCGTTTTATTTATACAAACAGACACTTTGGTGGTCATTTCATTGGATTCTGTACGAACTCATTTTGATATCGTTACCAAAACTAGCATTTACCTTTAAGTTAGATTTTTCAGACCCTGTTTTCATCCACACATTACACATACATAATACAGAGCTATGGAAAACAAATGAAGAGGTCCTGATATTCCTACATAGGATATAAAATATAAACTGTAAATTATGTTTTTCTGTTGCCGGTCCCCGTTTATGGAATTCACTCCCATCGGAAGTCTTGCCAGTCGAGAGAGCTATTCCACAACAAATTGAAAACTTTCCTCATTAAGGAAGCATTTCATTAATTGTTGTGGGATCTGACCTACTTTATTTTGACAACCAACTTTAACTGATTGTGTATTTTTTTCCTGTCAATTTGTTCAAGTTTTGTGTATTTATCAATTTCATTTTCTGAATTGTATAAGTAGTTGATTGTGCACCTTGAGTGTCATTGACAGATTTGTGCACTATACAAATCTGAAATTATTTTTATTATTATTATTATTATCATTATAGCAAAAATGGGTTGGTGAGTTCAAAACATGTCTTTACTGGTGTATACTGCACTATAGAAATTATTTGTCACAGTATTCATAATGCTACTGTTTAGGTGTCAATTACCGGTATCATCCTGTGCATGTATGTCTACAATGGATTCAAAACTACATATTCACATATCATGAATCTGGCCTCAAAAGATATGTGATATGCTGTGCAGAGGAAAAAAGGGCAGTGTCATGGTGACATATTAGCACAATGTACACGTTTTAATGAGTATAGATCAGACATATTGCACAGAACATATTGGTTAGAATCCCTATGTATTTTATGTTCACTCAAGCACCATCTCTTTAAAATGTCATAACTTTCTTATTTTACATCCGATTTTGATAAAAAAATTTCAGTGTTATGCTTGCTGAATTTTTCTCTATTCAAATCAAGTTTTTGTTGGGGTGGACTTGTCCTTTACGATCCAGCAGATAAGACAAGCTATCACTCCCTCAGCAAAAAAGACGTAGGCACCATCTTTCCCATGGATAAGCTTTGGGACGATACATGAAAAAAATTGAGGGGGATGATTTGGTGTTATAATAAATCTTTCTTACCAGTTTTGACGTCCCACATTCTCATAGTGTTGTCTGCACTTCCTGTAATTGCTTTGTGTGAATCCCCTTGTGAAATGGGTAGTTAAGGTGTATAAATACCACGAGAGATGAAATCTTTTGCTCAAATTACATGTAGTAAGGTGGAAATGAAAGACATGGATAGTGTTTATGAGGCAGTATCAAGTTGTTAAAGTAGCCCCCAACAAATTATTTTTTTGGCTGGTTCTTTCCATGTAGCCATAAAAAGGAGGTTCTGAGCTCTCCTAAAACTGGAAAAAAAAGCAATAAACATGACTATCACCTGCAAGCATCTTCCTTTCGTTTTATTTTTCTTATCGATCAGTATTTTCTTACAATTTTTGTTTTCAAAATCTCACCACAAGATGGGCACCTATCTTACATGTACTTGTCAATTGATGTAATGAGTGTTTGTAGGGGTTTCTTAAATTAAATTAAATTCTTAAATTCTGCATTTATCAGCCATAAAATCTAAACAATGCCTTTAACAATGTACTTTTTGTAAGCCTTATTTCTTATAATGTTCCCATGGCAATTCAACTTTACTATAGGGCACATGTAACTGGTAGAAATTAAAAAAGCACAAACAATGTCCAAGACCAATGAGAGGCGCAATGCAAGGCCAACCATCTGGGCATTGTGGCATGCACCTGTAATACAAGCAACATGTGGTAGTTACCAATTCATACACAGGTTCCAGGTTCGAGCCCTGTATATGTGTCTTTCACATGGTGACGCTAAAATTCGATCATAGGCATAATCATATCAGAGCCCAACTTACAAAGAGTTACGCTTGATCCAATCAATCGTAACTATGGAAAGCCAGCAACATCAACATCTAAAATTAATGTTTGTTCAAAATATTTTCTAGAAATGAGGTTTATTCATACATTCACTGTTTTCTTAAAAATTTGGTGTGCTTCTCTTTGTTTTCAAAGGGCATTGGGTAAATTTCCTAAAGAAAAAAAATTGACATTGATGGATTTCCACATACAGGTACTTGAGATTGATCAGATCAATTGCAACTCTATGTAAAGACTGGGCCCTCATCTGAAAAATCTCAGTTATACCCAAACACACACATCCACAATCATGGGTGTTGTGGCCTTGGTATTTAGTATTAAAAGGATACAGTCAACGTCAATACACCATACAGCTCCTGCATGACCATTAAACGTTCCTAACCTCTCGCCGTTGATGGAGTACCAGATATTAGGTGAGGTGTCTTTGGCGGTGGAGAATAGAAGGTCACCTTCACGGTTGTATTTGATCTGTGTGATGGACCTCTCGTGTCCAAAGAGAGCAATGGGTTTCTGGAAGAAAGAGAAAGTAAAGAGTTCAGAGTATGTCCAAAAGGGCTGTTATCGTTAAGAAAATTCTCTGTCGATGTATTGCTAACATATCTTATCGATAACGATAACCATCGACAAAAAACATAATCAATATTCATTTTTTTATGCATAATAGCAATGACACAATACTTGCATGGTCAACATTTGTATCTGCCACTGTACCAAGAATGCTTTATAACCCACGTTCATCGGATGTAAACAATTACATAACATATTTAAACAAACATATTTAGCATTTAAATTATACATCCCCACCTTTCACATTATTAGCATGATTTTAGGGTTGGATGAAGTTCTGTCAATAATTTGGGGGCTTTTTGAATATCTGAGCAGTCAACGTCTTTCCCCTATCCCCCATTTTGATATCATGCTGTACATCTTCGGACGTAGAGGGCAGTAACACACAGCCATGTGCTGCCTTCTACGGTTACGTTAGTTGGTCCTTTACTAAAAATTGAGCTTGCGCTTGTGATGTTTTCGATTCGATCAAAATAGAGTTGAGTGCAGTCACGATCATTGGATTGTCATGATTATAGCGAAGTGGGGGTGAGATCATGTTTTGTGGCTTGTAAGTATTCATATTGTGTTGAGATTTTGGAGTAATTTCTGTTGCTGGCCTGTGCAGTTTGAGGAAAAATATGTTTTCCACTATTTTCCTTTGGAAAAGCCACTTTTAATAGGCCATTTCCTTGAATTCTGTGAAATCGCGGAAGATCACCATGTCCCTACATAATAGCGGGTATTATCGACAACAAGAGAAACGCTATCGATATTTCTTTGTCTTCCGCTTGGCGACAGCACGCAAATCGCGCGATTTGCATGCTGTCGCCAAGCAGAAGACAAAGAAATCAAGATGGCGACGTAAACACGGCCGTAAGCTCTTCCCATCTTTTCATAACAAATCTCTTGTTTTTTAATGAATTCTTCTTTAAAAATGAAATCAATATCACAGAAATGTTGGAAATGAAGTTGGACCCCATGTACGTTTTAGGGCTAGATCTTTTAGAGGGAAAGTAGCATTCTCGGGGGCGAAAGTTTCTGGTTTTGTACTCGTATGTGGGGAAATATAGGTAGGGGTCCCAGGCGTTACACAACGAACAATTGTCCATAGACTGTGTACAACGGATAGATCGTCTCCGCACAGCGATTCGAAGACCGCTGATTGGTCAATCGCGCAGATCACGTCATGACCACGTGGTCCCAAAAATAATTCCTTCGGACTGCGTGCGGAAGTATCGATAGCGATAACGATATCCGGTCGCGTTGTGTACGCCGTTAATAGTTTTGGTTCGTGATCGGATCGCTCCGGTATCGATCGAAAATTATCGAAACTCTGCAATTTCATGCATATTCAAGCGACGCTCCGAAACCCGGAAGCCAATTGACTTTGTGCACGTTGCGATAGACTCTACAAATTCCAACGAACACGATGGCATATAGACGCTAATTCGTAAGATTTTGACGGAAAAGCAAGAAGTAATCGAAATTTGCTTACCTGTGCAGTATCGGTGAGAAAATAGATCCTCCGAGAATACCTTTCATAATTCATATAAAATACGGGAAAGTGAAATTCTAGGTCGATTTTGGTACGAGGTGATAGAGAATTGCACACTTGTTTTGGTGGAATTCTGTGTGGGGAAATAAAAGGCTTGCACTGCGCATGCTTACTATATTTTCATTCATAAATTGGTTCTCGGCAGGGGCTGGATGACGTCATGTAATAAGCAAAATAGTACACGACCGCTACGTTCACGCTCCGCTATCCGTTGTAAACAATTGTTCGTTGTGCGTTAGTGGGGAGTGACCATACATACGTACAGTATGACTTTCACTCCCCAAAACGCCCCAGGCTATTCCCGCAGACGCACGACATCAATCTTCATGATATGAGCTTTAGATAATGCAACTGGTATCGTTTTGGCCAAATCGTGGTTTTGGAAACCACTCATAGATTTGTGTACGCGCATTTGTGTACAAAGTAAATGGAGGTGGAAATAGGGAACCGTGCGTGCGACTGAATAAAGCGCTGCTGACTGCTGTATGAAGTGAATGGTGGTTACCTATTTCATATAAGGCAGTGTATACAGCCACACGCGTGTGTCTTTACCATCCAGCCACACGCGTGTGGTTATATCCAGAACACCTATCTGTGGATACCGCCACACGCCGCCAGTAATAACAGTAAAAGTAAAACACGTACCGCGGTATGTAGGTCTGACCGTCTATATCACGATCAAAATAACCTCATTTCTTCATTAAATTCTTACATTCTAAACCCCTTTGATTTCTTTAAATCGTTTCAATTTCATTCTCACCGTCTTCTTTCCTTGCTTTTCTTGTCTTGTTACAAAAGGCCGCCTGTTAAATAGGAAATTTTCACACTTTTTCTACTTGTGTCGATTCTCTACTGAATCTAGGCTATGTGCGCATATATACGTACGAAACCCAAACTGTGTATGTCTACTATATACTAGCGCTGCGCTAATGCTGTATGGGTCTTGCCACCGCGAAGGAAGCCAGAATCGACACAAGTAGAAAAAGAGAATTTGCTGTTAAACAGATGACCGTTTGTAACAAGACAAGAAAAGCAAGGAGAGAAGACGGTGAGAATGAAATTGAAACGATCTAAGGATATCAAAGGGGTTTAGAATGTAAGAATTTAATGAAGAAATGAGGTTATTTTGATCGTGATATAGACGGTCAGACATACGTGTTTTACTGTAATATTACTGGCGGCGTGTGGCGGTATCCACAGATATGTGTTCTGGATATAACCACACGCGTGTGGCTGGATGGTAAAGACACACGCGTGTGGCTGTATACACTGCCTTCACGATAATGCCATCGTTTTTTTCAACCCAGCTTGGTGGCCTTTTTCCACTCTCATCTCAACACCAACACAAACACATACACAGGATCATTACACCGAACTAGAAATCTCCCATTCAAAGCTCAGTCACAATGCATTAATTGACGTGCGTTCCCACGTATCTATTTCTGTGTCATGCGCTTTATTACTACTTTTTAACAGTCCTTTAATTCATAGTTAAGTTTAATATTTTTCTCAACAAATCATACATACGATACTACGTTACAATAAACATTCATACTTTACCATTTTGAAAAATAATATCAGTGCTAAATTAGAGAATCAGTGCAATCTTTCACGAAATTATGATACCAGCCGGTAGAATTTCGCAACACATGCGCGGGATCTAGACTAGTCTACGATCAGACGTTGTCAATTTTCGATGATATATAAGGGGTTTCCAACATCGTGTGGCATGGAAACCGGCATGGGAAGCGGGTGCGGAGGGGACCGGAGGGAAGGTGGAGAGAGGAGGGCTGAAGCACCCTCCCCAATTTTTTGGTTGGTAATCTATCATTTAAATCATTCGGCTTTGTTTACCAAATTAATACATGTGGGATATTCGCATACCCGGGTAGCATTATATTAGGGGAGTGCATGGTTTGACAAAAAAAAATAATAATTTCAGCTTTATATTTTTTTTCCTGCTTGCCAGTATTTTTTTTTATCTGGAATGAAGGACTTTGCTATTATTTTGTTTCTTTGCTTATTTTTTTTGGGGGGGGGTTATTTTGGGGGCCTTACATGTATGATTTTTTTTTAATCATCTGCATTGTTTTGGAAGTGAAAACTATTTTTGTGTGGGGGTGGGCTTGTCAATTTTTTGTTAAGCAAGCCAGTACCCCATCTTAGATAATCGTTGTCAGGATCTACGTATTATGAGTTGCACTCTCAGCTGAGCTAATAAGCAAAAAGTAACGGTATGTACGTGGCAAATCTCTGATCGAGTACACGTACGGCCTATATGCCCCCCTCCCTTGAAATCTTCAAAAAAAAAGAAGGGGGAGGGGGAGCTAGAGAGGACATTAAGGGACTGAGGGAAGGGAAGAGATAAAGAAAAATGAAGGGAGAGGGAAGTGAAAGGAGGGAAAATGGGAGGAAAGAAAGGTTAAAGGGAATTTTTAAAAGGGGGAAAAGAGAAAGAGGGGGAAGGGAAAATATTAGGAAGGAGGGGAAGAGAGCCTTGGAAAGGGGGGCTAGTGACGTGTTGGGATCGGTAATTAGGGAAGCATAATGAAGAAACTTTGTAGAAAGTTGTACTGTTCAAATCACTAGGTATTTAATCATCAGTTGCAGTTGACAATTCACAAGTATCAGATTGTGATTCGGAGTGAAGTTAAAAATATTCGATGGACGTCTAAGTCTTGAAGTCAGTCAGTCTATCTGGATGAGTGTGGGTCTAGTATTCTATCGTTGGTGTTCTCTATTCTAATAATCAAGAAGTCTTATTTATATCATTGGTTTTGGGGTGTAACTATTAAAGGTGGGAGTGATCTAAACTTGATCTGATTGGTCTACAGCTCACTGTCTATCAAACTTTCTCTGGTATCAAGGGGTGTGGTGATGCTCTGTGCAAGTGACTGGGGCTGGAGTGTGAGTCATACTTCTTCCATGAAGTTAGCTGACGTCACTGAGGGTTGGTCTTTTTATGGTCAAGGCTCAGCAGTTAAATGATATTGGTTGTTTTGGGATTCTAAGATGACATTGGGGGAGTTTGTAAACAAGTGAGGGTGAATGACTGAAAGGATAACAGGAAGTTATATTCGTACTACATAACATCCCCTTTCTTTGGAAAATGAGGCTCCTCTCCTCATTTGGGAAACGAAATGTATACAAATAGATTACAAAGGATATTTTGAAAAGTGAGTGAAACCAGAATAGTGTATCTCGATTGTCCACTGTACTTTCACTCTCTCTCTCTCACACATACTATTTATACTAAGAGGATTAAACTTATTCTACATCTTAACTAATTTCAACTTAAACTAAAGATATAACTAACACATCGAATACATTCACTAAATAATATTGAAATAAAGTAACACACAAGTAAATCAACTGATCAACCAATGATGATACTATAGGCCTACACATTAACTCGTGCAGACTTATAAATGCACTTTGAAACAATCAGCAATTATTATTAAATCAATATTCATTAATTACATAGTACAAACTCCTTCAATCTAATGAAGAATAAAGATCAATTTCACTCTAACTACAATACTACATTCGTTCAAGCGAAAACAGTAATAACAAGAAAAAAATTGTATGCTATATAAATCTTAGCATCTGATCAACATGATAATTAGCGGAAAGTTAACAGGTGCGCTCTAGAAATGACAGTTTCTCTATGTTAGGAAGGCCAATATGTACTTCAAATGAAGCAATCAACATAGAATTCAATTATTACTATCACTCCTATCCTGTTGGAGAATATCTTTCCTTATTCATGTTATAAAAGAACAAAATAAACACGTACATGTACTTTCAAACTTGATAGATATCATCAATATGACAAGTATATATTCAAACTTATCTTGGTAATCAACCTTGCGATGATAAATATTTGTTCAATAAAATATATAGGCCTACTGTTCTAAACTTGAGTAAACACATTGTCAACAATATTATTCAATCACATACAACATTAAACATTAAGAAATTACTATTTACATCAAATACAATTGTCTGAAAAATCTGTCTGAAAAGTTGGTCAGTAGGTCACAGTAAACTTTAGTGGTCTCGATGGAATTTAAAGGTCATAGGGCAATTCTCTGTAATGGTCATTTATGTCATTAATGTCATTGTACCTGTCAACTAGTCTGGATAGTGTAATAGAACAGGTGGATTGGGGTACAGCTTGCCTTGTGTTGAGAATAAGGGCATATTCACACTTGTAAGATTCCAGAAAATAGTGATGTTACCAAAGTAGTTTCTATACACTCCACAACAATATTATATAAATCGATCAATTTGTGAGCGGTGGGCGTCCTCATCATAGGGAAATGTGCTTCTATTTTCACTTCAAATTCCGAAGTATATTTATGTCATAGGATTACGCACCAAATCTTCTATATGAGTTTCACTCCTAACTTGCTCTGATAATGTCTTAATGGTCATTTTCAAGTACATTCAAACTTGACAAGTTTCATGCTATACACAAAGCGGCGAAATACTAAAAGAAAATAATAAAAACCAAAATAAAATTGTATTTCTTGACACATTAGGCCTATGTGTAGTCCAGTATCATTCATCACTGGAAAATGCTTTGCTTTACATGTTAATGTTAACCAAATACAACATCATCATGATTTTGATTGAAATATAAAATATTCTTGCTTCATAATATCATCTTCCTTGATCACATCACATCCAAATGTTGTTTGAGAAATAATGAAATATCACATGTTACATAAACTTAGTTAATCCTTATCTAGCTCAGTATTTGGAATTGTCAATGTCAATGACTTCGTCTTAAGTTTTAAAGGTGGTTTAATTTTCATCGTGGTCAATTTTAAATGAGACTGGTTAGAGTCAGTGTTTGTCAAATATTGCTATTTCCAATGTCAAATCAAAGGATAAAGATGATGTTATCATAACAAATTAATGTAACTGTGTACAATGAAAATACAATTATACACATTATAATGGATACTAAATATAGCCTCTCGCACTCTCTCATTTGCCAGTGGAACAATAAAGAAAATGGTTTCACTTACCGATCAGAGATGAAGAAGATAACTCAAAAGAATGATTAAAATGTAGTCTTAGCACAATTAAAGTAATGTCCGGTGTTTGATATATTCGGGGGAAGAGTCAAAGTCATTCATTCTATAGTTCAGGATTTATGTTGTTGTCGTAGCATGGAGTTGGTCGTAGTGGTCGGCGTCGTGGCGTTGACGATGGCATCTTGTCATGTTTCCAGTTAGATTCATTGTCATCTGTGTTGTCATCGATGTCCTTGTCCTATTGTTCCTCCGTCTGTATCGTCCGTCTGCTCTTCCGTCTGTATCTTCCGTCTGTTCATCCGTCTGTTCATCCGTCTTTGTCTTCCGTCTGTGTGTTTCTGTAGTGTGGTAATTGTAGTCGTTGATTTTTTTTTGTCATCCGATGTAGCTCAGGTTCTAACATTGGATCATGCTGGTGCTAACACTCGTAGGATGAATGATATCTTAACTGTCTTTTTATGAGAGCAATTCTCAGTCTTTTCTCGAAGCACATATCCATGATGAAAATTAAGCGTTTCTCAATTAGAGAACCGGGTTCTCCACCATGTCGTGTTGGGATCAGTAATTAGGGAAGCGTAATGAAGAAACTTTGGAGAAAGTTGTACTGTTCAAATCACTAGGTATTTAATCATCAGTTGCAGTTGACAATTCACAAGTATCATATTGTGATTCGGAGTGAAGTTAAAAATATTCGATGGACGTCTAAGTCTTGAAGTCAGTCAGTCTATCTGGATGAGTGTGGGTCTAGTATTCTATCGTTGGTGTTCTCTATTCTAATAATCAAGAAGTCTTATTTATATCATTGGTTTTGGGGTGTAACTATTAAAGGTGGGAGTGATCTAAACTTGATCTGATTGGTCTACAGCTCACTGTCTATCAAACTTTCTCTGGTATCAAGGGGTGTGGTGATGCTCTGTGCAAGTGACTGGGGCTGGAGTGTGAGTCATACTTCTTCCATGAAGTTAGCTGACGTCACTGAGGGTTGGTCTTTTTATGGTCAAGGCTCAGCAGTTAAATGATATTGGTTGTTTTGGGATTCTAAGATGACATTGGGGGAGTTTGTAAACAAGTGAGGGTGAATGACTGAAAGGATAACAGGAAGTTATATTCGTACTACATAACACTAGGGCCAGGGTCGAAGAGAATGGTGAAAGAGAAGGATGCATTGGGAACCGCAACAGAAAAAAAATGAAAGGGAGTTAGTCCTGGGAATCAGGGTGCTCATGCAATGAACAATATTAAGGTTATGTCATAACCTTGTTCTCAGTTACATCTCCATGTGTGGCAAAATAAGGGTGGCAATTTTGGCTTATTTTCTCTTTTTCTATGGGACAAATGCTTGATTTCTTTACACTGTCAGTTTCCACCCAGGACCAAAATCCAATTGAAACCAGTTGGATTTCCAACTGGTTTCAATTGGTTTCAACTGGTTTCAATTGGTTTTAACTGGAATTTAACAATTTCCAGTTGAAACCAATTGAAACCAGTTGGGCAACTGGAAATCCTAACTGGAACCAGTTGGGCAACTGGAAATCCTAACTGGAACCAGTTGGGTAAATGGATATGACTTCCAACTGGAAATGATTTCTAACTGGAACCAGTTGGGTAACTGGAAATCCTAACTGGAACCAGTTGGGCAACTGGAAATCCTAACTGGAACCAGTTGGGTAACTGGAAATGACTTCCAACTGGAAATGATTTCTAACTGGAACCAGTATAGGTAACTGGAAATCCTAACTGGAACCAGTTGGGCAACTGGAAATCCTAACTGGAACCAGTTGGGTAACTGGAAATGACTTCCAACTGGAAATGATTTCTAACTGGAACCAGTTGGGTAACTGGAAATCCTAACTGGAACCAGTTGGGTAACTGGAAATGACTTCCAACTGGAAATGATTTCTAACTGGAACCAGTTGGGTAACTGGAGATGACTTCTAACTGGAAATGATTTCTAACTGGAACCAGTTGGGTAACTGGAAATCCTAACTGGAACCAGTTGGGTAACTGGAAATGACTTCCAACTGGAAATGATTTCTAACTGGAACCAGTTGGGTAACTGGAGATGACTTCTAACTGGAAAAATGGGTAACTGAATTCTAATTGGAACCAGTTGGGTAACTGGAAATCCTAACTGGATCCAGTTGGGTAACTGGAAATGATTTCCAATTGGTTTCCAATTGGAAATTTTCCAGTTACCCAACTGGATCCAATTGAAACCAGTTAATTTGCATATTTTCTGCCAGTGTGCACAGATTAATGTTTTATGAGATTCATCACAATTTACAATGTATCTATTTAATTTTTTTCAATTTGAAGTTCCACACTTTTTTCAGATAAGTGTTTCCAATACTTAGCAGTGAAAACCATGTTCATAAATATTATAGATTATAATTAAAACAGATTCAAAGATAATTAGTACACCACTAACTGTTACCAAATTACATCAAATAATAATACATATATTTGAAGAACTCCAATATGAATATATACCTATGAAAGTCTGTATTTTATCAATGCCCTTTACATTGGTATTAATAGACAAATAACACTGCTTCTGTGTTGGCATGAGCAATAGTTAGTGCAAATGCTAATTAATTTGTAACTAATTAAGTTCATTCCAACTGGAAGTTCCAATTGGATCCAGTTGGAAACCAATTGGTTTCAACTGGTTCCAGTTGAAAACCAGTTGCCTCCAATTGGTTTCAACTGGAACCAATTGAAACCAATTGGATTCAACTGGTTTTAATAGGGAAATTGGAACAACTGGAACCAATTGAAAACCAATTGAAACCAATAGCCAACTGGTTCCAGTTGCCCAATTGGTTTTAACTGGAACCAGTTGGCAACTGGTTTTCAATTGGAACCAGTTGTTCCAATTTCCCTATTGAAACCAGTTGGCCAACTGGTTTCAATTGGTTTTGCTCTAATTGGTTTCAACTGGATTTTGGTCCTGGGCAATACAGCTATTCATCATATGACTTGGCTCTTATTTAGATTTGATTCTTTAAATTATTTTTCTTAATTAAAAATAGAGATTGAAATATGAAAATTTTCTTGCTATATTACTTTCCACGAATAGAGGGCGTACTCAAAAATGTGCCCAAAAAATCAAGTTTTTGAACGCTCTGGTGAATCATAAATTATTCCCATTTTACCAATGCAAAATAAATTGCAAATTTATGGCAATTAGTATAATTTTGGTCCCAAAAGTGATATTTTAGTGATTTTTTAAAGTGTGTGCTATGTACAGCATTGGCATACAGTCCTAGATTCCGCACAGGCAGGATGGTTGCAGTGAACAAGTGGATGCTATTTGTATATTCTCCATAGGCAGCACCCCGCCGTATTTTGGAATTTGTGTAAGAATGTATAACGAAATAATGCTTTTGAACAAAAACTTAATTAGCCTCACATTCTGTCTCCTCCACGGCCATGGGAATGGGGGTGCTGAAGCACCCCAAGATTTCCCTTGGGACAGGGGCGGCGAGGGCAGGGAGGCATTTGCCCCAAAAATTCCCAAAAGGAAAAAGTTCTATTTTTTCAATATGAAGAGTATACCCTTTTCTTAATGATCTCTGCCATTTCTTTGAAGTAAAACAATGAATTTTAGCTTAGAAAATTTGTTTGGCTCGCGCTTCACGCTCGCATTAACTATTGTTTTATTCTGTTCTTGGTTGCAAAAGTGCTTTATGTCCAGTTTGTAGGTTGGAACGTCACAAATTTTCAGCTCGCACTTCTCGATCGCATCAATCATCAGTAAGGTATACTCATGCCTATTGGTTACAAAAAGTGCTTTTCCAGTTTTCAGATAGGGAATGTCACAAATTTACAGCTAGTGCTTCGCGCTCACATCATTTGATTGGTGAGACATAAAAATCATCTTCATTAATCACTATAATGCATTCCTAGTATCAGGTTTTTTTTCTGGCGACGTTATAAAAAAAATTCAGCCCGCGCGAATTCTCTATATAGTTAGATACACATCTTTGTCATGATAACAAGAACTGTTCGGAATGATTAATTTTCAGTGCATAAAAATGTCAAAAAGTTTAAGCATACGATTCGCGCTCGCAACAACTCGCAAGGATGCACTTTTAAGAGCTTATTGCGCGATAATTGACCAAAAGCGAGCTTCACAGCTTCAGATTTATTTCCAAACCGCTCGCTCGTGGAAAAAACAAAACCTAAATTCATTTCATCAATAAGAAGTCACTTCAAAAAGGCTTTGCTGGAATCAATACAAAACATAAAACTTCTTAACGCAGATAATAATCTCATGGTGAAAATATCCGTTTTTTGCATCAAAGTGTCCATTTCGATCCATAAGTGCTTTTTTTGCTTTGCCCCCACCCCCTTACGAAAATACGTCCGCCGCACCTGCTTGGGGTGATGCATGTATTATTTTCCAGTGAAACAGCACCCCTGAAACTCTGGAAGCAATGAAAAAATATGGATAAATATACCCAGAGCGACCTTCATTTGGTATAATGTACCCCCCTTTTTTTGTCATTTTCAAATTTGTAGGGACCAATATGACTTTGTACTGATAATTTTCCCCCTTTTTTACAATTTCTCGAGACCAATAATATGACTTATAGTGTGGTGACCCCCCCCCCCTTTTTTTTTTTGCTTTTACAGTTTTCAAAAAAATCTTTCCCAGGGTCCTGATGACCTCCTCTTTACGTTGGCTGGATCATCATGGGTCAGTGGCAAACTTATTTCAGTGGTTCATTATAGTCCTATTATTATTTATCATCATATCATTTCTATTGTCGCACCTTCTATTAAGAAAAACATGTAACAATGAAAGCAATCCAGTAATGTAGTGTGACAGTACATTTTTTACGATTTTATATTCATTTGCACCGTCTATGTTCGAAATGAGAATAAACGGTAAATTGCATTGGCGAATCAGAACAAAATTTTCACTTTTTCACTATTTGAAAATTAGAGAGATTCTCAGTGTATGTCGGTACTCTTAAAACAATGTCAAAATAATTAATGTGTTGATGGATAAATAATTTTGTGTCCAACCGACAAAAATTGTCAAAACCAACCATTATAGAATCTGCCATGATTTTTGTTGATATATTGACCATTTTTTTATCGGTCGGACTCAGACATGATCTCGGGCATTTTTGAAAACAAATTAGCAATCTTCCACCGCATGCACCTGCCTGATCCATTTGTTTCAGAAACTTTTGCATTTAAATCTACCCACTCCACTTTAGCGGTAACAAAAAAAATAGAGAAAAGAAGAGCCACAACGCCCAACATGGCTCTGATTCCATTTGAGATGATCTTGTTTTCCAACCGGTTGATATCAAACCCTATTAACATTCAAGAGTTTAACTCTTGAAGAGCGACCACGCCCACCTTTGTCCCCCTTTTCCTCGCCACTGGCATGAGCCGATCGTTCGATGACGCGGCCAACCCGGTTCTGCCAATACAAGCCACGCCGCGTCAAGCTCCCGAGCTGCAAGGGCCAAGCTAGCCGCCGCGCCGAGCCATGCCAGCTCTCGATCGCTCGAGCAAAATTCAGTCCATTCATACACTTCGATGCAATCATGGCGGATGCTAGCGGGGACCAAGCGACGAGGCTTTACTATCCAAACCAAGAACTGCAGAAAAATGCACACGTGAAGTCGATCGAAGAGTACAAGAAACTCTATAACCAATCCATAAATGAACCTGAGGTGTTTTGGAGTAAGATAGCTGAGCAATTTTACTTCAAAACTCCGCCGACCGAAGGCAAGCTTTTGGAGTATAATTTCAACGTGAACAACGGGCCGGTGTACATCAAGTGGTTCCAGGGTGCAACTACTAATGTCTGCTACAATGTTCTTGATCGACATGTGGAGAATGGCCTTGGTGATCGCATTGCGTTCTATTGGTAAGATATGAAAGATAGCAAAAAGTGGCATAAAATACCCCTTCTCGTGAAACATAGGTCTACTCGAACTGTATTGTTGGTCTACATGTACATTAACCCAGGGGGCTCCCGGCCGCGTAGCGGTCGGGAGCCCAGGATCGTACGTGCAATTTGGCATACTCACCTGACAAGCGTGAAGTATGGTCAAAATAATTCTCCGAATAAATAGTTAAAACAGAAATCAAGCACTTACCACGATTATATGGATGATGGTCTAACGAGTGGCAGTTTTTCTGACATCTGGGCACAGACTGGAACCTCAAAAAACGAAAAGTTCTCTCCTACCCCCGTCTCGATCGGCCATTTTTGTTATGAATTGTAACAAAATGGCCGATCGAGACGGGGGTAGAAGGAGAGAACTTTTCGTTTTTTGAGGTTCCAGTCTGTGCCCAGATGTCAGAAAAACTGCCACTCGTTAGACCATCATCCATATAATCGTGGTAAGTGCTTGATTTCTGTTTTAACTATTTATTCAGAGAATTATTTTGACCATACTTCACGCTTGTCAGGTGAGTATGCCAAATTGCACGTACGATCCTGGGCTCCCGACCGCTACGCGGCCGGGAGCCCCCTGGGTTACATTTACATGGACTTAAAGGGGAATGAAACCTTTGGAACAAATAGGCTTGTGTAGAAAAAGAAAAATCTAAGAATAAAGAAAGTTTGAGAAAAATCGGACAATAAATGAGAAAGTTATGAGCATTTGAATATTGCAATCACTAATGTAGGGACAGTGATTTTCCATTTCTAAAAATTGCCTTTTCCGTTTCAGAAAATTTCAAATTCTGTTTCAGCATATCTGAAAACGGAAATTCCGTTTCCCCATAGACTTTGTATACAAGAAAAATTGATAATTCCGTTTACATATAGAAAACCAATACGCAATGAGTAGCGATGTCAAAATGCTAGCGCTGCTCAAAATTTGCATCTACCAATGTACTAACATCGCTGTAAAATCCATATTAATCGAAGAGGTTCGAGCTCACAAAATATTTAGGGAAACATAATCAACATGAATATATTCTCACCTTTCATATTATTAGCATTATTTTATTGTTAAATGGGATTTTATCGCTGATTTGGGGACTTTTCGGACATCGTTTTGTGCAGTCGACGACTTCCGAATATCCGCCATTTTAGATTTGATGAATCACCGTGATCATTATATTATGACCGAACGTAGAGGGCAGCAACACACGGCCGGATTCTGCCTTCTATGCGGACGTAAGTGTAAACTAATTTGGATACGATCGAGTGATGGAGAGGCTCGAGTGTAGTTACGATGTGTTGATTGTCATGATTGTTGTTGCAAAGTGAGATCGTGTTTTTTCAGTTGATATTTGTATTTTGTTGAGGATTTGGGATGAATTTCTGTTGCTTTTTTGTGCATTTTGAGAAAAAACATGTTTTCCGGGATTTTGCGTTTGAAAAGCCACTTTCCGTTTCAAACAGCCGATTCCGTGAATTCCGTCCGTTTTCCGCGATCGCGGAAAATCACTGTCCCTACTAATGCTATGGAGATCCTCCCATTGGCAATGCGACAAGGATGTGGGATGTCACTGATGAACAACTTTCCTTTTGGTGGACTATAAAATACCCTCAAAATGTCTCTGTTTGCTTTTTCATATGATGATACAAACTCTTTATCCATGATGTATTTTTAAAAAATATGTATTATGTAGAAAGAACACATGATCTCTGGATAGATGTGATAAAAGAGGCAATTCAAGTGAAATTTATACTAAAGTAATGGGGAGAGTTGTTCATCAGTGACATCACACATCCTTGTTGCATTGCCAATGGGAGGATCTCCATAGCATTAGTGATTACAATATTTAAATGCTCATAACTTTCTCATTTATTGTCTGATTTTTCTCAAACTTTTGTTGATCTGTTTCTTTGATTTTTCTGTTTTCACACAAGCTATCTTGTTCCAATGGTTTCAAACTCCTTTAAGTTATGGAGCCTCAACGGTCAACAATACACCTACAAATTACAGGTCTAACGTTAGGCAGGCAACCATTCTTCGATCACAAGGGTTTTATACCCTTCTAAGGTTGTTGTTGTTGTCATGTTTTTATCCTATTGAAGGCTTTGTGATAATGGCTTCACGAGTTTCCTCCTGGATTTTCCTGAATTTGTGACCTACATGTATTCACTAATATGTAGCGTAATTAAATTGGCATTGCCAGACTCTAAGAACAATCTAAAACAAAGTTAAACTTGATTTTGTGTATAGAGCCAAATGTACAAGTCTAGATCTATGTTTATTTGGTGACTTTCCACTGATTTTTTTTATTATTACGAGAATAGCACTCTGATGCACGCATGTTCAAAAACAAAGAAAGGGAAGGAAGTACATGTACATTGTAGGAAAGGAGAGAGGGTGAGATAAAGTACAGGTCGTATCCAAACCTATCATAAAATTGGATTCTTATTTTTATTCAAAATTTTTGTGTACAATGTTTTGGAAGTTTTCCCAACCCACCCTTTTCTTCCCCTTAAAGTCTACTGCCATTAATGCCACTTATTTACTTTATTTGTCTATTTCTTTATGTATTTATTCATTCATTCATTCAATTAATCATTCACTTAATCACTCATTATTTATCATACCAGACAAAAGCAGTGAACAGTAACATAGTTGGTTTCCATTTTAAGTAAATGTCATCTACCAGGAGGAACAAGTTACCAGGATGTTATAAAATTTTAACACCAACAAGTCCTGGTATATTTTTGCTGTTGAGGAAGTGCTAATGTGTGAACGTAATAATTTTTTAATGGAAGATTGGGCTGGTGGGAAGATGCATCTTAAAAATGAGTGTTATTTGCCTATGCTTGTTCGCTCCCTTTGAAAGCACCCCCATCTCATGTCTTCCAAAATTTCTGAACCCCCCGTTTGGTGGGATTTTCCTACTTTGGAGACCCTCCTAAATCCAGAACACTTCTCAATGAATCAATAGGCGGTTTCAAACCGCCTCGATCACAAGAATCCCCGTTAAATTACGAGAACTTTTTAAGGCTAAAAAATACCCGTTAATTATTCCTGCATTCACACCGCCCCGAAACACATCCTTCGGGATAAGTTCCCGAAGTTACGAGCATGCGCAGTGTGGTCTGATAAGCAGGCAAGGCGGGAGATTCAAAATCTCTAGCCCAGCAGCCACCCACGCCGCCGCGCCCAACGACACGCTGGGGTAAAAGTTCCCGTAATTTGCTTTCACATCGCCAAAATACCTGCGACCTTGGAAAAATCCCCACGAAAGTTCTCGTAATTTCGCCAAGTACCTACTATTTAGCGGGTATTTTCTTTCGGGGAGATTACGCGTAGTTTGCTTTCACATTACCAAAATACCTGGTATTTTCTGATCGGGGTAAATTTCCCGATCAGAGAATACCTGGAACTGGCGAACTTCGAGGCGGTCTGAAACCACCTAAAGTACGTCTCATTCTAACCCCCCCCCCATCTCAGGATGAACATCGGGGACAAACAACCTAGAGCTCCCCCCTTATCTCGGGTAAGCTGTCGTTACCATAGAGGTTAACTCTGATGTCATGATGGAGGACATGCTTTCAAAACTGGCAGGAATTCCAGGAATTTGATCCTGGGATTTGTTCAGTTTTTCTATAATATTCAAGATATTTTATAATCCCCTTTTTAAATTTCTCAGTAGTCATAAAATTAAGAGAGAGAGGAAAAAAAACACCCCCTAGAAATCTCCGGGTGATAAGTCAAATACACCCCCTTTTTTACAATTCGCGGGCAAGACTTGTCCCGCGAACAAGTACCCCTTTACCGGATATTTTAGGAACATGCATGCGGTCCCTCCAACCTTGGAGGGGGGGGGGCGGGCTGATGTCGTACAATCATTACTATGCATATGGGCAATTCCATAAAGTTTTTCCGTTCGACCCCATATACATGTCTGTGGGACCTTCATGAAATTTTCTGTTCCTGCAATATGTACATTTCATCTTGATGGGGGGGGAGATCAGATACACTGTAGAGCAAGGGGATTTGGGGAATGCAGAGCAGCAGAAGTTGTTCCAGATGAATGGAAATGTCAAGATAAGGGATATCCTTATAGCATGCTGTTATTTTTCTGAGATATGATGGAAGGGGACTTAAAAAAGAAAATGTTGTTTTTTGTGTTTGTTTTGTTTTGTTTTGTTTCTTTTTTTGTGGGGGCTACTTTTCCTAACTTACTACTTACAGTGTATGATATGTTTCATAAGCGTTAACACTGCAATAAACAGAGTTTTCAGAGCTTTTTTAATATCATTTTCCACATTTGAACATTATTCACTCGGGGGCAAATTCACCCAAAGCTCCTGTGTGATTTTTTTTCTTTGCCTTGCAAGCAGCTTCAGTAGAAGTTAGTCATTATGACAATGCCATGACTACATTAATCCTACTACTAGTCCGGTCAAGGAAATCCTTACTAATCCTTGCCATCAGTGCTAATAAAAATTACATGTACCGGTCTGTGGATTTTTGTTTGAACAGCTTTGAGTCTTAAATTGGCAACATTATATCATCATTGCCACATTTTTACCATTAATTAATAGTATATGAGCAATACATGTAAAATGTCATAAATGAATAATCAAACACTTCCCTTTAAATTGTTTTGTGCTAGAATAAAGTGAGGAATTTGTCTGTTTGCTTAGGAAAACAATGATTTTTTTACTTAAAATTCTAATATGAAGAAATTGATGTTTACATGTTTTAAACATGGATGCTGGTGTATGGGATGAAATTAATTTGGTGTTGTGCAGCCACTTTTATTAACTTATTTGAATGCTCAGTAAATGATTATTTTCGGGTGCAATTTTTTTTCTGGGCTTCATTATCACAGACAAAGGTGACAAGTGGAACCTTTTAAAAGTCAAATCAATTTTAATGCATTTAATGATAAATACCAGTTGTGGTAACGATCTCAAAATTCGTTCAAACAGAATCCAATTGAATCACCACAAAAGTGTTTGTATGCGCCAAACTCCAAACAGCTGTGTAAGAAAATGTGTAAAAGCTGAGAAATGAGCAGAATAAGCAGGGAATTCTATATCAAATGTCAAGTATTTTTTTAAGCGAGTATATACACACTGTACATGTACCTGTGTCCCACATGGTTTTCTGTGTTTAGTGATCATCAGAATTATCATTTTTAGCTATAAAGATTAGTCACAATTTTACAAAGATAATTTGACATTAATGTTCCAGAGATCTAGATGTGTATGTATGATAATATAAAATAATTGCTGTAACTACTCTCTTACTTTTACATGTACCTGGTAAGCTATATTATTAGCTATAGAGTACGTGTAATGAAGCAAGTTGTCTAACAGCTTGACAGCTCTGTATTAAAGCTGTAAAATCAATTTTCTATGAGGCTAAAATAAAAATTGATTTTCCAGAGTCTGATCCCCCACCATAGCGTTGCTGTTTTGTGAGGTCCTCATTAGAAAATCATGTTACACAGACCAACATTGCACTGTGTACATGTATGTACATGAAGTGCACAGTATAAAGACATAATCAACTTTAAACCTTATCCGTTATTGTACATGTATGTCTTTTTACCGACATAGTCAACAGCATTATGAAATCTAGGGATATATGGATCTTAAAGGACAAGTCCACCCCAACAAACTTTGATTTGAAAAGAGGAGAAAAATCCAACAAGCAAAACACTGAAAATTTCATCAAAATCGGATGTAAAATAAGAAAGTTATGACATTTTAAAGTTTTGCTTAATTTCACAAAACAGTTAATGTACATGTTTGTACATGTACATCCTGGTTGGTGTGCAAATTGGCAGACTGATGCTGTCACCCACTCACTATTTCTTTTTAGGTGGTCTGTCTATGACAGATCACCTCTTAATTTCGTCAAAATTTTCTTTATTTATTTCTTTATTATTTATTTTTCGCACCTACATGTATGTTTGTCGCCAACTTTTCTCGGAATTGGCTCAATCAATTGTACTGATTTTTTCGGCATATATAGAGTCTATCATAGAGACGGCATACTAAACTTTTCAAGATGATATGGTCATGATGACGTCATCTACGCGCCATTTTGTAAAATTCTTCATTTGATCATATCTTCATTATCAATTATCAAAAATTAACAATATTTACATGACATTAACTTCACGTCAAGGGTCAACTGTCAATGTCATCAAAGGTCATGTAAAGGTCATGACGCGCGCGTATGGTAAAAAAAATAAAAGGTAAAAAAATTCTCCAAATAGCCTATAAAATTTTTTGGGTACGTTTCAGGTCATTTTGAGCATTTCAAAAATTTGCGCGCACGTATGCACGCGCGTTTCCACCCGTAACTCCTAATAACGCAAAGCAGAAACACCGTTTTTTTTACATCATTGCATTGATAATAAAATTCTGAACAATTTGATACCTTGATCAACCTTCTACGACCATTAATAACGAAATTAACACCCGTTAAAGTTTGCAGTACGTGTGCGCGTGAGCTCTCACTGTATATATGGGCAAAAACATGCCTATTGAAAATTCACTGTAGCTCTTTAAATAGTCCATTGACCCCCAATTTTTTTCCAAATATCGATAGAGTATGAGTTGTATATTTGATTTCATGTCATCAATGTCCCTAAATTATATCATGACGTCATCAAAATGGCGCCTAAACTAAAAATTTCATTTTTCAAAAATGACGTCATCAAATTTATGCAAATTTGGTTGTAACTTCTCGGATATAGATCGTTTTTTGCCCAGATTTTGATATGTAGTAGAATGTACTATTTCTCCTTTAATAGTTTCATGAATTTTCGTTTTGAGTAATGCATCATTGCGTAAAACAGCGATGAAAAGAGGCATGTCATATTTCCTTATTTTCTGTGTAATGTCTATGGGAAATGACTTTTTGTCAAAACTAGATTCGACATTCCTCTATTTCGTGAGCCATATCTCCATTGTTTCTTGTCAGTTTTCCCTGAGCTTTTAATATGTTGTAGCTGAGATCCTAAGCTTTCGAAAGTGTGCCCTCCATTTTTTGATCAGATGCGGGATCATGCCCGTTTTTCACTTGCAAAATTGGACTTGTAATTCTCAAAATTGCTTATGTGTATTCTCTATGGGGAATATCGTGGCTCAATGGATAACGCATTTGACTTGCTTTCTAAAGGGCGCAGGTTCAAGTCCCGGGGAGTGTTTCATCAACATTTTCATCCGACAAGTTGTCAGATCTGACATCTTTCTCTGATGTTGATTGGCTGAGAGGTACAGTGTACTGTTTCTATGGTAACTGTCGGATAAAATGGGACTTGTCGGATGAAACGTCCGACAAGTCCTTTCATGAAACGCCCCCCTGGGGTAAAGAAGATTTTTTTTTTCCATTTTTTTCTTTTTACCACCTCGTACATGATCCTTTATGATAATTTAATGGTATAAAAGTTAAAATTTAGCAAGATAAAAAAGATTTTAATTACTTTTTTTCATATCACATGTTTTGTCATACATCTAAGAGACCCTTTTCACAGTGCTTTATCATCTCCCGACTTTCGCAAGTATTCCATCAATAATGAGCATTCCGTTGTCATCATGAAGATCATATTGATATGCATGAACATGGTAATAGTAATCATGATGGCGAGAATAAAGACAGACCACCTAATTCGTCCGCATGACGAATTAAAATCTAGTGTATTTTATTACATGAAATATGATCTTCTCCTACATACATGTACTTGTCAAGTGAAACAAAGTTTTATTTTTCCCTGAACATGTGCAATTACCATTATTTTAACAGTTTGTGGTTAAGTTACATGTAAGTTGGTTCTTATTGTCAAATCTGTAAAAATTGAAATGTTGTGTTATTCAAACAATAAAAAACAAAAGAAATAGTGAGTGATGGACATCATTGACTCTCTCATTTGCATATCGCTGAGTTGCACATTGAACTGTTTTTTGAAAAATAAGCGAAACTTAAAGAGGTCATAACTGTCTTATTTTACATCGGATTTCGATTAATTTTGCAGCGTATGTTTGTTTCATTTTTCTCTATCAATTCAAATCAACAATTTTCTGGGGTGGACTTGACCTTTAAACAAAGGTCTTGATATTGATGACATTTAAAGGGGAAGTTAATCATGTTTCTTTATAAATTTGAAGAGAAGAGAATGTTGAAACACGTGTGAAAATCAGCTGATGTATTTTTTTTTAATTTGACCATCTGAATGCTGCTCACTTTCCAGAACTAATGTCTGTGATGGGGATAGTGGACGATTTTCAGAAATTCAAGAATAAGTCTCCCCCCCAAAAAAATCCAGTTAATCCAGGAGTAACTAATTATTAGGACTCAGAATGTTATTATAAAATGCATTATATAAATATCAGTCTGAAATTGCAAAATTTTCTGCAGACCACCCCCCCCCCCTCAGCCACCCATCCCAGACGTTTTTTTTCTTTATATAGCACCTTTCCTTTTTCTCTGTCTCCAGCCTTATTCATACACTCTTTTCTCAGGTGGGATACTAAACACAGATTCATGTACATGTATCATACAAGATTGAATTGACCAAAATTTGGCACCATTTCATGAATAAGAATATTGCTTTTATTTGTTTTGTACTATGTAAAAAAAAAGCTTGAGAAATTTGTATTTAAAAAAAATCAGGACAATATATCCTCGGGGGGGGGGGGGGGGGTCACTTCCATTGACGAGTGGATACCATGTGCGACCATGGGGTCTCGAAAAGCACTCTAGACACATGTTTTCCATATTCTGAAAATGAATCCCTTAACAAGTATTGGAAACAAAACGATACTCTTGGCAAGTATTCCCTGAAATGAACCCCTAAACAAGTACAGCAATGTTTTATTGTTATTTCACGGCTGGTCCGTCGGTCTTCGGTTTTAGACACCATTTGGTTTAGTATGGTCCCACCTTCAACACCTCGTCATTGCGCAAATCGGACTCTAATCACGTAGTGTTGGGGCAAAAAGGACATCCTATATAAAACATTTTTATTTTCTTTTATCATCCCCGAAAATTTGACCTAAACACGTAGCTTTCCTAGCAAAATAGGTACCTTTATTTTTGTGTTTTTCACACCCTTATCTCGTTACCTACTTGAAAAATACATCCTTTTTACGTGTTTTTTTGGTCGCGGATGGTATCCACTCATCAATGTGAGTGCCCCTCCCCCGGTATATCCTTTACCCTACAGTAGTTTCATAGGATTGGAAAAAAATGCCTGAAATTACTCCACAGGAAGTGTGCAAGTTAAATTCTCATACATGCTTGTATGCATTTGTAGTTTTCAAGTCAAAATTTACTATAACCCCCCCCCAAAAAAAAAATTAGACATATATAGGCCTATTTCAAAACAGGTAACTCTACATGTACATGGAAGACCAGCGTCACTGTGCCAGTCACGCTGAATGTGGGCTATCCACCGTATTTTATTGTATATAATTGTGCTTTTAATACGGAAATTAATACTACTACTACTACTACATGTAGGACTTGGATTAAATATGTCAACTTGGAATGTTTACCGTTCCAATAACATACACAATTCATGTAATTATGCGAAGGTGGTGTACATTTTGGATGACACATACATGTATGTAGCCCCGTGGTACAAATGTTTAAAGATAAATTCCAGTATTGGTAACGATCTCAAAATGACTTTTTACAGAATCGAATGTAATGACCACCCAAGTGTCTGTTTGTATGAATAAAAAATATGTGCCAAAGGATTCTGGAAGAAACTGTGTAATTGCTGAGAAATAAGCAAAATAAGCGCGGATTCGGTCACTTCCGTCGGGTCTTTATTCCAGCAATAATAATACGCTGTCCCACGTGTGCCTATTTGTGTTGGTGATCTTCAGTGTGAACATTTTTCAGCGTTGATTTCAAGTTTTCACAAAGATGAGTTAATGTAACTTTACCAGATCTAGATTCTCGATGATAATACTGACAATTAAGCCTGGTTTTACAGACTTTCTCATGAAATCAGTGTTTACTGCAACTACTGGTATTTCTCTTTAACTTTATAGCTACTAAATATTAGCTCCTTTTTGCTTGCATACAACGTGGAGCTCTGTAGTATGGTCCATGCATATAATATAGTAACTGTAGGCATTGTACAAATATATGCTAATGAACAGCACTAAGTGCTGACATCAGATAATTTAGGACATTCTTTTAATCTTTTCATAATCAGTCATCAGTATTTGTATTGTGATACTGAAAATGTCATTATGCCGTATTCAGCACGTTGTGTGAATGATAGTCTCTTGCACTTCAAAAGAGATGTACATGTATATATAGTTATCAAATATTGACTGAGATGATTTGTTTTATATTTATAGTTAACAAGTTATCATTCTCCATTTGGAAGTTGACAATGTATGATTTTATATTGTTTGTCAATACCAGAATAGGAAGAGTAGAGAAATTTGCAGTACTTACATGTAGATTAAGATCTGAAATGTGAATTTGGACTTGTCCCTGTGAATGTGAATTGCTGGATTTACAGGATCAACATCATCATCACCACCACCACCATCATCATCCCCATCATCATCATCCCCATCATCACCATCATCATCATCTCCATCATCATCATCATCATCACCACCATCATCATCATCATTATCATCATCTTCATCACCACCACCACCACCATCATCATCATCACCACCATCATCATCATCATCACCATCATCACCATCATCCTTACCACCATCATCATCATCCAAATCACCATCATCCATGGCCGTACACTCAAAAAATTTTGAAGACTTGAAAGTGAGGGAGCAAAGCGACGGAGCTGGTCATGGGGACGCTAAAGTGAACTTAAAGGATTTTGTGCAGTTTTAGTGAATGTGTGAAAATTTTCATTAGAAATGTAGGTTTTCAAAATTTATGGTGGGGGGGGGAGACTGCCCCGCCCCCCATGGCTGTTTATGGCCATGTTATCATCCTAATCATCATGATCATTACCTTTGTTCATCTACATCATAATACATCCATCTGAAATTGTCATTAACATCATCATAATCATCATTATCACCATTGATCATCTCCATCACAATCATTTAACACCATCATCATCACAATCTTATCATATTACCATTAATCGTAATCAGTGTTGTCATCATGAACATCACCATCATCATTACATCATTAATGTACCATCATCAACTATTATGATGATGATGGTGATGATAACAATGTAAGTTCAAGATGAGTGATCATGTAACTCTGCTGGTATTTGGATAATAATTATCATAACAACACCGGAAAGTTGAATTAAATATTATTTTGTGAATATTTTATGTTTATCAGGGAAGGCAATGATCCCGATGACAGTTCAAAGATCACCTATGGTCAACTCCTTAAAGATGTCTGCAAGTTTGCCAATGTCCTCAAACAACATGGTGAGCTACCTGTCTAAAGCTTCAGTAAAGGCTCACTGTGAATAATACTCAAGTACTGTCCAACATACCATTCCTGCCAAAGTCTAGTGGCCATTAAATCTCTTGTGGTGTTAAAACTGACACCAACTGGTGTAAATAGAGGACCACACCCTGAGGTGTTAAAATTACACCCTAGAGATTGAATATAACACCAAAGAGTGCAAATGTAAAAACCAAAGGTGTTGTAATAACACCTGTAGGTGTAAAACTAACACCACCAATTTAACACCAGTGTAAAAGAACTGGTGTGGTCCTCTACATGTATGTACACCAGTTAAAACCACAGTTTTTGCTGTGATAGTTGATTCTCTGACAATTTTATTTTTTTTTCATGTCTACAGAACTACATGTACCTTTCATTGCGTCTGAAAGTGCATTCAGTTGGTTTTACTTCTCCCCTTTATATACCGGTATGTTTATTGATTGGATATCAAAAACTACACAAAGAAATCATATCCTGAAATTTCCTGTCAATTCCATTCCATAATTGAGAGGGTCTTTATGAAATAAACAGATATTTTGTTTGGACACCTGATCAAATTAGATTGTGATGTAGAATCGGTAAATTTATCTAATACATTTTTAGTTTCATCCTCCAGGCTCCACACAACAAATGTTTTTTGGGCGTACATGTATGCATTATGATGTAGTAATGAAAGTGAATTTAGTGACATGCACTTTTGGGGGATTTACCAAAACTAAATATAGGCTTTTACCAGCAAGGGTACAAAAATCAACTACAACAACAAAATTTTTCCATAAAAGTTGCTGAAATCTTATATTTAATTCATGAAATGCTCCCTATTTTCTGTGTTTTCTTTTTATATTATTATTTTAATATTTGGAAACTGTCAAAGAATGAAGAATATTCCTTTCTTTCTTCACTCTGAGAGATAATTTTTTCAATGGATTCATAGGGTATTATTGGTAAAGCAAAAGTTCATTGACCCTTTGTTATGACTCCATCTTTATTGAAGGTGATAGTGGGCCTTATCACACATGAATCTTAAATCATCAATGTTATAACGATGATTGCTATTGTAGTCTTGACTGATTTAGCGTTCGTGATTCTAATCATGTTCTACATGTAATTTGGTTACACACATGCTAAATATTCGTCATAAGCCTTATTTTTCACTTGAAGAATCATTCAAATTACGATTTTTTTTACCGTGTGAAAGGGTGAAGTATTTTTTTTTTCAAGTCGAGTAAAAAAGCACACAGTATATGTTTATGCTTATTACATTCTGTTTGTAATATTGTTTTCTAATGCGAAAAGTTCTTGTTTCACAGGTGTAAAGAAAGGAGATCGTGTAGCAATCTACATGCCGATGATATTTGAGCTAGTGGTTGCCATGTTGGCTTGTGCTCGTATTGGAGCAATGCATTCTATCGTGGTAAGTCATTTGAATGAAGGTGATTATGTGTGCATATGAATGGCAGTAATATTTTCATTTTGCATTTTAGTGTCCTTGATGTAATAATTGTACATGTAGATCTATATTCTAAATATCCTTTAAATTAGACTGATTGATAAATCGGCAACTTTCTTTTTATAAATGTATACCCCTGTGCCATTGTTGGCTTTAATCCAGTTCAATTCCATTGATTAATCTACAGTGTATTTTCTGTCCTGATAAAAACAAATGTATGACTTTAGCAATAAAACGTTATGAAATGGTAAATATGCATGTATACATGTACATGAATTCATAGCAACCAAAATATGGATGTAGAAAACTACATTGTTATGATGAATACCAGGGTAGGAAAGGATTTAATTTTCCTGGGGCTATCTTTGTTTCCACATTGGGAGATATAGAAATGGAGGGGGAGGGGGCTATTTCTTTACTTTTTAAAGGTAACAAGCAGAATATGCAGTAATTGGCCAATATCGTTATTCTGCCATAGTTAGAATAATGATTTTATAAATAAACATGAATATTGGTTGTGAAAGATCTTGGGGTGACTCTAGAAAGAATGGTTGCCCCACAGCATGAATTTTGGATGGATTTTAGCGCCGACTTGGGTTGTCTAGAGGGCAATATCACCCGTCGCTCTCATGCATCACCTCTGCTGATGTATACAGTATGTTCATGTACTAGGAAGTAGGAAGCATAATAGAACAAGAACATTGAACAAGGATGTTTAATAAAATGGAATTGATGAGCGGAATACTTTCCAAAAACCCTTCAGATCTGACCACGGCTGTCCTAAAAGGGCTTGAGAAAATTTGATTCATCCCCATGTAATGAAAGAGTGAAAAAGATGACAATACATGTATGAGGTAATGAGATATTGAACGATGTGCTTGAAATTCTCTTTATCTTTTAATTTACAGTTTGGAGGTTTTTCATCGGACTCTCTTGCTGGTCGAATGTTGGATGCTAAATCATCTGTTCTTGTCACTGCAGGTAAGACTATAAAATCCTTTTGAGAAATTGATACTATATTGATATTTGGGGATCAAAGGTCAATGTAGTTCTGATTGAAAAATAAATTAGATCTAATTTGACCTTTCACCCCCAGGAAGACCATAGCCGACCTATAGCTTGGTTGTGAGACAAGATTTCTATTTGGGCTCAATGGTAAATTTAGGTCTTAATTCTAAGTATTAAACTCAATCAAAGAAGGTACAGTTGAGTTTTTCCAGTCAGTTTTCAAGTTCAGGGCCCCGTCTTACAAAGAGTTACAATTGATCCAATCAATCTCAACTCTATGGAAATCCAACCATACTATATTTTTTTCTACAAGAAATTTGCGCAATATCCCTTGTAAACAAAGAGAATCAAACTGAATCTTCTAGACAATGATAATGTATGAATACACATCATATATGAAAATTCTTTTGAACAACTTTGCATTTTAGATGTTGTTGCTGGCTGATTGGGACTCTTTGTAACACAGGGCCCATGTGTTTCGTTGTTGCCATTGCTATTCCATTCCTACTATTCTTCTTCACTAGTCAACCTTCCATATTATGATGAAATCCTGAACATAAACAGATGGAAAATTCAGTTATAAATCTATAATGGAAAATTGTGTATGAAATTGAGAACAATAACTTTACCCAGAGCTAAAAGTAGAAAGCAATAGGGGAAAGAAAGATAGAAGGTAAGAATGAATTGATGTAAAAAGAACATGGCAGAGAGCTAGAGCAGGAGAAGAAGGCACATCACCATTTAATGCAATAATATCTATCAGTTCCAAACTGTATCGATCCAGGTTTATCATTCTAGATCGACCGTGGTCAGGGACCAACAGAACTCGGGTGTACTTTCAAATAAAAAACCAAATCAAAAAGTTAAACAGGTTTTTGTGGTCCTAAATGAGCGCATGTGGACATAGTGGTCTGTATTCTGATGTGTGGTTTAACATAGGCCATGATCGAAACATGCTAAAATAATGGCAAGTCAGAATAGTCAAAATTTTGTGAAAATTGTAAGTCCACTGTTCTCTACATCATGCTATAATGGTGAGGTAAACTTATTCATTTGTTAATCCCAGAAGTTCTAAATGATCTGAGTAACAGATAAACTGATATCAAAACTGTTCTGTTGGAGATTTCTGCCACAATTGGTTATTAAAGGGGAAGTTCGCCCTGACAAAAAGTTGATTGCAAAAATAGCAGAAAAAAATAATTAAAAAAATTGCAGAAGGTTTGAGAAAAATCCATCAAAGAATAGAAAAGTTTTTAGAATTTTAATTATTTGATTTGTGACGTCATATGCAAGCAGCTTTACTACACATATTATGGTTTAAAAAAATCAATGAAATGTCACTTTCTCAAAAATTTTAATAGTTATTACTGTACGTTTAGCATATCAATACAAATCATTTCACACTTGTTCTGAAAAATACAATTAAAATTAGACATCGCAAACCATTAAAAATCTATATATATTACATAACGTATGGGGCAGCTGCCTGTTTTTGATGTTATACATCCAAAACTTAAAATGCAAATAACTTTCTTACGGATTTTCCTTCACCAATATTATTTTTTTTCTGCTTTTTTTACAACAAACTTTTGTTCAGGGTAAACTTCCCCTTTAATTCCATTACAGATAAATCACAACTTTAGACCAGGGGTAGTATTCTGAAAATTTTCTTAACTTTTCTTGTAACTCAGCAGGATAACAGCTCGCTAAAATTGTCTTAAATCGTTATTCTGAAAATTGTCTTATCTCTGTAAGGACGTCCCCTATTTTATCTCTGACACGCCCAATTTTCTGTCATCAACCATTCATTAAAGTTATTACATGTATATGCTTAGGCCAACCAATAAAATTGTCTCTTTTGAATACTATTATATTAAAGCGCATTGTTGACATGAAGTGTATTTCCCTTGCGCCCCTGACGCTTATGCATGTGCGCTACCGTATGCTAAAAATACACATGGCCTATCTCAGAGTAATATTTACTTTGAAAAGATTCATCACGTTGATTACCAATTTTTAATTGCTGAAAAGTCTAGCAATCTGTCTGTGTAATGTCTTTGGAATGTCTCATGCAGTAAAACATGATGTTCTTGCGGGATGCAGCAAGAAATTATTATTTTTGATGGTCAAATATTGCATGCAACATTAAGTTACAATAGCACCCTACCTCTTGTAAATTTTCTTGTATTTTTGCAAGGAAGTCAACAAAATGCAAAGATCGGAGAATTTTCAGAATACCTTTTATCTCGGTATGTTATCTTGTGCACAGATATTTAGGCGCCGTTTTTTACTTACGCATCATTATAACTCTGACATCATACGCGCCCAGCAAAAGTTACAAGAAAAGATACAAGAATTTTCAGAATACAGATTTAATTGTAACTCTAAAGATACAAGAACATTTCTCTAAAGACAATTTTCAGAATACAGCCCAGAGTTTTAAATTAAACCCAAGTTTAGAATATGGGTCAGTATATGTAACCTTGATTGCAATGAAGATCATTCCTATTATACAAGCTCAAATATCTATTATTTACTAAGCACTTGAGACGGTTCATTGTATCATTGTCTGCTGATAATGTAAATTTGATTATTACAAAATGTATTAACCACAAACGAGACAAAATTTGGGTTCGATGTCCAGGGGAACATTTCATCAACAATCGTCATCCGACAAGTTGTCAGATCTGACAACTTTCCTTGAATTTGATTGGCTGAGAAGCAATGCTACTATTGTTGCTGTCGGATAAAACAGAACTTGTATGATAAAACATCCAATAACTCTTTCATGAAATGCTCCCCAGGTTTTTTTTACATGTAAGTAACTGAAATATTTTTTCATTTGTCAATTTACTTTGTATCATTATTGATGTCATTATTATTATTATTAGTAGTAGTAGTAGTAATAGTAGTAGTAGTAGTAGTAGTAGTAGGGTCATTCCATGTCAAATCACCCAATGGGTTTAACCCGACCATTTTTTATTTTGATAAAAATTGGTATACTTGTTTAGTGTGATCCCACAGTACCAAATTTCAAATTTTAGGTCAATCGGGTCAGGGGTTCACGAGATACGGCCCGTCGAATTTTGAGATTTTCGGCAAAAATGGGCGTGGCCGCCTACATTTGAACGCTTGTATCTCATAAACCACTGGGCCAATCTTCACAAAATGGGTATTGTTGGAAAGGGAATTAAATAAGGATTCCAAATCTGCAATCACTTTTAAGATTGGAACATGTTGACATACTTTGACCTTTTGACCCAAGTTTTGACCTTGAAATTGACCTTGTGGATCACGTGACCTTGAAATCATTTTTCATGAAATGTAAGCTCCAGCATGTTCTTTACAATATATTAAAATTTCAGAGACGCAATATTTTTTGTTAAGAAGTAATTAAGATTGAAAATATGCATACCACCAGAAATTCATAATGAACCATATTAAAACATGTATGTCATATGTAATGTGTATAAAAATACATGCAATATGCACTGTATACATGTACATGTCAACTTACATTGTACATGCATTTGCCACATCCTATTTTGTTTTACATCCATTCATCCTAAATGTTAGCAGTACTTGGAAAGATACAGGCCTGAATGGTCAACATGATTGTTTGCCTATTAACATTACTTGGATATATATCCCAAGGTACTCTGGGCCATTTGCTGTGAGCACATACATGTAGTACATGTAGATAAATAATTTAACCGTATTCGTCCTGGGGTATTTGATTCTTGTCAGTCCCGGTATGCCCCCCCCCCCTCCCCCTCTTGAGATCTCGGCCACGGATCGCAACAAAAATTTACAAGATGGTAGAAAATTACGTAATCTATGCATTTGCATTCACTAAAAATTCATATATTTTATTTTATATGAATTAATTATGCTAATTTATTCATGAAATTATACTTTTTGCTCTAATTCACTTAATAAAGATCCTACAGTGTAGAATGGTAATTTTTGATGTAAATATTCCTTATAGCATTCCGAACTATTGAACTTGAAAAAAATTCCGGTACCAAAATCAATTTCTTATGTATTTTATTGTTTAAGTTGAATTTCTTATGTATTTCTTTGTTTTTTGTTCTTTTTATTTCTATTGTTTTTTTATTTTACAAAATTTGTCGGCAACTTTATTTTGGTCATAAATAGCATCAAGTTAAATGACTGTTGACCATTGAAGCAAAAATAATCACTCATTTATGAATTTTAGCTGAAAACACATTTTGTATTGACTTTGTACACAAAATCAAAAGTGAGGAGCTCAAGATGTACAAGTGTGTATTGTACACGTTAATACTGTACACTATAAATATCTGGTGGTATGCATATTTTCAATCTTAATTGCTCCTTAACAAAAAATATTGCGTCTCTGAAACTTTTTTATATTGTAAAGAACATGTCGGGGCTTATATTTCATGAAAAATAATGTCAAGGTCACGTGATCCACAAGGTCAATTTCAAGGTCAAAACTTGGGTCAAAAGGTCAAAACACCTCAACATGTTCCAATCTTAAAAGTGATTGCAGATTTAGAATCCTTATTCAATTCCCTTTCCAACAATACCCATTATGTGAAGATTGGCCCAGTGGTTTATGAGATACAAGCGTTCAAATGTAGGCGGCCACACCCATTTTTGCCGAAAATCTCAAAATTTGACGGGCCATATCTCGCGAACCCCTGACCCGATTGACCTAAAATTTGAAATTTGGTACTGTAGGATCACACTAAACCAGTATACCAATTTTTATCAAAATAAAAAATGGTCGGGTTAAAATTTTCTTTTTTTTGGGGTGATTTGACATGGAATGACCCAGTAGTAGTTGTAGTAGTAGTAGTAGTATCAGTAGTAGCAGTATCAGTAGTAGTAGTATTGTTATTATTGTTATAATTATTATTATTATTATAATCATTATTATCATTGTTAGATGGTGTATACAGAGGAACCAAACTAGTCAATCTGAAGCAGATATCAGATGATGCAGTCAAAATCTGCAAGAAACAGTAAGTATGCTCTTTAACCAGAAGGCACTATAAAATGTAATTATAGTTATTTTGAAAAATATTTCTCATTTTAGCACATAGCTTGCAATTTGAATCGTTTTTGTTTTGTAAATAAAACATCATTATCATCATCATGTATCTTTCTATGAAAATTTAACTTTCTGTTTCTCATACATTATTCCTGACAAAGTTTCTCATTGTCCATAAAAACCATTGGACTTTGATGATCATCTTTTCTCATTTCTGACCGGTATATGTACTAAACAATAATGTTTACATGCACATCATTATAGATATCATCTCGGAAGTACTTGGAAATTCAGATTAAGAGGAAAAAATGTTATTGTAATGTTCCTTTGATAGAATGATAATCCAATAAGTTTCTTTTACAGAGCAGTACAATAGAGAATAAAGTTGTCATAAATAATTTTACAAAATGGCATTTGGATGTACATGTATATAAGAGTGTCTGAGATTCATCTAATATTTGTACTTCCTTTTCAGGGATTTTGTCGTAGAGAAAGTCTTTGTAGTGCGTCATCTAGGATCAGCTGATATTTCAAATAATGGTGATAGGTCATCACCGGTAGCTAAACGTCCATGCTACTCACTCACGGTTAGTTTTCATACTTTACTGTATTAGATGTGTTCACAGCGTTGTCCGTTTTCTTTTATGTATCAAATCATTGACCGATTGGTCCCCCAACCCGAGGAACAGGCTTTCTTATTCCATGATTTAGGGCCAGTATTACATGAATCGTACAAGAATGCAAACTTTGCCCCAATGAGTTGTATGTTCCTATTATCCTTTAAAGTCAGCTAATATAATTATGTGTAATGATCATTATTAATTTGATCATGCAATAGGGCATGATATTGCACAGCAAACTTTGTACATAAGCCTATGTGAAATATTTACCATTTTTACACACCATGCAATATACTGTGATACCGCACAGGAAAATTACTCTGTCCAAAGAATGCTATTTTAATTTAATGTGTGGAAGCGCCGTGGTGTAGCTGTTCTGACTCTCGCCTTGTAATCAGAGGGTCATGTGTTCGAATCCCACCATGGCCTAGCGTCCTTTGGCAAGGCGTTAATCCACACTTTGCCACTCTCGACCCAGGTGTTAAATGGGTACCCAGTAGGATGTGAAAGCCTATATGTAGTATGCCTAGCAATTGAGTCTTGGAACTCTTGTTGGAATGCTCCCCAGGGAGTGGAGAAGGTGCATACATTGTAAGCGGGCATGCAAGGATCCGATGACCGGGGTAATAATATATCTGTAAATCGCTTAGAGACGTCGTTTCGATGTATTAAATGTTATATAAATGCGGAATATTATTATTAATATTTAACCTTCTTTGTTTCATACGACAGACTGAGTACCATGAAGGACGTGATTTATGGTGGCATGATGTGATGGAAGGAGCCAGTGATAAATGTGAACCAGTTTGGCTGGAGGTAGAGGAACCACTGTTCATGTTATACACAAGGTGAGCTTGCATCAAATGTAAATTAAGTTGTTGTAACGATAGCAAAATGAGATCTAACAGAATCCAATGAAATGACCTTCCAAGTGTTTGCTTGTGTTGAAAAAATGTATGCCAAGTGGTTTGGGAAGAGAATTCTAAATTGATGAAAAACTAGCAAAACAATCATGACAGTTATGCTGGATGACGGGTCTTTCCCAAGCAGTAATACAATGTATCATATGTCCCTATCCGTGTTGGTGATCTTTAGTGTTCCCGATTTCGAGCTGTACATCATTTTCTTCATCATCTCCATCACCGTCAATGTCTTATTCTTCTTCATCATCATCATCATCATCATCACTGTCAATGTCTTCTTCTTCATCATCATCCTCATCATCGTCATCATTGTCATCATCATCCTCATCATCATCATCATCACTGTCAATGTCGTCTTCTTCATCGTCATCATCATCATCATCACTGTTAACTCAATCTTCATCATCAGCATTATCTTAATCTTCATCAACAATGTCGTTATCATCGTCAACAACATAATCATCACTATCATCTCCACCAACATCGTCATCCTCCTCATTATCATCCACTTTCACAACCATCAATTCTCACCACATCAAGTTGATAAGTTCATACCAACAAACATCATCCTCATAATAACTCCATATATTCTTTCTTTCAGCGGTTCCACCGGTACCCCTAAAGGAGTGGTCCATACCCAGATCGGCTACCTACTCTATGCTGCTACAACCTTCAAGTATTCATTTGATCACCACAAGGAAGACATCTATTGGTGCACTGCTGATATCGGTTGGATAACGGGTCATTCCTACGTATGCTACGGACCCATGGCCAATGCAGCTACCAGCGTGATGGTGTGTAGGATGTCAATATTCTTTCTCAATGGGAACCATTTGAACTAGCTATTGTTGCTTTAAAAGCTGTAACTAATTTGCCATTAGGTACATTAAAAGTGTGTTTATGTGACCCCTTGTGAGATCTACTCATACAGATGACTTATTTTCGATCCATATTTAGGGGGTGAGTTGGCTTGGCCTGTCAAACAAAAGGTGGGTTTGAAACCACCCGAGGTGGATGACTGAAGCCTGTGTTGTATGGAAACAAGTACCTCCCCTGTTCCATAGATGCAGACTATGTTACAGTGGAAAACACTCCATCCCTTGGATAGGACATTAAATGGAGGCCCAGGTAGAGGAGAGTCACCTCCTTTGCACGTCAAGAACACATTGCAGAGAAGGTGTCATGGCCGATTGGTCTAAAGTGCCTGACTAGTAGACATTTAAAAGTCTGGGTTTCAATCCTAGGCCACTGCACCTATGTCAGTGAGCAAGGCATTTGATTAACAGTGTTCTTTTATCCTGTATTCAAATATATTGAAATGCTATATGCATTCTTGGTAACTAGGTATGCACCTGTTTTTGTCTCACCTGCGAAGCAAAGTGAGACTATAGGCGCCGCTTTTCCGACGGCGGCGGCGGCGTCAACATCAAATCTTAACCTGAGGTTAAGTTTTTGAAATGATGTCATAACTTAGAAAGTATATGGACCTAGTTGATAAAACTTGGCCATAAGGTTAATCAAGTATTACTGAACATCCTATTAGAGTTTCATGTCACATGACCAAGGTCAAAGGTCATTTAGGGTCAATGAACTTAGACCATGTTGGAGGAATCATCATCGAAATCTTAACCTGAGGTTAAGTTTTTGAAATGTCATCATAACTTAGAAAATATATGGACCTAGTTCATGAAACTTGGACATAAGGTTGATCAAGTATCACTGAACATCCTGCTTGAGTTTCACGTCACATGACCAAGGTCAAAGGTCATTTAGGGTCAATGAACTTTGGCCGAATTGGGGATATCTGTTGAATTCCCATCATAACTTTGAAAGTTTATGGATCTGATTCATGAAACTTGGACATAATAGTAATCAAGCATCACTGAAAATTTTGTGCAAGTTTCAGGTCTCATGATTAAGGTCAAAGGTCATTTGAATTACCATCATAACTTTGAAAGTTTATTGGTCTAGTTCATTAAACTTGGACATTAGAGTAATCAAGTATCACTGAACATCCTGTGCGCGTTTCAGGTCACATGACCAAGGTCAAAGGTCAATGAACTTTGGCCGAATCTGTTGAATTACCATCATAACTTTGAAAGTTTATGGATCTGATTCATGAAACTTGTACATAAGAGTAATCAAGTATCACTGAACATCCTGTTTGAGTTTCAGGTCACATGATCAAGGTCAAAGGTCATGTAAGGTCAATGAACTTTGGCCATGTTGGGGTTTTTTGTTGAATAACCATCATATCTCTGTAAGTTTATTGGTCTAGTTCATAAAAAAGGGAAATAAGAGTAACCATGTATCACTGAACATCTTGTGCGAGTTAGAGTAGTATTCAAAGTGAGCACTGCTGCTATATTGAACCGCGTGATGCAGGTGAGACGGCCAGAGGCATTCCACTTGTTCTTTTAATAAAGAAAAAAAAAGAACCCTCTGCACTATTCATATAAGAGTAGGGGGAATCCCGGTGTCGTGGTCCACCTGCATCCCCTAATCACTTAAATCGCGAGGAGAGACCTGCGGGTCATAGTGATTCATTTCGCTTTTTGCCTCCGACGCACAGGTGACACCATACCAATAATGATAATAATTTTGACCATATAAAACCTGTGTACCCCTGTCATTGCTATCATCATCACAATCATCTTTGTAATACCTTGTATTGTAGTATGAAGGAGCACCTCTTTACCCGGATGAGTCCCGGTGTTGGCAGATCGTAGATAAATACAACGTGACAATCTTATACACAGCACCTACACTCATACGAACTCTCATGAAATATGGCGAAGCACCTGTTAAAAAGTAAGTATAACCCAAACACTCATTCAATTTTCAGATAAGAATATAAAGACTTGTCCATGAAAAACAAACTGCCATTGGGTAGAAGTTTAGGATAACTCCTCCAGAAGACAATTTGCTGAAAAGCTGCTGCAGAGTATGCTAGATAAATAAAACGTGACCGTCCTATACACAGCACCTACGCTCATACGAACACTTGTGAAATATGGCGAGGCACCTGTTAAAAAGTGTAACCCAAGTTCTCTCAACCAAAATTATTGGACAACTTCTTCAGAGTATAACTTCCTGCAAAGCCACTGTTTAGTATATCAATTAAATAAAATGTGAAAATCCAATGTACTGTACCTTATTTTGGAAAAACATTGCATTTACTAAAATAACACAGAATTTAGATGTATAAAGTGTGTGAGCTTACTTTCTTTATGAAACAGAATAATTTAATTCTCGTTACTACATGTATTTCAAGATTGTCCGAATTGACAGGTATGTCTGTAATTGTGACTTCAGACCCATTTGCATCAAAGTTACTGTTGTAACTTTGCCAGGGTATGGCGATGTTCTCGATTTAGATTGACTATGAGCATAGTTATCATGGTAGTAACCATTGGATGACAAAGTTATAATGGAATACAATAATGAATGTTTATGAGTGCAATGGACAGAATACTTCACGAGGTGAAATATGAAATGATCCATTCAACGAGGTGTAGCCGAGTTGAATGGATCATTCCTTTCATCTTTCACTGAATGAAGTATTCTGTCCATTGCACAAAATGATAGTAACATTCATTATTTGGTTTATATGACACCTAAAATAAATTCTTTTTCATATGAAATTTATGAATTTTGATGCAAAATATGCTCGGTCTGTTGATTGTCGCATACATACAACATGCGCGCGTGCAATGGACAAAATCGTATGGATCCAAAATTGCATGATGAATGGATCCAAAATTGCATGGTTGATGACGTCATTGTATAATGGGCTGAATGATCGATATCAAACAAACAATCAAATGACCAGGATCTATCAAGGTGTCATATAATAACTTTTATCATCCATTCACCCAATGCTGATGCATCTTTGCCAATGGTTCTTGATCATGTGTAGGTACAGTCGTAAGTCACTACGTGTCCTTGCAACGGTAGGCGAACCCATTAATCCAGAGGCTTGGCTCTTCTATTACAACGTCATAGGGGACGGGAGGTGCTCTATATCAGATACATTCTGGCAGACAGAAACGGTGAGGAAGGGAAATGGCTGATTGAAAGGATGGTGGTAGTGTTGATGGTTGTTGTGGTAGCTGCTGTGATGGTGGTGATATTAGAGACTTTTAGGAGTAGTGAACGAGAACGTCGTAGCAGTCCTCTGATCGCTCGAGTCAACGTCGTCGTCTGCCCTCGTTCACTACAGATCGGATGACTTTAGATTTCACTCGACTTGTACGTGTACGTACGTCCACTTGAAACAGCGCGATAACCAGCGGGTCATGACACGCTGCCCGACCCGGAAGATCTGGGCGTACCATCGCCTGGCGACCCGGTCGGGTGATGCGAAGGTGCAACTTGTGCACACTTGCCCTTTCACTTGCTTTGATTCCTTTTTACGCGAGTTAGGATATGTATCGATATAAATTTTGGAGATCAGAAAGCAATTTCAAATATGATAAACATAATGCATCGTACAACTTACATTAATTTTGTGAAAAAGTCACTGAAAACTGTGTTTTAAAAGGGAAAGTTTGAACTTCATGCTGAGCTTGAGCGGTTAAATGACGTCACTCACGTGCACGTCGACTATGATTTAGGAGAACCGCAAAATGGATGTGGCGAGGTTCTCGATTCTGATAGTGGACGTGTGTGAGGACCTGAGGCATATGGAACGCTAAAAAATGACGTCATCTCGTACCAGTTGACTATGTCGACGTGCATTTCTAAAAGTGCTCATTACTGATGGTTGTGTTGGTGGTGATGTTCGATGCAATAATGGTTTTGATGGTGGTGGTGATAATAATAGTGATTGTTGGTGGTGCGTAAAGGCTGTGATGATGTTTATGATGGTGTTGTTGATGGTGGTACCTGTGATGGTGGTGGTAGAATATGCTTATACAACTTTGCTAAAAATTCAGTTTTTCCACTGAATATTTGAAAGCTAAATTTTGAATGAGCACCTGTGAAGGGTTTTTTTTGCCATCCATGTTCTGTGGATCATACTCATTGTCATCAACAGCAGCAACATCACTGTCATCCTCATCATCTTCATCAGTATCATCACCATCGTCACCACCATCATCAGTATCATAATCATCGTCACCATCATCACAATCATCATCGTCATCATTACCATCATCATCATTATCACCATCATCATTTTAATGTCATCATCATAATTATCAATATCATTATCCTCACCTTCTTTATCTCCATCATCATTATCACTGTCATTATCATTGTCATCATCACAACTACAGTCATCTCTATATTGGTGAAAACGGTGATCTTTCTGATCTTGTCTATGACGATGATGGAGGTAATAAATGAGGACCATTATTCAATGTTTATATTTCGTAGTGGAACATTTGTAAAGATCTCAATCAAATTGCTCTGTATTTCTTGCGTTTGTCTTTTACATTAATTCCATGATTTATCTTGTTTTGACTTGCATTTTTAGGGAGGTCACACATTAACCCCTCTCCCAGGAGCTACCCCAATGAAACCAGGTTCAGCAGTAAGTACATTTCTTTGGTCAAATGCCTATGGTCCACAGCCACTCTATCTACGTGTACTGTCTGTTTGGTCTCTCACATGGTCTAGTTTTTCTTCAACCAGTTTATTGACCAACCCTTTGGTCTTTATTTCATTTAGCCCATTTACCATTTTGCTTTATTTTCAGTATGTTTCATATTTCAGGGGTGGATCCAGGATTTTTCGAAAGGGGGGGGAGCACATTTGCCCCCGAGGAAATGTTCACTTCCAAAAAGGGGGGGGGGCACACCTCTGTTTTATGGCATTTTTACATTTCAAATTTTAATTGTACCTCTCAAAGGGGGAGGGGGGTATGGGCCGGTTGTGCCCCCCCCTGGATCCGCCACTGGTATATTTTATCTCAGTATCCCCTTGGTTGGACACCACTTAATCTATATTTTTAGATAAACTGTTAATGAACCAAATTTTCATTTGATAAATTGAAAAATAAATTTACGTGAATAAGACGATTTTGGCATTAGACTAGTTAGATCCAGTGATAATTAAATCAAGTGTTGGTAAATGTGGTTTATGGTACACCATGTGTTAGGTCCTGGGAAAGAGGTGAGGAGTGCAATGGAGAGGCGAGAAAGTGGACATCAGGGGAGCGTTTCAAACAAGTTTTGTCCAACAAGTTGTCAGATCTGACAACTTTCCTTGAATCTGATTGGCTGAGAGGTACTGTTACTATGGTAACTGTCGGATGAAACAGAACTTGTCGGATAAAACATCCGACAAGTCCTTTCATGAAACGCTCCCCAGTAAGAAGAGTATTCTTTTCTGTATTAGAGATTGCAAGATCGTAGTGATTAAAACAAGTCAATGAAGTGACACATTCTGCTTCAATTCACACTCTTTCAGTTGAATACAGGTCAGATTTTTAATATTTAGTATTAAAGCGATAGTATCTCAATGAAAACATGGCACTTGTCTGCTCTAATCATGTTTTAAATTGTTCAAATTTTTTATTTATTGTCTCCATGGTACCAGACATTCCCATTCTTTGGTATCGCCCCTGCTGTAGTGAATGAGCAGGGTGAAGAGCTAGAAGGAGTATGTGAAGGATACCTCGTAAGTAAATTAAATTTTATATTAAAGGTCAAGTCCACCCCAGAAAAAGTGTGGATTTGAATAAATATAGAAATATCAAACTAGCATTTCCCTGAAAATTTCCTCAAAATCGGATGTAAAATAAAAAAGTTATGGCATTTAAAAATTTTGCTTATTTTTCACAGAACAGTGCTATGCATAACTTAGTGACATGCAAATGAGTCAGTCGATGATGTCCATCACTCACTATTCCTCTTGGTTTTTTATTGTTTGAATTATACAATATTTCATTTTTTACAGATTTGACAATAAGGATAAATGTAATGAACCATATAGTATTAAACAATGCTAATTCTACATGTTCAGAGTGGAATTAATCGTTGTTTCACTTGACAATGAGGAGAAAATAAGAATATTTCATATAATAAAATACAAAAGAAATAGTGAGTAGATGACATCATCAGTCTCATTTGCATACCGACCTAAATGTGTATATAACAGTTTTGTGAAATTAAACGAAACTTTAACATGTCATAACTTTCTTATTTTACATCCGATTTTGATGAAATTTTCAGTGTTATGTTGATTGGATTTTTCTCTTTTTTATTAAAATCAACTTTTTGTTGGGCTGGACTTTTCCTTTAAATATTGTCATTGACGATTTTGTTTTATAAGAGAGATATATATTCCTCTGTAGTTAGATCATTTGAGATTTTGGAAATAAACAGTATAATAATCTTGAGATTTCAGTGGACAAGATATACACTCTCACTTCTTCAATGCTCAGAACTAAAGCACAATATTTCCTCATCGCCTTATTTAAAAGATAGCCAGATTCAGATAGCGACTGTAGTGATCGTGACTGCATGTACCATCATACTTCCCAACAGTCATGATGAGCTTACTGTGAAATTTCTGTCTTTATATTTTCCTTTCTAGGTAAGAGATAGGTTGGGATGGGATGTTATATAATGGATATTATGCATGTGGGTTAAAACATTAAGGTCAATAATTGTTTCCCTGTGGTACTCCCTTTATTCTAGGTATTCAAGCAACCTTGGCCTGGCGTTATGCGTACTGTGTATGGTGATCATGAACGCTATGAGAGGACGTACTTCAGGCAGTTCCCTGGTTACTACAAGACTGGCGATGGTAAGACTCATTCCCAAATACATGATCTTTCTTGAAATTCATTTGTAGTACAAAAAAATAGTAACATTTCAACATTAAAATGTATTTTGTGATTGACATGCATTAGGGAATAATTTTTCTAGTATCGCATCGCAATTTGCTCCACATTTTTTAAAGACTGCTATGCATAAAGTCTTTTGTATAGCATATTTTTACATAGGACTGTACATTACTTAGTTGAGAGCCTTTCTCCTATGACAAAAATGCTTTTCAAATTTGTAAAGCAAAATTTTTCCCTGTGCATGTCCCACCGAAGTTCGTTATCATGCGATGCCTTTGATTTTATCAAACTTTTATACTTTTTCTATAAGCGTATAACATGCATTGTGAGTATGATTTTAAAATTAGAGAAATATAATGAAATGAGGAATTTCAAGCATAGGGAAGAATAAGGATCAATTAGTATTCTTACAAATTCAATCCCATGCGAACTGTAATAGGTTTAAATGTGGTTTAAATAACTTTGAAAGAGAAAACGCAGTGATTGGTGCATGGTCAACTCTGTGGTCAACTTTATCTCTCTGGATTGACACGACAGTGTGATGTCACAATAAGAGTGCAACTTCCATGCATGCATTATGAAATGCATGAATTTGAAGTATAAAGTCATTCCTTGCCACGGGTGGGATTACACAGATATTGCCTACCAAAATTCTTGCTACAGCTCTGATCCATCTACGTCATAATAGATTTTTTGTTGAAAATACATCAAGCACGTTGCAATCGACGCGTTAACATTAGCATGTACAGCAAATAAATTACCTTGTTACGCAACTTGTATGCAGCGAGTGACGTCACCTTAGTGAATATAACGCCGCAATTGACAATATAACGCAGTATATTCCCTGAGGTGACGTCAAAACCTAGAATATAACAAATGGGATCCTCGCAGCTATGGTCACGTGATGGCGTATTGACCTATCACTGATTCGAATCTACATAACCTATGTAATATAACTTGTTATTCTTCTGTCATCATCAGGTTGCAAACGAGATGAGGATGGATATTTCTGGATCACCGGTCGTATAGATGACATGTTCAATGTATCGGGACACTTATTAAGTACTGCTGAGATAGAATCTGCGATAATAGAGCATTCGAAAGTAGCGGAAGCAGCCGCGGTAGCTTACCCACACCCAACCAAAGGAGAGGCTTGCTACTGCTTTGTTACTCTTGTTGAAGTAAGTATTAGAAGTAGAACGCTGTTTCAGACAGATTGATTATAGTGATAATAGCCATAAGAATATAGGGGAATCTGCCCAACTCACTCTCTTTGGACCACAGGAATACGTTTGACCTTGGCAAAAATTTGTCTAAAAAGATCAATATATCACATAGTTGCATATTCTGGTCTGAAAGTGCTTAGAATTAGACAACTTTTTCACTCAAGGAGTGGAGTTATACAGAGTCTACTGTATAAATTTGTATGTACCATTCCCAATAGCACTAATCACTTTAAATTGACGGGATAATTATTTCTCTAGCTTTTATATGGATAGTAAGTAAAAAATAATACAGAGTATTTAGACCCCCACCCCCTGAATAGCATCCCCTTTGAATGGTTATGTAGTGACTTAGAGCAAAAATCAGATGTCCTTCACAAATAAATAGAAATAAAAAAAGAATAATGAGTCTTGGAAATGATAAACAGCAATGCTTTGTAATGTAAAATATGGGGGTGTTTTTTTATTGAAGATTCATTTCCATCATTTACCTATTCTTTTCATTTTATCTCTGACAGGGTGCAGAATTTGATAATGCTCTTATACTGGAACTCAAAAAGCTAGGTGAGATATATTGTTCTATAAAGATCTGCTTCGATATGGGGGTATGATTGATTTTTTAAAATTCAACTCCAGGTAGTGAACAGTTATGCACACCTGAAAAACAGTCTGATGAGAACTAGACTGCCCCAAGTGACGTTAATGCAACTATTCTCCGGAGGGAATCTGTGAACCTGGGACGGTATTCTGAACATTGTCTTTTCTCCATATTTTATCTTTTCTCAGAGATATGACAAAATCTGTATTCTGGTGGATGTCATAAATTTTGTCTCTTCTCTTTAGCGCGCACCAAAAATATGGCTTCAAATGCGCGTAATCCTTTTATACAAGCAAAAGATATGACAAAATTTATGACTGCTATTTTAGAACCAAATATCTTGATACCCTGCCGACTGAATAACAAGCATATAATTATATTATTTAGATTAGATTGTGGTATTAGTTTCACTCATCATCCATGACAATTTTCATTATTTTATTTTCATTCTAAAATTAGGCCCTACATATAAATTCCTCCTTTTTTCTCTGTTTTCCTTCTTTTTCTACTTCTCTAAAATCCTTCACAGCTCCCTGTCTCTCTTTGTAATTAAGCGCATCGATATTTGCGTAGTTGCGCGATGCCAACAACTGTATTGGGGATACGCCCTACCTGTCAAGGGGCCTTCCTATTGGCTAGAAGTGCTCCCACTAGGAACTAATGATGATTTAGAATGGTTTGCTTCCGATAAGATAGGCGGGAACTTATAGGGATATGACAGGGAAAAGACAACGTTCAGAATACCGATTTGTGACAATCATAGCGGTGTCACATCTCTGAGAAAAATGACAAAATTTATGACAAAAGGTATGACAGTGTTCCAGAATACCACCCATGTATTTTTATGACCACTCATGATCAAAGGTGACATGAAAAATGGTCTGTATGATAAGGTAGTCTTTATAAAGAGGTTCCTGTAATACATGTTTCAGTAGGAAATACTGTTCACCTTTCAAGGAAACCAAACTTGTGATATTATGGAGAGGAAGTTGCGAAACCAGGATTGGCTGAATCAATGGTGCAGTTGGATAACACAGATGGTGGGTATGTCTTATGGACCACCATAAAGATTAAAAAATGGGATTTTTTAACCTCCAACCATAAATTTCTAATAAGTTTTTAGTAATTTCAAATCTCATTCTTATATCCACAGTTCGAACCAAGATAGGTCCTTTTGCAGCTCCCGAAGTAGTGCACAATGCTCCCGGCCTTCCCAAGACACGCTCAGGTAAAATCATGCGACGAATCCTTCGTAAGATCGCCGTCAACGACCACGACCTCGGGGACGTCTCAACCATGGCAGACTCTACGGTCGTTGACATCCTCTTCAAGAACCGTCCTCAAGAACTTCTAGGTTAAATCTTACACAACTCAATAAGGCTGAAACAAAGTCTTGCAATGTTCATTTTTATCTTTCTGGGATCCGTAACATAAGAGATTTGCAATCAATCGCTTCATCAAAACGCCAATTACCAATCAAGATCATTGTTGCATGAGCAATTTGTTCAAACAACTGACCAGGGACCAATCAGAGTGGTTCTTACATTTTTGCAATTCATGGCAAACCTTATGTTGCTGGGCCCAGACTAATTTCTGTTTTGTATTCTCATATTATCAACATCTTCTTTCTTCTTTGTCTCATCTTTCATCTTGATACATGCCGTTCTCTCTTAATATAGAAAAATATATATTTTGTAAAAGAAGATCAAAAATTATTCCAGGTCTGATATCATGATGTAGAAAAGTGTGCATAGTACAAAAGATAATTTTTAGTACTCGGCTGGAAGCAGTACCCATTGTGATCACTGTCACTATATGTAGCTAGCTCCCTTCTCTGGACTGATCAACATTCCACAAGAAAAAAGCAATGATGACTATTAATACACCGCATAGCTGCTCTTATCATTAATGATCTCTGCCAAACACCATCAATTAATGTCCTACGTATTCAAAATTATGTTTATTATCTGGAATAACTGATATATTTTACCATTGGATGTTATTATTATTAGCACGTAAATACCACTTCTTATAGTGGGAATTTATACTTTCCATCGTATTTTTGGCCATAGAAAACACATAGTTTGTGTACAATCAGATCTGTACATGTTTAATTCTTCTCAGTTAGTGGTGTCCTTGTTAGAATTAGTATGCTAGGCCCATTTTAAAGAGGTTTTCAGATTTAAATCATTAAATAACTTCAATGAAATATATATTTTGATTGGCTGATGTGATACTATTGTGGCAATTGTTAGTGAATGACAAGCACTATCAAACTGGCCCAGTTGTTTCTCTTTTACTTTATCCCACCACTTTTTGACCCTTGCCCTTTTACTTGTACAAACCACTCTTGTTATTAACATTTATTCAGCTGATATAACTGTATGCCAAAGGACCCTTTGTGGATCATAGATTATTGAGTCTTTCAGAAGTGGAAACTTAATTTGCGGATAGCCAAATAGGCTTAAGATCGCTCTTAAATCCCTTCTAATAATCACATTCAGAATATGTTTCCATAGTTGTTTGTTTTTATACAGAAAACCGTCTTTGTTACTTTGTTACATATAAGCTGAATAAGGGAATTTGAAAACATGTCTGTAAATTTGTGGAAAGGATCATTCATGACTAATGACTTAGAAATAGATTTTGATGAAAATTGATTTGTGGTGTAAAAATTATTTACTTTTGTTTATTCAGTGAATTTTAACTCATTTTTGTTATTAATGTACCCTATTGCATTTTAACATTCACTATTGTGTATCATTCCACCCAAGTAAGATTAATTTACTTATTTTCTGTTATGTCATGTTAAACATGCTATGATCATTCATATCCATCTCAGTATATCATATCTACATCACATCTTTCTAAAAGGAACTCATATCTCAAATAAATGGCAAACAAATTGTATTTTTTTTCAATATCTCTACATGTTTATTTTTCATATCCATGTAATGGATTAAAAAATGTAAACATTGTTTTTAGCATTGATTTGTTTCGTATAGTTCGGATTTATAGCAGGCGTACTGTGATGAAAACAACTTTTCAACATCATTTAGATTCACTGATGATACCCGTGTGTGGCAGCTCCACTCCCTGGGAAGTATGTAAGTGCAATGTTGACACAAAAGGTGTCTTCATTTTATGAGACTCTGATAGCAATTATGAGATTAATGCTTTGCCAAAGGAGTGCTGACTGCTATGTCAGGAATCAACCTTCGGGATTTTCATGTCAAAGTGGGATACAAGAAAATTTAATATTACTTTACATTTTGTTGTGTTGGTGCAAGAATGCCCATAGTAATGCAATGCCTTTATGCATGCTGCTAAGAGTGTTTTTGTGCTCATGTGATGTGCAAAAGTGTGGTGTTAAGGGCATTCTTGCACCGACACAACGATTGGTAATATGCCCCTGAAGTATACATATAGTCAAATTGTCGGACATGAAACTTTTGACAATCCTCCATGTGTAGTTGTAATTTTCATCTGTATTCATGATTAAAAATGAGCAAGATTATACAGTATGGCATAGAAAGAGGAACAAAAAATGGATCGTTATACAAGTTTGAATCAAAAGATTAAAATGTTTCTATTTACTTTATGCTTTATATTGAATTGATATATTGATATTTTTAAGGTGCCAGATATACTTGAAATAAAATATCTGCTTCTTTAACATTCAATATGCAATCATTGTAAATAAGTGCATGAACAAATTAGAGGTGAGCGGGTCCAGCCTTATATATGTATGTTAAAATGGAAAAGTTGTTTATTGGATTGAACTAAAAGAACAAAATGTGTAAGAAATTGCAGTAATCATACTTCGAAGGGTGGTAGATATTTTTGATTCACAAAATGATATTCTTGTGACATTTACAACTTTTATGATTGAAACTTCTTGAAGAAGTCATAGATACATCGGATATATATATCGAAGTAAGCTTGTTCTGTGCATAGATGTCAGCGCAGAGGATTATCTTCTCTCTCTCTTTTTCAGGGGGGGATGCGAAAATAGATGCCCTCCCCTCCCCCCAAAAAAAAGAGAAGATAACCCTCTGTGCCGACGCCCATGTTTTTTTTAAACTGAAAAAATTGTTATGAAACACTCTGAAAGACTATTAGTATGGCATGGTAAACTGTCTCAAAAAGAAAGAAAATGTTGACACATTTTACTTGTAATTTGATACAACTGTTGCAAAAAAGAACTGTATGAAGATCGCTTCCTGAAAAATGGTTGTGGCCTCACTTAGGCTAAAACCAGTTTAACGTGGCAAAGCAATTTTGAAAACGACATTGCATGGAGATTTTCTGAACCAGTTTTGAAGATCGCTTCCAAGTATTCTCATTACTTAAACTAGTGTCCAGTAAAAACTAGTTTTAAGATGTTTATGAGAATGGAGTATTTGACATACAGCCTTGATGGCAAGCATTTTATATATATGTATATATATATATATATAGCCTTTATTGATAACAGGGTTATAGAAACATCCCATCTTGAGGTTGCCAGAATTATATACATGTGTGATATCAGGGGAGCGTTTCAGGAAAGGACTTGTCAGATGTTTTTCTCTGGCAAGTCCTGTGTCAGTTGCCATAGTAACGGTGCTTTCTGGCTAATCAAATTCAAGGAAGTTGTTAGATCTTATAACTTGTTGGATAAATGAAAAATTATGAAATGCTCTCCAGAAAAAGCATTCAGTGAACTTGTCTTTTACAGTTGTATGGTTTATCAAATAGATTTGCTGGATTTGTATATTGTGACTTAATTTACATATGATTTACAAATATGCAGACCTATCATTAGCATGTGGGCCCGTTTCATGACATATAATTATGGTAGACTAGCATGGAAACCTTGATTTTGTTTGGTTTCTTTGCTCTGTTACAATGGTAGTTACATGTAGCATAGAGGGGAGCTTTCTTTAATCAGAAGCCCTTTATGAAGCACGCCCCCGCTATGTACGCACAGTCAAATCTTGGTAAAAAGCTTTTTTGTTGCATGTATATTTCAAATTTTTTCAATGATGATCAGAATTTCTCAGGGGATACACTATCATACCAAGCCTTCAAAGATTTTTGATGATGGATGCATGTTATTAATATAGTTCTCTTCAGAAGAATATGTATACTAATTCACTTGTCCAGAGCTCAGAGGGCAATAGTACTCAAATAATGCACATTAGTGAGGGCATTAGTAAGAATATCTCACACTTGTGTAGTCAATTAGAGACTGAAGGATTTTGCTATTGCATGCTTTCCGTACACTGCATCCTGCATGCAGACTCCAACTGGATAACAGTTCTAATATTCCTGAAGTGATTGTGCAAATGTTGTGCCTGTTTCAGTATTACCAACTGTGGGTAATAATACTAATGTCCTATAACAAAATTATGAGAATTATTTGTTTTATGAAATGATGTGGATCCTTGTTATTGGATCATGGTAAGATGATGAAATGGAACGTAATCAAATAATTGCTTACGCACAAACATACATGTATGAGCAGGCAGTTATTTAGATTTAAAGGGATAGGTTTACTGTTAGGTACCTTGTGTTAATGATTCTCACTAATGCCCTGGCTATAATGCATAATTTGTGTTATCTGCATCATCTCATGATTGGTCATAGTATGTAATATTGCATGTTTGGGAATTGAATACCTTTGGATATTTCACTAAGTGTTCAGTACGACTTTCAGTCTTGCTGGAGTGCCAATGCACACACTATATGCAACACCTTGTCATTGATTAATAAGCAGAAGCACACATTCTATGAACAATCTTACCAATACATTGTTGTTGTTAACGGGACTCTCATGCAAATTCAACGATACTTCATATACCACAGGTTCGTTGAAAATCAGATGTGAATTTTAGTTACAGTTAAAGATATTTTCAGTTCACCCTGACAAAAATTAATAGCAGAAAATATGATCAAAATATATTGATGAAGGTTTGAGAAAACCCTACAAAGAATAAAAAAGTTATTAGAATTTTGATTGATTTGTGATGTCATATGCGAGCAGCTTTCTTATATATTGTGTAGTATATGTCATTTTCTCAGGAAATTGATGTTTTTTATCTTCAGTATGTCAATAGAAAAATAATTTCACACCTGTTCCTAAAAACAATACAATAATTACCGGTAGTCTTCACGAACCATTTAAAAATGGTAATTTATCAATTTTATATTACATAACATGGGGCAGCTGCTTGTTCATGACATCACAAATCCAAATCTTAAAATTCGAATGACTTAATCTTTAATGGAATTTCCTTCACCAATATTATTATTTTTTCTGTTTTTTGCAACAAACTTTTCTTCATGGTAAACTTCCCCTTTACACGTTTGTGAACCCCCCCCTCCCCCTTCTAAACCAATCTTTTGAATGAGCTCCACTTCTTTTACTTGTAATCCCAATTATGGCTTGAGTGTAGATGGATGGTATCACTCTTCCATGTTATTTCAATTTGTAAATAATGGATTATTACAGAGTAACTAATGTTTGTTACTAAATGTCTACATCTGTATACCGGTAGTAATTCAGGATCCTTCTGTAATTGCAATAAAAATCAATCCATTCAATGCCTGTATCATGTGAACATTTTTTTGGTGTGTGTATTGTAGAGTAGATGTATATAGTGATAGACAGTGGGTGATTTCAAGTCCAGTGTTGGCCTTGGTGCTGGTGTTGAAATTTGGATTGCTTCCCCTGGCTTCAAAACTTATTCAGAGTTTACAAAATTGATCCAGATCACATTATTAACACCTAAATGACTAGTAAGTAACTTTTCAGGACCATCTTCATTTTAAGTTTGGCTTTATTATCGTGTAAAAATTGATCTAACACCAACACCAAAAGGTCAACACCGTACTTGAAATCACCCAATCTGCTAATGTGACATTTGCTCCCATCTTCAATTGTATAGGTACATATTCTCAACTCTGATCCAACCTAATCCTCAAAATTTGTCCCCTAAAGATCTGTAAATTGAGAGGTCTGCTGGTTGTCGTTTCATGGTCGTTTCTCTTGCACAACTGAGACCAAATTCCCTGTATGGTTAAAAGATTATGCAACATTATGTAAAGCGTATGTACGGTGATTTCGTGTATAAATCCACTGAAAATGATTTTTCTAGCTGAAATTAAGAACTATCATTCTTAATTTTACTGATAAGAAAATTGATAAAATCCATATTACTGGAAAAGTATTGCCAAAAATTTCCATCGAAAAAGAATAAGAGAAGAAAAAAATTCAGAGGACCTAATGAAATACTAGTACACAATATACTTAAAAAACGAAATAAGCATCAATTTTTATGTGTGTTTGATCAGTTTTATGATGAAATCTCTAACCAAAAATTTGCAGTTCAAGAGCCTTGGCGATGGACTTACAGCAAAGTTCTAATTTCACACAAAAACTAGCATAATCATACAATAAAATATACAGATTAATGGACAGACGAAAGAAACTTGTGTTGTACTGCGAGACCGTTTCTAGCAACACAGGTTAGCGACTGATTGCTAGTTGCAGTCAATCAGTATCGGGTGCAAATTTGCAGTTGATTTGCAATCAATTACAACATAACTTTCTTGCAACACCCGTTGAGTGAATTTCAGCTATGCAACCGCATAATTTTAGATAACATCCTTTCCTTCCATCGCAAACTGATCCTGCACTCCGCGACAGAGAGGCCCTTAGTGCCCTCCCCACATATATTTTTGACACAAACAAATTAAACAAAAAACATTCAATCATATTTTACTTGATATACATGTATGTACAAACTTTATTGACCATATCATTATTGGAATGGAACCTTTATTGGTTTGTAAGCTTTTTTTATATATTTACAAAGTAAAGCTGAAATCATGTGAGTACTTTCCTTTTTTGAGAATAATATTGACCAAGCACTGACCCCTAATGACCAGGAATCAAGCAAGAATTGGTCAGTGTCGAGTCCATTTCAAGGACGTATTCCATATTGAATTGTGGAGTATCCAAAATCTAAAGCTGTTATAAACATTTGTGTGCTTGTTTGGAGAAAAAGGCAACTTATACTTCTAAGTTCTCAATAATTGTAAAATAAAGGCAAAACTATTTTACAAGTCAATGCCAAATTTCCATTCAATCAAAATGCTACACACGCATTGTGAGCATTAGTTCCACAGGTGGATAATTAACCTTATGAAATACTGAGGATTTATATGAATTTTTTTTTTTAAATATGGATGATACAAAACAAACTAGCATAAAGGGTCATTTATACATGAATCGGAAGACATATTTTGATTAAAAAATTGTAGTCTTCTCCCTCACAGAGGATATCGAAGTGATGTCTCAGTCTAATACAGTACAGCGACGGTAACCAACAAGAAATCCTCAAACAAGGCATATGTATCGGTAAATTAAAGTTGGAGACTCATTTAGCATAGATAGTTGGGCTCTTTATGATGAAAGGGGTGACATAAATTACAGAATAATGAAAATCTTTAAAAACATCTTTAAAGCATATGAAAACTATGAAAACTACCTTTTGGATGATTAAATCACACATTATATAGAAATAAAAATAAAAAGTAATGATTGGAAGAACAAAATGTTATTCGGATTTTCATACCTTTATGAAGCCCCACCCATTGCTTAGAAAAATATATTGACTGCTCTCAAAGCCCCTCTCATTGGCCTTAGTTTTTGTGCCCTTTTCAATTTATTGTATTTGTTATTACATAGAAAGGTGCCCGTTAAAAACCTTGGCCCTCTAAGAAAAATTATATGAATAAATAAAAAAATAATAATGAAATTCACGGCACAATAGTCATGACATTATATAATGAATATCATTATATAACATTCTGCAATAATCTCTGTCAATGTTCACAATGATAAGAAATACTTGTACCATGAGATTCGCAAAAAAAAAAGAAAAATGTAACAGCAGTCCCAAATATTTTAAAACAATATTCTCAACAAAGACTATAAAAAGATTAGATAAAGTGCACATGTACAGGAACAGATTTTTAGGGGTTTTTTTTCTGAAAACAGAGATTCTGTATACTTGGAACACATATCCACAATCACAGATATAATAATCTGTGAGGGAAAAAAGTTCAACTTGAGTTCTCTAAAAAGCTGCAATTCTTCTGTTACCTACTTGAACCCTCATGGTCCATTAACAAAGTCTGTGAGTACTACAGAAATCACTAGTCAACAGGTTAACCCACTGATTACTGTACTTGAACCAGTTGGTTCCAGTACATAGCCAAAGTGAACTACATTTACAGAACTGAGTATTTAACAGAATAACCCATTGCCTATTGGAACCAGGTGATCCTGGTACAAAGTCTATAGGAATTATGGAATTTAGAAATCATCAGGTTAACCCATTTCCCACTGGACCCAGGTGGGTGTTTCATAAAGCTGTTCGGAGTTAAGAGCGACTTTAAGAACGACTGGTTATCCTTTCTTGTGGTCAATGGTGTATGCTTTCGCGAAGGTTTAGCGCGTAAGAATTGATCAACGGTCGCTCTTAACTTACGAACAGCTTTACGAAACGGCCCCGGGTGTTCCATGTACAAAGTCTATAGGAATTACAGAATTTAGATGTCAGGTTAACCCATTTCCTACTGGAACTAAGTGTTCCATGTACAAAGCCTACAGGAATTACAGAACCTGGGAGTCAACGAAGGAAGAACAAACTATATCTTGATGGCAGAGCTTTGTAAATGGTTATGGGGCAGTAACACAAAGATTAGCAATCATCATAGAACACCTTGTTCACGATTGATTGCATTGACTACAATGTACAATTTATCGTAAAAATCAAGCGTACGATTAGTTAATAGCCTTTGTGTTATAGAACCCTGCACGTTCTAGCCAGCATACACCGACTTTGTATGGCAAGCCGTTTTAATACTCAATCCTACTTCTCTATACAAAAAAGTTTAATTCTTGATATCCAGATGGAAAGATGGCTTGTCATACGCACGTTACTGTACAGTGGCTTCAACCCTCCAGTGTTACATCTCCATTTTGGGTTGAAAGGGTTTAGAAGGGGTAGGTGATGGGTGAGTAAAGGGTGGGGAAGGGGTGGGGAATGTGTGGGGTGGGGTCAGGAATAGGAAGGAGTTCAGCTCTCTGTTGACTTGAAATGATCGTCGTCAATGGTGGAATAGATGTGTCCCTCGCTGCTCAGAAATTCAACAGCTTTCCTGGAAATAATAGGGGAAAATAGTGTAAATTGTAATTCATACATTCATTCATTCTTCTAAAGACATTTTCGTATTAAGTTGTCAAAAGAATGTAAATTCTTTCTTCTCCAAAGTATGGTGCTATAGCGTGGTACTTGTGGTAATTGATGAAAAGGAGGAGAAATGTAAAATTTACACACATTCGCTGAAGGTCCAAGCTAGAGCCTGGGTAATACTAGTTGCTCTTGGTATGCTCTTGAAAAGAGCTATATAAATCCAGTGATTATTATCATATCGAGTTATTTCAAAGTTTTTACCTGATAGAATCTCTTGATATTCCTTTGAGCTGCGTGGAAAGATAATCCATACTGATCCCTTCTTCGTCATGACAACTCGTTATCAACTGGTGAATCTGTAAGGATATAAGCAAACACACACATGAACGCTGTATGTAAGCATGGTTCCAATCAAATTGACATTTCAGATATTTACATGAATAGTGTACTAATTTATCAATTTTATGATCTCCATTTAAAAGTACCTAATATAATCGCAATTTCCATCTTTAACAAGAAAGTTGTCATAAGACCACCACTACCATCAACATCATCACACTCATCGCCATCATCACCACCTTCACCATCACCACCACCATCACCATCAAAACCACCACCAGCAACACCACCATCATCACCACCACCATCACCATCACAACCATCATCATCACCACCACCATCACCATCACAACCACCACCAACACCAACACCACCACCACCACCATCATCATCACCACCACCATCACCACCACCACCATCATCATCATCATCCTAATCATAATCATCACCACCACCAACACCGCCACCACCATCAACATCAACACCACCATCACCACCACCACCACCACCACAATCATCATCATCACCACCACCACCACCATCATCATCATCACCACCACCATCATCATCATCACCACTACCACCACCACCATCATCACCACCACCATCACCATCACCACCACCACCACCACAATCATCATCATCACCACCACCACCACCATCACCACCACCACCACCACAATCATCATCATCACCACCACCACCACCATCATCATCATCACCACCACCACCACCATCATCATCATCACCACCACCACCACCATCATCACCATCATCATCATCCTCATCATCATCACCATCACCACCTACCTCCACAATCATCTCTACATACCTGTGTTTGTACATTATTGAGACCATTATTAGGTGCCATCATTCCTCCTCCCATCATATCCCCTCCCATCATCCCTCCTTTCACCGGTGTTCTGTAGTGGTTCTGGTTCATCATGCTTCCCCCGCTGATGTTTCCATTTTGCTACATTGATAAAAAATATTAATACTAATAGCATTATTGACAATATATAGATTTTTTTACTAAAAGCATTAAATGGAGGATTGATAATACAAAAACAAGTGGAATGCCTCTGGCCGTCTCACCTGCATCACGCAGTTCAATATAGCAGCAGTGCTGACTTTGAAAACTACTCTAACTCGCACAAGATGTTTAGTGATACATGGTTACTCTTATGTCCACTTTTTATGAACTAGACCAATAAACTTACAGAGATATGATGGTTATTCAACAAAAAAGCCAACATGGCCAAAGTTCATTGACCTTACATGACCTTTGACCCTGATCATGTGACCTGAAACTCGCACAGGATGTTCAGTGATACTTGATTACTCTTATGTACAAGTTTCATGAATCAGATCCATAAACTTTCAAAGTTATGATGGTAATTCAACAGATAACCCAATTCGGCCAAAGTTCATTGACCTTTGACCTTGGTCATGTGACCTGAAACGCGCACAGGATGTTCAGTGATACTTGATTACTTTAATGTCCAAGTTTAATGAACTAGATCAATAAACTTTCAAAGTTATGATGGTTATTCAACAGATACCCCCGATTCGGCCAAAGTTCATTGACCCTAAATGACCTTTGACCTTAATCATGAGACCTGAAACTTGCACAAAATGTTCAGTGATGCTTGGTTACTATTATGTCCAAGTTTCATGAATCAGATCCATAAACTTTCAAAGTTATGATGGGAATTCAACAGATATCCCCAATTCTGCCAAAGTTCAATGACCCTAAATGACCTTTGACCTTGGTCATGTGACGTGAAACTCATGCAGGATGTTCAGTGATACTTGATTAACCTTATGTCCAAGTTTCATGAACTAGGTCCATATATTTTCTAAGTTATGATGACATTTCAAAAACTTAACCTCAGGTTAAGATTTCGATGTTGATTCCTCCAACATGGTCTAAGTTCATTGACCCTAAATGACCTTTGACCTTGGTCATGTGACATGAAACTCTAATAGGATGTTCAGCAATACTTGATTAACCTTATGGCCAAGTTTCATGAACTAGGTCCATATACTTTCTAAGTTATGATGTCATTTCAAAAACTTAACCTCAGGTTAAGATTTGATGTTGACGCCGCCGCCGCCACTGCCGCCGCCGTCGGAAAAGCGGCGCCTATAGTCTCACTCTGCTATGCAGGTGAGACAATAATGTGAGAAAATTACCTTGCCCCAACCAGGATTTGATCCCAGGGCCCTGTTAATAGAGCACTGGTCGTGAGAACAAGGCCCCTGGTTTCAAATCTCATCAAGGCAAGATGATATTCTAACATGTTTTTCTATGATTAGAAGTTCCTTCTCCTGTTTATGGTGAAGGGACTTCAAAAATGTTATCAAATGAAAAGGAAATTTTCTGCAAACATATGAAACTATTATCTTAAAAGTACACACAAGAGTGGATACTATAAAGAGTAATGTTTGTACAAACCCAAAATGGGGGGAAATTCGGGAAAACAGAGAATATATTGGGCCAATTGAATCAAGTAAAAGCTTATCTGTTGGATATAATAATAATTATTGGCTGTGGATAGCATCGGACCAACAAGACGGCGGTATTTTATGAATCAAGACTTTCATCTCATTTTTATCAAATCAAGGGCATATAATACTCACTGCGTTTGCCAATTTGCTGAGCAACATATGCGCTTGTACAACCTCCGCCATGTGCATCGTGATTTGGTTGAGATCTGTGATGGGTGCAATTCTGAAAGGACCGATGCTTCGTTTTCCACCAAATGCCCTGACATTACCAGACACCTTGATGTATGTGTTTTCTTCATAAACTGTGGGTTGCTGATCCATACTCGATTCCTGATTAAAGAGAAATGCCAGTAGTTGCAGTTAACACTGATATCATGAGAAAGTCTGTAAAACCAGGCTTAATTGTCACAATATGATCGAGGATCTAGATCTGGTATAGTTACATAAACTAAACTTTGTGAAATCTTGAAATCTATGCTGAAAAATGTTCACACTGAAGATCGCCAACACAGATAGGCACACGTGGGACGGTGTATTAGACGGTGTATTAATATTGCTGGAATAAAGACCAGACGGTAGTGACCGAATCTGCGCTTATTTTGCTTATTTCTCAGCAATTACACAATTTCTTCCAGAATCTTTTGGCACATATTTTTTATTCATACAAACAGACACTTGGGTGGTCATTATGTCAGATGCTGTCAAAAGTCATTTTGAGATTGTTACCAAACTGGAATTTATCTTTAAGATTGAAGAGACGAATTAGAAATGCTTAATAATTGTCGTTTAAATCGCTTCACACACCAAATAATCAATCAATGAGAGTCAATGAATGGTTATCAAAAGTCATTTGTGAAAGCTAAATATTGGTACTGTCTAATGCAGCACCAAATGGGGCTTATTTTACACTTGATTAAATTGGTCAACCAAACATATCAACTATATGGTCAAGTGCGATTATATATGTAACGTGCCCCTGGTGGGAGGTTCATAAAGCTGTTAGTATAAATTTAAGATTGACTTTAACCCTATCTTCACTGGGCTATTTCAGACCAGTATGCCAATTAGATCCCCCCCCCCAGATCTCGGCCGCTGATCACGCGATCGCCGCGAAAATTTGCACGCGCCTATAGCCGAATGTAAACTACCAGACTGTATGGTAAATTTTTTTAAAACTAATTCTTTATATTTTTAATTAATTATGCAAATAAACGTATGAAATTTGCCCTAAATTTTGTTTTTTGTGTATGTTTTTGCCTTTAACTCAATTTATATAGCTAGTATAATGCAAATTTTTGGTTGGAGTATCAATCATTACATTCTAACAAATATCTACAAAAAAATGCAAAAATATAATCAATTTCTTATGTATTTTATTGTTTTTTAATTCTTATGTATTTCTTTGTTTTTTCAAACCTTTTCCAATGAAATTTGTCGGGGACCCTTCTGCGATCATAAATAACATGAAATAAATCCATTTCAACCAACCAAAGTAAAAATAATCATATATCTATGATTTTGGGTTGAAAAACACAATTTGCATTGACGTTGCACATGGAATCTCGTTTTTGAGCAATTTCGGGTCCGACATGCACTTAAAAAATGTTGTGTAATTTCAGAAATGCATCCCCGGGCGTCGCAATTAGCGGTGCGATAAAAAAACTTTGCGCGACGACGTAGTGATGAAATTTGACAAGGGGGGGTCAAATTGACCCCCCCAGTTTGATATAAAGAGTTAAGGGTAACTGATGACTATTTCTTATGGTATACACCGATATGTTCATTGGCAATGGTTTAGCGCGCAAGAAGGGTTCACCAGTCGTTCTTAAAGTTGCTCTTAACCTCTCAATCAGCTCTATGAAATGGCCCCCGAGGGCCAATTCACAAAGCAGATATTAATTTATCGCAATGCAAACTACCCCTACTGAAATGCAGCTTTGTCAGATTCTATATCATTTTATTCCCATCAGCCTATCACGTAAAAATGCAATGCATTAGATACTGTATGCACTCACCAGCATTTAAACAGACTTTATTTGCTCTGTACTCTATTTGAAACACAACCAGATACAACTTACGTCTGAATCAATCCACTGCCTGATCTCCATGATAGGTCCTGACATATCATCAACTTCATATACAATGTTTGTGGCGGACATCTCTGCCTTCCTAATAACTGCTACAATGCACACCTATAAATAAATGACATAAATCATAAGAGTAATAATTTTGTTTCTCAAATTTATTACTTTAAAATCAAATACTTGTAACAATGTTTTGCTGTCTTGTTAAAACAAGTGGAATGCCTCTGGCCGTCTCACCTGCATCACGCGGTTCAATATAGCAGCAGTGCTGACTTTGAACACTACTCTAACTCGCACAAGATGTTCAGTGATACATGGTTACTCTTATGTCCACTTTTTATGAACTAGACCAATAAACTTACAGAGATATGATGGTTATTCAACAAAAAAACCCAACATGGCCAAAGTTCATTGACCTTACATGACCTTTGACCTTGATCATGTGACCTGAAACTCGAACAGGATGTTCAGTGATACTTGATTACTCTTATGTACAAGTTTCATGAATCAGATCCATAAACTTTCAAAGTTATGATGGTAATTCAACAGATACACCCTATTCGGCCAAAGTTCATTGACCTTTGACCTTGGTCATGTGACCTGAAACGCGCACAGGATGTTCAGTGATACTTGATTACTCTAATGTCCAAGTTTAATGAACTAGACAAATAAACTTTCAAAGTTATGATGGTAATTCAACAGAAACCCCCGATTCGGCCAAAGTTCATTGACCCTAAATGACCTTTGACCTTAATCATGAGACCTGAAACTTGCACAAAATTTTCAGTGATGCATGATTACTATTATGTCCAAGTTTCATGAATCAGATCCATAAACTTTCAAAGTTATGATGGGAATTCAACAGATATCCCCAATTCGGCCAAAGTTCATTGACCCTAAATGACCTTTGACCTTGGTCATGTGACGTGAAACTCATGCAGGATGTTTAGTGATACTTGATTAAGCTTATGTCCAAGTTTCATGAACTAGGTCCATATATTTTCTAAGTTATGATGACATTTCAAAAACTTAACCTCAGGTTAAGATTTCGATGTTGATTCCTCCAACATGGTCTAAGTTCATTGACCCTAAATGACCTTTGACCTTGGTCATGTGACATGAAACTCTAATAGGATGTTCAGTAATACTTGATTAACCTTATGGCCAAGTTTTATTAACTAGGTCCATATACTTTCTAAGTTATGGCGTCATTTCAAAAACTTAACCTCAGGTTAAGATTTGATGTTGACGCCGCCGCCGCCGCCGCCGTCGCCGCCGCCGTCGCCGCCGCCGTCGCCGTCGCCGTCGGAAAAGCGGCGCCTATAGTCTCACTTTGCTTCGCAGGTGTGAAAAAAAACCACCCTGCTATAGTATTCACATGAAAATCAAGTAATTTTCACATAAAAGGCATAAAAAAATTGTGATGCCATATCTGAAAATCTATTCCCTGAGAGAAAATTTCTGGCAAGTGTTTGAACATTGAAATATATTTTACAAATGAAAATCGACCATCACGGAAAAAAGCAACATTAAATCGCAGGGAAATGTTCTTCATAACAGGCCAGAATACATAATTTGGGCTTTAAAAAGCAATATAGAAAAATGTAAATATTTTCTTCTTCCCTCCATAAAAATTTAGAATGCTTCACGTTCAACCAAACTGAGCAACAATTATATCTTTTACCAAGGGTTAGCATCTCCGTTAACAGTATACATAATCTTTTGATTGTAAATGCTAATCATAACATGTATGACAAATTGACAAAACAGAAAAGGCTGACTTTTCATTCCAATACAGTACGAAATATCAGCATTTTAACGCACAGAGTCTTTTAGTGCACTCAGTCATTAAAAACATAAAAGAGGTGGCTCCTAATTAAACAGAGCTTTCAATTCCTTTTGAAAGGGAATTCATACCTCCTATTGATATCATGGAATGCACTAGAAATGAACAATGAACAACAATACACTAGAAATGAACTGCTAGCTACTCCCATGTTTTTAAATACATGCATTTTTCAACTACACATATGGGTATCTACAGAGCTAAATATTCTCTTTGTCATCAATGTACTTGTTTCAAACAGTCAATACCTGATGGATTTCGACATCTCCAATTTTGAAGTCATTTTCATTCTGCGTTGCTTGCATGATCTGTGCAATATTACAAGGTATTATCTTCTGTGCTCTCTTTGCCTGTGATAATATCAAGGGATAAAGAGAAAATGTGAATGAATACTAGAATACAGAGGTTAATTTCAAAATAAAGTAGCAGTGACATGTAAACATTACTCTCTGTAACCACCATCCCAAACTCCAACAACTTGAACAGTTGAATAGCTATTTATTTTAAAATTTGAATATGAATTAATCAATGCCCTGTAACACAGTCTGATCTCTTCATGAGTCTAAAGAAATCTATCATCTTCAAGACCAATTTCACCCTGAAGATAAGTTGATTTAACAAAAACAGAAAAAACAAAGAAAAACATTGGATAAAAGTTATATTAAAATCCATTAAAGAATAAGAGAACTTTACAAATTTCAATTTTTGTGATGTCACTTTAAACATGTGAAATACTAATAAAATCAACAAATATTAAATCAAATAACAGTCACAATGTCATGGTAAAATCATTAAGATTCCTGGGGCCCGTCTTACAAAAGTTACAAGAACCATACTCTTCAAAGAAATTTCTCCATTTTCATGATTTTTGCTCTTGATGTCTGATTTGGATAATAAAAATATTGATTCTTTTGGAGAACATTAAATACATTGCAATTAAAAAATCATGTTACCCTCATCTGAAACCTCGGGTCAATATTCTTTGCATATTTGATATTCCTCTCAAAGCCAGTCATATTATATAATTATTCCTACCTTAGTCTGCGACGTTCCCACTCCTGGTGAGTTAAATCCTCCTGGTGAGTTGAATCCTCCTGGGGAATTAAATCCACCTCCACCCATTCCACCATGGTCATTACCATATCCATCAAAACCTGACCCCAAAAAAGAAAAAGACAAAATAATTACAAACTGCGGAACTTTTTGGGGGATTAGTCTTCAGACTATGGAAAAGAGGGTCATGGGTTCCAATACCAGCCATGAGGTAATACTGGCATCGCCTGATAAATACCATGAATCCCATGATATTTATCGGCCGATGCAAGTATTTTTTTATTCTAAATTAGCACTGCTCATGATATAGTCGCCCTCGATACGCGTAGTGTAGTTAGGCTATGATAACAAAGACAGCAAGATGGCTACAATAACAGACTGTGAGTAAACGCTCCTCTATTTTAATATTTTCCATTTTCTTATGTTTAATATTGTTCAAAAATATGGCCCTTGGCTTAAGCGCCAAAAGGGTCCAATTAGTATTGTAGCCCATTTACATAAGTTTGGACTCAGTCTCAAATCCCCCAAGAAAATAAGTGTTTTGTTGCCAAAATCATTGTTGCCAAAATACATGTACGTGTGTGTTGAGCAATGGCATCTCATCCTTGGCTCCATGGAGATTTAAGCATGTCAGTGATATGATATTAATCTCCAGGAGACTCCTGGCTGCTGGAGATGGAGGAGTCTTCCATCTGTGTAGCAGAATTGCAGAAGGACTGAGCAAAGTCAGAAAATGTAAAAATTCCTCGGCAACAGCAGATTTTTAATTTTTCAGTATAAGTTAAAGTTACACCCATGTCTTTCATTTTAATTTTAATAATTGAGGTAAATTAAGACAAAAAAGATGGCATGGCAAAACAATAAAAGCAAATTATTAGTTAGGCCTAGACTACTGTAGTTCTATGTTCTTTTTTTCTTAGTTTTGATTGGGTATTCATGATTTTTATAAAAGTAATTTGAAAACAAAAATGAAAACGCAGCAAACACATTATTAGTTTATATAAGAAAAAGTACAGCTTATCAACAGATTACAAGTGATAAACATGTAGTAAAAGCAGTCATTTTCTCTCTTCCAAGTATTCCTAATCCCCTTTAGTCCATGTATAGTAAAGGCAAGAATGTAATACCAGAGGGAAAAAATCAAAATTTCATCTTCAGAAGGCATATTAAGATATTCTTCAGTTACAAAAATTAATAATCATAGAATATCTTACAACTTAAATCTCCATTTCTGGATTAGTTTTATACTCTTTAACAATTACAAAATGGAAGCTACATGAATTAATTCGCTGTTTATTGTCACTCCATCTTTTTTTCAATTAATCTTTAAATAATTTTTTCAATCTTTTAATAATTATTGTCCTCTTCTCTCTGACAATACAGTGATTACGAGGTTGTAGAGAAGATCATCGTAAATAACTTCAAACAGTATTGCGTGTTTTTCAGCAAGCCCGCTTGAATAGTTAACAAATCCTTATGGAATCACTACAATGTCGTAAAGAAGAGGAAAATTATCGGAAATAACTTCAGATTGATGTGCATCTATTTCTACAAGTAATGCGCCCTTGAAGGGTTCACGAATGCTTCCAGAATCACTACGATGTCGTAATAGAATTATCGTAAATAATACTCCTCTTCTCTACAACCTCGTGGTAAGGGGCCATCGTGAACGCTTACATGTAGATGTCGCATTACTCCTGGACGTCATTCATGATGATTGTCCTTTAGTCTTTACAACATCGTGTTAATTGCGGAGGAATCGTGATCTCGTTGCATTACCCAAAAAAGCACTCTTAAAAAATTATGAAGATGAGTTTAAATCAATATCCCCTCAAGTCATTTTAAAATCATTTTCGGCCAATCGTTCATAAATCTGTGATGTTGCCTTCGCAAAAAAGTCAGGAAAATGCATCATTACGATCACTTTGAATGACTCCTTGAATTGAGTGCTACTCTACACTACAGCACTCACAATCACACATATTGCGGGTACTTGGTTAATCCTAACAACAGTAACACTCACTCATTCAAATTTCAGTGAACAAGGTTATGATATCTCTAACCCAGGGAGCTTACCGTGTATTTACCCATACTCACGGGACAAGGGTAGATTATGGTCAAAATATCTAGCAAGATAAATTGTGAAAACAGAAATTATGCACCAACATCGATTATATGGATGAAGGACTAACGAGTGGTAGAATCCTGACATCGATGCACAGACTGGAACCTCAAAAAAACGAAAAGTTCTCTCCTTCTACCCTAGTCTCGATCAGCCATTTTGTTAATGTTATGATTCACAACAAAAACGGCCGATCGAGACTGGGGAGAGAACTTTTCAGTTTTTTAGGTTTCAGTCTGTGCCTCGACGTCAGGATTCTACCACTCGTGACGTTAGACCTTCATCCATATAATCGATGTTAGTGCATAATTTCTGTTTTCACAATTTACAGAGCTACCAAGTCTCACGCATTGTGCGTGAGACTCACGCATTCAGGGTCCGTCTCACGATCTCACGCATGGCACCCATTTTTCTCACGCTTTGGGACCCGACAGAAAAAAAAGAGAAAAAATAGCATTATTCACCAGATTATACGACTGGCCAACCACCTTCGCGTCTAGCCCGGCACGCGAGACGAATCGAGAGTGCAGTCAGCGCACAGCTAGTACGTGATACGATGAATTGCGTGCGTGCATCGCATGGTTTTGAAGCCCATATCTCATGAGCGCGCGCGTTGCGCGCTCGACTTTTCGCAACGTACGAGTGTAAATACTGGCCGCACGCGCACAGAGACGTCGAGTCATGAAAATCTCACGCATAACATTTTTTTTAACTTGGCATCTCTGAATTTATCTTGCTAGATATTTTGACCATAATCTACCCTTGTCCGTGAGTATGGTTAAATACACGGTAAGCTCCTGGGCGCCGGACCGCTATGCGGTCTGGTGCTCCCTGGGTAGTACCGTATACACACACACACACATGACAGACACGATCACGAGAAGAGATGATATATTTCACGATAATTATGAATCAAGGCCGACATTGTAATTACCTCCTTGGTTGTTGAACATATTCGAACAGAATTCTTGATCCAAATATTGATAATTATTTACAGAGAAGGAACTCTTCTTGTCCAGAAAGTCTTTACTTGGAAACAGTGCAATTTACATTCACAGAACCCGTTCACACAATATTTGGAGACGGCGCGCCAGAATCTTGGTATTGACCAATCAGAGGGCTTGTTGTATATCGAGAATATATGAAGCGAGCGAAATCGCCCTGCTAAACGAATATGCACGGCCGGTTGAGCTAGACGAGGGAGTAATGAGGAGTCACTCGAGGAATCACCTCGGGATTTTGTTTATTTATTTATTTTATTTCCGGGTTTATTTCATTTCCAGGTACACATACTCTTAACAATAGAGTTACATTACATTGAAAATAATCATCATACAACATCCAATATAAAATATCAAATAAAAAGCACTAAAAAAAGGGAAAGAACACCAGTTAATGCCTGCCAAAAGTATCAAGATTCTGTTAAAAGACTCTCGATCCTCATAATTAAGCTGGTGCTAAAAAGAACACTAACATTAAAATACAGTTCAAATAACAAATAGAAATGACATTTGAAGGCATAATTTGCTAATAATGATAACAATAATAATAATGTACATTTATATAGCGCTTATTACAATAGTTTCTAAGCGCTTAACATTTATATCTTAAAGCAATACAAGTATAAGGATTATAAATGAATTATATCACATTACGTTGCATAATATTACATTAAATTACATTAACGTTAAATTACATTGCAAGAAATTATAATAAACAAAGAAAACAGATGGGTGACATGGAATTAGTGAATCGAACTACAGTCCATTGAATAGATATGTTTTGAGTCTGATCTTGAAGGTGTCTACAGAAGGAGAATCACGGATTATCACTGGGAGATCGTTCCAAAGCTTGGGGGCACACACACAGAAAGCACGGTCACCGTGCAGTTTTAAAAGGAAAGAAAGAACTTTAAAAAAATAAAGGAAGGAAAGAAAGAAAGAAAGAAAGAAAGAAAAAGGAGCGGAAGAAATGAGAAAACAAGAGGAAAGAAAGCAAAAGCGGGATAAAAGTGAAAAAGGAGAAATGGTGAAAGCAATTATGAAGAGAGGGTGAGAGTTTGAATGAGAGATAGAAATAGTGTAGAGGGGGTGGGACTGGCAGATCTGATATGGGCGCCGGCCTTCGCCACTAGGGAGAGGGGCTGAATTTTTTCAGCCATATTTTCCCCGATCAGCAGCTTGAAGATTATTTTTTGTTTCTTTGAAGGCCGGCGTAGTCCTGATAGTCACTTATATATATATTTATATATATATATATATATATATATATATATATATATATATATATATAAATATATATATAAGTGAAAGAAAGAAATACATATATATATATATATATATATATATATATATATATATGTATATATTTATATATATATTCATATAATATCACATTCCTTATTTAAAAATTGCGAGCGCGAAGCGCGTGCAGAAATTGTTGACTTTTTACCTGAAGAATGGAAGACGATAAGTATATAACTAAATAATTGATGCGAGCGAAGCGAAAACTGAAAAATTCAAGATTTAAACCTAAAAATGGGACATTCTTCATATTTTGTATAAAATCATGAAAAGGAAGAGTAATTGTAAATCTTCCTATATTGATAATGCGAGCGCAAAGCGTGAGCAGAATTTTTTTTATTTACGTTTTGATCTGATAACAAAAGGATCCGTTAACGGCAAGCTGTTTTGACAATCTGACCTGAATAAGGATATTTTGATAACTTTATGGAATACAGGAAAATAATAGGTACCTGACAAATCAAATTTTGCAAGCGCAGCTCAAACAGAAAATGTTGATATTCAGACCATAAAACAGAAATTTTTACAAAGCACTTTTTAAAAATTGAATTGTAAATGAAACAAAAATATTAAATTTCCGAGCTGATATATTGTCTTCAAAATTTGATATATTAAGCTCCATACTAAGCAAAATATGTAAATCACCTAAAAAGCAAAGAGAGCGCGAGCAAAAATTTTATATCCCGACATGAAAGATTGTTTTTATTATTTCCAAAGTCTTCTCCTCATCTTATTTTATTCAATCGTCTTCCTCCTCTTATGTTTCTCCAGCTTTTTTCTCCTCTCTTGTCCCTTCTTTTCCTTTTTTTGTTTCCCCCTTTTTTCTTTTTTTTTGCTCCGCCAATAGGGAGGGCCCGGTCCCCTCGGGCCCCCCTGGATCCGCCTATGAACACATTTCTTGACCACTCATGCCGACATGATTGGACCATCAAACCATGGTGTATACCAATCAGCTGAATAGTCTCCACCCCCGGTCTATAATGGCGTCACAGATAAGGTCAAACAACAAAGTCAGTGGTATTAACATTCCTTTCTACAAAGAGCCATTTTTTAAACGATAACCTCACAGTTAGCAGATGACACCGCTCTTCAGGGGCCGCGGAACGGTTTCAAAGTGCCCCCCCCCCCTCTTCCGCGGCCCCTGCTTTTTTTTGTTAATTTTCGTTCAGGCAGGAAATTCAAGATGTTATTAAGTTCGGGGATTATTCTGGCTTAAAAATTGATTCAGACAAAACCAAAGTTATGCCACTTAATATTAATTATAATGAAACAAATGGTATATGCAACTTGGAATGGTCTGATGAAGTAATTAAATATTTTGGGGTTATATTATGCAAGAATTTAAAGGGCTTTAATGTCCTTTTTGGAAGCCTCTGACGTACTATGGGAGAATAATTATCATCAAAATGTTGCTAATACCACAATTGATATATTTAAGTACATGTTACACCATGCCCCAGAATTATATCAAAGAACTAAATAAAATTATTCATAATTTATTTTTATGGAATTTTAAAAGAGAAAAGGTGAACGGAGCTTACATCATTAATTCACCCCAATTTGGGGGTTTATAGGCATAATTGACATAAATTCCAGATTTAAATCACTCACAATTTCCTGGTTAACAAAATTGTAAGAGGTGATGAACCACCATGGAAATTTGTTTGTTTTGGTTGCATAAATAAGGCGGTATATCATTGCCCATTCAATTCAACTGTTCTCAAGTAGACATGATTATATTATGTAAAACAAAAATTCATTACCGTATACAGACTTATACTCACTTCATGGGCCGAACTTTACTATCTTGATATATTCGAAGTTGCTCAATTCGAAAATGAAACCATAAGGAATAATTCAAATGTAAAACATGAAAACGGGTTATTGTATTTCAGAAAATGGTACGGTAAAGGAATAGTGAAAGTACGCCATTTAACAGAAAATGGATCATGGAAAAACTCCAAAAGTATTACAAACGTACTGTCGATGAATTCTCTTTGTACCTTATTTCAATATGCTAAATATGCTGGGGGCAAAGGGGAAAAGATAACTTTCTCTTTTGGAAAGGGCACTTAAAACAATAAATAACCTAGGCCCAGGTTAAAAATGAACTAACAAAAGTTTGTAAATGATTTTGTGCGAACAAGCTTACCATTAAATATATAAGAAATGCAAGTACATTCCGTAACTCCACAAGGCGTATTGATCTTAATTATATAGTGGTGAAGCTTATCAACCAAATTATTCCCAGAGTTGGAAATGCTAGGTTTCTTGGCGTTATAATTGATAGTAATTTAACATGGATACATCACATAAATGAAATTGAGAACAAAGTTGCAAAAAATATTGGAATAATATATCGTTTTTACTTTCCTAAAACTGTATTGCGTACATTGTATTGCTCTTTAATCCTGCCATATTTCTAATTTAGTCTGGGCTAACACAAATCAAACCCATCTTAAAAAAATATGTTCCCTTCAAAATAAAACTGTACGTATTATTTCTCCAGACGACAAGATACCACTAGCAAATACCACAAATTTGTTTCATTCCCCCATTGTTGAAAATAGAAGACATCAACAAACTTGAACAATGTCATTTTCTCTACAGGTGTTTAAATTCTCAAATTCCACAAAAATTTCGTCATTCATTTACATGATGTTTCCAACATGCATCATTTTGATACCCGTTCAAATAATCAAATATTCATTCCCAAACATAGAAAAATAATCTTCCAACACAACGTTCGTCATACTGGCCCCAAAATATGGAACGAAATTCCGGATTACATAAAAAAATCTCTGTCGACAACCAGCTTTAAGTATAAAATTGCTTAAGTCGTTTTATTTGACTTTAAACATGATAACATGAACCATGGACAAATTGTTGTTGTGGCATTTATATTTTGCCCCCCACTGATATTTTGATATTTTTCTACCCTTTTCCAGTCCCTGGTAAGCCCGGCCTTACTATCGGTACGGAGAGCTCTAAAAGCCGCATTAAATCACAATTTACCGATAAAAGTTTACAGTTTAATTGTCATTTACCGACAAAGATGGTGAAACTAAAAAAACGAATCAGTTGGAACAGCCCCGTGTGCCCGACAGTTTATCATTTTTTTTCAGTCATATCAGTCTGCAGTCCATTTTTTGTTTATTTCCTCTTTCTCTTAAACTCTTTCTTCTGTTCCCCTCCCCTTTCCTCTCTTTTCTCTTTCCCCTTTTCTCGCTTCCTTTTTTTGCTTGTGACTCGTCAGGGGGGGGGCACGTGCCCCCCTGAGATTTGGTGTGACCGCCAGGTGCCCTCCCCTTGAAAAATGGCAGAGCAAAAACAAAAAAAAAAGAAAGAAGGGAGAAAGAAGAAAAGAAAAAAAAGTAATAGAAGAAGAAATACAGAAGAAAAAGACATGAAAGAAGAGGAAAATATGAGGAGGAAGACGAATGAAAAAAAATGTGAGGAGAACACTAGCGTACCTATTTATATATGCATTTTTAAGCTCGCGCTGCGTGGTCACATTTTTTGATTTGCCAAGGTCCTATTGTCTACGTGTATTCCATAATGTTCCATTAAACAAATGTATTCAGAATGCACAGATTCCATAGGTCTAAATCTAAAACATGCGCAAAAACCTGCATGTTCTTTATTTGAAATGTACTTAAATGATCCAGTTTCACATCAGAATATCAATAATTATCTGCTCACGCTTCACGATCGCATTATTAATGATGAATAGACAGTCCCGCTTTTAGGTGTAAAATCTCGGTTTTCTTCCTCTCGCGCTTCGCGCTCGAATCAATTGTTTAGTTACATACCTATCCCATTTATTAATACAAAAAGTGCTTAGAATGACATTTTTTAGGTAGGAACGTCAAACAAATTTGCTCGCGCTTCGCGCTCACATTAATGAAATATATACCGTTGGTAACTGTAAGCAGTCCTTAACAGGTCCCTTTTCGTAAATGCTAGAACAGATAATAAACAAATTCGCTTGGCGTTCGCAGTAACCATCTAGTTACATACGAATCTTGTTCAGGATCACACAAAACATATTGCCCAGAATATAAGATTTTCAGGACAAACTACATGAAAGTAAAAAAAAAAATCGCTCACTTTTTATAAGGCTTGTGATCGGGGAAACTATAGGTAAAAATGATTTTGGGCCCAGTCCCCTATTGGCGAAAGTCGGATCCGCCCTTGTGATACAAACACACACACCGAAAAAAATGGTGCCCCCTGAAAAAGCAAGGACCCCCAGTGCCCCCCAGGAAAAAAATCCTAGCTACGCCACTGGGAGTGGGGCAGTCTGCACCCTTTCCCCCTTTTAGGTACGCTAGTGCCTGTGAGAAACGCAATTAATGTGTAATGCTCTTTTATCCTGCTTTCAAATACTTATAAATGGAAATGCTATAGGTAATATTGGTAACTTGGTGTGCACTTTTTTGCCAATGAAAAAATGATCCTGTTTCTATTTCAAAAAAGTGCCAAATATAATTCCCGCTGTAAGTGATTATTAAAAGGTATCCTCTCCAACAAAGAGTCCTTTAAGTGAAGGGGGTCGGTATTTTAAATAGTCGAACTTTGCAATCTCATTAATTTTGTTTTTCATCAGATGGGAACATAAAAAATAACTCGCTTAAATTATTAAGATTGATACCTATTCTTTTCATAAATACAAACAGGTCAAAATATTAAAAATTATAAATGTGTGCTTCGAAATAGTATGCAGGGAGGTACCCGTCATTTTATTGATTAGAAAATGTGGATAGAAAGTTCGTTTTTAAGTGTAATAGAAAAAATGATTTTTTTTTTCATTGAGATACTGATCTTTCTACTTTGTTAAAACTTGCTTAAGCTGTCCATTTTATTTGGTCGAAATATAAAAGTTTTCAGCTCACGCATCGCCCTCGTATCAATAAGTTAGTTAGAAACCTTTTCTGTTCATGAATACGAAACATGCTCAGAATGTCCATGACCTCAGAGTATCAACAATTATCATCTCGCGCTTCGCGCTTGCATTACTTATTTAGGATGATACCCATCCTTTTCATTACAAAATGTAAATAAAATGCCCACTTTAGGTCTAAATAAAAGAGGTCAGCTCACGCATAACAATAATAAATGTGTGACATAATAATCTCTTGCATAAAAAATGAGCGTAAACTGCGATGCTTTTTGAGTCGGAATTTCAAAAAAGTTTCAGCCAGCGCTTCGCGTACTCCTTATGTTAGAGACTTATCGTTTTCATTATTACAAAAATGCTAAGAATATCCAGTTACTAGGTCGAAATATAAACAAGTGGTTCACTGCCCCAAAGAAATCATATTTGCTTGCCACCGGCCCTACCATTTTAAAATTCCGGTCCCGCCATCGCTCCATATGGAATGCCTTCACTGTAAAGTGTGGTAAATAGGCCTTTACAAGACTTTTGGCTATTCTTTCCTATCATGGGAAGACAATTCAATTCTGCAAAGAATGAAAACTCCCGCGCAGAGACGGATGGCACTACAGCTAGGGTGCATGGGGTGGTATCCCCCCGCCCATTTTTATTTAGTAGCAAAATGATTTAAATTTTTTTTTTAAAAGAGAAAGGTGGAGGAAGGAAGCAGATTTGAATCGAGACCCCAGAGGTCTTGGTTATGTAGGCCTGAAACATTTTTTTTTCAATAGGTTCTTTTAAGTTGTCTTGTTCTACCTTTACCCCCGGACACGCCAATGATACCCCCACTAAATATATACCGACGTCACCCTGTTTAAAAAATGTAAATGTTCAATCTCACATAGATAGTAGAGGGTATAGGCAACTCAGAAAATTGCACGATGATGATTATATTTATTGGAATTCCAAAATTCTGTCATAAATTTATGTCATTGCAATCTTTACTTAGTATATTCATATAAGTAACAACAATGACATTAATGAATAATAACAGTAATCATAGAAATTTCTGTATTCTAAAAAGAAATGTGTCAAAGGTGTCTTAAACACATCTGGATAAGACTAGACCGTCAAAAGTGGACAATGGTGGAAAGCAGTCTTCCCGTGATATATAGGAGGACAAGCAATGTTATAAAAGGAGTTTAAGCTACTTAATAAGATTGCCCTTAAATCAATTGAATTTCTAAAGTCTAGTGGTCACGTTCAATAGTAGGGGGACCGGTCACGATTTCGTATAAATACGACTCACTAAACAAAAAACTTCACATTTATGTCACCTTATCGGTAAGTGGCCGCTTGATTTATTTCGTAGTTAGATTTCGTTGTTTTGATTTTGTAGTTAGATTAGAAATAATAATATTATAGGCAGGCCTATCATTTAGATATAAATTCCAAGGCCCTGAACTATTCCTATGTCCATAGTTTATTTCATCATTCCCTTTCCGTCACACCGAACTTAGATTTTACTTCTTGACACAACAATGTGGCGCCATTTTAAAACTTCTTCTAGGCCTATATGCATGTGTGTGTTAATTGAGTAGTGAAAGCCTTCACGCTGGACATGACGATGTCGGCCTATATAACTTTTATATTTATTGTTTCATCCAATGGCTATTTAGTATAGTTCCCCTAACTGAATCGTTACTTTCAGTTTAGTGTTTTTTCAGTGAATACATGTGGCGCCATTTTAAACTTCTTCTATATACATGTGTGTATGACGGTGGATGTGTGTGTGTGTTAATTGAATAGTGAAAGCCTTCACGCTGGACATGACGATGTAGGCCTATATAACTTTATAATTATTGTTTCATCCAATGGCTATTTAGTATAGTTCCCCTAACTGAATCGTTACTTTCAGTTTAGTGTTTTTTATCAGTGAATACATGTGGCGCCATTTTAAACTTCTTCTATATGCATGTGTGTATGACGGTGGATGTGTGTGTGTGTTAATTGAATAGTGAAAGCCTTCACGCTGGACATGACGATGTAGGCCTATATAACTTTATAATTATTGTTTCATCCAATGGCTATTTAGTATAGTTCCCCTAACTGAATCGTTACTTTCAGTTTAGTGTTTTTTTTATCAGTGAATACATGTGGCGCCATTTTAAACTTCTTCTATATGGATGTGTGTATGACGATGGATGTGTGTGTTAATTGAGTAGTAAAAGCCTTCACGCTGGACATGACGATGTAGGCCTATATAACTTTATAATTATTGTTTCATCCAATGGCTATTTAGTATAGTTCCCCTAACTGAATCGTTACTTTCAGTTTAGTGTTTTTTATCAGTGAATACATGTGGCGCCATTTTAAAACTTCTTCTATATGGATGTGTGTATGACGATGGATGTGTGTGTTAATTGAGTAGTAAAAGCCTTCACGCTGGACATGACGATGTAGGCCTATATAACTTTATAATTATTGTTTCATCCAATGGCTATTTAGTATAGTTCCCCTAACTGAATCGTTACTTTCAGTTTAGTGTTTTTTTTATCAGTGAATACATGTGGCGCCATTTTAAACTTCTTCTATATGCATGTGTGTATGACGGTGGATGTGTGTGTTAATTGAGTAGTAAAAGCCTTCATGCTGGACATGACGATGTAGGCCTATATAACTTTATAATTATTGTTTCATCCAATGGCTATTTAGTATAGTTCCCGTAACTGAATCGTTACTTTCAGTTTAGTGTTTTTTATCAGTGAATACATGTGGCGCCATTTTAAAACTTCTTCTATATGGATGTGTGTATGACGATGGATGTGTGTGTTAATTGAGTAGTAAAAGCCTTCACGCTGGACATGACGATGTAGGCCTATATAACTTTATAATTATTGTTTCATCCAATGGCTATTTAGTATAGTTCCCGTAACTGAATCGTTACTTTCAGTTTAGTGTTTTTTTTATCAGTGAATACATGTGGCGCCATTTTAAACTTCTTCTATATGCATGTGTGTATGACGGTGGATGTGTGTGTGTGTGTGTGTGTGTGTGTGTGTGTAGTGAAAGGCTTACGCTGGACATGACGATGTAGGCCTATATAACTTTATAATTATTGTTTCATCCAATGGCTCTAACTGAATCGTTACTTTCAGTTTAGTGTTTTTTACCAGTGAATACATGTGGCGCCATTTTAAAACTTCTTCTATATGGATGTGTGTATGACGATGGATGTGTGTGTTAATTGAGTAGTAAAAGCCTTCACGCTGGACATGACGATGTAGGCCTATATAACTTTATAATTATTGTTTCATCCAATGGCTATTTAGTATAGTTCCCCTAACTGAATCGTTACTTTCAGTTTAGTGTTTTTTTATCAGTGAATACATGTGGCGCCATTTTGAACTTCTATATGCATGTGTGTATGACGGTGGATGTATGTGTGTGTGTTAAAGGGGAATCCAGCCTTGGCCATAAAATGTTGTGTTGGGAAGGCGAAAAATAAATTAAATAGAATGGCGAAAGTTTGAAAGAAATCGGACAAGCAATAAGAAAGTTATAGCTGCTTTAAAATTGAGATCACTAATAGAATGTAGATTTCAAATTGGCAACTGGGTAAGTAAATTATGACAAGGGGCAAGGACAACTTTCCCATAGGCCATGTACTTTATTATCAGGGATTTGTGGTTTTCTCCTAAGTACCCATTCCCCTGGGGCAGTAATCTAAATATAATCCAGGTATAGTATATTGTTTTATGTCCTCATGAACGAAAAAATACAATTCAAAATAAAACTTTTTGGAAAAATGACATTTTAGCCATAATATGTATTGGAGTTCATGGAAGAGTAGTCCTTGCCTTACATTACTATGACATATCATATGCGGCCAATTTGAAGTCTCCATGGGTATAGTGATTACCAATATTTACAACATTTAAAAATTCATTACTTTTTTGTTGTTTGTCCAAGATTGATCAAACTTTCACCTATCGACTTGTCTGATTTTTCTTTTTCTTATAAAAGCAAGTTTTTATTTGGGTAGGATTCCCCTTTAATTGAATAGTGAAAGCCTTCACGCTATACATGACGATGTAGGCCTATATAACATTATAATTATTGTTCCATCCAATGGCTATTTAGTATAGTTACCCTAACTGAATCGTTACTTTCAGTTTAGTGTTTTTTATCAGTGAATACATATGGCGCCATTTTGAACTTGTTTTATACGCATGTAAGGGAGTGTGTGTATGTGTGTGTAATACTTGAGTCGTCAAAGCCTTCACGCGGGAAATGACGATGTTTTAATCTATACTTATTGTTTCATCCAATTTCAATTTCGTATAGTTATACGAATTGAATTAATACTTTCAGTTCAGTGGTATATCCAATGAATATATGATAGGATTTGTAGTTTTTATCTATATTTCTTCCGTTTTGATATAATCTTGATTCTGTTTTCATCCGACACGTTACTACAAAAAAGTGTGTGAAACCGTTGCGTTGCTTGAGGATTTCCCGGCGAAATTCACGCGATTTTCTCTTGAAGCAGTATTTTGGGCATTTAAATTAGCGTAGATCGCATTTGCCGTGAAAATATTTTTATTTTTATGAGATTCAGGATATTTGTCGAAGGTTTGTGTGTTCTTTTCAGTGAATTAAAAAAATTAGCCAGTTAGCATTCAAAGTAGTCAGTGATTATCGAAGCGTCATTTCTAGCTTTTAGTTATTGGAATCCTTTTTTTTCTTTTTGGAAGGGAACATTCAAGTTAAGAATGCAGATGAATGAATAATACAAGTTCTTACAAATCTAAGAATGTGCCGAAAAAATCATTTTTGACGCTGTGATCTACTATTTTATTTCATTTATTCGTTTTCAAGAAAAAAGGTATATGGGTTAATTCAAAATTTTAGCGAAGAAAGAAAGGAATCGATGCACATTCTGCACAGGCATGTCTATAGCATATTAAGAAAATAGGGTCACATCTGCATGTGCTAACCTCAACTGCCCCTTCTCTGAACAAGCCACAGTTACATTATGTAACCCCTTTTTTACCCATGACCCACGACTGAATTATGATGAATATAAGTAAGATGAATCACAAATATATAAAAGAATTGTACATTATGTTTTTCTTTAATTTTATATGCTGATGGATTAAATAACAATAAATAAATTCTTAGGTTGAGCATTTTAATTGAAAAACCGAGCATTGTCAATAATTCATATCCCAAAAAGTAAAAATAAAATAAAGTAAAGCTTAAGAAAAAATACTCTTATTAAGATAAAGAGAGAATAAAAATTAAAGAAAAGGAATCAATGAGCACTGCAAAAAACGCATAAAGGCAAATTATAATGCACATTGTGCTAATTTGATTGCTCTTAACGAAATTAAATGACAAAACACCCGGCCCTTGCCCATCCCTTTGAGAGGCACAATCAAAATATGTAATATGAATAATGTAAATATTCTGTAAAACAACGTGTTTCCCCTCTTTTTTTTCTTGGCTTATCAATTTTGTTCGTGGACGAAATGACCTTAATTTATAGGTGACATTCTTTTTTTTGCTTGTCAAATATACCTCGGGAAAATGTGCCCCCCCCTTTGGGAAATTCCTGGATTCGTCCCTTGGCCTAACTATACGGAAATGCGCTGCGTATAAAAAAAGTATACACAACAAAAAAAAAGTAAGTCCCCCTAAATCAAATTGCTGTAACTTTTTAACGAAATAATTTTGAGATATGATATTTCGTAGGTGGTTTTTTACACTCATTAAGCAAGTCATGGGGGAAAACGAGATTGATCAGTTGAGCCATGCATGAGTAATTAAAGATTGAATTAATAACTAGCGGATCAATGATGTGGAGCTCATCCGGCATCTCGCAACAGATTTTAACACAATTTTAATTTCAGCCCAGTTGACACTGTAGTGAATTATATTGGTGACATAAATTGAGGATATAGAATTGAAATCGATGAAGAACTAACATAGAAGCATTTTTTTGTGATCTATGAATAAATTTCATATAAATTAAGCATAAATAACTTTCTAGTCAAAATTTCTTAACTGTGAAGAACCTTAGAGAACCTCATGTAGCTCTGAGATGGAAAAAAATAATAGAAATCAATCAACAAATAAATCAGTAATTTTTGTAAGTTTTGAAAATATAAATTAGCATATTTAATGAATTTCAAAAGTCTGTGTTGAAATATTGTATCACCACCTCGAGCTATCATATAAAGCAAATAAAATTGAAATTGATCAACAAAGGAAGAAAGAACATGAGGTTGAAAATATTTTATGGTTTAATCATTATATTGTTTTAATAAATCACCACTATTTTTCAAGGAATGGTACAATAGCGGAATAATATACTTGGAAGACATTTTGAATGTTGATGGAGGCTTTAAAGATGTATCCGAAATTTCATAGATGTTGAAATTTAAAAATAGTAAAAGATCTGTCATTTTTTATTATTCAAAATTGAGGCAAACTATACCAAAAATTTGGCTCTCAAAATCTTATATAAGAACCTACAAAGATCTGCGCATCTTGATATACCCAAACTAAAAATAGGTAACTCAGGAAAATGTCTGGACCACGTACCTTCAAGATACTTTTACAATTATAAACACAACAAAAGAGTAAGTCCGCCCCCTAATTCAAATGCTGTAACTTTTGAACGGAATTATTTTGAGATATGATATTTCGTAGGTGGTTTTCTACACTCATTAGGCAACTTCTGGTATAACATGAGATCGATCGGGTGAATCATGCATGAGAAATTAAAGATTGAATTGAAAATGACAATTTTTGAAAGTCACAAGAGTCGTTTTTTTAGACTGTGCAAATACAAAGTTGGGCAAAAGTTGTTTTTATGTGAATTTTATGGTGTTATGCTGATTTACTATCCATCATTTAGCCACTCCACACACAATTTTGATATCGTATGTTCATGGTTGAGTGAGCACAATGTATTGCAAGGGCCGCAGAAGCGGGGGGCTGAAGCCCCCCCCCCAAAAAAAAAAAAATTCCAGAAGCATGTACAAAAATGTAATACGATGTATACGATTGTGATTTTTTTTGGCATGGTCAGCCCCCCCCCCCCACTTAGAAAACCGTTCTGCGGCCCCTTATTGTGACGTTTCTGTTAGATCATGATACAATTTGAAAATGTTGGCGTCTCCCCCGATTATAGGCCCCTCCCCCATATTAAAATTCTGGATCCACCACTGATTTGTCCATAAATTAAACTGATCATGAGAAATTGTTAGGAAAAGAATACATTTATGCTGTATTCATTCCTAAGTTTTCGAATGTGCTCGCTCAACCATGAAAATGTTTAAAGTTCGGAAAGTGTGTGGTGATAGAAATGATGGATGTTAAAAACAACAGGAAGGAAAGATGAGTCTGTGACATTGAAAATACCAATTTTCCCACTTGGATGCGTGCTCACTCATCCATAAATGAACAAATCGATTTCAATTTTGCATAAAATTCTGAACATAGGTTAATAAACATTATTGCCAAATGACATTGCTAAAGACAGACTTGAAAAAAAAGTTCCAACCTATTGAATAAGGGGTTAATTATTCTTAAACATATGCACACATAATGTACACAAGTCTATGAGAGAGGAAGTGAAAATTTTAACAAATATGAAATGAGGGTTTGTTTCATGGACGGCTTTTGTTACTTTTGGAAACAGTTATTTCATGAATCTTCGCACATGACGTCAGAGTAACAGTATCCAAAAAGCCTGTACACCAAATTGCCATTCGATACGGCACTGAGTGGGGCTAAGGCCTTGAACTTTCCTCTCATTTGCACAATTTTCGAATATTGTGTGCTCACTGATACATTAAACATCGGAATTTTCATAAAAATCCAATAAAATGAACTATGGAAGTAGGTTTGTGACAGATATCCATAGTTACAAATTGCATTTTTTCCAATAACGTAAAAAAGGAGCTAATCACATTCCACATGTTCATTCAAGCGTGAATGTTTAATTAAACGCATTCGAACCATTGAAGCATGTAGTTGGTCATGAACATAACGAACAAGTTGATAAAAGATCATTTTCAGTTACCAAAATGAAACAATACTTGCATATGATATTTGAAAATCGTATTTTTTGTTTTCAACACATAGGCGGATCAGGGTGGGGGCCGAGGGGCCCGCCCCCCCCCCCATTGGCGGAGCAAAAAAAAGAAAAAAAGAAAAGAAAGAAAAAAAGAGGAGGAAAAAAAGAAGAGGAGGAAGACGAATGGATAAAATAAGATGAGGGGAAGACTTGGGGGAAAAAATCTTTCATGTCACTATATAAATTTGCATTTACCACCTATCCTCTCAACTAAAGTTAAATTTTGATTCCAGATCTTTCAGTAATTTTTTTTATAATTATGTTTTATTTCAGAAATTGAGATTGTTTTGCGAGAACTTTGGCTTTGATTCACAGAGTAAGTTGAATTGATTGCTAAAAAGTTTTTATATTCTCCAACAAATTTTACAGTCATGAAAAGAAAATACAAATAAAAAGTATAAAGAAAGTCAAACGAAGAATAAAAAAGTTCATAGTCAAAATAGCAGTTTTATTACCATTATTATAAGTAGAAGTATGGTAGCAGTAGAAACAGGAGTATTTAGTGGAAAATAAAGTTGAAACACCTACTCATAATTATGCTGATTTACCAGTTTGCGAACTTTCGGTTTGAATACAGAGTAAGCTGAATTGTTTACTTAAATCCTATGAAAAGTGCGTGCAAAAAAAGGAGAGGAGGAAGACGAATGGACAAAATAAGATGAGGGGAAGACTTGGGGGGGGGGAATCTTTCATGTCACTTTATAAATTTGCATTTACCACCTATCCTCTCAACTAAAGTTAAATTTTGATACCAGATCTTTCAGTAATTTTTTTATAATTATGTTTTATTTCAGGAATTGAGATTGTTTTGCGAGAACTTTGGCATTGATTCACAGAGTAAGTTGAATTGATTTACGTGAATGTTGTAAATAAGTTTTTATATTCTCCAACAAATTTTACAGTCATGAAAAGAAAATACAAATAAAAAGTATAAAGAAAGTCAAACGAAGAATAAAAAAGTTCATAGTTAAAATAGCAGTTTTATTACCATTATTATAAGTAGAAGTATGGTAGCAGTAGAAACGGGAGTATTTAGTGGAAAATAAAGTTGAAACACCTACTCATAATTATTTTGATTTACCAGTTTGCGAACTTTCGGTTTGAATACAGAGTAAGTTGAATTGTTTACTTAAATCCTATGAAAAGTGCGTGCAAAAAAAGGAGAGGAGGAAGACGAATGGATAAAATAAGATGAGGGGAAGACTTGGGGGGGGGGGGAATCTTTCATGTCACTATATAAATTTGCATTTACCACCTATCCTCTCAACTAAAGTTAAATTTTGATACCAGATCTTTCAGTAATTTTTTTATAATTATGTTTTATTTCAGGAATTGAGATTGTTTTGCGAGAACTTTGGCATTGATTCACAGAGTAAGTTGAATTGATTTACGTGAATGTTGTAAATAAGTTTTTATATTCTCCAACAAATTTTACAGTCATGAAAAGAAAATACAAATAAAAAGTATAAAGAAAGTCAAACGAAGAATAAAAAAGTTCATAGTTAAAATAGCAGTTTTATTACCATTATTATAAGTAGAAGTATGGTAGCAGTAGAAACGGGAGTATTTAGTGGAAAATAAAGTTGAAACACCTACTCATAATTATGCTGATTTACCAGTTTGCGAACTTTCGGTTTGAATACAGAGTAAGTTGAATTGTTTACTTAAATCCTATGAAAAACTGCGTGCCCAGCAAAAACTGTGGTGTTAACCGGTGTACATAGAGAACCACACCAGTTGTTTTACATCGGTGTTAAATTGGTGGTGTTAGTTTTACACCTGTAGGTGTTATAACAACACCTATGGTTGTTACATTTACACTCTTTGGTGTTATGTTCAATCTGTAGGGTGTTATTTTAACACCTCAGGGTGTGGTCCTCTATTAACACCAATTGGTGTCAGTTTTAACACCACAGTTTTTACAGTGTGTATTTCCTCCAACAATCTTACGTTTACCAATCAGTCCCAGTCATGATAAGATGCAAATAAGAAGTATAACGAATATGAATGAAGAATAAGAAAATTCATGGTTATAACAGCAGTATTGTTATCATTATTGTAAGTATTAGTAGTAGTGGTAGTAATGGTGGTGGTGGTAGTAGTAGTAGTAGTAGAATTAGTATAATAGTAGCAGTAGTCTTCACTGAAAACAAAAAGCTGAAGCACCTAAACCTATGAAATCAAACAAATAAAATGCCTGATATTATAGTTTCTTACATATGGTAGGTTATAATATATAAATATATATAATTATGTGATGATATGGTAGATATGATAAATAACAAAAAATGTAATGAAAAAAATTCTTACAGTCCTTTTTCAGATCGGAATATCAAATACTTTCAGCCCGAGCTTCGCGCTCGCATTATTGATTTTCTTGATAAAAAATAAGAATGCCCAGATTCTATCTAAAAATCGACAAGTGTATTCAGATAAGCATGTTTATTCAGATACCGAGCTTTTTTCATTTATTTAAAACGTTTCGGATCAGAATGTAAAAGAGATTTTTCTCGCGTGTACATTTAAGGAATATATATTGTATTATATCTATATTTACATGTATTATTTGTATTTATAGTTTGTGATTGATTATGCTTTGTTCCTATGCACTTTTTTTAATCAAGGGTCTGATGACAATTTTTTGAATTGAACATGACAATAAAAATAACTGGAGTTAATTGAATTGAATTGTAGGAAGATACCCAATTACCCATCCTTTTCCTGATTTACAAAACATGAATAGAGTTTCCCGTGTTTAGGTCTGAAATCTAAAAAAATAACTACCAATTGTATAGTTATATACCTGTCCTGTTCATGATTACAGAAAGTGCATAGAGTGTCCAGTTTTTAGGTCGGAATGTCAAAAATTTTCAGCTCGCTCTTCGCGCTTGCACTATTTGATTGTCTCTTCTTCATACTTAACTGCAAACAGTCCTTATAACAAGTCCCTTTTCGATCAGGCCAGAACGTATATTTTAAAAAAGAGTAATGAACGGCACCCAATGGTTATGAATTATAAAGATGTAATTTTTCTTTAAAAATAATTCGTAGATTGCTCTCCTTTATCTGTTTTTTTTTATGTAGATGGCTCCAATTAGACAACGTCCTCAGAGAGAATATGACACCGTGAGTGTACGATGCACGGAAGTTACTAATGAAGGTTTGTCACATTTGTTTTAATTTCTATATAAAGATCATAGATGAAATACATGACAATCAAGAAAATATGAAGGATATCCCATTTTCAGCGATATTCACAAAATATCGCTGTTCTTCCATGGGATCCCAATTAAAAAAAGCACAAAACACAAAACATTAATTTGCTTAGAATTGAACAAAAAATAAGTAAAGAGACAAAAACGCAGTAAACCTATCAAAATCGGGACAAAATAATGTGTAATGCAACAATAATAATGGAATGTGTCGTCAAAGAAAGATTGATCGCATGGGATGGTATAGTTTGTTGTACACTGACGCCCCCTTATACAGTGCGTATTAAAAAACGGGACAGTTTTGAAAAGTATATAGAAATAGTTTCAAATTATGATATCTGTATTTTGATGTTAGTGAATGCTTTGAAGTCTTATCTTTGAAATGCCATTTTAAGAATTAGATTTTCTTCATGCTTAATTGAGCGAACACTTGACGTTTTTTTCGGGATTAAAAAAGAGGCTTGCGCCCAAATGGCAGAAATGAGAATTTTGATGATTAGACTTTTGGCTAATCAGCAGACTTCCTCCTATTTTTTCATATTCTTTGCCATAATTTTCAAATTATGCTGTCAAATTTCATATACAAATTTATTTATTTACCTGAACTGTTTTGTTTGTCATTTAAACTTTTACCTTTGGATTTTCCTTCAAGAAGAAAACAAGACTTTTTGTCAATCCAAGCAAGAAGATTTGCATTATTAATCTGGAGAATTTGAAGTTATTCAGATTCTTTTATTATGTGAAACGAATAACGTTATGGTACCTATAAAAGACATGAATCCTATTTTCAAGGGGATATTGAATCCTTCATAAAGCTTAATTATGTTCTTGACAGGGCAAACAGAAAAGAACTCTTGTCTTTCAATGGCACTTGTGTATTGAGTCAAATTTTGAAGGAGCAAGATATTGCAGATCGGGAAAAATTTATTAAAAAGTTGTGAAGCGAGCTAGCAAAAATATCCACTTTTTTATTAAAACATCAAATTTGTGATTTTGACACAATATTCAGAAAATGATATCATATTTTACTTTCTATTTTCCTGTTATTTATTTTCCACTTTTTTCTTGGTTATGATTTTCTTATGGGGGAGCACCACGAGCCCCATCTATCAGTGTGCCACTGTTCAAAGGCAACATAACCATTGTAGCACACAATGAAATGATTAAAAAATATTCTTGCCTAAAGGAATATTCAAAGCTAAAATAGAACATATTAAAAAGGAACAGCAACAAAACTAGTCAAGTAAATAAGTAGATCTGGAAAATAATTTTGACCGCATGGCATAGATAATGGAAAGTTTAAGAGGAAGTCTGCTGATTAGAAAGAAGTCCGATCATCATATTTATCGTTTTATGCCATTTTGGCACAAGCCTCCTTATTAACCCCAGACAAAAACATTCCGTGTTTGCTCAAGCATGAACGAAATTAAATTATTTTAATGGCATTTGAAGGATAAGACTTAAGAGCACCTATTGACACCAAAATATAGTGATCATATTTTGAAACAATAATTGTATAGACTTTTCAAATCTGTCCCGTATAGCCCACACACCACCCCCCGGGGGGGGGGTGGTGTGTGGGCACTTCCATTGACGAGTGATCACCAAGCGTGACCATGGGGCTTCGAAATGCACCCTAGCTAAACAAGTATTTTCGTTCTATTAACGTGTGAAACCCTACCATTGACAAGTTATTGGAAACAAAAACGTCGGCTTTATCTTTACTTATTGGGTTTTGGGCCCTGGGAACAATTTTTTGCTGAAGTAGGCTTAAATTCAGGGTCGGATCCAGCTTTCGCAATAAAGGGAGGGGACGAGCAAAAAAAAAATCACCCTTACTTTCCCCGATCGTCCACTCAAAGATGATTTTTTTTTGTTTCTTCATAACAGTCACTGTATTCTTATAAAACATAGTAACTTCATAAGCCATATTTAAATAGTGCGAGTGCGAAGTGGGAGCTATTTTTTTTTTTTTGGGGGGGGGGATTTCATATATTTTGTCCTGAAAATCGAACTTTTGGGGCAATTTTTGTGATCCTGAAAAAATCCGTATATAGCTGATCGAAAAGGGACCTGTTGAGAACTGTATGTAATTAGCCTTGAAGCGATACATATTCAATAATCAAATAAAACGAGCGCGAAGCACGAGCTGAAAATTGTTGACATTCCAGCCTAAAAAATGGAAATTCTAAGCATATTTTGTAATCATGGGCATGATAGGCATATAACTAAACAATGCGAGCGCGAAGCGTGAGCAGGAAAAAAAAGAGATCTAGATCTAAAACCGAGTCACTCTATTCATGTTTTGTAAATCATTAAAAATGTGTAATTGGGTATCCTAAATCAAGAATGTGAGCGTGAAGCGCAAACAGAAATTTTTAGTCTGAAACTGAATAATTTCAGCATGTTTTAAATAAAGAACAAGCTAGTGTATCTTAATAATGATCCGTGCGTGTGTTTAAAATTTATACGTAGTATCTGTGCATTCTAAATATATTTTTGTCATGAACATCAATAATGTGATCACGAAGTGCGAGCCGAAAATATTTGATATTCCTATCTTAAAAATGGTTAAAAGGGAAGTTCACTCTGAAGGAAACTTTGTTGTAAAAATAGCAGAAAAATTAGTAAAAAAAATATTGGTGAAGGTTTCAGGAAAATCCGTTCAAAAGTAAGAAAGTTATTAGAGTTCAAAGTTTTGGATTTGTGACGTCATAGACGAGCAGCTGCCCCATATGTTATGTAATATAAAATGCATGAATTTCGTATTTTGTATGGTTCCTAATGACTTAATTTTGTTTTCTATTCATGATCGCGTTTGAAAAATTTGTCGATTGATATACAAAAGGTACAGTGAAAACCATTTTCAATTTTCTGAGAAAATGACATTTATTTAATTTTTTACCATTCGCTATGTATGAATGCTGCTCGCATATGACGTCACAAATCAAATAATTGAATTCTAATAACTTTTTAATTATTTCATGAATTTTTCTCAAACCTTCAGCAATATTTTTTTACATTTTTTCTGCTATTCTTACAATAACTTTTTGTCAGGGTGAACTTAACCTTTAATCTAAGCACTGTGTATAGGAAAATCGTGAAGTGACTATTATGGATCGCTATCAATAAACGATGTGAGCGCGAAGCACAAGCTGATTTTTTTTTCCAAGGACCCATTTGTCATCATGAAAATGAATGACTTTCTCCCATTCCTCTTCCTAAGCACATAATGTTAAAAAAATTTGATTATTACAAACTCATGAAAATGTTATTTATGTATTTATTAATCTAATAAGCCTAATGACCACTCGAAATTTGTTGATATTAATTCATGAAAACTGGATATTTCGTGCACTCTTGTAATTATGAATAGGATGCATGGGTTAATAATATTTTTAGCAAATTAATAAGAGCGAAAATCGCGATGTCATGAAAAGCGGATTTTAAGTAGTTTGTTTTAGAATTGCTTATTATTATAGAGGAAATTATTGAGGTATGCATTGCACTAATCAAAATGCGATCGCACAGCGCTGGCTGATAGGATTTGAAAATCAAACCTGAAAATCAAGAGATATTTTGAGAACTTCATTGAATACGTGAGGCATGCGCGGATCCAGGAGGGGGCCGAGTCGGCTCCGGCCCCCCTATTTTTTGACAACCTGCAGAAAAAAGTGTACTCTTTATCTTGATAGAAACTACGAAAAACAGAAAGAAAAGTAAAAAAGAGGTATTATACCTATGATGTGTAATTTACAGCCTCGTAGCGACCGGCCCGACCCCGAAAGGAAACAAGAGAAAGGTGAGGGGGAGAATTCGAAAATAGAATTTATATAAAAAAATTTCGCTCGCGCTTCGCGCTCGCATTGCCTGTGTAATGAATCCCATTCAAAAGGATTAAATGACACTTCATATATCCAATTCTGAAATCAATTTGCACACAATATTTTAGCTCGCACATCAAGTTTTCATTATTTTGTTTGATTTACACAAATTGTTCTATCAAAATTTTCTGCTCGCGCTGCGCGCTCGAATTTGTGAGATACCTATCCTCTTTGGAAATTCTTTCCAAAATTTGACAAATGCTCCTTTAGCATGTCAGTATATCAACAAATTAAGCTCGTGCTTCACGTTCGCATTTAATTGTTTGAGACACACAGCTTGTTCTTCATTTAAATAAAAACTCGCTTATAGACTGTCCAGTTTTCAGGTCGGAATATCAAAAATTTTCAGCTCGCGCTTCGCACTCTCATTATTTAATCGGTAATACTTGTATCCTCTTCATTAATCACTAACAATGGTCCTAATTTTTTTCTTTTTCACGGTATTATAATAAAATTTCGGCTCGCGATTCGCGCTCGCGTTGTTTAGTTGGATACTTATCTTTGTTCATGATTATAAAATCTGCTCAGAATCTTCAGTTCTAAGACATAAAATATGAAAGAATTTTAGCTCGCGCTTCGCGCTCGCATGATATATTAAGATCACATGAGATACAGTATCTTGTTTATAACAATAAAAATTAACATATACTTAAAACTTCAGTCTTTAGTTAGAACTACCCCCTGAAAAACCAACAAAAAAATTAAATTATAGCGGCCAATCGAAAAAATGTTGATGAAAATATTTTCGCCCCCCCCCCCTATTGGCGAAAGCTGGATCCGCCCCTGCGAGGAGAAAAGGTACCTGACAAATTTAATAGCGCGAGCTGAAAAAATTTGTTAGACAAAATTACTGAGACAATAAAACGGACATTTTAAAGAGCACTTTTTGAAAATCAATTTATAAATCACACATAATAATGAAAGCTTGATGTCGGAGCATGAAACCTGTTTTGTATACAGTATTGACTTCAAAACTTGACATTTTAAGCTACATATCAGCCTCTTAATGAAGAATCTCATGTAGGCTTGTCTCATCAAACAGGCAATGCAAAACTATAAATAGTGACATGAAAGGTTTTTTTCATTTTATTTTTCAAGTCATCCCCTCAACTCATTTTATTCACTCTTCTTCATCCTGTTATATTTTCTCCTCTCGTTCCCCTTCTTTTTTTTTTTAAATGCCTTCCCCCTTTTTTCTGCTCCGCCAATTAATAGGGAGTCCCGGGCCCCTGGGGCCCTCTTGCTCCGCCTATGTAAATTTGACAAGCAAAACAAAGTTTCACTATAAAATGAAGGTCGTTTCGGTGCCATGAAATTTGACATGTCAACAAAAGGGTTTCAACAAAAGATGTTCCAGGAATTGCTGCCTATGGAAAATAATACACGCAGCACCCCCAGTACCCTCCGCTTCCATGTTAGTACCACCCAACACACCTCCCTAAAATCGGACCCTTAAAGGGGAATGAAACCTTTGGAACAAATATGCTTGCGTAGAAACAGAAAAATCAAAGAATAAGAATAAAGAAAGTTTGAGAAAAATCGGACAAATAGTGAGAAAGTTATGAGCATTTGAATATTGCAATCACTAATGCTATGGAGATCCTCACATTGGCAATGCGACAAGGATATGTGATGTCACTGAACAACTTTCCCTTTGGTGGACTATAAAATACCCTCAAAATGTCTCTTTTTGCTTTTTCTTATGATGATACAAACTCTTTATCCATGATGTATTCTTAAAAAATATGTATTACATGCCCTCATGTAGAAAGAACACATGATTTATGGATAGATGTGATAAAAGAGGCAATTCAAGAGAAATATATACTAAAGTAATGGGAGAGTTGTTCACAAGTGACATCACACATCTTTGTCGCATTGCCAATTTGCTATCTCCATAGCATTAGTGATCGCAATATTCAAATGCTCATAACTTTCTCATTATTAGTCCGATTTTTCTCAAACTTTCGTTGATCTGTTTCATTGATTTTTCTGTTTGCACGCAAGCAAGCTATCTTGTTCCAATGGTTTCATTCTCCCTAACACTTAGTGTTGGGGCAGAAAAGTATGCGATGTAAGCACGTAGTTTTCCTAGCGAAATTATACCCCTTTTCATTATTTTAGTTTTTGACACCCTCATTACGTTACGTAACGCGCCTTATTTTAAAAAAGAGATCTTTTTACGTGTTTTTTTTTTGGTTACGTATGGCATCCACTCGTCAACAATGGTCAATGGAAGCGCCCCCCCCCCCCCCGACAAATTTTCATCCTTCTGATGAAATAGATAGACATCCAATCATCATTCAAAACAATTTGTGCAGAAGTCATTTTGAAAACCTTTGAGAAGAAACTTTTAAAAAAGTCTGAGTTTACCACACTTCATTTGTACTGCGTCATGTTGTTAGCAGCAATTACTTTTGTAAATATCTTTCCTATAGGTACGAGGTGCAGGCTTCGAACCAAGCACAAGAGCGCACTCTGTGGTCCTCATTTAAAGAACTATAATGATGCCGAGTAAGTATCCACAATTCCCTCATTCGAAATGAATTTGACATACATGATATACTTTTCAATATGAATCCTGATTGAGGAAATATAACATGATATTAGGGGCGTTGGGTTTGCACACAAGGAAAAAGTGAAATTCGAATATCGATTAGTCGCGATTAGGAAATCTTTTTTATTTTGCGCGTGGACAAAATAATCTCACTTTTAAACGATATTCTGATAGCGATTCAACTTTTAGTAGTGTGACTGAGGTATTACTTAGCTCTAATTCCTTAAATGGATGCTCCGGGATGAAAAAAAAGATTTAAACAAAATTGGACAACGAATTACTATGTTATGATATTTTAAAGATTTGCATTAATTCCGGTGAAACAGTGCTAGGCATGTCTTCTTGAATATTCAATGAGCAAATTTATGATATCATATCCCCCATTGGATTGGCAACGGATTTATATTCATTGCTGCAACTTATTTCATTACAGAAGAGACGCATTATTCACACGTGTGGAAAAATGAAACAATCATGATTTCATATAATAACATAAGAAAAGGAAAATAGGCCCGGGATGTGGCATCATCACCCATCTAACATGTCTAATGTACATGTATATTTATGATGACGTGCATATACTCATTTTAACAATATAATGCTGAAGTTTTAAAATTTTTTAGCTTCGCTATTCATTATCAGATTTTTATGAAATTTTCAGCATTTTGCTCTGTGAATTTTATTAATTCTATTTATCTATATGTAGATATTTTCAACCCAGAGTACCCCTTTGAATTAAGATAATCCATCTTTAAATTGCTGATCGGAGAACGGTCACCAGTGGTTTAATGGGCCAACATTATGAAAGGGCGTGTCAGGGCCCTGGGAACGACTTTTTTAGTGGGGGTGCTGATGTAGACTTGCAACCCCCCCCCCCCCCATGGAGGTAATTTTGGTTCCGAGAAATTTGAAAAAAAAAGGTTTCGCTACAAACAAGAAGGTCATTTGGGTTATTTTTATCAATTTCATCAGACCTTCGGAATTCCAGGGGGTGCTGCCTAATAATACACGCAGCACCCCAAATGAAAATCTTAGGGGTGCTCCAGCACCCCAGCGCCCCCGCTTCCCAGGGCAATGGGGTGCGTATGAGCAAAAATTTATAAAATGTTGCGAGCGTGCAAAAAATTCGTCTTTTTAATTCTAAAAACAAATTGTGATAGAATTTGTAGCTGACATAATATTCAGAAAAAATATCACCCTTCTCTCTTTTCTTTTTTTCGCTTTCCTTGGTCGTAAAAAAGCAAAACCGGTCAAGCGCCCTTAGTCCCCCCCCCATCTGTACTCCATTGGTGGTCACAGTGTACAATTCTAGAGTATCTGCTGACGTACCGTACGTATACAATCCCTACAGAACAAAAACTGTGGTGTTAACCGGTGTACATAGAGGACCACATCAGTTATTTTACACCGGTGTTAAATTGGTGTTGTTTTAGTTTTACACCTATAGGTGTTATTACAACACCTTTTGTTCTTATATTTACACTCTCTGGTGTTATGTTTAATCTCTATGGTGTAATTTTAACACCTCAGGGTGTGGTCCTCTATTAACACCAATTGGTGTCACTTTTAACACCGCAGTTTTTACAGTGTAGCGAACGCTAAGTCGAGTGAGAACGTGAAACCGATGACGATATTAATGCAAACAATGGGGAGGGACACAGGAATTTCATTGTACATGTTGTCCTTATATATATCAAACTTCGTCTACTCACTTTTTTTCATTATCGAATTCCTTGGCCAAATACATGGGCGGATCCAGCCTTCGCCAATAGGGGGGGGGGGGGGGTTCAGCCATGTTTTCCCCGATCGGCCGCTCGAAGATGATTTTTGGTTTCTTTGAAGGGGTAGTCCTAATAGTCACTTCTTCGCTTTATTCTTGTAGATCAACATAAATATATCATATCATAATCCTTATATGTATAATGCAAAGCGAGCTATTTTTTTGGAAATCTTATGTATTTTCCCCCTAAAATTTGAACATTCTAGGTAATGTCTGTTATTCTGAAAAAAGATGTGTATGCAGCTCAATAATTACTACGACCGCTATACGCTAGAGCAGACTTGATAAAAAAGTACCTGTTAAAGACTGCATGCATTAAACCATGAATACGTTACATATTTTGAAAATCAAATAATGCGAGCGCAAAGCGCGAGCGGAAAAAAAATCGAGATTTAGATCTAAAAAAACAGTACACTCTATTCATGTATTGTAAATCATAAAAATAATGAGTAATAGTGGAACTTCTACAAGCGGCGAGTACAAAGCGCGAATAGAACGTTTTTTATATTGTGATCTGAAACTGGATAATGATATAAATAGAGAACAAGTTGAGTATCTGAATAAACATGCGCGCGCGTGTTTCATATTTAAACCTAGAATCTAGGCATACTAAATACATCTTTTATCATGAAAATCAACATGATCAAAGATAGCGTGAAGCGAGAGCTAAAAAGTCATTCTCAGCTCTATACTTTTTTAAGCACTTTGTAGGAAAATGGTGAGGTGGACATAGATCGCACGTAATAAAGAGCTGATATTTTCATTATGATCACATGTCATATGAAAATAATGACTAAATTACGATTCCTCTTGCTATAAGCACGAGATGAAACAAAAGGGACAATTTTATTATTGAATTAATATCTTATTCCTTAATGCCCAACGAGGGCGCGAAATCTGATGATGTTATGACCTGATAACTGAACATTTCTAGCACTTCTGTAATAGGATGCACCTGTTGATATATTTTTAACCATTAATGCGGGTGAAAATTGCGAGCCAAATTTAGTTATACACTGTCATGAAAGGAGTATTTTAAGTAGTTTGTTTTATAATCACAATTGAGACATACATAACTATCCAATCAAAATGCGACCATGCAGCGCTAGCTGATACGTTTTAACAATGAGACCCCAAAAATGGGTATTTTGAAAACTTTATGGAATAAAATAATAGATACCTGATAAATCCAAATTTGCAAGCGCGCAGCGCGAGCAGAATATGTAAATATTCAGACCATAAAGCCGACATTTTTTACAGAGCACTTTTTAAAAATCAATGTGTATATCACACAAAATAATGGAAGCTGGATTTCGATCCGCGATAAAATATGTTTTGTATATTGACTTCCAAACTTGATAGTTAAACTCCATATTGAACAAGAAATAAAAATCACCTGAAAGGCAATGCGACCGCGAAAATTTTATATGTGACATGAAAGATTCTTCCTATTTTCCAAGTTTTCCCCTCATCTTATTTTATTCACTCGTCTTCCTCCTTTTCTTTCTTTTCCCTCGTCTGTTTTCCCTCCCCTTTTTATTCGTTTTTTTCTTTCTTTCTGTCTTTTTTTGCTCTGCCAATAGGGGGAGGGGGGGGGCAGAACAGAGGCGTCGATTATGGGGGGCAGGGGGGGGGGGCGATCGCCCCACCAATGAAAATATTGGGGGGCAAACATATCATTTTGCCCCCCCAATAATTCCGCATGTGCTAAAAATAAAATAAGATTGTAATGTTACACAGAAATCAGCAAGCGAGATTGAGATACACAACTCGTTCTTTGTCTAAAATCGTGCTCAAAATGTCCACTTTTCAGATTGGAATATCAAAAAATTTCAGCTCGCGCTTCGCGCTCGCATCATTTTTGTAACAAAAACCCATACTTTCCATGATTAAATAGGTGAATATGGTCCCGTTTTCAGTTCTAAACCTCAAAAGAACTCCCACTTCGATTTGCAATAATCTTTTGTTGGATATATATATCTTGTTCTTTATTAAAAACGTCCATTAAACTCAATTTTTTTTCAGATCGAAATATCAAAATTTTCAGCTCGCGCTTCGCGCTCGCATTAATCTGCTGGTGAGATATGTATATATGTATATATATATATATATATATATGTGTGTGTGTGTGTTTGTGTGATCGAGCGCCTTTGGAAAATTGATTCATGATTTTGCCCCCCCAATCTGAAAAATGGATCGACGCCCCCGGGGGGGGGGGGGGCTCGCCCCCCTGCTGCCCAGGCATGGCCCTAGCACCCTATATTTGGCCAATAACATATAGATATTAAGTGTAATTTCTAACATTTCTACCACCATAAACACTCGCTTTTTATGGTATAATAATAAATCATACGATGTATGTTTTAAAGAAAGGTCAATGCGGCAAGAAAGCCCCCCTCCCCCCGCGCAAACGAGGTGCTCGAATTATAGTCGGATTTTCTGACGAAGATAATTTTCTTAATTTTCAAAAGGTACTTAATACAGTCACTCGCTTATATGTATATTTAAGGTTGACAGGCCTGTAGGCCCGTCTGGCGGGACGCAAATATCAAGGTAAAAGTCATAGGCCATAATTCTGTGGTTTTTTTTTGCATAAAAATAATTGAAATAATCTGTAGCGAAGCCGGGAAAACGTTAAGGGCAAGCGTGGCCCGGGGGGGGGGCACCGTTTCAATTTCAAATGTTATGAGGTTGGGAAGATACGTGCGGGGCGGTACGTATTTTCCTTGGGGGGGGGGGCAGAGCGAGAAAGGGACACTCATGTCAAATTATCATCAGTGTGATGTCGTTGTGTATTTTGTAGTATCTCAGTTGAGTCAATCCTTTTTAAAGTGATTTCTGATTATTTAGGGTTTTTAAGCGGTTTGGATTTTTTTTCCTTCAAATCTGAAGTTCTAAATCTCGCTTTTTGATCAAATATGGAGCTAATGCAGGCCATACTGTTAAAAGGGCATCCAGTGCGTAATGTTGCGAGCGCTATTTGCAAGCTCAAAATGTGGACATTTCAATAAAAAAAAATAAAAAATTCTGAGCAGTTCTCGTAATCATGAAAAACTGTGTATCCAAACCAAAGAAATAACGCGAGCACGATGCGAGACCTGAAATAGTGGCATTCCTGCAGAAAAACTGGACATAAACATTTTTGTAACCAGAAGAAGGGTTAGTACCTTACTACATAATAACTGGGATGAACGCAAGCAGAAAACGTAATTGTCTAACCTGAAATGTAGTATGTTGTTCTTCAAAGAGAGTATCTAATTTCGAATAAGGGCACATTTCATTTTGAAAAAAAACTTTTGAAAAAAGGAGCATCTTTGGTTAGATACACGTCTTTTTCATGATTACGAGATCTGATCGGAATTTTTATTTTTCATTTCTTATTGAATGAACTTGACAGTTCATTCAACAGATGCACAATGATGGGCACAATCGTTAGGTCATGTCTGTTTTATGCCTCAATAATTCCAACAATATTGCATTTTGGTTTTCATTACCTTTTCCATAGAAGTGATGTTAATTCTCTGTGCATTTTTTAATAAAAAATGTTATTTTTTACTGTTTATGTTCACTTTTTTATTTTATTTTATTTTATGCATTCACATCAGTATCAGAATTACAAAATACATAATATATACAATACACAAAGGTAATAATATAAAAACATAGTAATAGTCATATAGTGTAAATTAATATCAACAAGATGTAATTTACATTTTCCAAAACAAGCTTATTTAAATGACAAGTCCACCCCAACAAAAACTTGATTTTAATAAAAAGAGAAAAATTCAACAAGCATAACGCTGAAAATTTAATCAAAATCGGATGTAAAATAAGAAAGTTAAGACATTTTAAAGTTTCGCTTCATTTCCCAAAACAGTGATATGAACATTTCGGTCAGTATTCAAATGAGGGAATTGATGACATCACTCACTATTTCTTTGTATTTCATCATACGAAATATGAAATATTTTTATTTTCTTGTCATTGTCATGTGAAATGCAGTTTCATTCCTCCCTGAAGACGTGGAATACCATTATTTTAACATTTTGTGCTTCAGGCAAGGAGGTCCTAATCGTCAAATTCGTAAAAATTGAAATATTGTATAATTCAAAACAAAAAAAAACACAAAAGAAATAGTGAGTGAGTGACATCATCGACTCTCTCATTTTTAATGTAACCTGCTCGTTCATATAACTATTTTGATAAATAAGCAAAACTTTGAAAGGTCATAACTTTCTTATTTTACATCCAATTTTGAAGAAATTTTCAGCATGGTGCTTGTCTGATGTTTCTCTATTAATTCAAATCAACATTTTTCTGAGGTGGACTTGACCTTTAAATATTTTATATTCTTATGCATTGTGTCATTATGCAATTGATTATCATATATTCTTGTGCTTGTTTTGTAAAATATTCTGCAATTCAGCCTTTGACTGTGGATGAATTTTGAATAAACCATAACCATTACCTTTACCATTATCATCATTATTTACTTTCTCCTTGTATAGAATCAGGCGAATGGTACGGTCTCGACAGAGAATTGTAACGGGAGCACTGAGATGCTCGGAGATAACAAAAAAGGGACATAGGTGCTCGAGAAAGGCGGTGGAGCAAGATTTGTGCACACAACACTGTAAGTACAATGCCTTTAATACCTTTTTTCCATTGGCGGATCCAGGGGGCCGGGCCCCCCTATTGGCGAAGCAAAAAAAAAAAGAAAAAAAGAAAAGAAGAAAAACTAAGATAGAAAAAAAGGTAATGGCGAGTTATGTCTCGATATTGATTATACAACATACTACTTAAAATCCCCTTTTCATGACAGTTTATCGAATATTTTGGCTCGCAATTTGCGCTCGCATTAATATACATAAACTGATGGCTGATGCATCCTATTTATAATTAAAAAAGTGCCTGGAATGTCCAGTTTTCAGGCCATAATGTCATCAGATTTCGCATCCTCATTAGCATTAATGAAACAGATATTCATTTAATAAATTAATTTGTCCCTTTTGTTTCACGTCACGCTTAGCAAGAGGGATAGTCATTTTCATATGCATGTCCTAAGGATATCCCGGTCCTATATTTTCAAACTCAAGGTACTATATAGTAATGAAAAATATTAGCTCTTTCTTAAGTGCGATCAATATTAACCTCACAATTTTCCTACAAAGTGCTTGAAATATACAGTGCGTATCAAAAAAAAAACGAGACAGATTTGAAAAGTCTGTAAAATTTTTGTTTTCAAATAATGATGTCTATATTTTGGTGTTAATAGGTACTTTGAAGTAGTTATCTTTCAAATGTTATTTAAAAAATAGTTTTGTTCATGCTTGAGCGAACACGGAAGGAATTTGTCTGGGGTTAAAATGGAGGCAAATGGCATAAAATGATGAATATGATGATCGGAATTCGTATCAATAAACAGACTTTCTCTCAACCTTTTCATAATCTTTGCCATAATTTTCAAATTATGCGGTCAAAATTCAATTTCAAACCTATTTATTTGCTTTTGTTTTGTTGTTGTTTATTATGTTCTCATTTAGCTTTTGGAATATTACTTCTTCAAGCAAAAACAAATTGTTTTTTCAACCGAAGTATGGGAGAGCGTGTATTTTTTTCAAATCCTTTCATTGTGTGCTACAAAGCAGGTAATGGTGCCTTTTGAACGGTGGCATACTGATGGGTGTGGGCTCGGCCCCCCCATAAAAATCATGACAAAAAAAACAAGAGGAAAGAAAAATAACAGAAAACATAGAAAGTTGCATATGATAAGATTTTCTTAATATGATTTCAATTTTTTTTTTGACATTTTAATGAAAAAAATGAAATTTCTGCTTGCTAGCTTCACAACTTTTTAATACATTTTACCCGATCTGCCATATCTTGCTCCTTCAAAATTGACTCAATACACCATTGCAATTGAAAGACGTGAATCCTTTCCTGTTTGTCCTGTCAAGCATGTAATTAAACTTGGTCAAGGAATCAATAACCCATTGGATTTAGGTATTTTAGGTATTTATTTTCCGAATGATTAAATAATGCAAATCTTCTTGCTTAGGTTGACAAAAAGTCTTCTTTTCTTACTTATGAAGGGAAATTCAAAGTTAAAAGAAGTTTAAATGAAAAAAAAACGAAGTAACCCAATCATTAGCGCGCCAGAAATAAGCTTCAGAACCAGGCGTTCGAAAACCTACATGTGCTCAAAACTTTTTGAACTGTGGTGATAACTAATGTAGGTCTGCAAGTGTAGACTATACTATGTTATTACACGTGACCACTTCTAAGTGAAACTTTGGTTGCTTGCTCCGATCCCGAACCCCGATACATGTATGGTGCTAGCAGCAGCAGTGATGATGCTGTTGACTGCGCTGCACGCATGCCGTTTGTCTGCAGTCTGTAACTTGCCCCCACTTTAAGTTTGAACCATGGCATGGTGTTGAAGTGGCAATCATGCTGAGCAACCCACCGAGCTTTGATATGGAGGAATCGTTGACTTTGACGTCAGGCCAGTTAATTCATTTTCTCCCTAGGCCCTAACCCTCGTGCGTGAGAAGAGAGATGGTGCTACGATTACGAATTGTGATCAGTGCAGTGTGATTAGCATGATTAGTTGGCTTGTTGTATGGATTGGAGTGCATGGATCCGGGGGGCTCTCGCCTCTCGACCAGAAAAGTAGTCGGGATGTGCCATGGGCCTGGGCGAGACAAAAAACGGGGGCCTTGGCTTTGAGCGGGTTAATTGTAAAAAGGAGGGTCCTCGAAACGGGCTAGGTCTACAGAACTACAATTACAAATGTTTGTGAAAATGGGGGTCCTTAAAAAACAGGTCGCCTGCATGTGAGTGTGTAGATCTATGGAATGAGCATACCCGGGGGGGGGGGGGGGGGGCACTCGACCATAAAAGTGGTGGGGGTGTGCCGCGGGCGAGACAAAAAACGGAGCTACCAAGTCTCACGCATTATGCGTGAGACTCAACTCTCAAGCATTATTATGGACTCTTGCTCCCTTCAAATCTCTGTCTCACGCAACTACTAGTATCACAGCCTATCTCCATATACTTTGTACTCAATGACAATGTCTGTGATCTCACTCAGATTTATAGAAAATCTCACCCATAGGCCTTTGAACTTGGCATCTCTGCTGAGTGCACTGCTCTGCGGCCGCTTTTCACCAAAATTGTGGCTCATTGTAGCAGATCAGTGCGACCGGAACGGCGTAACAGAAAATATGCAAAGCTTTGAAGTGGATTTCTTTCTTCCTTTTTCACGATAAGAAAAAAATGATATGCTTTGGAGTGGCTTTCTTTGTTTTTCTCATTTAGGCAAAAATGCTATGCCTTGGAATGGAAATTTGAGTGTAAAAATGGGGTCCCCTCCGTGGCCGTAGCACATACCCTCTATACGTTGTATGCTGACTGAGTGTGCCCCCCCCCCCGGGCATGGATGTGCCTAAACGGCCTAAAGTTAGACAGCTGATAGCCGTCTGTTTCGAGGAGTTTTCAACATTTAGATTTTTTTCTATTTCTCCTCGTATAGAGACGACTTGCGATTGTGCAGCCTCCATTAAGGGGTGAACAATGCAAAATCCCCCCCCCCCCACGGGGCTCATAAATTTTTTCTTATTTTGTAAAATATTATAAAAGTAACTAAAGTACCAAAATAAAGTCCGTTTTGGCCTGAAATGCACCAAAACAGGAAAATATGAATTTAAAAGGAAGAAAAAAATCAGTGACTTACTTACTTCAGCTAGTTTACTGAATAATACATAAACATATGGCCATTGATAGATCTTCGGTCTCTGTAATTGGTGAGTGGAGCCAACGGAGTTCAGCAGAACAGCCAATATAACAGAGACTGAAGCTTTTGGTCTAGGATATGTCTGGCCTGTTCCAGCAGTTTGACGGGCAGATAGCATGTTTATGGGACATGAGCATTCTATCCCAGCTCAGTGAAACTGGAAGTAGTAATCATATTTTTCATTCTGAGTCAATGCACATGTATGTACTATGGTCTGTTAAAGAGAACTTTCATTGACAAAACATGGGGAAGTCAAGGCTATAATCTCAGAACAGAGAAGGGATTCAGGTCTTTCACTTGGCTGCATGCCTGTGGGTATTATGTAATAGACGTCAGCATGTCGGGAAAGTCTAATATAGGCATATAGGAGAGCAATAGTTAGTAGACTGACCGACCAGAAGTTAACTGCATGTTTTCACTTTGAAACATGTAATTTCACAGAGGTTTCATTTTGGTTTAGCAATCAAGAGACCTGCTTAGAGTCTAGGAATTGTAATTGTTGGAAACTGAACAGTCAGACCACAGGTCCCTATGCTAATGAGCAAAAAGGCCAGATTCATCCAAATCATCTCGTGGCTGAATCCTCGCAAAATCTTGTGATTCGTGAGATTTTCTTTCTCTAAGAATTTACCTGTTTTAACTTCAAGTTTAGTGAAATATTGCTCCATCAGATAGAGTAAAAGTTACTCTTTCATATTGGTCATTTATTTTGTATACAATATTTTGTTAAATAAGTAAATTTCTGGCCTAAAAATTTGCCTCAAAACTGAATTTTCTTCCTCTGTTTTCTTTTGCAAATTGTGCAAAACTTTTTATTTTGAGCCTCAATGATATCTATATCACCATAGAGCTGAGCTTCTGTACTTTCTCACAATGCCACTCTTGATATGCGGCACCTTTTAATCGGGTCAAGATCACACTTTTCCCACCAAGGTACAAGACCAGATTTCTGAAATTTTGTACTTGCATGAAATCCAGAGTTCTGATTGGCTGGATAAGGTTCACAGAACAACAGGTGCGGGGTATTTGAGTAGATTACCACATGGGAAGTGTGACCTTCCCACAAACCCAGGTACTGGGACCGTTGGAATTTGCCATTGTGTGGTCTCTTTGACCAATCAGAGTGCAGTATTCTTGTTTTCAAACTTTTTTATGTACTTGGCAAATGAAAAGTGTGATCTTGACCGGATTAAACCAATTCTTATTTTGAAACCTATATCATTTTAAAGCATACATATTCAGCTTTATCATGATATAAAAATAATTTTGGCTCAAACAAAAATAAAGTGTGAAAATAGCAGCTTTTGTCAGGTGAAAATATTTATTTCGTAGCATATTTTAGATCAAGCTTTTAATCTATATTACAAAATATTTGAATATATCCAAACACATAACCTACATGTAAAAGAATGATTCTTCATCTTTACATCTTTTTATGTACTTGGCAAATGAAAAGTGTGATCTTGACCGGATTAAACCAATTCTTATTTTGAAACCTATATCATTTTAAAGCATACATATTCAGCTTTATCATGATATAAAAATAATTTTGGCTCAAACAAAAATAAAGTGTGAAAATAGCAGCTTTTGTCAGGTGAAAATATTTATTTCGTAGCATATTTTAGATCAAGCTTTTAATCTATATTACAAAATATTTGAATATATCCAAACACATAACCTACATGTAAAAGAATGATTCTTCATCTTTACAATGGTACCAAATTTATGAAATTCGATGCACTGACAATTAGAGCAGCAATGACCTAATGAAAAGAGGTGTTTTGGTCCGCATCAAGCTCATTAAATATGCAAACCTCTCAATTCATGTAATTTCCATATTCTGAAAATGCACCCCTTAACAAGTATTGGCGTGTGAAACCCTACCCTTAACAAGTATTGGAAACAAAACGTTACTCTTGGCAAATATTCCCTGAAATGAACCCCTAAACAAGTACAGGAATGTTTTATTGTTACGGGTCCTTCGGCTGTCGGCTTTACCTTTAATATTTGGTTTTGTACGACACCACCTTCTACACTTCGCGCAAATCAGACTCTAAACACGAAGTGTTGGGGCAAAAAGGACATCCTTTATAAAACATTTAATTTTGTTTTATCATCCCCGCAAATTTGACCCTAAACACGTAATTTTCCTAGCGAAATAGATACCCTTTTTTCATTATTTTTGTGATTTTGACACCCTTATCACGTTACGTACGTAACGTGCCCTATCGCGAAAAAGACATCCTTTTTACGTGTTTTATTGGTCGCGCATGGTATCCACTCGTCAATGTAAGTGGCCCCCCGGGTAAAAAAGATAAAAATGATTGCATGCATTGGTGGGCCGCAGAGTTTGATCGAATCGTCACGCTGCGTATGCAGTAAAGAAAGAAAGAAAGAAAGAAAGAAAGATAGAAGCCAAAGGAAGGAAGAAAGAAAGATAGGAGCCAAGGAAGGAAAAAGAAGAAAGAATAACATTTAAAGAAACAAAATAAATGTAAAGAAACAAAATAAACATAAAGTTCTGAGAACTGTTTAGACACAAAAATCATATATCTCGGCCTTCTCAGGCAGATATCAAATGAACTAGTTAAAGCAGCCATTTTAGATTCAATTTTTGGAAGCCATCTTGGATTTTTGGACAAACTTGACCACTGACCATCCATGTCCTAGTGTAGTACTTGACCGTTAAAACCAATGAATAGAATATAAAAGACTTTAATGTAAGTAATAGATGAATTGCCTGGAATAATTTTCCTGGTATCGCAATTTGTTCCACATTTTTTAAAGACTGCTACGTGCGCATAAAGTCTTTGTATAGCATATTTCTACATACATGTAGGACTGTACATTACTTATTTGAGAACTTGTCTCTTATGACCAAAAATGCTATTCAAATTTGTATTCAGCAAAATTATTCCCTGGATTGTGGATTTTTAGGCTTTAGCAGCCATTTTGGATGCCATCTTTGATTTTGTGGTCTGTTTATTTTCACTCTAACCTCTGTCACTACATCTGTTTACCTAGAACCATGAAATATTCACCGAAGTTGGATGTTTAGTGTGAATAATGATTGACCTTTCCTTATTTCATTTACTCGTCTTTTTCCTCATTTCTCTCTTCAACCTTCTTTTTCCCCCTCTCTTTCACCTTTTTCCTTTTTTTTGCTCCGCCAATGGTGGGGGGGGGGGGCATTTGGGTCCTCCTGGATTCGCCTACATGTATGAATAAGAATATAATAAGGAATTAGATTTGTATAGCTCGCTTTTGAAACTTAAATGTATTTGCTCAAGGTGCTTCAGAGAAAAGGATAAAATATATAACAGGTTAGAACTTTAATACATTTATTTGGTTTTCTATTTCAAAAGTGCTTTTTAGCCTAAGTATATATCATCATTCTAATGCTTGAAAAAAACTACTTATACTAAACCAAAAGCCAAGAAGAGAAGCAATCTTAATGGAAAGTGTATTATAAGAGGAATAATTTAAGAAAAGTTTCATCAAAATCGGTTATGAAGTTATGGACGATTAAAAAGTCTTGTTGTACTTACTATGTGGATCCTCAAATTGGCAAACGTGCTTCAAAAAGGCTGATTTTTTGGACAACTCTCCATTTGTTTTGTACACATCAGATTTTCCCCTTTATTTTACATGTTTCACATTATCTCCTCATGACCTTGACATATGGTGTAGAGTATATTTTCCCATGACATGTGTTGTGCTCAGAAGGATGCAAGCTGAAATTTGAAAGATAATGAGGAAAATCTAAAAATTTGTGTACAAAACAAATGGAGAGTTGTCCATAAAATCAGCCATTTTGAAGCACGTTTGCCAATTTGAGGATGCCCATAGAAAGTACAATGAGACAAGCTGCAATTTGAAAGATATGAGGAAAATCCAAAGTACAACAAGAGTTTTCAAACTCCCATAACTTGCTTATTTCATAATCAATTTTTGATGAAACTTTTTAAAATTGTTCCTCTTATTTTACTCTTTCCGATAAGATTACTTCTCTTCTTGGGTGTTGGTTTCCTTTAATTTTTAGATATTTTTTATGAGTTGTCAATGCCATTGCCTTCACATTTATTGAATGATTTCCTATTTTCATGTTCATTTTGAAAAACTGAAGTTATTTTTAACTTAAACCACTGAATTAATAAAAACACTGGATCACAAAAAAGCATGGCCCTTTTCCTGACCCCAGCATCTGCACCCCCATGCTCTGTTTAAAAAAAAAGTTGCGAGAAGTTTTTAAACTGTTTTCTCATTGAAGTTGCTATTTTGTTTATGTTGAAGAATTGAAGTTATTTAGAACTAAAACCACTTAATACGGATCCATGATCTATTGCTAATGGGAGGGGGGCACAGAATTTTTCCCCAAAATTTTTCTCGGATCGGCCGCTCAAAGTTAATTTTTTTTCGTTTCTTTGAAGGGGGAGTTCTACATTCATTATTAGCATTATTCTGTTGAAACAACGTGTATTCTCACAAGCCCTATTTAAATTTTATGTATTTTTTCTGAAATTTATCAATTTCAACAATGTTTGTGATGCTGATTCTTAGCAAAAAATTATAAATTTATCATTATTTTTCCTTTTACTGCTTAAAATCAATCAATTTTATCTTTTTTATGGTCAAAATAAAGTACCCGACAATTTCCATTGAAAAAACAATAAAAAACAAAGAAATATATAAGAAATTTAGAAAACAATAGAATACATGAGAAACTGAATGTGATGTTGAATTTTTTTTACATAATTTTGATCAGATGCTTATGAGTATGCGAAACAAAAATTAGCATTTTAGGGACATTATTTTATTAATTAGAGCAAACTTATGATTTTACGCATAAATTAGCATAATTAATGAGCAATGAGATTTTTCGCAGAATTTGATATAATAATTTTGTAGATAATGCCATAGGTAACGGGCGTGCCAATTTTCGTCGCAATCGCGCCTTCAATGGCTGAGATCTTAAGGGGGCAGCCCCCCCCCCCCCCGTCTTCTTAGGCATCGAAATAGGGTTAAGAAAGTTACTTTAAGATTTTGATGAGGGATGTTTTAGATCTCTACAAGTAATTGCATTATTGTATAAATTCCATTTTTTTAATGTGTATTTTTTTCTAAATTTTGTTGGCTCTATATGTATATGCCTCTTTGTGGGATAGATAAAACCATTTCTACATGTACTAGCAATTTTGTTATACATAAATCACATTTCGATCAGACTAATTAATTTTAGAATCTCACTTTTTACTTTGGAGTGAAAGCCTCCAGTATGTGACATTTTGTCATGTACATGTAGGTCCCACTCAAGGATTTAGAGCAATTTAACATATAAAAAAAGGATAGTGAGAGAAAAGCTTTAATGATGATGTCTAACTCTTGAAATTCTTTTCTCTTCCAGATAAGATCTATGTGGAGAGATTGGAGACGGTGGAGGCAGAGATGAGGAGGATGGAAGAGGAGGAAGGTGTGGGGCAGGAGCCGGAAGAGGAGGAGGATGAGGAGCAAGAAGGTGTGGGGCAGGTGCCGGAGGAGGAGGAGGAGGAGGAAGGTGTTGGGGAGGTCCCGGAGGAGGAGGTGGAGGAGATGGGCCAGGTGGCAGAGGAGGAGGTGGTAGAGGTGGTTTTGGTAATGGGGGCAGAGGAGGAAGTTGGGGTTGAGGAGATTTATCTAGACGAAGAGTGGTGGGCGGCGCCTGTGATTGAGATAGGTCAGGAAGCGTTGGAGGAGGTAGGAGAGGAGGAGGAGGAAGGAGAGGTAGGAGCAGAGGAAGGAGATCTAGAGGAGGCAGTCGAAGTGGAGGAAGCACCAGAGGAGGTGGTTGGTGGAGGTTGGATCGAGTGGATAATGGATTTCATTTCATAGTGTTGTTTGTTTGTTTTTCTTTTCCCCATGTGAGCAACAAATGTTTATGGAGAATTTATTAATTCCTTAATTCCTTATTTTTGCCACTGTGTTATAGAAACATGCCACCATTTTTGTCATTGTCAATGAGTAAGGGCTAGAATTATGTCTGTCACACAAATGCTATTCATTATTTCTATCCTCGTAAAGAGATTTAAGAAATATATCTTTTTTCCTGTCCACATTATTACAAGAAAGTCACCTTTGTTTTCATGGTCACTGTGATTATTATCATTTATTTGATAGACAACAGAACAAGATGTGACAAAGTTTCATCCCACAATGTTAAAGGGTTTAACCTCAGTGGTTTGATCAGCCTATACAGTACATGCCATCAATTATCTTCTATATTTGACATGAAAAAGGATATCCCTATTCAAAACAAGTTTTAGAATGATTATCTCATCATTCAATAAACTTGAGGGGACCAATCAAATTTTCAATGTTTACATTCAATCTCTAAAAACTAGAAGAAGATTCATGTGATAAAAGACTATGATTCTCTTGTTAATAGTAATAACATGACATTGACTGAAATCAAATTTTCCCTTGTTAATGAAAATCTGGAATGAAGTTTTGGTTTTCCTTGAGAAGATGAAATGGAAACCTCGGTCATGTACAGTATCAACACTGAGGTTAAATTTTGAAAGGTGATACTACTGGATACCTTACTCTCAATATCAAGCCTATATTGTAGTGAGCATTATCGGAGACATGACATGCAAGCTGCAATTTCATGAAAGGTGACCATGCAGGCATGGTAATCCCTTAAAAATAGTAGCACTTATGTTGAGCTCCAATTAATTTTGTGTTTATTCCACTGCTTTTGCTTTTTAGTCTCTTGCAACTTTAGGGACCAAAATTGTGATCCCAGGTACGTAGTTCCAAAATTATGCAACATTTCGTTAGTGCATACAGACCCATAATTGCTCAAAAACATGAACTCATGTACAAATCCAATGCAAAATGTATCATATTTTGCTTTTACTGATTAAAATCAATTAATTTGAGCACTGCAGAGTAAAGTACAGGTCCTCTTAAGGACGCTACATCGCTATGTTTATGCGCAACACTCATTATCTGCACTCTAACTGCAGATTCGATGTGTTATTTTATGAAGCTAAAGCTGGAATTATTCCATGGACCATTTTTAAAATACCTCTACAATTTCAAAATACTTTGTTCTGCAGTGCTGCAAAGTATGATGAATATGGCCCGGAGTTTGAATTTATTTATTTTTCAAGAAGCAATAAATTTAAACATGGTAATTACGATACTTCTATTCATTGTAATATGAAGAGAGAAACAAAAAAAAAGGTTATCAATTTAATACTTAAAGAAAGAATGCCGATTGGATCAAATTAGCAATTAGTGATGGTGGTCATTTGGTTGAACTTTAAGAGAATTAAATTAATAATTGTACATGTACATGACATTTGTCACGATTATGTGAGGGTTTAACAAAACAAAAACAGCGAAGTGAGTATTAAACAAATTATAAAAAAATCAAGATTCATGCCCAAAGTATATTCAAGGAAACAGCTTCTTAGATATCAACTGAATTTTAGCTACCATTAAAGAAAGTATTTAAATTTTTGTGTAACAGAAAAATTCAGCAATATAAAGAATGGGAATATATGGCAAAGCATTAGAAAATCAAATAATCATGAATCACACACGCGTTCAAAGAAATGGTCTGACATGAACTAAGTAAAGAGCTTTACATGAAATGGGGAATGGTAATTAATTGTATGAAGGTGTAATAGAGAATTTAAGTCGATTGAAATACGTACTGCAAATTATTAGAAAACCAAATAATTAAGATCCACACAAGAGTGTGACATTAAATGTAGAAAGAAATTTAAAAACAAAATCCAAGGCATGGGAAGACAATTTTGATACTGCATGAGGCTGTACAAAAATGGTACTTCGTACGGGAAACAAAATTTGTACACTTTCAATGACTCTGATATGTTTTTTTCTGATGGGGGAGCCATGTTGGAATACCATACTCAATAACTGGTCTGCATAATGAGCAGAATTGTTTTGTGAGAACTGTAGCATTTCTAGATAAATATTTTTTTTCTCACATAGATACAAAGCATTTGGCGCTTTTGGTATATTAAAAAGCCCATTTGCTCTAATAAAAGTGCTGATAGAATGAAAACAAGCGCACAAACCCCTATTTTTTGGTGCACCTCTTAGGTATGTCACATTTGGCAGTGATATGCGCTATAAAACATGTTGGTTGGTACCTTCATAACAACTTTGCAAATTTTGGTGAAAATGGCATGGGTTTTAACTAAAGTGCAGCATTCACTTTACTTCTCAAGTTTATTATTGAAATTTTACATTTACAGGGTGATTTTTTGTTAGCTTTCACACTATTTTTAAGAACTGCTAGTGCTGTTCGACTGAAAAAAGCAAAGTATTTAATGAAAAATTTGGTGAAAATGACATAGATTTCACTTTACAGTGGAACGTCCTTTAAAGGGTCCCTTTAGATGTGGGGTGTTACTCCCCTTACCATTGTATTGATGGCTGGATGCTACCATCCTTTCCTGGTGGGTGTTTCATGAAAGTTGTCAGCACTGACTAAATTGTAAGTGCGGACAATTTCAGTGAAATCTTTGGTTTTGATTAGTCGAAAGGTACTGGCTCTGACTGTTACTATGGTAACTGTCGGAGAAAGACAACTTGTCAGTACTGACAACTTCAATGAAACGGTCCCCAGGTTGTGCTCTTGGGATTTCATTTTTCCATCAAATTGTGACCCCTTACCTTACATACGATTAGGCAGTTGACTTAAATCTTTTTCTTCTTGCTCTCACCTTTCAGGGGCATCTCCTGTGATCTTGTGTGAAGGTTGTACAGAATAAAATCTGTATTTAGAGTCATCCACTGTTCTTTTAGACCTCTCTTGTCACCTAGACTGTGAGGTCGCAATTATCAGGTTTCGACACTGGATGGATGAGAAGCAGATTTCATTGGATCAGGGTGGTAAGAAAGTCATGTGCAGCAATTGCCTTATTACTATGGTTTTTCGGGATTGGGCCAAATTACAGAATCCACATAAATCATTTTTGTTTTTATTATTTTATTGGCAGAATTTCAATCATGCAAACCATGAATGGTATTTTTGAAATTATGTGGTAAGGAAACATGAAATGTAGGGGCAATGTGGATTCTGTGTAGATGGGTTGCATTTCTTTAAGAAGCATGAAACCATCAAACATTGACAGATAATCTGATAACAAAAAGTCAGCCTGTTCAAAAATCTTCCAACCACCACCATTTGATTATTTACTTTTAAGGTGATCAAACACTCTCGTCTTGCTGAGAAAGAGATCATTGTTCCCTAAAAATGAATAACCAATGGACATGGTTTAGAGATTTCTTAGTACAAGTTGGTATTTGATTAGATTATCTGTCAATGTTTGGGCACTTCATACTTTTTAAAGACCGTTTCAGAAGGAAACAGTTGGTAAGTATGTATATATTGTTAATACCCCATTCACATTCATTTTGTAGGACCTGTTGCCATGGTAACATTGTAGAGCCAGGGCATTAATCCCCTTCAGTGATAATGCTAGTTATAATTTTTATAACTAGTGCAAGGAGATTCTGGCAAAAAATAGTGGCCGGCAAATTGTGTGCCTACAATCTAGATGTAGGCTGCAGCTTTTGAATTTGTTACAGGTCTAGTGGTGTTCTTACGAAATATCATCAATAGGACCTCTGTTACACCGGCTTTCGTAAATAGTCTTGGAAAGGTTTCTAATCCAATTTAAACGCACAAACCTACCAAAGACCCCTTCTGATCAAACCTTTCTTGGACCAACTAGCAATTTGTTTGAGGACCGATCTTTTTTTTTGTAATAAAAAACTCATAAACATATAAACAAGTGGCGCAAGACCGGATTGTATATGAGCATTCGTAGTCCTCGCATCAGATGTATTTGGAGGAGCCTTGGTGTAGTGGTTCTGACTCTCTCCTTTTAAATGGAGGGTCATGTGTTTGAATCCCACCGTGGTCTGGCATACTTTGGCAGTATATTAATCCACACTTTGCCACTCTCGACCCAAGTTCTAAATGGATTACTAGTAGGATGATCATTGTGGGTTGTTCAGTACTGTGTGCCCCTCACCGTCTATTGACTGGAATACTCCCCAGGGAGTGGAGGTTGTGCACACATTGGGTGCAGGAATGACTGATTGAATTGACGACCATTCTAATAATGCATGTATATCTGTAAAATCTTAGACATGCTCCAATTTATTAAGCGCTATATAAATGGGGGTTATTATTATTTACTTCAATAATCATGATGTACATGTATCCATCTATTTTTGCTAGTTTGTGTTTCACATATACAGTACACAGATTTTTGCGCAATAGTGCCATCTCCTGGTGAATTTATGACTACATGTACTACTTCATTTTACATCCATATGCTCGCTAAACATCTTTGTTTTTTCTCCTTCCAAAATACATTTCTGGGTCATATTTTCTTCTTTTCTGATTCATTGCCAACCATTTTACCTTGAAACTGTTGGATAGGCTTTTTACTTATGATTATAATTATTATTTGGATTAAATGTAAGCCTTATTCTAATTAAGATTATAATTTTCTAAGCACCACTTTTGAGTAATTTTTTTTTATTGCTTCCATTTTTGTTTTGTACACCGTGTCCATTGTCCTAAGTCTTCCTCCCATAGCTTTCCGTGCTTTCTCTTGCATGAAAGCTCTTTTGGTCTTAATATTTCTTGTCTTTTATTATGCAAATATTTTCTCATTTGCTTGCTGGCTTTGCCTCTTTTCTCTTAGGTTGAAAACCTGAATTCTTCTGCTTTCTCTTCATGATTTCTCTATATGAAGCTCCCTTCAAATAGGGTTTTAGCATGCTTTCTTTTTTTATTATTTTTTCTTCTTGCTTGATGGATCCTTCTACCCTCTCTTGTACTTATTGCTATTATTTAACCTTTGTCTGCCTAATTTAGGTGTGAATTAACTAGAACACAACAAAGTGAATTTATCTCCTATGTTTTTTTATACATGAGCGCCCCTGGGGCGCCACGGATGTTACCCCTCCCCCTGTTTCTCTCCCTTCATATTTTTGTTTTTAGACAAAGAACAAGTTTAGGATGAGTTCTGCCTCATCTATAGGCGAGCCCACCTGCACTGCCGTGGATGAGTCCTTTTGGCTGCCGCCTAGCAGCCTCATGCTAATTCAGCAGTATGCCACTCATGCCAAAGATCATGAGCATTTGTGGCCTCAGAGGGAACTTGAAATGTTACGATATAATCTTATTCAGCGGCACTCATATATTTTCTGTACTGAAGGAAAAATTATTACAACTTTTAAGTTGACGCATGCTCTCGAGCTCTGTGGCATTTTACCTTCCAACTCCATGCCTAATTTTTTATTCCATTAATCTGAGCGGATAGGAGTTGAATCGTCTGCATCTTACGTGGCTGGAATGGAAGTAAGATTCCACTGCTACCTGCCAGGCTTATTACGCTCTAGCTCCTATTCACTTTCACCGCTTATGATTAAGGTGCCGGTTGGGCATGTTTTGATCTGGTCACATCCCTTACCCATGGGGGTGAGTTCTTTTTCCCGCACATGAGCAATAGTAATTACCAAACCACTGTTCTACCTCCTGTGTCGTTGGAGATTGGCTGAGGTTGTTTCACTGCTCCTCACGAGGGCGTTCACACCTCACCCTTTAGGGAAAAAGTCCACATCTTTTTGATTCAGTCATTTTCTAACTTCTGCATAGTGGCACGCTGGAGTTTGTAATATTGGAGTAGTCACCTGACTTTTTTTAGTGTACTACGTCCCTGTGGGGGCTTTGGCTTAATTCTTTGTAGTTTTTGCCTCTTAACGAGGAGTCTGTTGGTTACTTTTCCCATAGACCTATCAGGGTGGAGTCTTGCTCCCTTCAGGTGTGTTATTGGGGAGGCTGCCCGGGTGGGCCACTTACATTGGCGAGTGGATACCCTGCGCGACCAAAGAAACACGTAAAAAGGATGTCTTTTTCACGAAAGGGCACGTCACGTACGTAACGTTATAAGGGTGTCAAAAACTCAAAAATAATGAAAAAAGGGTATCTATTTCGCTAGGAAGTTACGTGTTTAGGGTCGAATTTGCAGGGATGATAAAAGAAAATTAAAATGTTTTATAAAGGATGTCCTTTTTCCCCAAAAACTTTGTTTTAAGAGTCCGATTTGTGCAAGGTGTAGAAGGTGGGGTCGTACTAAACCAAATAAGGTAAAGCCGACGACCGAAGGACCCGTAACAATAAAACATTCCTGTACTTGTTAAGGGGTTCATTTCAGGGAATATTTGCCAAGAGTATCGTTTTGTTTCCAATACTTGTTAAGGGTAGGGTTTCACATGCCAATACTTGTTAAGAGTGCATTTTCAGAATATGGAAATTACGTGTTTAGGGTGCTTTTCGAGACCCCATGGTCGCGCATGGTATCCACTCGTGAATGGAAGTGCCCCCCCCCCCGGGGGAGGCTGTCACATCCTCCTGTTGTACATTCTTCCCCGTTTTGCAGTGTGCTCTTTTGGTGTAGGATTTTGTGAACAGGGATGGTATTCTGAAAACGTTCCTATCTTATTTCTTATCTTAGCTCATTGAGATAAGAAGACGTTAAAATCATTGCAAATCAGTATTCTGAATATCTTCTTGACACGTTCTTATCTCTGTAAGAAGGACTCCCTTATCTGCAACACTCCCATTTTTGTCTCGCCCACCAGAGGTGAAAGCGAGACTTAGGGATCCAAATGTCGTCCGTCCATCCGTCACAAATCTAATGACACATAACTCCACAACCATAAGTCGCTTTTCAACCAAACTTGGATGGTAGATGGACTTGGGGGACCTGCATGTTATGCTGCAGTTGGAGGTCACATGGTAAGGTCAAAGGTCATTTTCAGGTCAACTTTAAAGTTTACATGCAAGACTCTCTTATGACACCTAACTCCGCAACCGTAAGTCACTTTTCAACCCAACTTGGATGGTAGATTGACTTGGGGGACCTGCATGTTATGCTGCAGTCGGAGGTCACATGATAAGGTCAAAGGTCATTTTCAGGTGAACATTAAAATTTACGTGCAAGGCTCTTAAGACAAGTGTTATTCCATCCCGGTCATATTACAATTAAGTTTCGATACAATTCTGGTGCATGCCCTCGCGAATCACGATATTTCTGGTTATTTTCATACGTGGGCAAGACACAAAATCGCTTTTGCCTTGTTAAGATATTACCAATCAAAATGCGCTTTATATTGACAATTTAATAAGCTTAATATCCCTGAGGCCCAGGGGCAGTATTCTGAAAACATTCTCATCTCAAATATGTTCTTAATCTTATCTACGCCACGATCTCAAATTGGTATTCTGAAAACGTTATCTTTTTATTATCTTGCTTTCCATCCTATGCTGAGTGTGTAAATTTATTACTTGCGCATATAATACAAAAGCGTGCTAAAATAAAAAGAACAAAGTGAAGATAAGTGGTATCCTGAAAACATTCTTATCTTTCACGATTTTATGATATTTGAGATAGCTAGAAGGTTATTACATCTCACAATGTTCCTGTTCTTTCTTGCTCAAATCGATGGCCACTGGTGGTAACAAGCATGCACTGTTTCTGGCGCATTGCATGAAATAGGCATTTTATGCGCAGTGACAGATTATCATTTTGAGACACTTGCACAAAATAAAGAAAGAAATTCAAGAATTAAAGGAAAAATAGTAAATAAAACAGGTAGGAATAAAAGAATAAAACTAGAAGAAAGATAGTATTTAGGTAGGTAAGAAGACAGAAAAGGGTCAGAATGAAGCAAAAATAAAAAAAAAGAAAAGAAGAAAACAGAAGATAATGCAAAAAAGAAAGAGTAAACAAAAGAAAGCAAGCAGAAAGAACCAATAAGAAAATAAAGAATAAAAAGAAGGGAAAAAATGAAAAAAGGAAAGAAAAAGAAGGAAGAAATAGAATGATTATCAATCATAAAGTGAGGAAGAAAAAAAATGAAGGAAAAAATAAAGAAAAGGAAAGAAATTTACAGGAAAAAAAAAACTGAAAACGGACAAAATAAATAGATTAAAAGGATAAAATGAAGGAATAAAGAACCGAAAAATAGGAAAAACAAATGAAAGAAAGAGAAAAAAAGGAATAAAAAAATCCAAAGTGAAAAAAGAAAGAATAAAGGAAAATAAAGCGAAGAAATTAAAAGAGATAAGAGATGAAAGGAAAGTTAAAGCAAAAATAAAGACGAAAAAAAATAAAAGGAAAGAAATGTAAATTCAAATGAAGAAAAAAATGAAACAAGAAAATAAAGATGCAGGAAAAATGAAGATTAAATGAATGAAGGAAAAGAGAATAAAGGAAAATGAAGCAAAGAAATGAAAAGAGATAAAATATAAAAGCAAGGTTAACGCAAACATAAAGACTAAAAAAAGATAAAACGGAAGAATAATAAATTTCAAATAAAGAATAAAAACGAACAGGAAAATAAAAATGCAGGGAAAATGAAGATTGAATGAAAAACAAAAAGAAAATGAAAAAAAATAACAGAAAGAATAAAAGAAAACGATTTTTAAAAAAATAATAGAGATAGAGAGTAGAAAGAAAGTAAAGAAAGAACAAAAGAACGAACAAAAAACAGCCAAAAATTAAAAGAAAAAAATAATAATAAAAGATAAAGGAAGGAAGAAGAAAGAAAAAAAATGAATATATAAAAAAGGGAAAATAAAGACAAACAAGTGAATTAAAAAAAAGAAGAAAGAAATAAAAAGATAACAAAAATAAAGTGAAGGAAGAAAGAAACCAGAAAATAGAAAGAAAAGGGAAAAGAGAAAATGGGAAAGAAAAAAGGCAGAATAAAGACTCCGTAAAGAAAACAAGAAAGGAAAAAACAAAGGGAAAATAAAAAGGAAGAAAGATAATGAATAAGTTAAACAAACCAAAAGAAAAATAAAGAAATTAAAAGATTAAAATTAATGAAACAAAAGATATAAATGAAGAATGAAAGGAAGGAAGAAAGACAGACAGAAAGGAATGAAGAAAATGAAAAAATAAAGAAAGAAAAAAGAAAAAAAAGGGTGAATGAAAGGGTGGAAAGAATGCTTGTTACCACCAGTGGCCATTGATTTGAGCAAGAAAAAACAGGAACATTGTGAGATGTGATAACCTAGCTATCTTAAATATCATAGAATCGTGAAAGATAAAAGATAATGAATGTTTTCAGGATACAACTTATCTTCATTTTGTTCTTTTCTTTTTAGCACGCTTTTGTATTACAAGCGCAAGTAATAAATCTACGCACACAGCATAGGATGGATAGCAAGATAAGAAAAAGATAACGTTTTCAGAATACCAATTTGAGATTGTGACGTACATATTTGAGACGAGAATGTTTTCAGAATACTACCCCTGGCCTCATTAGGTGGTTTCAAACTGCCTCGATCACAAGAATCCCTGTTAAATTACGAGAACTTTTTAAGGCTGAAAAAATACCCATTAATCCTGCATTCACACCGCCCCGAAACACCCTTCGGGATAAGTTCCGGAAGTTACGAGTATGCGCAGTATGGTCTGATAAGCAGGCAAGGCGCAAAATTCAAAATCACTAGCCCAGCAGCCACCCACAGCTCCCACGCCCAACGAAACACTGGGCTAACAGTTCCCGTAAATTGCTTTCACATTGCCAAAATACCTGCGACCTTGGAAAAATCCCCACAAAAGTTCTCGTAATTTCACCAAGTATCTACTATTTAGCGGGTATTTTCTTTCGGGGAAATTGCGGGTAGTTTGCTTTCACATTATCAAAATACCTGGTATTTTCTGATCGGGGTAAATTTCCCGATCAGAGAATACTTGGAACTTGCGAACTTCGAGGCAGTCTGAAACCACCTTAGGATATGTGGCATAGCTGTACCCGAGTATGTCCAAGGCAAATCTTGCTTTGCTTGGGTGTGTTATCAGGGATGCTTTTACACCGTCCTTTTGGTGTAAATTATTCACCTTTTGCACAGCATTCTCTGTTGGTGTTCGACTTCATGCACAGGTCTCGGGCCTTTCAAATATAGCCAGTCCTGAATCTCCCAGGGCTGCGAACTTCCCATTGTGCTACACTTTGGGGCTTTCACACCACTCCAGTATTGTACCCTTCTTGTTGGCACTTAGTGCTCTATTGGGGAAGGATACGGCTTTTTATTGGATGATGCGTTTGACCTGACATCAAGCTGTTTCGTGCACGGTGAGGTAGTACTAGGATACCTTTTATCCTCATTGCTCTTCTCCTGTTTTCAGGGGGTGTCTACTTAGTCTGAGCTCATGCCGTTCCACGTAAATACCTACATTTCTGATGTGGAAATAAATTTCAAACCAGGTCATATGCCTTGCTCGCATTTACTTTGACCATTACATTGAGGACCGTATACCATGCGAGACCAAAAAACGTGTAAAAAGGGTGTCTTTTTCAAGATAGGGCACGTTACGTACGTACCATGCGAGACCAAAAAAACATGTAAAAAGGGTGTCTTTTTCAAGATAGGGCACGTTACGTACGTAACGTGCCCTAAAAAGGGTGTCAAAAACGCTAAAATAATGATAAAGGGGTATCTATTTTCGCTGGGAAAGCTACGTGTTTAGGGTCAAATTTGCAAAGGTATAAACAATTAACACGAAAATGTTTTATAAAGAATGTACTTTTTGCCCCAAGAGTCAAACTACGTGTTAAGAGTATGATTTGCTCGAGGTGTAAGATGTAGGGCTGAACTTAACCAAATGATGTAGGTCAAGGTAAAATCGACGACCAACGTCCGTAATATAACAATTGAAATATCGCTGTACTTGTTTAGGGGTTCAATTTAAGGAATATCTGCCAATAGTATCGTTTTGTTTCCAATACGTGTTGAGGGTCGGGTTTCGCAGACCAATACTTGTTAAGGGGTGCATTTTTAGAATATGGAAAATATGCGTTTAGGGTGCTTTTCAAAACCCCATGGTTGCGCATGGTATCCGCTGGTCAACGGAAGTGTCCACCCGGGGAGTTTGAGGACCAGGCTTCTGTAGTTGGGGATAGTGGCACGTCAGGACTTTTACCCGACCGCAGTCCTAACATCAGGAAATTCAGTGACACTTGTGTCTCCTCAGGCTGGGGGTGTATGAGCTCATTTCAGGCTTGTTTTCCGCCACCAGTGACAATCAGCCTCAGCCTGAGGTGCCATGGCCAAGTGGTCTATGGCATCCAACTACATCATCAAAGTCTGGGGTTCGGCATGGCCCTAGTCCAAGACATTTCATTACCTTTTTATCTTCCATCTATATAGGCAAGCCTATATTCTTGGCTTTACCACTCAGCTTTTGCTGCGTTGGCTGTTTTCCTATGGGCTTGTTTATTCTAAATCCAATCTGTTCTAGATTGTTGAGGTACTTTGTGCGAGGTGGCCTCCAAGACGGGAACTTGCGCCTTTTTGTTTGGAGTCTTTGTTAGGTTCTTTTTGCCTCCTCCCCGATCTCTATGGGAAATTACTTTTTCTCAAAACTGGATTTTACATTCCTCTAGTTTGCGAGCCATATCTCCATTTCTTTTTGTCGGTTTTCTCTGAGCTTGGAGTATGTTGTAGATGAGATTCTAAGCTATTGTGAATATGACCTCTATTTTCCAATCAGATGCCGGGATCATGCCTGTATTTCTCTTGCAAAATTGGATTTTAGATCCTCTTAATTTGCTTATGTGTAAAGTCTATGGGAAATAGTGTAGCTCAATCGGTAAGGCATCAGACTTCGTCTCCAGGGTCCACGGTTCGAGCCCAGGGGTGAACATGAAATTTTTTGTTTTTGTTTCTTTTCAACATTTCACAAATGGTCCTTTATGATGTAGGGTATATAAGTTAAAAAAGTTAAAATATTGCACACGAAAATAGTTTAAAAACCCTTTTAATCTACCATGTGTACCACCTACACCTATTTCACAAAACTAAGAGTATTCAACATGTTCTTTTCGTAATAGAAGTTCAGTTTTCAATATGATCATTGTATTGATCTCAACAAACATGGTGATTGTATTCTTGATCATGAAAATCAGAGATAGATCACCTAATTCCTCCTCATGACGAATTGAGATTCTAGTTTTTTTATAGTTTACGTAGCTCATATCAAGTTTCGCTGGGAGATGGTAGTCTGCAGGCACAGACCCTCATTGGAACATTGATCAACAAGTGTGCCTCCACGCAAAGACTAGCACATACAATACTTGCTGAGCGAGAGAGCCTTCAGTACACAAGGCATGTGTAGGCTGCACATTCAGACCCTTATTTCGAGTGAAGGGTTTGCCCAGCAGACTAGGGAGATGGTGGGGAGGGGTGTAATTTTTTTTCATCTACCGGTATATGTTTCCCCTTCGGATATTCTAAGCACTTTTCATAACCGTGGGCATGATGGGTATAAGTATTATCTAAACCAGCGCTTCTCAACCTTTTTTTACTCAAGGACTGCTTTGACTCAGATTTTTTTTTGGGGGGCCCACCTACCAAAATTTTAAGAAAACAATTTTAGAACTATTCTGCATTTGTAAATGTCTGGTAAATGGACCGACATGCACAATAATGTGTGCACATGAAGTTCAAATAAAAGTTAAATCGAAACTATCATAGTGTGTATGCTTTGCAACATGCATGATACCATAAAGCGTGCTTTAGTTTTGCTAGATCCACGTACACTTATTGGACATGCCATGTTCGGACAAGTCTGTGAAATATACTTAATAATAATAATATAGCATTTATGAGGCGGCGATCTGATCCAATACAAAGGACTCTGGTGGAGACTTTGGTGTGAACGTGTATACAGGTTTATTATACAGGCCAGCTAGGCAGGTCAATCAACAGGCATAGTATCCATGTTGCGGGAGGTGTATGGAGTGCTTAGATATCCATACTGATATCGTAACATCCCCCTTTTGATAAGATTGAGAATTTCAAATTTCAATGATATTGTTTTATTGTTGTTTGTTTCACTACTGATTCCCACTTCGGACCGTATATTGCTTTGGCGGTACGTACTGTGATAGTGTTAGCACTTGCCCCCGAGTCCACTTTTAGGTAAAGCTTATGTTGACCTACTCTCTGGGCATATTATGTCAATGTTAGCAAATGCTACAGTACCTTCTGGATTTACAACTGTGTGTGGTCCATTAGTGTGTATGGTGTCGAATTGTGCTACGTTGAATGGACTATCTGTAGATTGATAATGATCATGATCTGTGGTAGTATCATGTGTTATGTCCATTTCGCTTATTGGTTTACTCTTTCGACTTTTCGACTTTGATCGTGATTTGTTTTGTCTTGGTTTCCGGTCATCAGATACCGTGTCTGATCTTTGGTCATCTGCTCTACGATTCTGTTTACGACTACGATCATTTTTCGATTTACGACAGAATTTGGCCCAATGGCCCTTGGTGCCACAGGCACGGCACTCATCGTCATACGCAGGGCACTGACGAGGTTTGTGGAAACGTCCGCAGTTACCACATGCTTTTCTTCCCTGGTTACGCTTGAACGAATCGATATTCTGTTTAGGATCTAGTGTCTCAAGACATTGTCGGCTCGCAGCAACTGCCTCGTATTTACGACCTTCTACCAAAATTTGTTCGACCTTGTAACCTTTCGGTTGATCTAGCAATGACTTTTGGAATTCGAGACTTAAAGTTGACGCAATCACTAGCTCCATGATTCGCTCATTTAACTCAGCTTCCTCGAAATCGCAATTTTTGGCTTTGTCCCTACACCTGGTAACGAATTCATCGATCGTTTCATCTGGTTTCTGCCTGTACCACATTAGCTCTAAGCGGTGTATGCGAAAATTGATATTGACCTTTAACTGTGCCTCTAATAGTCTCCATAGCTCTTGCGGTTTTTCTTTATCGGTCTCTGATAGCCCCGATGCATTGATTCGACGCAAGCCTTCATTGCCTACAGCAATCTTGATTTTATAGCCACTTTTCTCTGATCAGTTATGTCTTGGTCTGCTAGAATCAGCTCAATTCTTTGTCTGAAAAGCTGGAACTCTTCTGGTAGGTCTGTTGTCTCCCAGTTCATTTCTGGATATTTTCCACTACTCATTGTGTATGTTCGCTGTACGTATTAGGTATTTAAATGAATGAGTGTAGATATTAATGTCTGATTATATCCACGTGTGAACGCTCCTTACAGTCACAGGTCGACTGGTGATGATACCTGTAACGCACTCACAGCCCTGTGTGAATGTCATTAGGTGTTTCATGCAGTGAAAATGCTGGTCACTCCCACTCACTTCTCACACTCCAGATTTACAATTAATATTAGGAAAATATTAATTCATTGTTCACACTCTAGTCCAGAACATTAAGTAATATAGGTTTTATCAACTTTTAGTGTATGTTGATCTTATGATGCAGACCTTTGTGCCAGTGCTTGAACACAATTATAACTTATTCAGGCTATATTTGATTGTTTCCAGTTACCGTGAGCATCTCGCTCCTTCTCACAACACTGTGTGATTTGCTGTGACAGTGCATTGGGTATGCACAGTACGGTACATGAGCGATGCGATAGCCGGGGCTAGCGGGCGGCGACTCGCGGGCGCCCGTTTGGGTTAGTAGGTTATGAAGCATGCGAATTTCGGTAAAAAGACATGCAGTTTACTTCCCAACAATACAGTAACTGGTTACTTGATCCTTGTCATTTCAAAAGCGATCACTGGTTTCCGCTGCCACCATGATCCAATACAAAGGACTCTGGTGGAAACTTTGGTGTGAACGTATATACAGGTTTATTATACAGGCCAGCTAGGCAGGTCAATCAACAGGCATAGTATCCATGTTGCGGGAGGTGTATGGAGTGCTTAGATATCCATACTGATATCGTAACAGATCTATCTAGTTGCCTATTCAGTGGCGCACTATATATTACCCCGGCTGTAGCTCCAGCTGCTAAAGGCGCTTGGTGCATTCAAGGAATTAATCATGCTGCGTACCCATTCACCTCACCTGGCTCGAGTGCAGCACATAGTGTGGATAAATTTTTTGCTGAAGGAAAACACGCCATGGCTAGGATTCGAACCCACGACCCTCTGTTTGAAAGGCGAGAGTCAGAACCACTAGACCACAACGCGCCCACTTCAGTTTATATCCTATTTTTTTCTCTTGGAGCTTCTCAAGGCCCATCTGAAAAGGGTTTGTGGCCCAGTAGTGGGCTTCGCCCACTGTTTGAGAAGTGCTGATCTAAACAATTGATGGGATCACGAAACACGAGCTGAAATTTGTTAACTTCTGACCTCAACTTTGGATATTCTAAGCACTTATCTAACAATAAACAAGATCGATCACCACCTTACTAAACGATTGATGGGAACGCGAAGTGCGAGATGAAATTTTTTGATATTCTGACCTTAAATTTAGACTTCCTTAGCATTTTGATGTTTCTGCTGAGGCGCCATATTCATGTTCAACCTAGGGAAGGGCGCCAAATTCATATTCAATAGTTGGGGCGTCAATTTGATGTTTATCCTGGGGAGCCAAATTCATGTACAACCTGGGGGGGGGAACCTAATTGATACTCACCCTCTGGGGCGCCAATGTGATGTTTATCCTGGGGAGCCAAATTCATATTCAACCTGGGGGGAACCTAATTGATTAGCAGAGGCTCCCGAAAATTCATCCCAACTCCCACCCTTACGATTACCATCCTTATCCTCCCGAAATTACGATTTTTTTGCATTGATCGAATTGGATTGGAAGTACATGTACATGTATCGTCTGCTAGCTTTAGCATGTATTAACTCCATTACGTTCGCTGCTACTAAATTCTGTGTGAAAGGTAGACAAATAAGGAGCAGCGAAAAGCTTGTGCATGTGATATGCCCAACAGGAATCCACTGTGCACCAGGCCGGTAGGCCCGGCTAGCTTCGCGAGGCGTGTGCGCTCGCGGCCACTGGATTTGTCGAGTCGTGCGGTGGAATACCGGTGCGTGATTTTGGCGTATTAATGTGTTGATATTGACACGAAATGGCGGAAAATCAACAGAAGAAGACCAAGAAATGGTCTCAGAAGTATAAGACTGAATACAGTCTCCAGTACCTGTTTGGCGCCCCTCTGTAGAAAATAAATTTGCTCCCCCCTTTTAGGTTGAAGATCATTTCGGCCCCCATATACCGAACACCAGTGCGGCGCCTCCGAAGTCGAACATCGATTCGGCACCCCCCCCCCCCCCCCGTTTGAATATCAATACTGCGCCCCCTTGGTTGAACATTAATGTGGCACAACCACTATTTAAAACTTCTATTCAGCGCCCCTAGGTAGGATATAAATTTGGCGCCTCATAGGCTAAAGATCAGTTTGGCGCCTCAGACTAAAGATCAGTTTGGCTCCCATACACCGAACTTCGATTTCGTGTTCCCCCCATGTCGAACATTAAATCGGCGCCCCTTGATCGAACATCTATTTGGTGCCACTAGTTAGAACAATAAATTGGCACTCCCTAGGTTGACGATCGATTCTGTGCCCCTGTGTCGAACAAACTCCAAATCGGCGCCCCTATGTAGAACATTAATTATGCTCCCACTAATGTGGAATATCAATTTGGCACACCTTAAACCGAACGTCAATTTCTGCCCCCACCTTAGGTTGAAGATCAATTTAGCATCCTCATACCGAACCTCAATTTGGAGCCCCCTATGTCGAAGATCAATTCGGGGCCCATATACCCAACCTTCCATTTGGGCCCGGGCACAAACATCACTTCTATGCTCCCTTGGTCGATCATACATTGTAAATAGGGCTCGACCCCTATTTCAAACTCCCATTTGACCTTGATGTCGAGCATAAATTTGGCGCCCCCATCCTATTTCAAACTCCTTTTCGCCGCCCCTATGTAGAACATAAATCCCCCCCCCTAGGGTGAAGATCAAAACGGTGCCCATATACCATGTACCAATGCGGCACCTCCCATGTCAAACATCAGTTCGGCACCCCAAAGTAGAATATAACTCTGGCACTCCCTAGGTCCGGGGTCAAATCAGCGCCCAATGTCGAACTTCATTTCAGCACCCCCCCCCCCCATTTGATTATCAATACTGCGCCTCCTTGGCTGAACGTTAATGTGGCACAACCCCTATTTCAAACTTCTATTCAGCGCCCCTAGGTAGGATATAAATTTGGCGCCTCATAGGCTAAAAATCAGTTTGGTGCCCATATACCGAACTTCGATTCGGTGTCCCCCCCCATGTCAAACATTAAATTGGCGCCCCTTGATCGAACATCTATTCGGTGCCCCTAGGTAGAACAATAAATTGGCACTCCCTAGGTTGAAGATTGATTCTTTGCCCCTGTGTCGAACAAACTAGAAATCGGCGCCCCTGTCTAGAACATTAATTATGCTCCCACTATGTGGAACATCAATTTGGCACCCCCTAGATCGAACATCAATTCACCCCCCACCTTAGGTTGAAGATCAATTCAGCACCCTCATACCGAACCTCAATTTGGCACCCCTATGTCGAAGATCAATTCGGGGCCCATATACCCACCTTCCGTTTGGGCCCCAGCACGAACATCACTTCTGTGCTCCCTTGGTCGATCATACATTGTAAATAGGGCTCGACCCCTATTTCAAACTCCGATTTGGCCTCTATGTGGAGCATAAATTTGGCGCCCCCATCCTATTTCAAACTCCTTTTCGCCGCCCCTATGTAGAACATAAATCCCCCCCCCCTAGGGTGAAGATCAAAACGGTGCCCATATACCATGTACCAATGCGGCACCTCCCATGTCAAACATCAGTTCGGCACCCCAAAGTAGAATATAACTCTGACACTCCCTAGGTCCGGGGTCAAATCAGCGCCCAATGTCGAACTTCATTTCAGCACCCCCCCCCATTTGATTATCAATACTGCGCCTCCTTGGTTGAACGTTAATGTGGCACAACCCCTATTTCAAACTTCTATTCAGCGCCCCTAGGTAGGATATAAATTTGGCGCCTCATAGGCTAAAAATCAGTTTGGTGCCCATATACCGAACTTCGATTCGGTGTCCCCCCCCATGTCAAACATTAAATCGGCGCCCCTTGATCGAACATCTATTCGGTGCCCCTAGGTAGAACAATAAATTGGCACTCCCTAGGTTGAAGATCGATTCGGTGCCCCTGTGTCGAACAAACTAGAAATCGGCGCCCCTGTCTAGAACATTAATTATGCTCCCACTATGTGGAACATCAATTTGGCACCCCCTAGATCGAACATCAATTTCACCCCCCACCTTAGGTTGAAGATCAATTCAGCACCCTAATACCGAACCTCAATTTGGCGCCCCTATGTCGAAGATCAATTCGGGGCCCATATACCCACCTTCCGTTTGGGCCCCAGCACGAACATCACTTCTGTGCTCCCTTGGTCGATCATACATTGTAAATAGGGCTCGACCCCTATTTCAAACTCCGATTTGGCCTCTATGTGGAGCATAAATTTGGCGCCCCCTAGGTTGAAGATCAATAAGGTGCCCAAATACCAAAATTTAAATGCGGCGCCCCCTTGGCTGAACATTGATTTGGCACAACCCCTATTTCGAACTTCAATTCTGCACCCTCTCTGTCGAACATCAATTCGGCACCCCTTTGGTTGAACATAAATTTGTGTCCACCCCTATTTCAAACTCTATTTCTGCGCCCCTAGGTAGAACATAAATTTGGCGCCCCCTAGGTCGAAAATCGATTAGGCACCCATATACCCGAACTTCGATTCGGCGCCCCCCATGTCGAACATCAATTCGACATCCCTTTGTCGAATATCAAGTCGGCTCCTTCTAGATCAAACTCCAATTTGGCGCCCCTATGTAGAACATATATTTGCTCCCCCCTTTAGGTTGAAGATCATTTCGGCCCCCATATACGGAACACCAGTGCGGCGTCCCCCATGTCGAACATCAATTCGACATCCCTTTTTTCGAATATGAAGTCGGCTCCTTCTAGGTCAAACTCCAATTTGGCGCCCCTCTGTAGAAAATAAATTTGCTCCCCCCTTTTAGGTTGAAGATCATTTCGGCCCCCATATACCGAACACCAGTGCGGCGCCTCCGAAGTCGAACATCGATTCGGCACCCCCCCCCCCCAACCGTTTGAATATCAATACTGCGCCCCCTTGGTTGAACATTAATGTGGCACAACCACTATTTAAAACTTCTATTTAGCGCCCCTAGGTAGGATATAAATTTGGCGCCTCATAGGCTAAAGATCAGTTTGGCGCCTCATAGGCTAAAGATCAGTTTGGCTCCCATATACCGAACTTCGATTCGGTGTCCCCCCCCGTGTCGAACATTAAATCGGCACCCCTTGATCGAACATCTATTCGGTGCCCCTAGGTAGAACAATAAATTGGCACTCCCTAGGTTGAAGATCGATTCGGGGCCCATATACCCAAACTTCCATTTGGGCCCCGGCACAAACATCACTTCTGTGCTCCCTTGGTCGATCATACATTGTAAATAGGGCTCGACCCCTATTTCAAACTCCGATTTGGCCTCTATGTGGAGCATAAATTTGGCGCCCCCTAGGTTGAAGATCGATAAGGTGCCCAAATACCAAAATTTCAATGCGGCGCCCCCTTGGCTGAACATTAATTCTGCACCCCCAAGGTCAAAGATTGATTCAGTGCCCCATGTCCAACTTCAATTCAGCACCCCCACCCTCTGTTTGAATCTCAATACTGCGCCCCCTTGGTTGAACATTGATTTGGCACAACCCCTATTTCGAACTTCAATTCTGCACCCCCTCTGTCGTACATCAATTCGGCACCCCTTTGGTTGAACATAAATTTGTGTTGACCCCTATTTCAAACTCTATTTCTGCGCCCCTAGGTAGAACATAAATTTGGCGCCCCCGAGGTCGAAAATCGATTAGGCACCCATATACACCGAACTTCGATTCGGTGTCCCCCCCATGTCCAACATTAAATCGGCGCCCCTTGATCGAACATCTATTTGGTGCCACTAGTTAGAACAATAAATTGGCACTCCCTAGGTTGACGATCGATTCTGTGCCCCTGTGTCGAACAAACTCCAAATCGGCGCCCCTATGTAGAACATTAATTATGCTCCCACTAATGTGGAATATCAATTTGGCACACCTTAAACCGAACGTCAATTTCTGCCCCCACCTTAGGTTGAAGATCAATTTAGCATCCTCATACCGAACCTCAATTTGGAGCCCCCTATGTCGAAGATCAATTAGGGGCCCATATACCCAATATTCCATTTGGGCCCGGGCACAAACATCACTTCTATGCTCCCTTTGTCGATCATACATTGTAAATAGGGCTCGACCCCTATTTCAAACTCCCATTTGACCTTGATGTGGAGCATAAATTTGGCGCCCCCATCCTATTTCAAACTCCTTTTTGCCGCCCCTATGTAGAACATAAATCCCCCCCCCTAGGGTGAAGATCAAAACAGTGCCCATATACCATGTACCTATGCGGCACCTCCCATGTCAAACATCAGTTCGGCACCCCAAAGTAGAATATAACTCTGGCACTCCCTAGGTCCGGGGTCAAATCAGCGCCCAATGTCGAACTTCATTTCAGCACCCCCCCCCATTTGATTATCAATACTGCGCCTCCTTGGCTGAACGTTAATGTGGCACAACCCCTATTTCAAACTTCTATTCAGCGCCCCTAGGTAGGATATAAATTTGGCGCCTCATAGGCTAAAAATCAGTTTGGTGCCCATATACCGAACTGCGATTCGGTGTCCCCCCCCATGTCAAACAATAAATCGGCGCCCCTTGATCGAACATCTATTCGGTGCCCCTAGGTAGAACAATAAATTGGCACTCCCTAGGTTGAAGATCGATTCGGTGCCCCTGTGTCGAACAAACTAGAAATCGGCGCCCCTGTCTAGAACATTAATTATGCTCCCACTATGTGGAACATCAATTTGGCACCCCCTAGATCGAACATCAATTTCACCCCCCACCTTAGGTTGTAGATCAATTCAGCACCCTCATACCGAACCTCAATTTGGCACCCCTATGTCGAAGATCAATTCGGGGCCCATATACCCACCTTCCATTTGGGCCCCAGCACGAACATCACTTCTGTGCTCCCTTGGTCGATCATACATTGTAAATAGGGCTCGACCCCTATTTCAAACTCCGATTTGGCCTCTATGAGAAGCATAAATTTGTCGTCCCCACTCTATTTCAAACTCCTTTTCGCCGCCCCTAGGTAGAACATAAATTTGGCGCCCCCTAGGTTGAAGATCGATAAGGTGCCCAAATACCAAAATTTCAATGCGGCGCCCCCTTGGCTGAACATTAATTCTGCACCCCCAAGGTCAAAGATTGATTCAGCACCCCATGTCCAACTTTAATTCAGCACCCCCACCCTCTGTTTGAATCTAAATACTGCGCCCCCTTGGTTGAACATTGATTTGGCACAACCCCTATTTCGAACTTCAATCCTGCACCCTCTCTGTCGAACATCAATTCGGCACCCCTTTGGTTGAACATAAATTTGTGTCCACCCCTATTTCAAACTCTTATTTCTGCGCCCCTAGGTAGAACATAAATTTGGCGCCCCCTAGGTCGAAAATCGATTAGGCACCCATATACCCGAACTTCGATTCGGCGCCCCCCATGTCGAACATCAATTCGACATCCCTTTGTCGAATATCAAGTCGGCTCCTTCTAGATCAAACTCCAATTTGGCGCCCCTATGTAGAACATATATTTGCTCCCCCCTTTAGGTTGAAGATCATTTCGGCCCCCATATACGGAACACCAGTGCGGCGTCCCCCATGTCGAACATCAATTCGACATCCCTTTTTCGAATATGAAGTCGGCTCCTTCTAGGTCAAACTCCAATTTGGCGCCCCTCTGTAGAAAATAAATTTGCTCCCCCCTTTTAGGTTGAAGATCATTTCGGCCCCCATATACCGAACACCAGTGCGGCGCCTCCGAAGTCGAACATCGATTCGGCACCCCCCCCCCCGTTTGAATATCAATACTGCGCCCTCTTGGTTGAACATTAATGTGGCACAACCACTATTTAAAACTTCTATTCAGCGCCCCTAGGTAGGATATAAATTTGGCACCTCATAGGCTAAAGATCAGTTTGGCTCCCATACACCGAACTTCGATTTGGTGTCCCCCCCATGTCGAACATTAAATCGGCGCCCCTTGATCGAACATCTATTTGGTGCCACTAGTTAGAACAATAAATTGGCACTCCCTAGGTTGCCGATCGATTCGGTGCTCCTGTGTCGGTCAAACTCCAAATCGGCGCCCCTATGTAGAACATTAATTATGCTCCCACTAGGTGGAATATCAATTTGGCACACCTTAAACCGAACGTCAATTTCTGCCCCCACCTTAGGTTGAAGATCAATTTAGCATCCTCATACCGAACCTCAATTTGGCGCCCCCCTATGTCGAAGATCAATTCGGGGCCCATATACCCAACCTTCCATTTGGGCCCCGGCACGAACATCACTTCTGTGCTCCCTTGGTCGATCATACATTGTAAATAGGGCTCGACCCCTATTTCAAACTCCGATTTGGCCTCTATGTGGAGCATAAATTTGGCGCCCTCTAGGTTGAAGATCGATAAGGTGCCCAAATACCAAAATTTCAATGCGGCGCCCCCTTGGCTGAACATTAATTCTGCACCCCAAGGTCAAAGATTAATTCAGCGCCCCATATCCAACTTCAATTCAGCACCCCCACCCTCTGTTTGAATCTCAATACTGCGCCCCCTTGGTTGAACATTGATTTGGCACAACCCCTATTTCGAACTTCAATTCTGCACCCTCTCTGTCGAACATCAATTCGGCACCCCTTTGGTTGAACATAAATTTGTGTCGACCCCTATTTCAAACTCTATTTCTGCGCCCCTATGTAGAACATATATTTGCTCCCCCCTTTAGGTTGAAGATCATTTCGGCCCCCATATACGGAACACCAGTGCGGCGCCACCATGTCGAACATCAATTCGACATCCCTTTTTCGAATATGAAGTCGGCTCCTTCTAGATCAAACTCCAATTTGGCGCCCCTCTGTAGAAAATAAATTTGCTCCCCCCTTTTAGGTTGAAGATCATTTCGGCCCCCATATACCGAATACCAGTGCGGCGCCTCCCAAGTCGAACATCGATTCGGCACCCCCTCCCCCGTTTGAATATCAATACTGCGCCCCCTTGGTTGAACATTAATGTGGCACAACCACTATTTAAAACTTCTATTCAGCACCCCTAGGTAGGATATAAATTTGGCGCCTCATAGGCTAAAGATCAGTTTGGCGCCTCATAGGGCTAAAGATCAGTTTGGCTCCCATATACCGAACTTCGATTCGGTGTCCCCCCCCCGTGTCGAACATTAAATCGGCACCCCTTGATCGAACATCTATTCGGTGCCCCTAGGTAGAACAATAAATTGGCACTCCCTAGGTTGAAGATCGATTCGGTGCCCCTGTGTCGAACAAACTCCAAATCGGCGCCCCTATGTAGAACATTAATTATGCTCCCACTAGGTGGAACATCATTTTGGCACACCTTATACCGAACATCAATTTCACCCCCCACCTTAGGTTGAAGATCAATTTAGCATCCTCATACCGAACCTCAATTTGGCGCCCCCTATGTCGAAGATCAATTCGGGGCCCATATACCCAACCTTCCATTTGGGCCCCGGCACAAACATCACTTCTGTGCTCCCTTGGTCGATCATACATTGTAAATAGGGCTCGACCCCTATTTCAAACTCCGATTTGGCCTCTATGTGGAGCATAAATTTGGCGCCCCCTAGGTTGAAGATCGATAAGGTGCCCAAATACCAAAATTTCAATGCGGCGCCCCCTTGGCTGAACATTAATTCTGCACCCCCAAGGTCAAAGATTGATTCAGTGCCCCATGTCCAACTTCAATTCAGCACCCCCACCCTCTGTTTGAATCTCAATACTGCGCCCCCTTGGTTGAACATTGATTTTGGCACAACCCCTATTTCGAACTTCAATTCTGCACCCCCTCTGTCGTACATCAATTCGGCACCCCTTTGGTTGAACATAAATTTGTGTTGACCCCTATTTCAAACTCTATTTCTGCGCCCCTAGGTAGAACATAAATTTGGCGCCCCCGAGGTCGAAAATCGATTAGGCACCCATATACACCGAACTTCGATTCGGTGTCCCCCCCATGTCGAACATTAAATCGGCGCCCCTTGATCAAACATCTATTTGGTGCCACTAGTTAGAACAATAAATTGGCACTCCCTAGGTTGAAGATCGATTCGGTGCCCCTGTGTCGAACAAACTTCAAATCTGCGCCCCTATGTTGAACATTAATTATGCTCCCACTAGGTGGAACATCAATTTTGCACCCCCTAGATCTAACATCAATTTCACCCCCCACCGTAGGTTGAAGATCAATTTAGCATCCTCATACCGAACCTCAATTTGGCGCCCCCTATGTCGAAGATCAATTCGGGGCCCATATACCCAACCTTCCATTTGGGCCCCGGCACAAACATCACTTCTGTGCTCCCTTGGTCGATCATACATTGTAAATAGGGCTCGACCCCTATTTCAAACTCCGATTTGGCCCCTATGTGGAGCATAAATTTGGCCCCCCCACCCTATGTCGAACTTCCATTCGGCGCCCCTATAGGTAGAACATAAATTTTGTGCCACTTATAAAATTCGATACCATTTCAGCGCCCCCCCCCCCCCCCGTGATGAACCTGTATGTCGAATTTCCAATTGGCGCCCCTCGGTCAAACATCAATTTAGTGCCCCCTTGGTCAAATTTCAAGTCGGCTCCTTCTAGGTCAAACTCCAATTTGGCGCCCCTAGGTAGGACATAAATTCCCCCCCCCCTTTAGGTTCAAGATCAATTCGGTGCCCATATACCAATGCGGCACCTCCCATGTCAAACATCAGTTCGGCGCCCCAAGGTTGAATATAACTCTGGCACTCCCTCGGTCAGGGATCAATTCAGCGCCCCAAGTCAAACTTCAATTTAGCACCCCCCCCCTCCCCCGTTTGAATATCAGTACTGCGCCCCCTTGATTGAAATTGATGTGGCACAATGCCTATTTCAAACTTCTATTCAGCGCCCCTAGGTAGGATATAAATTTGGCGCCACATTGGCTGAAGATCAGTTTGGCGCCTACGAACTGTAGTACTGTTCTAACAGTTTTAGTTCACCCGGTACATGTACTTTGGCTGGGAGATGGTGGCCTCTGAATTATAATTCTACCAGGCAATGTCCCTTGAACTCTAGGTGAACGGCCACACGAGTTGATAAGTTTTTGGAATGTTGCCAGGGAAAAGGGGAGGGGTGTTCAGCTTGACTACATAGTTGCAACATTTTTGTTGGGAGATGGTGGGTTGTGAGTTATGTGCCCACTGGGCAATGTCTGTTGAACAATAGGTGAATGGCCACACCCAGGTTTATACAGATTGTTGCGAGGTTGGGGGGGGGGGGAGGAGGGAGGTATTAGGATGTTTTATAATGATTTTAGTGCAGTTTTAGTTTACATTCATTTTGCCTGGGAGACGGTGGCCTGTGAATTATGTGCCTACTGGGCAACATCCCTTGAACTACGTGAACGGCTCCAGATGTTTTTTTTAGAATTTGGGTGAGAGAGGGGGAATACTTTTTGGGCTGGGAGTTGGTAGCCTGTGTATTATGTGCTTACAGGGCACTTGCTCTGTAATTTTTAAGTGAATGGCAACTAATTACTGCCCAGTCAGATTTTTATAGTTTGAGTAGATTCTGACTGGGAAATGTTGACCTGCGAAATATGTGCCTACAGGGCCTTTGCTGTTCAAAACTGTAGGTTAAAAGCCAGGCCTGGTCATATAATATATATATATATATATATATATATATCATTGGACAAAATTCTGGCTTGGAGCCTGTGAATTACATGTACATGTATACGCTTACCAGGCAAAATCTTTCAAACTCTAGGTGAAATAATGTATTGCCCATTCAGTTCATTTGTTGGAATACATGCAGGGAAATCATACTCTACCCACAATTGAAAAACTTTCAAACTATTGGGTATGGCTTTCATTTTAGTTTCCCTCCCTTTTCGGTCTCGCCTGAACGAAGTTCAGCAGAGACCAACAATCACTTTTCCTCTTGGTCTGTTATAGCTCTGTCACTTTAAAGTCCGAGCAGGTTTGCGATGTTTTTTTTTGTTGTTGCCATTTTGGACCGGTTGCCTACCGGACACCCATGCATCATACTAAGGGTGTAGCTGGGAGATTTTCTGATGTCTCCACTGATCTTTCTAATCGCCCACCCATCCTTGATACATCCGATGTCCAGCCTTGAAACGACTGTTGTCCCTAGCTTCAGAAGTCAAGTCCTTGAGAGCAGATATCTGTCAGAAATTGGTCGATTATTGATCAATGTCTGTTTGGACACTAATCGATGGATGTCCAACCAGTATGCATCAATATATGAGCGACATTTGACCAATGTGATTGACATTGGCCGGACAGTGGTTGGTGATTGGAGATGCACTGGAGGCCCTTTAGCATGTGCAATTTCAGTGTTTTTGTACACAACACAAACAGATGACATGAGGGAAATCAACCGGCCGACAATCGCCCAGGCTTCGTATGTTGTCCTTAGGATACTCCACCTATAATCATACGATGTCCGGCTATTGCACGAGCACTGTGTGATTGATCAGGGATTATCATCAGATGTTCTGTTGATATCTTCATGATCTTGATATTGATTGCTGCCTCCGTGGCCTCTGCACGATGGCATTTGTTTTTGTGATATCTGATTATTTGGCCGGTGAGGACTGCTCACTCCACCGTCTGTAAGTCCATTGGTCTGTTACAAAAAATGTTCACAGTTTTTGCTCAACTTGCTCTTATTTTTTTATGCATCAGTTATGTTCGTACTTTGTAAATGTGATCCTAAGGTAATACCACATGTGTGTTGTTCAGGACAGGCGTAGATCCAAGGTTGGCCATGCCAGCGCTGGCCCTCACCCCTATTTTTTGGCAACCAAAAAGTAGTGTCCTTGCATTGATTGTTTAAAATATATCAACCCATGCATCATATTCATAATGGCTTAAAATTCAGGCCTTAATATCAATTTTTTTTCTCTTAAGGCTTGTCAGATTAATAAATAAATTGAAGCTTTCATGAATTCCCAATAACTAAATTGTCCCCTTCAGAATGGAATATCGAAAAGTTTCATCTCGTGCTTAGAAAGAGGAATAGGAAGATAGTCATTTTTTTCATATGATGACAAAATGTCATTTGAATTTCCAGATCCTAGGTAAAAACAATAACAAGAAATATTAGCTTCTGATTTTGTGCTAGTTTCATTTTTTCAGTGCTATCCATATCCACTTAACACTTGGAAATTGCATGTATTTTCAGGACAAAATACATGAAATTTCCAAAAAAATTGCTTGTGCTTCGTGCTCCCAATATTGTAATTGGGCATATATGATTATTACATGTCTATGTGGTTTTGTAAGAATAAAGCTAAGAAGTGACTGTTAGGATTACCCCTTTGAAGAAACAAGGAAAAATCATCTTTGAGCGGCAGATCAGGGAAAATGTGGGTGAAATTTTTGTCGGCTCCCCCCTGCCCCTTGAGGATGATGGAATCAAAGGTCATGTAAGAGTCGAAAGGTCTTTTTTTTCAACTTGCTCTCATTTTATTTCTGCATCAATAATGTTCATACTTGGTATAATTTATCCTTTGGTTATACCATTTATGTGTTGTTGAGGATAAGGTTACACTATGTAATTCCGAAGGTTCGTAATTCCAAAACACGTAAATTGCCTATACCTCGATGTTCGTTAATCCGAAAACGTAAAAGGGATCGTTAATCCGAACATTATTCTGAAGGTTCGATAATCCGGAAACGAAATAAGATTTGATGTTCCGAAGGTTTGTTAATCCGAAAACAAAATAAGGTTTGTTGTTCTGCAGGTTCGTTAATTCGAAAATGAAATAAGATTCGTTGTTCCAAAGGTTCGTTAATTTGAAAATGAAATAAGGTTTGTTGTTTCGAAGGTTCTTAATCCGAAGTCAAAATAAGGTTCGTTAATCATTTTGTTTTTGGACTAACGAACCTTGGGAAATACGAACCTTCGGAATAACAAAGCTTCGGAATTTTGATTGTATACGGAGGAATGGGGTCAACAGGTACAGTCATCTACATGTAGGTGTCAAAAAGGTCAAGATCTTTTGTCTTCAAACTGCTCTCATTTCTTTATTTCTGCATTAAATTTGTTTACACTTGGTACAAATGTTCTTTATACCATACATGTATGTGTGTTCATGGGGATGATGAGGGTCAAAGGTCATCCAGTCAAAAAGGTAAAATATTACGAGGTCATTTCAATCCTCTCTCTATTTTTTTTCAATTTGCTCTAATTTATGTACATCTGCTTCAACTTCGCACAATATTATCATAATTGGGTAAAACCGCACTTGTGTAATATCATGTAAATGTCAAGAGATCATATTGCATATTTGACTGATTGTGAAATCAGGCAAGACTTCTGGTTCATGAACCACCTATGTTTTATTACAAAATTTGAAATATTCCATTAATCAAGTTTTGTTAGGTCCTAAAACAAGGTAAAAGGAAAGGGAAAGATATCATTTCTTGATGATTGGGTTGTAAATGAAGGACAAGGGGCAGACGGGAAAGGGTTTTGAACGAGGTTTCCGTGTTGGGGATTCCAGGCTTTTGAATGACAAAGGACAAAAGGTGAGTTACAATTCTTTGTCTTTTAGGGAAATTTTTTTACAGCAGTAGATTTGGGACAAAAATGGAATTGTCTTCTGCACATGACTTTCTTAACAGTTTGATTCATTGAAATTTGTACCATCCATGCCGTGTTTAACCTTTTATTTGAGTCCAATCAGTTGAAAGTTACAAGGAGGCTTTGGAGGAACTGCTGGTGACTTTAACTACAGGTTTCTTTCTCTACAATTGGAGCATTGACTTGCGGAGACACCCCCTGAAACTAGAGAGTAAGCAGAAAAAGATGAAATGTCAGCTGCTGATGGTAATGTTTGTGGGTGTGGGTCACATTTGTTATCGGGAAATGAATACGGATCCTTGAGGGTCCAATCCCTACAGGAGATAGCAGATACAGTCCAACCTCTCTTATCCGGGCACAGGACCAGCACCAATCCGGATAAGGGATTTATCCGGATCTGGGAGACCCAATATTAAACACACGCAGCTGCCTCCCCTATGGTAGCAACACGTAATCTATTGTGGTGGGCTTATGCAGACAGTGCAAATGATAGGCGTTTTTACGGAAGTGATATCGATTGGTTATCAAAATTCTTGGATGATTTACCTACTGAAATTATTGTGGTGTACATTGGGTATACCTCAAAAGAAAGAAAATGATCCGAAACTAAGCTTTAAATTTGGATCATCGGGGCGATTATCTTAGCTTCACAAAGTCAGCAATTGTTATGACTATAGGCTTAAACATGGTAGATGGCGCTGACCATATCAAGGCCTAGCTCTAGATAGTGAGATATGTGTTGATTTTGCTGGAAAAAAAAGAGAATATGATAAAATGGTTGTGCTTCGCCCCATTTACTGGAAAATTATCCTGTCTAAGTTCTTTCAGTGATTTAGGTAAGATATTTTCATAAAGATTGATGTGGTAGTAGGTAGACTATATTGGAAAATGTAAGTAATGAAAGTGCGTTTGCATAGGAATTTTTAGTTTAAATGAAAATTTCATTTCCCCATGTAATAGATTAAAAAGAAGTGTGCGTCCGGATAAGAGAGGTCGGACTGTGTAGCTACATGTACAAGACGGCAGAAAGCTATAAAAAAAAAGAGGCTTGAAAATGGCTTAACTGGCAACTTTTGTATAACAAGCAAATTTTTACTTTTCTTAAAGTATATTCACTGTCCTGACAATATTTTATATGTAAATTACTCAGGATATATAATTGGGAGCATTCTCAAATGATGTCATCAATATAGCGCCCCAATAGTTAGCATTTTGCCATAGTTATGTTTAATAACACATGTCTGCTCATGCTAAAAGTACAATTTTACAGCAATTGAATGATTTCCTCTACTGTAGTAAAGATTTTCAGTTAGCATACATGTTAATCATCAGACTTGTTTACAATTGAACCAGTTAGATATGAAGGTACCATTCCATTTCCATGGCAGGATAACATTTTATATTAGATATAATCTTAGAAAATAAAAATTTGACTTTTTGTTCATTGAAATTTAATGAAAATAGTAAAAAATGTGAATTATGATCTATGGCTATATAGTGAATATTGAGTTTCAAGAAATTGTTGGTCATATGAAATATGATCAACATATGGTAGTTTCCATGGTAACCCATGAGGCAACCCATGATAGATATCAGTTTCCAAGACTATTTTGTCTTGTAAGAGATTGTCGATGTTGATACCTCAACCAAATTTTTGAAATATCACCATAACTTAGAAAGTATATCGGGATCTCATTCACAAAACTTGGACATCACTGACCATCCTGCTCAAGTTGCAGGTCACCTGGTCAAAGTCAAAGGTAATTTAGGGTCAATCAACTTTGACCATGTTGGAATATCAAAATTGTCTGCTCATGCTAAAAGTACAATTTTACAGCAATTTAATGATTTCCTCCACTGTATTAAAGATTTTCAGTTAGCATACTTGTAGATCATCAGATTATCAAGACTTGTTTACAATATGAAATATGACAAAAATATGGTAGTTTCCATGGTAACTCACGAGGCAACCCATGATCAGTTTTCAAGACTATTTTGTCTTGTAAGAGATTGAGAACCTTGACATCTCAACCCAATTTAAGTTTTTGAAATATCACCATAACTTAGAAAGTATCAGGAACTCCCTGACCATCCTGCTCAAGTTGCAGGTCACCTGGTCAGGTCAAAGGGAGTTTAGGGTCAATTAACTTTGACCATGTTGGGATATCAAAATTTTAAATCTTAAACCAAGATTAGTTTTCCGGAAAGGTACATGTAACAACTTTGAAATTATAGTAGCCTATTTCATGAAAGTTGGACATAAGGGTAATGTAATATATCCCTGATCATCTTGTATGAGATGCAGGTCACGTTGTCAAGGTCAAAGGTTGTTAGATTATGAAACAGTTAACCATACAAGCTTGTAGAGTACATCCCATACAGTTATCATGCCAATTTTCCCTGCGTTCTGGCCATCGGCGGCCAAGATTTCAAAGAGGGGTTAATGTCAATATATTAACAGATAACGTCTCTTTATAAGTCAGGTTATTAAGTTGAATATATCATACTGATGGATTTAAGTAAAAGTAAAGTGAATAAGAATAATGGAGAATACCTCAACCATATCAAATGTTTGAAATTCGCATTTCTACTTGTAGAATTTTTTTCTTTTTAAAGCATTTTTATCACTCATATGATTTTTAGTTTTTAATTTTTATCTTTTAAATTATTTTTAAAATTTTATGATTTTTTAATTGAAGAATTCTTAACTGTTTTTAAACCTATCAAATGATATGGATGATTCCAAGAAAAAGTGGGAATTTTTCAGAATCTTATATTAACTATACATGAAAATTAATTGGAGCTCATACCCTGGGGAGGGGGGGGCACTCTAATTATATGTTGATGTGGGTGTGCCTCACAAAACCCTGAAATGAGGGTCTAAGGAACTGACCACAAGGTTCCATACGGGGTCTTGGGAGCTATACTGGGCGGTGTGAAAAACGGTCCATGCTGCATACTAGCGCTGTTCATGTGTATGCGAGCGCTAGCAGTGCATGGAGCTGCTGGCGGAGAGAGTTGTAAATTGCTGTGCGTGCAGCTCTTCCATGCGGTGCTCGAGCTGGACAATTTTGGCATGGCTAGGGAACTGGGATGTTTTGTAACGGGGGTCTTGCGAGCGGGGCCGAGTGGACTCTGAATGGACCTTTTTGATTTGAGTATCTAGAGAACTGAAAAAGGGGTCATCAAAGCAGCATGTCCCCATACCACCAATATATGTGAGTGCATGCCCCCCCCCCCTGGGTTCAAACCCCGGGAGCCACTTACATTGATGAGTGGATACCATGCGCGACCAAAAAAAACGTAAAAAGAATGTCCTTTTCAAGATACAGCATGTTACGTACGGTACGTACATGTAATGTAACAAGGGTGTCAAAAATACTTAAATAATGAAAATAATTTTGCTATAGGAATGCTACGTGTTTAGGGGAAAAAATGCGAGGGTATAAAAAAGACTTAAATGTTTTATAAAGGATGTACTTTTCCCCCAGCAGTCAACACTACATGCTTAGAGTCCGATTTGTGCGAGGTGTTGGAGATGGGGCTGTACTAAACCCAATTATATATGTAGGTAAAAAACGACAACCGACGTCCGTGACATAACTAAAATATCGCTGTACTTGTTTAAGGTTCAATTCAGGGAATACTTGCCAAGGGTATCGTTTTGATTCCAATACTTGTAAAGGGTAGGATTTCACACGCCAATACTTGTTAAGGGGTGCATTTTCAGGATATGGCAAATGCGTGTTTAGAATGCTTTTCGAGACCCCATGGTCGCGCATGGTATCCAATCGTCAATGGAAGTGCCCCCCACCCCCAGGGTTCATAAAGTGCGAAGGGGGTTCATAATCATTCTCAGAGAATCTGAACCATGCAAATATACTGCTACATATTTTTACTTATTTTCAATTTGAATAAAACTTGCGGAGTTGTCAAGTTGAGTTCTTACTGTCGATATGAATTCATGGTTTGCAGCTTGCTGTCACTGTCTCCTTGCACTCTACGCACACAGTGGTCGGTTGAGCCTATCCCGACTTATAGTAAAAGAATTACTTATTAGTGAGGCTGAGAACTGCCTCTGCCTGAAATCAACATTGGAGAGATTTTAAAATCTGTATGTGGACACTAGGCGCAGATCCAGAGTCATACTTTTATGGGATGCATTTTTTTTTAAGGCCATGACTTCAAAAGGAAGGCCTTTTATGTCTCCCCAATAGTTTGAGCAAAAAAAAATTAACTGTTCATTTTCACAGAGTTTGCATTTCGCAATGAAGGTATTCTGTAGGGTGCAGCATGTGCCCATGCCTGCCACCCTCCTGGATCTGCGCCTATGCATGTGGGCAATACAGAGCTGCCAAGTAGTACTGATTTTCAGTATTTAGTACTGAAAAGTGAGAAGAATACGAAGAATAGTTTCATGTAAAATACTAAAGTTTCAGTTGTATGTGTGGTCCTATGGTATTTTTTGAAAATACTGATTTCCTCACCGAAATACTGATTTTCAGCTTCAAAAATACTGAAATGTTCCTTTTTCGGGTTGGCAGCTCTGGCAATATGTGCCACTTAGGCTTATCAAGGAGTTATAGTTCCCTTCGTGGTTTAAATCTCTTTTTTGTGTGTGTGATTGCAGGCCAGTGTACTGTTCTTAGCTTTGTTTTTAAATTGTACTCAAGAAATATTTTCATACTTTGGTATCCAGTAGGTATCTCTTTCCCATATATCTCTTTTAAGGTTGAATTCCTTTATATGGATAATCATTCTTTGAGTCAGAAAAAGTAGAATGTTTTTGAGGGTTGCTTACTTTAAGAAAGATAATCTGTACTGCATTCATATCAATCAATCAAATGGATTCGTGTCAGCACAATGGTGAAAAGTATTTTGAAATACATATGCTTAATTTAAAAGTATTCCATGTTGTTGAGGTACCAGGGTATTTTGTTAGGGGACAAAAACACCCCATAAATATGGGTTCTTATACAACTCTTTCAGCTATTGGACATTGTCTTATACTTGTTGATATCATTTTAAATAGTGATTAATGGAAGCTCCTCTTTCAGTATTGAATTCAAAAGTGCTTCTCAGAATCCAGGGAATAATTTTTTCTGATAAAAACAGAATTTACTCAACATGTTTTTTTCAAAGACTAGTACATGTCAAGTCGTTTGTGCAGCAGCTATGTACATACATGTATGACTACATAGAACATAGTTGAGAGCTTTTCTCCTTTGACTGGAAATGCTAAATAAATTTGGTTAGCAAAATTATTCCCTGGTTTAAATGAAGAAAAAAGAGGAATTCCATCTGAAAGATCCGTTTTACGACCCTCTATCCAGTATATAATGAAATGCACAACATTTAATAATGATGATAATACATTTGTTTTGAGATATTATTTTTGATAAGTTTTTTTTCATTTTTAGTCAGGGAACACCCATTTCTCTTGAAAAAGAATAATTTGTCAGATCTTATGCCATCAACTTCGGAGTCCGATTTCATTTGAAATGAAAATGAAGATTTTTTCTAATCCAAGGGAGCCAATAATGAAGAAGGAAAAGAAAATACATTTCCAAGAATGACTAGTTATTGTTATTAACGGTGATTGATTTCATAAGTACATTATTCATATTCAGCATAGGATAAGCAATGAATAGTAATGACAATTAAAATGGAAGTGTACAAATTATGTCATCTTACAAGAAGGGGGCAATTTCCCCTATGACAAGGTTGACATGCATGGCATTGTGGTTGAATTATTTATTAACATAATATCAAGATGATAAAAACATATGAGGGGGATAATAGAAATAATAAAGCATTATTGACCGGCCTCAGGGGGATACGACATATATCGCCCAAACTAGATTTATATCACCCAAGTTGTAGCTCTAGACATCTAGAGCAAAAATCGGTAAAATTTAGACAGTTTAGAGTTTAAGAAAAAAAACTCTAAAACTCTAAACTATTTTGTCAAGTTGAACAGACTGGGCCTCAGAAATTGACCATTGTGACGTAATTGAAATGATGCGTCCCTGGCCTGGGGATGCAGTATCCAGCATCGTTTCAACTTGATTAACATTGTGATGTATAAGCACTGCGCTTTTAACGGACATGTACAAAAACATGTAGAATACCTGGGTGTTAGTGCTGCCTTATTGCCTGCTACATTTCCACAGAATTTTCTCATTGACTTTCCTGAGTGGGCAATTAATTAAGTTTTAGGATAAACAATTGGAAACTTATTGACCGACCATTTGATCACGGTCGTAAGCAAGCAATAATGTATAAAAGTTGCCCTGCTCAGATGTCTGATAAGATTAATAATACTTAATATACCAACATACTAAACATAGGATAAAAATGTCGAGAATTATACAAATCATTTTTTAGAAACGTTTTATGTATCAAATGATGCACTTGATTTTATTTCACCAGATATTTCCATATTTTAGGACCCTTAACCCCATTCCTCCTTGGGGGTCATGGTTGTTTAAGATCATTTACAGCATCAAAGTCATAATTTGGGCAAAAATAAGTGATTTTATCTGCAAAGTCAATGCAAAATATGATTTCAGCTCAAATTTGTAAAGGTGTCATTTAAATTTTATTGACAATAGGTATTAATTTGATACTAGTTATGGCTGAAATAATGTCACCAACATAGTTTATCAAAAAATTAATGAAGAGAAAGAAATAAAGTATTGCATAAGAAATCATAAATCAAGAACAGACATAAGAATTCTGTTTTGGTACTGGAAATATTTGTTGTTTATAATTTTTAGGAATGTTATAACCTTTTCAACAAATCAAATATTTTCTTATCAAAACCTGCCGTAGACTGATTGTCAAATTTGGAAGTGATTTTTCTTATTTTACTAGGAGTGATAGGATTAAAAAAATAGTATAAAGTTATGTTTTAGTATTTTACAAAGTTACAGCCAAAGGTATTGCACCAGATATTTCTACTTAAATGAAGAACTAATCTCAAATATTTATTAAATATTTTGTTTCAGAATCCTAGTAATAATTGTACATGTATGATTAACATTACTGTTCAATAATTCATTTTTTCCCCATATAACCTATGATTGTCCTGATCCTCTTTGATTTTGCCCCACCTCTTACTATCCTTTGGCTCTCTTGGTATTGGACCTCTGGTCCGTATGACACTTCCCTCATGCACCTGTGGGTTACCAGGCTAAACATCTTTCTCATTCTCTTCTACCCCTTCAGGGCAATCTCTGGCAGTCCATGTGAAGATGATGCAGAAGGTATTCTGTTTTTTGAGGTCATCAATTACTCTCCTGGACCCTGCTTGTCACCTAGACTGTGAGGACCCAGGCATCAGGTTTCGACACTGGATGGATGAGAAGCAAATTTCATTGGATTAGGGTGGTAAGAAAGTCATGTTTAAAAGCATTTGCCAGTATTTTTTTCTTTTTTTAGGGGTGGCCAAAAATGTAGAATACACCTTTTTTATGCCATGAAAGTTTTATCATGGCAGTATTTGGCAAGGTTGTACCTTAGAAAATTATCCAAATGGTATTCTACATACTTAGAATAGAATATACGGGCTTTGTGGACATCATGGCTTGACGTGAGTATGCTTTTGTTTTAACAAAAATTAAAGTCTAAACTTTATCCCATATCTAACTACACAGTAATGGATATAGGGATGATACAATCATTGGACATGCTGGTATGACCTATAGATATTTAGCTGTGTAGATATATATTTTTTTTCTGGGTAGTACCTAACAATTTCTTTTTGTAATATTTGAATAGGAATGGACCATACATATATATAGAGGTTAAAGTGATTTATTAATGAATGTGATATATCCATCTAGTTTTACTAGTTTATATTTAATGAACTGCCCTCAAATATAGTACACAATTCAAAAAGTGCAACAGCGCCATTTTCAACTGAACTATTGCCATGCTCTTCCGAATGTTTAACCCTATATCTTCTCTGGGTTTTTTTCGCCCTCGTGGAGTGAAGAAATCTCTTTGTGAAAGTGCACTTCCAAAATACATTTTATCGTTGGTGTTTGTTTCGTTTGCACCAGATTCATTGCCAACCCTTATTACTTCGGTGTTGGTATTTTGGTTCTTAAAAAATTTTCTGAACGAGACATTGTAAGCAATTTTCTAAATCGCTTCTCCATTCAGCCGTGTACCTTTTGTACATGGTGCCTATGTAAGATCATCATCCTCCCGTTGATTTTCCTCTCTCTCTCTTGCGTGATACGCTTTTGTTTGACGCCCTGCCTTGATTTATTCCTGTCTTTTGTTACATGAATAATTCACTGAATATTTCCTCCTTAGCTTCACTGACAAAGTTTCAGGGTGTCGCTTTTGTTCTGTTTAATTTCGAAACCTGAATTCTTTCTCCAGCTTTCCCTAAGTTTTCAGCCAGTTTTGATTTCTTTTTACTTAGCTCTCTTTTATAGGTTTAATCTTGGTTTTGCTCCTCTTTTTTATTCTTTGTTATTTTTAATTCTGCCTTTTCTGGGTTGATGGATTATTTAATTAATATAATCCTTCTTTTGTATTTGGTTAATTTATCACAAGTTAGTTATTTATTCCTTGTCTTCCTAATTGAGTAGTTGATTATTTCAGTGTTAATTGATCAACTAAAACAAAACAAAGTGAATATAATTATTGGTTCAGATACAGTGCCCAGCTAACTCAAGAAACTCCTTGCAATTTCCTTCCTTGGGTTTTGCTTTTTCTTTTCTTAACTGTCGCTTTTGGGGGTCCACGGATGCTTATTCCTTCTTGCCTGGGCCCCCCCCCCTTGCTTCTCTTGTTCTTTTTAGACAACATGAGAGAGGATGACTTACGACTCATCTCCAGGCAAACCTATCTTCACCGCCTTTGGCGAGTCTCCGTCAGGTGTAGTTTTCTGAATCGGCAGTGACTTTGAAGGCAAATGTAAGACTCCTTCGCGATGGGCTTGTGATAGTCTGGAGCCATGTTGTCTTATGGAAGACGTTCCCATGCTTCCACGGTGATGGCCAAGGACCTGTGTCAGGGCCTAAATGGGAGGGAACCATCCTGAAGATCTCTTGGTATCTTCTTCATGTCTGCCTGACCCACTGGCCATCGGGTCACTGGGCTGGGTACTGAGCTCTTTCTCCGCATTGCCCCGTTAGACTGACTTCTGAGACCAAAGTTGCGACCCCCATATACGCGGTTACGAAATTACGCAAAATATCCCAAATTGCTCAAAAACCCTGTGTACAAATCCATTGCAAATGGTGTCTTTAGCCAAAATTCATAATTGTATCTTTATTTTGCCTTTCACTGTTTAAAATCATTATCTTCTTGTTTATGGTCAAACTGAAGTCCCCAACAATTTCCATTGAAAAAACAATAAGAGAGGAAAATTTAAAAAACACAGAATACATAAGAAATTTATTAAACAATAAAATACATAAGAAAATAAATGTGATTTTTAAATTTTGAGTACATTTGTTCAGATCCCTATAATGAGCCTAGTTAATACGAGCAAACTCTTGATTTTGCGCATGAATTAGCATGATTAGCACTGAAATTTTTCACAGAATTTGATCCTATAGATTTATAAATGATGCCATGGGTAGCGCACATGCCAAGTGTTGTTTTGATCACGAGATCAACGGCCAAGTCTCAAACCTCTCGTCATTTAGGTGTCGAAAATGTCCTGTCTATTTAGGTTAATGAAGCTATGCTGGCCATTGTCGGTGTGCTCTGGGTGTAATTATCCACTTTGGCAGTTATGGTGTCGTACGCTAGAAAAGAAAGGATCTTGACCATTTTAGATGTATATCCCAAAGAGATTCCTAGGTTACTCTCTAGCGTTCCCAAATCTGAGAAGCACTTGCTCAGGTGAGTGGTCATCTAACTCCTCTAGGAGGAGATTCAGGGTCGAAAGCAGGCAACTGTCATTGGCCCCCCCCCCCTGCCGCCCTTCGTCTGCCATGCAGCAGTAAGCCACTCACACTTAAGATCACAGAGCATTTGCGGCCCAAGGAGAGGGAGCGAGAAATGTAACAACGTAAGCCCGGTGTTTATTGGCACTTGGGTATTTCCATACCAACAGAGCAATCTCACAATTATTATTTAGGTTTATATATGTTCTCGAGCTCTGTGACGTTTTACCCATCAGCTCCAAACCTTTCTTATCCCCATGAATCTCCGTGTATTTCGGTGGTTTCTCTATTCTTGTCATTTTATGAGATGGGGATCCTCTCATTCTATGACTGGAATCTGTATTCCAGCCTCTTGTAGGAATCCTTCATTCTTGGTGTTCCGTAAAGGTGTAAGAATCCCTCCGGGACTATCAGCTTTCACCTCTCCATGTGAATACTTCCTCTTGATTACTAGTAATACATTTTATCTCTATGTAAGGTGTTTTTGCTTTAGGCCCTTTTGGCGAAGAAAAATATGCTTTTTATGCCCACAAGTCCTTTGCCTTCACTGCCAGCTCTCATGAGGTTGTTTCTTTGTAGGACATGACACCTGAGACTAGCTTGCTGGTCTAGCATAACGGGCAGATACATAGAGTTATTGATGTATGTAACAATAATCATACCTGATTTGGTTACTTACAAGACAATTGAATGTATCTCCCAGTGTCTCTCCTACCATCCCCTCTCCTTGCATAAGAACATGTCCTATGCTAGGTCATGAAGAGGAATAATGTGTTCTGGCAAACTAGTGCATTAGGTATATATAATAAAATCAGGTATGATTTTTTTCTGATATTCTTCCAGCCACATGAGATGGTTACAAGAGGCCATTTTAATTGAATGTCATTCTAGCCAGATCTAACATTATGGGATAAATTCTCAAGCCGCTATGGATTCTTTCTTAGTGAAACTATGGGATGCATCGCGGTCCCTACATATGCTAAGCATACCAGAATTTTTATTCGCTTAGTTTCCTTATTTCGAGGTTGATTTTCTTCGTTCGAAATTGAACTAATATTGGATGTCTGAATATGCCTTTGAAAACGTGATTAATATCGAATACAATAATTTCATTCCGAAGGTCCTTCTACAGGCAGACAAGTCTTACGTAATTTTTGATGTAAGTTTGACGTAATGACACGGATTGGGGCCTCTCAGAAATAAATTCTGAGTAATTTGAAATTTGTCGTTCCTGGACCTGATTTTTCCATTTAAAAACTCAAGCCAGCATTGCTGTATAGCTGCTGGTTGGATTAATCTGCTGTGCAAACCTAGCCTGAATGCACAGACCCTGATTGAAACTTTGATCAACAAATGGGTCTCTACCCAAAGACTAGCACATAAAATATTGCTGTTTCCTGAGCGAGATTGCCTGCAGTATACAAGGCATGAGTAGGCTACACATTCACACCCTTAAACTAATGTGAAGGCTTTGCATAGGAGAAGAGCAAACCCTGCATTCGAAGACAGTGGTCTGAATATACAGCCTAAGGTTTCTGCCAATGACTTGTGTACAGAAGGTCCTTTTGTTGAACAGAAAGTCGTATTTGTGCTAGTCTTGTGTGAAGACCCACTTGTTGATCAAAGTTCCAACAAGGGTTTGTGCGTGTAGACTACATGTAGGGGACAATGTTATACGCATTGGGGCCTCTCTGAAATAAATTCTGAGTAATTTGAAATTTGTCGTTCCTGGACCTGATTTTTCCCATTTAAAGACTCAAGCCAGCATTGCCATATAGCTGCTGGTGGGATTAGTCTGCTGTGCAAACCTAGCCTGAAAGCACAGACCCTGATTGAAACTTTGATTAACAAGTGGGTCTCTACCCAAAGACTAGCACGTAATATCTTGCTGTTTCCTGAGCGAGATTGCCTGCAGTATACAAGGCATGAGTAGGCTACACATTCACACCCTTAAACTAATGTGAAGGCTTTGCACAGTAGAAGAGCAAACCCTGCATTCGAAGACAGTGGTCTGAATATACAGCCTAAGGTTTCTGCCAATGACTTGTGTACAGAAGGTCCTTTTGTTGAACAGAAAGTCGTATTTGTGCTAGTCTTGTGTGAAGACCCACTTGTGGATCAAAGTTTCAATAAGGGTCTGTGCGTGTAGACTACATGTAGGGGACAATGTTATTATACGGATTGGGGCCTCTCAGAAATAAATTCTGAGTAATTTGAAATTTGTCGTTCCTGGACCTGATTTTTCCCATTTAAAGACTCAAGCCAGCATTGCCATATAGCTGCTGGTGGGATTAGTCTGCTGTGCAAACCTAGCCTGAATGCACAGACCCTGATTGAAACTTTGATCAACAAGTGGGTCTCTACCCAAAGACTAGCACGTAATATCTTGCTGTTTCCTGAGCGAGATTGCCTGCAGTATACAAGGCATGAGTAGGCTACACATTCACACCCTTAAACTAATGTGAAGGCTTTGCACAGTAGAAGAGCAAACCCTGCATTCGAAGACAGTGGTCTGAATATACAGCCTAAGGTTTCTGCCAATGACTTGTGTACAGAAGGTCCGTTTGCTGAACAGAAAGTCGTATTTGTGCTAGTCTTGTGTGAAGACCCACTTGTGGATCAAAGTTTCAATAAGGGTCTGTGCGTGTAGACTACATGTAGGGGACAATGTTATACGCATTGGGGCCTCTCAGAAATAAATTCTGAGTAATATGAGATTTGTCGTTCCTGGACCTGATTTTTCCCATTTAAGACTCAAGCCAGCATTGCAATATAGCTGCTGGTGGGATTAGTCTGCTGTGCAAACCCAGCCTGAATGCACAGACCCTGATTGAAACTTTGATCAACAAGTGGGTCTCTACCCAAAGACTAGCACGTAATATCTTGCTGTTTCCTGAGCGAGATTGCCTGCAGTATACAAGGCATGAGTAGGCTACACATTCACACCCTTAAACTAATGTGAAGGCTTTGCACAGTAGAAGAGCAAACCCTGCATTCGAAGACAGTGGTCTGAATATACAGCCTAAGGTTTCTGCCAATGACTTGTGTACAGAAGGTCCTTTTGTTGAACAGAAAGTCGTATTTGTGCTAGTCTTGTGTGAAGACCCACTTGTGGATCAAAGTTTCAATAAGGGTCTGTGCGTGTAGACTACATGTAGGGGACAATGTTATTATACGGATTGGGGCCTCTCAGAAATAAATTCTGAGTAATTTGAAATTTGTCGTTCCTGGACCTGATTTTTCCCATTTAAAGACTCAAGCCAGCATTGCCATATAGCTGCTGGTGGGATTAGTCTGCTGTGCAAACCTAGCCTGAATGCACAGACCCTGATTGAAACTTTGATCAACAAGTGGGTCTCTACCCAAAGACTAGCACGTAATATCTTGCTGTTTCCTGAGCGAGATTGCCTGCAGTATACAAGGCATGAGTAGGCTACACATTCACACCCTTAAACTAATGTGAAGGCTTTGCACAGTAGAAGAGCAAACCCTGCATTCGAAGACAGTGGTCTGAATATACAGCCTAAGGTTTCTGCCAATGACTTGTGTACAGAAGGTCCTTTTGTTGAACAGAAAGTCGTATTCGTACTAGTCTTGTGTGAAGACCCACTTGTGGATCAAAGTTTCAATAAGGGTCTGTGCGTGTAGACTACATGTAGGGGACAATGTTATTATATAATGACAGGTTCTCGCATAAAAAAAACCTTGACATTTAAAGAAAAATGAAAAATAGGTAATGCAAAGTTTATTTTTTTTAATTTTGAATTGATAAGCTTCATTTTGTACATAATGCTCCATCATGTTACATAAATACATGTACTATAAGGTATTGCATGTACAGTTTGATGAATATTTTAGAATAATGTGAGATGAGGTGGACCAAGGAGGATTCTGGAAGTTGGTGAGTATACTTTGTAGATTTTTCTTCATTTTTTTTAGTGTAGGGACTAATTTTATGGGACTGAAATTTGGGCCAAAAGGGGGCAAATGCGTTTTTTCATGACTCTTTTACAACCTTGCTTCTTTGAAATTTGCATCATCCATGCAGTGTCTAACCTTTTGTTTGAGTCTTTCCAGATTTAGGTCATAAGCAAGATACAGGAGAGCTTTTGTTGGCTTCAAGTGCAGACTGCTTTTTGTGTCATTGGATCATGGAATGTCAGAGGCCGTCCTTATGGATCAGAAGTACGAGGAGGAAGAAATGGTCTGAGTAACCTGATACGTATGAGGGTTCACACCAAGTGTGTATTACATGCGTGATCTCACTACCAGAATTTGACCCCCCCTCCTTTTCCCTGTTGAAATAGCCCAGTTTAAGGACGTTCCACAATGTGTGCATCATGATCTGCGCATATTTTTTGCCATGCGCATTGACGTCGCAATGGGTAAACAGGTGATTGATTAGCTATAGGAATCAATTGTTTATCAAATGAGGTATATTCGAAAGCAAAGTAGCTGGAAATAATCCATGGACCAATATTCTTAAACACCACTGCATTTTTGGAGTACTCGGGGGCGAATCCAGGATTTTCCAAAAGGGGGGCATATTTTTCGGAGCAAAATTTTGACAAGCCAACCACCGCAAATGAAGGATATATAATACCAAAAAAAAATTGAGAAGCAAAATAAAAAAGGGGGTCTTCAATTTCAAAAGAGGGAGCACACCTTGGTTTTATTGGCATCCCCCCTGGATCTGCTCCTGCGAGTTACTTTACTCTGAAGTGCTGCAAGGTAAGACAAATATGGCTTTCGTTCGGGGGGGGGGGCAGTCATGTATTGCTGTACACACACATAGCCAAATTATTTCCAAACACCACCTATTCCAGATTTTTGCGGGCTTTACACATATTGGCCCCTAAGTTGTCGCCAGAATATGACCAAGGGGAAAAAACAGCCTAAACATATTTGGCTGGTCTTAAAAAAAAAAGCTTTGAAAATAAAATACCCTAAATACGTTTGACCCTGTAATTGACCATTGAATAGTCTTTCAAAACTACAATTTTATTTGAAAATCTGTGTTTTTGACACCCTTAACGAGTGCATGTGCGGCCCGCGTCCAAAACTAAAAAAAAAACACCCCTTTAAATGCAGTTTTGGGGTCACGTGTGTGTACAGCAATATATTTGACTCCTTCCCCCTGGCAAACGTAGTGATCTTGTGGGGTCTAAAATTGCCAAATTCATTTTAACTGTGGAACGTCCTTAAATTGGGTTATTCAAACCCTTTGTGTATCCTTTACAATTAGGTCATTTTGAGCTCATGTGCTGTGGGCTGTTGTAGTGTGAATAGGTGTGGTCTGAAGAGCCAGTGTAGGATAGAGGGGAAGAGAAATATCAGAAGGGACAATACCCATATTGGGGTTCCATTTACTCTTCCTAATTCATGTTCTTTTTAATAGTTCTTGTTATACCCCTGCACAAGATCTAGGAGAGTGTACACTGTTCTCAAACAATTTTGATATAGGTAGGGGAACCACCTCTCACCCAATGGAGATATGAATACTCTATTTGCAGGCTTACAGGTTATTATGCTAGCCTAAAATTAAAACCTTATGTATGATGGATATATTTTATGCATTTATCTCTCACATAATGAAGATGTATTATTTGCAGGCTCATTATGCCAAATTACATTATACATATTCATCTTGATTAAGATATGATATCAGTACACTTGAAAAGAATCGCATACTGTATCAGATTTATTGGTATATAGCGAATTGAATTGTGTATATATATATACTCCTCTTGCTTGCTGCACAAGATCTAGGAGAGTAGAATTGCAATCACTGCTTATTCTGAGTGATTTGTCATGACCCTGGTTTTCCTAGCCTTAGTTCTGATAGCATCTGTCCCTGTGTGAGACAGCAGTTTTTAGCTGTGAGAGATCACATCACTGACTGGATCTCATACACTTAACCACCATCTTTCGACTTCTGCTTGAGTCATTTGAGCTCATGTTATCACAATAGAAGTTATACTTATTCTTGCCTGAGACTCTTAACAGAGCTGCCAAGTAGTACGGATTTTCAGTATTTAGTACTGAAAAATAGGAAGAATACTGATGGTTTCATGCAAAATACTGATTTCTATAGTTTCCTTTCATGTGCTGTCTTAGGTATTTCATTGAAAATATTGATGTCATCAAAATACTGATTTTCAGCTTTAAAAATACTGAAATGTTCTTTTTCAGGTTGGCAGCTCTGTCTTAACTCTTATTCAGAGAGTCGGCAGTATGAGCCAGTAACACTGATAACTGAAACTTATCTTGGGTTCTTAGCTATTCCCTCTTACCCACCACCGTTGGCGGTAAAGCTCCCCCCCCCCCCCCACCCCCGACCCAACTACTCTTGTGGTAGTTGTCTGGGTAGAGTTCCGATCTCTCATGGATGAACAATTACCCACTATCTTGTTTGCTCCGCCTTCTTGATCAGACCCTGTCTTTACAGCCTCGGTCATGCCGAGATTGACATGTTTCGAGCCTTAGTCCTGACAGCATCTGTCCCTGTGTAAGACAGCAGAGTCAGCACCTGGTTAGGTGGTCAGTCCTTAGCAAATGTTGCACATTGACCTTCCTACTTGGTTTTTTGATAACCAATCATCATGAAATTTGGCACAAAGGAGCGCAGATGATATGTATAACCATATTAACAAGTAAAATATTTACTTGTCGTACTTGTCAAAACCTGCACCAGACCAATAATCAAATTTTGACGTGATTTTTATTATTTCAATTGGGGTGATGGAATTAAAAATTGTGGTAGAAATATGTTTGTATTGTACAAAACTATCACAAAAGGTATTGCACTGAATATGTTTAGTTCATGAAGAACCAATCTCAAATATTTGTAAAATATTTCTTTTCTGAATCCTAGTAATAATTGTATGATTGTGCAACACAAAATGTGTCATCCCTCATTGCAATGCCATGCATGTCAAACCCCAAAATTGATCACAACACCCAATGCTAATTGGGTTTTCAAAAAAAATGTGTGATTATTTTCACTTTAATTGGTTTAAATGGATTTATTTTATGCTGAAAAATCATTTTTATATTTTTATAGGAAATTTTATTTTTTAATTTTTATTTTTTAATTTTTAGATTTTAATTTTTAATTTCATTGATGTTATGCCTATCTACATGTACATTGGTACAAATTTGTAACATAATTAATAATACATTGGTACAAATTTCTAAGATTATGCAATCGGCAGCCAAGATCTGAATGTGGGGGTCTAATTGACCCCCACCCACTAAAAAAGGGTGGTCTAATTGCCCCTCCCCCTCTAAAACCGAGGGGAGGGGGTGTTTCGTATAGTCACAATTATATAGTCACAATTATAGTCACAATTGTGACCAGTGGGGGGAGGGGGTACTCACATTTTATTCTGAGAAAATTGTGCCATTGAAGTTCATGAAGGTCTATGGAGGCCCATGAAGATCAGTTATGCTAGGAACTGCTATTAAGGTCTTTTTACACACAATTTTTTTTTCTCAAGTGGCACACTTGAAAGGCAAGTTTTCAAAAGTCTGCACTGTGTCTTTTAATAGCAGGATTCCTCCTACGAAGATGGTGTATTTCACAGCATGATAATTATCTGTGATAAAATGTGTGAATTGGCAATAAAAAGCCATGAGTTGGTTTCCTGCAGGAAAGAGGCAGCTTTGATTTTTGACAAGGTGCCTGACAAGTTGAGTACCCCTCCCCCATCTATATTCCCTACCCACAATGTGCGGACACAATGATATGAATGTAGATTAATAGTGAAATAACATATGCAACCCTCTAGTAGATCATGGATGGATCTTATGAGAACCATGGCAGGGTCCATGAGAAAATTTTTCTGTCTCACCAACCTTAGAAGAGATGAGGTAATGCACAGTGTCATTGTAATCATACGATGATCAAGTATGGACATATTTGTCCATGTTCAGAGAGATATTTGTTACCTTTGAGGCTCAGCCCTACAGATTACACTGTTCTTCAAACAATTTTAATATACATGTAGGTAGGGGAACAGCCTCTCACACAAGGGAGATATGAATGCTCTATTTGAAGGCTTACTATGTTAGCCTAAAATCAATAACTTGCAATAATGCATAACCTTATTTGTTAAGAGGGAAATTCTTGAATCCATTTATGGTTTCTATGTAAAACCTTATGTATGATGGATATATTTTATGCATTTATCTCTCACATAATCAAGATGTATTATTTGCAGGCTCATTATGCCAAATTACATTATACATATTCATCTTGATTAAGATATATCAGTACACTTGTAAAGAATCGCATACTGTATCAGATTTATCGGTATATAGCCAATTGAATTGTATATATATATATATATATATATATATATATATACTCCTCTTGTTTGACCATTTATTGAGGGAAAAAATGATACCAGTACACTTGTTAAGAGTTACAGGGTATTTAGCACTTGATTAAGTTAGTAACTGGCAATCATGTCACGGCCAGATTTATTGGTATAGCCATGCTATTACCGATTGAGAGATACATAGAATATTTCCTCTTCTATTTGCCACCAAAATGGTGGCAATAGACACTGTGCATTACCTTTAACCTTTAACCTTGTAGGATGAAACTTTGTTCACTTACACCTAAGTCTTATTTCTCCTATGAAAACGGTGAAAACAAAAAGTCGAAAACAGCTGTTTTAACAAGTGAGTATTATCATACTGACATCAATTTTGAACATTGTTATTGATATCCTCTTCTTTGATTATTTTTGTTATTACTATTGTTATCATTATTAACAGTATTTGGTAGTTATTGTGACGTTTTTTTATTGTTATTGTTTTGAGTTGAGGATTTTTTGTGATATTGTTACCACCCCTGTCTGATTGCCTGTGTGTAGAGCAGTCATGGTGTGATTTATCCCTAAGCAATAGATGACGCAGGGTACATGGGAGGCGCCTGGTTTGGGAAACTTTCAGCCCCTGTCATTTGTCAGTTTACTAGCAAGTGATAGGGGCTGATTGCGACTCGGACCGGGCGTTCCTGTGTCATCTTTTGCTTGGAGATATAATCACTTCATGACTTGTCTATACACAAGCAATCAGACAGAAGTGGTAACAATTCAAATTCAATCCTCTACTCGACAATGATAACAATGAAAACAGTTGCCATAAATACAAAATATTGTAACTATGACAATATCAATGGCAATGTTAAAGTCAGTATCATAATAAACACTGAAATAATCAGCAAACAAATTATTTGTATGTATATGTATAAATTAAGTGCCATGTATATTATTTGTATTGGCATTTTGGGTCATTTGCCATTATCATGATATATTATTTTATTTACTGTCAATAACTGGGATATATTCATTTGATTTGCTAGGTCATTACGATTAATTGATAGACGCAGTAATATTGGAGGCGCCGGGTGAATCGCCCTTTGTTATTACAGATTAATAGTGGCATACAGTGGCATTGTTATTTTTGCATTTTATATGTGGCATTATATTACAGATATTATTTGAGTACAGTTTCAATAGATAAGTCCAAAGGGGTAAATACCTCCCCCTAGAGTAAAAATTAGAGGGGCTTGATATTCTCTGGGTTCTTTCTTAGTCTTCGGACTAGTACTACATAAGCTTGCACCCCTGCCCTTTGAGTCCATGATAGGGGAGTGCCTGAGTTCGCACCATGCGACTGAATTTCATATACTTCTGAGTTTGGAGACATTTATTGAAGTACTACCACTAGATAACACTCATCCATCTAGAGTGTAACATTTTCCCATGATGGTGTAGTGGTTCTGACTCTCGTCTTTCAACCAAAAAGTCGTGGGTTAGAATCCTAGCCATGGTATGTTTTCTTTTAGCGTGCACACTGTGCTGCACTCCACCCAGGTTAGGTAAATGAGTATCTGCATTGCAGGATTTTTTTTTCATTCCAACACTGCAGCGCTGCTGAAAGCGCTATATAAATCAGGCAATCAGTAGAAGAGAGGTTCAATTGTATGTTTCTTTACAATAGGACCCCATTGGAAATGAGCCTTTCGGCTTTCATGGGCTATCCTGTCAAGGTATTCTTCAATTTCATTGTAATCACCTGTGATATTCTTGACGAATAAAATCAATCAATCACTCCAGAATCAGTCCCTCACTCCAGAAACAGTTGCTCACATGGGTAGTATGTTACTTTAATTATGTTATATTGCCATTTCCTATATTGCCATTTTGTTATATTGCCATTTGTTGTATTGCCATTTGTTGTATTGCTATGTTGTCATATTGCCATTATCATGATGTATTGTTGTATTTGGCATTGTGACTGAGGTATATATCATTTTTTTATGAGTACAGGATGATTTTGTGATATTGTTACCACTCCTGTCTGATTGCCTGTGTGTAGAGCAGTCATGGTGTGATTTATCCCTAAGCAATCGATGACGCAGGGTACATGGGAGGCGCCCGGTTTGGGAAACTTTCAGCCCCTGTCATTTGTTAGTTTACTGGCAAGTGATAGGGGCTGATAGCGACTCAGACCGGGCGTTCCTGCGTCATCTTTTGCTTGGAGATATAATCACTCCATGACTTGTCTATACACAAGCAATCAGACAGAAGTGCTAACAATTCCTTTTTACTCCTGTTATTGTAATTGCAAATATATTTTGTTAATTACAAGTGCTGTTATATTGCCATTGTCATGGCATTGTGATTGAGGTATATTGTCTTCATTTATAATCATTTTTTTGAGTACAGGATGATTTTGTGATATTGTTACCACTTCTGTCTGGTTGCCTGTGTGTAGAGCAGTCATGGTGTGATTTATCCCTAAGCAATCGATGACGCAGGGTACATGGGAGGCGCCCGGTTTGGGAAACTTTCAGCCCCTGTCATTGGTCAGTTTACTGGCAAGTGATAGGGGCTGATAGCGACTCAGACCGGGCGTTCCTGCGTCATCTTTTGCTTGGAGATATAATCACTCCATGACTTGTCTATACACAAGCAATCAGACAGAAGTGCAAACAATTCCTTTTTACTCCTGTTATTGTAATTGCAAATATATTTTGTAAATTACAAGTGCTGTTATATTGCCATTGTCATGGCATTGTGATTGAGGTATATTGTCTTCATTTATAATCATTTTTTTGAGTACAGGATGATTTTGTGATATTGTTACCACTCCTGTCTGATTGCCTGTGTGTAGAGCAGTCATAGTGCGATTGTCCTCAATCAATTGACAGACGCAAGAATATGGGAGGCGACCCGTTAACTACCCATTGTTACTACAGATTGTCCATAGTGCCATTATTTGTTTATAGTGGCATTCTTATATTTTCATGTTATATATGGCAATATTATGTATGGCAATATTGTTCAGATATCATTTGCATTAGTGAATGATTTTGTGGTATTGTTTATCACCACTATCAGGTTGCACGAGCGTGGAGCAGTCATGGTGGAATATTTCTCCAAGCTATTGATAGATGCAGGAATAGTGGCATTGTTATATTTACATTCTATATGTGCAATATTGAGATATCATCTTCTATGAGTAGATGATTTTGTGGTATTGTTGACCACTATTGTCTGATTACCTGTGTCATGGTAATCATCATGTTATGCATATACAAATGTTGTTTTGATGCCATGTTTATTGTTTATATTGGCATATATTATGTTTATTTATTTATTACAAGTATTGTTATATTGCCATTTTCTTCATATATTTTCTTATTTGGCATTGTTATTGCAGTTTATTATCTTTTTCAGGGGGCAAAAGGATGATTTTGTGATATTGTTGCCACTCCTGTCTGATTGCCTGTGTGTAGAGCAGTCATGGTGTGATTTATCCCTAAGCAATCGATGACGCAGGGTACATGGGAGGCGCCTGGTTTGGGAAACTTTCAGCCCCTGTCATTTGTCAGTTTACTGGCAAGTGATAGGGGCTGATTGCGACTCAGACCGGGCGTTCCTGCGTCATCTTTTGCTTGGAGATACAATCACTCCATGACTTGTCTATACACAAGCAATCAGACAGGAGTGGTAACAATATAATGAAGTGCCATCTTTATCTTGTTATTACACTATATTATATTATTTATATTATTTGCCCTATCTTGTCATTATCTTATTATTTATTATATTATATTGCATTTCTTATATAGGGGCTATATATTTGATTATTAATATATATTACTATTATTATGCCCCTTATAAACTTTGTCTTGTGTCTTTATTTGTGAAAGGTGTATCATAAAGCAGATGAAGAGGAAAGCTGACAGGAGATGGTAGATGAAAGCGAGATATTTCTGATAATTTGTTAGTGAATTAAGCTTGCATGAGGGGGGGGGGTGTTATTATTTGAGGTATATCTGTATACGGGTAGTCAGAATTATTGGATCAAAAGTTGGTGCATTGTAGCGATAGAGATATTCAGGGGGTAAAGTCTGCAGCGCTGACTGAACTGCCAGTGCTGACAAGTTCAGGGAAATTCTTGGTTTTGATTGGCTGAGAGGCACTGGCCTCTGTTACTATGGTATCTGTTGGAAAAAGTCAATTTTTTCAGAGCTGACAACTTTCATAAAGCGGTCCCCTGATGTAGGTCATTGTCCCACTCATATGCAATAGCAGCATACGTATACACAGAGGAAATAGAAATTTAAATGTCCATCCACATGATGATTAGGTCAATTCATCTATTACCAACACATCCATTCATCACATGGTCTACCTCCATTTTAGTCTAATACCATCCCGTCCATTAACATATCGTCAAACAACCATTTGGTCCAATAATCACTTTGTCTAATCGCCAGTTTGTCTATGACCATTTCGTCTCATAACCAGTTGGTGTATTTTCTTTTCATTCATTTTGCCCAACTAACACTTGGTCAAATTAGACTAAATGGTATATGGACTAAATAATGGTTATTAGGTGAAATGGCAATTAGATCATGTGGATAGTGGATGAACTGATGGTATACCAAAATAGCTAGTAGATGAGTTTGTAATTGGACGAATTAGCATGAGATCAATTTAAAATAAAGATGATTGCTTTTTTTTTGTCCACCATTCACATAACGTGAAAATCTGGTATTTGAAGAAATGATTGAAACAATTTGTTGAAACTTATTTTGGTGTGCCTGCAGAAAAGCATGGATTGTTTACAATTATGCTCTCTATTGTGGGATAGATTGATTAAAAAAATATATATCTCAAAAGTATTGGCATACAAAACACAGTGTCTTGATTATTCTCAAAGAAAAAGCACCCCCCAAAAAGAATTAGATTAAGATTTTTCAGTTCATCCGGCCCGAAGGGCAATATGAGCTTGTGGCGTGGCGTCCGTCGTCTGTCGTCCGTCCACAATTTCAAAATGCTACTACTTCGCCATTTCAAGTCCGATTTCAATTCTGTTTGCTTTATATGATAGCACTAGGTGGGGAATTCAAAACTTCTACACAGAATTTTGAAATTCATTAAATATGCTAATTTATGCGCATTTTTCAAAATTCACAAAAAATGCTTCTTTATTTGTTGGCCGATTTTGAATTTTTTGCTTCCATCTGGTAGAGCTTCATGAGGTTCACCAAACTTTTTTGTGCTAATTTATGCAAAATTAATTCATGCATATTTTGAAAAATTCACATAAAATGCTTCTTCTTTATTTGTTGACCGAGTTTGTTTTTTTTTTCTTCCATCTGGTAGAGCTTCATGAGGTTCACCAATCTTGTACACAGAATTTTGAAATTTTGACCAGAACAATTTTTATGCTAATTATGCGAAATTAATTTATGCAAATTTTGAAAAATTCACAAAAAATGCTTCTTTATTTTTCGACCGAATTTGATCTTTTCTTCCATCTGGTAGAGCTTCATGAGGTTCACCAATCTTCTACACAGAATTTTGAAATTTTGGCTAGAACAATTTTTATGCTAATTTATGGGAAATTAATTTATGCATATTTTAAAAAATTCACATCAATACTTCTTTTTCTTTATTTGTGGAACGATTTTTTTTTCTTCAACCTGTAGAGGTTCACCAATCTTCTACACAGAATTTTTAAATTTTGATTAGAACAATTTTTATGCTAATTTATGCATATTTTTAAAAATTCACATAAAATGTTCTTCTTTATATGTTGACCGATTTTGATTTTTTTTCTTCCTCCATTTTGTAGAACTTTATGAGGTTCACCAAACTTCAACACAGAATAAGAAAGAAATGTTTTTTGTTCATTTGTTGATCAATTTCAATTTTGTTTGCTGTGTAATAGCTCGAGGTGGTGATACAAAATTTCAACATAGAATTTTGAAGCTCATTAAATATGCTGATTTATTCATATATTTTCAAAACTCACAAAAATTACTTATTTATTTGTTGATTGATTTTGGTGATTTTTGTTCGATCTGAGAGCTACATTAGGTTCACCAAGGTTCTACACAGAGTTAAGAAAATTGACTAGATTATTATTAATACTTAATTCATATGAAATTTATTCATAGATAACAAAAAATGCTTCTGTGTCATTTCTTCATCAATTTCAATTCTATATCCTCAATTTATGTCACCAATATAATTCACTACAGTGTCAACTGGGCTGAAATTAAAATTGTGTTAAAATTTGTTGCGAGATGCCGGATGAGCTCCACATCATTGATGTGCTCTATAGTTTCATATTTATGTCTGCAATGGCGACATTATTTTATAAATAATCAGATTGATATATTGATTATCCAATTTCTCATTCTGCTGTGTCACATATGCCTCTATAGATCTGATGAGTACACATGCTTAAAATAACAATGGTAATTATGATGGTGTAATATTGTTAAGCAGTCAGAAAAACAGTCTTGGTTCTTAATAAATACCCAGGCCTTAACACCATAGGCGGCGGAAGCGGGTGGCGTCTCCCCCCCTAAATTTGAGTTGGAGGGGACGGGTCCCCCCCTAAATTTTTAGCTGATGACCTTTTTTTGCCTGTGTCCCCCCTCCAATTTTTGGTAGATACTAGATATCCTTTTTTTGCTTATCAAAAAATTGTGGTGGTCCCTCCCTAAAATGTTTGGCTTCCACCGCCAATGGCTTCTGCCAATGCTTAACAGGATTTCATTTCGGCACTTCTGTATCAAGGATTAGCTCACATTGGTTGCATGAGTGTGGCAAATGGATTTAAAGTGGTACTTTGGTCTTAAAATATTTATATATCTCAATCATAGGCGGCGGAAGCGGGGGGACGTGTCCCCCCCTAAATTTTAGGTGGGGGGGACGCCCCCCCCCTAAATTTTTCTTTGATAACCTTTTTTTTTTTGCTTTTTTTTTTTTTGCTTGTCAATTTTTTTCTTCACGTGGCCCCCCTCAAACGTGTGTTGTCCCCCCCTAAAATTTTTAGGTTGATGCCCCCTTTTTTTTTTTTTTTGCTTGTCAAAAAATGTTGGGCGTTTGTCCTATTTTTTACATGTGTCCATCCCAAAATTTCAGATGGACACCACCTAAATTTATTGGCTTCCGCCGCCAGTGATCTCAATAAAATAGTAAAATTCACAAAGTTATGAAATGTTATCAAAATCTGTCATACATTCACCAGGAGCAGCGATCAGTGCCTCCCACCTCACCCCCCCCCCCCTTAGTGAAGCAATGAAAGTGCCCTTTTTACGCAAGAAAGATGCCCCCGAGTCGTGAAGGAGTTCTGTGCCCATTTCATACCTAAGAAATAAAAAAATCATGACGGAAGCAAGTACCCCTTTGTCTTCTTATAGATGCCCTGTCTCGTATCTGTGCCCCTTTCACCTCGCTCGCTGAGAGATGTTACGATCGAAGTTCACATTCTCGATTTTTTTTACCAAGAAATGCCCTCGGCTCCCGACCTGCCGACCATGTTCCCCTTTCACCTGTGCAGGCCCGTTTTATGTGTTGATGAGTACCCTTAATTGGCCTGCTCATGGGTGCCTATATATATTCTTCATAGCTTTTCGTGCCTAGATGAACACATGGCTTCTTAATTCAGCGTTCTGTTTCTGCAAATAAGTGCATCCTTTAATTGCATCAGGAGCGGATCCAGCCGTCGCCAATTTTTTCAGCCATATTTCCCCGATCGGCCGCTCGAACTTGATTTTTGTTTGTTCGTTTGAAAGGGGTAATAGTACACTCTAAAAAATGAAGTGCTAATTTAGCTCTTAAAGAGCGTGTACAGCACTCCGAGTGCAGTCACTATACACGCTCTTTAAGAGCTAAATTAGCACTTCATTTTTTAGAGTGTAACTTCTTAGCTTTACTCTTATAAATCAAAAGATGATGAGATGATGAGATGATCTTGTCATCTCAACATCTCTTCTTAAGATGTTGACATGATGAGATCCAGGATCTTGTCATCTCATCATCTCTTCTACAAGATGTCAACATGATGAGATCCAGGATCTTGTCATCTCATCATCTCTTCTACAAGATGTCAACATGATGAGATCCGGGATCTTGTCATCTCATCATCTCTTCCAAAAGATGTCAACATGATGAGATCCAGGATCTTGTCATCTCATCATCTCTTCTAAAAGATGTCAACATGATGAGATCCGGGATCTTGTCATCTCAACATCTCTTCTAAAAGATGTTGACATGATGAGATCCGGGATCTTGTCATCTCTTCTAAAAGATGTCGACATGATGAGATCCAGGATCTCGTCATCTTATCTTTTGCTATCAAGATGTCGACTTCCCGAGATAATTATCTCAACATCTCGGTGGCACTTTTAAGCTTCCATACCTAGCCGATTGGTCATCGAGAAAATTTCGGGCCGGTTTGGTTCATTTCCAATTAACAAGGACCAACCCATGATTGATTAAATCAAGAAGAATGAAGTTTCTTTTTGTATACTGTAACGTTAGATCTAGGGGGAGATGGAGGGAGATCTGCATCTATCTTCAGTAGATCGAAACCCAGTCATGCAGGAATAAACTGTGAAGTGGAGTGTGGATGAAGATATATTGCCTGTCATTGTGTCAATCCTCACTTTCAGTTTCAGATAGGCCTATCAAATTTATTTTGCATAACTTCAGGCTTCTGCATTTAGCCCCCATATAGGCGGCGGAAGCGGGGGGACGTGTCCCCCCCTCCTAAATTTTAGGTGGGGGGGACGGTTCCCCCCTAAATTTTTTTTTGCTACCTTTTTTTTTTTTTTTTTTTGCTTGTCAATTTTTTTCCCTGCGTTCCCCCTAAATTCACGTGGACCCCCATTGAAACGTGTGTTGTCCCCCCCTAAAATTTAGGTTGATTACCTTTTTTTTTTTTTCTTTTTTTTTGCTTTTCAAAATTTTTTGGAGCACTTGTCCAATTTTTTGCATGTGTCCATCCCAAAATTTCAGGTACCGTAGACACCCACAAATTTTTTTTCCTTCCGCCGCCAATGTTACTGTTAGCCCCCACCCATTTTAACTTATTGTTATTTATAAATAGGGTCTATAGTTAGACTCTGTCTTAGAAATAACTAGACCAAAAGCTTCAGTCTCTCTATTTTGGTTGTTCCGCTGAACTGTGTTGGCTCACTCACGAATAGTTAATGTCAGAAATTGTTGAATAAATCCCCAGAAACGACGGTTATTCCTGTAGAGGTCTACAAGAAATAATATACTGCTCTGCATGTTTGTCTTATTATCAATAGGCTAGATCTAGGACCTAGATCTAGATAGGCCTAACGTTAGATCTAATTTCTAACTTGGTTAGAAACCAGCAACTAGTGTTGCTTCTTATTGTTTTAGACTTAGATCTACGGTACTTTACTTTTATTCATCGATGGATGCTTTCTAATTCTAGGCCAACCTAATTCAAATCTAGTCATCTAAATTATACTTTCCCAACCCGCGACACTTACCCCAGGCCCAGGGCTTATGATCTAGGTCTGTAATTTAGGCCTAGATCTAGGTCTGGGCCTAAACGACTCCATTTACATGTACGAGTATATCAGTTAGTGTCAGTGGACCAAGGACTAGGCCCTAGATCTAATCTTGGTCAATAATGGCAATGAAGTTTAAACTTTTAGCCAGGAATAAAAGTCAGACATCAAATCCATATAGGCCTAGATCTCAGTTTAGAACCAAAGCTTTACTTTCTAGGTCTAGATAGATTGAGAGTCCATCGTTACTATCTAGATCTAGACCTACGAGTAATTTAGATACGCGAATGCTGTTGCACAGCTCTGAGTCTTGGACTAGATCTATACTTTCTTACAAATAGATCTAGACCCAGTGCATGAGATGAAATTATGTTAAAGTCAACTGAAATAAAAAGATGCAGATTTTTTTTTTGGGGGGGGCAGACATTTGAAAAAATTTAGAGAAACCTAAAATTCAGAAAGCGAGGGCCAGAAGTAACCAATATTACCTATGGCCGTTTTGTGCATTTTCTAAAATAAAATTGAAGGATGTCATGCAATTCTTTTTTTGATGAAGGTTTTCACATTTCAGCTCTTACCCAAATCCCTCCCCTATACAAACGGCCATGAAAAATATCACTTATTATTGTACTCTTTTCTTTCACAAACAGGTTGAGTTTGAAGAACAAGAAAAACAGGTTGAGTTTGAAGGACAAGAAAAACAGTATAGAGGTCTACCTATGTGGTTCAAGATGATGATCATAAGTGCATGCATCATTTTGCAGATTCTCATCCAGGTATTAAAGTTAAACTAACCCATTCAAAATTACAGATACATAACATGCATTGAATGTTAACCATGTTTACATTAAATAAAAATAACCTGAGCCACAAAGAGGTAGGATCTGTACTGAACATACACTTCTTAAATATATAGGCTCTCGAGTCTAAAGTAGAACCAATGTCAAAAGATATGTACTTTGGGCAAATTTATAAAATTAGGTCATGTCCTTGATCTACTAGTAATTAAATTGCCTTTTTATTTCCTATTTGTTTATAAACAAAGCAATATTTATTTTTCATGAGTTATATTTTATAAAATTCATTTTATTCATTCTTTAGTGTGATATTCATATTTCATATTTGTAGATTTACAATTTTTTTTTGGTTTTACATTTTGTCTAATAGGATGATGCAGTTTGACAATTTCCATGGAGGTGATTGATGATGATAAATAATTGAAGTAGGCCTAATAGAACAGTGCCTGGACCACAAAGAGAAACACAAACTACATGAGTGAGTGAGCTAGTTAGTGATTATTTTTGATAATGGAGGTTGTTCACATTTTTTTGGCAACAAATAGACCTGCCTTTGAAAAACCCATTTCAATTTTGTTTTTAGATTATAGTTATTGTCGTTTTTAATTACAGATCAAAATATTCTGTGCAACAAAACATATCAACTTTAATTCTATTCATATAATTTACATATGTTAATTTATATATTCATATTTACAAGAAATCTCTGTCATTTTTTCAAAGAGTACATGTAGTTAGAATGGAGAGTGGTATGTAAACTGCAGAGAACACGTTTAAGTGATATATATGCTTTATAGAAGTACAAGTTTATAATTAGTAGAAGTAAGATTTCCTATGGTATGTGTTGAAGAAACATATATATGCATAGTCTCACTTTTCTTAAAACATTTGTTTTATAAATCATGACAATTTAATTGATTTTCTTTCTCTATTTTTTTCAATCTGCAGGACTGGTGTAACAGATGTTTTCATTCAAGTAATCCAACTATTCAACATTGAAGACTTAGGAACCACGTGATGAAGATGGAAAAGGTTTTTTTTTTCCAAGTCCAATTTAAAAAAAAATTATTATCACAACCCAAATTCATGACGTATGAAATTTCTTATTGATTTTCATTAAAATTGGTTGCAAAGAGAGAAGCTATAAACATACAAATAGGAGCAGCGGATTGAAGTTGCTTGAAAGTGGGGGGGGGGGCACAGGGAAAATGCTGTTTTATGTGAAATTTTTAAAAAGTTACGAGCGAGCAAAATTTTGACATTTTATCCATCTAAATCTTAGAAGGGACCACAACAGTTTCCAGCAAAAAAAAGGTTGTCAACCACAATTTTAGGGGGGCCACAACAATTTTAAGGGGAAGTCTACCTGAATTTAGGGGGGACGCAGGAAAAAAAATTGACGAGCAAAAAAAAAAAGATTCTCAACAAAAAATTTAGGGGGGGACTGTCCCCCACCTCAAATTTAGGGGGGACAGGTCCCCCTATCCCACCGCTTCCGCCGCCTATGGGCAAGCCCCCCCCCCTCCATCTGTACGAAACTGCTTATATACCCCACTCACATGAATTATTAAACTTAATGCACACAGTATTTCCTTCAGAAGTATATCATAGAAATGAAAATATTGTTTTCTTGTTTCAAAGGGCACTCGTCATGGTGACCATAAAACAGATCCTTCTCAAGTGAAAGGGGCACAGAATAAATTCTTTAGGAGCACTTTTCTTGGGTAAAAGGGGGCAGTTATTCAAGTAAGGGCACTTTCAAGAAGGCGAGGGGGCACTTTTGGCTCTCAGATGGAAGGGCACAGAACACGTGGGGGGGGGGCATTTTTGGGGAGAAAAAAATGCATATAAGGAAGAGCACTAATTGGTATTACCTAAAACAGGTTCTCATCAGGTGAAAGGGACACAGTACACGTTCGTGATGGGGCATTTTCTTGCATAAAAAGGCACTTTTCAGTGCTTCAAAAATTAGGGGGAATTGTGCCCCCCCCCCCCAGCATACAAACACAAATTTCTTTTGGTTCAAACTATTAACATACGCTTAAGAAAAAGGTAAAGCTTAATCCTCTGATAATTTCCGGATAATTAATAAAATTTACCACTGACCAGAGAATTCCTTCATGTCTTTCATTTGTGTTCATATAGTATTTGTACAGAGCTAACTGAATGAAAGGGATTTGGAATTGGCAAAATTCAAAATGAGACGGAGATCGAGAGAGGGAAAGAGTGATGAGAAGTGGGTTGAAAGAGATGAGAAAGAAATGGAGGGGCACATAATTATGAAGAGATAATTTAGAGGGGGTGGTGAGAGAGCTGATGTTGGAAGTAGGAACAAAAGGGGTGGAAGAGAAATAAGACGAGATTTTTGGAAACCAGGAGACAGATAACAAGTGGGAAAATTAGAAGGAAATATATGAAAAGTTAAGTAGCAAAAGGGGCTAGGGCCACTCCAAGAAAATCATTTTTTTTTAATTCTCCCATATTGCAATATTCTTATGCGAAAATGGATTTTCATGATACCCTACCATTAGAAATTCAAAAATTGGGTATAAAAGAAATCTACTTATCTTCATATTTTTTTTAAGATATTATTTTCCAGAAAAATTATGTATGGACCTAACCCCTTTTGAAAAAAGTGAATTTTCTTTTTTTAGTTCACTTTTTTTATGGGAATTTCAACTTTTTTATGGTATCATCTTATAGAGCTACTAAAAATCAATTAAGACATAAAAATCAAATTTGATTAAAAATGGACCTAACCCCTTTTAAAAGTGAGCTCTTCATATGTAGGAGAAAGGTGGCACAAAAGAACATGAGTGGGAAAATGATTAAATGGAAAAAAAAAACAGAGTAAGAAATGCTGGAGAATAAAGGGGACAGGAAACATATTGAGCATGATAAACTGGGGCCCGTTTCATCATGAGTTACAAGTACTAGTATGGTAACTACGAATACCAATCATAATCAAGGTTCCCACGGTTATCACAATAATAGCGATGTTTAAATAGCTCAGTGTAATTCATTATGAAACGGACGCCAGAAGAAAGCAGGCACGGGGATCCATGAAGATTTTTATTTTTTTTACTTCTCCAATAATTTTAACAAGAAATTACTCTTTTAGTGGTGAAAGTTATTTTTTTTTAGTATTCATACTCAACCAGTGAAAATGAATACCATCATTGTAATAACCATGATTTGCTCCCCCCCCCTACCTTTTTATCTACTCTTTTCATCTTCCCTTTTAGAATTAGCATAGGTCTATAAGACGCAATACAGTCTATAAGACGCAATACAAACATTGTTTTGTTTTTAAGTGATATCGCTTGTGATATCGATACTTTATAAAGCGCAACGTATCGTCTCAGATTTGCGCTTGCTTGATTCGCTGAATCCTTCGCGTCACGAGCGCGTAACAAAATGAATACATTAATGAATTTTCCAAGTTGACCTTTGTCATTGCGCTGATGTGCGTATTGTCTAATACACGTACAAAACCACAGTTGACGAGGGAGCATCGTACGAAATTAATATTAATGGGGGCTTATTTTAGCTTCTAATGGATTAAACAAAATGGCGGTAGCTTCGGGGGCCTGGGATGAATATACGTTCGGGGCGCAAAACCGAGCTAAACTGTTTGCTTGTAAATTAATTATTTTAGCTTCCTTTCCATTTCCCTCATCTGGCGAAAAGATGGTGTCGGGGGCTGGGGCCATGAAAGACCCCCCTAAAAAAACTTTCACTATTAAGAAAAAAAAAATATATAAAAAGAAAAAAAGGGTGAAATGTAATATTATATAAAGATCTATCACAAAATAAGATTTTGGTAAAAAAATGTCTTCACTGGATTGCAACTTTTTGCCAATTTTGCACGTCGATCTGGCACCCCCACAACTTTTGGCTCATCATGCCATTGATATTCCCTTCCTAGTCATTCCTTTTTCCTTGGCAATAGTTCTAATTTTTTTCTTCTGCTCCCTTATTTATTGGCCAAGGGCTCTTATTTTGGGGGCGAAGTCGCCTGAGCCCCGGGTATATTTTTTTCTGATAGTTACAGATCAACGATATAGCTATAGAGTAGGCCTAATGGGTTTTGAAAAATGAGGGGGCACAATTGACATGGCGTGTGCAACCTAATATCTTCAAAGTCCTGAGCGAGCAAAGCGAGCTAGCAAAAAAAACCAAAAGATTCAACTTTTTTCCCAGAGCGTTTTTCAATGAACATAGCTAGGCCACAATAAAAAGTGATACCACTTCATTTCCATAGTAAACTAGATCTAGTATATTTTTATGAACATCGGCTATCGCATTCCTTACATCAAACTCAAAGAAGGGAACAAATAATTCGATAAAAACCGAGGAAGAAAGCGCGCAGGATTAGGGCCCTGTAACATAAAATTTTAATAATTGATTGTAGGTTGGTAACGATCATATATGTTGATGATTATTGCGTATGATCAATTGTAAAAATCAGTCATTTGATCAATTACTATTGACTGTGTAACGGGCCCTGAATCGTACTTCTGTATTGTGCACTGTATCTATATCGCGTGGCCACCATTATTGGAAACCGGCGTTTATGTTTTCATTCAATGACGATCACTGCGGTGTGGCCAGCAACGAGTCGTAAGCATTGTTTGAATTGGACTTTAAAACTTTTTGTTTATATCTGTATAAGTTTATTTCGTGATTTTGTTGTGGTATTTCAATGCTTTTGAGAATGCACTGTATGAAATATTGAATATTTATAGGAAACCGGTAAATCGTATGTCTTTCTCTTCGACTTTCGTGGCGCCTTTCGCTCTTTCGCGATTGCATTGGCATTGCATGCACTGCCCTGCACTAGCAGTGCCTGTGTAGCACTGTGTCTGAGCTGTACTGTGTGGCCTGAGCTGTGTGTGTGTTGCCTTTTGGTTGACAAGAATAATAGTTTACAGTTTTTACTCTTAAGAATGATTAATGTGGAAAGTGCAAGTGTGACAATTTCCGTGTTTGGTCTGTAAGGTAAGCTACCAAAAATGTGAAATTAGGGCATTAAATTATCGTGAAATTATGATTGAATTACCATTCACTTCGTACTTTACAGCAGGCGGCAATTCAGTCAAACGCACGTTTCCCTTTTCCCACCTCCATTCACGTTTTACAGAAGTATGCACATAAAAATTGAAAAGCGGTTCCTGAAACCATGATTTGGCCAAAATTAGTAGGCCTAGATCTACATGTACCATATTTAAGAGCGTAAAATACATGTATAATATGAGTCACTACATGTATGGTATGTCCTTTTGCTTGCAGTTTTTTTTTCTTCAGCACCGTTGACAACTTTCCACTACCATTGACTTTGCCATATAGTGAGTTATGTCTGGCCTTGTATTCCTGAACGCGTGCATGTAAGCATTAGAAAATAATTGAATCATACTTGAACAACAGTTTCCGGAAGGGAATTTGAATAGAAAGGGGATGGAAAAGGGCCAAAGGCAAACCACATTTTCAAAGACAGTCTTTATTTTCGCAGAACAACAAAATATGGTCAAAATATATAGCTGATCAGTGATTTTGTGCATCTTCCAGCATTTTCCACAGATACCATTTTCAAGTGACTAAATTATTTCCCATGCAAATAATTAGGAGTGTGATCGAAATCTGATATTGAAAAAAAAATAACTGGGCAAAATCTTTATTTTTTGTAGGTATTTGTGTATTAATGGTGGAAGTTTGATGAATTTTAGAAAATATTGTGTTTGTTTGTTTTTTAAATCTATTCAAAATCATTGGAAGATGGAAATCTGATTTTTAGCCATCTTGATGACTAGTCTAACCAACAAGAAATAATGAGGGAGACATGTATCATCGACTCTCTCAGTTGCATGTCACTAATTTGTGCATATTCTGTGAAAAATACATTTAAGTGAAACATAAAAATGTCATATGCAACTTATCTTACATCTGATTTTGATGAAATTTAAATTGTTTGGCTTGTTGGATTTTTCTCTTTTGATTCATATTGATCAACACTTTTCTAGGGTGGACTTGACCTTTCAACTTCAAAGATATTTTAATGTTTTCCAAGTTGATCCCAAACCATCAGATTACAGCTAGCCTGCAGACAGACTCAACCCAAGTTATAACAGTGTAGACTAGATCAATCTGAAATTCTGAGAGTGTAATTTATAAATATTTAATGTTATTTATGTCAGAGAAATTGGGTGAAATATGTGGAGTTATACATGCACATCTAGATTTTAACCATTTTACCATTTGATAGAACTCTGTGAAAGTAATGAAGTTCAATATACATGTATAAATTCATCTGATACATTTTTTCATCAAACCTTTAATAGATTACTACATGTACAATAATACAAAATGATAATATGAAATTAAAAGTGTCTGTGAGGATCAATTTGATGTTTAAGCTCTGAAAAGTAAACCCGTTCCCAAAATTATGTCCTGTTTCACTGATTGGCAAATCATCTGAAAAAAGCAAAGGGGTCAAACTTGTGTTAGACATTCACAAACCCAATTTCCCTTATGGTTTTATAAATATTATTAGATGAGTCTCGATCTAATGTGGACACATTTAATGTGTCCCCCCCATGCTACAACCTCCTATAGTATGGTTATCTAGACAAAACACTTTTTGCCATTTCACTTAATATTCCACCTGGTTCTCCACACATCGTTAGGTCAGGGGAGCGTTTCATGAAAGGACATGATCAGACGACAATTATACGACAATTCCTGCTTCTTCAGACAGTTACCATAGTAACAGTGCCTTGCGGCCAATCAGAATCAAGAAAAATTGTCAGATCTGACAACTTGTCAGACAGAAATATTAATGATACTATCCCCTGTATTGATAATTAATGATAACAACCAATATACATAACATTGAGTTCCTACATGATTAATTCAATTGCCAAATATTTGAACAAATTTGATATTAAAAATGGGTGAAAATATCAAGTTTTTCCTCATGGTGCACTTCTCTGTTAAGAAATGGATCCAGAGTCAGACTTTTATGGGGTGCTAATTTGTCCCCCCCCCACAGAAAAAACTGACAAGCACAAAAATAAAAAAAGGTTACCATTCGAAAATGACCATTTCATCTCCTAAAAGGCTTTTCAAGTAAAAAAACAAAAGATTATCGCTGTATTTTACGGGATGCACAATTAAGGCATTCACCATTGTCTGAATTTCATCTTCCGCCAACCCTTTGGATCCTTGCCTGCTATTAGCTTTACTCCAACTACAGGTGGTGATGTGATAAGTTGGACTGTGGAAAAGGATTTATTTCACATAGCTCAATCATTGCTGATGCGTTCTTGAAACATGAACAGCTTTATAATAGACTATTCAACCACAGTTACCTCTAATGTATTAGTTTAAACAGCTTCCCATTCTTCCATCAATCAGGCAAGAAAGAAGCTAATTAATCCAATGCAAAGCCCTCACTCAGTTAAGATCCTCATTTTTTTAATATCTTCAGAACATAATCCTGTAAAACAAGTATCACCATGGCGGATAACAAGGATTGTGACGATGACAAGATCTACGGCGGCTGTGAAGGGCCTGATGCCATGTACGTCAAACTGGTATCGTCAGACGGTCATGAATTCATTGTGAAGAGAGATCATGCACTCACATCGGGCACCATCAAAGCTATGCTGAGTGGACCAGGTAAGATATAGTCAGGCATGATATTTCTGATTTTTTAAATGATTTTTTTTTTCAGATTTCTGAATTTTTTCATTATAAGATGGCGAAATAATTTGCAGCTTGCTGATTGGTCAAAGCGTACCTCGTGATCATTCGCGAAAAGTGTCTATCCCTGCACGCCCGTGGGACTTTCGCGCACCCAAATTGTCTAACGCACAGTAAGTGCAATTTTAAAAATTTTTGATATTTGATTTAGATCTATTTCATTATTTCTTTCTCATATATAGGCCTACATTGTAGGTCTAAGGTGCTTAATTGCGTTTGAAATTACTTAGCCATCTTATAAAAGGAATAACGCATTTTCCCGTCGTTGTTCAGCGATATGCGATGCACTCGAGGTTTCTTCTTCGCATGCACACTCCACACTCGCCTCTGGCTCATGTGGAGTGCGCATGCTCAGAAGAAACCTCTCGTGCACTGCATACTCGCTAAACAACTCAGCGGAATGCGTTATTCCTATAACATGAAATCCTTTGCCAAAGAACGTTCTACTGCTTTTACTGTAGACTCACCTTAAAAAAAATCACTTCTGATTTCTTTGCTATGCAAGAGCTTGTAACCCAGACCGGGGCGCCTCAGACTTTGACGGTGACTTAGCGACCCTTTATTTACCCAGAGAGATTGTCACTTGGTCTACACCCACTTTGTCTACTATCCCTTTGGTCTGAGACCCTCATGGTCTAATCCTATGCCATCATCAACCTGATCATCTTCTAACCATTTCATCTGCTTGCCACCTCGTCCAAAGAAGCATAATTTCCAGTTTTAAAAGCTCTTCTACAATAAGCATCCATATGTTCTACACATATATGACAGTGTATGAATTGTTAATGAACCAAATTTTCAACTGACGAATGTATAAAATGTTGACAAAGCGGAAATTAGATCACGCGAACATTATAATAAATGACAGCCCATGTTTGTATCGACGACGGTAAGTGATGGACCAAGCGGCATGTAGGTTGAGAGTAGACGAAGTGGGTTAATCCATGATGATTTTTATGATCTGAAAATTAGACCGTCTGCTAGTAGATCCAAGTGAATATTAACCAATCAAAAATATTCACACATCAACATGCCTGTAGAACCTCCCATAGGTACTGTTAGTACTAGTATTCAAGTCCGTGTGTATTAAATACAGTTTAGTCTGCGTGAGTTGATCTTCTCTATAGATATCAATTAATCCTGAAGTCAAAAGGTGGTTTCAAACCGCCTCGAAGTTCGCCAGTTCCAGGTATTCTCTGATCGGGAAATTTACCCCGATCAGAAAATACCAGGTATTTTGGTAATGTGAAAGCAAACTACGCGTAATTTCCCCGAAAGAAAATACCCGCTAAATAGTAGGTACCTGGCGAAATTAGGAGAACTTTCGTGGGGATTTTTCCAAGGTCGCAGGTACTTTGGCAATGTGAAAGCAAATTACGGGAACTTTTATCCCAGCGTGTCGTTGGGCGCGGCGGCGTGGGTGGCTGCTGGGCTAGTGATTTTGAATCTCCCGCCTTGCCTGCTTATCAGACCACACTGCGCATGCTCGTAACTTCGGGAACTTATCCTGAATGATGTGTTTCAGGGCGGTGTGAATGCAGGAATAATTAACGGGTATTTTTTAGCCTTAAAAAGTTCTCGTAATTTAACGGGGATTCTTGTGATCGAGGCGGTTTGAAACCACCTAGAGTGTTTTTCTGACGAGATTTATATGCAAAATATATTTTGATAAATATGACAGATTTCTGTGTCTTGAGTTTAGACTGAACCTTACCTTTGGCTAACTTGATCCATATTTTATTCTAGATTTGTTTTTGTTTGGCAGTCAGTCATAATCGACTCTTTTGCCATTTACTGATGAATTTCCTTTTAATTTATGTTATTTATATATGTAATTTGAATTACATAGGGGGGGGGGCAATGAATGAACAGAGGTGACTTTTGTCAAACTATTTAAGGGTAGCCAAGTTACTCTAAAGCCCGCCGCACACAATCTACATCATTTCGATGCAATTTTTTTGTACAAATCACATTTTCATTAAATTCTGAAATTTCAGAAGTAAAATGATTTTATTTGAAGTTGGTGAATGCTTGGAATACTAACAGTCCTGCTTTGCTGCAAGCCTTATGGTCAGAGTACACATGTACATGTACATTTAGTTCAAATCGCTTGAAGTCACGGCATATGATGACGTCATTACAATGTGGAAATGGATTTGATATCATTCCTACAGAGAGGTTTGAAACAGGCTAGAATTTGGACTTTGAACATTAAAATTTTATAGAGCGCTATTGCAATTTCTTTGAAAATTGGATTGCAATGGATAGTGTAGGAGGCCTATGCTGTTTGCTAGGATTTAGGTTAGGGGGCTTATGGGATACCTGAACATTCTCCATCAAGTTTTGTTAATGTGGAGCGTTGTGGCCCAGTGGATTAGTCTTCGTACTGTGAAACAGGGTCATGGGTTCAAATCCCAGCCATGGCGTAATTTCCTTCAGCAAGAAACTGATCCATAATGTGCTGCACTCAACCCAGGTGAGGTAAATGGATACCGGTAGGAAGTAATTCCTCAAGAAGCTGTGTGCGCTGTGAAAGCCCAGCTTAGCCGGGTAATATGGGAGCGCCTTAAGCACCTAACAAGGTGGATATGTGTGCAATATAAATACCCTATAATATTATTATTTAATGTTATGCTTGCATCAAGAACTACTTTCTTTCCATAAAGGTTTGGTACTGCAGACTCGTTTGTCAATGTTAAATGTTCGTTTGCAACGGAATGTTTTCTCATGTTATTCTTACGCTCACAATTGACTACTGGGCCTGCTCTGTTTATAGATATATTAAGTTTTTCATTATTTTCCTATTTTGCAGGACAATTTGCTGAAAACGAAACAAATGAAGTACATTTCAAAGAGATCCCGTGAGTAACCGAGTATTGACTTTCCTTTCTTATTGTAATATATGTGATTGGTGAAAAGATAATCTTCACTTTATTAATAGCCATATTGAATATTGTGCTTTCCTGGTTGGTTAGGGAATCAGTGTATTTGAATAAACTTTCCTTGATTAATATTGATTTTTGTTATGTCCCTTGTTACACATTCTCTCAATAATTGCATTTGATAGTGAAAGAGTTTGTTTTGAACAATGCAAACTTTGCAAAGTATCTATGCATGACAACATTTTCAAGATAATTCTTCTGCATGGTACTTGAATTAAATTTAGCAAAATATAATTTGAGGTTTTAATTCCATCTGCTGAAAACTTGGGTCAACTGCTCATGAAGCAAACAGTCCATTTCTAATTCTTCCTTGCCAGTTTACTGTGGCTCGGAAGATTCGCTTTTGGACAACACTAACCTCCAGATCAGAGAAAGTTTGTTTTCTACATATTCAAATCCATGAATCTATGTATGTAGAACGTCTTTTCTTTGTGCACATTTCTTGTGGCAAATGATAATTTTGTTGACATTAGATTTCAATCTAATTAGTTCACACTCAGGACATTCCTAATCCTTTATACAGGTATATATTTTAGTTAAACTTCTTTTACATCCCATTCTACTTGAATCTTGTGTTTTCAGATTATCAAAAAGCAGCAATTGCCAGGGAGCAAGTTTTGGGTCTCCTGATCAATTTCTTATTTTTTTAAATTGTCAAGTTGGGACCCTATTGGGAACCTACTGTGGTCTTGCAAGTAGGCCTACATGTGGTTCATGTTTTTTTTAAGGAATAGTGCCATACTGGGAGCTTAAATAGAATCTTATGTTGTGGAAAAGATTTAAAAAAACGATTGCAAGCCTTCAAGTTCTTTTTGTGTTATTTAGGAAGAAGGATAAAAGATCACCTAAAAATGCGGCTCTCCAAATGCCCTAAACATAAAAAATATGGCAATTGAAGTGTTCTGACTGCAAAATGTCCATAATATCCCTATGTGTAGTGCATGTCGCTCTCAGAAAACTTCTTTCATTTTTATCTTATTATTATCTTTTTGTGTGATTCCTAAATTTTACTTCATACACTACTTCTTTGGTAATCAATCTCTGAGGCAGTTTCTTCAGTCATTCATTCCCATGATGAGTACATTTTATCTTTAATGCTACTCTTCATTGTAACCATAAAGGGGAATGAAATCTTTGGAACAATTAGGCTTGTGTTGAAACAGAAAAATCAAAGAATAAGAACAAAGAAAGTTTGAGAAAAATCAGACAAATAGTGAGAAAGTTATGAACATTTGAATATTGCAATCACTATGCTATGGAGATCCTCATATTGGCAATGCGACAAGGATGTGTGATGTCACATGTGAACAACTTTCCCTTTGATGGACTATAAAATACCCTCACAATGTCTCTTTTTGCTTTTTCTTATGGTGATAAAAACTCTTTATCCATTATGTATTCTTTAAAAATCTGTATTGCATGCCAACCTATAGAAAGAGCACATGATCTACTGATACATTGTAGATGTGATAAATAGAAAAATAGAAAATGATATAGAAACATTACAAAGAGATCTATTGAGAAATGAGAGGTAATTTTTTGTGGAGGGGGGGGGTTCCATTTTCTGTCAGGGCCTTTACAATCAGATATCAACTATTACAAACTAGATCGCATGGTTATTCCTAAGGTTTATAGATTGACTTGACTTGTGCCGATGTCATTAAAATTGATTTCCTGTTTTGGTTTGATTTGTTCGTGTGCAATCAGATCCCACGTGTTGTGCAAGGTGTGCATGTACTTCACATACAAGGTACGCTACACCAACAGCTCCACAGAAATCCCAGAATTCCCCATCCAAGCAGAGATTGCCCTGGAACTCCTCATGGCCGCCAACTTCCTGGACTGCTAGGTCAGATGTCACATCTCTCAAGGCGAGCGGACGGACTGGATAGATCAACGAAACAACTACTCTCCTCTGTTAATGAGTTGTTGTGTCAGCATCTATAGGCCTATTACATGGTATATAAATATTTTACAGATTGGCCAAATTAGGATTGATGCAAACAGGTAAATTAAGAGCTGATTATTCGGAGAGTTTAATGTATCACACATTTGCATCTATTTTACATATAATGTAATACTGCAAAGAATTCATGACTCATAAATGCATGGAGTTACATATCATAGGCCAGTTATACTGCAATCCTATAATCCTATATATACTGTGGAATAAGGGGGACTGGTTCACCAATATTTTACATATTTGTATAGTTTTTTATTTAAATGGAGTGATGATATAATAAAAACATATATAAATAATCTGCATTTTTTAGTGGCACCATAAAGTGAAAGTGCCAGCCATTTAGTAAAAGCCTGTTTTGTAAGGCTATCGAGATAATCAGTTGAATTTACAAATTTTGTAAGTGGTTCTGAGTCTAGCATATAAGAATTTCAGCTTTAAAGGGGGGGGGGGGGGAGTGGTAGGTCAGTGGGAAATAATTATATACATGTAGAAGGTCCTGTAATACCATGGGTTCTGTGAAAATATTTGATTATTTGAAATAATCTGAGGTTGATTCATACAAGATAGACTGTATTTCATAGCTTTAAGTCTTGTCAAAGTAGGAGAACATTATAAGAAGTTTTCCAGAGTTTGTGCAGTACATGCAGTGTATGCATGTATGTGATTTACTCCATATTTTGAGAGGTTAAAATGTTCTTGTTTTATTTTCCTATAAAGCTATGTTTACTAAAAAAATAACATCCCATGTGTATTAATCAAACAAACCAGGGATTATGAGTATATTAACTACTTACTGACAGTGATATGTGTACTGTAAACAAATAGTGACACTTTTGAGGGGCAATATAAGCAAATAATATCTGTTGGAGAAGTTGATGAGACAAATTATAACCTCAAAGGTTTAGCTGTCCATCTGGGGCTATGAAGCTGAGCATTGAAAGCCAGAATCTCATTGTGTGTATCTCAGTGATGTATATCTAATTGATTGAAATTTAATGTGATTAATTGCCTTTACGTACGGTATTACATCCAGCTTGTTTTCAAAATATCTATTCATATTAATCTTGAAATAACTTTCCTTGGTCGCCCGGTCTGCATTTTCATATACCGGTACTGCAAAGAGTCTTATAGTAAATTTCATATACGGTCAATGATCAGTTGATAAGAAGACAATCTTTTTTTTGTGAAATTCAAAGTGTCTTGCATTTAGCTAGTCAAAACTACTTACTCATCACTTTTTTTTTATTAGAGATAGAAATATTTTTTCTTCAAAATCAAATGTAAAAATTGCAAACTCTAGAACCCCAAAGATGAACAATCTTGATGTTGGTTTCGCATCGAGATTCTTGCCCAACTTTTCATGTAGCGTAGGTGTGTTAATAGTATTGAAGAATGTACATAATGGTGAACGATGATATACTTGATGTGCATTATTATATTGTATACATTTAATAGAAGAAGTTTGTTATATTTGACATGAAATTCAGAGGTGATCTGTTCAGAAGAATACACAAAGGTAAATCTGTTAAACACTCTCTCATTGCCACAGCGGATCTGTAGTGAAAAATTCTTCCATAGTCCCATGCATGTTAGTTTGTGTGATAAAGCATGCTAAACTGCTCTAAACTGCTTTTATCCATCATGTTTATGGGCTGTATTTGAGCGAACACGGTATTGGTAATGCTACTCTATGCTGTGAAATCAACCGTATCATGTAAAAATAAAAAAGTTTCTCTTAATTTCAAAGTGGTATTTCATGGAGATCTCCAAACAAGAAGGCAGTTTAATATTAAAAGAAAATGGGGCAAAAATGAAGGTAAAGCTGCTATACTATATTTCATATTTGCCATGTCGAGTGACATAAGGGTTACGTGAAGGCCATGATGAAACAGCATAAGCTGGACTAATGCAAGAGTTTTCAGATTTTTTTTTTTTTAGTTTAGGAGCACCAAACTGTAAATTGATGATTCTTTGATACAGCAGGAAAATTGTCGATTAATCCATGTAATTTGTAGCATGGCCACAATATTCTTCTCACAGGCAACCATATAATAGGAGTAATATTGACATGGTCGGTGTTGAAGTAAGAATGTGATATTTATCAATGCATTTTCTTCAAATTGCTTTTTATCGCGAATGACAGGTTGTATTTGTATTTGTATTACTTTCTGTATAGAGGATACATGTATTTATTAGCATTGTTGAAAACCTAACACAATCTTCACATTGAAATCTTTAATATGGCATCGTTTCAGGTACCAAGATTGTTTGTTTATATTCCAAGATCATGCATGCCTTGCGTGTCTACTGTCCTGTACGTGTATTGAGTTATGTGATGTGCTATGATGTGATGTACATGACTCCTGTCAAAGCTAATTTTGAGACGAGTCATCAGGGTCCCGTAAGACAGATCTGGACCTCGTCTTTCAAAGAATTGTGATTGATCCGACTATGGACGGCCAGCAACCTCATTATCTAAAACGCATGAATGTTCAAAACGTTTTCTAGATATGACGTATATGACATGAATTCATTGTTTTCTTGACAATTTGGTGTGTTTGCCTTTGTTTACAAAGGACATTTTGAAAATTTGATGTAGGAAAAAATTATGACACTGATGGATTTCCATTGGGTTACGCTTGATCAGATCAATCGCAACTCTTTGTAAAACGAGGCTCTGAACCTTGTCTTACAAAGAGTTACGATTGATGCAATCAGTCTCAACTATATGGAAATCCATGATCAATATCGTAATTTCTTTTACAGGAATTTTGTATAAGCACATTGGATTTTCAAGGAAAGTATGAATGTATGAATATTCATCATATATGGCAAGTATTTTGAACAAACATACATGGTCATTGTTGACGTTGCTTGCTCTCCATAGTTTTGGATGATTGAATCGATCGCAACTCTTTTTATGACAGGCCTTGATTGGAAGGCTGATTTTTATGCTTTATGACATTGATCTTTATGTGCTGTTAAGCATACATATTGAATATATGATCAATTTCTAACCTTTGTGTTAAAAGCCCCATTTCACAAGATGTAGCCTATAACGTCATGGGTTTTTTTGTCAGGATATGGCGAGGATGCAATCTGAGGTTTTGGTGACCTTTGACCTCTACTGGAAGTGGTTTTCTAGTCTTGTTACTTCCTCCTATTATACACTGTTACATGATACACCCATAATGTATTTTTTCTGTGATATTAAGGTAAATTGGCTCTGCTTTTTCAAGTAAAAGGGGGAAAATCATAGGAATTGAGGAAAAAAAAATACCTCCAGAGAGAACTCCATGTGATTTTTGTTGTTTGAGAATTCTGTGCTTTATTATCAGCTTGGAGCAGTAATGATTTTCTGCTTGGATATTGGACCATGTCAACGTAAAATGTATTTTGTACCTCTTTAGTGTAAAACGTGTGTTGTGTGTTTTTGTGAAGGGAAGAAGGGGTGGGGTTGTGGGGGGGGGGTCAGGGAGGGGGGTAGTAATCCAAACTACATCAGAGATCGAGTCATTGAATGAGATCCAGGCTCTTTTGCACGAAGACATATAATTGATTACATATTGACTACCTTTTTACAACTGTAATTGTTATTTTTTGTACATGGTTTACTTTATAGACTTATAATTACAATTAATTGTAATTGATCATGTCTTTTCTCGATGTGACCGGGCTTTAGTTTGAGCTAAATTCAGGTGCATATCAGATTACAATTACAAATGCAACAGCATGCTCTCGAAGTGATTAGAATATGACATTCTTTGGGCATCGATACTTATTTGATTGAGTAAATAATGAAGGACATACTGTTCATGAATGCATCTGTGCTACTGTACCTATATAGAATCCAGAGTTAGGCTTTATGATGATTTTTTTTTCATGATGCCAGTTTTCTTGTGAAAATCTTTGTTTTTCATCCATATTGTCTCCAGTCTGTGCATGAGGCTACATGTACAGATCTATACACATGAAAAAAAAGTCACATGACCTTTAGGTTCTCTTCAGGCCAACTCTGCATTTACAATACATTGTAGAATGAATAGTAACCTTGGCAGTCTGCCATTACAAGAAGGCAGTCCAGGGGCAAGTATGACAAAGCTAGCAATTGATCTTATAGTTGATTTGTATGATTAATTGAACATCAGTGTTATCAATTGTAAAATTAAAAGAATACCCGCTTTTTAATATGATCCATTGCTAAGCTTTTATTTCATGTGGCTAGGGCTCTCTAACATATAGCTTAGTGATTGATTGTCATGCTAATTTTGACATTTGATCACCGTGATTATTGTGTATAATCTATCATAAAAAGAATCGGCCGCACAGATTTATCACTATTAAAGCACTATTACAGTGCCCAGCTGCGGTTGTTAATGCATCTCTTGTGAAACAATCATTCTGCCAGTGAAAGTGATTTAATCTGTCATGTTCAGACACGTTTATTCATGTCATAACCCGCTGATTAAATGATGCATGCAACCATGCAGAAGGCAGCATTTTCTTCTTGGTTTGCCTCTACCTGACTATACAAAGCCTTCTTTCAGCACATTAAGGCAGACAGATTCTGGGTATTTATATTCATACGAGTTATTGATCATAGTAATTGTAATCAAACTATCTGTAAATTATGATGTTCTTTACTGTACATAATACAAAAAAATATATGAGCTAAATGGTGGTCATATGAATAACAAGATTTTCCTCCTGTTATTTCTCAAGAAAACTAAATATGCTGGATTTTTTTTCTTCAATTTTCAACGAAGATCTGAGGTTTTGAATAGAGTTGTGAGTGAAAGGAAGATTTTTTTTGTAGCCTAGCATTAGTTTTTTTTTTTGCACCTGTGTATGTTTGTGTATTTGTATTTATGCAGAGTGATTGCTGTACCTCTATTATCTGTGTGTCACAGTTTGTCATGTGTCGTTAATGGCTACTCAATAGTGTAAAAGGGTTTTATGCAGTAATTATTGAATATGTAGCCCTTACCGACAGAGGGGGGTTGCTGAATCATGAATCCACCAAGTGGAAGCAATATCGGCAAAATGTTTAAGTCAAATCTTCCATGGTGGAAAGGGGGAGTGAGAGCGGTTCAAACACCTCTTAACTTTGCAAATTATATCCAGCTCTTGCTATTTTAAGTATTACTGTATATTGAAGAAAAAAAATGCCCCAGCATCCCCCCTACTCTACTTGTTGCTAGGGAAGATGTTTTGAAGACACCACCCTAGCAACAAGACTCGAACATATATGTCGGGGCACGTTTTTTTAATACTTCTAATAAAGAAAAAGAATTGGGAAATCATTTCCAGCTGTTTGATCAAGTAACTTACAGTGTATTGATATTTGACGTATAGCATTGCATTTATACCAAAATAAATCAACACACGTGTTAGTTTTAGTATATTGTTGGAATTTAGCCTATGTGGTATTGCATATTTTCATTTGTATACAGGTACATGTACTAGGCTTGGGATATATTATTTGTAATGAATTATAAATTAGCTATTTTCCAACAAGATGCTTTTGAATTTTATGCAAACATATAATTGACGATAGGTAACATAGTTTTGCATGAAAGTAGCCGATAATAATCATTTCAGTTTCCCCTAGTAATTGCTTATGTGCTAGTCAATGATAATATGATGTCAATATGTATTCCAGTGCACTATGTTGTATACAGATGAATTGAAAAATATTACTTTTGACTTGTTTTCCCCTCTTATTTTTTTATTTTGTTGTAACACATGTTCATTTCATTGTGGTGATTTGTGATATGGTTCTTTTAAGTTATTTTGTAATGCAATAATAAAAATTGTTTCTAGACTTTTCCCCTTTCAATTCCTTCATCATGCTGTACTTTTCTTGTTGTGCACACTTAATAATAATAATAATACTAATAATAGGAATTTATATAGCGCCATCTATCTAGAAATATTCTATTCCAAGGCGCGTTGTTATTATTATCCCGGCTTTAGCTCGAGCTGCCTTTCAGCGCTCATGCATTCAAGGAATTAATCCAGCCAGGTACCCATTCACCTCACCTGGGTAGAGTGCAGCACAATGTGGATTAATTTCTTGAAGGAAATTACGCCATGGCTGGGATTCGAACCCACGACCAAAGTCAGAAGACTTATCCACTGGGCCACAACGCTCCACACTCCACTTGTACTTCTATCAACACTAAACTATACATACACACCTGCCAACCTCTGAGAAGGAAAAATTATATTCTGTGATAAAATAAAAACTACTTCCCCCAAAAAAAGTGTATTACATAATAATAATTATTTTTCAAAAGTTACAAAAGCTTCTTATTTCATAATATGTGTGGTTCACCCGCTCATCTCGGCGCTCAAGCTGCATGCAAGCTAAAATGCGCACTGCTCTTGCAGATGAAAAAAACAACATTTAAACATGTGTATATATCTCCCCCCGGTTTTCACAAAATGATTGGGAAAAAAAAGTTACCTGAAATTACATTGATCTAATAACCATATTTGTGTAAGTTTCATGAAATAGAGACATATAGATATGATTTTTTTCAATAAAGTACAATTTTATTGAAAAAAATAAAATCAATAAAGTATGATTTTATTGAAAAAAAAATCATCTCTATATGTCTCTATTTCATGAAACTTACACAAATATGATTATTAGACCAACCTTTTTTTATTAAATACGCCAAAAACATACTGGTTGGCAGGTCTGTACATGTATATCATGATTTTATTGTGGTTTTATCATCACAGACACTAATGAAGCTATATTCTTTCAGTGTGTGGTAATAAATTAACAATGCATCATTAAGCAAAGTACAAAGCATTACGCCATTCATATACATCAGCTATCTGCAAAAACCTTGAATATGTATTTAATGCTGCTAATGATGCATACGAATGTGGTTTCGTGAATTTCCAGTATTTTGCCGCCTCATGTTTAATGCTTATTCTGCGGCTTTTTCTGGATAACACTAGACAAAATGTTGCAATATTCTCGGAATTACTGACAATTTCTTGATATTACCATGATATCACTTGTCATATATATAGACCATACCACAAGTGTTGTGGCTTTTTGTAGAAAGAAAATATGCTCTCCTTTTATTGTTAGGAAATCATTTATTTTCTGACATACAGAAGCCGACACTCTACTTTTGTAGATGACAATTGTTGGCCTTATACATGTTTACAAAAACACTATAAATCCCTAGTTGCTTGAAGATCGGACAGTACATAGAGCGCGCAATGAATTGCTTGGGAAGAGCACCCCACAGCGTTGAGTAAGTAAACCTTTTCCAGCCTTCGCGTATTGCCATTTTTGGTTGTGTACAAAACATACAAGGGGAAATAGAGGAGGGGTTGAGGGATAGATGATTTTTATATGTTCAGATTTTTTTCTTCAAATTTTTTCTTTTTAAATTAGAGATGAATATATTTCAAGAGGTTTCTGGGAAAGAAAAAGAATTATCCACTTGTTGCCCCCTCCCAAATCCCCCTTCTCATTTTCCCCATATGTTTTATATGCATCAGCGTGCCAATGTGCGATTGTTTACTAACTCAACACTAGTGGGCGCCCTTCGCCATGAGCATTAACCAAGCATTTAAAAAAATCACCCAAGAGTCCGATGTTCACCTTGTATCTTTGGCGGTACAAAAGGCAAGACCACATTGGTCAGATCATGCTAAGAGGATGCGCACTACTGTGTATTAATGAGATTGCATGTTGCTTATCACGTACACGCTGGCATCTAAGTGCGACTAAGTCATACTTAAATCTTTGTGAAACGCCCCCTGATGGAGAAAGACCCACTGTGAGACCAACCCTCATTCTTTCAACCTTAACATCTCTTCTGCTTTTCTCACTGCCTATGACCCATATAAAGGCCACCGCACACCTTACGACTGTTCGTGATCCGATTTTGGAACAAATCGCATTTTTCTCATTTTCTGAAAAGGTGAATGGAACATTTTATTTGAGGTTAAAATTAATTGAAAGAATACTTAAACAGAATCCAAGCCTTTATTTTAGAGTAAAGGCCCAATTAGTTTCAAATCGTAGCCAATCGTACGACTACTATGACGTCATTACGACTAGATGTTAAATTCGCTTTTATTCGAAGGATGATAGCACAGTCACAGATTTGAACACAGGTATTCGTATGATGATTTAGAACATTACTCAGTAAGATATTCCAAGTCTCAATATTAGCATCAAAGTCTACTACATTTTTTCTGAAATCGGGTCGCAGACTGATCGTAAGGTGTGCAGTCGCCTTATGACATACACAAACAGACATAAGACTGATTCTAGTTTACAGTTTATTTCCTCTCTTTGTAAAATGATCAACTATTTGTAATGTAAACATGAGATAGGCCTATTCAATTTAATACATGTAAAATTTGGCAAATTGTAACCTTTTGAAAAAGAGAGAAAGGGAAAAGGAAAATATAAAAAAAAGAAAGAGATATTATTGATAGTTTAAGAAGGAAAGAAAGAATGAAAATATTAACAAACATACATTTATGACCAAACGTGGATCTCTTTATTTCATTTCTTTCAACAATTGTTGAAATACATTTTTACATATTAGATGAAGTAGATGGATACATATAATCAGGGTTGTCAAAATAAAGTATTTATGGATATTGCAGAGGAACAGCTCAGCTTTTGAAATTATTTATACTACATGTAATGGAAAAATATCTCTTAAAAAATGTTTGATCCACGCTTGACACATGCAATGGCAAGCCTGTAACATGAGATTAAATTCCCCAGAGGAAAGGTGGTTTAACTTGTTTAACTTTGCTCTTTTTATTCAATCAATTTCCAGCCAGGATTAGCTCTTTCAAAGAAAAAACAAAACATAGTATGCACTATTCATAAAACAATGACAAACGGTTTTGTGCTGACAGAGTTCTTAAAGAACATTGATGTACAGGCCACCGGACAAATTAAATTAAAGGTGACACAACATTTGCTCCAGCGACATTTGCTCTGGTCAAAATATCTCAAGTGGGCACAGTTTGTAGGATTGTAATAAATAGTTTTTGGTTCAGAAAAATGTAAAGATAAGGATTTAGGTTTGAGTTTTTTGAGGTTAGGTTTTATGCGTGCAGATTTTCCATTGGAGCAATTGTAGCCAGAGCAAATGTCATAGAACAAAATAAACATGCTTTACATCAATCTATTAATGGCAAGATATTAAAATATTTTCTATGGCAAACAAAATTCCCAGTGTCCAGCCTTGAAAAATGACAAAATATCAACATGATCAGCTATATAGTGTATTAAAAAAGGGAAGAGCGTGCTCACTGTATATCAAGTTAACGGTAGTCCCGGGGGGGGGGGGGGGGGGAGGGAGGATCCAGGATTTCATAATGGAAGTGGGCACAGAAAATGGATCCATTCTGCTTGGCAATGAATTTTTCCAGGCATCAAAAAAGGTTAACATTCCTAACATGCTTTCAATTTCCATCTAAAAAGATCTGACCTGCAAAATAACTTCAGTCCCTTGTTTAATCAATTCTTCCTCGTTTTACAAACTGGCAGCTAAGCGGACTGCTCGAATAGGTCATTCGGAGATAAGCTCTTCTGAATGATTATTTCATAATTTAAGATACTTATTGTTTTTCATGAGATATAATTTTACTACCTTCTGATAGAACTTGTTTCTAATTCTCAACATTTAGGTTAAACGTGTGTGAATTGCAGGGAGGGAAGGCTTTAAAACTTTTTTTTTCAACAGTCAATGCAAGAAAACAAATCCAAATCAAAGATGTCCAATATATCTTCCACAAAGTTAAAGATTTATCAATTGCTTAAAACATTCAGGATGGGGGGGGGGGGGAAATTTGTGACTTTTTTAATAAGAAATATCAATTGAACGCATTTTCTTTTTAAAAATAAAGCAGTTTCAAGCTCTGAAGCTTTGTGAGGTTAACATGTTAGCCAAAGACGTCAAAATATTTTAAAAATCAAGAGTAGAAATGGATTATCTTTAATCAGTTTCAGCCAGTTCATGAACAAAAGGACATAAAACTTGTTTGTTCAGATGATAGGTGAAAAATAATGCATCGATCCCAATACAAATCATGAAAATAGAATGAAAGTAGAACAATTGATATCAATAATATCCATTAATTTCCATTTTTCTTATTCATATCAAAAGATTACCTTACAAATGAAAAAAACATTAAAGATCAATCTTTTTAATATCCATCTCTTTCTCAAGATATGATTTTGTTTCTAACAACAATTCTTATTGAGTACCAAAGTGTAACGTCACAATATCATGACAATAAACCTGCTGGTTCTAAACTGAGTTGCAGCTGCACGATTGTCTATACACATTTGTATTTGCAAAGATGGTGATGTGTTTTGTCCCTGGTTGTTACCATCATTTTGAGAGTCATAACTGGGTGGCGTTTCATAAAGCTGTTTGTAAGTTAAGAGCGACTTTAAGAATGACTGGCGATCATTTCTTGTGGTAAATGGTATAATACATTGTAAATTGGCAATGGTTCAGCGCATAAGACCGGGGCGTAAGAAAGGATCACCAGTCTTTCTTACAGTCACTTCTAAGTTACAAAAGCTTTATGAAACGCCTTACATGTAGGGTTCATTTGTTTAGAACCAGGCTGCCATGACACCATGGCATATGACGTCATCGCTTCGGTACTCTATAGGGGAGACCAAGGTAAGTTGAAACATTTTAATTTTTAACGCCTGTAAAGTAAATTTATACAATACTGCCCTCAATTTATTGTTATTAATAATACAACTGTTGTATTATTAATAACAATAAATTGAGGGCAGTATTGCATAAATTTATTTTACAGGCGTTAAAGAAAATTACAATGTTTCAACTAACCCCAATCTCCCCTAACACATACCATAGTTGTCATAAAGAAACATGAAGATGACCTCTGGTTTCTTACTCTATATTTTTACCATTTAAATAATCCATCTTTCCAGTAACTCTTTCATAAATTCACTTTTTTTCTGTCATGAATTAATGAAAGCACCTATTCCAAACTTCATTAAAACTTTGAATTCCAAGTATTCTATGAAAATAAAATATTTCTCTTTTGTCTTCCCAGACTGACAACAGAATAATATGACAATAAAGTATCACATATACAAAATAAATAATCGTTCAGGTTCCCTCAGTATCCAAATGAAAGTTGATTCCTGTGCATGAGCAGTGCTGAACATTATGTTATTAAAATCTTTAAATGTGTAACTTTGATTTTTCTTACAATTGACTTCAAAATCTGCCAGATCACACTTTACACATGACATTATCTGACAATCATTAGTGACAATGGTATACACTTTTCCTTTCATGGGAAGCTCCACAGTATTCATCACTGCACATCAACGTGAATCAATTTGCACTTGAATACCATGGTTCCACTGCATCAAACGTGTCACTTGTTGAGCTGTATGAGATCATCTAGGGTTCCCAGGTAAAGGTTGTGTAGCGCCCTCTCTTGCCAGCTTGTCTGCTTCCTCGTTCCCATACACGTTCCTGTGACCAGGGACATACTCCTGGGAAATATCGGATAATGAATGGATCATGTTAAAACTGAGGTAAAAGTCATACGTTCATATACCAGACATATCAAAGTCTATTGTACATAGAAACATAGAAAAAATAGAAAAGGGCAAACAATACATGCAAAACGGACAAACAATAGCATCAATCTTCACCAGAAGTCACTGTACAGTATACAAATAGCGAATAGGCATGAGTGCGATGGTGCGAGATTTCGCATGAGGGGAAAGAAAGATGCTCTATTCAACGAGGCACTAGCCGAGTTGAATAGAGCGTTTCTTTCACCGAATGCGAAATCTCGCACCATTGCACGAACAAGAATATTCGCTATTTGTGTTGTACAACGCCTCGGAATGTAGCGAAAATATGAAAAAAACAAGAGTTTTTCCCTCCAGTAATCTATGAAAAGGGAGCAAAAATATTGAAAGCGAAAAGCAAAATCCCACAAGCCAGGCCCACAAGCGCACATGATCTTGGACAGCATTGCGCATTTAGCCAGCGGGCTGTACGCGCATTGTCACCTTATTCAATGAAATGGCATTGTGACGTCACCTCCTAAAGCCGTGCAATGGTACATTTTGGACGGTACATTTTGGATGGTACGTCTTGTGTGCAATGGTACGAATGCGTGACATTCAACCTCCCAATTGATCGCGTATAACAAGCTAAGTAGGCGTTGTACAATATCCCATGTGCATATTTGCCATAATGCACATTTTGCAGCACTTGCAGATTTATACATGATGTAGATGAATTATATTTTCATTATTCAAACGCTATCACTGTTCAAAGGGAATGTTTAGTTTAAATTCTATTACTATATTACTAATACTATTCAAAGTATAGTATTAAATTAAGTGATCTGTATAATTGGATCACTGAATGCTTGATTGAGTTTTCAACAATTTTCAAATTCTAGTATTAAATTCCATGAAATAGTCAAACTTATTGTGTCTGATCACAATTTTTCTTTTGCCCAACTTTACTTAAAAAAATGCTCAACCCATATCAAGTTGAGAGCCTACAACTTTTAATGAGGACTAGAACAGAAAACAGATCATTGTCCATATATGTATACAAGGTCTGATGTACTTGCTTTATGGAATTTTCCATAATGTAATAAACTAATAGACTTAGTCTTAAAGGGGTACTCAAGGGTGAAAATGGTGATTTTAAAAGGAAAATCAGATAAACAAAATACTGAAAATTTCATATAGGATTTTGATGAAATTCTCAATGTATTGCTCAGTGAATTTATTGTGATTTTTTTTTGTTTACTCTTGACTATTTATTCATTCATTTTCAGCCTGGGGTACCCCTTAAATGATAAGTTATTGTTATGCTCACCCATTTGATGTCAAGTTTTGTGTTAAGATGATCTAGTTTGATCAGATCTTCTTTATTTAGGACATCAGTCTTCTGTGCTGTTTTCCAGCCATTTCGTTTCCATCTGTGTATCCAATCTGTGACACCTAGAAAATGAAAAAGAGATAATAAAATCCATGTTTTAATGTTCAAAATAGAAATCAGAAATAGAAATCATCTGGAAATCAATTTTGCCCAAATGATCGTGGGCCCGGCAGCCACTGCACAGTGACAAATTGATATTGCTCTATCCCTTAAATTACCGAATGCCAAACAATGTAGCAGTAAGTCCCATCTTTAACATCTATCTTTCTGACACAGCATAAGTGCATTTGTGGGCATGGTTTGTGTGATGGTGAAAATAGGGCAATTCTATGAATAAACCTTGTTGTTTGTTATACCCCTGTTTATTTTTTTAGCTTCACTTCATGAACTCCTTCAGCCTAGTTTAATAATATGAGAGCCCAACAGCTTTTCATATAAACTAGAAAAAAGAAGCAAACCATTTCAAGAAAGGTCTCACATACAGTAGGTCAAACATAAATACTTGAAATGCCCAATAGAAAAAGGAATCACCACACCTTGGTACAAATATTAAGAGAGATTTATCTAAGAAATGTGACTTCCAATTGAAAAAAAAGTATTGTATACAGAAGGAAGAGACAGGTATATATTCTTATCATATGTTATTATATCCACATATAAATCTACAACAACCACACAAAAATAATTATTATCATATGATGAAAGTTATTACATTCAAATTGAAAAAATAGACAGAAACATAAACTGTCTGGGCAGTCATTTAGTCAATGCATACAGTTTTGACTAAAAGTTTGTGAATCCCACCACAAAATGAACTCCTTCAAGCCAAGTGTTAAATGGAGAAAACAACACTATAATGTTCTGCAAACCTGGAGAAACAAACTTTATTGAATGTTATATTTCATCAGCTGACTTCACAATCAAAACTCTAAAACATGGCAGAACTTGAACACTTTAAATGGTTACACTTCGTAATTCCGAAGGTTTGTAACTCCAAAACACGTAAATTGCCTATACCTCGATGTTCGTTAATCCGAAAACGTAAAAGGGTTTGTTAATCCAAACATTTGTGGCGTTATTCCGAAGATTTGATAATCTGAAAACTAAATAAGGTTCAATGTTCCGAAGGTTCGTTAATCCCAAAACGAAATAAGGTTCCTTGTTCCGAAGGTTCGTTAATCCCAAAACGAAATAAGGTTCCTTGTTCCGAAGGTTCATAATTCCAAAAATGAAATAAGGTTCGTTAATCATTTAGTTTTTGGACTAATGAACCTTCGGAATTACGAACCTTCGGAAATACGAACCTTCGGAATATCCGAACCTTCGGAATAACGAAGCTTCAGAATTATGAATGGATGCGCTTTCAATATACTTTCAGGTGGGGTTCATTAACTTTTGAGCACCACTGTATATCTATATAACTGATGACAGTACAGAAATGTTGGTGATACTTACAGTTGATAGTATATTTGCTGTCGGTATACAATGTCACTTTCCTCCTTTGATGGTGTTCATTGACTTGTTCAAGTGCCCTCAATGCTGCCTGTATTTCAACAGAAATAAGAAACATTATTTCAACATTTAACAACAACAAAAACATTTTTGAAAAGAAGAAAATTAAATACAAAGTTCAAAATCTGTACATAAACATATTTAAAAGTCAACAACAAAAGGAAAAAAAAATGAAAGGCAAGAAGAGACCTAGCTAACATAAATATATGTGTTTTAGCATAGTCAACCAGTTTCCAATGGGTTTATGCACTTCAATCGCAAATCAACAAGAAACTCAATACAACAAATGAAGGTAGGCGAAGCAAAAGAGAAAAGACAAAGAGGACAAAAATTGAAGAAAGAGTTAAAGAGAAAAAAGAAGGTAGGAAGAAACACAAAGAAAGAAAGAATTAAAAAAATAAAGAAAGAAAGAAAGAAGAAAGAAAGAAAAAAAAAGAAAGAAAGAAAGAAGGAAGAAAGAAAGAAAAAAAAGAAAGAAAAGAAATTGAGAAAAGAGAGGGCATTGAAAGATACAAGAGGTGAATTAGAGAGAAAGAGAGCAGAACAGAGATAGATTGAGGGGAAAAATGGAGAGAAGGAAATGAAGAGAGGCTGAAAAGAGAGAATGAGAGTATTTATTCCCATTACAAGGAGCAGGTCATTTAAATTTTGAAAACTGGTGTTATTTTACACCCAGAAAATATTGCAATTAGAAACACCTGTATTAAGTACCTAATAAATGTTCTGCATTTACAATATTGAAATCATCAATTGAATTTCTTACCGTAAGCTCTGCCCTCTGATTGGTCTGTTTGCCTTCTAGTCTAGCACTGAGATTGAGCGGATGATCATCCCCCCAGTACACCCCAAGACCAGCCTTTGCTCCATGACGTCCATTATGGGTACATGCTCCATCTGTATACACTACCAGATTACCTAATTCATCATCCATAAATGAAAAAAAGAAATTGAAAGTTAAAATGGCAATGATGATGGGTTCTTGTAAAGCGCTGGTATCCGCCTCAGCTGGTCGCTCATGGCGCTTGCTCAAAAATAGGAAATATCTCACAAATTTCAATGTCTTCAAACAGTGCTTAGGATCATCATTCAGTTCAAGTACTGTCCTGGTAATGCTACAATTGAGTTATTCTTGTAATAATGTTGGAGTGGGGAAAATAAAGATCTTCAGGTAAGACTAAAAAATGACAAACAAAACAGATCAAAGTTTTAATTGCTGTTCTTATGTTCTACCAGTCTACTGATTTGGATTGATTTTGAGATCTTTGTTTTCCATCTCAAAAGTTGTTTGGAAGATATTGTTTTGTTTTATTATCAGCAATGAATGTAAAAAGGGGGTAGCCTAGATAGGCAAATGGCTTTTTTGTTACTCCCTCACATCCCATTCATTACGGTACTCTCTTTTTTTTTCATGTTATATTTTGTCAAATTGTACTACTGTCATTGCTGTTTTTACTCTATTGAATTAACTCACTATGTATTGTACCCTGTTTGTAAGAGATGTGAAAGAAATGAATTTTAATTTGAAAGTTGCCAAACACGGAAATAACTTCTAGATTTGTACTTCTTTCATTCCACATTATTATCCTTATAATTTTATTTTCATTCATAGAGATCTTTTCTTCCTATTCTCTGTAACATCTCCACATCCTACCCATCCCTCCCTCTTACTTTTATCTTGCTCTCTCTATCTTGGGAGAATTATCAATCTAATCAACATAAATTATGTGTAATCATAATGCATTCATATCTGTGGAAAACTTAAGATCAAAGTCTGGACAATGAATGATATGAAGTACCTCGTACATGTACATTCATGTTGAAGTTAAAAAAAAAATCCCCTTGTAGGGGAGTGGATGGGGGTAGGCGGTTCTGTATTTCCTGTACTTCTACCCCTCGCCTCTCTGTAGTCTGTACACTACACTCTTAGACATAGCAATTCATCTACCTACCGCTAGAGTCTCCGGAAGTTGGAGCCGATGCTGTGCGTCTCTTCTTTGGTGGCGCTGGATCTAGCGAGTCTACCGAATACAAACGTTTCAGATGAGTACGGGTGGAATACGCCTTGGGACGTTGCTGTGTTTGGGCCGTCGCAGAAAGAGTGGAATAAGACTTGCTGGTCGATGAAGGAACAAATGACGAAGATACCTGCTTGCCCCGCTGAGGATAACCCTTTGATTTAGGTTCAGAGCCACAAGAGCTTGTTGCATTCACAAAGTCCCAAGCCTCCTCCTCTGTCCCAAACTTCTTGTACCTGGCTCCAGAAAACCCTGTGACTTGAAGTTTACAGTCATCCCTGCAAAAAAACAAGTGGAATGCCTCTGGCCGTCTCACCTGCATCACGCGGTTCAATATAGCAGCAGTGCTCACTTTGAATACTACTCTAACTCGCACAAGATGTTCAGTGATACATGGTTACTCTTATTTCCCTTTTTTATGAACTAGACCAATAAACTTACAGAGATATGATGGTTATTCAACAAAACCCAAAATGGCCATGGTCAAGTTCATTGACCTTACATGACCTTTGACCTTGATCATGTGACCTGAAAATCGAACAGGATATTCAGTGATACTTGATTACTCTTATGTACAAGTTTCATGAATCAGATCCATAAACTTTCAAAGTTATGATGGTAATTCAACAGATACACCCAATTCGGCCAAAGTTCATTGACCTTTGACCTTGGTCATGTGACCTGAAACGCGTACAGGATGTTCAGTGATACTTGATTACTCTAATGTCCAAGTTTAATGAACTAGACCAATAAACTTTCAAAGTTATGATGGTAATTCAACAGATACCCCCGATTCGGCCAAAGTTCATTGACCCTAAATGACCTTTGACCTTAATCATGAGACCTGAAACTTGCACAAAATTTTCAGTGATGCTTGATTACTATTATGTCCAAGTTTCATGAATCAGATCCATAAACTTTCAAAGTTATGATGGAAATTCAAGAGATATCCCCAATTCGGCCAAAGTTCATTGACCCTAAATGACCTTTGACCTTGGTCATGTGACGTGAAACTCATGCAGGATGTTCAGTGATACTTGATTAACCTTATGTCCAAGTTTCATGAACTAGGTCCATATATTTTCTAAGTTATGATGACATTTCAAAAACTTAACCTCAGGTTAAGATTTCGATGTTGATTCCTCCAACATGGTCTAAGTTCATTGACCCTAAATGACCTTTGACCTTGGTCATGTGACATGAAACTCTAATAGGATGTTCAGTAATACTTGATTAACCTTATGGCCAAGTTTTATTAACTAGGTCCATATACATTCTAAGTTATGACGTCATTTCAAAAACTTAACCTCAGGTTAAGATTTGATGTTGACGCCGCCGTCGGAAAAGCGGCGCCTATAGTCTCACTTTGCTTCGCAGGTGAGACAAAAAACCATATATGCATATATATATTGTAAAGAAATGGATGAAGAGAACAATGGTAAGCGTAGCTTAAATCAAGGTTCCCCAGAGCTATCTACCCTTTGGAAAAATTGGTGATGCCGAAAAAATGTCTCTGCCGGGAATTGAATCCAGGCCCCCAGCTTTGAACGCTGGTGCCTTAACCACTAGACCACAGAGACGGGTTAGTGGCTAGGGCGACCCTGATCCGATTGACTATCAGATAGATGGTAGGTCATTTTTCTATTGTGTTTGTGATTAAGTTATGATAAATCTCGGTTTCGTTTTTTGTGGGACGCATTGTATATATATATATATTATATATGTCTACTCCTACCTTTGTTCTCTTTATCCATTTCTGTCACACAATATTTAAATAAAAAAGAGTTGCCCTTTAAAAAGGGTAGATAGCTCTGGGGAACCTTGATTTAAGCTATGCCTACCATTGTTCTCTTCATCCATTTCTTTACAATATATATATATATATGTATATATATGTGTGAAGCTTTACATGTACAACAGCTTTTTAGCAACTCTTTTTATTTAAATATTGTAAAGAAATGGATGAAGAGAACAATGGTAAGCGTAGCTTAAATCAAGGTTCCCCAGAGCTATCTACCCTTTGGAAAAATTGGTGATGCCGAAAAAATGTCTCTGCCGGGAATTGAACCCGGGCCCCCAGCTTTGAACGCTGGTGCCTTAACCACTAGACCACAGAGACGGGTTAGTGGCTAGGGCGACCCTGATCCGATTGACTATCAGATAGATTTTCGACACTATACCAATTATATTTTCCTTTGTCGGGTGAAGGTGAGTTTTGAACAATGACAAGCCGCCATGCCTCATTGTTTAAAACTCAGCTTCACCCGACAAAGGAAAATATAATTGGTATAGTGTCGAAAATCTGTCTATCTGATGGTCAATTGGATCGGGATCACCCTAGCCACTAACCCGTCAAAAGACACTTGGCGGGCTGTATCTGGGTTTCAAAAGGAAAACCACATTTTTAAAAAGTTCAATATTTGCTCTGTAATTTGATACCTCAATTACAGAAAATGGTCAAGAAATAACAAAGTTCAGTTTATTTGAAATATGGATCGAATTTCAATAATATCATAAAATGAAGAGGTTTTTCAGGCTAGTGTTCAAACTTACTCGACACTCCGTTTTGTGGACGATCAGCCATGCATTAAGTCTTCTGTTAACCGTGCGATAGCTTCTGTGCGAAACCGGTGAAAACACGTTTATTTAATGAAATTATGGAAATACAAGCATTGTTTTGAGGGAACATAACTAAGGTATCAAATAAAAGATATTGAACTTTTTAGGCATGTGATTTTCTTTTTGAAATTCAGATACCCCCCGCCAAAGTTTTTGGTGTCCTTTCTTTAAATTGTTTTTGGTCACTCATGCGTGAATGAGGAATAATATAAGTCGTATCAGATGAAAAAAGGAGATTCTAAGCTTTACATTGGTAGGTCATTTGTCTATTGTATTTATGATTAAGTTATGATAAATCATCGCTAAATCTTGGTTTCATTTTTGTGGGACGCACTGTATATACACTCAGCAAAAAAAGTTCTTGGACACTTATAAAACAAAAGTTAAAATATTCCATATAAATATTTGATTAAAGGCAAATTATTGTATGTCAACATGACCAGACAATACTCCTCTTCCAGTATGACATGACATTTTCATGTCAACAGTCATGCATGGGTGGTTAAAATTTGCACTTTAAACCATAGCAATGTCAGTAAAAGAAAATTGCAAGAAATGGATCAGTCAGTGCATGGCTGGTTACAGGCATTAAACATATTTTATTATCATTGTGTCATGATTACGGTAAATGCTCTCAGATTAAAAACAAAACCTCTAATTCCAGATGCACTAAGTATGATAATAAGTATGTGGTAAACTTCATGTTTTGTTTGCTTCTAACTAATATTTTTGTCAAAAGTTTTGGAGTTGTAGAGTATAGGATTTGGGGAAACCAACGGGTAAATTAACGGTTTACCCATGACTTATGTACAATGAACAATACAAGAAAAAACAGTGGGGCAATAGTATTGATTCCCCCAACATGATCTACGTTTATTGACCCTAAATGACTTTTGACCTTGGTCATGTGACCTGAAACTCATGAATAAATATTCATTAGGTTGGCTGATGATGTCACATATACATCCCCACTTTGTTTTTTTATGTTATTACATACAATCATAATTCTTTAATTATCTTATACTTGTACTGTGTGAATAATAGGTTGCAGCAATAAATACCTAATGCACTAAATCAGTTGTCAATCCCATTTTTCTAGTTCTTGGAGGAAAAATTCTGAATAAACCTGATTTTATATTATAAAATACAAAAGAACAAGAGGGGATGTGACATCAGCCTACCTAATGCATATTCATGACAACTGTTTTCACAAAATATATTGCTAAACTTTTAAATTCAATATTACTAACTTTGTTGTTATCCAATTTTGATGAAATTTTCGGCATTTTGCTCAGCGAATTCTACTCTATTCATTACGCAATAAATACTTTCAGCCAGGACCATCCCTTTAAAAAGAGACAAAAAGTTAATCATTTTGAGGTCATTAATTTTGCAATACAGTAGAGGCACACGGCCAATATTGGAGACTGTCTCCAAAGAGAGGGATTATCTCCAATATCAGAGACTTCTGTGAAGAATTTGGGTATCCAATTTCAGAGACAGTCTCCAGTTTGGGAGACCAATTTTCTTTGTTTACATTTGCTTCAAAAGGATTAACTTGGCGGCAAATAAAAATGTGATAAGCAGATTCCTCATGAGAAATTACCCCTTTTCACCGTCTACTTTAAAAATTCACCGTCTACTTTTGTTTTTATAAGGATTTTTGTTGTCATCCACACACAAAACAAATGGGCTTCTGACCTCAGTGGGACAAAAGTTTGGGTGGAAAAAATCATGCTTTTGTTGGTGTTGTTTCTTTTGTTCTTTTGCAAAGCAAGTCTCCAATATGGGAGATTGTCTCCCTTATTGGAGAGAGTCTCCCATATTGGCCGTGCGCCTCTACTGCAATATTCTGACTTTCACTTCACTCGCATCATTCAAGAGTATTTTGACATTCACAATATTTTCTCACTTTGCATGCTAACGTTAGCTTTGCCTTTGTTTGGCAAATCGACAAATCCGACTGTTTGACTTGCAAAATTTGATTTAAATTTTATGAACTTGTTATAACTTGATTGATGTCTTGAAATAATCTATTTGTTCATTTCATCAGATCATTGATATTCATGATATTAATAATATAGGCCTAGTTTCAATTAAAATTTCGAAAAAATGTAACAAGCTACAAGCAATGACAAGTACAACTTGTTGCAGATTAACATAGATCTAGGTTTTTGCCATAATCCTGAACTGAAGCAATGACAGTCAGTACCCCAGCCTAATCAGGTTGATTTCCATCATATTTTACTATGGATGGGACAATACATTACCAGGTTGGAAAAACTCCAGTCTGTCGACCCCTTCCAACAGCATAGAAAAAACGCCCCATGCTTCGCACATGAAGGTATCCTAGTAAAAAGACCTCACGGATCATCAATATTAATTAGATTGGCTAATACATGGTAATTTAAAATCTTTTCTGATTAAAATTAGGACCGACAGTGAATAGTACATTTGCAGGTCGTTCAACTCGGCAACAATTTGTTATAATTTTCCAAGACTTAGACATTTAATATACAAAAATAAAAACAAATGACGCAACCCCCCCCAAAAAAAAAATACAGGTGCCCAAAATACACCATTTAGAATATCAAAAAATATAAAAATTCAAAATGTAATATATTCATAGAGAATTATTTGTAAGATAAACTTTAAGCAATAAATTGTTGTACTTATCGAAAGAAATAAAAATAAACGACTTGAGAGGGCCATATTTGCCAATTTGAAGGGTGAAAAATTCACTGATCATGATAGTCTCTCACTCGGTCTTTTTCCGAGTACCGTCATTGTAAGTCGCTGTGATCCCTGCAAGATATATTTAAATCTCGTTATACAAGTTTCCCCCAATAAGTTATGGTCCAAAACATTGTTAGATACTTTGATATACTCTTTGAAAGAATTAATAAATGAAAAAGGAGTGCGATAATTGTTGATGAAAGAAGATGAACGTGGATGTTAGTGGGGGTTTCAACGTTGATCGCATATAATTTCCACAGTGCACTCCAACTACCGTACCGTACGTTCGGTTCGCTCCCCAATGCAATGCAATGTGCAATGGCAGGTGCCGCAAAAAAACGGGCTGCCCCCTTAATTAAATGATGTTGGGTTTGGTTGGTTTATATATTAGTTCACACGATGGGCGCAAAATTAGCGTTGTTTGTCTTATATGACTGAGAATATTAACTTACTGTTTATGTAGGAATCAATAACAAGCACTCAAGTAGGCAAATTTGATTTGACATGTTTGAGCTGACCGAACTTGTGGAGTTGAGGCCTCGGGGCCCGGCTCGAGAGTCGAGTCTCAACTTGAGCCTGAGGTGGAAAATTGTGAAAACAATGAATGAATGAGCATGATCGTGACTGCACTGTTTTGTTGAATGATGATCTGATGACTTTAACTTTTACTCTTTGTCTGATAATTGATATAGGCCTAGGCCTACAGACTTCGCGTAGCAAAGTATTTGTTATTATGGGCCAATATAATTATAAATAAAAAACAAGTGAAGTGGGATTGCCATTTGGAAATAAAATCATGGGGGACAGAAATTAAGGGGGGGCTCAGCCCTTGGCCGGGGAGATGAAATGAAACTGAAAGCAGCCACGAAAGTCTATCTTTTTTTAAAAAGCATCAGCAAATCTCCATTTTAATTCACTGCAATCTAAAAAAAATCAAATTTAATGGCATTTAAAATCAAAATCTAATTTTTTATCAAGGCTTGGCTTTTGGTCTAATGTTGTTTAAAGAGAAATGCCAGTAGTTGCAGTAAACACTGATTTAATGAAGTCTGTAAAACCAGGCTTAATTGTCAGTATATCATCGAGGATGTAGATCTGGTACAGTTTACATAAACTGAACTTTGTGAAATCTTGAAATCTACGCTGAAAAATGTTCACACTGAAGATCGCAAACACAGAAAGGAACATGTGGGACAGTGTATTATTATTGTTGGAATAAAGACCCGACGGAAGTGACCGAATCCGTGCTTATTTCTCAGCAATTACACAATTTTTTTCCAGAATCCTTCGGCACATATTTTTTATTCATACAAGAATACAACCAGACACTTGGGTGGTCATTATATTAGATTCTGTAAAAAGTCATTTTGAGATCGTTACCAATACTGGAATTTATCTTTAATGTGCTGGTTGTGGAAATAAGCCCCTGGCCCTGAAAAAAAGGCAAGACAAATTGATCTCGTTTCCTGATGATGATGAGATTGTTTTTTAAAGAAGCGTAATATGCCCTGGCCATGCAGCAGGGCAGGCTACAGTAGGTCGGCTGACTAAGTTAATAAAAAGCTTTGTGATTTAACATTCGATTTGCTCTACTATTTCATATTTTTTGCAAGTTTGATTATTATCTAGTTAAAGTAATGTTTTGTTTATGTTTTAGCATGACATCTTGACAAGATGGCGGTGTTTCATGCCGGTGCCAAGGTGATCAAGCCTCATGGCGAAGTTGCAGATGCATTTGAACTGACAGTATCACAGGTAGGAAAAGTGTAATTTTTTTCATTTGGGAGACTAACACTAGACAAGGATATGTCCTGGATTTCAAAAGTTTTTTTTTGGGGGGGGATTTGTGACTTTAATCATTCAATTTTATCAAATATTTTATATTTAAAATGATCTTTTTCACTAAACTGGTCCTGTAAGTTTTACATTTACAATTCTCAACATTATGCTGTATAAAATCTAATTTCCTCCACACATTTAATCTGTCCTTTCTAATTCTTTGTAGCCAGTTTCCATGGCTATTGAAGATTCGCTTATGGACAAAATCAAACAAAAGCACAGAGAATTAGATTCATTTATTTATGCAGATGCCGATATCATCTTGTAAAATGATTTTCTGTGCACAGCAGCTAGAAATTTGGCCATCTATCATTAAGAGGGAAAAAATTACACAGGGGGCCTGGGGGCAAATGAGCCACCAAAATGCTCAAAAGAGAAACCAGAAAAAGCTCTGGAGATCCCTGTTCACCTCAATGTTAAATCTTATCCAATGTTTTGCAGATTTAGATAGTAAGGTGTGAAAAGTACACTCTGATGTTAAATTTTTCTGCCTGTAATGTAATGATTGATTTAGTGAAAAAGTTAAACCTTTCAACTTCAATTCATCTGAATTATTTTTGTCTATATTGTGGAGCAAGGTTTTTTACGTGAATTATGTTTTTTGAATGAAATTTCAAAATGTGATGAAGCTCTGTGTTGATTCCATTGAAATGTATGTTTAGGAGGTAACACCAGCTTCTTTTTTAGGGTAAGTTTATCATTGGGGGAGCGTTTCATCAGCATTTTTCATCCGACAAGTTGTCAGATCTGATAGGTTTCCTTGATTTTGATTGGCTGGCAAGCGCTGTTACTGTGGAAACTGTCAGATAAAACAGTGCTTCATAAAAAAGACTTTATCCAACAAGTTCCATTTCATCCAACAGTTACCATAGTAAATGTGCTTCTCAGCCAATCATATTCAAGGAAAGATGTTGGATCCGACAACTTGTCTGACAGAAATGTTGATGAAATGTTCCTCCGGATGCAGATAAATTGTTTGACAAGTCCTTTTGTGAAATGCGCCCCTGATTCTTGCAGCATCGACTGAGTAATTTTTCAAAGATTTAATTATGTGTTTGTTTTTATTCCTAGGCTCTGATTGAGCTTGAATCCAACTCAGAACTGAAAGGGCAGTTGAGGGAGCTCTTCATCACAGGAGCAAAGGTTAGTGACTGGAGGGGTCTCAGTATATGAGGGCTCACGTAATGGATATGAATGGGTGGTATTTGGGAAGGGAGCGTAGCAAACGGGAAAGACACGGTCTGATGTTTCGGGCTATTTTGCCCCTGAAATGTCCAAAATAGCATCCCTAAAATTGTCACTATACGTGATGTATTTTATTTCTTTTTCATTTTGACCTTCAGGAAATGTAAAACTTTGTTTCATTCCTCACTTAGAAATTGCCATAACATATTGTGGTTTTGCAGAGATTCTCTTAGAATTCAAATATGAACATTGATAAGTGTTTTTTTTTTTTCATAAAATACAAGTATTTGCAAAATAGTGCGCAACATCATTGGTTCCCATTTTGACATACTGGTCACGATGCACAAGTTATTTATGGAACATAAAAATACCACAAGTTCTTTCTTTCCATCAGATTTTGATTAAATTTTCAGTGCAAAGTTTGTCTGATTTTACCCTTTTCAATCAAATCAAAGTTTTTGGGGAGTATACTGCAATATGTTTGTAAATCTCTTTGTAATGTTGTATTCCGTTCCAATGTATCACAGGAGATTGATGTAGGTAACAGCAGGAAAGCCGTCATTGTCCTTGTTCCCGTACCTCTACTCAAAGCTTTCCAGAAGATCCAGGTCAGGCTTGTACGAGAGCTGGAGAAGAAGTTCAGCGGCAAGCACGTGCTCTTCATTGCTCAGGTAAACATACCTCACAGGTACTTATATTTTTATGCTTTAGCGCACTGTAGGTGGTTGCTGGAGGTATTGGCCCAATTTCACAAAGGTGGTTTAATTGTAACATGGGACAAAACCATAAACTATGCAGATTTTGTGCACGTAATTATGCTTATTTCAAGTTCAGGTTTTTTAAGAAAAGTCCAGTTAAAAGTGCACGCTGTTCATCCGGCCATCCCATTTTCACCGAGATCAATATTTGATGACTTTAGAAGGAAGGTATTCAATAAACCTCCGATAAGGCAACATTACCAATCCGTTATTAATTTTTGTTTATTAAATATTTATTGAAATATAATAAATATAACACAGAATTACAAAAAAGTCAAGAGAAGCACGATCATACATAAGCAATGAACATATTCATAGTGCATAAAGAGTATAGACAGAGAAAGTTAAAAGAATCAAATCTTCAATAAATGAAAATGAGCAGATAGTTAACCTTTCATTTTAGCGATGTTTTATGCAGTTTCTGTTACTTATTCATTTTAGCTTGGGAAATGGAATTATGAATATCAAGTATTGTTTTCAATGCGAGCTAAAGGTAGAAGCTACCACTTAATTTTGTTCTCTCCTCTGATTTCCATAATGCACCTCAATCTTTTCTCAGTTTCTTATTGTTGGGTGTTTATAGATGTTTGAAAGTAAACTAAGTGATAAAACACCCTCTAATAATATATGTATCAGATTATGATTATCAATGCAGTCTATTCTACATTTATAACAACCGACCATATGTTGAATTATTGTCTAAGTTGAAACATTTCAGACTGGAATATGCGAAACGTTACTCACCTCTTCTCAGCTAGAACTTGTGTAAGTCAAACAGATTCATGTGACCCCAAGAGATACACCAGTATCAGTAATGAAATAATAGAATCAGTTGCGTATAAACATCCATTCACAATTCCTCTTTATCTTACGTTTGCAGAGGAGGATCTTGCCGAAGCCAACAAGGAAGTCACGAAACAAGAGCAAGCAGAAGCGCCCTCGTAGCCGAACCTTGACCATGGTCCACGACAACATCCTTGAGGACCTCGTCTTCCCATCAGAGATTGTTGGAAGGCGTACCCACGTCCAGCTTGACGGGAGCAGGAACATCAAGGTTCACCTTGACGTTGGACAGAAGACACAGATCGAACACAAGGTTGGTCCATTCATTTCATTTCCACTTACCAATTTCCAAATCAAACTGATAATCTGAGTCGAGTGATTTTGTTTGTTTTCAGGGTGACTTTTGACACTCTACTGCCTAAATCTGTAACATCGTACAAGCTTTATCACTGCAGCGAATGGGGATTTTTCAGGGCTCTTTGTTATTTTCCAGGTATATTTAACTTCACCAAAATTTTGCTCAGAAAATGCAAATAACAAGTTCACTTTGCATATTCAGGGACCCGTTGCAGAAAGAGTTGCGTTTAAACGCAAGCCAAAAAATCGCAAGTCCCAAATGTGCGCTTTTGATTGGTTGAAAATCAAGTTGCGCAAGATTTTTAGACTTGCGATTGATTGCAACTCTTTCTGCAACGGGCCCCTGGTCTGCAAAATTGCTTTGACTTTGTTCTTTTACCGACCGATTGAGAGTTGACCTAAGCAGACCAGAGAAAAAAATGGCACAGAGGCTTGATGCGGATTTCGCCCCTGGAAGCTAAAAAGGGATCCCTGGAAAATCCTGATTCATTGCATTGTTAAAGTAGACCCATGAAATGACATAGTAATTTTTTTGCCTGAAGCAGACTAAGCATGTTTTTGTTGAATCACCCATAATTATGTAAAAGGAGGTGTCCTTTAAAGATGAATAACAAAATCTATCCATGACTTTATGAATGACTTTGTGAATGTTCTACAAAATTTATCAAAGTGGAACTGGATTTCCTTCTCCGCATAATCATTGCCTGAAATGAACTGTATGATGATGTATTTTTGGTGATGACCAGAAAATGGATCTACATGCGCATGTTAATTTCTGTTCTATTATCATGACCTTTTTCTTGTAGACCGGGACCTACGCTGCCGTGTACAAGAAATTGACTGGAAAGGACGTCACCTTTGAGTTCCCAGAAAACACTCTTTGAGCCAGCTGGCAGAGACAGACTCAAAACACAAACACTCACACACATGGGATCATGATCAGAACACCGTTGCATATGGAATAAAATAAATTCAGGGCAAGAAAGTACGCCAAACAAAAATCCTCTGTTATTCCAAGTTAGTATTGTGTACCTGTCCTGTTTGCCTGAATGATTACTCAGCAGGAGTGGAAAGCAATTTATTAACATTATGGAGAGAGCAAGGGAAGAGAGAGAGAAAGTGAAAGACGTAAAACATCAGTTCTGGAGACTCAAGTCGTGGACAAGTGATTTTCTTGGAAGTTTTTTTTTTCTTATAAAACACAATATTTTCGTATTGCTCATTCTCCCCAATATGTGCTTCGATTCCAATAGCCTTTAGGTCCCAAACCGGAGCAACAAGTGAAAATTACATCACATGAAAACCTTATAAGCTGCAAAATACATCAATGCTGTTGCACTGACCTGAAGATTGGTGATGACAATCTCTGTTTTGGAGGATTGTGATCAGGAAGGTTTTGTTCTCTGAAAAACTGGATGGTATTGGATTACAGATTACGCATGTCTTTGGTCCTTACCAAAACGGGTAATCACAGCCCTCCTGACACAGCATGACATCTCAAGTTTTAGTAAGCATGCCTATTTTCGAAACGTGCTTTATTTGAGTTTTTCATAAAGGGGCTTCCACAATTCCTTATGTGATCACTTGCTCACAATATATATGCACAGAACTGCAACGTTTGTAAGCTCGCACCACCAATTGTGAAATGGGCTTCAGCAAATCACCATGCTAGCAAGCGGTGAATGTGACTACCACTTGCATTGTTGTGCTTTGTACCTTATTTGATTTGTAATTTTCACTGTTTGCTCTGGGTGGTGTATTTGAAAATTAATCTGCTTCCCTGTAAAGAGAGGGAGAGAGATGGGGGGGGGGTAGCCTAAATAGAGAGAAGAGAAGTAAGGCGAGTCTGCATGTGTCAAATCTCTTTCGTTCCCGTGAATCTCTTTGACTTGTGTGAAATTGGACTTGGAAGTGGTAAATGTCACCTTTCACAAAAAGAAAAATTGGTTCCATTTAGGCGACTATTCAAGGGTTGACTTTAACCCTATCTAGGCCGGGGTATTTTGGGAGTTCATATGGCGGGGGGAGGGGGCCTCCCAGGCCCCCCCCCTAAGATCTCGACCGCGCGGTCGCGCCGAAAATTGGCATGCAGGTTGCCTATGACATAATCTACAAGATCGTATAGTATTTTTTTCCATGAGAATCGCTATTATGTGATTATGCTAATTTATGCGTAATTAGTATGCGAAATCATACTTTTTCCTCTAACTCCCTAAATAAAGCTCCAAATGTACTAATTCTTGGTATAGAAACTCTTTGTGGTGTTCTTAGCAAGTGTACATGAAACAAATTGCAATATCAAATCATTTTCTTATGTATTATATTGTTTTTTGCAATTTCTTATGTATTTCCTTGTTTTTTTACCTTTTGTTTTTCATTGTTTTTTCAATGAAATTTGTTGGGGACTCTTCTGTGATCATAAAAAGCATAAAATAATTACATTTAGACCAGTAAAACTAAAAATAATCATGCATTTATGAATTTTGGTTGAAAACACAATTTGCATTGACTTTGTACACGAAATCACGTTTTTGAGCAATTTTTGGTCTGACATGCACTTACATAATGTTGCGTAATTTCGGAACCACATACCCGGGTGACGCAAAATTGGTCTCAAAAGTTGCGCAAGACTTGAAAGTAAAATGTCAGCGAGCGGCGCGATCAAAAAAATTCGCGCGGCGAAAATATTGCACAATTTGTTGAGGGGGGGCCCCCCCGGCCTAGAGAGGGTTAATTATATGCAGACTTGTCTATACCTAGCCAGAAGGGTGAAAGGTTGCTATGTGAGGAAAGGCATTTCATGAGAGAACCAGAAAATAAAAAAGGAATTCAGTACAAAAGATAAGTTGAGATGTGGGGGGGATAGGGTGGAGAGGAAGGATTGTTCGCAAGAGAGAATGTATGTAGGAAGTACAGAGGCATTTACACCTGTGGATTTTTATAGTAGATTTTATATGCAGACTGCGGCGATCTTTTATAAAGCAGGTAACTTATTAGCCTCTTGTTGAGGCCCTGTCGGCTGCTTTCTTAGCGAACAGGGCTAAGCAAGGGATGTAGCTGAGCAGAGCGCTGAGAGACGGGCTCGCGCCAGGCCTTATGCGCTTCACGAATTAGGAAATCCCTCGCTTCGCTCAGGAAGCAGCCGCCAGGGCATCGATAAGAGGCTAGTAAGTTATAGACTGGAACATGTTTTTAGGTACTCTATTAGATACACAGGAATCATTTAGCACAAGGAAAGGTCACCAGTCATATAAGAAACGGTTTTATCAATCTTCTCCCCTCTGACGAAGCTCACCACCATATTATTTGTGTACATAATGAAATTCGAGGCTTCAAATAAAGTTTTGGAGGCAAGCAACATTTTGAAAGCAACAAAAAAACAATAAAAAAATTGTATAATGCGGGTTGATAATCAACTGGTGCAATATGTCTCAGCATGCATGAACAAAAATGTTACTGAGGTTTGTCACATCTTATACTTGATAAGATTTTAAGATGCATCTGTTAGGAACTGTTTGGGCCCCATCTTACCAAGAATTTCAATTGATCCCATCATCGACCACAACAATGGAAAGCCAGCCATGCTAATATCTAACATGCATGTTTGTTCATAATGTTGTCTTGACAATTTGATGTGCTCCGGGGGGGGCACTTACATTGACGAGTGGATACCATGCGCGACCAAAACCACATGTAAAAGGGAAGTCTTTTTCACGATAGGGCACGTTACGTACCTAACGTGATAAGGGTGTCAAAAACACAAAAATAATGAAAAAAGGGTATCTATTTCGCTAGGAAAATTCAGGGTCGAATTTGCGGGGTTGATAAAACAAAATTAAAATGTTTTATAAAGGATGTCCTTTTTGCCCCAACACTTTGTGTTTGGAGTCCAATTTGCGTGAGGTGTAGAAGGTGGGGTCGTACCAAACCAAAAAGGTAAAGCCGACGACCGAAGGACCCGTAACAATAAAACATTCCTGTACTTGTTTAGGGGTTCATTTCAGGGAATATTTGCCAAGAGTATCGTTTTGTTTCCAATACTTGTTAAGGGTAGGGTTTCACACGCCAATACTTGTTAAGGGGTGCATTTTCAGAATATGGAAATTACGTGTTTAGGGTGCTTTTCGAGACCCCATGGTCGCGCATGGTATCCACTCGTGAATGGAAGTGGCCCCCCAGGGATGTGCTCCTCTTTCTTTACAGAATTTTTTGTAGGAAAATCATGACAATGATGGATTTCCATGTAGTTGAGGTTGATCAAAGCAATCACAACTCTTTGTAAGATGGGACTCAGATTTGAAGGACAAGTCCACCCCAACAAAAACTTGAAATGAGAAAAATCATCCTAGCATAACACTGAAATTTCATCAAAATCGGATGTAAAATAAGGAAGTTATGACATTTTAGAGTTCAGCTCAAGTTCACAAAATAGTTACAAGCATATCCTGGCTGGTATGCAAATGAGGAGACTGATGACATCATCCACTCATTTCTTTTGTATTTTATTATATGAAATATGCCAATATTGCTAAGTAAAACCAATTCCTCCCTGAATATGTGGAAATATTGTTTAGTACTATATGGTTCAGTCATGTGGGCCCGTGTTGTCAAATCTGTAAAAAATGAAATAATGTATAATTCAAACAATAAAAAACAAAAAAAAGTGTGTGAGGGACATCATCGATTGTCTCATTTGCATGTCACTGATTTGCGCATATCACCGTTTTGTGAAAAATAAGCGAAACTTTAAAATGTCAGAACTTTCTTATTTTACATCCGATTTTGATGAAATTTTCGGCATTATTCTAGTTTGTTTTTTCTCTATTCAAATCCACATTTTTCTGGGGTGGACTTGACTTTAAGTTAGCTCTGACCCTGAATGGATATATCTCTGATACTCTTCATTGGTCTCCCACTTCACCCCACCCTCTCTCTACTTGCCTTACACATTTTTGAGTTTTTAACATTTTACTGTAAATTATCGCAATCCTCTCAAATTTGCATTTCACTTGTCTACCTCGCCCTTTCCTTTTTTCAGGTTGCTTAAAACATATCATTACACTGTCTCATTCCCTTAATCTCTTTCCTAGCCCCCCCCCCCACGATCTTTCGTAACCTCGGCTACAAGACTTTCAGGGAAAATCTTGTACTGTCATCTTGCAAAGTGATACAGTGAGCAAAACATGGTATCTACCTGAAGAGTGATTTGAATTTGCTGACAAGGTCTGGTATTGGGCACTTTAAGGCTAGTACAGGGGAATCTGCTTAAGTTTAATTTTTGTTGGACCAGTGAAATCTTTTCGATTTAGATGTAAAAAAGAAATGTTTCCTAGGTAATTGGTTATTTACCAGCTAAATGCTGTCCTTCCGAGTTCCTATAAAAAGAAATTTTGCATATTAAGGGCCTCGTTGCATAAAAGCTACCATTATGGTAACTTTGCCATCGAATGGTAACTACCATCATACCGCTGATCAACAGCCAATGAAAATCAAGGATACCATTATGGTAACTCACGCAACAGGGGCCTGGTCTGCAATAATTCTTTGAGTTCTGCGATTATTCGACCTATTGGAGGTTGACTTGTGAATATAGAGCCTACAGTAGGTTTAAGAAATGCCTCCTCCTTTGTAGAACTCTATCAGGGTCCAAGTAACAAAGGTTTGCAAATAAGTTTGGAAATGATAGCTTTTGGAGACGGCATGCGTTGTGGATGAAAAATATGGGAGGTGTTCTTCAACAATCTTAGGCAGTAGAGAAGGCAAAATATTCACATCAGATCGAGCAATAGGGCTAACATGTTAATCACTATTCATCTGGACAATAGAATTATGGTTTATTCAGAGCTGCCAACCTGAAAAAGAACATTCCAGTATTTTTAAAGTTGAAAATCAGTATTTCGGTGAGGAAATCAGTATTTTCAAAAAATACCATAGGACAACACAAAGTTGAAACTTTAGAAATCAGTATTTCCATTAAACTATCAGTATTTTTCTCACTTTTCAGTACTAAATATTGAAAATCAGTACTACTTGGCAGCTCTGTTTATTCTACACTATTATGTCAAATAAACAGTTAATTTGACACAATAGTGTAGAATATCCATAAAATGATAAACCATTTTGTATGTCCGACCCCCATCTTTGTCAAGTTTTACTTCACTTCATAAACTGACCAAGTCATGGTCCATTGAGAACATTACAGACTGTCAAAAGAACAAGAAATCAGAGACAAACAATTTCATGATGGTCCCACATGTAGGGGGTCGGACATACATATCTTATGGAATTGCCCAACAGCCAATTATACTTGCCAACAAATAAAGGTAAAAACATGAAATAATCAATGCTTGTTTCTAAAATTGTAAGAAATAAAAAAAAGAACAAACGACATTCTCCTTTAGGTATCCATAACTTGATTTTGTTTTATTAAAAAATGGTAATGTACAAACTGGACTAAAACTTTACATACAGGCATGATGACCAAGATAAAAATTATACATTACATTTCATACATTTTCCAGACCAAACTATGGATTCAACATGGTCGAAATGTACATATATGAATAGCAGCAAATGGCACTAATTCTGGCTAATTAAAATAAGATGAGTGCGAGTATGCCATCAGTGGTTTGAAAATATATCACACCATAAATGTACAATTAACTAAATTCCATATTCATTGTAAATCAAAATTGTATATTATTTAAATCCAAGAGTAATACATGCCACTGACATGTTCCAACTCAAGTAATTACATTCAATGACATTGATGAATCATTATGTTATGAGCTTCTGTGTGAAATTATGGGCTCTTGCATTTTCAAGACTTGAAACATACCATGTGCACTACCGGTATTTTCTACGCTTCAGTGCCCTGTCACGTCGTTTCGTGTACGCCTTGCAAGTGAGTTACAGATGACTGATTGCAACTCGTACCCAACAAAGTTTTGAGCATGTTGAATATTCAAAACTTTTCTGCGTGCAAATCACACTAGCCTGCGCTTCTGCAGGCAACTACGTGTGAGATACATGCATGGTACTGTCATTGAGGGAGATCTGCTGGTAGCAAAAATAGTTACCCACAAGGCTTGCACGGAACGTTCACTTTGTCTCCACTATGAAAAAATGTTGTCACAACATAATATATTGGGCCTGTTGCAAAAAGAACTTGCATTTGATCACAACTCAAGAAATCAAACACAGGTGTTTGCAATACTTGCATGTCATTGGTTGAAAATGAAATTGTGTTTTAAGTTTTTGAGTTGCGTCTGATAGCAAATTTTTCTGCAGCAAACCTCTGAAAAAGACTCAACGGCCCGCATTCCGATGTCTAGTTTAACTGTGTGCTAAAATTATGGGAAGCCAAAAATGTCAACATCTTGTTTACATTGCAGGTTTCTAATGTTTGCTGTGATCTTCACTTATACTAATATGTTGAAAACATATACCAATATTCATCCTTACCAGACAGTTATGACCTATTTGAGAGTAAAATGAGTTGATACCTTGAACCTCTACTGTAAGAGATTTATGGCACTATTGGCTATCCATAGTTATCCCACAACTTTACACCAGAGTCTAAATTCAACTCGACTCCAGGATACGGGCAAAAGTATCTTACGAAATTGTGAATATGGCTCTGTACACACAAAAATTGGTATAATAATTTATACTTCACAGTAAAAGCTCACAACGCTGAATAACAGTCGAGAAAATCATAATCAATCTGATAATTATAAGTGCAATAATAACAGAAATTACAAATTGGTGTACAAATATCATTATAAAACATAAAACAGTCAGTTTCCACAGTAAATGAGGGGGGGTGTTTAACAAAGATTTTGGTATGACTTAGAGTTGGGCTTAAATGCCTAGTTGGGTGTGGTATAAAAGACATCACCGCATCGGTCAGGTAATGACAACAGGACGGGCACCACTGTGTATTAATCAATATGTTTGCGCGTTCCATACCATTTATGCATCGGCATTTAAGTGCGACTCTGAGTCATACTTCGTGAAACACCCCCCGGCCTGGTCTACCACTCATAATTTCAGTCTTCTTTGCTCCATAACAGAAATTATAAATAGATATACATTTATCCAAATAAAATACAAAATTATCATATTTCATAGTAAATCTGGTCTTCAATTCACATTTTCTGTTCTTGTTGCTCTGAAAGAAAAAAAGCTGATGCGTGAAAAAGGCAAATGACTGGTATGTCTCCATTTCGCAATAATTTACAGATTGTATCTACGCTGTGAAATACGGCAACTAATGCTAGACAAAGCACTTAAAATTCTGAATATTTTAAATTTTCTATACCATTTCATACATATTTAACAAAGTTTTTAACATTATTGAATCTGTAACAAGTCGCCTTCTTGAACCAGGTAGTCTTTGTGCAAAGCCTGATGAAATGAAGCAGACAACAGGTCAAATGTCCATATAATTATCTAATTCTATAGCAGATCAGCTGAATTAATTATGCAAGAGATAAAAGGTGATTTAGTTTGATGATATGCCTCCTTCAGTTTCTATATTACAAGATAAAGCAAAACATGAATTTTCAATAAAAAAAATTTACTGGAATGATGCCATCATAAACCATCATTTAAGCTTTCCTATTTACAAAGTCATTGTGAATCCCCTACAAAACTAAAACACAACCACACACCCACGCACAGAGCTGATACCAAGGTCTAAGGTCAAGTTTAGATTTAGAGTACTTTAGGTCCCCATCTAAGAAAGGTCATGATATACAATACATGTACATTTGTAGGATTCCCATCGAATTAATATGCACAAAATGCTGGCTACCTTTGAAACTGCATGCCAAAATATCACAGACTTGGTCTCAAAAGATACACAATGAATTGAAAGAAGAAAGACCTCGGATACTGCGTTGACTGCATTGATCATCTTGCAGATCGTTCAGAACACTTAAGGATAAAGGCTACACCCTCAAACAGAAATGGCAATGATTAATATCACTAAGCAGTTGGACCATTAAGTACAAAACAGACATCCATTCTCATAAAACCAAACACTTACAATTGGTATTGTGCTTTACAAAGTAGAAACTACTATTACAAGGAATTCTTACAAACAGCTCTTGATCTGGTGTTCCAATACTATTGAAACAAATAATATGCATGTTCTCTGCCGAGGTGGAAAAAGATACATGGTACTCTGGTTTCTCAGCTAATGCTGCATTCTTCTAGTTATTGAGAGAGAATGGAAGTGTATGAATTCTGTAGGCTTTGATCTACATGTTTCAAGAAATCAAGCTATCTATAGTCCGCTGTCTACTCAACAAGCATTCATATCTTCATGTTAATGGTTCAATATCGGTATTGAGCTTGATGATCTCTTGATCTCTCTCCATTGTATCCTTCCTAAGCCAGGAGTGGGCAGCACCGTGTCTGCCAGGGTTTGGCTTAAAAAGGCTTTCATTCATTAAAAAAAAATGACCATACAGTAAAATATGAACCAAATGAATAAAATACCAGGTGGGTGTTTCATAAAGCTGTTCGTAAGATAAGAACGACTGGTGATCCTTTCTTTTGGTAAATGGTATTTACCATAGGCGATGGTTTAGCGCATAAGAAAGGATCACCAGTCGTTCTTAAAGTCACTCTTCACTTACAAACAGCTTCATGAAACGGCCCCCTGATTGTAAACTGAATACAAGCTCTCAGATATTACTAAGCCAGAAACAAATAATTGGTAAAAACTTTCTGCATACTGAGTTGAGAATGGTGGATGTTGGGGGTGGGCCTCAATTCAGGGGATATGACTTGCAGAGATTAGATCCTACTGCATTAAACAACCAGTGTTTTCATGTATGTCATAGATCTTTGAAAGCTAATCAAATCAAAGAGTTTCAGCAGCAGCAACAGCAGCAAGGAACAACTGCATCTTGCTACACATTATGAAATAAGATCCTGAACTTGTAATTTCCAGGGTCAGAGTGTGGTTGCAAAAACCTTGTTAAACAGGTATCTTTGCCATGGTTGTCACCATTGATGATAGAGTTACTGCTGACTGAAAGTTTTGCGTCAGCAACAGCAGCAAGGAACAACCGCATCTTGCTACAGATTACAAGCAGTTTTGGAGCCCGTTTCATAAAACTCGTTATAATAACAACTTTGCAAAAACAGTTAAAAGCTACTGAAATCATTCAATCTCCTTGGCCGACACTAAATTTGTTCTAGATATCGTGCATTTGTTATCATTTAACAAGTCTTTAAGAAACAAGATCCTGACCTTATAATTTCCAGGGTCAGGGTGTGGTTGCACAGACCTTGTTACAACGGGTATCTTTGCCATCAATGGTTACTTACAGGGATACCTTGATTCTGATTGGCTGTTGGACAGGGTTGGCATTAAGTAGTCACCATTGATGAGAGTTACTGTGGATTGAAAGTTTTAGGTAACAGGCCCCAGGAGTGATTCAAAAGAGTGACACAAGTGTTCCAGCCATTGTTGTACCTATCCTCATTGACTTGGAAATCTTCTCTTCTACCACTGAAGGTGACTCTACCTGGACAAATCCCTTGGGACTGCAGAGATTTGGTGGACTTCGGTGAAATTTGAGTTAGAAGAGGTTATTAACACACTATTTTATTTGCATATTCTGGTCAATCTTATCTCTATAGACTAGGGGGTGTTTCACAAAGATTTAATTATGACTCAGAGTCGCACATATAAGTTGAGTTGAGTGCATAATAAAAGGCATGACAGCATTGGTCAGATCATGCCAAGAGGTTGCGCACCACTGCGTATTGATCAATAATATTGCGCATTACATATCATATACGCATCAGCAATTAGGTGGGACTCTAAGTCATACTTAAATCTTTGTGAAACACCCCCCCCCCATATCCTACAAGATCCTCTGAGATAAAATCAGACCGATTCAAGCGGGTGACCAACGACATCTAGGGCTCCTTTTACACTACGGTAGATTCTTGATGGGGGGATCAGAAGGATCCAGTTGGTGGCCGACGCTTGGTTGAGACATTCTTGGCAATCATTCCGTGGCTATTTCCAGAAGATAATAAACATTTAGAAGGCAGCTGGTGTTCATCATGAAATAATCTGCAGGGAAGAAAAATTGAAAGGAGATAATACAAGGCTCGATATTAGTAATAATAATGAACCGCTTTTTATATAGCACTTAATACATCGAAACGACATGTCTAAGCGCTTTACAGATATATTATTACCCCAGTCATCGGATTCAATCAGTCAATCCCGCACACAATGTGTGCGCATCATCCACTCCCTGGGGAGTATTCCAGTCAGTCACAGATGAGGCGCACACAGTACTGCTTTGCTTTGCGGGCCATCAAAAATATGAAATTGATACATGTCTAAGATACGGGACAGTATGTATCTAAAAAATCAGACTTTATAGCCATCAGCGCTTTGGAGTATTTCATCGACATTTTCCATAATCTTTGCTAGCGAAAATTACGTCAATGCCATTTCTAGGACGATTTGATCTACCCACCTCTCTAACTGTTGACTTGATGAAATCTTTCTTGTGTTGTAAGGGATGTTGGGGATAGGTATCGTACACCTTTCTGCATACCATCTTCATCGTAACTTCCTCTAGGTTGGCTCCTTCAAGAATCGTCTTGACCGTCTCTTTGATCTGCTTATCCTGTTAACATAAACATAGTTTGAAAGAATATTTATTCCACATAGAGGGAGCTGTAACATAATGGGCAGTAGCAGAATGATTATGGCTCCTGTTTTTTCTTCCAAAAACTCTTGTGTTTTGTGACGTTTCAAATGATTGAGAAGAAGCCAATTTCAGGACAACAGATACAACTGTATACAATTTAATGATCATGCTAAGTAATAAACCATTCCAAGGCTATTAATCAGTTCAGAGTGAGAAAGGGAAGTAAAAGAATGAAGAGAGGAGTAGCATTTATATTTCAAAGGGGGGGTGTAGATTTATAAGCGGGAAGAAAGGGGTACATTAGGAGAAAATGTGTAATTTGTACATTTCAAAATAAACTGTACATGCACATATTCCACATTTGTTGTGATGTCATTCCACTGCATTAATCCTGAAAGATTAGTCAACAAGAGGACACCAAGCACCATGTATTTATCAGTGATTCTCTTTCAGTGATTACAAACCTCAGTTAAACACTCTAGTTTCCCTGGGTTTTCATAGAAAGATATGGCATCAACTTACTGTAGGTGGAGCATTGGCTTTCTTCATCAGAGGTTCATCATCAGAACTGTTACCACCTGTGTCAAAGAGAGTGTGATTGAAGAAATTCAATAACTTTATCTTATTTCTTTACACACAATACCTCCCAAACCCAAGTAAAAGTGAAATACGGATTATTTCTTTAAATACAATACCAAGTCATTTGCTTACAAATAGACCTCCCAAACCACGTAATTTGGAAAATCAGGATGATTTCACTCAAAAGTGATTACAATTTTGTCAAAATTTAAACTTCATATTTCAATCAGCTTCATAATAAAACAAAGTGGTGTGTGAATAACATCAGCAAATTTCTTATTTGCACATTGCCCATGATACGTTTATAACTTACAATAAAATAAGTTATAAATAAAAAAGGAAAATTTCAAAATTTCATAATATTCCTAAGATTTTGATTAAATTTGTCAGCATAGTGCTTGTTTAATTTTCCACTGAATGTTCTAATGAGCTTTTTGGTTGGGTGGACATGACCTGTAATTAAAAGAATAAAGGAACAATCTAGGTTGTGGGAAATGCAAGGAATATATTCCTAAAATTAGAAAGGAATTACATCTCACCGACATCCTCATGCTTCCTCTTCTTTGGCGTTTTCTTCGGTGATTTGACCGGACTTGATTTCTTGGTCTGCTTTGACGGAGTCTTGGTGGCATTCTTCTTCTTCTTGGGCGACTTGGGTTTTGCTTCTGCTTTCTTTGGCTTCGGAGTCTTGGGTTTCTTCTTCTTTGGTTTAGACTCCTGCAGAGCATTTCATGGAACAATTCAAAGGTGACTTTTGTTATAAGCTACTGAAATCCTTGCATCTGATTGGCTCAGAGCAAATTTATCAGTGATATACCACTGACAAGATGGTTTGTGAAACACTCCCCTTGTATCTAAAGTTAAAGAGTAATCATAAACCAACCAATCAGAGTAGCCATATTTATAATAGAATCAAATTCGTGGATGGATCACCTCACGAGCAGAAAGCCAAAATATCAAACAGCACTGCAGTGTTTTGGAGGCTCATCATGGGTGATTTTGTTGGAAATGTAGCGCAGTCCCCCTTTATACAGCTGACGTACAGATGTTTCACAGCATTTAGATTGAATTACGAACAAATCTATAGACCTTTTGCGTATGACCTCATAGTTTCATAGCGTTTCATGATCAACGTTTCTGCCTAAAAAAATATCTCTAGCAGCTTTTCACTTACCCCTTCTGTCATACTGGTATCACCGCCATCTCCTTCCGCATCACCTTCCGTTCCATCGTCTATCGTGGTATCTCCATCTTCTTCTGCTCCTGTTGATGCATCGCCGCCACCTTTCTTTCCCTTACCCTTTGGCTTCTTAGATTTTGTCTTCTTTGTTCCTTTCGGTTTGCCTCTCTTCCCTAATGGCACAGCAATATGAATTTTGGATTGATAACAATAATGATATTCATAACTATGAATTTATATTACATGAGTTCTGGAGATTTGAATCAGTGATAGGTCAATACGTCATCACACAATCATAGCTACAACAAAATGATAATAAATAAAATCAAGCTTGAACATTATCCGTATGATCATGCTCATTGCTTTGAAATTCAACCCTAACCAGACCAGGCTTTTTGGGGGGCTGTTTCTGGCTTTTTGCTATGCAGTTTCATGTCTAACAAGTCTTATAAATTATTAACAAGTGGAATGCCTCTGGCCGTCTCACCTGCATCACGCGGTTCAATAGCAGCAGTGCTGACTTTGAAAACTACTCTAACTCGCACAAGATGTTCAGTGATACATGGTTACTCTTATGTCCACTTTTTATGAACTAGACCAATAAACTTACAGAGATATGGTATCCAACAAAAAAACCCAACATGGCCAAAGTTCATTGACCTTACATGACCTTTGACCTTGATCATGTGACTTGAAACTCGCACAGGATGTTCAGTGATACTTGATTACTCTTATGTCCAAGATTCATGAATCAGATCCATAAACTTTCAAAGTTATGATGGTAATTCAACAGATACACCCAATTCGGCCAAAGTTCATTGACCTTTGACCTTGGTCATGTGACCTGAAATGCGCACAGGATGTTCAGTGATACTTGATTACTCTAATGTCCAAGTTTAACGAACTAGACCAATAAACTTTCAAAGTTATGATGGTAATTCAACAGATACCCCCATTCGGCCAAAGTTCATTGACCCTAAATGACCTTTGACCTTGGTCATGTGACATGAAACTCTAATAGGATGTTTAGTAATACTTGATTAACCTTATGGCCAAGTTTCATGAACTAGGTCCATATACTTTCTAAGTTATGATGTCATTTCAAAAACTTAACCTCAGGTTAAGATTTGATGTTGACGCCGCCGCCGGAAAAGCGGCGCCTATAGGCTCACTCTGCTATGCAGGTGAGACAAAAATTCTTACTAGTTGAAAGCCGAGTCATGAGGATTAGAGGTTATGCTAAGGTGACAAATACCTTTATGCGCACCGTACAAATTATTTTATACATTCATTGTATACAAATTCTTTGTATGGCAGTTGTAAAGATATTTGTGACCGTAGCATTACTCACCTTTTTGTGGTACAGGTCTACCCGAAGGTTGTGGGTTCATACAAAAATCCATTAATCTCTCCATGATAACATCCTTGAGCCCTTTCTTTTCTACATCAAGAATGGTGCACAACTCTTTTATTCCTTCCATTGTGAATCTAAAGCAAACAGAGAGAAAATGGTTGGTATTAAAATCTTACATTCAAATCTTGGGCAAGTCACAAAGGTTTGCAATATTGAACCTCATTCAAGTTTGACGTTCGACTCCCAAATAACACTGGGAATACCAATGAGCACAGATGCCAACCTGATCAAGAACATTTTGATATTTTAAAGGCTGAAAATCAGTATTTTGGTAAGAAAATATGGATTTTCACAGAAATATGATAGGACTACACATAAACTGAAACTTTAGAAATCAGTAATTTGCATGAAATCACCAGTATTCTTTCTCATTTTTCAGTAATTATTGAAAACAAGTACTACTTGGCAGCTATGAATAAGGGATCAATATAAAAGGTTAAAAAGTCAGTTACAACTCGAGTACAAGAAGAAAATTGCATTAAGATCATCAAAATTTGACTAGTTGACATTAAACCTACTACGGTAACCTAGGACCCCCAAAATAACTCTTTGGAGCATATAACATCGGTTATGAACAGATAAACGGTTGGAAAGTTACTGTAACAGTGTTTAAAACACCTCACTCTTGAAATTGAACTGCTTTGCAAGCTGGAGTGAAAATAACTAGGCTGATATAAAATAATCAATATTCACATTCAAACACAGGTGATAACTTTAATAGTTGAGATTTCATGAAATAAGCAGGCTTTGTCAAAGTCCTTAACCTTCCTTATGTGACAAAGTGCATCATTGTCCTTTTCTCACACATACTCCAACTGTTTTGACTTGCCTTTTATCAAAAGCTCAGATTTCTATTTTTGATTCTACTGTTTGTTCATTCTTGCATTTGCAATAAAAATATATTGAGCAAGTCTTCACTTAATGCCACTTTAGGAATATTAAAACATCGAACCTCTTACAAATTATGATGGCAACATGGAAATATGAACCCCCAATTTGGTTCTCTTCATCTTCCTTCTTAACATTGTGTTTTCAAAAGCTACCTGATGTCTCAAGCATCTTCACAAATAAACTTTAGGAAACACTTTCCACATGAACTAAGTGACTTTGTTGCAATAAAACTGAAGAAAAAGGCAAGTCTGTCATCAATGCTAACAACAACAGTAACATTGATCAACAGCCAATCAAAACCAAGATTTTTAATGCAAAGGATTAGTTGATCTTAATTCTGAAGTTGTAATATGAATTTATTGTTATATTTCTTTTGTTATTCATTTTATATCATTTTGTATCTGTTATTGTATTCTCATTGTATTTCATTATTTTTATGTTGACGGTTGCTTGTTTACAAGTCTTGAAACTTTTTGTTAGCAATCCTGGTATTTCATGCACTACATTATATCAATTATTGTTAATATGAATAGTATCTTAATTAATCACACTGCCAGTGTGACGCTGGTGACTCACTTGCACAAGATGGCCTCTCTCTTGGCGTATTCATTATCTTCTTTCGTGAAGTCGAATCCTGAGAACAGTCTGATATTCTTCTTTGTTTCTCTGTGATCCTGTAAATGTGGGCAGTACAAATTATGCATGATTATAAAATGTTATATAATGTCGACATGGATTCTAATCAACTGATTGGCTGAAATAGATCACATGATCAGTCATTTATTAAAGCTGCCAGGGAAAATTTACTACTGACAGGATCTAATTGCTAATTATATCAACTCGCCATGGGAGAGGGATGGTTTATCAACAAGTGGAATGCCTCTGGCCGTCTCACCTGCATCACGCGGTTCAATATAGCAGCAGTGCTGACTTTGAATACTACTCTAACTCGCACAAGATGTTCAGTGATACATGGTTACTCTTATGTCCACTTTTTATGAACTAGACCAATAAACTTACAGAGATATGATGGTTATTCAACAAACAAGTGGAATGCCTCTGGCCGTCTCACCTGCATCACGCGGTTCAATATAGCAGCAGTGCTGACTTTGAATACTACTCTAACTCGCACAAGATGTTCAGTGATACATGGTTACTTTTATGTCCACTTTTTATGAACGAGACCAATAAACTTACAGAGATATGATGGTTATTCAAAAAAAAAACCCAACATGGCCAAAGTTCATTGACCATACATGACCTTTGACCTTGATCATGTGACCTGAAACTCGCACAGGATGTTCAGTGATACTTGATTACTCTTATGTACAAGTTTCATGAATCATATCCATAAACTTTCAAAGTTATGATGGGAATTCAACAGATATCCCCAATTCGGCCAAAGTTCATTGACCTTTGACCTTGGTCATGTGACCTGAAACGCGCACAGGATGTTCAGTGATATTTGATTACTCATATGTCCAAGTTTAATGAACTAGACTAATAAACTTTCAAAGTTATGATGGTAATTCAACAGATACCCCCGATTCGGCCAAAGTTCATTGACCCTAAATGACCTTTGACCTTAATCATGAGACCTGAAACTTGCACAAAATATTCAGTGATGCTTGATTACTATTATGTCCAAGTTTCATGAATCATATCCATAAACTTTCAAAGTTATGATGGGAATTCAACAGATATCCCCAATTCGGCCAAAGTTCATTGACCCTAAATGACCTTTGACCTTGGTCATGTGACGTGAAACTCATGCAGGATATTCAGTGATACTTGATTAACCTTATGTCCAAGTTTCATGAACTAGGTCCATATATTTTCCAAGTTATGATGACATTTCAAAAACTTAACCTCAGGTTAAGATTTCGATGTTGATTCCTCCAACATGGTCTAAGTTCATTGACCCTAAATGACCTTTGACCTTGGTCATGTGACATGAAACTTTAATAGGATGTTCAGTAATACTTGATTAACCTTATGGCCAAGTTTCATGAACTAGGTCCATATACTTTCTAAGTTATGATGTCATTTCAAAAACTTAACCTCAGGTTAAGATTTGATGTTGACGCCGCCGCCGCCGTCGGAAAAGCGGCGCCTATAGTCTCACTCTGCTTCGCAGGTGAGACAAAAACCGCAACATGGCCAAAGTTCATTGACCTTACATGACCTTTGACCTTGATCATGTGACCTGAAACTCGAACAGGATGTTCAGTGATACTTGATTACTCTTATGTACAAGTTTCATGAATCAGATCCATAAACTTTCAATGTTATGATGGTAATTCAACAGATACACCCAATTCGGCCAAAGTTCATTGACCTTTGACCTTGGTATGTGACCTGAAACGCGCACAGGATGTTCAGTGATACTTGATTACTCTAATGTCCAAGTTTTATGAACTAGACCAATAAACTTTCAAAGTCATGATGGTAATTCAACAGATACCCCCGATTCGGCCAAAGTTCATTGACCCTAAATGACCTTTGACCTTAATCATGAGACCTGAAACTTGCACAAAATGTTCAGTGATGCTTGATTACTATTATGTCCAAGTTTCATAAATCAGATCCATAAACTTTCAAAGTTATGATGGGAATTCAACAGATATCCCCAATTCGGCCAAAGTTCATTGACCCTAAATGACCTTTGACCTTGGTCATGTGACGTGAAACTCATGCAGGATGTTCAGTGATACTTGATTGACCTTATGTCCAAGTTTCATGAACTAGGTCCATATATTTTCTAAGTTATGATGACATTTCAAAAACTTAACCTCAGGTTAAGATTTTGATGTTGATTCCTCCAACATGGTCTAAGTTCATTGACCCTAAATGACCTTTGACCTTGGTCATGTGACATGAAACTCTAATAGGATGTTCAGTAATACTTGATTAACCTTATGGCCAAGTTTTATTAACTAGGTCCATATACTTTCTAAGTTATGACGTCATTTCAAAAACTTAACCTCAGGTTAAGATTTGATGTTGACGCCGCCGCCGCCGGAAAAGCGGCGCCTATATAGACTGTGGGATGGACAAGGAAAATGTCTCTAGTTTTTCATTTCCGTGGGGCGGCAAATACAACCACGGTTCTTGGACATGATAATATGTAAAATATTATGAGTGAATACATGCACAATGTTGCCATCGGTAAATTCTGCTCCTGACCTCAAAATTAAAATAATAATATGCAAAATCGTACCATTGACTCGACTGGAAATTCCGCCATTCACCCCGTGTGTTAAGGACTTCCGTGAACGCGCGCAAGCGTGCACAATGCATGTAACCTCGTTCGCGTTTTATTTTTTTTTATTCGCTGTACATGATATACGTAATATACAGAATATACGATGGCGGATAAGATGTCGTCGTCTTCGTCGTGTTTTGACAGCGAAAATGACGATTTATCACTAGCAAATATATGCTACATGCACGTCTTACCCAAGGAAAGAGGGCCAGTAAATTCCTTTCAAGTAAAGAGCTAAAACAAATTTAAGCCTTTGCTGCATTTGTTGATGTAGACTACCTGGGACTTCAGAATAAAAATAGCTATTCGTGCAGCAGAGAAGTTTGCGATTGACTTGCATGCAACCCGGCCCATCCCAGGGAGCAGTGGCTTAACAGTGCAGGGGGGGGGCAAGCTATCCCCCTGGCGGAGTTCACCGGGAACTTAAAGGGGAAAAAAGAAAAGGGGGAGAATGAAAGGGGAAAAAAGAAAAGGGGGAGAATGAAAGGGGAAAAAAGAAAAGGGGGAGAATGAAAGGGGAAAAAAGAAAAGGGGGAGAATGAAAGGGGAAAAAAGAAAAGGGGGAGAATGAAAGGGGAAAAAAGAAAAGGGGGAGAATGAAAGGGAAAGGGGAAAAAGAGGAACTGGAAAAGGAAAGAAAGAAGAACAGATAGATTGTCATGAAAAGGTGATTTTATTTTTTTAAAACAAGCATGCAAAATCATAAACAAAATCTTTTTTACCGTGGCGTACAGACCAAGAAAAAAAAGGAAAAGGAAAGAGAGAAGGGCGAAAAATATGTTGTACATATCTTCTTTAACATTATGTCAAAATCTAAAATTGTATTTTTGTAGTAAAAATGTCAATTTTTTTGCCCACTCGCATTGTTTTTTTTACCCGATACACCATATCGCCCCTCAAAATGTTGCCTCATGACGCCATTGCCTGCCCCCCCCCCTTTGAGAAGCAAAATACTAAAATTTGTAATGTAAATATGCCATTAAAACAAAGGTGTGCCCCCTCTTTTGAAATTGAAGACCCTTTTTTCGTGTACGAAATATACTTCATTTGTGAGTGAAAACCTTTATTTTTATTTGCTTGTCAATTGGTTGAAAAACTTTTTTTTGGGGGGGGGGGCTGGTCGAAACTTTTCTCTGAAAAATTTGCCCCCTTTTGGAAAATCATGGATCTGCCCCTGATGAGACCGGAAATTTTGTTGCTCTTGTCCCTCCTGCATGGCCACCGACCCTTTACGCTCCTGCCCAGCCCGACCAGCATTGCAGCAAGATCCGAATGGATCAAACTAACGTTATAGATGTAACGCGTTACATCTTGCTCAGAGCCAGGTCAAACATCGTTCGTATCACCAGCATTCCAGCAATCAAGCTATCGAAGGTGAAAAAGATACAGAGGATGATTTTGAGATGGTGATCCTTGTTATAGCGATCTTTGTCCATGCCAAAATTGTTTCACTTTGTGCTTTTGCATTTCATTCTCTACAAAAGTGAAGCAGTACAAGCTTTGATGATTTTTGTATAGGTCTAGATTTCTTAATTGAATTGATACATAATGTGACTCATGTCATGACTTACTTCACCGCCACATTTACAAGCCTATGAATAGAAGACGAAGTAAGTCATGAGTCACATTATTCATCGACTCAATTAAGAAATATAGACCTATACAAAAATCATCAAAGTTTGCACCGCTTCACTTTTGCAGAGAGTGAAATGCAAGAGCACAAAGTGAAAACAAATTACCTTCGATCGCTTGATTGCTCAATGCTGGTGATATACGAACGATGTTTGACCTGGCTCTGGGCAAGATGTAAACGCGGTTTACATCGAACATCTATATTTATTTTGATCCATTCGGATCTTGCTGAAATTCTGGTCGGACGTCGGGCTGGTCTCCCGGGGCCGGGCTGCATGCAAGTCAATCGCAAATTTCTCTGCTGCACGAATAGCTATTTTTATTCTGAAGTCCCAGGTAGTCTACATCAACGAATGCAGCAAAGGCTTAAATTTGTTCTAGCTCTTTACTTGAAAGGAATTTACTGGCCCTCTTTCCTTGGGTAAGACGTGCATTTAGCATATATTTGCTAGTGATAAATCGTCATTTTCGCTGTCAAAACACGACGAAGACGACGACATCTTATCCGCCATCGTATATTCTGTATATTACGTATATCATGTACAGCGAATTAAAAAAAATAAAACGCGAACGAGGTTACATGCATTGTGCACGCTTGCGCGCGTTCACGGAAGTCCTTAACACACGGGGTGAATGGCGGAATTTCCAGTCGAGTCAATGGTACGATTTTGCATATTATTATTTTAATTTTGAGGTCAGGAGCAGAATTTACCGATGGCAACGTTGTGCATGTATTCACTCATAATATTTTACATATTATCTTGTCCAAGAACCGTGGTTGTATTTGCCGCCCCACGGAAAGTCACAATTTTAACGACCATCCCACAGTCTAATAGGCTCACTTTGCTTCGCAGGTGAGACAAAAACAAGGATATCCTTTGAAACTTAAAATACCTTAAGGTTAGGCCTTGGTCTTTCGCAAAGGGCATAGGGTTAGAGCTAGGATTGTACTTTTTGGTTCAGAAAAATGTAAAGATAAGAGTTTATTTTGTCTTGGAGGTTAGGTTTTATGTTAGGCTTAACATGCAGACATCCCATCGGAGCAATTGTCACCTGGGCAAATGTCATGGAACCTTTACTGTAACTGTTCTAAAGGTATCTTGGTTGGTTTTTTGGTTTGGTTTATTTCATTTCAACTCAAATCAATTTTAACAGCAAAAGAAATCATTACAAAGATATAAATGAATATGCAAGTATATACAGTATGACAATGTAGCATATATAAGTAAATATATACAATAGACACAAAACAATATAATCATAATAATAATATTTACGATGAACTAGATAATCTGCAGACTATTCATGTTAAAGAGTTTTGCATATGATTTATTTTATTCATCTTTACTATTTAAATAAATGTTGAGGAAATGGAGGGATCCACTAAAAAGCAGGGCTTGTTGAGTGTGGTTTCTTCATTCTTATTTATCAATGATTTTGATGCTGTGTATTATTACAGAGGAATGTTCACAAAGATTTGAGAGCGGTAATAGTCACACTGAATTGGTCAAATCATGATACTGCATAGTTATCAAGGAGGTTATGTGTTGCATACCATGTGTGTGTTGGCATCTAAACATGACATTTTAAGTCACACTTTAATAACCATTTGTGAAACATTCCTTGGAAAATCAATTGAATCATGTGTGTCGGCTTTTGAACATGACTTTAAGCCATACTTAACTACTGTAAAACATCTTTTGCATTATGTACTTCATGAACACAGATGTATATAGAAAATCATGTCAATTAAAAAAAAATACATCAATATTAACAAAGGTAAAACGAGTATGTTGGTGTGGACATGTGTTAAGGACATCAATCAACATTTGGTGAATCTTCAGAGATCGAAGTGGTCACCACATCAGACACAGTAGCAAGTCCAAACCATTAGGAAATTTTTCATAAATATAAGTAAATCATGACTTTACTAGACCTAAAGTATGACTTAGTTTCGCCAAAGTTCACAACATATTTATTGTCTTTAAATGTGACTGCAACTCCTGTGATTAAATCAAATTGACATTAAAGACAGGGTCTGGCATTTGATAATTTTCAATGCTATTCTGCATAAGTTAATAAAAAAGATTCAATGTGAGTTTCCATATTGATCTAAGTTACAAACAGCTTTATGTATCATTTTCCAGCATGGAACTATTCACTTACCCGAACAAACCTTCCAAACAGGAATTTATGAAGTGGTTTGAGATCTTGTGCCTTTGTCTTCTCTATGAAATGGTGAACTAGAATGAAATCAGAAAAGACAAAACCAACATAATACTCGATTACTTGGTCTGAATAGCAATCGTCATTGCATAAACAACAAAGGTAAATCTAGTGGTTCTCATTTAACCCACAAAATGCATGTGTTCTAAGAATGCACAAAGTCTGTGAGAAAATTCTGCCTTGAAAGCATGTGACATTTATCAACTGAGTACGTGTTCAAGTTTTATTGAATGTTTTACTCGGTAGGCATGTCATATGAGAACACTTATCCCAATATCAAGGGATACTTCAGGCAGACATATCTAAATATACACTGTATTACACATATCATAACACTATCATGTTAAAGCTAAATGACAGTAGTTGCAGTAAAATACTGATTTCATGAGAAAGTCTGTAAAACCAAGGCTAAGTATTACTATATCATTGTGGATCTAGGTCTGGTAGAGTTACATGAACTGAAATTTGTGAAATCATAAAATCTAAGCTGAAAAACGATCACACTGAAGATCACCAATACAGATAGGTGCACATGGGACAGTGTATTATTATTGCTGGAATAAAGACCCGACGGAAGTGCCCGAATCCATGCTTATTTCTCAGCAATTACACAATTTCTTCCAGAATCCTTTGGCACATATTTTTCATTCATACAAACAGACACTTGGGTGGTTATTATATTGGATTCTGTAAAAAAGTCATTTTGAGATCGTTACCACAACTGGAATTTATCATTAAGAAGGGCCAGCTGGGAGAACAGTTTTCGGAACCAAAGTGGCTACCCTGGGTGAAATACACCATCATCCTCATTAAATTATTATTACAGTAAGTAATTCAAATCAGTATAAATGACAGATATATTTTTGATGTTGACATATTTCATACTGCTGATCATCAGATATATTTTGCTAATCAAATGAAATGTTTTTATTATCACATTACTTCTTTTACAGTCAAAGGGTAGATTCTTGGAGCCAAGGCCCCAAAATGAATTATCTTAGAAGTTGGAAAATATTCCTGACCAACATGGGATACCTAATTTTAGGCAAAAAAATACCTAAGTAAGCTAATTTATGACAATACTGACTTGTCAAAACCAATCTGAAACACTGAACTGTATCATCAGCAAACATGCATTGAAAATCAAGTAAAAATAAACAATTAAGAGGCAAATTTAGTTTTCGATAGAAATATTTCATACTGCTGTGAATTGGGTACACTTATTTTTTTCAACTTACAGAACAAAATTTTCAGAATTATAATGGTATTGGTAGTGCACCACAACTTCACAATAATCTTTTTTTTTAGATAAATATAATGCGTTAGGATCACACTTTCTTGAAGATGTACTTTACTGGCACCTCGCTATATGACTGGACAGACTAGTCTAACGCTGAGGACATTAAAGCGGGAATTAAGCAACCCACTCAGAAACGACCTGGCCCAGATAATCTACTAGATTGAAGAGTGCCAACCTAACTCCAACACCATCCAACCTTTCTTGAAGATATACATTACTAAGCAAGCATGGCACCAATTATAAAATACAAGTTGCTCACATTTATTATTACACATACCTATTGGGATGTCTGCGAGTTTGACTCCTTTACCAACAGGGACAACAAACTGCTTCTCCGGAGTCTTGGGCGTTTCTTTCATAACAAGTCGTTCCACCTTCTTTCTGTCTCTCTTTCCAGTCATGATTTGAACAGGTGCTTCGACAGAACCCACTGAATATAAAGAAAATACAAGAACGAAAGAGAAGATTAGATAATGTTATTGTAGTCACATATGAGCCATATACAGATGACTCACAAAGATTGATGTGTGACTTAAACTTAGGTAAAAAAACACAAGCCATTTTGAATGCCCATAATCTGTTCACGAACTAGACTTCTCATCTCCTTTCACAGAAGATTTTGCCACTTTTTAAAATCTGTAATGTGGTCAATACTTTCATCTTTAAAGCTTGTGTATAGTTTTGGTAAATCCACCAAAATGCACCTATCACTATTCCAATTCATTGCTAGCTAATATGAATGGATATGCCCTATAACAGTTATGATGTGGAGGATATGAAATGAAAATGTGTTTTACAGGAAAAATTTTGCGATTTTACATGGAAATTTAACTTGATCGGGTCACCCGATCAAATTAAAATATCTGTGTGTTTTTGTCTTTCAATTAAATCCTATTCCAAATCATGGAATGGGCTGAAACTTTCAAGATATGTTCTCTGTCTGTAACTTTTGGATATCTAATCACTAAATTTATAAGATAAGTGCTTGAATGCCCATTTTTTAAATTTAAAACAAGCATCGCCGAGAGGCGCTATATATCCAAGATTTGAATATTTGAAATTTTCTCAGAGAAGTGCGGTTGGAAAAATATCTAACGGTCTCTTCGCTTCAGTAAGACTGTCATATTAGATGATATTCGATTATCAATTACATTATTGACCCTTTACCAAAGCTATACACAGGCTTTAATACCAAAGGCTAGTTTATTGTAAATCTGAATTATGTTGGATTTGTTTAGGTCTTTTGTAAGCACAAGAAACATTGGATTCATGATGCAGGATGTACATGTAGTGTTTAGCTTTGAACAAATGGCAAATGTTAAAAAATAAACTAAAGAAAGGCCATGCACATTTTTGTTTGAGGTCTACTCACATGGCAGTTCTTCTTCTGATGAAGACTCCTCCTCATCTTCCTCTTCCTTGTCACCTTCTACATCTTGTTCATCTTTCTGATCTTGAGCATCCTTCTTCTCATCCTCTTCCGCCGTGTTCGTTTTCATCTCTTCGTCCTAAGTAAAAAAATTGATTGATAATATTGTAATATATTTTAGTGCTGCAGCCGAACCGCCGAACCGAACGGAAGTTCGCCGAACTTGGCACTTCCGAACCGGACCGAACCGAACCGAACTCAAAGGCCTGGTTCGGAAGTTCGGTAAAAAAAAAGTATGTTTGTATGCAATGCGTAATGCGATGACTACATAGATTTAAGTATAAAATAAACAAAATATATATTGGTTAGTGATTGTGCACAAAGAGAATTCCACTCAATATATTTTTAAAATCCACTGATAGCTCCCATCTCGTCTTTGATTGAACTGTTATCAAATTAAGAATATTTTATTAACATAAATATATTTTTTCTTGATAAAATGAGGGGGCATTTTGAAGCTAAACTCGGTATAAAAGTGTGGTGTATTTACGTATTGCCGTAATCGATCGTGATCGTAATCGGACCTAATCATTTTGTATTTAATAAAGAAAAAGAACCAGACATAAATTCATTCCTCGTAAATGACAAAGTATGACAGTTTCGGTCTCGTGTTTGATTAAATTTTTATCATTTTCATTTTTTTTTATAAACATGAATAGGCCTGGGAGTAAACATCGATTGATCGAATGGTTCGATTGGCATGCCGCCAATCACCAATCTATTAGCAAAATATACACTAATCGAATGTTCGGCAGATCCCGATTATGACGTTGGCATAACTCTAATACCCAAATAATAATAATAAAATGACAAGAAAACAAAGATGACAGCTGTTTTTTACAGGTTTAAAAATTATGTTACCGAGGTAATGTTTCAAAAATTATCAATGATTGTATCACATTCACAGTTACATACCAACATGATAGCGCTCCGAAAATGTTAATCCCACCGACCTTGCCCTCATACACAAAATAAGTCATTGTGTGCGTGCACAATAATAAGTAAACACATAACCAGCTCACTTGAGCTGATTGGACCTTCGGATAGCCAATGAAACTTTGGGAAACAAAGAAGGGGAAGGCATGTGGTTCCCTTTATTATCAGGAAAGGTCATGACTTCAGAAATAAATTGACCCCTCCCCCATCTGTGTGTGTGTGTGTGCGTGTGAGGGAAAGAGAGAGGGAAGGATAGGGGGTGGGAGCCGGAGAATTTCTTTCATGTTTCAGAACAATGCAACCTTTTTTATATCCCCCTCACACAATGAAAACTACATTCCAACACGCGCCCGCCTTCACCAGTACTTTCTCGACTAGTCTCCAAAAATAGACCCAGTTACACATGTGGGTTCAAATGATAAAAAATCGTAATTTTGAAAGGTATTTCAAATGAAATATTTTTTTTAAATACATAATGTGTAGCATCGTGGGCAGTGCCACAAGTGGAGGCGGGGACATGGTGTGGGCAAGGGATGAAATTTTTCAAGTGAAATGCTCCACCTGGGCTCAGTCTCAAAGAATATACTTCATGAATGAGTTGTTTACGTCTTTGGACTCGGCGGGGCTGATTCATTTATATGCAGGGGTGTGGCACTTGGAGGGATGCATGCATAATACCAGGGTACCAGTATTGATTTAGGAAAGATTTTCATTGGAACAATAAACTGAAAGATTTAATCTCATTTCATGAAGTTTCTTTTGATATAAAAAATCATGGAGAAGGGGGAAAAGGGCCTCATTTATGCTAAACATGTGACTTTGATGGAGATTTCTTCATGGGGGGGGGGGGTCACCATAGTGACTTAAGTAGGTCAACTTAAGACGTGATTCCCGACGAACAATCGAATCATTCAATTATTTTTCCAGGAAATAATCGAATGGTAATAATAACAATCGTCCCAGGCCTAAACATGAATATATTTTTTCCTTATAAAATGTGGGGACATTTTAAGCTTAACTCAGTTAAAAAGTGTAGTTGAATTACGTATTGCTGTAATCGGATGTACATTTAATTGAAAAGACATAAATTAATTCCTTGTGACTGACAAAGTAATGGTAAAGTATATATATTCCACCTTCTGAAATTTCCATATTAATATAAAAGATAAATAAATAAGAGATGAAGGAATGAGGGTGAAAAAAACAAAAAAGATAAAAATTTAAACAAAATCAACGCATGTTCCCTGATCGATGTTCTAGAAATAGTTGGGAAGGAAAGTTGAAACAGGAAGTCCAAACAACCTGCTCTCGGTTGCTATTATACAGGTAAAATTCGTATTCCAAACTTGAAACATTTTTTCATTGTCAGTATTTTCTTAAAAGTGGTTTAATCTGGCCAATTACTGAAAATGAAATGATAAATTATCAGTTCCGTCTTAGTTCTGACGATCAACACCGAGTGATTTCACAACACTAAAATACCCAGTACAGTCCCATGTACTCATTTTCGTGTTAGAAATATGTTTGAAGTCACGTAGCGTCGATCTTTCTGGACCGAGAATGGACTGATATTTTATCTTTTTAAAGTAATTCATTGACCAGATTTTACCACTTTTCAGGAAATAGGGACTTTCTAAAACACTCATATTCTTTGGAATGTGAATTTTACCGGTATAATAACAGTTGAGTGGAGGTTGTTTTTCTACTATTTCGACATTCCCGATCAACACTTTCCAATTTGAGAAGTTGCGTTGGCAATGACATCGTAATCGATCATGATTATAGCTACATGAAATAATCGTGAAAAAAATATTCTGATCTTTGTAATTCTATTTCTGTCCTGATTCTCTCGTTATCAATATTTTTTTCTTTTGATTTTTTTTATTTTCATTTGAAAAATGAAAGTAGAAATGACTTATTTTTTGTTTATTAAAACAAAAGAAAGTTCAACAATTATCTTAACTATTCTTTTTAGAAACAAAATTTATTATTAATCCATGACAGTTCATCCAAGAGAATACTTGTTTGTAGGTCGGCGATCTTTATTGTCTATATGTTAAATTTAATTTGGCATTTATTGCCGAACCCCGAACCGAACCAAAGTTCGGAAAAAAATTGCCGAACCCTGCCGAACCGAACCGAACCCGAACATGCCGCCTGACTTGCAGCACTAATATATTTTCCCTTTGTTTTTACTAACAGACACGGTCCCTGGTCAAACAGATTGGCATCAATCTTGATACAATAGATACAGAGATGCCAAGTTCAAAGACCAGATATGCGTGAGATTTTCTGTGAATCTGAGTGAGATCACAGACATTGTGTACAATGTATATGGGGATAGGCTGTGATAGTTGCGTGAGACAGAGATTTGAGGGGATGAACAAGAGTCCAAAATGCTTGAGTCTCACGCATAATGCGTGAGACTTGGTAGCTCTGTAGATAGGGTGCAGAGATGCCAAGTTCAAAGACCAACTATGCGTGAGATTTTCTGTGAATCTGAGTGAGATCACAGACATTGTGTACAATGTATATGGGGATAGGCTGTGATAGTTGCGTGAGACAGAGATTTGAGGGGATGAACAAGAGTCCAAAATGCTTGAGTCTCACGCATAATGCGTGAGACTTGGTAGCTCTGAGGGTGACCAGAAAGGCTGTTATCTTTAAGAAAATTCTCTGTTAATACCGTGCTAAAAATATCTTACCGATATCGATAACTAGACTCTATCAACAAAACGGTATCCGGTATCCATTACAGCGATGTCACATACTCGCATTGGTCAAAATTTGTTTCTGCCTCTGTACCAAGAATGCTTTAAAATCTGTGTTCATTTTTCTTTCCTCCTCCTTTTTTTCTTACTTTTTTCCTTTATCTCCTATTATTTTGTCTTTCTATAGACCTCTTCAAATCAAAATATGACAGAAACCTTTTATCTCTCTTTTATTCTTTCTTTCATCCTTCTTTTATCATAACTTTCTTTTAGGCCCTATTCTATTTTTTTATATTTCATTTTTTTCTTTCTTCTCAATTCATCTCTTTTCTTTTCAAAATTTGACAGAAACCTTTTATCTCTTTTATTAGCTTCCTTTCATCCTTCTTTTATCATAACTTTCTTTTATTCTATTTTTTTACATTTCATTTTTTCTTTCTTTCTTCTCAATTCATCTCTTTTCTTTTGTCTTTTCTGTTCACCCACCCTTCCAATTCTTTTTAAATTTAAGTCTAACACTGTCATGACTGTGTAGCCTTCTTTGACTTTGTTGATCTTTTTTGTAGATTGTCCCGTCATGCCTGTAGGCCTATTTCATTTAGTGAAATCTGGTCCCCCCCCCCAAACACAAAAGATAATCCTCTGCTCCGCCGCCAATACCCGTATCCAGGTCCGATGAGCACCGCCGCTGAAGCCGAGGCGCCCAGCCCCAGGCCCCGGGCCCAGACTGCCACACGAAACCGCGGCGGAGCTCGCCATTCGTTCAACATGTTCACTCGAATTTCTCACATTCTGTCAGTCATTTAAAATCATGGATCCACAGACATTAGCTCTATTTTTAAGAAAATCTTAAACCTGTAAACTCACTTTCTGTTCATTCGCCATCGTAACACCATTTGCTTTTTCGTCTGACGACATGGCTTTTTCACTCAGATGCACGTTTTTACACGTAAGTCTATGGAAAATGTTTGCAAAATGGCGGCACCCATGCGCTCCCGTGATTTATCCAATAGGAAAACAGTGCATTGAAATAAAGGATTTGCGCCATCTGCGGTACCAAATATCACATGGTATGGCAATGTGGCAAAGAAAACGGGTAATTTTTTTGTGTGTGGGCTATATATCCAACTAACAGACGATAGCTGCGTTTATCTTCAAGACATTAGTATTAATAATGGAAGATGAACACAAACAAATAATAAAAATAGAGTCAAAATATTATGTCAATAGAAGTCCCCGGTAGAAATCATATGACCCATGGTCCGAGCTGGAGATATTTCTATGTCAATTAAAGGTCAAGTCCACCTCAGAAAAATGTTGATTTGAACCAATAGAGAAAAATCAGACAAGCACAATGCCGAAGATTTCATCAAAATCGGATGTGAAATAAGAAAGTTATGACATTTCAAAGTTTCGCTTATTTTTAACAAAATAGTTATGAAGGAGCCAGTTACATCCAAATGAGAGAGTTGATGATGTCACTCACTCACTATTTCTTCTTTTTTAGTTGTTTTTTATTGTTTGAATTATACATTATTTCAAAATTTAAGAATTTGATGATTAGGACCTCCTTGCCTGAAGCACAAAATGTTAAAATAATGGAATTCCACGTGTTCAGGGAGGAATGAAACTTCATTTCACATGGCAATGACGAGAAAATAAAAATATTTCATATTTCAAACAATAAAAAAAAAATAGTGAGTGAATGACATCATCGACTCTCATTTGGATGTAGCTAGCTCGTTCATATAACTGTTTTTGTGAAATGAAGCGAAATTTTGAAATGTCATAACTTTCTTATTTTACATCCGATTTTGATGAAATTATCAGTGTTATGCTTGTTGAATTTTTCTCTTTTATTCAAGTAAAGTTTTTGTTGGGGTGGACTTGTCCTTTAAATAATAGAGTAAAGTTCACAAAGTAAAATGCTAAAAAATGATCAACATCGGATAATGAACAAAATAACGACGTTAATGAATTTCAAAAATTTGCATTATTCCGGTGAAACAGTATATAATGTTCTAGGCATGTCTTTATGAATATTCATTAGGTTGGGTGATGATGTCATATCCCCACTTGTTCTTGAAATGAGGTTTAATCTAAACTTATTTTCTACCAAGACCTAAAACAATTGGATTGACAACTGATTAAGTGCATTGGTTATTCATAGCCGTAACTTCTTTCATCATAATTGAGACACATCAATCACACATCAGGTATGGAAAAAAAATACAATTTTATGTAATTTCATAAGAAAAAGGCCATGGGGTGTGACATCATTAGCCAACCTAATGAATATTCATGACGATCGATGTGAAGTGCTTTCACAAAATATTAATAAATTTTAAACTAATTGGATTCTGCGGTCGAGTTCATTAGGTGTGACTACCTGCACCACAAGGCTAATCTGCAGGTACAGACCCTGATTAAAAATTTGATCAACAAGTAGGATTCCACGCAATCGGACTAGGCCTTTAGCACCTGAGCCGCTGAGAGGGCCTTCAATACACAAGGCTTTAGCTAGGCTGCACATTAGACCCTTAACTCGAGTGAAGGGCTTAATTGCACAGCAGACTACCATAAGGCCTCGACTTGAATCCTAATTCTGAATAAAGTTCGTTCAAAAGCACCCTCTTGACTTTGAAATTTAATTAAAATCATATATTTTGAACTTTTCCCTATTCAACAATAAAACTCCTTGGCCTTTAAATAGGCGAGGCCTGCATAACCAAAGCTTTTACAAAGACATTCTGGAATGTTCCTTATAACATAAATGAATGTAATTGCTCTTACAATTCTTCTTATCATAATGTATATATATAACATCATCATAATGACAATACTGATAATGATGACAGCAATAACAATATTTGTAAAGCCTCAAATCCACTTGGCAAAAGTGTCCATGCAACTTGGATTTAGGACAGTGTACACTGAATGGCGTAAAGATGGATGGCGCCCCGCTTGCCAACAGCCAAAAAAAAAATGGAAAACTTGGGGAAGGTGAAGGTTGGGAGGAAATGTATTAATAAAAAGGAAAGTGAATGAACTAAGGAGTCTAAAATATCCCGCTATTAAGTCCATATGCACAAATTATTCTAAAATCTACATGACCTAATCGCGATTTGAGTTTCATTATTTTGTTTCAGCGCAATATCCTGTTCAGGATTACAAAAAAGCGCTGAATAAAAAAAAAAAATATTGTTTGGCGAGGTATGTAACTCATTCCTTTCAATTCCAAAGAACAGTGTTCGAAATATCCCCCTTTCAGGTCAGTAGGCCTATATCAATTATTTTCATCGTTTTGCATTCGCATTAAAGGGGTACTCCAGGCTGGAAATAATATGATTTGAACAGATATAGAAAAATCAAACAAACGAAACACGTAAAATATGATCAAGATCGGACATATTAAAACGAAGTTATGCCATTTTGTAGCATTGCATTAATTCGACGAGACAGTTTTATGCATATCTTTATAACCATTCAATGAGCAAACACTTGTTCTTTCGTATTTTATTTCATAAAAGCCCTCTTTATTCAAAAGCGTGTTTGAATGTTTATAGTCTTCAGATTAAAATATTTTTTTTATGGAAGAATTCAGCTGGCGGTTCGCACTCGCATCATTTCCTTTTTATGATTACAAATAGAATTTCCAAATAATGTTTAGGTCTAATTCTGAAAGAATTGTGTATCGGATACATCGGGGAATATCCTAGCTGTTAAAACCTCCACAAAATCATGTTTTTTCAGATCGAAATATCAAAAGTTTCAGCTTGCGCTTGTTCATTTAGATTAATATCCTGATCATTGATACAAAAAAAGCTGATAACATCAACCTTTCAGGTCAGAATATTAGATATTTTCAGCTTATGCTTCGCGCTCGCATCAATAGTTTATTCAGATAATATCCTGATCATTGGTATGCTTAGAATTTAATATTAAAAATATGTTTTATCTCGCGCTTCGCGCACACATTATTTGGTTAATGAAATATATGCACTCTTAAAAACGTTGGGCAACATACTGTGCATATAACAATTAGTTAATACTTTATCCGATTCTGGGTAGTTTTAAACCAAAATGATGTGTGCTTTGGGTGAAAACTATATATTGATTGAAAACTATCAAAATTATCAATTGTTGTGTGGACAGTATGCTGCCTAACATTTGAAGAGTGTGTCATTATGAGTCACTGCAAATATTACTAAACAGGTCCCTTTTCCTGTTTTCAGGTCAGTATTTCACCTCTCGCTTCGCGCACTTTGTTCACTTACCTTACGGTATAAACATGATATACACACATCTTGGTATTACAAAAATTGCTCTCAGCGTTCACTTTTCATGTCTGAATACATCGAATGTCAAAAAAATTGAGCCTGCTTCATATGACTTATTTAGGTGGTCGATCGGGGAAAATGTGGATTTTTTTCTGGGCCCCCTATACTGGCGAAATCTGGATCCGCCCCTCGGAGTAAGAACCGATCATAATTTTATATTAGAAAGGTTCACTCTTTATATTTCGGAACCCCTTATAAAAAAATCCTGACTACGGTCCTGATCATGTTCCCCAAAGTTTCACGACAAAGAAAACAAAAATAGACAAAATCAGACATGGCGTATAGGGGAAAGCAATTTCCTAATAGCTGTGAGCAAGCAAATTTTTGACCTTTTAATAGAAAAAATAATTTTGTTATGGATTTTGAAATACCATTGAGAATATGATATATTTCACCGTTTACCTTCCCTTTCATTCATTTTCTCTGGTCGTAAAACTTGGGGAGAGGGGTGGGGACATGGCGCTAAGCCCCTCCCCCTTCTTCACGCTAGTGTACATCGGTATAGTTCAAAGGTTGATCACAGTTCTCCCTTGATTAGGAAGCCGGCTGCTATTCAATGTTGGTTGCAATATTCATCCTCTCAGCCATTTTCCGAACCGGCAAAGTATATGCCAATGACACGATGTTGATAATCAATAATTGATATGGTATCAACAAGGGCGATTACCATTCCTGTTGATTAATCCATATCAGTAAGAATTGTGTTAAGCATTGATTTAAAGGCTCAAATTACATGTTAAATTGATAATGAATCAATTGATATGATAATTATCAACGAGGACGATTATCATTACCGTTGCCAAGTCGGATAATATTCCATTGTATTGAATCAACAAAAACGTCCTTGTCGAACTGAATTCATGCTCTCAGCTATGTTCTCGGGCAAAACGATTCAACCGAGGAGAATGATTTCTTTTCTCAATGTTTATTTAACATTTTGACATTTTCAAGAAGTAATTTTGTCATTTTCGCACTGAATTATTATCAGTAATTTTTATTAAAAGACCCATGCAACAGAAAAGTGTACTGTACCCTTTACCAACGATTCTACAGGAGTCTTATGACACAATTATGTGACGAATCACGAACAAGAACATTCTGAAACGTAACGAGCCGATAAGAAGGGGTGGCGGAACGTATTTTCTTTTGGGGTCAAAGCCAAAAAGGGCAAGAAGCAAACGGATATTTTCACCATGAGATTATCATCTGCGTGAAGTAGTTGTATGTTTTGTAGTAATCAAAATGAGCAAAGCTTTCTGAAGTGATTTCTGATTGATGATATATATATTTGCCGCGAGATAGCGTAGCGAGCAAGCAGTTTGGAAAAAATCCCAAATCTGAAGTTGTGAAACTCACTTTTTGGTCGATTACGACTCTAATTAATATTACAAAGAGATTTTTTTGCAGGAGTTTCGACATTTTATTCAGAAATCAATGATAAATTAACATGTTCACATTATTGAATGAATACAATTTAAATGTGACAATTTAAAAGATACATTGTAAATAATACAGAAAAGACTGATAATTAAATCGCGAGCTCAAATTTTTGGACATTACATGTAATAAGACATGAAAATCAAACATTCCAAGCAGTTTTTACTATCATGAAAAATATGTGTATTTTACTAACTGACGGGAGCGGGAAGCGCGAACTAAAATTTAAAATCACTGACTAAAAATTTAACCTGATGAGGACTGCATTTTAGTGAATGATAAATAGGATTAGGGTCAAATAATGCGAGCGCATGGGCGAGCTGAAACTGGATATAGGCACGAATAGAATGAGGTGGTTACTAAACAATAAATGATGAGAACGCAAAGCACGAGCTAGATATTTTATTACTTTTTTTTAAACCTAAAATGTATTATGTCTCATTTTAAAAAGGTATATTTCACTTTGAAAAATGACACATTTCATTTGAAAAAAGGGCACTTTCCATTTTGAAGAAAAGGTAATTTTTACTTATTGGATTTTTATTGGGGAGGGTGCCCCTTGCCCTCAGTTCCGCCACCCCTGCCGATAAAGGATGAATGAAAATTTGTGGCTCCATCCCGACAAAAAATTGCACAATTATTTTTTATCACTTACTGACTTATCACAAGGACCACCATTCAGATTGTCGGAATTTCGAATGAGGTCGCTCGTCAGACTGCATGTAAAAAAGTTGCTCTTGATGTTCGAAGATGGCTACTAGTCATAATCAGAGAAGAGGGCCTCGATATTGTTAAAAAAAAATGGAATAAAGGATAACTATTGCAGGGGCCGCGGAACGGTTTTCAAAGTGGGGGGGGGGGCTGACCATGCTAAAAATCACAATCATATGGTCAATTTTACGTTTTTGTACACGGTTTTGGAAAAAAGTGGGGGTTGAAGCCCCCCAGCCCCCCGGGTTCCGCGGCGCCCTTGTATTTTCGTAAAGGGGAGAAGTGTCACTATATAGTCTGTTACAACTTGAAAAAGAGTGTCGCTAGGGTAATGGGAGATTTTTATGTTTCCTTTCCTTTTATTCAATCATGAATGGTATCCATTTTTACATCGGTATCTATAACAATTTTATAAACATTAATTGCAAAATGGCCCATTAAAATATTATGAAAAAGGAACCCTCTTCTTTTTTATGCCAGCTGCCATCATGCTTTAACGAATAGTGTCTATGTGAAAAAATGTTCTTCATGGATAGTGAACCTATCCCCGGATACACTTATAACCGGTGAACCCGGAATTGTATGACTGCAGCTGTGGAGGGAATATGAGTGAAAGGTAAGACGACAGGGAAGGAGAAATGGGTGAGAGAAAGAAGGAGCGAAAGAGTGAGTGAGAGAGAGAGAGAGAGAGAGAGAGGGAGAGAGAGGGAGAGAGGGAGAGAGAGAGAGAGAGAGAGGGGGAGCGGAAGAAGGGGATGGTTAAGGCACTATGGAAAAAGAGAAAGATGGGGGGGGGTATGACTAAGAAATTGCCATTTTTATGAAGTTATAATTTTTTATGTGTTTTTTCATTCAATCAACATAAACATTACATGTATATAAATGATAGAGTATTAATCAAGTGGCACTCACATCGCGTGACATTCGCTTCTTTCATCCTGTAAACATCAAACCCGATAGATTGTGGCCTTGGGTAAGTGTACCACTCACGTGATCCCGAAATCATCAGATACTATACTGTACATACATACTTTTTTTTGGGGGGGGGGTCAAAGGCGTATCTAGGAGAGGTCAGACTCTGGGTGTAATGGGAAGCTTTAGAAAAAATAATTGTTTCAAATACCACAACTTTCTGGAGCTCGGTCGCATCGCTCCCTCTCTGGAACACTTTTTTAACAGGATCTCATAACATTTTACAGTACTTGTGTTTATTCAATATGTTGCTATAACTACTAGGGCTTGTGTATTTGTCAAGGATTTCATTAAAATTTATTCCCAATTTCTATTACCATGATTACTATTAAAACGCCGTCAACATTCAGGGTATTCTTTTGCTTATACCATGGTCACATTTGTTCTACGGCGGCCGTACGGCGAGTCGAAAACAGCCGTTTTATCAATTTTGATTCAAACCACCTATATGTAGTTGGACAAAAAATGTTAAAACGACTGTTTTCGACTCGCCGTACGGCCGCCGCAGAACAAATGTGACCATGGCATTAGTTTTGAGAGGAAAGAGCACCAATGACTGCGTTTCATGAATTAAAGTTCGAACTCATTCCACGCTTGGTCGCTTCGCAGATAACAGTTCAGGCCCGGAGGAGGGCACTGTAATGCCTAGATTCGCCAGGGGGTAGTCTTACAGTGGCCGCGGAAGCAGGAGGGGGCTGCGTGTGCTTCATCCCCCACTTAAGAAAAAAATTGTACGAAAACGTAGAATTGATCATCTAATTTTTGCATGGTCAGCCTCCCATTTTTGGCTCGACCCCCTTCCAAAACCGTTCCGCGTTCCTTGTCTTCATTGCTAATATGTATAATACCTAATGCTTTACCTCACGCTCGAGTTCACTGTGTCACAATGTTGAGTGGAAGGGGGGGGGGGTCTATTGGCCCTACCCTTTCAACAACAAAAAATATAGGAAACAATCTGTTTGCCTTGACTTTTCGTGACTTTTCAAACGGCTGGCATCCTCTGACTATGTAACCACTTTTGAAAAACAATTTCCGATCGTTTATCATTGCCAAATAGTGCATTCCTATCATCATGGATCAATATTTTGCAATCGATTAACTCAATTTGAAAGTTATTACTTTGTCGCCTGACACCTCTGACATCAGTATCAGTTTAGTTTCGGCAGCCTCCTCATCTGCTACCATTTGGGGATCGATATCAAACCAGTGTTAGTAAACGCTGTTCTGTTTACGATTTAAAAATGATCACAGAGATGATCAATCCGACAAAAATCTCGTTGTCGAGCTCAATGATCACGCCTGTACTTAGCAGTGCGGTGATCAGCATCATCATCGCAATGGTGTTCCGCGGTCTACGACGTCGCCTTCTTCTCCCTCCTGGCCCATGGTTCTTCCAGGTCCGGATGGCATACTACATGATGACGATGGCATTCCCGTCGCGAGTGGAGCACATCTTCGAGAAGCTGGCGATGAAGTACGGGAAGATGTTTAGTTTTAGTTTCGGATCCGACGTCCATGTCATCATCAGTGATCCCGAGATCATCCGGGAAGCCTTCGTCAGGAATAGAGCAGTTTGCAGTGATCGTCAGATCATGGCAGCATACAAGATGATATATGGAGGAGATTACAGTAGGTTCATGTATAATATTGTCATCTTCATTCCCAATTTATTGTTTTTAGAATCAAGATCGTATTTATCAATTTGGCAAAAAGAAAAATGGATAAATTTAGTTGAGTAACACATTGTTTTTCAACATATATTCATAAAACTATTTTGATATCAAACTTATTACTATGTGTGATATATGTAATTTGATTATGGATGTACATCAATTAGAAACTTTTGATGACAATCTTTTATGATGATTTTGTAACTGTAATTGGAATAAAGGAATAAATAAAATGAATTAATTTGTTAAAGTGTTAATCAACTGAGATGCGATTTTTTTTCCTAATATAGTACCTTATATAATACAATATTGGTTAAAGGTATAGTATCCAGATGTGTTTACTATTATGTATGAAATTTGCGAAATAAAAATAAAAGGGTTAACGACTTACTTATTAAGGGTTCTCCTTCTTCCTCTTCTTTTTTATCATCATCATCATCATCATAATTTTCATCATCATTATCGTCATCATCATCACTATCATCATCATTGTCATCATCATCATGCATCATCATCATGCATCATCATCATCATCATCATCACGACTACCATCATCACCACCACCACCACCACCATCATCATCATCGTCATCACGCATCATCATCATCATCACGACTACCATCACCACCACCATCATCACCAACACATCCACCACCACCACCATCATCATCATCATCATCATCATCACCACCACCATCATCATCCTCATCATCATACATTATTTTTAGCTCGCGAATCCCCTTCGTGACCCGTCTGATAAATGGTTAAATAATTTTTTTTGTCATCATATGACTCAGCATCCAACTACAATCATGATATCCATGGAAGTTACAATGATGGTAAAGTTATTTCAAGTCTTAATGAAATGGAGCCCAGGCCGAGTTGCCAATGTGACTGTTCCATTAACATGATTTGGTTACATACACACAGATCATCGTATCTTACTTGCAAATGGCCCTCTTTGGAAAACAGCCAGACGGGTGGTAGGTCCTTGCCTCAGGAACATCGGGACATGGGGCCAACAGATGGAGTCAATCATCATTCATGAAGCAGACTCCTTGTTGGGCAAGCTTGGTGAGCAAACCTCAAAGTCATTCGATCCTCGTCATCACATCAACAGAGCCGTAGCCAACGTCATCCAGACCATGGTTCACGGCTACAGTCTCGATCTCGACGACCCAAAACTTCAGCAGATGATAGATTCCTTTCAGGTAACCACGTCGCATCCAGTCGTCAACCGGAACTCCTTACGGTATTTCCCATTCTTCTACTACATGCCAAGGTTACGCCCTCTGCGGCAGGCTATGCAGTTCTTGAAGACCACGCTATCAACAGCCGTGTATTCACAGGCGATTGAGTACGACCATAACAACATCAACACAATTGTACAACGTATTATGCAGGCTGCAGAACAGGATGAGAGTACGGGAGAGGATAGGTTGAAGACCAAGGAGGTTTGGAGATTGGTCTTTGATCTCATGCTTGCGGGGACAGACACCACAGCAAATACTCTTCAGTGGGCTGTTCTTATTATGGCGCACTACCCAGAGATTCAAAAGAAGGTAGATCTAAGAAATTCTTTTAAAAAGGGGGCAGTACTAAAAAAAAGTACTAACTGTTCGTAGTAAACCGAACTACAATAAAAATAAAAACCTAACATACGAAACAAAACAAAAAGTATATCGGATTCAATTGGACAGGAATATTTCCAATGTGGACATATGTCCACCTCAACAAAAAGTTGATTTGAATAACATAAAAAAATCAAACTAGCATAACCACTGAAAATTTCATAACATTAAAAACATTTTTACATTTCAAAATTTCGCCAAATTTCACGAAAAGGTTTTATCGTAAATGAGGGGACTAATGACACCGGCCACTCACTCATTATAATGTTATTATACGAAATATTCAATATTTCAATTTCTCCTAATTAGTCACATGAAAGAAAGTTTTATTAATCCCTTAACATGTGAAATTACAATCATTTTAAAATTGTTGGGATCGGTCAAGTTGTTAAAACCTGTAAAAATTGAATATCATATAATTTAAATAATAAAAAAACTAAAGATATGTTGAGTGATGGACATGATCGGGTCTCTCGTTCGGATATAACTGAGTTTCGCATGGAACTGTTTGTGAAATTCACGCGAAACTTTAAAATGTTACAACTTTTTTTAAATTTTACAATCGATTTTGAAGAAATTTTCAGCGTTATGGTTTTTCTATTAATTTAAATGAACAATTTTGTGGGGTGGACTAATTGACCTTTTATCAAAGCTGAATTGTCTTAAGCAGGGCTTCGGTAAAGGTAATTTGATTGATGTTCGAGGATCGATTTATATTCCTATCTTAAAGAAAGTGGAGTGACCATCAACTTTTTTTTTTAATTCATTGATTGTTATTAAAAATCTAAATTTAAACCTCAATCCCCTTTTCTCGATTAAGTTGCCCTTTTTAAGTGTTCATCGACATTTGAGCTTAATAAGATAAAGCAGTCGCATATTTAAAGATACGGTCAAAGATTATACCCTGAAATTACAGCCCATTCCAATCCTAGACAGTGATGCTCAACAAATGCTCAACAAAAGTTTACAGTTAGTTCTTATTCAATCATTTTGATCTGGATGTAAACCAGAAAGGCATAAAAACATGTTCAATGTCGTATACTCGTATCCATGCCATATTGGTTTTCGATCTTGTCATGCCCGGGATCGGATGTCATGAATGTAGGAAAAGTGATAAACTGTTACGGGGTTTTTAAAAGGCCGAGATGGGATGGTCTAAGAAAAAAAATGCAGGACTAATGAAAACAAAATACTTCCCTTTTTTGTAGGTTCATGAAGAGATCGACCGCGTGTTGGATGAAAGGGGTCCACGGTTGCAAGACAAGAAATCAATGCCTTACCTCCAAGCAACGATCATGGAAATATTACGCATCCGTCCAGTTGTGCCAATGGCCATACCACACGTTACAACTGAAGAGATTGTATTGAGAGGGTACACCATCCCAAAGGTAAGCTGGCATACCCCAGGGCTCTAGGGGTGAATCAAAGGGTTTATTTTCAATTGGTCTAATGCCAATTCGTCCAATTACCAACTCGTCCAATTACCAACTCGTCTACTTTCATTTGGTCTACCATCAGTTCGTCCACTATCTACATGACCTAATTGCCATTTAGTCCACTCCCACTCACCATTTCGTCAAGGTAGTTGGTTCTATTTAGTCCATATAACATTTGGTCTTATCTTGCCGATAATTGGGCGAAATGAATGAAGATTACATGGATATTAGACCAGCTGATTATGAGACGAAATAGTCATATACGATCCGAGGATTAGACGAAGTGATGATTGGACCAAATGGTTGTTAGACGAAATGTTGATGGACGGATCGTCATTAGGCTAAATAAAGGTAGATCATGTGGTGAGTGGACGAGTTGGCAGTAGACGAATTGGCATTTTACCAATCAAAGGCGGAGAATTGGGGGAAGGGCGGGTCAGCACTCTTTTGACAAACAGCAGCAACATACGAAGGGTATTATCACTGAAGTAAAATATGCTTGTCTAAATACGTCACCAATATGCTGATTAGAAAAATCATTTATTTATAATTATGAGAAATAGAACAACTTATTGATGAAGTTCGACTATCTGTTTTTGTCGAACTGTACCAGAATTAAGGTTGATTTTGACCACTTTTCTTATAGGACTGTTCGGAAATTATGTAAAAGGCATTTGAATCGACGTAATCACATTCGATCGATCTATGACACATAAGATTCAATCTTGTTTTAGAATAAATGTCTCTTTGAAATTTTTAAATTTTTAAAAGAATTTTATAATTCCCTTTCCATGATTAACAAATTTAAAATTTTACCTTTTACATATCAGTACTCTGTATTCTCATTTTGCAATATATTATGTGATCTTTCATCTTCTTGTTATTCTGCTTCATCTCTCTCTTTTTTCTATTTCATTGTCTTCTTCTTCCCCATCTTTTCTCCTCCTTCTTCTCCCCTTCTCCTCCTTCTTCTTTTTCTTCTTCTTCTTTTCTTCCTCTTCTTCTTCTTTTCTCTTCTTTTTTTTTCTTCTTCCTCTTATTTGTTTTCATTATGGGGGTGTTTTACATTACCCTTTTACTGTAAATAGTATGGTTTAATACGCAGTAGTATGTTATTTATTGCATTCAGTATGTGTACTTTTTAATTATGCAAATAATTACACTGTTTTGAGACATTTTTAAGATTGTATATCCATGTGCAATGCAGTCTTTGTAACTGCGATGCATGATGTAATAAATACCATACCATAAATCTGATAAAGTATGAATTGTAAAGTTAGAAGAAAAAAATGGTATAAACACTAAAATTACTGAAAAACACTGTAATCGACCAATAATATTTTCAACGTTTTAATTACCTATTTTTATTCAGGGTGCCATTCTAACTCCGAACATCTGGTCATGTCATCACAGTGCCGAGTTTTGGGACAACCCGGAAGTGTTTAAACCTGATAGGTTCCTGACAAATGACATGAAGTCCCTTGTTGATGAGCCTCTTGCGTACATGCCATTTAGCTGTGGTGAGTTTCAAAATCATTTTGACTCTAATGTGACTACATAATTGTACGGTCCCATTATTTGCCCATATGCCGTATCATCATGTGTTAATGAGAATTGAAAAAAAAAGATCATTTAGAAATGAGGCCATTAAGCCCTTTTCGGTAGCGCGATGATTTTGAGATATCATAATTAAACCCTTTCCTTTCCATTTATCTCCTTTTCTCCCTTGGTCTTGTCCATGGCCCCCAAGCGGCCTATCTGTACGCTAGTATAGTTTCTTTGATCCATATTATGACCAAGAACTTCGCGAATATGTTTCGCCTGGACCGGAAAAACGTTTGTAAAAGTTTGCAAGAATTTTTCAAAGAGATTTCGTTATCGCAAACAGTTTTCTTGTCGCCATGCGAAAAAAATCCCGCTAAATTTACTTGAGTTCTCAAAACATTTGCAAGCCTTTACAAATGGGCAATTAGTGACAAGTTAGCAACATGGTTACTTTATAAAATAAATACTGTTTCAAACAGTGGGCAAATAGCTTGCATGTGACAGTGCAAACAAACATTGGTAATGTTCGCAAGCATTTGCAACAGTCGACAGAAAAGTTTGCAAAACTAATTAACCAAGCATCATTACAGTTTTTAACGAGACATTAGTGGCAAATACTGTTTCAGAATCTGAAGATGAGTGTATTCAGCATTTCTCATTGGTCAGACATGGACCTATTGGTAGTGGCTCCTAACTACAGTTAAAAGAACACTGTCCCAATCTTTATGGCCAAAGTCAATTCAGTGAAAGTGTCAATGAGGTTTTGAGCCAACTTTTCGTCCAAATGATTTACATCCAGATAATAAGGTATATGGACTAATGCTAATCTCTCATGGGGCTATTCCAAATCAATAGTGATATCTCTTTACACTACTAAAACTCCGGTGTTGATCTAACACCAGCCCGGAATCTATATAATTATGTCCACATCAGAGAAGTATTCAAACAGCACCAGTTTGTCGTCAAACCAATGCTTGTTTTAATACCAACTGGTGTATCTGGTGTTAAACCGAAACCAAACTGGTGTTGTTTCACACTTTTCTGGTGTGGACATAGATACCTGGCTGGTGTTAAATCAGCACCGGAAATTTTGCAGTGTATGTTAAAATAAAATGAAAGGTTTTCCATTGCCTAGCCCGAATCTGGTCATTCGCAGGTACCTCTCTTCTCTAATGATTATTAAGTCGTTATGTTCCTATATGGAATATAAAACACATAGTGCCTTTCGGTAATTTAATGTGTAGACCATCGATCCATGTTTCGGATGAGGGGGGGGGGGGCAAAAGTGAAAAAAGGATGTCTATAACTTTTCGGCGCGCTCTGGGCGCTTAAGTATAAGACAGAATTTTTTACCAAATTTACAATACGTATATGTTCCGTACTATTCCTATGCAAAGTTTAATGGTTTTTCTTGTATTTAAATGGTCGGGGGGGGGGGACCTGTATGTTTGCCCAATAGCAAGATCGACGCATCTGTCAATCAAAATTGACAAATCAATATTTTGCTCTTTCTTTATCTTAAGGCTCTCGGAAATGTCTTGGAGATCAACTGGCAAAAAACGAACTGTTCCTCATCTTCGCCAAGATCATGCAGAAATTCAACATCGACTTTGCGCTCGGTGATCGTCCAGAGTCACTCGATGAGGGGTTCGAGAAAGGTGTGATCTTACGACCGAATGCCATGAAGATTCGATTACTGCCTCGTGCCATTTACCGGCATGAAGAATGAAAGTTATTGAAAACAGAATAAAATTTGTCAGTAGGTCCAAACTATACAGCGCCCATTTATTTCTATCTCACCAAAAAATTATTTCTAACAGTTAATAAATTCAATTTCAAACATAATTGTGACAATAAATTTGATTATGCCGATATAGGCCTTTATAGCATGTCGCTGTCTTTGAAGGAAACTGCACCACAAAATGCCAAATATATCCTTCATGAACGCGGCCGTGTATCGCATTTCATGTCTGTAATCATGGTAATACAACATAAATCGATATTCAAGTTTTTTTCTGAGAATAATTGCTTACATTTTTTTCCCAGTGGCGAAGCAAATTTTATATTCTTTCATTTCTCATCATATTTTGCTAAATTTAAGTATCTTGAGTATCCACTATTTATCATTTTTTCTGTTCTGTTTTTTTTTTCTCCAATCAAATTTTTAATTCACAAACTAAGTGGAATTTAAAGATAAAAGTCACATTTTGGTTCCTCTGGATCAATACCAATTCCCACGTACTTTCTTTACTCGGTTTTGTTTCGGGAAGACGGCTCAAATTCTCAGAAATAACTTTCTCCAATTAACGTTTGCTTATTATTTGAAATTACACTATATTTTGTCATTAATTCTAGACCCTGTAAAAAAAATTGTGGTATCTCTACTATTCTATAAAACACAATCAACTGTGATTCGAAGTACACACAGCAACAAACGGTGTAGAAAAGGTTGCAATCGATTGTAAGTGTTCTTTTTTTTTGGGGGGGATATGCTGTTATTACTTTCACAGGGACCCAAAGTGGTATATATTGATTTTCCCTTATATGAAATGTCCTTTTGTATATATTCTTGAAAAAGTGTTATTACCATTATTATCACAAGGGGTAATACAGTGGCGTACCTAGGATTTTCCGCAGGGGGGGGGGGCAAAAAACGTCCGCCAAAAAAATTGACAAGGAAAAAAAATGGTTCAAGCTCGCCAGGGGAGGCAATAAAGGTCTTCAAGATCGTCAGGGGGGGGGCAAAAAAGGTCTTTGAAGCTCGTCAGGGGGGCAGGGATACGTCCTTTGCTTGGGGGGGCATACTCCCCCCGTACGCTAGTGGGGTAATATCATCGTCATACTGTCACTATATTTTCATCATCATTATCATCATCGACATAATATCAACATTTTCTATCATGATCAGAATATATTGTATCTATCATGAATATTCTCTATCGATTACTATCATATTTCCCCATGCACTTCATGCATGAGGATAATTTGAATATAAATACCGATCTTCATCAGAATTTAGTCAACGCCGATGTCAGTTCTTATCATTTTACCATTAATGCTTTCCATGGCCTTGGGAAGCGGGGGTGCTGGGATGCTGAAGCACCCCCAAGATTTGTCGGGGGGCTGCTTGTGTTTTACACCATACGAAGTAAAAAAAACATGATTTTATAGAAAAAAGATCATTTGCAGAAAGCAATAACAGAATCATTCTGTAAATTCAGAAAACAGGAATTTTTCTGCAATTTAACAGAACAGGTCTGTTTAAAAGGGGGAAAAGGGTGTTTTATTTAAGGAAATTTGTAAGGTTCATACACCAAAATACCAATCCTGTAATTTTTACGTGATATAATGTAAGATTACGCAATCTGGTAAGATTACAGGTGTTCTCGGGACTCTGCTGCAGGAACTTCTTTTATTCCAAGGATACATTTTCTAACAATGCAGGCAGCACCCCCTGGTAAAAAAATAAAGAAATTTCACAAAAATCACCATAATGTTTTGAAAACGTTTTTTTTTCTTGTCAATTTTTCTCTCACCAAACTATTATCATTTTGTAGTGAAATCTTTTTTTTTTTTTTTTTTAAATTCTGACCAAAATCTGACCATTGTACTTTTTTAGTCCAAACCAGCACCCCCTACGAACAAAGTCGTTCCCAGGGCTCTGAAGTTTTTACAGTTTTCTTTGATGCATGTAACTACTGCATTTTGAGATCTTATGTCCTATATTGTCTGAAGAAAGTTCTCAACTATATTTTATGTATCGTCATCATAACTGTTTTTTTCCTGTAAGTTTTGGAAGAACGAAGAATACTTGTGAACGCTTCTTTATATATTGCTATTACTTGATAGACCTTTAACATACAGCTTAAAAAAAAACAATATTGAAAATTTCGGTTTTTTTTTTTAAATGTACACAGGGCATCTATTTGAGATTTTCAAACAAAATAATTCGAAGTCAGACCATTTTGTTGTCCTGAATAATATTTTATTCACACATGAGTAACAAATCCAAGCACGTTATACCTCACATTTAAAAAATTCGAAACAAACAATTCGATCCGTGATGTGACTGGATTGGCTATTATAGCAGCAAATAAAAAATTATCTACAACCTTTATTTTTTTATCGAGATTTACATTCGTTAAAAAGCGATGGCACAATTTTTTACGTAATATATCACTGTATCTTACTATGAAAACGCCTTGCCCATATACCACTGATTTTGATTGTATTAGAGAAAACAGGCCATGCCTCTCCAAAAGGTCGCTCCGAACGATGGAAGATATTATGCCCCTCTTAAAAATCTTTGGTAGAATCACATAATAGTGTTGTGCTATATTTTAACATTTTAAATATAATTTGTTTGAGCAAGACAGACGCACTCACCATACATGGATCCACTTTCTGAGGTTATGTTAATAAAGCACCATTAAAACAGCAGAATATAGTTTTCAAAATGACACAAATTGCGATACGTTCCGCAATAAAAAAAAATATTAAAAAAGGGCAATGACCTTCGCATTTTGTTAAAAAAGAACATAATTCGAATTCTTTACATGAATTCAAGTATGCTTTATCCTACAATTACCTTAGAGAAACTACTTTCTTAATTGAGAAAATAACTGATCTGTCCAATAGGATAGCATGAAGCTTACAATCCAGTGTTCAAGTCAATATGCACAAAGTCTTTTTCTCGAAATTCGAGTTTCATATTTCAGCTCGCGCTACGCGCTCGCATCAGTTGTTAGTTAAATACGTATGCTATTAGTGAATCCCTACAAACAAGCCTTAGAATACCCCTCTTCAGGTCTGAATTTCCTCCATTTTCAGCTCGCGCTTCGCGCTCGCAATATTTGAAAAGTGAGAAGCGTATATCATGATTACAATGACTACAAAATGTGCTTCATATGTTTAGATACAATTCTAACAAAATCAGTAAGCGCTTGGCACTCGCATTAGATGACTATGGTGAGATATATATACTCTTAATGGATTCCTAAAAAGATAGTCCTTACAATGCCCCTGTTTGGGATCAATATATACAAAATTTCAGCTCGCTTTGTTTGTTTAGAGAGACAGTTACGTATCATGATTATGAGCTCATAATGTCCCTTTTTAGGTCTGAATATCAAAAGTTTTTAGCTCGCGCTTCGCGCTCGCATTATTAATTAATTGAGATACATATCCGTATAAAGGCACAGTCCTTAAAATGTCTATATGAAATCAGTATAACTGGCAATCACGCGCCCACTGACTCATAATTTTTGCTGGTGCCTCCCCAATCATGCCAATACCGTGACCCACGGCACGCCACTAAGGGTTACGAATGTTTACTACCAGTGGATACGATATATGTCTGACATTCCATATCTGACAAGAAAAGGGTCCCATGACCGATACATTTTGAAAATTAATCGGAATTTATGAAGACATCTCCTGAAGGGATAAAATTCATCATCACCTGAAACAGCAAAATAGCCCCAATTCTTCCGTAAGAGTAAAAAAAGTTTCAAAAGTTAAGTGATTGTCTTCCCCATTTTAGTAAAGGGAGTTCAGATGTTAATTGGCCTCCCTAGAATGGCCAATCAGAATCACACACTTTTGTCAATCAGCTACCTAAAGAATTGAGATTCGGTTAGCTAAATGAATATATTTTGCCTCGTGCGACCTTGTACCACTGATTGTACAGATTAATGCATTGAACGTTGACTCGTCCCAACCTATACTTGTATCGTCTGACTTTCATCTCTCGGTGATTGGGCCATTCTAAAGAGAGAAAGAGGGAGAGGGGAGGGAGAGAAGTTATATAATATATATATATATATATCAAAATATGTCTACACGTAACGTTAAGACAAATACTGCTTCATGCATTTTCAGTTATCAAAGGGGAACTCCGAGCTGAAAATAAGAGTAATATTCACACAAAAAAAATCTGAGCATTTCATCAAAACCTGATAACAAATAACAAAGTTATTATTGAATTTCTAAATTTAGTAATATTTTCTATAAAAAACTGTTATACACAGGGGCCCTGGGAACGATTTTTATGTAGGTGATTTCGTTCAGGAGTTGTTGCTCATGATTTTAGAAAGAAAATTACAAGCACAAATTTAAATACAAACAAAAACAAAGAAAGGGAAATAACTATGAAAGCCGATAGGAGTCCTCAAAACGATTAATTTTAGGTAAGTTTCAAAAGCCCGCACTCGCTCCGGTTCCACGGCCCCTGACAAACTTTTCCAAATATTTTATCCAACATATCCAACCTTGCATAAAGATGAATCCAACATTTGAAGTGTTGGTTCGAACCATTTAAAGTGGGAAATTAGAAGAGGTTGCCACTCCTCTAACCCTTGATTAGAGTGTGCTATCAGAGCAACATTTTATGGAAAGGGGCCCCGTCTTACAAAGGGTTGTGATTGATCCGATCAATCGTAACTATGGACGGCCAGCGAAGTCAACGTGCATGTTTGTTCAAAATATTTTCTAACTATGATGTATATTCATGCATTCCGTTGATTTCTTGAAAATTCACTATGCTCCTTTTTGTTTACAAAGGCCATTGTGCAAATTTCCTGCAAATAGATGCTGGCCAGGGGCCGCGGAACCGGGGGGGGGGTTCCGCCCCCACTTTTTCCAAAACCATGTACAGAAACGTAAAAATGACCATATGATTGTGATTTTTAGCATGGTCAGCCCCCACACTTTTGGCCCAGCCCCCCCCCTCCCCCACTTTGAAAACCGTTCCGCGGTCCCTGTTTTGTGGGCTATTAATAAGTAGGCATGCACGTCTTCTCGTTAGCTTATATTCCGTAATAAACCTACCGGCCATTTCGGGCTATCTCTCAAAGTCGAAGACATATCGTCCATTTCAATATATCTTCGTTCACTGCTGTCTGATGATGACATACTAATAGTAGAATCCTCAAGGTCTTCCCGAGGGGGCTGGACAAGATGAAGACACGTTGGAGGAGGAAGTAAGGGAGCTTCAGAAAAAAGAAATAAAACTTTGTTTTTAATCAATAAACTGACATTGCAAGTTGTCGGTTTCTTTTTAGTATCGTCTTTAGATACTATAGAATCGGGACAATATTACACTGTAAAAAGGCTGTTTAAAATTTTAAACACGTTGTTTAAGCCCATCACTCTAACAAAAATTGTTTAAACTTTTTAAACAAACTTTTTAAATAAGTTGTTTAAAAAGTTTTAACAATTAAAAAAAGTTTAAACAACTTGTTGTTAGAGTGGCAGGCTTAAACAATGTGCTACTTTTTTTTACTGTCACGACTGTGTACAAAGAAAATAATGCCTTTTTTCTGCTACGATAAATCGCTTTTCAAATTCATTTCATACTTCTATTAAGAAATTACATATTTATATGCCACATGTATGTAGTGCTTTATATTGTATTCTCATTGCTAATTCTCGCTATGGCATTATCACGGCTCGAGCATTCAAGGAATTTCTCTTTATCAAATCAGATAAAAATGAAAAATGTTACATCATATTAATCGATGTGCTAATTAGCGAAGTTTTACTCATGTAGTGTGATTAATTTTCATGATTCAACAATCTTATATGAAACAAAATTATTTTTGATTTACATCACTTACAATCATCAGTTTCATCCCTTGCTTCCGTTACTACGTCATCTTCTTTCTTATCACCATCATCACTATTGTGATTGATGTGTCTGCCGTGTGTTATCATATATACACCTATAAATGAACAAATACACCTACAGAGGAAAGACAAATATAATCAAAACCAGTATATAAGATTTGAGGGTGAAATATTTTGTTATCATTGATATACACATTTTTCATGACGTAATCACCATCATTTTAACTGTATAATTAGAATACATCACTGACGAATTTTAATAACATGAATAATTAGCGGATAGGTCGATGACACGCAAATAAAACTATAGAAGACAGTCATGAAGAACCTGAAAAGAAACTTTAGAACTGAAGATGCGTGGCTCTGAATACTGGGTTTGTTTAATGTAAAGGCTGTAAACACACATGCGCTTTAGCCAGCTTTTCCTACGTAATTTCATTTTGTTTGGCAGTCAATCATAATTGCTTGTTGATTATCAATGAGCCTAAAATTGATTACCTGATTTTAACACATAATATACAACTTTATTTCTTGCCTTATGGCAGCGTACATACCATCTCATTTCTCAATATCAAGAATTTTCTTTTAACAATAAAACAATTGTTCATATGAATAATGCGAGTTCTTTGTCCTTTTTTTATTAAGAGGTGTAACAAGTAGGTCCCACTTACCCAAATACAAACATGAATATCCTAATAATTGTTAGGCCGTGGAATTCGCCATAGAAAAACACACCTGAAAAAGGGAGAAAAGAGTTGAGGGTTTGAAAAAAATACATTTTAGAGATGGATAACAGAAAGACACATTATGTATGACGCAGTATAATAGATTTAAAAAATGTCAATTTTCATGAATTCATGAATTTAGTTTTTGGGAGGGCATGTTGGGAGGCCAGACCACCAACCCCTAAATAATTCATACAAATTCATGTAAGTGTTTATTTTCTTACAAGAAGGATAATTTAAATAAAATTACAAACAAAATGTATATTTATTAAAGAATTGCTTAATAATCTTTTACTCTGCCCACACGTAAATTTTCAGAAAACATCACGGCTCGGTTTTTTTTTTTTGGGGGGGGTCACGATTACCACGACACTGAAAAAAAATAGAGGAGGGGTGATTGTTAGGCCCATGTTCAAATAAAATTTCAGTCTCTTTACCAGTCTCTATGAAACGTTCGTCAACATTTAAGAAAGCAAAAAAGGGTGGATCCTAGTTTCAACTTACCGACTAATATTGCACCGAGTGTAAAGAATACAAAGTAAACAGGAACAACAACAGAAGCATCATGTTCTTGCATTGCCCTCGTGACGTATCTGATCAAGAAATAAAAAGAAAAGGAGGTCGATCTGAATGTCTGTTGCCACATCAGGGCCCTTGTTGCATTAAAGTATGGTAAATCGGCTATCCAATAGTAACTACCATGGTATCAATGCTCAAAAGCCTATCATAACAAAGGGTTTCATTGAAGTTACTGTTTGATGGAAAGTTACCATAATATTGCCTTTTATAATTATGCAATAGGAACCAGTGTTTTTTTTTCGTTTATATGTGTACACGGTGGCCCGAATCACAAAGTTGGACTAAAGTCGTACCGGGTTAATACCCGGGTATAACTTTAGTCCACCTTTGTGAATTTGGGCCAGTAACTTTTACGGTGTGATTGCATCTTCATGCGCTCGCTGTGGGAGAGAGAGGGGGGGGGGGCATAATTACGATGGACACGCAATGAAGGCATTTTTAAAGGAAAAGTCCACCCAACAAAAACTTGATTTGAATAAAAAGAGAAAAAAATCAACAAGCATAACGCTGAAAATTTCATCAAAATCGGATGTAAAATAGTTTGGCTTCATTTCACAAAACAGTTATATGCACATCTCGGTAGGTATGCAAATGAGGAACAGATGACATCACCCACTCACTATTTCTTTTGTATTTTATTATAGGAAATATTTTGATTTTCTCGTCATTGTCATTTGAAATGAAGTTTCTTTCCTCCGTGAACACATTTTGTCCTTCAGGCAAGGAGGTCATAATCGTCATATTCGTAAAAATTCAAATATTGTATAATTAAAACAATAAAAAACAAAAGAACTAGTGAGTAACATCATCATTTGGATGTAACTGGCTCATTCATATAACTATTTTGTTAAAAATAAGCGAAACTTTCTTATTTTACATCCAATTTTGATGAAATTTTCAGCATTGTGCTTGTCTGGTCTTTCTCTATTGATTCAAATCAACATGTATCTGAGGTGGACTTGACCTTTAAGTTAGAGAAAAGTATATATATACGCCCATCAGAATGAGGAAACAACGAAGAACGCTGAAAAAAGATGCCTGACGGGTCGTGTAACTGTACATTACCCCTGTAGCTCACATTCTTACCCCCTCTACCAAAATACCCCGGTGCCACCTCGATCACATAATAAAGATAAAACCCATAAAAATTTCTCTAGAAAGTTGAGAGTTGGTGATGATGTACAGTGCGTATCAAAAAAAAAGTTTACACTTAGAAAAAAAATCCTGTAAAATTATATTTTGTAATATCCTGAAGATTTTTTCCACATGAACATTGGTACAGATCCATTTAAGCAAATGACGATATATCTGACGAAAAATATTTCCGCTTGAGTGAGCACCACGTACTTTTGAAAAGTTAGTGAAAATGATTTGCGCAGAACTTTGAAATAGTTATGCAAATAAAAGTAGACCTTAATCATGAAAAACACATGGAATTTAGCTAGTAAAATTGATTTGAAGATATCTTTTACCTTTTTAAACTTGTTTCCTTGCCCAAAACACTTCGAAGAATGCATTGCGCCCACCCCACTCCCCCACACACCGAGGCCATCGTGACGATATTTGCTTTAAGGGGAAGTTCACCCTGACAAATAGTTTATTGTAAAAATAGCAGAAAAAATAATAAAAAAAATATTGCCGAGTTTGAGAAAAATTCATTAAATAATTAAAAAGTTATTAGAATTTCAATTATTTGATTTGTGACGTCATATGCGAGCAGCATTCATACATAGCGAGTGGTAAAAAATCAAATAAATGTCATTTTCTCAGAAAATTGAAAATGGTTTTCACTGTACCTTTTGTATATCAATAGACAAATCGTTTCACACCCGATCATGAGTAGAAAACAAAATTAAGTCATCAGGAACCATACAAAATTTGAAATTCATGCATTTTATATTACATAACACATGGGTAAGCTGCTCGTCTATGACGTCACAAATCTAAAACTTTAAAGTCTAATAACTTTCTTACTTTTTAACAGATTTTCCTGAAACCTTCACCAATATTTTTTACTAATTTTTCTGCTATTTTTACAACAAAGTTTTCTTCAGGGTGAACTTCCCCTTTACACTGAGCTGTGATAACATGAAATGGCTTAGACTTGATTTTCATTTTGTTAATCATTGTCAAGCTTGCAGGGAAAAGTGTGGAGAAACAAGTATTCAACGAAAAATGAAATGGAGTCACACTTTATATGATAAAAACTTAGTAAAAAATGCTGGAGATGTCTGATATAAACTTTTGTTCAGATTCAGTCATGTCCTCAGATCCAGCTGGCACAAAAAGAGTAAAGGTTGTGCTTATACTAAGTGTTGAAATTTCAATTTGGGTGGTAAAATTGTTACAAACTGCTTGAATTTATCCGTTTTATTTCAATTGATTAAAAGTGCAAGGGAAATATATGAGAAATGTTTCGCAGGGTAAGTTTGATTTCGCCCTTTACCCTTGACACAGCAACGAGCATTTCTGCGCAAACAGATTTCTGCGAACTTTACAAAAATTGACAGTGCTCACTCAAGTGTGACATTCTGTCAAAACTTTTAGTTTCATTGGATAGATGAGACCCAAACCCAATAATATATGTGAAAAAATTACCCATGTGTTGTATATTTTTTTAATTCCCAGGGCTTTTTCAAAGTGTAAACTTTTTTTTGATACGCACTGTATAATTAGAGGTACATACCTTATTTGAAACATCCCTGTAACGAATACCACGACGATCATGATGAAAAATATAGGTGTTTTGACTTGTGACATGTCACCTCTTACCGCCAGCCTAATTAGACTGGAGCATGCCTTGGCACCTAGCACAGTCAGGGAACCTGAAAATTCAAGAACAAAATGAAAAAGCGAATAGTGTAAGGTCTTCAATTGAAACAAGCAGAAAAAATACAATAAGATATAACATTGGTGAATTTGGAATGATTATCATGATTATGTGAAACATTTTGTTAACATACGTTTGACTCCCAGACAGCAAAGTGTCCGATCATATAGTTTGGTCAATGTAATGATTTTTAACCAATTTTTTGCTAAGATTGCAACCATTGGCACTGTGACTACATGGCTTACTTCGGTACTTGTTTTGTGGCGGATAGCGTACCAGTCCACCCCCCCCCCTCACATACACACCCCACGCCCACTCATCCACTGTGAAAGTAATTTTCTTGCACAGAATAAATTCAAAATTATGAAATCTTATCATTTTGCATTTCGTCGACGAACAGGGGAAAACGATATTTTCCCCCTAGAAATCAATAGTGCAATACTTTTCAGGCCAGTACCCCGGGCCAGTACCCTCACAAAAAATAACCATCTCATCATACCAATGAATAGTAAATTATTCATAAACCCAAAGATTTTTTCCCCTTTTTTCTTTAATATACTGTTCAATACTACTTCATTATCAAGTGTTTGAATTATATTTTTAAAAAAGGAGAACTAAAAATTTGATAAAGCTTACTCAATATTGCAGCTGGCAGGAGCAGTAAAAGAAGATGTTGATATCTTTTGACAAGCTTTAAGTAGAGTAAAAGAAGAAACAATGCGACCTCCACTCCCTGCATGATGAAACAAAAAATAATGATTGCAATAAAATGAAAAATGATAACAATTAACTTCAGAAATATTTGTTATCTTCTCCTATTTCTCTCACTGTTTCTACTTTCATTTCATTTCATTTATTTCCATATTCAAATATAAAAACATACATAGTCAGCAAATCACAAAAAAGAACACATTTCACATAAAAATAAATATGGTTACAAATTTAAGAGAAAAAAGGGGGGGAAATACATGCAAAAAAAATACATTACAAATTGAATATGGAGGGAATACCAAAAGCCACAAGGGCTTATCGAGGGTATTCCCCAAAATATAGAATTTAAAAAGGAACAGATAGAAAGTATGGGAAAAAGAAAGATGTGAAAGACAAGCTAGAAAGAGAGAAAGAGAAAAGATAGACATGCAGCATATTACAGGTCATTATGCAGTAAGTAAAATTTCGTCCCTCCCCTCATTTCCCTCTTTCACAACCTCTCTCTAATCACGTAATGCATGGTGAGGGTCAAAAATGGACAGGAGCATTGCGAATGGGGGAAAATTTCGATTTGAATAGTCACGAGTGAGCGGGGCGAGCGAGCTAAATTTCGACCTATTTGAATTGAATTATTTTCGTTGATATATTCTACATTCACCTACTTCAATACAATCTTTAAAAAAATTACTCAATATTGTGCAAAATGGGAACATATAATGTTTGTTGGGTAAGAAGATACCATTATATTTTGAATTTTTCACGCAATGTTGCTTTGAAATTTACTATTCAAACATGCATTTTTCTCAATATTGGGGAGAAAATTCCTGAGCAAACAGGCATGTTCCCTTTCTTCCTAATATTGTGCAAAGTTTTACTCTCTGTTTTCAGAGTGTACAACTGATGCTTCTTCTACCACTACCATTACTACTACTACTACTACAACTACAACTACTACTACTACTACTATACTACTTCCACTACTACCACTACTACTAACTACTACTATTGCTACTTTTGCTGCTGCTGCTACTACTACTAGTACTAGTACTACTACTACTACTACTACTACTACTAACAATACTACCACTACTGCTTCTACTACTACTACAACTACTACTACTACTACTACTACTACTGCTACTAATACTAGTACTACTGCTGCTGCTGCTATACTACTACAACTACGAGTATTTTTATTACTACTACTACTACTACTACTACTATCTTTATTACTACTGCTACTGCTATTACTGCTGCAAATACATTATGAGACATAACGCTGCAACTTCAAGAGAAAAATATTTATCCCAATCGTAATAACACGACACAAATGAAAGGGGGTATAATGAAGTATTGCAGTGAGCATGCATGGTGAGGGAATCTGTGACACCCCGGGTGACACCGCTTTCAAAAATGGCGTTTAAGACAATTTGTCTATATTCTTCCCCTCTTCTACCTGAAAAATAAGTCTAAACCACTATAACCACATACTCTCCAACTTTGAAAATAAAATAATAATAATAATAAAAAGAATTTACTATTTCAATACTCACAAAGAACACGAGGAATGGCCACGATGTAAGTCTAAAAATTATCAAATGTGACGTCATTTCCTCTTCGTTCTGAAGAAAAAATGGGGGAAAAGAGAAAAATATTAATTTTCATTTATATTCATAATAAATACAATTATAAACAGGAGCAGATCGTGAACGGGATAGGGGACACATGTACAGGGAGGGGGGGGGGGTGGGCACATAACTCTTTAAGGACCAAAGTTGTATTTAATGCCATTTGGTATATGTTGCGTCCCCCCTTATCTCCCGCCCCGGTAATAATGAATAAAAAAAAGATAATGGGGGGCCGGGCGAGCAACTTTTTCTGAGTTTGTATCCCTAAGAAAAATGTTCCTATCCGTTTTCTCGGATATCCGGTTTTGATAGACAGCTTTGTTTGCCCCCTTTTTCTCTCGCAATATTATTATAAACATTCCATTGAAAATCGAAGACGAAACTATTTACCAATTTATTCATTTTATACCAACTCAGAGTATGACCGCAGACCACAGTATCACTTAATATATCTCAAGCAAAAATTATAATCTGTTTTGTGCCATCCTTTTAATTTGACAACAACGATTGAATACATTCTTGAAATAAAACAACAGGAAACAGATGTCTCATATATCATCATCATATATCATATATCATATCATCATCAGGAGACTACCTCAGCCAACATACTATTCTGCCATATGTTCAGAATGGAAGTGACGCGAATTACGGTACAGTGTTAAGCGGCTGGGCAATAAAAAAATGTTTTTATTTCTATTCAAACGCTTTTAAGTAGGCAAGAGAGTGTGCTAAAAGTTTGTCAATTTTCATATATAAAAAGACAGTCCTAAAAACTGGCGTCATAATATCGAGAGAAAATAATAAGTCTTCTTGCGTTGATTACTTCTAATGCATGCATGAGCGCTGTCAAATTTATTTTTTATATTCTTTTATACTTCCATTATTTATTTTCTTTGATATTACAGTTTTCTGCAGTTGAATGAGAAGCAAAAAAATAATGATACTTATAACTTATAAATATGTCTATATGGTGACAGAGAAAAAAATCCTCTTTGATTCTTTGCACAAAATTTATTATCCATTATTGACTCTTACCTGCGTGGAGAATATAATAATCATACACGCACCGACGACAATAATGACAGTGCCTGCATTTGATAAAAAATGAAAATAAGAATAGAGAGACTGATACTTTATTATTGTATTTGCAAATCTGATTAATGCTTGTAGGATTCTATTCCGAGGGGTTATGAATAGGTAGGCCTATAAAAATGGAATATTATGAAAGGGTTCAAAGAGACAGAGATGATTTTCGAGGTCATTTTTCAATTTTTAATTGAAATTAAACAATATAGCGCAGGCTTTGGAATGTTGTGAAAATGTTGAGGTTATGGCAAATTTCTGGGGGTGCAAGAGCTCCCCCCCCCCGCTGCCTAGGGCCATGTATACCTTTATGCAGATAGAGCCCCCCCCCGCCCCGGGGGAGAGAAATTGAAACATGAGACTATGATTAATGGCAGCGACTCGTCGACATTGAGACACCATGTAATTTAATCAACATTCTATTTTGATTTGTATTTAGAGGAATTATTCATAAATAAATAGACACCCTTGTCATAAGTCAACAATACAATGACATCAAATACCGTGAAACTGCGCATAATGTTTGTCTTAACATTGACTATTCATTTCAGTTCCGCTTGAAATCAGAAAAGAGTTTAGCTATTTCATGCATGTACGATACATTACAGCCAGGGTTCTTTGCATTTGTTTGGAGACAGCAGGCATGTTTACAGTAAATGTTTTGCAGTATAGACCAGTTCGTAGTTACTTCATGGACAATTTTGGTCAAATGACCTTTCATTTCTTTCATTATGATAGGGAGATTTCAATGCAAGATATTACGTAAGCTTGCCTTACATAGCAGGATGAAGAAATTGAATAGACCAGGTGACTAGAATAGCACACCAATGAACACTTAATGAAGGTATTTGTTGCATTTCTACTTTGAATGCATATCATAGCATGTTGCACAATATACTTGGCAAACTGTTTTTTGTGGATGTAAATCAAAACCACAATTCAAAAGAATATATGAATAATCAAGACATCAAAGTTGGTGCTTATCTCATTAGATTTTAAACCACCATGTCACTTTAATGACCTTCCTCTGATCATGCGCAGAATCTTCTGATCATGCGCAGAGTGGAACTACGAACTGACTAAGCATAAGTGTAACAGGTAGAAGCCGGAAAATATTCTTCTCAATGGCGTACGCAGGGGGGGGGGGGGTTACAGGGGTTCAAATCCCCTTGAATTTTTTTCGAAGATATTTTTTTGCTTGTCAAATTTTTTAGACCTACGAAACGACGCAAAATTTATGGTGAAGACCCTTTTTTGGAGGGGGAGGGGGTGTCAACATTTCGTTCAGCTTCCACCCCCCCCCCTCCTTTAAAAAAATCCTACGTACGCCACTGATTCTTCTGATCAAAATCATTCCACGAAGATTGTTCAAGGAACAAATCTAAAATCAGATTAAAATCGTTTTCTGTCAATAAGATTTATCTCTAATTAATGTCATCGTTTTGGTAAACTAAATAATTCACATGTTACAAGAATATTTTGCAAAAAATGCTGATCGATGGAAAGAGTCAGCAGGAGTATGATTAAAGGACAAGTCCACCCCAACAAAAACTTGATTTGAATAAAAAGAGAAAAATTCAACAAGCATAACAGTGAAAATTTCATCAAAATCGGATCTAAAATAAGAAAGTTATGAAATTTTGAATTTTCGCTTCATTTCACAAAACAGTTATATGCACATCTCGTTCGGTATGCAAATGAGGAACTGATGACATCACTCACTATTTCTTTTGTATTTTATTATATGAAATATTTTTATTTTCTCGTCATTGTCATGTGAAATGAAGTTTTATTCCTCCCTGAACACGTAGAATTCCATTGTTTTAACATTTTGTGCTTCAGGCTAGGAGGTCATAAGAAAATTCGTAAAAATTGAAATATTGTATAATCCAAACAATAAAAAACAAAAGAAATGGTGAGTGACATCATCGACTCTCTCATTTGGATGTAACTGGCTCGTTCATATAACTATTATGTTAAAAATAAGCGAAAATTTGAAATGACATAACTTTCTTATTTTACATCTGATTTGGATGAAATTTTCAGCATCGTACTTTCTGATTTTTTCCTATTGATTCAAATCAACATTTTTCTGAGGTGGACTTGACCTTTAAACTGCAATTCCTGTCAATTGATTTAATCATCATAACAAATACTATGGGTTAGTATTCCTAAATCGTCTCACTCATATTTTAGAACTTCGCAATATCGCATTACATTATAGCAAGTGGATATCTGATAGGGGATGTGGTAAGGGATTACTGGATTACCAGATAAGCTCCTAATTTTGTCAAATCTCAACATATAATGTTATTAATATGATAATAAAGGATGTGACTCAAGATAGCATGTATGAATTTACAAGGACCAATCACTTCATGAATTCACTCTTTGTTTCATTTGTGTTATCATGGTTTTCCTTCGCTCTCCTTTAAATTAGTGAGATTCCTTGTACATTACTCTTTGTTTTTTTTATATAATATAAAATCATATGAAATCGTGTTTATTCAAATGTTGTCCCCAAGAATGAAAAAAAAAATTGATTGACTTCTGATTTAATGTTTAAGTTTATCATTGCTGCAATTTATTTTGATATATGATGGAGACGTATAATGATTATATACAATGTATGAAAAAATGGGACAATTATCAGCTTACCAACTGCATATGACGGTATGAATGTAACCGTTTTCACAAAATATTGCAAAATGTAATGGTTAATATTAATAACTTCATTATTTGTTTTAAGAATTCGATGACATTTTCAGATTCGTCTTATCGGTGAAATTACTATATTTCACTTACGTTTGATTATTTACAGCCCGGAGTGTTCCTTTAAGTTGTTCATGGAACATGAATGATTCACTATTGGAATGTTGTGTACGAACATTATGGGGTGTGTGACCCCTCGCTTATTCACACTAGCTGTCAAAGTTACCATAAATCGAAAGAAAGGGGCATGTGCAGAATCCATTGGCAGGGGGGGGGGGGTAAGTGCCCCTGCTAAAAATTGGTTTTGCCTATAATGTATTGTGCGTTTGATTCAGAGTGCCTAGCCATTTTGAAGTAATCACTTTTATTTTCTTGTTTTGTTTTTTGCTTGCTTGATTCTTTACGGATGTGAGAACTTTTGATTTTCATTTAAAATGTCTGATACTTTTGAGGGAATCTGTTCAGCCCCTTCCTTCATGGATTCCAAGATATTCTTCCCTTAGCGTATTATATTTAAAGGAATCAATTTGAAACAAATAGACTTGAAATTGACCACCCTTCGTCACTGTTGATCAATAACAATCATGATTTATACCTCGGTCACATTTGCTCTACGGCGGCCGTACGGCAAATGTGACCGAGGTATTAGCTAACTCTAATCTGAACAGGTATATAGGTATACTTCCATGGCGTTAAATCTCCCGAGCCCCAATCAAAATCATGTTCACGATGTCACAATAAACACGATAAATATGAAATATATATACAACCAATGCAATATCTCTTTCCCCAATATGATGTTATATCAGGGGCCCATTTCATAAAACGTGTATAATTACAAATTTGAAATAACAGTTAAAAGCTACTGAAATCATTAAATTTGATTGGTTGATAGTAAACTTGTTATAATGATTGTGCAGTAACAAGTCTTTATGAAACGAAGCCTTTGTTGTCCTGGGCCCGTTGCAGAAAGAGTTGCGTTTAAACGCAAGTCAACAAATCAATCGCAAGTCAAAAATGCGCGCCGTTGATTGGTTGAAAAACAAGTTGCACATGATTTTTAGAATTTCGATAGATTGCAACTCTTTCTGCAACGTGCCCCAGACCATTCATTTTTCTTTATTTTGACCGGAAGGAAATTGCAAATTGCAAAGTATCTTGTCTATTCCACACTGCCTTGGTGACAAACGTCGTGTTTATTGAAGAACTAATTGATTGCCCCGCATTCAACAGTAATTGTTATTGAAATTTTGACAACCAACTGTACGAGATAAAAAGTATATTTTTGTAATTCATTTACTTTAGAAAATAAAAGGTCTTTGGACGTGTTTGTCGTGTTACGTTCGGTAAAGTCACTCTCCTAAAAATGGCTTTAATTATCATACACACTATAATGATTTTATGAAAATATACTTTGAAACAAAAATGGTAATTGATAATCTTGACCCTGATTGATTTTTACAAATTCGATTTGGATAAGATCATTGTCGTTCATATTCTGAAATCTTCCAAATTTATAACGTTTCAATATCAGCAAGTCACGAATAGTAGTACGTGATCTCCATTATACAGAATATTAAAAAAACTGTTTAATATCTTTACTGCTGCATGGTGGGGAACAAATAATTTGGGTTTTCAATCTGTACTGAACGCACAGGAACGTTAGCGCTGACAGAGGCCCTGTTCCAACCGGTAATGTGGCAGCGATGCCCAATGTTACAACAATGCACTAATTACACATTAAAACAAATGTTTTGACATCACAATCTGAGAGATGTGACTGGGATAACTGTTAGCGCTCTGTTAGGCCAACGTTTCTGTGCGGTCGGCACTGGGCATTTTGACGTACGTGCGCCTGTAATCCAATGTGTAAGTGGGGAAGTTAGGAACAGATGCAGAGGTTAAAGGTTCGAGCCCCGGTCACGTCTTTCGGATGGTGACGTTACAGATCAGTAAATAGTCATACCTGATTGATACTCGTGTGTATAAACTACCTCTAACACACAATCTCACTCACACACACACACACTTTATTTTAATTAAAGTATGTACACAATACAGACATTTGGTGAAATAGATCAAGTCAAAATCACATGTAATACTTATTTTATAATTATATTAGTACTGAACCTTACCTAAAATGTCTTGAAATCGTAGTCTCTCTCCCAGACATCTTGAGATGTATGCGTTAGCTGTCGAATAATAAAACAACATAATAAGTTATAAGAACGGAATATAGAAAAAACATGAATTACATGAAGACGTTTTATAATTTTTTCCTAGTGTGAATGTTCACAATTTTCTTACCACCTAGACAAAACAATCATTTAAGATCTGTGACTTTCTAGAAATCTAAGAAAACAAGCAAAATATGTGCCTTATTCGACTTATTTTGCTACACATGCAAAATGCAATTATACACGTAGTTGATTTTCTGCTGTTTGATGGTATTTATATATTGGAGTTTCTTGACGGCAGTGATTTTGCGGTCGTTTTACATTATCGTCTGGCGAACATAGTTATACGGCGATATGACCGAAACATTAATTGGAAATATGTGACAGGGACCCCATGGACACAGGAACGTACCCCAACTAGGGATGAGGAGGGTACTCTAGGGATATGGGGACGTACCCCTGGCCAGGGGCAACCACCCTCAAACGAAAAGTTAAATCAATATTTGAAAGGTGTGAGGGGTGCCAACCTTTTCCATCTATATCCGTCCTTGCATGAAATTAATCTGAATTCAATAATTTCAAACTGGTAAATGCAACATTTGGAAAAGGTTGTCACTCCTCCGACCTTTCAAATGTCAATTTTCTTCATATTTTACTTAGTTTATAATAGGGACGTACCCCTGGGGCATAATGACGTACCCATGGGGCATCAGGACGTACCCCTGGGGCAAAAGGACGTACCCCTGGGGCATAAGGATGTACCCCTGGGGCACAAGGACGGACCCCTGGGGCACAAGGACGGACCCCTGGGGCACAAGGACTTACCCCTGGGGCATAAGGACGTACCCCTATGGGGCATAATGACGTACCCCTGGGGCATAAGGACAGTGGTGGACCGTGACCCGAAGGAGACAATGATTGGAAGGGCACTGTATTCTTTGTGAACAATGCTGTGCCCCTCCAATTGTCTCCTTCGGGTCACGGTCCGCTATTGCATAAGGACGTACCCTTGGGGCATAAGGATGTACCCATGGGATATAAGAACGTACCCCTGGGAAACAGTGCCCTTACCAGCCTGAGTGGATGAACATACATTGTTATTCTCTGGGGTGTGTTTGAAGACTTCTAAAGAATTCTTTATAAATAAACCACTCATACCGTCATTGCCTGCCTTTTGAAATCATCTATAGGCTAGACATGCCTCATGTGACTGAATGAATACGTTATTTTTGTCTGAATGTACCATAATAGGTTATACCGAGAAAAGCACCTTTGAAGGTTTTGCATTGTGGAAATTGAAAAGGAATTAATGACAGTTCGAACATTTTGGTTTTCGAGTTGTAAGTTTGTTTTCGAGACATTTTCTTATAATACGTTATATCACAAGGATGATTCCCGAGACGATAAAGCATGAATAATAATGTTAATACTCTAACGTTTTCGGAAAAGTATGTGATAGCATGCATGCCGTCTACTACAGAGAAAAGCCGATTGTGATTTGTAAATAAACCTACTCGAAAGTGCACCGGGGCATAATCAAGCTCAATCAATTGAAAAAAAATCCTTTGAAGCAGTCGATTCCAGTCAATAGAGGACTAGATTTTGATATTGTCACACCGGCGAAACATTCTCCTGACCGATCAGAGATGTTACGTTATGCCGAATGGCTTACAATCCGTCAGTATGGAGGCGGTTTCGTAGTGTGGCAGAACCTCGAGAACTAAGAAACAGGAAGGCTATCTGACACAAAACAGTGATTTTCGAAAATTCATCGATGCTGTTAATAAGGTTTCTATTCTTTAGTAAAAGTGTCCTTGTTGAAAATATCGTAAATGTATCTGTTACTTCACTAATGCTTTATGGTCTTTATGGTTATGCAACCGAAACTTATCTTAAAAAAGGTTAAAACCATGGCTTACCCAATCACTCTTATTATGTGTATTATTATTTGCCATGGAGTGGACAAAGGATATAACGGGGAATCTATAGCTAATCCGACTCTCCCTTTCTCTTGTCAGTTTACGGTCCACTCGATCTCTTTCATATTACAAGCTAAAAACTGTGTGCGTGGGATGTGTGAGTGTGTGTGAGTTGATGGTTTATGTGGGTTTATGTATGATTTTTATACATTTATGTATGATTTTTATACATTTATACATTTTTATAACTGATTTCATTGTTTCTCCTTTAAGTTATATATGATTTATGCTGGTATTAAGTTAGTGAAAAATGTCCAAATATGAAATGTAAAATATTATGTGTTTTGAAATGTTAATTTGAAATGTTATATATTTTTGTTCATGGAATCAGAATAAAACAATATGAAAAAAAAAAAAAAAAAAAAAAAATGATGTGGGCGTTTATGTATGATGTGGATGTGGATGTGGATGTGGATGTGGATGTGGGTTTATTACGTGAGTTGAGCGTATTTTCACTCCACAGCACAGACCTGATATGCCAGTGCAAAGCATTTGCAGACCTTAAACACGTTTACACGATAAATTATCACTTTTTTTAAATAATACCCCATGAGAAGAAATTCTGGAAATCCATTTACATGAAAGACTTTCAGTTGTGCAAGTGGTCTGAATCATGATTTACTAGCTATTGTTCTTAACGAAAAATCCCAAAAGATTGGACTGTTCTTTTTAATAAGATGTGAACAGTAAAATTGTCATTTTCATCACCGCAAACATTTACTCTATGCTTTCGTAACATGCATATACGATGTGAATAAAGCATGATACCAGCACTTCAATATTCTATTGCACACCATAAAACCATTATCAATCACTGATACCGTTACATTATAATACTACATCCTCTTTAGGACTTAATACCAGCAAATATTCATATTCCGAAGGTTATAGCAAAGAATCACCGAAATGCGCATATAATATTATATCCTCATTCCGCAGCGTCACCGACGAACCCAACTCCACACAGATCGAAACGATCACAATGTTTTGAATTGTGAAGTATCGGTCGTTCTGAAATCATTTCCATTGGTGTGACCATGGACCATGGTGTGAATAATATATATTGTGTATAAAGACACAAGAGTTTTGTCGGCAGTGTTTTGTGTGCATTAGATATGGAAATTGTGGGGGAAATCACAATGTACACCGAACAAAATGTAATATTTGCTCTCAAATTCCAACCCACTTCATGGTTACATGGTAACACATAGGCGATGTTTGGCAAATATAACAAGGAATAACGTTTTGGGATTAAGTTTTTAACAATACATTCTCCTATTCTGAATATTTGAGGAATCGACAGATATTAGCTTTAGCAAAAATATGACCTTAAATTCATTTTTTTGACTAAAGGAAAGGTCCTGTGGATATGTGGCCGCGGCCCCCTATGGTGGCGTAAAAAAGAGTTGAAAAGAGAAAATCGAAGAAATGGGAAGGAGAGGAGAAAAGAAAAGAAGAGGGGCAGATGAGAAAGAAAAGTAAATGAGATAAGGAAAAGTGTATGATAAAAAAAACATTAAAAAATCCAGGTCATAAAATAAAACAATGAGCTCTCGCTTGAAAAGTAATGCTCTTTTTAGTGTATTTTTTGTAAGTGTTTGGGGGGGGGGCTTCTTTATACTCACCAACTACAGTGGTGGTACCGAGGGGTGCTACCACCGAGGCAGGTCCGAACCCATAGGCTAAGAAGTTACCCCCTTCACCAGTTATCATGAGTAATATCCCTGACCACCAGAGCCAACTCTTCAAGTAGTCGTAGTTATCCGACGCTTCTTCTCCTCTGGCTTCCCGTCGCTGTTGAATCTTCGTCAAAGAATATTTCTAAAGAAAGGAGGGTGAGCAATTGTACAACAATGTGAGTTTTAGGATAGTTATATGGGGGATTTAGTGTTTAGGGGAGGCAGCTTTTTTTTTTACATTAGCAGAAGTCATCATCATCATCATCACCACCACCACCACTACCACATCTTCACCACCATCTAAAGACGATGATGATGATGATCATCATCATCTCATCAATCATCTGCATATAAAAGCGGCTAAATCAAGTAATGACCCTAAAGTAAGAGCTAAAAAACGAGAACGTAGATAATATTACATTGGCACACACCTGTAGATATTATAACCAATACATTAGTATTGATACTAAACTTTTCTTTTTAAAAATCCCTTCTTAAATATCAATAATGTTCTTAATCTCTCATAAATCTAGGGAAGGAGGGGGGGGGGTGGCTCTCTTTCCCCCTCCTGCATTTACTCGTTTTTTGTTTTTGTTTTCATTTCAAACGTCCATATCCACATACCGCATAGTTATAGCTTTGCGACATCAACTTCAACATGTTCAAGGACGATGTCATTTTCAGGATGCAAGTCAATCTCTCCACATTACAAAATACACTCCAATTCACCACCACCGTTCAAAGACTTCAAGTGATTGAAATTACATGTAATTGGTATAATCTCAAGATGGCTTACCTGAACATTCATGGAGACGCTAATTAAAAGATTTCCACCGATGGCAAGACAGGCTCCTATCAATATATTCTGCATGATAAAATGGCACAAGATGCGAGAACGGATGTAGAGAGGGGAGCGTGGAAGGTGGAGCAGGGGAAGAGGAATAGGATATAAGTGATAGACAACCATGAAATGATGATGATGGTGATGATGGTGATGATGATGATGATGGTGATGATTTTTATGATGATGATGATCATGACGATGGTGACAATGATGATCATGATCATGATGATGGTGGTGGTTGTGATCGATGGTGTTGGTGACGATGATGATGACGATGGTGACAGTGATGATGGTGGTGGTGGTGGATGTGATCGGTGGTGGTGGTGACGTTGTAAATAAGACGGGATATAGACAAAACAAGGAGAAGAGAAAGATAGAAGAGGAAGAATGACAAGGAAATATGTAAAAAGAAAATAAAAATAATTATTAGTAAAGCTGATACTCATGCCTTCTAAAAAACCTAGTTATTTCTAAAATCATTCAATTCTTATGATTCTTCTTCTTCTTATTTTATTTTATTTATTCTTTTTTTTGGGGGGGGTGGGGGTTAACTACGAGATACAATTCTTTTTCACTGATTACACCTGGATTTAGTATATTCTCACTATTTGCAAGAAATTAGTTTAATATTTAAAGATTTAATGATTAAATTAAATCCATTTACTCAAAAGCTAATCGAGGCAAGTTATTGTATCAAAATACATCACTAATTGTTGTTTTTCAGATTTGATCGAGCACAACCTTGATAACATAAAAGGTGTGCAATATTTTGATTTTCCAAGACTTAAACATTCTGACTTTCATTCACCCAGTGTCGCCAAAATAAAGATTCAATATAGTATTTAGGAATTTAATAAAACCGAGAGATAAACTAATCACAATATTGCTTATCTTATTCTCCATTTCACAGAACGTAGATCGCTTTGACATTTTAAAATAAAGTACTTATACGTATAAATATTTCATTTGAATATCATGCAGTGTAAATTGGTGATAATAATAAGCCAAAATGATAAGGAAACCAGACTTCATGTCATACCTGCCGAATGAAATTAATCAACCAGCCGATCGATCGATCGATCAATCGACCGATCAATCGATCAATCAATCAATCAATCAATCAAGCAATCAATCAATCAATCAATCAATCATGATTATCTTACCATTGAAACTACTGGTTCTGATACCCCCGGTGTTCCATCAGGATGTTGAGGAGGAGGATCGAATATGTTACTAAGATTTAACGTCCTTTTGGTATTCAATTCATCTTCTCCTTTTGATTCAGCCATCGAAGTGGTAACCCGCAAGTTTTCCATTTTTGTGGCTTAAATACAAATTATTATTATAATCCAATTATACGTTCACCAAGCGATTGAAATCACAAGAGCTAAAGCACCATAATCAGCATTTACTCCTCATGCAGCTATCAGAAAAAGAAAGTCACATCACACTCCATGTAGGCTTATTTCGAGATCAAATTGTTCAAGTCCTGCTTCTGATAATCATGTCTCGCTATTTCCGAAGCCTTTTTAGCCAAAGAATTCCAGCAGTATCAGAAAAGAAAGAATACGTTTACTTTTGAATAGATTTCAGTACTCCAACCAAGGCTAGACCTGTATAGGGCCTGGTCTTCTACAACAGCGAAGAGGAGGGGGCCGGTCCCAAACCGATACACGCTCGAATTCCTTTTATAAACTGATTTTTTTTCGAGACGTATTCACGCTTTGATTACTTCGTGCATACTGCATTCTTATAATGAACACGTTCGACAGATCAGCGGGTACGTACAATCGTAAGCTTCAAAAATGCAAATAGTGTAAAAAAAAATTACTCGAGTTCTAAGCCGTTCGCATTAAAGAGTATTTCTTTCGACCCGCATGTTTTTGAGTGATAGAAAACCTTGCGAAGTTGGAGAGTGGAAACATGCCCGTCAAGCTTGGCTAATTTTAAATAGGGCATAGCGCTGTCTTTTGAGGACCAAGGTCTTTAGAATCAAGCATATGGAATATTGGACTCAAATAATGAAAGCGTAAATTGTGAATAAGCCCCTCAGAAAAACAGGGAGTGCCGCCTATTCGAGGCTCTCAGTTCCCGGGCCCGTCTTTGAAAAGTAGCTATTAAAATAACAGATTTAGATTTAGATTTATTTCCAACAGAAACTGATACAAATTATTTTCATACTTTATAACAAATATTTGCGATACAAATAATTCTCACTATAATCATATTCAAAAACTTCCATGATAATTAAGATATATACAAAACATGGTGCATTTTGTTGACAAATTATAATATATGATATAATAGAAAAAAGGGTATCTGTGGAAATGGGAGATTCACTAAAAATCATAGCTTGTATAATGTGAACCCCCCTAACATAAAAGCATTATGTCGTGAATTCTGTGGTGAAGTTCCCTACTATATATGAATGAAAAAGGGAAGAAATCTTGTTTCACAATTTCAAATAAATAACAAATTTCGGGGACGAAAATGCGCAGAATAGTATACTATTAGGGCACATTCTAAAATAAGAGCATATGTTTCTATATGATATCTTTGGGTACAAGCATGGGTACAAGTGCCCCCTGCCCCCGGTTCCGCTGCCTCTGCCCCCCCCCTCTCCACAGCCCCCATCGTCTCCTTTCCATTTCTCTGACTTTTTCTCAAAGATATGTAACTAAATGTTTTGGGGGTTTTTTTGCTGCGAGATCTCTTTATGACTATAAAACCACAATTTGCGATAACTTTTACAGTACTTTGTCGCCCTCATACGATGAAAGCATATGGAACTTTGATAAAAATGAACTCGTCAATGAACCGAAGTCCGTTCACAAAATGTCTCCCGTGCTGATAGTTTTTTTTAAATTTTATTATAATAACTATTTCTTTGATCGAATTAATTTCAAATGAACCAACAACTACTACATGGTCTTCAACAATGTCAACTATATCGACATTCTTTTTTGTTCACCTTTAAGTCAGTATTAAATAAGTTTTCAATACTTGACCTAAAATTAAATTGATTTTGACATGCTGAATACGATTTAATTAACCTTTCTTATGTCAGCTCATATAGGCTTATGGCTATGCTTTTGTAACCTATGATCAAAACATCTTTCAAGTTACCTTGATAAATGTGTTGACGTCAATAATCTATGAATTAGATTACACGAGATTGCAATAGAAAAGAAGTTAAGATTAATCAGAATTAATTTAACGTTCTGACCAAAATCCAAACCAAAACTTATATCTTAGTTTGATATCAATTAAACTAAATCTTGCCATTATTTATAAATAAAACATTCAAAATCTGGAATAATTTGAAGAATAATAACTTCTGATGACAAAGCCGACTGATGTCATGAGCGCACCCCCCCCCAAAAAAAAAGGGGGGAATGAGATTCGAGGTCGACAAACTTAGCACATGTGGCACACTTTATAAACTCTAATTTAAACAAAAGTCCAAAATGAAAATCCATATTGTATTGTTCGAAATGACATGAAAAGAAATACTTCGAAAATTCAATGTGCCCAAACTTATCGTGGGTCCTGCAGCCGCTGTGCATCGCCAGGGGTCTGTTGCATGACGAGATGAGCGATACGTAGGAACGTCCTAGGACCATTCTTCCGAGATAGGAAGATTGGCGACAAATCAGCGCTTTCCGTTTCACGAAGGCAATTTTGTCTTCCAAGTCCGCGACATCGTTTTATATCGATAGTATCGGAAAAATATTTAGTCTTCATCGTCACCTGAACCTTTTATTTCGGAATGACGAGTTTTCTTAAAATAATTTATTTCAATAAAAAGAGATCAAATGATGTTTTATTTATTACTGATTGTAGAATTGATGTATGGAGCTTACTTTATGAGGTAAAAAGAGAAAAAAACTTTAAAGATTCACAAACATAACTGAATAAAATCGAAATTTTCATTATTTCCCTTATTTAGAACACGATGTCCTTTTAAAGACACCTTTCATTGATATTTCAACGAAAGAGACCCTTGTCCGATATAAAAATTGATTTAACTTAGTAATTTGGACATTTTAGTAGTTCAATATTCTTTATTTTATAGAATACTTATATATGATGACAATTTTGCAAATTATGCGTTAATATGTTATTTGTTGAGGTAAAAATAGGGTTTGAATGGTGTAGACAAAATCAACAGTGTCTGATTGTATGAGACTAAAAAGGAAAATATGAGAGGCTGCGTGTGAAATATGTAATTTATTTATTTTATTTGTTAGATATAACGCAAGAAATACAAATGTGAGTGTTTAGAGTATAAATATACCTCAGTTGCATGATGAGTATCCGAAGACAAGGAAAATATATAAATTGCTGCAAACATGGCCAAGTGAATAAAGTAGCTATGCAATAATAATTAAAGCATAGAAAAAGCTGTGTAATCCGCAATGGAAAAACTACCGTTAACCGGAAATAATGCAAAAAATAAAACGATCATAAACGTTGGTCATATTTAAAGTTGATCACTGAATTAATGGAAATTTATATAAGAATATAAGGTTTAAGAATATACAAAATATATATGACTAACGTGATTCTTTTAGGGCCTACCCTGCGATTTGAAATGCGCCTCTTCATATGGACTTTTCATAATCTTTTCTTTTTGAACTTATCTTCATTTATATGATTGTGATGGATTCGTAAGCTATGGGCCTAATCTGTATCTTAAATTCTATTAGCTATTTCTGCAGATCTTTGTTTTGTTACATCTCAAGTTATCCCAAATCCATTCAAGAATTAATTTCCATTGATTATAATCAAGCTCATCAAAAATAATAATTATAATGAAAATGAATAAAAATAAATGATTTAGCATGTTTAACATCTTAGTTTTGTGTCTTTTTTTCGCTGAACGTTATTAACACGTTTTTTACTTACATCAATTACTTTTTAAGAAATTTGTTTTCATGTTGTTTAATTATCTATATTGAGAAAGCATAAGGAGTCAGAGAGGGAGTGCAGCCCATTTCATAGTTCAAGTTTATTTATTTTTTAATGGAAAAGGGGTGGGGATAGGACGTATAGGGAGAATAAAAGAAAACATATTTTGAAAATATTTGGGCTTACATTACCCTCAGAGAAGTTAAAATGACTTCCGTTATGGTCGTCTTGTCGACATGAAAAGTGATGACAACTATCCCCCATGTAAAAAAAATAACTTGGCGCCATCCCAGATAAAACGCATCAACCCCCTAAAAAATATGTTTACAGGTGATATGTCAGTGTGGCTTGCCGTAACTGCATTTTCTCTCATTGCCGACGGTGGCGGGCTGTGTGCAAAGAAGATCATGCCAACGTAGGACATGTCTGGAGGTGTCTTTCCAAGGACCATTCTTCGTATCGCCCAAATCGGCTTTGTGAAACAGTTGAGCGATATCTCGTTCTTACGTAGAACGGTTCTACGAAAGACCATTTCATGCAACAGGCCCCAGATCGACGAGGCGGCTCTATCCCAGTTGCTTGAACGCCATATGCAGCAACGGTCTGACGCGCCGGGGTTTGGACTCCCGACCTCCCACGGGGAGCGTTTTATGAAAGGACTTGTCGGACAAGTCTCATTTCATCCGACTGTTACTATAGAAACAGTGCCTCTCAGCCAATCAGAATCAAGGAAAGATGTCAGATCTAACAACTTGTCGGACAGACATGTTGATGAAACGGTCCCCCGGTGACGGACGGGCTACCAATTGAGCCAACACGTTGTTATATGAAAGCTGTGATAATCAGATATGATATTCAGAAAGTATCATATTATCCATTCAGCCTCTTATTTTTATCTTCTCGTCATGATTTTTATTACTTTTTTGTCTATTGCCCCTAGGCCGCCCCCTACCTGCATGCCAGTCACTGTGGATGATACTCTCTAGTCATGCTAGTGGTGCTGTGAGGACTGACTGCGAAGAAAAAAAAAATTTCCTAGAATTCTCATTCTAGTATAAATCAAAAGACCAACAACGAGGTGAAGGTCCTCTGAGATTGGGGACCTGGATCAGATCGAGGATAAGGGCACTGATGATGACGCATGCACTCACCGTTATTGGTCTAGCAAAGAGCTGCGAACGATCCGATCAACCTCAACTATGGAAATCCATCAATATCATGCATTTTCCTTCCAAAATTTTGCAAAGAGTCCTCGGTTGAATACAAAGAGGAGTAAATCAAATTGTCAAGATAAAAAAGAATGTATGAACTAGTATCATTATCTCTACAAAAGATTTTGAACAAGCATCCCAAGCATGCATTTTTAGATGTTGGTGTGGATGGCTTTCGGTTGTTGCTGTTGATCAGATCAATTGCAACTCTTTGTTAGACAGGGCCCAGACAAAGTTAAAGGACAAGTCCACCCCAGAAAAATGTCGATTTGAATAAATAGAGAAAAATCTTAAAAGCACAACACTGAAAACTTCATCAAAATCGGATGGAAAATAAGAAAGTTGTGACATTTTCAAGTGTCACGTATTTTTCTCAAAACAGTTGTATGTATAACTCAGTGATATGCAAAATGCGAGAGTCTATGATGTCTATGTGATGTCCATGTCCATCACTCACTATTTCTTTTGTTTTTTATTGTTTGAATTATACAATATTTCAATTCATACAGAATTGACAATATTATAAAACTTGACTGAACTACATAATGTTAAACAATGTTCAGGGAGGAATAAAGCTCGATTTAAAATGACATGGTGAGAAAATCAGAATATTTCATATTTCAGATAATAAAATACAAAAGAAGTAGTGAGTGCGTGATGTCACCAGGCCCCTCATTTGCATACTGGCCAGGACGTGCATATAACTGTTGTGTGAAATTAAGCGAAAATTTAAATTTGATGCAATTTTCAGTGTTATGATTGTTGGATTTTTTCTCTTTTTATTCAAATCAACTTTAGTGTCGGGGTGGACCTGTCCTTTAATTTAACAATGGATTTAGATTAGAAGCAGCTATCTCGGAGTTGGACATTTTTCTCTCCTGGAATTTATTGCAATTAATTTTTATTGACGGTCGCGCCAATTGAATGATACATTATAAAAAATGAAACCCTTCAATAGGGAATGAATTAGTGTCTGTATGTTGTAGACTACTAGATAGAGGATGCTGCCCGAATCGCTGAACACGCAGAAATGCATCCATCCATCATCATCATCATTCAAACCATCATGGACCTGCATGGAAGGTCCATGTTCAGACCAACGCTCGTGTAGTTAGCCAACGGCGCAGTGCATCATATACCAGGGAATTATCCTCTGATGATAATCATGGACCAAGGAGTTTCCTCTCTCGCAATTTCCTGGTCAAACTTACAGGCTTTCCAACTTCCATGTTCTGCATGTGGATCTATTCCGGTTTCATCGCCACACAGGGTTCATTGAGAGTGACCTCAACATGTCTGCAATTCAGATGTCAGACTTCCACTGCGGTATAGGTTATGAATTATGATCCGGCCATACATATCATATGATAGCAGGTAAGGTAGTATTAATTTATTTTTGTAACTTCGTATTCATCTTTCCTTGCGTGCATAATATTCTGCCTGAACTATATGGATTATTGATATAGGCTGGGATATAGGAATATAAACTCTTGTTTTTCTTTCCCCGTCTATACAGCTGTTCGAACGATGTGGTGTTTTATCAATTATATTTTCCACGTTTCTGAAACAACACTCAACAGTATACCTCGATCGAGTTTAACCATTCTCCACGGATATTAGTTTGTTTTCAATATGTCTTTCATGACTTCTAATATACTTTGATATTATGTCGATACAATATTTATTTCAATAATGGTAATGTAATATTGTTTTGATGGGATGTGGCACCCAGGGTGTGGCACATGAATCCGGCGGGGCAAAGGATAGGGGTGATCGCATTATTGACGATTGAGAAGTCTGTAGCATTAATCTCTAGCCTAAATACATGTATAGGCTAACCTGAAAATCAATCATAAGACGGGGGCTACATCACGCAATAAACAAGTTCACGTTTACTGTGATTGCAAATTGGGACGTTTATCAATAATTTTGCAATTATATTTTCAATTTTCCAAGAAAATTTCCATTTATGGAATAACTATTGTAATTGTGTAACTATTTATCCCAATCGTTATTCTCATATGTTTTTTAAAGGAAATTGCTTCTACAATATCAACCATAAAATTATGATTTCTATATACCCACATTTTTCATGACGGCATGATTGATTACGAAAAGAAAAAAACCCATTGAAGTTTTAAACAGTCTATTGTTCTCATAATTGGCAACGTTGCTTCTAGTCTAACTAGTCTCCATTACACATGCACAGTGTTTAATATTTCCTTCATGATCATAATGATATCTGAATGATGCTGCTTTTCCCTTTCTCGTTTGGTGAACTCAACAAAACATGACCTGTGTACTGTTGTGTCAAGTTTAGGTTTTCCATTGTCTACCATGAGGGTACATGATTGTTTTTTTTGCACAGAACATTGAGAGATGCATGTGTAACTCCATTTCAGAACTGATTTCGATGACACTAGTATTTAATCATTTTTTTCTCTATTTTCCTCTTCACTAAAAGTTTTTTTTGTCACGATTTTTTTTAACTTGGATCACAAAAAATGTTGATTGATTGATTGGCAACAAATCGATTGCATATTACTCCCTGGGCTTGTGAAGTATGATAGCATAATTGGTTTAATTGGTTTTTATAATCATGCATAATTGTGAAGAAATTTTAAACCCGTTCATTGTAAAATTGGCCTGTTCCTCCAAACATGATTATCAATTAGCTTCATTAGCGTACCTACGGGGGGGCAGAGGGGGCAGACTGCCCCCCCCCTTGGCGAGTCACAACCCATGCAAGGGTTGCCCCTGACGAGTTACAACTGATCCCTGACGAGCCACAAGTGCTTGTCAATTTTTTTGGCGGACGAATTTGCCCCCCCCCCCTTCGGAAAATCCTTGGTACGCCACTGATTAGCTTTCTGTCTTTCTTCTTTTTGTTCCAGAATTCATTTCATCGTACGATGATGATCGGAACAAATGGCCATGATGCGCATTGGGAAAAGGGTAAGTCGATCAACATGCCGTCGCGTTAAGGGCAAGTCCACTCAAACAAAGACTTGATTTGAACGAAACAAACACAGTGCTAACAAAATCTGCTATAATGTAAGCAGGCTATGACTTATCAAAGTTTAATTTGATTTCACAAACCAGTATACAACGTAAGAACAAATTCAATTCACATGCAGTGCAAATTAGAAAACTAGTGTAGGTCTTTAGTATATTTCATATTCATACACTGTAAAAACTGTGGTGTAACTGACACCAATTGGTGTTAATAGAGGACACACCCTGAGGTGTTAAAATGTCACCCTAGAGATTGAACATAACACCAAAGAGGTTGTAAATGTAACAACCAAAGGTGTTATAACTAAAACCACCAATTTAACACCGGTGTAAAATGAGTGGTGTGGTCCTCTATGTACACCGGTTAACACCACAGTTTTTGCTGTGTAGTCTTTGAATGCTACGTACATTTCCGTCCATGGTATAGGTTCTATCCTTCCTGTGAAATTCACAATGTGTTACTCTCTACCTGCCCCCCCCCCCACTCTCCCTTCTCTCTACTTCCCCCCCCCTCTCTCTCTCACATACTTCTAACTCTCATTTGTAAATGTGAAAGAAATTTCATATAAGTTCAGCTTTTTTCATTTTCACTCACTACCATATGATTTCTAATTAAGTTAGGGAAGTACTTAAGCAAGTAAGTAAGCAAGTTTGTTAGTAGGCAAATAGGTAGGTAGTAGTTAAGTTCCTAATTATTATAAGGAAGTAACTTGATTCTAACAAACTAATTGAAATAACTTACTTGTTGTAACCAATTAAGTAACTAACCATAAGGAAGTTGGTAAGTAAAGTAAGTAAGTAAGAAACTAAACCAAAACCGAATTCTCCCGAATAAATCAAACTGATTCTGTCGAAATATGGCCTGGTTCTGATTCTGTAGATTCGGAACCTAGTCGTCACTGATTCGGGGAGCTCTCCGAATATATATGGGCCCCGAATAGGTCCCGGATTAGTGCAGACATACCAATAATTGACCCGAATCAATTTTGACCATCCAGAATAAAGCCGAATTCCACCCGAATAGGGGCAAAAATCGAGACAAAGTGACCAGAATCTATCTGAATGTTGGCCCGATTGCTCCGATTACAGCCGAATGATGACCCAAATGTTGACCCAAATCGGAACGAATCTAGCCATGTGCGCCGAGCTCAGACCGTTACTTTCCGAATGATACAAATAGGTCCTAATCTGCACAGAATACTCCGAATGCATCTCCTAATCCAACCGAATGTCATCTGAATACATCCAGATTCCCGAATGTAGCCCGAATGAATTTGTTGTGGCCACTTTCGGAAGTATTTTGGAGGGTATTTGGCTGGTTTCGAACGTTTCAAAACTAGCCGAATTTCTCCGCGAATGTTCCTGAATCCCTCCCGATGTCTTTTTTTGCATTAGCGTAGGGAGAACAGCTACTCCGGGGGGGGGGGGGGGGGTGTTTCATCAATATTGTCTCGTGTGTTCGGATGGATTCGCAGCGGCTGCGGTTCCGGTGTAACCCAGGTTCAAGTAACTAACTAACTAAGTAACTAATACCACTTTGGTCTTCTTACTCCTCTCCCTTTTTTCCTCATTAGCATCCCTGCTTTCAATCTCCATCATTTGTTTATCATTTCTATAGGTTCTCCTTAAATGTGGAGCATTCTCCCTTACTTTATTACTCATCGTCCTCGCTTCTTTGTCACTACTCTCACCGAAGAGGGCGCGTGTCACAGATCACATTGATGCCGCCAAGTAAGATCACTTTCTTGTATAAATCATGTGCTTCGTCATCTTAAATTTTCGTGTAATTTGAAATCGATAGTAGGTATTGATTACTTCTGTCCGCTGAGTGAAAGTATTCGTAATTAAAAACAATTTTAGTGTTTCCTACTCTAACAACAATTTACAATAATGATTGAACTGATAAAAAAGTATTAAAGCTTTGAAATAAAAGGTTGGCGAGCAGGCCAGGTTTATAGGCAAGGTTTGGGTTGATTTTGAGATCTTGATTTTCCCTTTATCCGATCTCCATGACTCGGTTGTCTTGAAAAGACAATATTGATTTGATTTATCTAATTGAATCCCTCTCGGTTACCTACAAAACGCATCTGATCCAAAGTTACATGCCAAAAGAAATGCATAATGTTTGATCGATGATATTAAGAAATCCTGCTCCCCATCTTACAAAGAGTTGCGATAGACCCAATCAACCACAGTAATGGAAACGCAGCATCGTCAACAGCTACAATGTATGTTTGTTCAAAGCTTTCTAGATTATATATATATCGTTTTCGTGACGATAAGTATTGACCTGTTTGTTTATAAAGGGCATTTTACAAAAAAAAATGCCAATTGATGATGGATTTCCATACAGATCAAGTTGATCTAATCAATCGTAGGCCTAACTCTTTTTAAAGACAGGATCCAGATCTTCGATTCTGCTCATTGCTACTAAATCTTCATTTATATTTTATTTCTGTTTTCCTCACACTCTTGGTTTCCCATTGCAGATTACGGATCGATCCTGTGGCATCTGGAGTCAAGTCATCCAGCAGGCACAGTGCAAAAAATGGACCAGGGAGATATTCCAAAGGACTCGGGCCCAACAAATATATATCCAGTAATATATCTTGGGTTCACAAAAGCTTGTTAGGGAAGAGTAAGCACAATACTATCTTGGATTTTGTACCAAAGACGTCCAACCATTCTCGAGGAAATGATTCGATTCGGATACGCGAAGAAACCGGCAAGAAGGTTCTTGAAAGACAGGAGGACATCCGCCGCGTTCGTCATCAGTTAGAGGTGAAGAAGAAGCAACGACGGAAAGAAGAGATTTTTAAGTTGACGTCTAAGGCGTCACGTCGTGGGGACGGTTCTTGTCACCCTCAGGGTAATGTAGCTTACATAAAAACTCATAAGACCGCATCGACGACGCTTCAAACGGTGATCAACCGATACGGTCTACTCAACAAACTTTCCTTTGTCATGAACAAGGTCAGTCCAACCAATGGGCATTTTGTATACATCCCGGTCACCAAGCACAGTCCAAGATATTTCTTTCTTCCACCCCTTCGTGTAGCGGCCAATGATTTCTCTCACTTCAAATACAACATGATAGCTGTTCATTTGCGGTACAATCGATCTGCAATGGACTACTTCATGCTTCCGCAAACAAAGTATATCACTATTATCCGTGAACCAAGTGCACACTTCGAATCTGCATTTAACCACTTCCGGTTCACTGACAGTTTCTCCCCTGCTACTCGCTGTCGTGTAAAGGGCCATGAGATTGAGGAGTTCATGCGTCGGCCGGGATACTACAGGCGGCGACTAAAGACACTTCCGTGGGACACCACCCGCGGGCTTAGATGGTACTACGCTCGAAACAATCAGATCTTTGATCTTGGGTTAGATTCAAAATATCACGCAGATGAAACAATGGTCAACCGGACTGTTGACAACCTTGTTAAGGAACTGGACCTTGTCCTGATCAGCGAATACTTCGACGAGTCTTTGGTCCTTCTTAAGAAAATGCTTTGTTGGTCGTTTGATGACATCGTTTACATATCGAAGAACCAGCGTCCAAGCCGAGTGGATATCAATCAAACAACGCGCCAGAGTATTCGCGAATGGAGCCGCGCGGATACCATTCTCTATGAACGATTCAACGCTACTCTCTGGAAGAAGATCAAAGACTACGGTCCAGAATTCTTGAGGGACCTAGCCACTTTCCGTAAAAGAAAAGAGGATGTCTTTCGAGAATGTGCTGGGGAAGAATACGTACGTTCGCATGGCATCTTTAAGCATACTGAGTTTCGTCCTAGCGAAAATTCCACTCTCTTCTGCACCCTTGTGGCTGAGAGCAAGACTAGACTGTTTCATCGCATTTGGATGCGACAGGCCGGGGTCTGGAACGCGAGACTCAGAGCGTCCAGGAATAGAAGCAATGCCAAAGTCAAGTTTGCCAAGAAAGCCATTGCGGTGAAACAAGCAAATCAGAAAAGAACAGATGGAAGGGTAGCACAAGGTAACGTGAAATTATCATTGAAAGAATCGACTGGACAAAAGAACTCTGAAGAAGGAGACCTTGATGAGGTATCCATTGCACCTCAAACTAATAAAATTAGGATGGAATGTGCTGACATGTCTCCTGAAGTTAATATCAACTTTGAAAGTTCTGATGGAAATGAACTTGTTTTCTTAGAGGAAATATAAGAAGTGTTGCACACCGCAATCATCAAAATTTTGTTCATAGTCGCTGTAATACCTATTGCCTTCGTCTTTTAGATCATGGGATATTCTTGAGGTCATTCAATATTATGCTAGCCTAGAGACCGTCCTGACGGTCCTGTGCGATAGGTTAAGGTTAAAACATATTACGTGGATATGGTTTGCATATTTTTAGCATCGTGTCGCGACACTTATCATGCTTGTGGGATCCGGGAACTGATTCTACAACATATATTGACAATGCCTGTCAAACACAATAATACTAAAAAAATTATGTGATTTGTAATGCGCCAAAACCACTCGGCAGAGTGCCCAAGGCGCAGTGAAAGAAAGAAGAAAGAGAAAAGAACACATATAATAGTAATAGATTTAGGAACAACTAAGAGTAGGAAGCATTGAATAGACGAGTCTTAAGGTAACGTTTAAATGTGTCAATGGAAAGTGCATTCACCGATTACCAGTTCATTCCAGAGAACAGGGCCAGCGTGAGCAAAATCCCGACCCCCCCCCCCGTCTTAACGGATTTGGGAATAACTAGAGAACCAGAGTTGGATACATGTGTGGACCTGACAGGAGTGTATATTTTATTAGATTAATATTGTACTGTGGAGCAGCCGTTTATTGCATGGAATACAAGGAGAATGATTTTGAAGATGATGTGACCTTTAATCAATGAAGAGATTTCAGAATGGTTGTGACATGGACATGTTTTTTTTTAAGATAGGGTGACCAAACATGCTGCAGCGTTCTGGAGCTTTGGGAGTTTAGGCAACTGGGTGTTGGGTAAATTGTAAAGCAAGGCATTCCCGAAATCAAGTCTTGAGGAAATCGGTGCATGACATAATTTTTCAGGAGCAGATTTTGACAAATATTTTCTGATGATCCCAATATTGCGGAGTTGATACCTTACAGATCTACAGATGTTGGTTATTTGATTTGACGTAGACATTCCACAATCTAACATGACCCCTATGTTACGACACGTCTGGGACACATTAATGGTACATCTCGAAAAAGAGACGGATGACAACTTGACCTTATTAAGTTGAGCCCTTGAACCAAATAGAAGGAACTCAGTTTTGGAGGGATTCAATTTCAGTTAATGACTATCCAGCCACGAGCTAAACAATTCTCAAGAAGGGTGATTGCAATTATAGCATCAGCCTGGTTTGGTTTGAAGGAGAGATTAGAGTTGGATGCCATCGATCGGCATAATTGTGGCGTCGTAAGATAGGTCCCAAACTAATCAAGTAAATAGAAAATTATTGGTCAAACGAGGGTGTTTCAAAAAGATTTAAGTATGACTTAAAGTCACACTTAAATACTTGTTTACTTAAGGTATACCAGATTACCACATTGTTCAGCTAGATCACGTCAAAGAGGACGCGCACTACTTTGACCAATATCTTATTGATCAATAAGATTACGTGTTACACATCATGTACGCATCGGCATATAAGTGCGACTCTAATACTGCTTTTACACCAGGGTATGGTCGCATGGTACGATCGCAGAGACCGAACGTACCCAGCGACCGATGAAACCATAGTGTGAAAGTATTTCATTGTTTTTTGTTTTTTTTAACAAGTTCACACCTAGTTACCATTAATGCATATAGCATTTCCATTTATTGGAAAGCAGGAAAAAAGAGCATTGTAGATTAAATGCCTTGCTCACGGGCATAGCTGCTGCGGCCGGGGATCGAACCCCGGACTTTTTCATGTATAGCCAGGCGCCTTAGACCACCCGGCCACGGCACCTCCACTTGTGCTAATCATTTGGTAACTTAACGATCGCTCGCTGAGTCCGACCTAAAAACTTCGGCGACCGTATGGCAAGCCGTATTGATATATATTGTGATTTTGTGATATCACGAATTTGAATTACTGATATCACTAATTCGAATTACTGATATCACTAATTCGATTTAGTGATATCACTAATTCGATTTAGTGATATCACTAAATCGAATTAGTGATATCACTAATTCGATTTAGTGATATCACTAATTCGATTTAGTGATATCACAAATTCTATTTCTTGATATCAAAAAAGGGATTTGTGTGAAAAACATATGGGAATTAGTGATATCACTAATTCGATTTGGTGATATCACTAAATCGAATTAGTGATATCACTTAATCGAATTAGTGATATCAGTAATTCGAATTAGTGATATCAGTAATTCGAATTCGTGATATCACAAAATCACAATATATATCAATACGGCTTGCCATATATGTGATTGTCGGCCAAAAGAAAGTAAAGTAAAAAATTACCAAGTGAATTCGAGCGCTAAATTAAGTCACAATTACAAAACGAATTTGAGCACAATACTAATGCTCGAAAACAAAAGTGAAATTCTGCGTAAAATCAATGTTTAAATGTTTGTACATTTTGTGATATCACAAATTCGATTTTGTGATATCACTAATTCGAATTAGTGATATCACTAAGTCGAATTAATGATATCACAAAATCGTATTAGTGATATCACTAAATGAATTTGTGATATCGAAAATTGGAATTAGTGATATCACATATTCGATTTAGTGATATCACTAATTCGATTTGGTGATATCACTAATTCGATTTAGTGATATCACAAATTCATTTTGTGATATCACAAATTCGAATTAGTGATATCACTAATTTCTATTCATTTACTACACAAACCCCTTTTTTGATATCACGAAATAGAATTCGTGATATCACAAATTCAATTCCTGATATCACTAATTCGAATTTTTGATATCACAAATTCATTTAGTGATATCACAAATTCGAATTTGTGATATCACTAATTCGATTTAGTGATATCACGAATTCTATTTCTTGATATCAAAAAAGGGATTTGTGTGAAAAACATATGGGAATTAGTGATATCACTAATTCGATTTGGTGATATCACTAAATCGAATTAGTGATATCACTAAATCGAATTAGTGATATCAGTAATTCGAATTAGTGATATCAGTAATTCAAATTCGTGATATCACAAAATCACAATATATATCAATACGGCTTGCCATACGACCGATGCAAGCTTGATTTGAAAGCACTTCGTACTCAGCTGTTTTTGATTCACTGATTTTCGACAAAGACTTCTTTGCATTGGCGGCGGAAGCCAAAAATTTTAGGGGTTGTCCAATTGAAATTTTGAGATGGACACAGGTAAAAAATTGGACAAGCGCCCCCCAAAAAGGTTATCAACCTAAATTTTAGGTGTGGCTAACCAAAAATTTTTGACAAGCAAAAAAAAAAAAAGTTCATCGACCTAATTTTTTGGGGGGAGGGGGGGGACAACACATGTTTCAGGGGGGTCCACGTGAATTTAGGGGGGACGCAGAAAAAAAATTGACAAGCACAAAAAAAAGGATATCAAAAAGAAATTTAGGGGGGACCATCCCCCAAATAAAATTTACAAATGTAGGGGGGACACGTCCCCCCATCCCCCCGCTTCCGCCGCCTATGGTTCTTTGTCATGAAGGGTTTTGATAATAGATTTTCTATATTGTAGTATCAGTCCCCGTCGCAATTTCGAAAACTTCCTATCAATTAGAGAAGACCTCAATGTATGCTTCATGAGGTCAGTGGAAATAAGCGTATATAAGCGAAAATTAAACCAAGTTGTGATTGATGTAAAGCCTGCATGGTATGTTTGTTGGCACTTTTGTAGCGTGCTGAAAATTATTTGAAAAATTATTGATTAGTTTGCCATATAAGCTTTCTCAAATAAAACGTATTTTTCACATAATCATTGCCTTTGTATTTCTCTCTAATTTTCAATAGTTATTGTTTTTCTTATATTTATTATAAATAGGTATGTAGTGGCAGTGACGTAAATACGGGGACACGTGCCCCCAAATCGACTCGCAAAAACAACAACAAACAAACAAACGGGGGAAAAGGAGAAAGAAAGTGAGAAAAGTAGCTGGGGAAGAAAACATTATTCTTTATTATATTATATCGTGTTCCATAAGATTTTTATTCCTAGCGCTCGCATCGTCTGTTTAACAAACTATTTTCATGTCAATATACACCAAATACAAAAAAATTGCGTAATACAAAAAATCCTGGTATCTCGAGTTATTATAAAAATTATGAATATATGTAGTGACACAATTCTTTCCCTGACCAATTAATGGGATTGCCCTATAAGGTCTCAATATAAAGCATTTTTAGTCCGTCCTTACGTTTGCATTATCGGATTGGTGAGATATGTCTGCTCTTCATCAGTTACTTATAAAAAAAGTTCTGATAATGTCCCTTTTCTTGTCTGAATATCAAAAATTTTCAGCTAGAGCATCGCGCTCACATAATTTGGTTAGTGAAATACGTATGGTCTTATAGTGAATTCCTATACAAGCCTTATAATGCCTTTCTTCAGGTCTAAATCACAAAATTCTTCAGCTCGCGCTTCGCGCTCGCAATATTTGATTAGGGAGATACGTATCATGTTCATGGTTACAATGCATACAAAATGCACTCGCGCTAGATGACTATGGTGGGATACGTATACTCTTCATGAATTCCTAAACAGATAATGTCCCCGTTTGGGGTCACAAAAATTTCAGCTCGCGCCTAGTGCTCGAATTGATTTAGTGAGACATGTTTTGTTTAAAAATCGGTGAGTTTTTTTATACCCTTAACGAGTGCACGTACGGCCCGCGTCCAAAACAGAAGAAAAAAAATTATCACCCCTTTAAACGCGTTTTTGGGGTCACTCGTGTGTACAGCAATGTATATGACGGGCCCCACCGGGAAACAAGCATGACAAGGGCCAATGGCCTGGATTTACGAATACGTCAGATCTATTCTATTCCTTGTTTTATTTGGCAATAAGTCGTGATTTACAATTCACCCACTGTATGAAATGTAGGGTAACAATTTCATGTAGTATTCATTCTTTTTTTATATGAAAACAAAACAAAACATTCAAATACATATGAAACAAAAAAAAAACCGAGGAATAAGATATCAGCAAACAATATGAGGATTATTTCCCCAAAACAATAAGGTTGTTGATCGACGATCTATGAGATATTATATAATAGAAAATCATTCTAACAAGAGGGGATAACTTATGAACAAGTTTTCGGTACTTTGAATTCTCAGTGTACCAAGCATCATTTGTGATATATTCAGCATTTTTTTTTAATTTATCATTATTAGTATAGCTACAATTCCAATAATCGAGCAACTTCCATCTTAGCCTCTTGTCGAGGCCCTGGCGGCTGCTTCCCGAGTGAAGCCAGGGATTTCCCAATTCACGAAGCGAATATACTTCCATCTAAGCATATACTTGCCTTTTTAATATTTGAAATAGTGCGAGCGAGCGGACCGAGCAATAATGTAGGCCCCTAAGAAGTTTTTTTGGTGAAAAATGTTGTTAGGTAAATACTTAATACCAGTAGCGTACCTAGGATTTTCCACAAAATCGTCCGCCCAAAAATTTGTAAAGCCCCCCAAAAAATGAAAAGGAAAAAAAAAATCCTTAACAGAATATAAAGGACATTTTGCACCAGAAAAAAATTGACGAGCAAAAAAAAAGAAAGGGTCTTCAACTTGGGTTCTGAAAATTGTTCTACCAGTGGGCCCTACTTAAAATTATAATGCATGATTATTATTAATGGTATCAATAAATTGATTTTTTAATGTGTTTTTACCTAGTATTTGTTCATTCATTTACTTATGGAATACTCTTCCTCATATCAATTTGTTTGCGCTCCTTTTTTGCAGTGCGTAGCGTGTTAAATTATTTCCCTATGGAGAATAATAGAAAAATACGCCTATTTTGACGGATTTGCTAAGATATCTCCCAAACGCGTTAACAAGGTGATCTATCAAAACAGAATAGAAAAGAGCAGATTCTCACCTTGAACATGAAATGATTTTCATTTAATTTTAGTCAAATTAAGTTCTGTCACTTTGAGGTTTTTGGAACCTTTCTTGATGATTTTGGAAATCCATTTGTACATGAGCCAATGGGCAAGTGCGGGAAACGAAACGTTTGATGCGACTTCACATTGTTGTAAAAAAAACATATACGTCACAATATCCCTATCAAAAAAAGACATTTTGCAGAAAATGCTGTAGATTGCAAATACCTAAGAATTATTTTGATTGGATAAAAAAACCTCTGTCACTTTTCACATTTGCAAAAGCTTTTGCAATAATTGGTCACTATAGTTTGGCGGGTTCAGCCGATGGCATTGTGTGTACACAGTACACACTCATAGCTAGGCAACGCAGCGCGTGAAGAATTTTGCACGTTTTCATTATTCGTACAGCGACGACTTGAGTGTATGTTGGATAGGACCGTACCATTTTTGACCGGGGGGTGTGCCAATGAATGCAAGTGATCAAGAAGAGTTACAAAACTGAAGGGAGTGAGAAAACAAGGAAAAGTGAGAGGGAAATTTATGAAAACAAGTAATGCGAGGAAAAATGACAAGAAAAGGAGAGAAAGGAGAAGAAGTGAAAACACGCAGCTGAGTGCGCTCACGATATGTAAGTTGAACACCCCTGCACCGCAATGTAGCAGCCCGCCACTATACACATAGATTGCCTGCACGATGCGAAGACAGCGGCGCGTATTAGTGACTGTGCGTTAAACGTCCCATTTATATGCCTTATGTTAGGAGCGTTTTTTGTACACAACAAATTGATATGTATCCGTTGTGTCGGCACTCTCTATTGACTCTTTCAAACACAGGCTGGACAAACGTTTGTCTTGCAATCAAAATTCTCCCCTAAATAAAATATCCATCCACCCTCCACGCAACATGCATGCATGTAATTTACAAGACTTTTAAAATAGTCAAGTTGGAACAAGTACTCTCAGAAGGAACGACCGGAAGTCTCAACAAGCTTGCCTTCTTCTTCCGTACACTGCGGTACACTAGGGGGGGGGGGGGCACTTACATTGACGAGTGGATACCATGCGCGACCAAAAAACACGTAAAAAGGTTGTCTTTTTCACGATCGGGCACGTTACGTACGTAACGAGATAAGGGTGTAAAAAACACAAAAGTAATGAAAAAAATCTATTTCGCTAGGAAAATTACGTGTTTAGGGTCGAATTTACGGGGATGATAAAACATAAATAAAACATTTTATAAAGGATGTCCTTTTTTGCCCCAACACTTCGTGTTTAGAGCACTGATCTCTCAGTGGTTTAGAGTCCGAGCTGCGCGAAGTGTAGAAGGTGGGGTCGTACTGTACTACACCACATAAGGTAAAGCCGACGACCGAAGGACCCGTAACAATTAAACATTCCTGTACTTGTTTAGGGGTTCATTTCAAGGAATATTTGCCAAGAGTATCGTTCTGTTTGCAATACTTGTTAAGGGTAGGGTTTCACACGCCATTACTTGTTAAGGGGTGCATTTTCAGAATATGGAAATGACGTGTTTAGGGTGCTTTTCGAGACCCCATGGTCACGCATGGTATCCACTCGTGAATGGAAGTGCCCCTCCCCCGGGGGTACACTGATGATGATGATAATGATGATGACAAACAGAATAAATCGGAGCCTCACAGACTGTGGCCCATAGAGATCCTCACTAATTTTTACGAGTACCGGTACCGTACCGGTAGATGGCGCTATTGCTTTTGCAATTATTTGAGAACAAGGAAGTGCTCGTGAAATTGTCACGACTTGGATTGAAGCTGAATGGGAAGGCTTTAGAATATTGGATTTCCCTGGATTTTCATCTTTTATTCAGCTGAAACAGAAGCAGAGACCTCCTTTACATTTTAATTGGTAATTATATGTCATTTGAATCACATTTTTATGAGTTGTAAAGTCATATTCGTTGTGGAATCAAGTCTCGGCAGAAGGCGGCATTCGAGACGCCGTCTGGCCCGAGGGTTCCCGCTGGTCCGCAGACGAATCACCGCTGCTGCACTGGTTCGCAGTGCAGTCTTCTCTGTCGGCCGTCTTCGGATGCAGAGTCGGACCACCACCAGTTGACATCATCATGAACATGAATGATGATGAATTGATTGACTACGTGGACAAGGACGGCGCTAATGCAGTTTCGCACCGGCCGATTACCAGCACACCTAATCACCATGCACCAATACCTGTTATAAGCCTGAGTCGATTCGATTTTAAAATCGGTGTTCGATCGATGTCATCGAACACCGGTGCAGATTTTGCAAAATCGGTGCATCGAAAAAAAAAAAAAAACGTCGGCCGGCCGATTCGTTTGGTTTACACAATCATTAAAATATCAGCAATGTCCAACTTTACTACTACTTACTTGATTTCTATTGCCCCCAAAATGAAACCGATTGTGTAATTATGATGCTATTCACCATTAATTTGAAGTTTATTTCGATCATAGTTCGAGTCTTACTCGTCTGCTCGTGCCGAGATAATTTATGCACGATGAATTCATGAATGGAAGTCATGGCCATCGATCGTGCATGTGCAGTACTTTTCTTTAATCAAACCAGAAAATGGCCAGAAATTGACGCGATCAACGTAAAATAAATCTTGCTTTCATGAACAATATTAATATCATGACCATAGAACATTATTTAATCGTAATATTTAACAATAATTTGCATATGATAATCATTAATATGAATTTAGAGCTTGATGTGAAACGTTTGTATTTCGTTTCAATTTTCAATGGCGGGCATCTCATGACGATCGACTTGACTTTTTAGTGCACTTGTCAAAAAAAAATAATCATCACGTCAGGATTGATTCTCGAACATTGTCTACATGCAAAAACTCTGTTCAAGTTCGTAATATCACCATATAATAACATTTTACATGACAAAACAGAGAAAATTGCGATTTTTTTCCCATCAATATGAAGCTAGTTTGTGCCCAACTTTGGGCTCTGATTTCATGAATGGGAAAATATGTCATACGTCATCGAACACGCATGCGCATTGTGCTTATTTTCTCGGAGCTTGGAGGAGACGTCCAGAAATGGAATCATAGAAATAATCCCAGTATTAATTCTTCCATATGAACATAACATACTTTGCTGACATCGTCAATATTCTAAGTATGACCATAAAATCTTGTTAAATCTTAATAATTTAGATGAATTTAGGGCTCGATTCGAACCATTCGTATTTATTTTGATCGATCGCATGCTCAATTGCGTCTAAAAATCTGGATTGTCATTATCAGGATTAATTCTCGAACATCGTCATAACTCATATTCCACAATCTTTCCTCACAATCTTTATATCAGCATTGAATAGCAATTCAAATGACCATCCAGAGAAAATTATGTATTTATTCCCATAAATTTATTTGGAGCTCATTTTGGATCCAACTACACAACCTCAGGCAAGTTACAGCGCTCTCCGTTGATTGCACTTGTTTGCTGGCGCTGACGTCAAGCACGCCTGTCGTTTCGGGAGAGTGAGTGTACGGAGCTGCGGACGGGGCTGGTGAATGGACTGCGAATGCTAGTTGACCGAAAATCATTCGGATCGACTCTGCGTGATTCATGTCTTTATTATTGTTTCATTTTAAACTTATATATTGTCATCTGCAAATATCATTGTTGAAGATATTTTGGGAAGAATTCTGCTTTGGTCCCCGGCCTTTTTTGTGTGTTTTGTGATCATGGAAAATACAAACGAACTTTGCTGTCATCTGCTTGTGCAACGCTCACCCGGCCAACGCCAGCGCAGACCGTCAGTGCGTATAGTGCATATGCAAAGCGCAGCGCATCGACGCAAAAACAAGACTAAATTTTCCCCGCCTTCAATATTCGACGCATCGATGTTCGATCGAATTAGAGCTGTCGAACACCGGTTTTCAAAATAATCGATATGACTCAGGCTTAACCTGTTACCAAATGTCATGACAAGTCTCTCAGTCACATTTCGATGTCAATACATCCACCACTTTTCAAAATATTGTGATCGGGAATGGCTGTATTTCGTCTTCGATCTCAACGTCGTTGATCGACATCGCTTCGCGGATCGCTTGGATTCACTGTGCACCGTAATGTTGATATGAACTGAAGTTAGCAACCAAATCATGCAAACATAGATTCGCATGCGGCATGTAGTCTGCAGGCACAGACCCTCATTGGAACTTTGATCAACAAGTGTGCCTCCACGCAAAGACTAGCACATACAAAACTTGCTGTTCGCGAGAGAGCCTTCAGTACACAAGGCATGAGTAGGCTTTACATTCAGACCCTTAACTCGAGCGAAGGGTTTGCCCAGCAGACTATGCGGCATGCTGGCAGTTTGTTCCCCACATTTTCGCATGATTTGGTTGCTAACTTCAGTTCATATCAACATTACATTGCACGGTGAATCCAAGCGATCTGCGAAGTGATGTCTATGCCGTGTCGCTTCGCGGATCGCTTGGATTCACCGTGCACCGTAATGTTGATATGAACGGAAGTAAGCAACCAAATCATGCGAACATAGATTCGCATGCGGCATGCTGGCAGTTTGTTCGAAACATTCTCGCATGATTTGGTTGCTAACTTCAGTTCATATCAACATTACGGTGCACAGTGAATCCAAGCGATCTGCGAAGCGATGTCTACGCCGTGTCGATCAACGACATTGAGATTGAAGCCGAAATACAGCCATTCCCGATCACGATATTTTGAAAAGTGGTGGATATATTGACCTCGAAATGTGACTGAGAGACTTGTCATGACATTTAGGAACAAATATTGGTGATGCTGATAACTGGCCGGTGCGAAACTGCATTAGTGCCGACAAGGACTAGATCTAACATTAGAGATTGGCCTAGACAGCTGGCAGCTGTCTATGTTTTGAGGATGTTTTAAAGGACAAGTCCACCCCAACTAAACCTTGATTTGAATTAGAAGAGAAAAAATCAACAAGCATAACACTGAAAATTTCATCAAAATTGGATGTAAAATAAGAAAGTTATGACATTTCAAAGTTTCGCTTCATTTCACAAAAACAGTTATATGAACGAGCCAGCTACATCCAAATGATAGAGTCGATGATGTCATTCACTCACTATTTCTTTTGTTTTTTATTGTTTGAAATATGAAATATTTTGATTTTCTCGTCATTGTCATGTGAAATGAAGATTCATTCCTCCCTGAACACGTGGAATTCCATTATTTTAACATTTTGTGCTTCAGGCAAGGAGGTCCTAATCGTCAAATTCGTAAAAATTGAAATATTGTATAATTCAAACAATAAAAAACAAAAGAAATAGTGAGTGAGTGACATCATCAACTCTCTCATTTGGATGTAACTGGCTCGTTCATATAACTATTTTTTTGTAAATAAGCGAAATTTTGAAATGTCATAACTTTCTTATTTTACATCCGATTTTGATGAAATCTTCAGCATTGTGCTTGTCTGATTTTTCTCTATTGATTCAAATCAACATTTTTCTGAGGTGGACTTGACCTTTAAACATTGATTTAGCAGGCCTAGGGCCTAGGCCTACTAGAAAAAAATTTCTCCACAGACGGCTCGCTATCGTGCAGCCACCATAATAATATTAATAAGTTCGAGGGCTGGTTAGCAATGCGAAATCCCCCGACGGGGCTCATCAATTTTTGTCTTTGAAAAAATTGTACCAAAATAAAGATTATTATTCTGTTTTAGCCTGAAATGCACCAACAGTACACGGGAAAAATAAACTTAAAAGGGGAAAAATAAACTTAAAATGGGGAAAAACAGTGACTTCTGCTGTCACGCAACTTCACTTCGCTGTTTTATCCAAACTTAAACAGGGGCCGCGCAACGGTTTTCAAAGTGGGGGGCTGAGCCAAAAGTGGGGGTGGGGGGCTGACCATGCAAAAAATCACAATCCTGTGGTAATTTTTACATTTTTGTATACGGTTTTGGAAAAAAGTGAGGGGGCTGAAACCCCTGCATTAGCATATGGCCATTGAGTCCCCTGTACAGATCGAGCTACAATTTCAGTCTCTGTGTTTGGTGATTGGAGCCAACGGAGTGGAGTTCAGTGGAACAACCAACACTATTAACAGTAACGCAGGGAGCTCCCGCCCGTGCAGCGGCGGGAGCCCAGGGGCTTACCATGTACGGGACTAGCATGATTTATGGTCTAAATATTTCTCCAAATGAATTGTGAAAACAGAAATTATGCACTTACCATGATTGTGTGGATGAAGTTCTGACGAGTTTTCCTGACATCTGGGCACAGACTGGAACCTCAAAAAACTAAAAGTTCTCTCCTTCTACCCCGTCTTGATCGGCCGTTTTGTTACGATTCATCACAAAAATGGCCGATCGAGACGGGAGTAGGAGAGAAATTTTAAAGGGGGATGATGAAACCTGTGGAATAGGTAGGCTTGTGTTGAAACAGAAAAATAAAAAAATAAGAACAAAGAAAGTTTAAGAAAAATCGGACAAATAATGAGAAAGTTATGAGTATTTGCATTAAATGCTATGGAGATCCTTCTATTGGCAATGCGACAATGAATAGGATGTGTGATGTCACATGTGAACAACTTGCCCTTTGATGGACTATAAAATACACTCAAAATGTCTCTGTCTGCTTTTATTTGTGGTGATACAAACTCTGTATCCATGATGTATTCTTTAAAATTCTGTATTACATGCCCTCCTATAGAAAGAACACATGATCTACTGATAGATGTGATAAAACAGGCAATTTAAGTGAAATATATACTAAAGTAATGGGGAGAGCCCGAGAGGTGTTCACAAGTGACATCACACATCCTTGTCACATAGCCAATTTGAGGATCTCCATATCACTGGCGATTGCAATATTCAAATGCTCATAACTTTCTCATTATTTGTCTGATTTTTCTCAAACTTTCGTTGATCTGTTTCGTGGATTTTCTGTTTTCACACAAGCTATCTTGTTTCAAAGGTTTCATTCTCCTTTAAAGTCTTTAATGAAGACTCACTGGTCAGCAATCTTCAGTGTCTTCAGATGCAGAGTTGGACGACAGCATCATTATGATGATTGATTGACCATGTTGCAGATCTAAACTTCCCAGACTAAAGTAAATTCTAAAGTTTTGGTTTCATTCTCATCATCATCATCATCTGTGCGGGAGTGTGTACTTGTAGACCTGTAGTCCTGTAAATCTTCACGTCATAAACACTTGATGCATAATTGAAAGTCTTTACAGTGGTCAGTGCTGGCATGGATGTCAGACAATTTCAAAACTTTTTTTTTGACCAAAAAAAATCTAACCCATGTCTAAATGAGTTGATGCTAGAGGACTAGTGTAAAAGGCATGCACATTGTACATTAAATGCACTACATGTATGTATGTTATCTGATCATATGCCAAAAGTGTTTGTTGAGCCATTCTTCAGATCTAAAAGTTGTCTATTTTTCTAATAGGCTGTAGAGTTAGTCTGTGGGGGTTCTGGTTCTTCGGTAATTAACTGTCTATCACCCTTTTTCCTTTTTTAGTTATAAATCAAAATTCCATCTTTATCTCCCATCACCTTCAATTTATTTCTAACATTCCTGGTTTTAAATTTCATGGTTTTTATAGAAGATATGGGAATTAGCAAAAGCAGATTAAGACAATAAATGAAAAGTCAACATACTAAACTATTTATTTTCATTCAGAAGAATATTCCTTGTAGGTGTATTCTTGACAAGTAATTTGCTTGTGATGTTGAAAAGTTGCTAGATTTTAAACTTAAGGAAAATTTCAATTTTAAAGATGAATTTGATAAACTCAGTAGATTTCCAAAATAAAATTAGCTATTGAAATAGTTTCTGATATGTATTGAAAACAATAAATCTATATGGCAGAAAAATGATCTTGATCAAAGAAGACATTAATTAATATTTAAGTGAATTCAAATTCAAATTCTCTTACCAAAAAATTGAACTTTTTTTCATATATAATATGCCTGAAATGTATATTGTTCAAAACTTGACAGTGTAATTGAGTAAATCATTTGATAGAATTATTACCAAATATCAAAAGTTGAAATGATTGTTTTTTTTATTTGCTAGAGGAAATATTATTTGTAGAGCTACATAAATCAAACACTGAATAAGTCCATTTAAATGGACACTTGAGACTGAAGTATATAATCTGAAAATGAAAATGGAATTAGGCAAAATGTTAAAAATATATTTCAATAAATCAATGAAAAAGAAATTATTGAACTTTAAAGGTTCAACAATATCTTGTAAAATTCTGTTATTTAATGAATATGCAGTTCATGTAAGGTACATGTACATGTAGGAGTGCTGATTACACCATGTCCTCTCTTTATCTTTAATATTTTATTCCATGAAATCATACTTATTCTATTTAATACATACTTGTACACAATAAAATATAAGTCTACACTCAATTCTATTTTCATATTCTTGGAGGACATATTTTTATAATCATAATTCCATATACATTTACCGGTATATAAACAATATGACCTTCATGCTTGTTATTTTAATAATATTTTCAGAAAGTTGTCAATGTTTTTTTTGGTCAGATTTTACTTTCACAGTATCAAATCACATAATTTTCAGTATCGGGTTCTATTTAATAGAATCACACTTTATATAATTTGTACACACTACTCTTGATCATGTACATGTACTTGCAGGACTTTTGTTTTATAATCCAAGGCTATTCAATGCATGTCTTGTGTAGTAGGATCCATGATAGTACTTGGGCGGCCACGTTGCTTTCATTGCCCTTGGATTTGTTTTGGGGGGTAAAAATGAGCATTGTTTAGAAAAAAAATTATTGAAATTTAGCATGTTGATCCTTGTATCATGCCAGGTTCCATCCAACTTGGGATCCAAGTTTAAGTGCATACATTGTATGTGGGCCTGCCAGGATCCAATGACCGGGGTAATAATATACTGTAGTATCTGTTCCAAATAAGTGCTCTATAAAAGCAGATTATTATTCATAATCATGGCCTGATCACCCACATTTCAGTGTGCCCAGCTACATGTTCTGTATACATGTCATGTAGGTTAAGAGGTGCTTGACTTTTTCCCCATTTTCTGGCAGTACTCTACGTTCCTATATTTGCTTATTAAAGCTACGAGTATGCTAATTGAATTTTCTTTTTATTGAAAATGAACAGATTTGTGATAATTTTCTGTAAAATGGACCCCAAGGCTTAAACTTTTACATTAAGATTTGAAATTGATCAGTATGGAGTTGAGTTCACAATTGGTAACTGTAGTGATTAACCTCAACTTTTGTAAAACCATTTACTTGTCCAGCGCTTGCTCAATTAAAAATACCTTTTACGCAGACCTACATTTTCTTCTTAATAAAAGCCCTTAACCAAAACTTATTCTTGCTTTTGGGGAAATTGATGTCCTCTTATCTCCAGTTTCCATGGCAATCTTATCAGTTTAACTCCAAGCAGGAAACTTCAACTCCAAATGACACTACATGTATGATCTGTACAACAAAATACAAACATGTAGGATTTTTTTTAGGGCAGGGTATAATTTTCCCGCTATCGCATTGTATATTGCTCCACTTTTTTTTACAAAGTTCTTCAACTCAAAATTTCTTTTGGTCAACAATTTTGTTTATACACAGACCTGTATAGAAGAAAATGCTATAAATAAAGCTCTTTTTTCTATAACCATTTGAGAAGTACATGTACATGTAATTTGGAAGGGAATGGAGGATTCAGTGCAATACAGTATGTTTGGGAAAAAATTGGCCAACTGAAGATTTGACAAATACCGTACATACCGATTACTGTTTTTTGTTCATACAGGTACTTTAACACAGTCCCCGGCATCAGCAAGGTAACCAACAAGGTTGATCCTGGCACAAATCAATTCTTGACCTCATGAAACAGTCAATTTTGAATAAATTATATTATGTGGAATGTATTCCCAAAGAAAAATGTTCTTAGAAATCAAAGACATTTTAAAGAAAGTGTACTGCCATACATGTACATGTATGAATATTTTGTTGTCATTTTGCATGTTGCCTTGTATTGTACAATGTAGTATCCCTGGTTGTATAGTATTCAATTACTGCACTATCACGCGACTCTCCTAGTGAAAGCGAAAGTTATGAATTGTTTTTGGAGGGGCAATGGTTTCACAGCTTTAATGCGTGGGCATGCCCAATGTGAATATCTTTTATTGCACTATAACAAATCACTTTAACACGTACTTTTATTCATGTCAAATACACAAAGAGTTGTTTGGAAGTGCTTGCATGGTTGCGTACAATAGAAAACTGAAGTATGGACTAAGGAATCCAACTGGGAACTCCATTTGTACATATACATGTATGTTGCAGATTTAATACAAAATTTTCAATTTAAATTTCATCTTACTCAAAATTAAAAACAATATATAGATATGTAAAGTAGGATGTGGAGACAGCTTTGAAGGACATTTACATGTACATGTAAGTCTTATCAAATGCTGCAACGGGAATACATTTATAGAGACAATTAAAACCAAGTTCATGTAGTACAAGAATGCATGAAAAGATAGCATATTTCAAATAAATAATACAGTGTACATACACTGTACAAGATGGTTCAAATAAAGATAAATTGAACATTTAACAAAACCTTATGAACTCTAAACCTAAATAAACTTTAAATGGAATGAATGTTTCTTTTATCATGTTTCTTTCATATGTGTAGGAATACTTTGAAGTTTGAACCAGGAAGTTTGAGTCATTCCGTTGTATTGAAGGTTTTTTTTTTCCTCTTGATTGCACTTCACCTTGAAGCAATGACTGGAGCTCAAATTTTTGTTGCTCATGTTCCTCCTAATATTACATGTAATGGGAATAAGACAATACACACTGTGTATGTGATTCATTTGGAGTCTACAGAGTATTGCTATTCATTTTTATCTACATGTAAGTGTACAGTATGTAGAATTTCCATGATCTAATGTTCATGTATCTTGTATGATGATGATCATGAATATGCTTTGAATATGAGGATGATGTTGATGAATTTTCTTGGCGAGTTTAATGATTACAATGATGATTTGATATGATTGTGATCATCGTGACGATTTGATGTTGATTATGATAATCATGAAAGGGTGATGATGACGAGACTGTCAGTGATTATGATGACCATTGTGATAATGATGATATTGATGGTGCTGTCATATGGAAATAGTGGTAAATGGAGATGGTGGTGGTGTTGGTGGTGATGATGGTCTTGATGGTGTGGAGCGTTGTGGCCCAGTGGATAAGTCTTCTGACTTTGAAACAGAGGGTCGTGGGTTCGAATCCCAGCCATGGCGTAATTTCCTTCAGCACGAAATTTATCCACGTTGTGCTGCACTCGACCCAGGTGAGGTGAATGGGTACCTGGCAGGATTAATTCCTTGAATGCATTCTGAGCGCTGAAAGGCATCTCGAGCTAAAGCTGGGGTAATAATAACAACGTGCCTCGTAATAGAATATTTCTAGATACATGTAGATGGTGCTATATAAATGCCTATTAGTATTATTATGATGATGATGATAATGGACCATCATCATCAATCATCATGATAATGGTGATGATGATGATGAGGAGGATGATGATGATGGTGATGATGATGGTGATGATGATGATGAGGAGGATGATGATGATGGTGATGATGATGATGAGGAGGATGATGATGATGGTGATGATGATGATGATGATGATGGTGGTGATGGTGATGAGGAGGATGATGATGGTGATGATGATGATGGTGATGAGGAGGATGATGATGGTGATGATGATGATGATGGTGGTGATGGTGATGATGATGATGGTTATGATGATGATGATGATGGTGATGATGATGATTATGATGATGGTGATGATGATGATGATGAAAGTGATAATGATGATGCTGCAAGCCGCTGCTGCTGATGTACATTCTTGTACAAAATGTTTATAGAATAAAACTGATAGAAAAGAACGTACAGATTTACTTTTAAAGAAGTGGAATTATGAAATATAAAAAGCAGAGAGTATCAGAAAGGTGAGACACCCACTTAAAGAGAATCAGGAATATTAAAATCTTTGATCACGCTAGCCAGTGAATACCCAGACATGGTCTATTGCCAAACAACGTCATACTGCACAAGGAAGGAAGGAAATAAGATCAGAAGACCTTCATTGATGCCAATACCAGTCCAACGTAACACAAGGTTTGCAACAAATTGCAAATTACTTGAATGAATGATTAATTCTGATTGGTTCCTGGTCAGTGTTTTGGACACAATATATGCAACAATGATCCTGATTGGTCATTGCAATTTATAAAATAACTTTCTTTCTTTTTCAAAGGGGGGGGGGTGGATTTCCCTTTAAAATTATCCAGCTGGAGTGTGTCAATGTTTTGTACTGTATGGAAAAGGCCTATTTGTTCTGGAAACATGTCCATGTACATGCACGCTTGTTTATTTTGCAAATAACACTCCTTTGATATAAAGAAGGTCTTGACATTGGCAATGGCCCGGTGGCCTGGGGCAACCAAAATGAGAGTCGGGCCACTAAAATTCTGTAAGAGCCCACACTTGGTGGCCCGATTGGGCTACCAAAGTTTTGATAAAAATTGTTGTTTTCTATTGTTTAAGGGCCACCAAATATGCTTTACAGGCCACACAAGAAATGAAATTGATGAATTTGGTGGACTGATTGGGCCACCAAGATAAAAATGTTAGTTTGGAGCCTTGTACTGTATAAAGTCTTTAAAGATCCAATATCTCTCCCAACTCCTTGATTCATTATACATGTAGTTCTCTTGTTTCATACTGGATTCTATACATACATGTACATGTAGATGTAAAAAGGTTAAGTGGCAATTTTAGTTTCACAATGCACAATGAATGTGCTTGTTTGACCGAATAGAAACTTGGCTGAATGAAGACAAATGCGTGATATCCTATATTTGAAGAATAGAGAGTGACACCGGTTTTATTGATGATACTGGAGTGTCATTGATGATCTTTCAGTGGTGGAGTTCTTTGTCAACATCACTTGTAGAATCTGGCTGGCTTGATCAATCTGGAAGTTGCAGAACATGTACTTGGTGAATATTCGTGCAAAGTGAGGACTTCATGTGAGAAAAGTAATAATGCTCACTTTCTGGAGAGGAAATTTTGACATGTATTTGCAAGAAATTTTTACCATTAAATATAGAAGATTCAATTAATTCTCTGTATTATGTTGTTTTTCATATTTTGAAATACATGTACAGGGTTTATAATTATATTAACAATATTCATATAGTTTTCATGATGCTTCATTACGTTTTTTTTGCTTGATATACCTGTACATGTTGAAGCTTGATCAACCTTTTTAAAAAAAATGTTTTTGGTATCTTTTATGCCAGTTGTGGTAATGATATAAAAATGAGTTCATACAGAATCCATCCAATGAAATGACCACCAAAGTGTCTGTTTGTTTAAAAAAAAAACATAGTGCAAAGGATTCTGGAAGAAATTGTGTAATTGCTGAGAAATTAGCAAATAAGCACAGGATTCGGGTCAAGCGTCGGGCCGACATTCAAAGCAATAATGATACACTGTCCCACGTGCGCTTATCTGTGTTGGTGATCTTCAGTGTGAGCATTTCAAGATTTCACAAAGTTCAGTTTATGTAACTGTACCAGATCTAGATCCTCGATGATATACTGACAATTAAGCCTGGTTTTACAGACTTTCTTATGAAATCAGTATTTACTGCAACTACATGTACTGGCATTTCTCTTTAACTCTTTGGATATTATGATTGTTGTTCCTATTCTCAAAAGTGAAAAAAAGTTTTTTTTTTAAGGGAGAGAAAAACCAGATTTCGGTAAGCAAATACACATTTAATTCTATACATTGTATATGTAATTGAAAATTCAGAAAAAATAAAAAGAAACAGAAAGAATTTGAATTTGTTAAAACTATGAGCAAATTAGCTGTATTTGCAAAGGTCAAATGTAAAGGTCTGGTCCCACTGAGATTGAGATTGGGATAATTTCATATTGGGATAATTTGCCGGATCAGAAAAAGCGCGCTAATTTAAAAACTCGGGATGGTGCAGACGGCCCTAGAGACACTGCAGACGAGCAAAATTTGGGGTTGGCTCCATCCGTTTTCATCCGCTCCAGGAGTAAAATCACAGTGGATGGATGGTCGATGGATAGAGCGTATGAAACACATACATGTATATGCAATGAGTACACAATGGATGTATAGCATTTTCCAACGCATGGCTAGATTTTTCTATGTTTTACATCCGCTTTGCACCGTTATTGCACTGGGACCTGGCCTTTAGGCACACTGTACAGTACATGTACTGTAGTCCTCGATTTGATTCAATACACAAAATGACTACCGGTATTTGTAACCTTTTTTGAAAGTTTTATGGAGATTTTTATTTATAGACATAGTATGTCTATTGTATATTTTGATTACTGTCTCAAGGGAGAAGAAAACAATAAATTACTGATAATAAATGGGAGAATTTCCTTTTTAATAAGTACTAACAAAATTGATGATTTTACAATTTAGATTTGAAAAGCCACTCTTGAATTGAAATGGGGTGATGCAATTATTTAAACAGCTGTATTTCCCTATCCTATCTCTTTCAAACGTTAACCTTTTGGGTTTTCTTGGTATTTCTTATTTTAGGTTTCCTTTCAATGTTTGTGGTCATGGTCTAGTGCTCTTTTTCCTTTCAATTAAAAGTTGTTGGCTTGAACCCCAGCCATTGCGTTAACGTCCGTAGACAAGGAGTTTATTAGCTGCTCTCAACCCAGGTGGGGTAAATGCAGAATTGGCAGGATTCATTCCTTGAAATGAAATGCTTGTACACTGAAAATGCTCGGGGGAGGGGGGTTGTTTCACAAAGATTGAAGTATGACTTCTGGGCGTTGTTTCACAAAGATTGAAGTATGACTTCTGGGCGTTGCAAGAATTTTGCGATCAATTGCAAGTCTATTTTTGTGCCTGAATCAATCATATCTCTTGTAATCAATTGTAAATTTGTGATCGATTGCTTACATGTATCTGTTTCTTGAAACAAGGACTGTAGTATGACTTGCTACAACTAAAATTGATCTATTGCTTGTAAAATTGCAACAGAATATTTGCAATTGATTGCAAATATTTTCTTGCAACACCCCCCCCCCCCTTAGACTCGCACTTAAACGTCTAGTTGGCATGGGGAATCATGATTACCTGTTTCAACCAGAGAACAATAGATTTGGTCCACAGATTCTATTGTTCCTTGCCTGAAACAGGTAATAATGAGTCAAAGAATTGTGACTGGTAGTGTACGCATTGGCATTTAAGTACGCCTTATCTTTGTGAAACACCCCCAGGGCTGAAGCTTGCCAAAAGCAAAGTCTAATGCCCTATGCACAAGCTGGGTATTAATATTTAAGATTGAAACCGAAGTTTCTGAACTACAAATGCTCAAACCTGTCTCACCCATCTCTTTCTTCTCATCTCCAGGAGTGGAATCCTGTAGGAGTGCGCCACCATGGGATGCGTTAAAAGTAAAGAAGACAGTAGGAATAAGTATGGGCAGGGACAGACAACCACCACTTCCCCTCACCGTCCAATGCCATACTCGGGTCATTCCAGTCAATGTATTAGCGGAGGTGGGGTTGAAACCTCTATACCAATCAACATGATCATACCACCAGCAGTCAAACCAAAACCAGGTCAGTTTGATATGGCAATGCATCTAGAACTCGCCCCATTTGTGTTTAATACGTCACCCACATTTAATTACAGCTCATCTGGTACATGTATAAACATGGTTATAACTTTGGCAATATTCACCCTATCCATACAAAAGTATACTATTTCTGAAAGGAAATTTCATGAAGATTCAGGAAATGGCATTAAAAATAGGTAGGCATATTTGCTTACGTTTCATGAATGAAAATGTTCAATTATATAGGACCCCCAATATACTTTATTTCTATCCATCTTTGTTTTCTCTTTGCCCATACAACATGTACCGTAGACATCAGATTTGTATTGCTCAAGAAATTCCCTTTCAAATGATGTAATTTAGGGGGATTCAATAATTTCATCAAGGTAAATTTAAGAGGTAAATTTATGTTAATTTCAAATATTGAAAACCAAACACAGTTTTTGCCTTAAATTTCTAATCATAATTAATTAATAATTGTTTGATATGTATCATTATACCTGTTATATTTAGCTGTAAAATGAAACCAAAATCAAAGTTCCAGCACTTGGAAACCAAAGGTACACATGCACCTTGGAAACCAAAGTTACACATGTTTAATACGAGCAATACAACAATCCCATGGAGTTGCATGCAAATGTGTATTGCTTCCACGACCCCTCAACAACCCTTGTTTTATTCATTTTATCGAGCAAAATGACTCAAATTAATATAAGCTTTACTATCACCCCTACATGTAATACAGCTGAAATTCAGCTTTCAAATAAAACCAATTTCACAATAATACATCTCGGTTCAGCCGAAAAATCATGCCATAAATTGTTCCTATGCAAGAAATTTTGGTAATTTTATGTAGAATTTTAGGGTTTTTACAATTTATTAGTTTAAATTAGAATTAAAATAAATTGAAAAAGAGTGTTGGATTATTAAATACTGCTCACTTTGAGCTTTAAGATTAGACCATATTTAATTCTCTAGCGCCCTGTATACCAAGGTTATTCATGTTTGAATTATGGAACGTGACCTTTCCATAGACTTTGTGTGTACCTTCCCCCCTCAACCACCCTCGCCGTTTTACATTCTATTAAACGCATTGTCGCGAAATTACGTGTTATTGTGCATTTTTGAGGGTGTATACCGGTATTTAGCTTTTGAATAAAAGTATACCAATTTCATGATAATAACTCTCTGTGCAACCTAGATATCGTATGTTGAACTGAATGAAAATTGAAAAAGCATATTTTATAAAAGAAACCACCTTTTTATTGAGCAAATTCAAGACTTATGGCCATATTGCTCTCAGTTCCTCTCATTCAAGTATTATGAGTACCCAGTATGAAGGAAATAGATGAAGCAAGCTAGCCAAAATGATCCGACATCTGATTTTTTTTGCCCATGATTTGCCTGTGAAAATAATATCAGAAACTTAAGAGAATTTGAATTTAGGTATTTAAGAAACATGAAAGATGAGAATATTAAAAATAAAGAAACATGAATGAAGAGATTCATGAAAAAAACACTGTAAGATATTTCCCCCAACCCCTCCCAGCCCCCCAAGTACACCAAATAATGCCAATTTTTCTTTTGTTATCTTCTGCCATAGTATCACATCCGTACACAGCCTTATACGATTACGATGCAAGATCGGAAGATGATCTTGCCTTTAAGAAAGGAGATATCCTGGATGTTACGAAGACGTAAGTTACCTTGATTGAAAACAGAATCGTTCAGAAAAGAAGAAAGGAATCAGAGAGTAACATGTCTTCAAATTATTATTTGATAGGTACAGCTTAATATTTAAAAACAAGTTGGGGTCTTTTATTAAGGGTCTTTTGCAAATGATGTACATGTAAACTCATCATAATTTTGTATGGACTTTGTAAAATACCCATCCTTTTAAACAGTATTTGTGATACTCCAAATTATACTATACGTTTTAATACTGGTTCCAGAACCCCAGAATGGTTTCCCTCCTGATAAAACAAAACACAATAGCAAAATTTGTAATACCAGTAATGAATTCTGTAAAATATTATTATCGCTTTTTCACAATATTATTACATTCATTGTCTAAATTTTAAATATATCAATGAATTTAAACTATGGACTCAAAATTTGAATGATGTTGTTTTACTTGACAGTTTTCATAGAGTCACTTGATCATTCTTTATTTTTTTTTCATTGGTTTTGAATTTATATCACTATAATTTTTCAAAAGATATTTATTTTTCCTATTATTAGTGAGGGAGACTGGTGGCAAGCAAGATCACAAAGGACGGGAAAGGAAGGATATATTCCTAGTAACTACGTAGCCCCCGTGGACAGCATGAAACGAGAAGAGTGAGTACCTGTATAACACATATAACTGCATGTAGGGTCCATGGTAATCCTGAGTAAAGACATGAAACGAGAAGAGTGAGTACCTGTATAACACATATAACTGCATGTAGGGTCCATGATAATCCTGAGTAAAGACATGAAACGAGAAGAGTGAGTACCTGTATAACACATATAACTGCATGTAGGGTCCATGATAATCCTGAGTAAAGACATGAAACGAGAAGAGTGAGTACCTGTATAACACATATAACTTCATGTAGGGTCCATGGTAATCCTGAGTAAAGACATGAAACGAGAAGAGTGAGTACCTGTATAACACATATAACTGCATGTAGGGTCCATGGTAATCCTGAGTAAAGACATGAAACGAGAAGAGTGAGTACCTGTATAACACATATAACTGCATGTAGGGTCCATGGTAATCCTGAGTAAAGACATGAAACGAGAAGAGTGAGTACCTGTATAACACATATAACTTCATGTAGGGTCCATGGTAATCTTGAGTAAAGACATGAAACGAGAAGAGTGAGTACCTGTATAACACATATAACTTCATGTAGGGTCCATGGTAATCCTGAGTAAAGACATGAAACGAGAAGAGTGAGTACCTGTATAACACATATAACTTCATGTAGGGTCCATGGTAATCCTGAGTAAAGACATGAAACGAGAAGAGTGAGTACCTGTATAACACATATAACTGCATGTAGGGTCCATGGTAATCCTGAGTAAAGACATGAAACGAGAAGAGTGAGTACCTGTATAACACATATAACTGCATGTAGGGTCCATGGTAATCCTGAGTAAAGACATGAAACGAGAAGAGTGAGTACCTGTATAACACATATAACTGCATGTAGGGTCCATGGTAATCCTGAGTAAAGACATGAAACGAGAAGAGTGAGTACCTGTATAACACATATAACTGCATGTAGGGTCCATGATAATCCTGAGTAAAGACATGAAACGAGAAGAGTGAGTACCTGTATAACACATATAACTTCATGTAGGGTCCATGGTAATCCTGAGTAAAGACATGAAACGAGAAGAGTGAGTACCTGTATAACACATATAACTTCATGTAGGGTCCATGGTAATCCTGAGTAAAGACATGAAACGAGAAGAGTGAGTACCTGTATAACACATATAACTGCATGTAGGGTCCATGGTAATCCTGAGTAAAGACATGAAACGAGAAGAGTGAGTACCTGTATAACACATATAACTTCATGTAGGGTCCATGGTAATCCTGAGTAAAGACATGAAACGAGAAGAGTGAGTACCTGTATAACACATATAACTTCATGTAGGGTCCATGGTAATCCTGAGTAAAGACATGAAACGAGAAGAGTGAGTACCTGTATAACACATATAACTTCATGTAGGGTCCATGGTAATCCTGAGTAAAGACATGAAACGAGAAGAGTGAGTACCTGTATAACACATATAACTGCATGTAGGGTCCATGGTAATCCTGAGTAAAGACATGAAACGAGAAGAGTGAGTACCTGTATAACACATATAACTGCATGTAGGGTCCATGGTAATCCTGAGTAAAGACATGAAACGAGAAGAGTGAGTACCTGTATAACACATATAACTTCACGTAGGGTCCATGGTAATCCTGAGTAAAGACATGAAACGAGAAGAGTGAGTACCTGTATAACACATATAACTTCATGTAGGGTCCATGGTAATCCTGAGTAAAGACATGAAACGAGAAGAGTGAGTACCTGTATAACACATATACAGTTGTCCTCAAAATTATTCATACCCCTTGTGGAAAAACATTCTTTGGTAGATTCTTTACTTGTAAAAGCTATTATGATGTAACTTTCTTTGTATCTTTTGTCTGCTTGTTGGTATGCATGATTTGACAAATGAGCTGGCAAGTCTTCATTAGCATAATAATAGATAGGGTCGAAACTTATTTTTTGCACTTGTTCAGAATTATTCATACCCTTGCCAATACCTCAGCAAAAATGTCCTTTTATGACAATGCGCATTATTTTCACTGTCTGGGAATGTGCTATTCTTTGTTCTATAGTCATTTCAAGATGTTCCAATGAATTAAATACCCTCTTTGTTAAAGAAGCCATTAAACAATGATAGAAAATAGCATCTTTCTAAAAGGGTATAAATAGAGGAAAGCATTCTGGTTATTCTCAGTCTCTGATAATCATGGCCAAGAAGGAGCTCAGTGAGGACCTACGGCAACGTCTTGTGAATGCCCACATTGAGGGAAAAGGCTACAAGGCCATTTCCAAGCAGTATGACGTCCCTGTGGCAACAGTCCAGAGAGTAATCAAGAAGCACAAGAGGTACAACACTGTGAAGAACCTTAGTGGGCGTGGCAGGAAGTGCAAGGTGTCCCCTAAACTTGCCAGGAAAATCTGCAGAGAGGTCAACAACAACCCCCGGACCACAACCAAGGCCCTACTTGAAACGCTTGACCGGACAGGGACGAAGGTGTCCCAGTCCACCATCGAGCGAGTCTTGCACAAAGGAGGTCTCCATGGACGCAGGCCTCGGAAGACACTGTTGCTTAGGAAGAAACACCTGAAGGATCGACTGGCCTTTGCTAGAGGTCATCTGAAGCAAAATCCAAGCTTTTGGTCAACCATCCTGTGGTCTGATGAGACGAAGTTGGAGTCATTTGGCCATATGGATGTTGAATACGTCTGGAGGAAGAAAGGGCAAGCATACAATCCAAAGAACACTGTGCCAACCGTCAAGCATGGTGGTGGGCACATAATGCTATGGGGATGTTTCTCTTCCAGTGGCACAGGGAACCTCGTTAGAGTCAAAGGAATCATGAAACAGGAGGATTACATCCAGATCCTTGATGAGAACTTGAAGGAATCTGTCGAAAAACTCCAGCTTGGCCCTAACTGGAAGTACCAACAAGACAATGACCCAAAGCATACCGCCAAGCTGGTGAAGAAATGGTTCAAGGACAATGATGTCAACGTCCTAGAATGGCCAAGTCAGAGTCCTGACCTGAATCCGATCGAGAACTTGTGGCGAGACCTGAAAGTCAGAGTGATGGCTAGGAACCCGACTAACCTGACCCAGCTTGAGGCCTACGCCAAGGAAGAATGGGCCAACATCCCGCAGGAGACGTGCAGGAAGCTTGTGGACACTTACAGGAATCGTCTAGAAGCAGTCGTAAAGAACAAAGGCTATGCTATTGACTATTAATGAAAGACATTGGACTCAGAAAACCGAGGGTATGAATAATTTTGAACATGACATTGTTTGAATATCTATGAATAAAATACCCCTGAAAAGAGAAATTTCTTGAATTGTGCATTGTTGTTATTCTTTCACTAGAAGGTCACACATAAATCATAGAGAAACTTGATAAAATGCATTCATTTCATCACAAACATGAAAAATCACAAATATCAACAAGGGTATGAATAATTTTGAGGACGACTGTAACTGCATGTAGGGTCCATGGTAATCCTGAGTAAAGACATGAAACGAGAAGAGTGAGTACCTGTATAACACATATAACTGCATGTAGGGTCCATGGTAATCCTGAGTAAAGACATGAAACGAGAAGAGTGAGTACCTGTATAACACATAACTGCATGTAGGGTCCATGGTAATCCTGAGTAAAGACATGAAACGAGAAGAGTGAGTACCTGTATAACACATATAACTGCATGTAGGGTCCATGGTAATCCTGAGTAAAGACATGAAACGAGAAGAGTGAGTACCTGTATAACACATATAACTTCATGTAGGGTCCATGGTAATCCTGAGTAAAGACATGAAACGAGAAGAGTGAGTACCTGTATAACACATATAACTGCATGTAGGGTCCATGGTAATCCTGAGTAAAGACATGAAACGAGAAGAGTGAGTACCTGTATAACACATATAACTGCATGTAGGGTCCATGGTAATCCTGAGTAAAGACATGAAACGAGAAGAGTGAGTACCTGTATAACACATATAACTGCATGTAGGGTCCATGGTAATCCTGAGTAAAGACATGAAACGAGAAGAGTGAGTACCTGTATAACACATATAACTGCATGTAGGGTCCATGGTAATCCTGAGTAAAGACATGAAACGAGAAGAGTGAGTACCTGTATAACACATATAACTGCATGTAGGGTCCATGGTAATCCTGAGTAAAGACATGAAACGAGAAGAGTGAGTACCTGTATAACACATATAACTTCATGTAGGGTCCATGGTAATCTTGAGTAAAGACATGAAACGAGAAGAGTGAGTACCTGTATAACACATATAACTTCATGTAGGGTCCATGGTAATCCTGAGTAAAGACATGAAACGAGAAGAGTGAGTACCTGTATAACACATATAACTGCATGTAGGGTCCATGGTAATCCTGAGTAAAGACATGAAACGAGAAGAGTGAGTACCTGTATAACACATATAACTGCATGTAGGGTCCATGGTAATCCTGAGTAAAGACACCCTTTTCTCCCGGTACAATTACGGGGAATCAGAAAGCGGACAGCAAACATATTGTTGTTGGATTGCATGTACAGGGGCCGAAGAACGGGCGGGGGGTAGGCCTGGGGGTTTCAGCCCCCTCCCCTACCTACATGTATTTTCTAAAAACATAAAATTATCCATCTGATTGTGAGTTGCTCTCTTTCCCTTCCTCTACCATTGTGTCTTGACCCTAATTCACTATCTCCTCTTGTAGAGGTATTTTGGCTCAGTGGATAAGTTTTCGGACTTTGAACCACAAGGTCCGGGGTTCAAATCCCACTGCAGCACCTAGCGTTTATCTACATTTGCCACTCTAGACCCAGGTGTAGTAAATGGGTACCTGGTAGGAAGGAATTCCGTGAATGCTCAATGCGCCCGATCAGGGTAGCCATGATAAAGCCAGGGTAATAGTATGCAGCGCTTAGAAACATTTGTATTAAAAGCACTTTGTAAATGTTGCATATTATTTTTATGTAGTATTATTTTTCCATGTAGGCCCTATTCATTCTCACTTCGGTGATCCTCTATCACATGTTACTGTACAACTTGATTTTAAGACAAGAGTCTTGTAATTTGCCTACAGGGAAACATGATATAGGGGAGCTAAATAGGTGAAGGACTTCACATACTTTTAAAATTGTTTTAATTTATTTTATTTTCATAGAAATTATGAAATTCTGACAATAATAAGACCTTAATTTCAATTGAGGAAGAATTTTGTTTTCATCCATGTATGATATTGGAATCAGTCTATAACCCTTTTTATAAGACTATTAACATATTTTAAGAATCTTTAAAACAAAAGTATATGACGATCGTTGAAAATGAGGAAGAAAGTTCAGTCTCATTCCACTCCATGCAATAATGACTACCCTTTGGCCTCTTCTAATAGAATAAACAAACAGACCCTGGTCCCCACTTCATAGAAGATATGAACACTCTGGGGATTTCCCTAAAGATTTGCGCTGTCTTAATATCCATGGGGCACTTCTGTGAAGGTCAAAGGCTTGAAGAAAATAGACCTTGATAGAAGCAAGTTTGAATTTAGGAGTAGAATATATTGTTAGGTGTAGTGGATTTTAAGTGTCCAGTCTTTGAACCACAAGGTCTTGGTTCAAATTTTCATCATAGCACTCATATCCATTGGCATGGTATTAATCTGCATTTACCACTCCCTACCCAGGTGAAGTATAGGTATCTGGCAGGGTGGAATTTCTCAAGTATTTCAGTTTCTGATCAGAGTACATGTAGCAGTGCTTTATAAAGTTGGGTGGGTTAAAAGTATACAGGTAGGATGCAGAGCTTTAAAATATGGAATTGTAGTTACTGAGCTTATTGTGAAAATGAAATGAAAAATGAAAGTCCATATTTTATTGTTCGAAATAGACATCAGAAATGAAATACTTGTTTTGCCCAATTGATCGTGGGCCAGATCAGCAAGGCTCTATACCTTTAATTGTTAAATACCAAGTTACACGGTAGCAGCAACTCCCATCTTTCAAAGTCTTATAGACTGACGCGGCCGGGATTTGAATTCTTGACCTCCCAGTTGTGAGACGGTCGCTCTACCAACTGAGCCAACACACTGGTGGTATACATGTGTCTGTCCACATTGTGCAACAAACTTCCAACCAAAATCCAAAATGCTCCCTTGATGGAAAAATTTGAATCCTTATTTAATCTCATCTTTTTATAACTAGATGTAGTATATATTTTTTTTCATTAATGGATTCATTGTTGATAATAAGTTAGCCCACCCGTGCGCTTTGAAACATCCGTATAAACTGCTCTATAGATATTATTTGCTCTGTGAGCCTCGAGGCCTACATGTATGTCTATATTTTAGTCTGAAACTGGTTAAAGACGGAAGGAGAATTATTAAACAATCTTACATTCCAGTGTTAAATTTATCATGAGACTGTCGCTGTATCAATAAACCTTTGATCTTCTACACTTTGTTGCTTTTTAACACATTTAAGGCAATTATGAGATTTTTACTTGTCCAATGTATGTACTGTACATTGACCTGTGGCAATACAAAAGTCATGTTGAAACATGAGTTAGGACAAACTAAGAAGTGATGTGATAGTGGGGGGGGGAACTGGGGGGTGACAGATAAAATCTTTAGAATGTGATTTATAGGCCTAAAACTGCAGTACATCACTACACATGTGACTCATACGTGTACACCTGTAGGATCATGATTCTGAACTTGTTTTTTTTTTTAAATAGTGTATCACTATTCTTAAATTTGTGATTTCTCTTTCTCATCTTGAATCCTATTCGTGCTGCATTTACAATTTTCACAAGAATTTACCCCCCCCAAAAAAAAAAATGTATGTACTGTAATGGGTGTTTATAAACGAAAAAGGGAATCTTTTGTCATGACTTGAAATATTCCCACTCAAACATTTTTGTTGGTAGACTTCCTCCTTTGATAGAAGGGAAAGTGTCACTTGCGTCCCATTGAACAGCAATCATTCATTGCTCTATGCAACACAAGTTTGGAAAATCTCTCTCCATCGATAAATACACTTGTAGAACTTTGTATTGTACATTGAAATACCCAATGCCATTGGACTAGCCGATGCCTTTACATGTACATGTACATGTGTTGAACAAGTCACCACATACATTATTTCTTGATATCCCTTGGTATAGGAAAAGCCACGTTGAATAAATTACCGTACTCCACATTTCATTGGGGGGGGCTATTGCGATGATATGAAAGACTTAATGTATTGAATTATTGTTCCTTTTTATTTTTTATTTAATGGAAAGCTTAATACATCTATGTTAAAAAAGTATTGTGATATATACATGTACATGTATGAGAAAATTTTTAGTGTATAGTGTAACAACTTTTTGATGCACGTGACACAGTCACAATAGTGTCGCTAAAAGTTCCATGTAACAATTGATCAATCTTCTTGTATACACATACATGTACATGTACTTGAAACCAAGAAACAGGATATTTCAGTACACCGGTACTGTTTATCTACATGTACTCATGAATGTTTTTTACACTGGATTTCCTTAATCCCGTGCAAACCATAAACCATGTACTAATTTTTGTTTTCTCCTTTTCGCACGGTCCGCCAAAGTCCTGCTATCAATGCTTGCCTAATTTAGTCATCTGTGACTTGTAGCCATTCATGGGTGCTTATCTCTGATTGGACAGTTGTGCTCCTTCCGTTGCCCGTGGGCCATAAATCGTGCACTGTCCTTGGCTTAGCAGGAGGATGGGTGAAAATCCATACTTTATTGTTCGATATAAAAATCTGAGATTAGACAAATTCAGAAAAGTAATTTTGCCCAATTGATCGTGGGCCCGGCAGCCACTGAGCAGCACCAGGGCCCTGTTGTACAAAGAGTTACAATTGATCCAATCAATCGTAACTCTATGGAAATCCATCAGTGTCATCATTTTTCTACAGGAAATTTAAAAATGTCCTTATTGTAAGCAAAGGAAAACAGAAAAAAAATTCAAGAAATCAATGACTTTATGGATATACATTCATATAGATTTTAGAAAATTTTTTGAACAAACATGCATTTTATATTTTGACATTGCTGGCAGTCCATAGTTGCGATTGATCCGATCAATTGCAACTCTTTGTAAGACGGGCCCCTGATTGACGAGGCTCGATCCCTTATTGAACGCCAAGCAGGGAGGCAGCAACACACATCCTACATGTATGTTTTTTGGTCTGATGCGGCTGGGGTTTGAACCCCTGAACTCCCGGTCCTGAGACGAATGCTCTATCAACTGAGCAAACACACTGGTTGGTTCGGTTAACACTAGACCTGTGAGGTTTTATTGCCTGTGTACTGCTCCCAATATCTGCAATTCTCTGGTCCAAGCCTTATGCTATAAAAGCAGTGATAAAGCAGCACCGACCCATTCAATAATTCAATTAAATAGCAGATCAGTGATTAATGTAGGGTTATGATTGAACAAAAATATACATTCAACAAAAAATTGAGTACCAGTGAATTTATAAAAAAGCTTCTGATTACAATATCAGATTGCAAAATAAACATGAGTTGACATAAGCAACAATAAAACTTATTTCCTTCTAGTATTGGCAGCAATCAAAGATTTCTTGGCTCGCTATGATTTTCCTGATTACATGTAGGCCTACATGTACGTATACTAAGATTGGTGTTTGTCCAAAACGAGGCATAATTTCCTGCCAAAATGATTGAAATATCTTCTTTCCAGTAATGTCTTACAATAATTTTAGTTGGTGAAAGTTCAAGTCTGGCTGTGCATCCATATAGCTTCCAGAATTAGTTATTTGTGAATCTACTCAAAAAAAACCTACTACACTGTAGGTATTGGTTTATAAGCAATCAACATGTTTCTTTTGGGCTGTATACATCTTGGCTGGGTACATCATGGATGTTCCATGTGGAGGCTGTTGTAGTACAGTAAATTATCTAGTGTTGGCTCTACATGTAGGCTAGGTGGAGATTGTGCGCATTGTCATGTCTGTCATATTAAGCGTTTGCGATTAAAAATATTTAACCCTTCAATGAATCCATTAAACCAGGATGATAGTAGTTTCATGTAAACATAATAGAAAGAGGGTATTGAGCACTATTATAATGAATGTAACTTTATTGCTCCTTAAATTCATTAACCAAACCCTCAAATGACCCTCAAATCAATGCTGTTGTGAAAGCCCCTTAGAAAGTGATCAGTTTTCGAGACACGAACCAGGCCTACTGAAAAATTCCTTATTTTATTTTTTTATTTTTATTAAAACTTATAAAGAGTTTTCCCATCCATACTTTCATGAGAATATATTACACAAATGCATTCAATGTGTAGAGGTGTTTCTTTTGGGCAATTCTGTAGAATAATCAACCATCCGTCCCCATTCTTCTCAAGTCTTAGTTTACTTCTTAAATTGACCAAGTCATGGTCCTTTGAGAACATTACAGACTGTAAAAAGAACAAGAAATCAGAGACAGAAAATTTCATAAAGGTCCCACATATACATGTACCTGTAGGGGGTCGGACATACATATTGGAATTGCCCTTTTGGTCACTGAATTGTGACATCCAGTGAAGCAACACGACAGGAAACATTAAGAGAGATTTATGAACAAACATTATTCATTCCTTGACTCATCTGGAGTGAAAGAAGATTGATTGATAATAGACCCTTAATCATCAAAAAGGGTTTTGTTTTCTTTGGCCTATCCAGGCAAAAAATATTATTTTCCATGGGGGGGGGGCTACATTAAACAAATATATTTGGCTTTGAGAAAGTTTAGTGGAATTATTTATCTGAGATTGGTCTGGCAATTACTATTTTTCCCCGAGTTCGCCCTGAGGGAAATATAGTAGTTTTGCCAGTCCAACCGAGGATTAAGAATTTCCGCAATGGTTTCGAATGAAACGCCTGATATATTTGTTTTATATCTTACTTGTAATAATTTATAACCAAAATCTATGAGCTGAGCTTGCAAAGTCCAGTTACCTGCGTTGAATTACCTACTTTTCTCGAATGCGCAAGCCAATTGGGATTGTGTTTTTACCATTTTTGGTTTATGATGAACTGAAAATAGTAACAACAATGTGATTGGCTGGCGCTTTGTATGCTCTGATACCTAGAAATCAAGTTTGTTCATGTAGCAATAGATTCTACAACTCACAAACACGATGTAATATCGACGCTACTTAGTTAGATTTTGACGGAAAAGCAAGAAGTACCAGGGTAATAAAAATTTGCGAATACCTGTGCAGTATTGGTGAGAAAACAGATCCTCTGAGAATACCTTTCATACATGTAATTCATATAAAATATAGGAAAGTGGAATTCTAGGTCGATTTTGGTACGAGGTGACAAAGTATTGCAGATTTGTTTTGATGGAATACTGCGTGGGGCAAGGGAGGGTTGCAATGCGCATGCTTATTATATTTTTATTCGTAAAATTGGCTTGCGTCGCAGTTGCAGGATGACGTCACTGCACTGCAAAAGAAACATGGCGATGATTGAACAATATGAGTCACATCATCATCACTTGAAAAACTTGTATATTTATGGATATTTCGAGGGTAATTGGTGAGATTAAAAATGAGACTTGTGTACTTTTGTGACGAGTTACAATCATGTCTTTACACTACGCAATACAAATCAAATACATGGACCTTATACTTGTAGGCAATTTTCGGGTATCGGGTAATGATTTTTCTACCAGGATACCTGAGGCTTCCGGGCGGAACCTGGGCTTTAGTCCCAGCCCTAATAATATGAATTTAGAATTTATCATTTTATGGCAGCAAAGTATAAAGCAATATTCTGGTTGTGTTTTTCATCACCGTCATCACCATCCCCGTCATCATCATCATCCCCATCGTCATCGTCATAATCAACATCATCATCACCCCCACCACCACCACCACCATCATCATTATCAAATACACACAATAATATTTGTAATTCATCGTTCAATATAATTGAAACATATGGGTCTATACATGTCGGGGCAGGAATGCCATTAGCCTGCATTTGCCCCAGACTCTGAACATGTCAAAATGTACATGTATTTCATAATTCACCCATAATATCTCTTCAAATAAAAGAAAGTAAATGAGACCAATCTTGATGAAATGGTGGATGATTTATAGGCTCTGATAGTGAGCACTCTAATGAACAAACACGCTGAAGACAGAACTGTCACAAACATCATTATGAGAAATTTAGAACGAGGAAGGGGATATAAGGATAATTTTAAAAGAAATTGAAGAAGAACAGCATATTGCTGACAACTTTATGGAGCCAAAGTAGAATTGCACAAGAGATTATTGCTCTTTGCTTAATAATACTTGTATGATGAAAATTCAAGTATAGGCTAAAGGATAAATAGTTCAAAATTGTGGTAATCAGGCAGGTCACACGTTTCAGAGTTCCGGTATCACCCGTTTTAAAATTCCATGAACGCGATTTATTTCCAATTCATTAAAAAAAAAACGAGTTGATGCCATGATCATGTACAGACAAAGAGACAACAAATTAAAACGCAAATAAATACAGACAATACGTCTGAAAGTGATAATCAGAATATCAGATCATTGAAACAATATAAAACAAGTCAAAAGATAAGTGAATGAATAGGAATCTGGGGAGCGTTTCATGAAAGGACTTGTCGGACGTTTTATCCGACAAGTCCCATTTTATCCGACAGTTACCATAGGAACAGTGCCTCTCGGCCAATCATAATCAAGGAAAGATGTCAGATCTGACAACTTGTCAGACAAAAATGTTGATGAAACGGTCCCCAGTTGTGCAGTAAAAAGTCAGGAGAAAGGTTGTTAAAAAAGCACACACCAAAAGTAAATTGATTCCTAAAATAATTGTGATATATGGTCTGCGGCAAGTTGCAAAAGAAGAAAAGTAAATACAATCAACAAATTAAAAAACAGAAACATCTTCTGGTAGTTTTTTGCATAATTTGTATGTCTCATCTATGACTTTGTATTTTTTTGTTTTAGTTCTGTAATTCTTAACGTCATATTGAACACATTTTGTCTTATGAGTTTCTCTTTGTGTACCATATTTGTTGTTTTATATTATGATTTTGTTGTTATATGCCACACTGTGTTTATTCCTTATGATTTCAATCTTTTACATTGTAAAAACTTTTTGTAATTCGGCTCTGTGCTGTGATGAAAGTTTTTTATCTAAATAAACCATTTTGAATTGAATTTAATCCATGTAAAAACATCAAAAACAAGACATTAAAGCAAACCTTTTAGAAATTTATAGTTATAGAACATTTTATTGTGATAGGCCTACACATACATGTAGATGAGTAAAATTGGGGGGGGGGGGCTCAAATAGACAGACATACTGGAAGAGGAGAACTGTGAGCCTTCATTAAAGTGGGATGAAATTTAAATGATTGAGATCAAGTACATGTGTAAATCTAGAAAATTGTTCCCTGGAGATTGCTTGAGCAGATGTCTTTTGGCAAGGTGCAACACAAAGAACTTATTTTATCTACTGCACTTGTACTTTCTTGAACTGGTTTCCCATAGAGGGGGAGTGAATTTGACAAACACAGTGTCTTATAATTAATAGATCTTTTGAGAGATATTGAACTTCAATAAGATTTCTTTTGTTGAGAGAAACTTCAGTGTTTTTGAAAGGAAGCGCAACTATTTTGCCATTCCGTATTGAATTATTCCAATATGACTGTGTTGAGAAGTGAAATAGTGCGTTATCATTCAAGTTGGCTTATATAGGACTACACTTTACAGAATGATGCATTATGGGTAATCAATCTGACAAGATACGATGAGTTGAGGACTTGAGGTTGTCCTTTCAATCAGTCTAGAAGGTCGCTTCCCTAGTGTTCTCATAACCATCCCTTGAACTAGTTTCTAGGACCACTTCATGTTATTAAAGTGGTCTAGAAGGTCGCTTCCCTAGTGTTCTCATAACCATCCCTTGAACTAGTTTCTAGGACCACTTCATGTTATTAAAGTGGTCTTATTTCTATGAGAACCCTCTCAGTCTCTGACAGGTCACATATTTTGCACTAAACTTGAAAATTATTTTTAAATCTAAAGGGACTTGAATTTAATCCTTTGATATTTGGATATGAATGTTTAGGATTCAAACTTAACTCAGAATTTCAGTCCCTAAATTAAAAGTAAATCTGGATTTATTTTAAATGTGCAGTTGAATTTGTGTACCTAACATTGATGATATTGAATGATGCACACTTATTATCAATGTTACACCAACAAACTATTAACACTCAAGCTTCATTTTAAAATTTGGAAAAGGACAAATAAGCAGAAAATTAAAAATGTGACTTTTGTCTACACCTGTAGTCCTGAGTTAAATCAATGATGCTCTTTGGATATTTGTTAAATTGTAGTTTTTGAGCATGCATTCAAAAGTGATGACTTTTTGATCTCTTTTTTGTTCAGTACGATTAACTGCCAGTTTGTGAAATGACAGATGATACATGTAGATGTACATGTGATCATTGGTACTCCCTCGGCTTCTTATCATTGCTCAAGCTATCACACACTCTGTAAACTCATCTCATGCTAATAATGGTGTGTCTGTCCAACAAGTAATTATCATTCCATATGCTGCGTTTAAAGATAAATTCCAGTTTTGGTAACGATCTCAAAATGACTTTTTACAGAATCTAATATAATGACCACCCAAGTGTCTGTTTGTATGAATGAAAAATATGTGCCAAAGGATTCTGCGAGAAATTGTGTAACTGCTGAGAAATAAGCAAAATTTGGTCACTTCCGTCGGGTCTTTATTCCAGCAATAATAATACACTGTCCCACATGTGCCTATCTGTGTTGGTGATCTTCAGTGTGAATGTTTTTCAGCGTAGATTTCAAGATTTCACAATGTTCAGTTTATGTAACTGTACCGGATCTAGGTCCTCGATGATATTCTTACAATTAAGCCTGGTTTTACAGACTTTCTCATGAAATCAGTGTTTCCTGCAACTACTGGCATTTCTCTTTAAACCATGGAGTATACTCCCAACTCCCTGTTTAAACAGTCCACAATTAATGTGGAGGAGTCACGAAACACAGTTGTTTGTTATTATAGGGGAATGAAACCTTTGGAAAAAATAGGCTTGTGTAGAAACAGAAAAATCAAAGAATAAGAATAAAGAAAGTTTGAGAAAAATCAGACAAATAATGAGAAAGTTATGAGCATTTGAATATTGCATCACTAATGCTATGGAGATCCTCCCATTGGCAATGCGACAAGGATGTGTGATGTCACTGATGAACAACTTTCCCTTTGGTGGACTATAAAATACCCTCAAAATGTCTCTTTTTGCTTTTATTTCTTATGATGATACAAACTCTTTATCCATGATGTATTCTAAAAAATATGTATTACATGCCCTCATGTAGAAAGAACACATGATCTATGGATAGATGTGATAAAAGAGGCAATTCAAGTGAAATATACACTAAAGTAATGGGAGAGTTGTTCACAAGTGACATCACACATCTTTGTCGCATTGCCAGTTTGATATCTCCATAGCATTAGTGATCGCAATATTCAAATGCTCATAACTTTCTCATTATTTGTCCGATTTTTCTCAAACTTTTGTTGATCTGTTTCTTTGATTTTTCCGTTTTCACACAAGCTATCTTGTTCCAATGGTTTCATTCTCCTTTAAGGATAAAGCTGAGAGAAAGACAAGGAAGAATTTTCATCTTTTTCGATAAAGCTCTATTCATAAAGAGCCTAATTCCAGGGGATTTTTATGAAGATGTTGCTTTCCTGTTGTTTTGAATTGATTGAGTGTTCATTTCTTGTTCTTCAATTTTCACTTTTACAACAAAATGCCTGATTAAATGATGCAATATATTAAAAAGGGCAGGTTTTTAAAGGACAAGTCCACCCCAACAAAAACTTAATTTGAATAAAAAGAGAAAAATTCAACAAGTATAACACAGGAAATTTCATCAAAATCGGATGTAAAATAAGTGTAAAAGTAATGTAAAACATTTTAAAGTTTCACTTAATTTCACAAAACGGTTATATGCACATCTCGGTCGGTATGCAAATGAGGGAACTGATGACATCACTCACTCACTATATCTTTTGTATTTCATTATATGAAATATTTTTATTTTCTCGTCATTGTCATGTGAAATGAAGTTTCATTCCTAACTGAACACATGGAATTCCATTATTTTAACATTTTGTGCTTCAGGCAAGGAGGTCCTAATCATCAAATTCGTAAAAATTGAAATATTGTATAATTCAAACAATAAAAAACAAAAGAAATAGTGAGTGAGTGACATCATCGACTCATCTGGATGTAACTGGCTCGTTCATACACATGTACATGTAACTATTTTGTTAAAAATAAGCGAAACTTTGAAATGTCATAACTTTCTTATTTTACATCCGATTTTAATAAAATTTTCAGCATTGTGCTTGTCTGATTTTATCTCTATTGATTCAAATCAACATTTTTTTTGAGGTGGACTTGACCTTTAAAACAAGATTAAGAAAAAACACTTCCCCATTTATTTTCCAATTAAAAACGATTTTAAGGAAATATGGAAAAATAGATGGCCATTTGATGTAAAGATGTGAAATTGTGATTTTTTGCAGCTTTTTGGGAAGTTTTTTTTTCTTCATATGGCCAAATGGTTGTCAAAATAGGAAAACTTTTATGCTTTTGAATCAGCCCTAATCCTGACCATTCTGCTTTTCAGCAACAAGATTAAGAAAACACACTTCCTCATTTATTTTCCTACTAAATCAAAACAATTTTAAGGAAATATGGAAAATAGATGGGCATTTGATGTAAAGATGTGAAATTGTGAAATTTTTGCAGCTTTTGGGGAAGTTTTTTTTCTTCACGGTTGTCAAAATAGGAAAACTTTTATGCTTTTCAGCAAAAGGTATGTAGTTTTCCCTAAATGTGTACATGTAGGGAAAACTAGTGTGAAATGAGCTGAGGTGTATTAATGATATGGCAAAAACTTTTTGCAAGTTGCTTTTGATTATAGTTGAAGATTTGGGGACTGTATCATGAAAGTTGTCAGTACTGACTGTTAGACTTTCTCCGACAGTTTCCATGTAGTAACAGTCAGAGGCCAGTGCTTCAACCATCAAAACCATATGAAGGATTTCACTGAAATTGTTACCACTGACAGTTTCGTCAGTACTATACAAAGTGTCAGTGCTGACAACTTTCCCGAAATATCCACCTAGTGAACATTCAGATATTGAAGAAAGACTGAAATCAAGAAGATTAAAATGCTGTCTTGATGATCTAGTGAGAAGAGACTTGTTTTTCTGTAATCTGAAACTTACATTGTATTGTTCACGTACCTTACAGTTTGCTGCAATTCAGTTCACCGTGGGCCTGTTGTTTCAATTTATTAGAGTCACATGAGAGTTCAATTTCTTTCAGTTTCAACCTCATTCTTTTTGATATTTGATATTATTATAAATAGAACACAAAATTCATTATCATTAAATGTCTATCCATACCAACATAGAGCCTTTAGAAAGGAAAAGTAATTCTATATTAAATTCTCAGGTTGAATATTCAACTTTGATTTGTGCATGCCTTGAAACCCAAGTCGGCAACTACACAACAATGTGTGAACTTGCTCCAATAACTATAGTGACTTCTTATGTCTTAAAAGATTCCCTTTTAAGAGATATCTTTTTAAAGATTCTATGCAAGTCTAATTGTGTTTGAAATACATGAAGAAAGGGGGATCAATGAAGAAAAGGAAACCCTGATTGAAAGTATACTTTGTACAATGAGCAGATCATAGATTTTCAGGGGGAGGGCATTTTGGTTCAGAATAATTGTGACAAAAAAAACAAGTTTTTCACTAAAATTATTTTTTTAAGAACAAGAAAGAAAATTCCACTAAAAATGTTTTTTTAGAATCTCAAAAGGGGGGGGGGTGGGTGCAGACCAGGGCCCTGTTGTACAAAGAGTTACGATTGATCCGATCAATCGTAACTCAATGGAAATCCATGTGTCATAATTTTTTCTACGAAAAATTTGCACAATGTCCTTTTTATGCAAAGAGAAGCGCAGTGAATTTTCAAGAAAACGATGAATCCATGAATATACATCACAGCTAGAAAATATTTTGAACAAACATGCATAATAGATGTTGACGTTGCTGGCCGTCCATAGTTGCGATTGATTCGATCAATCGTAACTCTTTGTACAACAGGGCCCAGATGTGTCAGATCTGCCACTGTTTTGTACCTTTTAATACATTTACGGTCCATGTACTTTGTGTTTACATACTTGTATCTAGCAGTCTAGTATTCAGACAGAGACGCTCGGCTTTCACATTTCACATAATGCAGAGTCTGAAGTACATGTGGCAAAGCACCCTAAACAATAACCCAGGGAGTTCCCACCCCGCGTGGGAGCCCAGGGGCTTACCGTGTATTTGGCCATAGGACTAGAGTAATTTATGGTCAAAATATTTATCAAACTGCATTGTGAAAACAGAAATTATGCACTTACCATGATCATATGGATATTAGGTCTAACATGTGGCAATATCCTCACATCGAGGCACAGACTGGAACCTCAAAAAAAAATGAAGTTCCGTCGCGATACATGTACCTCTCCTAATTCTTTCAAAATTCATAACAAAATGGCCGATTGAGACTGGGGTAGAAGGAGAGAACTTTTCGTTACTTTTCGGATTACCTAAACAAGTGTTTTCCATGTTCTTAAAATGCACCCCTTAAAGGACAAGTCCACCCCAATAAAAACTTGATTTGAATAAAATTTGAATTGATAAGTTTCTTTCATACCTTTTTATGATTTCATACCATATACAGAAAATCATGATTACCTTTAAAATTCTCTAGACATATGGTATAATTTATTGGTTAAAGTGTCAAATACGAGTCTACATATATGCTTGTAAACTACATGCACGTCTTGGATGGTTTATTTCCAATTCGTCTACTGTCAATTCTTTCAATTGCCAACTGGTCTAGAATGCTATCAGTTGGTCTACCATCAATTCATCCACTATCCACATGGTCTAGTTGCCATTTCGTCCATTCACTATTTGGCTTTATTGGATAAAATGTTAATTGTGCAAAATGAATGAAAATGAAATGGATTGACAAACTGGTTATGAGACAAAACGGTCTTAGGCGAAATGGTGATTGGACCAAATAGTTGTTTAATAGGCAAAATGTTAATGGATGGAGTGGCATGAGACTATTAAAATGAAAGTAGACCATTTGATGAGTGGACGAGTTGGCAGTAGACGAATTGGCAGTTTACCTGCTTAGACTACTGGGTGAGAAATCAATTCTAGCAGGCATGCACTACATGTACATGTATGCATTTATTGTAATTACATGTACATGTATTTATAACTTCGCACTTCTGGATAAAATTCAGTTTATTTGAATGAATGTGATATAAATCATTATTCCATGGCATTTTTTCAGCTTGTATTGTTAAACTCACAAAGGTTTGTTCCAAAGTTCAGGAAATGAAGAAGTGTTACCCATTTTTTTCCCCTAAAGGTATAAAAGGTGACTTTGTGGAAATAATGTAGATTTCGTTCCCACAGTTCCTTTTGTGTAACACAATCACAGAACAGGAAATCCTTTCTATGTTGAATGAAATTTCATGGCAAATTTGTCTGAATTTGTACAGTTCATCCTCTCTACCAAGAAATAAGTCCATGAAAGATCACACTGTATTACCTTATTTAAAGTGTAGTACTAAGGACAACACTAGTCAAGCTTCAATTAACCAGTGAGAGTAAATATTTATTTATTTACTGGTATTTCCATGTCTGTATTAGGAATGATATTTTTTCAACTGGGTTCATGTACAATATTCTGATAATTAATAATTATACTTGCTTATATAGCGCTTAATACTTACTTTGTAAGAAGTCTCTAAGCGCTCTACAGTGTATGCAGCATAATTACCCTGGCTTTAGCAGTGCAGCTGTTATGCGCGCTGCGTTTCAAGGAATAAATTCCTGCCAGGTACCCATTTACCTCACCTGGGTTGAGTGCAGCACATTGTGGATCAATTTCTTGCTGATGGAAATTACGCCATGGATGGGATTCGAACCCACGACCCTTTGTTTCAGAGTCAGAAGACTAATCCACTGGGCCACAACACTCCACTATCATACCTATGATAGGTATCATAGGTGTAATATTATGCTATTTCATGCACAGTATATACATGTATTGTGCATAGAAATTCACTTTACTTTGGAAGATAGGGAGTATTTCATCAGACAAGTAGTCAGTGATTTTCACTAACTCTTTGTTATAAGCTACTGAAATCCTTGCATCTGATTGGCTCATAGCAATTTTGTCAGTGAAAACCCACTGACAGGATGCCTTGTGAAAGACTCCCCACGGTTTCCTGACTTTAGATTTGATAAATTATAATAATGTATGCTTTTAGTTTTAGTTTCTGTTTGCACTAGAAACCTGATCTGACCGCCATATTGACTATTAAAGAGAGAGATTGCTGGGATTAGAAACTAGTGAGCTCTTCTCATTAAAAAGCACAGATATTTCCATGTTTGTATTTTCTCCCATACCATATTGTAGATTCTAGACTGTCTTTGTCTGTCTACATGTGACTGTGTGTCTGTCTGTGTGTGTTTGTATGTACATGTATGTCTTTCTGTCCTTTTCTATTTCTGTCTCTCTCACACTCACTCACCAAATAGAATGACATGCTTCATTTAACTTTATTTTCCGTACTTTGTGAATAGAAATAATTTGATTTACATATGAATGATGAAAAATAAAACAGGGACCATTTTGAATATATTCCTTTCATGTTTCAAATATTCTTAATGATATAGGTTTTTATAGGGTGTCATTCAGTTATCTAGACCAAACAGTGTACTACCAATAATCTATAAACTCCATAATCACAGTTGAAAGAGATTATTGTATTTGATTGAAAACATGTTTCAATCAGATAGTGCAGCCCCATGACGTAATTGAATTTGATTTACATTCAAATGATGAAAAAAATATTGTGTCATGGAAATTCACATGCTGAAAACATGCAGAAATGAAAAATAACTCACATAACTTATGCAAATTAACTTAATGTAAAAATTAATCGGTACAGCGGGCTAAAATGAGCATTGAAAATTTGAAATTAAAATTGTTGCATACAAGTTGGATAGAGTTCAAATTTGACATATGATGGTACTGTTAATAAATTGAACATACAATGTCATGTAATTATCATCATTGTTCTTATTTTTCATTCTATCAAAAGCATTTGTTATACATAATTGGTAAATAATAATTTATCTGTTTCTGGTTATTCTCTTTTCAGTTGGTATTTTGGAAAGTGTGCCCGTAAAGATGCAGAGAAGAAATTGATGGCGATTGGTTTATCTAAAGGACAGTTCATAGTCCGAGATGGAGAAGCGAATCCTGGTAAGAATACTACCCCCAAGGAAATGGGGGATTTCAAGTCTGGTACTTGATTCGTTGCGATCCAAATTTCAAAGATTTGCTCCTCTTCTCCGGTGACAAGAATCGTGCAGACTCGATAATCCAAGCCTAATGGACATTGCAGCTCTCAAAAATCTTAGCGATCAGAGTTCAGAATAGTGGAAGGACTATTGAAATCAAATTTTAGTCTAGTTGGAGCCTCTGTGTAGGAATAAAAGCAAATCCAAATCATGATGACGTCATCATCGGCTGCGACTTGAAGCCGATTTGGACTTTACTCCACAGGGCTTGCCGCAAAGCAAAATTATTATTTGTTATTTCTCATAATGAAATAATTGTACTTCTTGGAACTTTAACATTTAATACGAAATATGATTTATTGAAAGATCATGTGCTTAGAATCCCGTAGTGTGTGCTGTGCTTTTTTATTAATTGATCGTTTATTTACTCCATTCTCATTCTTTTTGCCTCCCAGGCACATGTGATGCCAAATAAACAATAATGATAATAAAAGATTTTGTTTTATTGTTCTGATGTGAATGAATAGATTCAGGAATTTTAAATTCAAATTTTTATTTGTACCAGTACAAAAATGTAAACATTTGTATTTTTATTCATGTAACTTTGACCAAGGTAAAATTGATGATGAAATGTGCCCCAAAGGTAAAGTTTCTGTATTTAATTGACAAGTTTATTGAAAAATTTATTTTCAATTGCATATTTGCAAGAGACTTGAGAAAGTTCCCTGGCTGTAATAGCTGTGCTCATGTGAGAGTAACATATTATGTCGATACCTATATTCTCTCATCATTTTTTTACTCAACTTTGACTTTGAATGTTATTAGTATTACTCTGTTATCTATCAAATTGTTGTTTTAGGTACATACTCGTTGTCTGTGAGAGATCATGATGTCCAGAAAGGAGAGCATGTGAAACATTACAGGATACGCAAGATGGATGGAGGACAGGGGTTCTTCATCACTCAAAGAAGTGTCTTTCCAACGCTTGCAGAGTTGGTTCGTCACTACCAGAGTAAGTATCACAAATCCTTTCAAAGGGATGGGGTTTATGGTCACAAAATTTGTGCTACATGTATGTGATATCCCTATATAATTGATTTATGACCTACATGTAAGAACATGTTCCAGTTGTGCGTAAAGTTGTTCGTAACTTAACAAACAGCTTTATGAAACACCCACCTGGAATGATTTTGTCAATCTATACAATGGTTTGCCAAAAGTATCTGTCAAAACGTGTGTGAGAAGGATGAGATTGACAGGTCATTGTGTCTGACATATTGAACTATCTGCAAATCCCCTCATTCTCTGGGAGCCTAAGCAAGGCGAAGGAAGAAATGGGAGAAGTCAGGCCACTTATTTCAGTGTTTTGAAGAAAGACACAGGCCTTGATAGCATAACTGAGGACAGCCATGCTTGATAGAGCGCTCTGGATGTGCTGCTATGTTTTCATGGACCCAGAGCCCTTTCATAAAGCTGTCCGTAAGTTCAGAATGACTTTACGCACGACTAGTGTCCATTGCTTGTGCTATGTGATATCCCTATGTAACTGATTTAGTGCCTAAAGTTGTGCATAACTTTACGAACAGCTTTATCAGCACCACAACGAGATGGTGTAGGTTAAAGCCATTCCATGCCCTTGAATTGAATATACAAATAATGTCCACCATCAAGGGCATTGGTAAGAACTATACACATGAGGTACACTTGGAACTGTTATAACCGGGTTACAAGGATTTAAATATGACTTAGAGTTGCACTTAAATGCTGACCCGTTTATGATATGCAACATGCAATCTTTTTGATCCATACGCGGTAGTGTTCATCCTTATGGCATGATCCGTCCCATGCGGTCATGCCTTTTATAATGCACGCAACAAGGCATTTAAGTGCAACTCTAAGGGGGTGTTGCAAGAAAATATTTGCGATCAATTGCAAATATTCTGTTGCAATTTTACAACCGATAGATCAACTTGAGCTATAGCAAATCAGATTAATCTTCTTGTTTCAAGGAGCGGATTAGCAATCAATCACTCATTTGTAATTAACTGCAAGATATATGATTGATTTAGGGACCAAAAATAGACTTGCAATTGATGGCAAGTTTCTTGCAACACCCCATAAGTCTTAAGTTAAATCTTTGTGAACCCCCCGCCCAGTTCAAAACTGTTCCCAAGGTACCTGCTTACCCCAGTTTGAGGCATAGCTAGGGGTGTTTGAACTGTTTCATAGTGTTGGTTATTGTTCTAATACCTGAGTGAATGAAGTGCATTATATACTTCCAAAGATACATGTAGTGATGTGGATCATTGAAACCACGACTGGTCAATAGAACATGTAGTTATTAGAACCACAAACTTATGATATTTGTATTTTTGTGTAAGTTTAAAGAGATAGATGTGAAATAAATGAAACTGAAATGATATTTGTATTTTAAGAGATCTACCTGTATGTGAAATAAATAAAATTGCAACAACTTTTGTGTTTTTGTGTATTTTTCAAGAGATTTATGTGAAATAAACGAAACTGAAATGATTTTTGTGTATTTTTCAAGAGATGTCTGCGTAATAAATGAAAACTGAAACTGAAGTCTCACGCTTGAGGCTTCTGCCTTTGGGACTCTTTATCTCCTCACCTGTATCACAGTCTATTCCCATATACTTTATACCCAATGCCCATGATCTCACTCTGAGTCACAGAATACCTCATGCAAAGCTTGTCTTTGAATTAGTCATTCCTGGTACATGTACAATTCATCATCAAATTTTCATGTTAGTTAAAAATGATATGACTGGCCTTGCGACAGATTCCAGCCAATCAATCGATCAGGATCAGTGTCACAATTTTACAAAAATATTTTTCTCTCCTGAACAGGGAATAATTTTGCTTTACAAATTTGAATAGCATTTTTTTTGTCATAAGAGAAAAGCTCTCAACTACATGTATAAGTAATGTATAGTTGTATGTGAAATTATTCTATGCAAAAGATTTTATGCGTAGCAGGCTTTAAAAAATGTGGAGCAAATTGCGATGCGATACCAGGAAAATTATTCCCTGCTGAATGTGGAATATTATTTCTATTTCTTGTTTTCTGTTTGTCCAGTGAACGTTGATGGCCTGTGCTGTATCTTGACCAAAGCTTGCCCCAAGGAGAATCCAAACACCATCGGTCTTGGTAAGGACCGATGGGAGATCCCTAGGGATTCCCTTAAGATGACCAGAAGACTCGGACACGGTCAGTTTGGTGAAGTCTGGCAAGGTGGGTAGTGTGTTTTTTCTCCCTTTATTGTTTGCGTTGTATGATCCAATGGTTGGAGAATTGGCATAAACTGTGATGACTTGAGAACTGATCAGTTATTAGAATACATTGGGCCCCTAACAGAAGTCGGGTTTAAAGTTGTGGTTTAAGTATGGATAGCCAATTGTAACATAAATCACTAATGGTAGAGATATCATATTTCTGCTCATTTGACTCTCAAATCATTCTCAATTGTCTAGGAAGTACATGTATGAATAAGATAACTGTCTTCACCATTGAAGAATCAAGAAAAAGCGCAGCAAACATAGGAAACATACAATATACATGTTATAGAGATTTTGACACTTTTGGCTTCCCATAATATTAACACAGAGTTAGACCATGGTCTAAGATGAACTCGACTTCAGAATACGGGCCATTAAGTCTCAACTGCCATTTCTCCTAATAAAAGGAAGTTTTTGCACAGTGATATGAAAAAGAAAAGAGAAAATGTATTGTCGAATTCCCTTTATAACAAAGAATAACCAAGAGGTCATTGTCAGAAATTGGTTAATAAAATCAGCAATTTAGTCCTTGACTGGATAAACAACATATTTTAAATTTTTCGTCAGCTCTAAAAATTAGAATGAAACTGCTGTTACGGTTCACCAATTTTTGACAAAGACCTCCCAGCTGTCCTTTGTCTTATGACAGGCAATTTGAATACATTTACTGTGTTGTTGAATCCTCCCTTCATCTTTGAGTGAAAGCACAAGAACTATGTGCCAACATGTATATTCTGTGGCTCTGTAAGAGCTCCTGCAAAGTTAGGAAAACAGAAAAAAAAGAAAAGATAAATAATTGGCAATGTACTACAAATATTGGTCTTTGAGTCTATTTTTGAATGTTTCTACTGGTTGGAATGTTCACTTCTAAAAAATAATATGTGTACTCAGAAGGGCAACGAAGAAAATCAAATTTCTATTTTCATCCATGTAAGAGTCTTAAACCCTACTGTCGCACCCCTCTGTCCATCTATGGACCACCTTTATACCCTCCTATATTACCCCTTGTTCCACCTTCAGGAGTATGGAATGGTAATACACCTGTCGCTGTCAAGACACTGAAGGAGGGAACCATGTCACCAACAGCCTTCCTGGCTGAAGCCAATGTCATGAAGAAAGTCAGACATGAACGCCTCGTGCAGCTGTATGCCGTGTGTTCAGACAGGGTAAGTCACATGACCACAGTCCTGGATAGTGGAGGGGGGGGGGGGGGGGTGGACCAGCTTGTATACACCTGTATATTGTTCAGTTTCCACCTGTTGTGATGAGTAATTTCTGTACACCATGTGCATCCCATGGCACCCGTAATCAAGCAAACATCAAGAAACATTGAAACCACTGAAGATTGTCAAAATATGAGAACATCATGGTCTAGTGGTTCTGACTCCTGCCTTCAAACAGAGGGTCATGGGTTTGAATCCTAGCCATGGTGTGTTTTCCTTCAGCAAGATATTTATCCGCACTGTGCTGCACTCAAACTGACAGGATTGATATCCTTGCAGTGAGTGCCATTGAAAAACCGATAGCTCAAGCTAAATCTGGGGTAATAATTCAGATTCAGATATTTTTATCGTATATAATGTAATTAGGTACAAATTGAAATGCAGTTTGTTTTCACAAAATAATTTAGAGTGTCATTATGATCCAAACAATGATAAGAGAAATTAAGATTAAGGAAGGGGGATATCATTTTAAGTATGCCTATTAAATGTAGAGATTGAAACAGGAACAAAAGAATTTTACAAGCTCTGCTTTTCAGTTGGCCCTCCCTCCCTTTCAAATATTTACATATCTCGATCTGATGATTGTCTATTTTAATTTTAGAATGTAATTTATTTTTTGTATGTACTTCAAATGTGATTATAATATGTTACTATGTCAATTGAATCATAATTGTAAATATGAAATTGAAAGTGGAAAATAAATAATTGAATTGAAATTGAATTGAATTTAGGAGGCGTGAGGTTCTGCCGGGAAGTGATATCAGACGTTTGCCTGATAGCAGCGATTTGTATTCTCAGGCAAGAAGAGCTTTACAAATCCAGTTATTATGAGAGTTGTTGTTGTTAACATCATCATCATCATAATCTCATCATCATCATCATCGTTATCATCATTGTTATTATTGTTCCTAGTTGCAATGTGTTCATTATGATTATTGGCATTAACATGCTTTGTTGTTGTTGTTTTCTTTACAGGAACCAATTTACATTGTGACAGAGTTGATGTCAAATGGAAGTTTACTGGACTATCTCAAGGATGGTAAAGGCAAAGATACCAAGCTCACAACTCATGTTGATATGGGGGCACAGGTGAGTCTAAAATAAAACAAATAATCACAGTTGGTGATGGGCAAACTATCACTTTCGAGGTACCTGTACGCTGGATGTAGGTAATTGCCTTCAGCAAGAAATCTATCCAAAAATGCTGCACTCAACACAGGTGAGGGAAGTGGTACCAGCAGGAAGCAATCCCTCCAAAAGCTGTGCACACAGGAATCGGTAGACCAGCTTAGCTGGGGTAATATAGGAGCACCTTAAGCATCTTGCAAGGTGGATATATGCACTACGCAGATGCCATATATTATTTATTCATGAGAAGCACTGAGGTTTACCGAAGGTATACTTTACTTCCTTTGTAGATCGCAAGCGGTATGGCTTACCTGGAATCAATGAACTTTGTTCATCGAGATCTCGCTGCAAGGAACGTCTTGGTGGGTGATGGCAATATCGTGAAGGTCGCTGACTTTGGCCTTGCTAGACTGATTGAAGAAGATGAGTACATGGCAAGAGTTGGTAAGTCACCCCCTCCCCTTATAATGGAATCTCCCTTTTTCCGATGATGATATATTGTACATATTACTTAACCTAATCAGTTGTTCTAATTAATATGATATAAATTGTATTAGTCCAATTAATAATAATAGGCCATTAAGTATGTACTTTCAGATCTGGGTCCCGTCATATCTATGGAAAGCCAGCAACGTCAGCATCTAAAATGCATGTTTGTTCAAAATGTCTTCTAGATATGATGCATACTAGCTCATACATTCATTATTGTCTTAACGTTGAGTGTGCTTTCTCTTTGTTTACAAAGGACATTGTGCATATTTCCTGTAGGAACAACTTTGTCAATGATAGATTTCCATATAGTTGAGGTTTATTGGATCAATTTCAACTCTTTGTAAGATGGGGTTCTATCTCCTGGGGCCCGTTGCAGAAAGAGTTGCGTTTAAACGCAAGCCAAAAAATATCAATCGCAAGTCCAAAATGCGCGCTGTTGATTGGTTGAAAATCAAGTTGCGCATGATTTTTAGAGTTGCGTTTGATTGCAACTCTTTCTGCAGCGGGCCCCTGAAATGACTTGTATCTGGTTTCTAGTTCATATGAATGCTCTCAAAATATCATTGCTTGAACTGTTCATGAATTAAATGAAAGTTACTATTATAGTAATTTTGCCATCCAATGATAACTCCCTTGGTAACAATGCTTAACAGCCAATCAAAATCAAGGATTCCATGCAGGTTACCATTGCATGCAAAGATACCATAATGGGGACCTTTTTATGCAACAGGGCACAATTTATTTTCAGCTTAGATTTCATGATTTCATAAATTTCAGTTTATATGACTGTACCAGATATAGGTTTACATGTAGGTTTCTTTTATCTTCTCCTGGTCAGATTTGCCTCCTTCGATATTGAAGATTCTCGCAGACACAGAGCTACCAAGTCTCACACATTATGCGTGAGACTCAAGCATTTTGGACTCTTGTTCATCCCCTCAAATCTCTGTCTCACGCAACTATCACCGCCTATCCCCATATACATTGTACATAATGTCTGTGATCTCACTCAGATTCACAGAAAATCTCACGCATAGCTGGTCTTTGTACTTGGCATCTCTGTAGACATGGTTGACGCAATGTGTGTGAGTAGATGGGTGCAGGTGTAGTCCATATTCACAACAACCATCTTCTTTTTGTGGTTTCCTTATAGGTGCCAAGTTCCCAATCAAATGGACGGCTCCAGAGGCTGCTCTTCATGGCCGATTCACAATCAAATCAGATGTATGGTCATTTGGTGTCCTTTTAACGGAGATCGTCACCTTCGGTCGCATACCATATCCAGGTTAGTAGATATAGCCTAATTATGAAGACCACATGTATATATACTGCCCTCTATAGTCGATTCACAATTATATCAGATGTATGGTCATTTAGTGTCCTAACAGAAATCGTCACCTTCGGGCACAATCCATATCCTGGTGAGTCATAGTCCATGTCCTGGACGATTTTCATTGATTGGCCAAAACAAAAAATCTTGACAGTGAGTCCAAATATAATGAAGACATGACCTTTTGCTGCCCCCTAGGATATGACCGCCCCTCACAGACATTAGCACACAAATATTTAAAGTATGTTTTGAATACAATCTGTGCATAATGCTGATTGCCAGAGTTTGTTGACCAACCGGAATCTAGAGGAAGGAAGGCTGGGCTAGGTGGGCGGGATATTGGTTCCCTAAAATCTGACAGGGAACTTGCCAAGATACACTGGACTGTAGTTCAACTACTCTCTGCATGGGTGTGTGGTGATATACATACAAAGTAAAAAAAAAAAATGTTCAACAGTCTAGTGCCCTTTTTACACAGGATTTTCCTAACCCCGGACTATCGCTAACCCCGTACTATCCTTAACCCCGTACTATTTTTTTTCCTTTAGTGGTTTTTGTCGATCATTCGTAGTACAAGTGCGTCACTCGTACACTTTTTACACACGCTACAATTTCCTTAACCCCGTACTATAGGTAGGGCCAAATTGCCATTTAGCCCCACCTATAGTACGGGGTTAAGCTTAGCCCACTTTCGTTTTACACATGCGATCTTAACCCCGTACTATTGCTCTTATCACCGCAATTGGTGGGATAACCCTGCTTTTTTGCAGGGCCAAATAATCCCGTACTATAGGTGGGGTTAGCCCACTTTGCAAAAACGCTGTGTAAAACGAAAGTGGGTTAAGGAAATTTTAGCCTGTCTAAAAAGGGTATAGGAGGTTGACCAGGGGCCCGTTTCATAAAGAGTTCCAACTGTTGTAACTTTGCCATTACAGCAAATACCATGGCAACAGGGCTCAGTAGCCATCAAACTCAAGGTTGCTGTGGTAGTTGCGATAATGGCAAAGTTACAACAGTTGCAACTGTTTATGAAACAGGCCCCTAGTGAGTCATTACTGGGTATTACTGCAAGTCATGAAAAACTATCATGACTGATAAAGTTTATAGTAGATTAGGGACATACACCTTATACAACACAAAGATTGATCCTTGACAGCTGATTGGAAGAATGCACGTCACATGACATTCAGAGGATTCCTTTAACTTGTGTTTGTTTGTTTTACGCCTCAGGGATGACGAATCGTGAGGTTCTCGACCAAGTGGATCTTGGATATCGGATGCCCAAGATGCACCATTGCCCCGACTCACTCTACGAGATCATGTTGAAATGCTGGCACAAAGATCCCCAGCAGAGACCAACCTTCGAGTTCCTACACTTCTGCTTGGATGACTACTTCGTCTCGACCGAGCCCAACTACAAGGAAGCCGATTAGCTGGCTAGGATAAAATGAACAGTATACTTGGAGATCTATCATACAGCTCTATCGTTGATAATAAAATATATTTTGTGGAGGTGCCTGAATGTGCGTCGTTTCATGGGAAGAGCTACGAGTATGGATGTTCGGATTTACTAAAACGGGACATCCCGCCAGAACTTGGGGACCCGACTCTGTTTCTCGGGTTTCAAATGAAATCCTCTTCCTTCAAAGACATCTGGATGAATATCGTCCAGGAACGAGGGAGCGTTACTCCTCCTTACAGGTTCTGATTAAAGTTGTTTTCCTTTGAAGACATGAAACCTCCAGAAACTAAGATGGAACTGTGACTTTGTCTCTGGTGCATCGTTTCCCCGTTTGATAAAAATCATGTTCTCTGTAAAACAATTGGGATTCAATCCTTCAGGTCACTGCAACGACACTCACTCTTTGGTAGAAGTACTTCACTTCTCAATTTGATAATCTTTCTTTAATGAAAGATGACATCATCATAAATTACAATATCGATCACTATTATACAGGGGTAATATCATGAAGATTTTTGTCAGTGACTGTCATTGATTTTCACCGACTACTGGACCAATCAGAGGCAAGGATTTTCAGTAGCTTGTAAAATCTGTCTCGGAAAAATCACTGACAAAACTGTTCATGAAACACTCCACAAGACATGATGATGTCATGAGGGAATTTCATTTCAAAAAGCTATTTCTGAAAAAGAGGTCTAAATCCCAATTATTTCTGACATCCAGTCTTACAAATAATGTGCTACAAAACAAAGATTTTCTTTTCTTAACATGTGGTGTTAATTGGAATGCATCATGCCTTTAATAAATACAGGTTGTTATCATTCTGTGACATTTTTGTGTTTGATATTCTGTTATCATTTGAATATTCCAAGGGGGATCATTCCAATAATGATTTTGTAAATTATGGTCACTTGATTTTAAACCAATGTGTATGTATATAAAAATTAATGTAAAAAGTGCAAAATATATTAGTCCTAATTAGGAAGCTTATGTGATTAGTTTAAATATGCCATCTCTGTTGTCTTTGCCAAACAGATTTTTAATGAGAATTTTTTTTTCTTTTGTAATCTATCATTGAATCTCATGGTGCAGGATTTCATACGTTTGGTTTGAGTATTTGGGAGGAAAACTTATATTTCATTCTCATCTCTCATCAATAGAAAAATAAAAACATGTGGGATTGATGGTATTGAATTGAAGTCAGTAGCAACCATTTGCAAAACAATGCCTATCATTGGTGTATAGCTACAATCCTGTCTTATGTATACTTTGCAAACATAGCAAAGTGGTATGTGGATTTTTAATTAAAATTAGTTACAGAATTCCTCTATACATCATGCACAACCCGGTGATCTTTGATATAATTTCTTGCTGATTTTAATTCTGTTTTTAATCATTGATTTTATTAATTGTTTGTAATTATTGCTACTAATCATTCCTTTCAGTAATTGATCCCAAGCCACTATACCAACCCTGCCCCCCACAAAAAAAAAAATCTGTGTAAACAAATTAAAATTAGTTTCAGAATTCATCTATTCATCAGGCATGTGCAAACCAGTGATATTATAATTCCACCCTGATTTAAATTCTGTTTTTAATCATTGATTTTATGAATTGTTTGTAATTATTGCTATTAATCATTCCTTTCAGTAATTGATCCCAAGCCACTATACCAACCCTGCCCCCTCCCCCAAAAAAAAATCTGTGTAAACACACCCTCATCATGTGTGTGGGTCATTCAGATCAGATCAGAACACTGGCTCTAACGTACTATTTTATTTATCATTTGATAGTAGAACATATTTTTATACTTGTCTCATGTTTTTAGGGACATTTTCAATACATTCCTTTTCTATATGCTTTGGGTGTTGAGAAACAAAAGGATTTATTTCAGAATCATTGATTTTTAGAAACGTAATTTAATCATTTTCTACCAAGCAAAACTGCATGTACAGTATATACAGTTCACCTCATATATTTGCTAACAGTAGCATTACTAGGAGACACGTGCTATTTGAATTGAGATTTTCTTGGAAGAAAAATATAAGACAACACTTTTCACAAATTCATGGATTTTTAGTTACGATCTCCTATTTCTCGACATTTGATTTGATCAACATATTAAGAGTACTTTTTCACTTCACTATGTATAGATTCATTGCATAAAACAGTAACTGCATTTTCTACATTTTAGTATGTTTTTAATTCAATCATGTGGGAAATATATATATATTGGGTATCTTGAATGTACATTTCACATTTCAATAACTTCGTACACATAGGTGAATGCTTTATTGCTTTATCAAATATCATGAAAATTGGTAATTATTTACTTGCTTTGAAGGCTTGCATGGAAGTAAGAAAGGGTGAAGAGGTTTGTATTTACAAAAAGCCTACATGTAGAAATGGTAGTCCTGAAAAAGACTATTTTGTTCCCTTTTGGTAAAGGTTCTGAAAAGGATGGTCTTTCGTGACGAAGCACAGGGCATGCTGTACCAAATGTGGAGACCTATTTAAGTTCTTTTCAGAACTTTTACTGAAAGAGAATGAAATAGTCTTTTTCCAGACTACCTTACATGTACTACATGGTTTACTTGCAAATCCTTTAACCCAAATTGGTAATTTGATGTGGTAAAATGTGGTATGTTAATGTTCAGAACTTGATATGCTTGTATTACAGTTCTTTCATAATGCTTGAATGTAAAGAACAAAAGCCTAAGGATGTACAAAAATGAACCAGTACCTCAATTTTTTCAATGACATGTGGAATAATTTACAGATATTATTTTATTTTTGAGATTTGGAACTGGTATTCATTGCCTGATTGAAAAGGTCACTATCAAGGAAGATAGTGAAAGGTGTCTATTTTTTCTTAAAAATGCCTATTGAAAAGAAAGATGGGTTATCATTGACTGTGTTGAGTGCTCTGAGTTTCCCAATGATCAATGTTGAGAGATATTCCACAGACAATGTGATGGACTGATTCAGCCAAGGACGAAGGTTCAAATCCTTGTCATGTCTTTCATATATGCTGATGGCCGGTTCTTGTACATGAATCAACCAATCATTTTCATTTATTTTCATAGATTTTCATTTTTACTCACTATGGTTTAGATATTTTCATGCCTTATGAAAGTAACTTATTTTTTTCATATGATATATTATATATCAACTATTAATAGTTTCTTATTTTTATAGATGTTAATTATACTTCACTCTTTATACTTTAGTTAAAAAAACATTGTATTCTTTTGTTCTTCATATAAAAATCATGTTACTATTATGTGCCATGTCATACTTGTAGCGTTGTACATGTATATTATAGAATTATTGGTGTTCTGGACGAATAAATGACCTCTATTCCATACATCTACCTACATGTAGTCTAGCCTACACGTAGTGTAAATATTCTATCTTTGCTACTATTTTTGTCTATTTTCATTAATTTTTTTTAAGTACCTAGAGCTTTCTATGAAGACTCTGTACAGTGCATTTCATTTTTATGTGGAATATCGAGACATTAATGGTGCGTTTTTCGATAATCAATGATGGTGTAAATTTACCTATGCATGTACAATGTTTTATACATGGTAACCTCATCAGAGGTAATTTTGCTTTGTTGGTAAGGTCAAAGGTCAAGTGATGTCATAATGATTGTGCATGTAATTTTTTTTATGGTATGATGTCATAATGGAAATTTGACTTTGTAGTGTCATTGTAAGTCTGTGACTAAAGCTTACACAGGCTGGGACGCAGCTTGGTTTGACGATCTAAAACATTTTTATTTTCCTACAAACCTATAAATATGTTCTATAATTCATCTTTTGTAGAATCACATCTTTACTTTTTTTCTTTACAAGAAATATTGGCCCCGTCTTTCAAAGAGTTACAATTGATCTAATCAATCGTAACTATTGAAATCCATCAGTGTCATAATTTTTTCTACAGGAAATTTGCAAAATATCCTTTTTTAACAATGGAGATCACACCAAATTGTCAAGAAATCAATGAATTTATGGATATACATTCCTATCTAGATTTTTTTTAACAAACATGAAGTTTATGTTGACATTGCTGGCCGTCCATGGTTGCGATTGATCGGATCAATTGCAACTCTTTGTTAGACGGGCCCCTGGTCAGTTTGCAATTGCATACATTTTGAAGATCAATTACTTCATCTCTTTCAAAGATATTCAAGAAATTTGTATGTGATATGTTGTATGTGGACTTTGGAAACCTACAAGGAGATGCACATTTCAGCCTGTGGGTATGCAAGGAATGAGATGTACTCCTTTTTCTTCAAATGACCTGTAAATACCACACATTTTGTATTAAATGTCACTAAGCAAATTAATCAGGATTTTGAAAGTTTGTAAATAATGCAGTCTTTTGAGAGTAATTATAAGGTGGAATATACTAAAAATTATTTTGATATGTATAGATTAAACACTCCATGTTATTGCAAAATTTCAATTGCAAATCCATGTTTTATAGAATCCCATTTTATATACATGTAACACCAGAGGGAAATATATATAGCCTCAATTAGAATTCAGTCAAATTGTTAAAATGTTACCGAAACATAAACCCAGTGTTCAACCCTTAGATATGTATTGTGAAAGCTTTTTATTGTAATCTAATGATTAATTAGAATTAAATCTTATTCGAAATTACGTCAGGGGTATGTCGATAGCTGGGATGTTATTATCCAAATTTTCTAAATTTGAAATGTTATTGAATCAGGAAGTATCTCAGAAATTAATTTGTTACTCATAAAAGCTTCCCTGCTTAGTTGGTGCATGTGTGTTTGTTCTTTGTTCTTTCACCCCCTCCGTCATCTATAACGAATCTTTAAAAATACTAATGCCGACACAACCCTGAACGCCGATCTTTCTGGCTGTTTGCTTGCTATGTCCATTTTATGATCATGGAAACTCATTTTATTTAGAACTGGGAAGAATTGATTCCCCTGTATGGGGGCTGTATATCATCCTGTCCATGACAAATTGTATTTAATGCTGAACTGAGCTGTTCAAAGGGTTGCTCCTAAAGAATTTAGCCAGTGTAAACCAACATATGTAAGGCATGCAAGCCATAGCAAGATGTCATTTGTGTTAACTGGAAGCAATTATTGATAAAATAATATGATTAAATGATAAATAGGTTTGCTATAGGTACGCTGGCTAAAACTTGTTCAGCTGTTAGAATCCTTGATACATACGGGTTCTCTTTAAATTTCATCAGGGCTATTTCTTTCATTTTAGGGTCAAGTAGCCATTTGACTGTGTGAACATGTATTTTGGGGGTGATTCTGTATACAAGAATTTGTATAACATAAAATGTTAAAGTAAATTATTGCATTGTAAGATTAATGACATTGAGGTATGTTACTTGCCTGTATGTATATGATATAGACCAAATGAATATGTTTCAAGCCCTTTTTTTAAACTGGTGTTTGCTTTTTAAATAACAGCAACAATTTTCTGTTTCTTTCTGGACCAACCTGCAAACACTAATATCTGAGTGCATAATGCTCAATTTACTCTAACAATTATACATTCATTGAGTTTGACTGTTTTGGTAAAATTTCAAATAATTCTAAACAAAACCACTGTTATTACATGGAAGCTTTTAAAGGGTTAGAAAATTTTTTTAAATAAGTTTTAACACTTAATTTTTATTGTAAATGTATCTCTAATCTACACTGTATTGGTATCAAAGCTCAGTCAAAATTTTCTATTCTTGACAATTTCGTAAAGTAATGAACATTTTTCCTTGTCTTACCCTCATTCTTATTTGTTCACAAATTGCTCAAGCCCTGATTGGGTAAATAGCATTACAACCTTTCATGTGAACTAGAATAAAGATACAAACCATTCCTAGAAGGTCCCACATTAAGAGGGACGGACATGCATACTTTATTGAATTGCTCTCCTGCATCACCACTGCATGATATGTGCTTTAGAGCGTTTCGAACCAAATATGTCTACCAAATACTAATCATCAATAATAAAGAAAAGTTCCCATTTAATGCACATTTTTAGAAGAAAATTATATTTTCTGTATCGCTGTGTAGGTACTATATCGGAAAGAATATGATTCTTTTTCCACATCAACTATGCTTGTAAATAAATATAACTTTACATCAGATATTTTTATGCATGTACATTGTATAGAATTTAAATGATTTGAGATTGGCAGGAGATAGCAAAGTAAAATCAAAGTTTATTTTTATGACATAGAATGCAGAAAAAAAATGTATATCAATTTCAAGAAATTTCAAAAGATGAGGGTATTATCCGATGTAGCATGTTTGAATATTTTTTTAATTCATAAATTTTATCATCCCTCTAAGCTTTATACTATCAAGTTTATGTTAATGCTGAGATTATTATTTTCATTTCATAAAGTGTAACAGAAATTAAGACTTCACTCCAGTGTGTGGCTGTTTAAGGCTGGGGCCTTTGGCGTATTGTTGATTAATATGAGTTTTTTTTTTAGAAATGTGATATGATTATTAGATTTTTCTTTCTTTCACAATCAAACAATATTCAACTGTTTTTGGTAGGCTTTCCTTCAGTGCTGAAAACGTCATGAGGGCCAGTTTCACGAAGCTTGGCTCTTGATCATAGAGTTGATTGTTACGATTGATTACATTCATAATAATGTGCAATCAAGCATCCATATCAAATACGTTATCAATCGCTTATCTTTGTGCAACAGGTCCCTGACCTTTGCTACAGCTGGCTTAGTTTCATTAACCCATAGGAGACCGAGACCTCATCTATGCGGGCTGGAGTGTATTTGTAGTGAGATCGTTGAATCTTCAACAAGTTAAGTCTGTTTGTGGATGGACTCCCATATCCATAGTGATTTTGTATATGTATGTTAACAGTCAATGAGTATAAAAGTTAGACCTGGGCGACCGTCTTACAAAGAGTTACAATTGATCTGATCTATCTCAGGTTTATGGAAATCCATCAATGTCATAATTTTTTTCTTTTGGAAATTGGCTCAAAGTCCTTTGAAAAGAAAGAGAGGAATATTGAATTGTCAAGAAAAGCGTGTATGAATGTACATCATTTCTATAAAATATCTTGAACAAACATGTATTTTAGATGTTAACATTGCTGGCTTTCCATAGTTGCGATTGATTGGATCAATCGCAACTCTTTGTAAAATGGGCCCCATATGTAGCATTGCTGAAAATGCATACAAAATGAAATAATAAGTTTTCTTTTCTGATTATGTCACTTCAATCAGAAATGATCCCTGTCAGTGATATCTCCAGTACTTTTAAAACAATAGTACATTTTCTAGTACTTGGTCAAGCTTTGTGAGATGTATGCCATTGCTTGACCCAGCATCATGTTATCAATATAAATGTATAATGGCCTTATACTAGTACTTTTTCAGTTTATTTCATATTGCATCGGAATGCTGCATAAATGTGTTTTGAATACAATGATCTTAAATGTTTGAATAAAGAAGTGGTCAGCTATATAAAAAAACAAACCAAATCAAAATGACATTTACATTATTTGTGATAAACCAATAATTTTATATAACTAGGCCGTGTATGATAAATGAGGAATGAGATACATGTCTTTTTTTTAAATTTACAATATAGCACTTTTACATTGTAGATGTAGATGTACATGTAGCGCCAGATTTTTAAAGAAAGCTCTATAAATATAACCCAGTACGCTATTGTCATATTGTTATCAGTAGATAATTGTAAACTATACACCGTCACTATTTTACTAGTACTTTTTATATAGAATTCTTACAATATGTAATGCTTTGTATATTAATTAAAAAAAGGAACACAAGGTTTCTCCCTGCAATAAAAAAAAAGATGTAAAAGATTTGACTTTGTCTTAATGTTTCTTTTGTTTAGTTGTTGTGTTTTGGCCAAGATTGAAATTCGACTGTTTAATCAGTATAGCAAAATCGAAAAGTCAAAGAAAGCTGTGTCTAGTACCAGGGGCAAATCCAGCAGATACTAAAGGGGAGGGAGACTTAAAAATAACAAGCCCCCCCCAAAAAAAAAAGAGGTCATTGCAACTCATAGTGAGAGGCTCTGGACCTGTGCCCGTGTTAAACATAACTATAACATTTCTATTTCTGTCTTTGCAGACTCTCCTTTTCTTTTTCTTCAATCTCTAGTTCAACCTTTCTCTGTCTCTCTCTCCCTCTCTTTCAGTATATTGACTCTCTTATTTCTCTGTTATGCCTGTGTCTCTCTTGATAACCCCCTCGCTTCTACTCTTATTTGGGAGGTTATACACTTTATCAAAAGATTGTTTTTAAACAATTCAAATCATATGCACATTTCAATTCACCATTATTTTGATTCACGAACAATCCTTGCACTTCTATCATAACGGATGCAAATAAAAATGGTATTTTCTTCAGCTTTTGATTTTAATCGTCATCAATAAGTTCTGTTTTATTGCTTAGTGGAGAAGAACACACCCCTTGTTATATTGAAGGTGGCGTTCACCCTGACAAAAAGTCGATTGTAAAAATAGCAAAAAAAAAATTATTAAAAATATTGCAGAAGTTTTGAGAAAAATCCATCACAGAATAACAAAGATATTAGAATTTAAATTATTTCATTTGTGACATATGTGAGCAGCTTTCTTACATATCATATGGTAAAAAAAAATCAATGAAATGTCATTTTCTCAAAAATTTGCAAATAGTCTTTACTGTATCTTCAGTATGTCAATAGACAAATCATTTCACACCCATTCCTAAATGAAAACAAAAATAAATACCACAAACCATTAAAAAATTGAAATTTATGTATTTTATTTTACATAACATAAGGGGCAGCTGCTCGTTTATAATGTCACAAATCCAAAACCTGAAATTCTAATTACTTTCTTGATTTAATGGATTTCCTCACATCTTCACCATTGTTTTTCATAATTCTTTCTGCTATTTGTACAACAAAGTTTTCTTCAGGACGAACTTCCCCTTTAACAAAGGGAAATAGATTTGGAAGTTGTACAGCCATCATTAAGAACAACAATATCTCATTTTTTTTAAAATGAAATTCTTGCTTCGGTTGCCCATCTGCATTGGATTGAAACCATGATGCATAAGGCTGATTGATGCTTGTGAGTCTGCTGTGCAAACCCTTCAATCAAGGAAAGTGGTCTGTCACTGCCAGTAACTTGTGTACAAAAGATGATGATGGTGTTGAACAGCATTTGTATCGCGCTATTTATCTACAAAAAAAAACATTTAAAGTCATTGGCTCCCCAATATGTCACACATTATTCACAAAGTTGTTGGAAAAGATGGGTGTAAATTAGTTCAGAATTGAAGGTCTCAAAGTTGTTACAATTACAAAGTTGGATTGGTAAAGAATTCCAAAGCTGAGACGCAACTGACAAAACAGCTCTATCCCTGTAAGTTTTCATGAAGATTTGAAGATCCCTCTCGTTGAAACAGAAAGTTTTCTTTATCTTAGTCTCGTGGGAAGACCCACTTATTGATAAGAGTTTGCAATCAGGGTCTGTGACTGCAGACTAGTGAAATACCACATGAGCCAACTTGCATCTCCTTTGCGAGGTTGATATCAACGAAAGAGCCTTCTGAGATTTGAATCCATTACCACATGTCCCGTCGAACTTTCATGCCACGGACCACAATAGCATCATATTCATCCTGCTCAGTAAGACCTTGCCCAAAGTGATCAATAGTAAAGTACAGACTACTAGAACGGTGTCAGGTCTTATCCATCAGGCATATCGTTACTCCACTTATCACCAGCCCCATTCCAATGTATGTTTCTGAAGCACGAGGAGAAAACAAATACAGATGAAACAAGTCATACTTTAGTCAATTTCACATACAGAACAACAAGTACATGTATCACAAACAGGGGCCCGTTTCATAAAGGACTTGCAACTGTTGTAACTTTGTCATAATATCAACTGCCATGGTAACAGGGCTTAACAGCCAATCAGAATGAAGGTTTCCATGGTAGTTGCCATAATGGCAAAGTTGCAACGGTTGTAACTATTTATGAAATGGTCCCCTGAAATGACAAAATATAATGTGGAATTGTATTAATATGGGATAGTTACCAAGGCCCTGTAGTATAAAGTTTAGCAAATTGATCGTGGGGCTAACTCAATGATTTATTCCATTAATTGTATATGATGATCGTGAAGACGTTGTGATCTAGTGATTAATTGGCTCTCGTCTTTTAATCAGAGGGACTTGGGTTCAAATGGCATATTTTCCTTCAGCAAGAAATTTGCCCACATTGTGCTGCACTCAACCCAGGTGAGGTGAATGGGTACCCAGTAGGATGTATTCCTTAAATGCTTTAGCGCCTACATGTATATGGCTGCTCAGCTACAGCCAGGGTATTAATACGATACCAAGTATCAAGTGCAGTAGCTGCGCTATATGAATGGACCATATTATATTGTAAGCATTCTTCATAGCAGCAGTATACTAGCCTCAGGGGAGCTATCCAGGGGAGTTCCCTTACAAATCCATTCCTAGAGGATGGTTACCTATACAGATTTCGAGATATTTCCTCTTTCAGAGGGCATACCATACCTGTTCCTCCGATCCTCTCTCCCAGAATCTTGCCTGTCAATGTTGTGACAATAAATGTAAGGGAATTTGTAATCGGGGCTACCATTGATAAGTCTGCAAAAAAGTAAACAAATAAAGAAATTTTAAAAATCAAACCGGCATGCAAACTCTGTGTTATATTCTTTGATGGAATTTCATCAAACCTTCACTGATCAAAATGGTTCTTTCATTGTTTACTTTTTATATAAAATGCAAAGGTGAACTGCTATTTATTTAAAAACCCAAACTGGAGCTAAAAGTGAAATTTAAACATTTAAACTGGAATTTGCATTTTCAGCATCTAAGAACTCATATTTCTAGAATTATTGGTATTATGTTCAAACTAAAAGATACGTTAATGCCAAAGTCTATTATACTATTGTACAATTCTTTCATATTATCTTATTCATCTTATGCTAATATTGCTTGGGGTTGTGGAACCAAAAGAAACGTTAATTCCTTACTGTTATTGCAGAAAAGAGCCATAAGAATTTGCACAAGTTCTGCTTACTTAGCCCATACTGATCCAATTTTCAAAAAACTGAAAATATTAAAAATATCTGATATCAATATCTTACAAACTGCAAACTTTATGTTTAATTATGCTAATCACTTGGTTCCAAGCAATTTTAATTCAATGTTTATACGTAATACCCAGGTTCATGAACACAATACCAGAAGTTCCAACAATTTTCATCTTAGTAATCCCAAAACAGTACTTGCTTATAAATCCATCAGACATAGAGGACCCGATCTTTGGCACTCACTGCCTCGTAAAATAAAAGAATGTTCTTCGCTTTCTTCTTTTAAACGTAAGCTAAAAAAACATATCATATCATCATAATTATGACTCATGAATTTTCTTAAAGTGTATTTAGATAATTTATAATTGTTACACTGGTTTCCAGTTCCCGATGGGGGGGGGTAGGACATCTGTACTTCTTTTTCTCTTCATGTCCTCATTTTTAATATGTCAATATATGTATCGCCATGATGGCACTCGGGGTCTGCCTCGTCAAGACCTTTCGGTCTTTTGCAGTCTCCCAAATTTCATTTTGTATTCATGTATGTTTAATTGCTTTCTTATCAATTATGTATTTTTCTGATATTGTATCTTGTGTTTTTTATTGAATGGAATTTGAATAAATTGAATTGAATTGAATTGAAATTGACAACTTGAAAATATACAAACTATATTGTACAACAGCGTAGGTTTTATGCAAATTCACCGCACTTAATGGCCTGAATTAGGTGACATCACACCGTGTTAAGAAGGTTGTGATTGTATAGGTTTGAACATAGGAAAGATGGATTTTTCTTTAGATTATGCATAAATAAGCTTTTGATTATTGGGTCCATCTAGGGCTATAGTTATGCATACACACCTGCAGAAGCAAGAGTAAGGTAATAGACGACAGATCCACTTTGATTGATCAGGAACGCCAATAGATACTGGAGGATTTCAAATAGAAAAATAATTGGAGAAATGAGTAGTAATCATTTTTAACTTTTCATGATGGTTGTTCAGCTTTGGTCACAGACTTATCATAAAAGTGTACAGTGATACAAGATAACATAATGATCATAGCTAGTATAAATACTACTTAACTATACTAAAATTAGAGTATGAAATGAAAATCACTGCTTAATAAAATTGGGGAGCTTATTAATTCTCCCAATGAATGATAATTGAATGAATAGTATTTGTGAAGATACATGTACTAGTATATTGGAGGTAGTATTATATGACAAAGAAACTCTCTTCTTAAAAGGGATAATTACGAGCTACATGTGCAATTTGATATCAGTTGTAAAAAGATTGCACAAGCACTGATTTTTGTAATACACATGATCTGCAAGTCCCCAGTTTTCAATTTTATAACAGGCCAGTTCTGTGTACTTTGGTGACAAAAAAAAACATATAATAAGCAGTTTAGAAGGGAAAAAAGTTTCCATTTGTATCTATACCCACACGTCAATCAGAATGCAGATAAAGTTTGGCAAAAATAACACTACGAACAGGTTTGATTAGCAGATTTTCCTGTGATATACATATAGTTGCATTGTTTGTTTTTATACTGGATTTAACTCTGATATTTATGATATTCACTGATTTTTTTCAAGTACACATTTTATACCTGAAAACTGTTTTTCTTAAATTTCAGTGCTCTTTCTGTATTCTGTGATTTTGTTTGGGTTTTTTATGTGTTGCAGAAAACTGGGGACTTTGAATTTTTTATAAAACATGGATTGGATACTGCCATCAAATTTTGTCATCATTGGCCACTGAGCTTGCCCTACCTTCCAGTTCAAGAAAAGATGCTTCATCTCGAACAAGAATTGCACGACAGCATTCTTGTGTTTCACCGACTCAATGCCAGCGCCCTCTCTCTTCAAGAATGGGTTAGTTCCTCCCCAGAGTATAGCGACAACCACAAGCCAGAGAGCTGCGAGAGATCCACCATCATTATCCTCCATCTGAATTTAATGAAAACATGGAAAATTAAACAAACTGACCATCAAAGTAGCAAAATAGATTATCTGCTCTCTCTCACTTTTCATACCACCCATAATTGTGCTGCATTGCATTGTAATAAAAGTTTGTATTTCAAAGTTGATTTAAATCATTAGGAATAGCCATAGCCTAGGCCCTAGGAAATTAACAACTTTGTTCGAGTGAGACCCTGAACTTTGGTATAACAAGAAAACCCAACCAAAATAACTAAAGATTGTCAAGACTTCAGCCTGTTCCAGTTTATTCACTTCCTGTTTCTCCATTGTTTGCTAACCCATAGGGCCAAGGGGTACGTGCGGTCAGACACGGCCTAGTCGCCCAGCCCTCGCCCGGTCCGCGTCCGGGCACTCGACTCCAGTCTCTCGGCTCAGCTGTGTCGCGTCGGTCGCTTAAAAGCCTACATTACAATCACATCCAATCCGAAAAGATGAATACTTATATTGACTGAATTGTGCCGTAAACATGTAAAGGCCATTATGTAAACATTACCTTTATTATATCAAAGAACAATTGGCGTTAAAATACATTGAATCAAAGTTTACGAGTGGTGAGGCTTTAGAAAGTTTAGTCTTAGCAGACTCTTTTATGTTTTCCAGAAAGTTATGGTGGCGCCTAGAGTTGTTTTTGCTGAAATTCCCCGGTGCCAAGCAAAGATGTTAGAGCGCCGCGAATCTTTGGTTCCAAGTTCAATCCATCTGTCAGAATTATAATACAAATGAAAAAGGGCTAAAACAGGAAAACTCATTGTACAAGAATCAAATCTCACAATATAATAAGTGTTATTGATTCAGATAAACCCCAATTTTTTTTTTTTACTTTTTTTCATCATGAAAGTCGGCGGCTTTCGATTCCTGGTACTATTGAGTTGACCAAAAATATATTTCTATTAACATATTGCTTTAAAAAAATCAAAATTGATTTATGCATTAATACCATGCTGGCAACGTGTGCAAATTTGTCTTCTTTCTTTTTTTTCATAATCATAACAGACTTAAAATGGGTTAGAGTTTTCCTCCTCGGATATCTGACAAACAATTAAGCTAATACACCAAAAAAGTCTATTTCATAGAAGTTTTTTTTATATTTATTAATTCAATTCATTACTTTCCATTAATTCAATTCATCCATTTATTTTTTTGTGTCTTCATTCATTCACTCGCTCATTCATTCAATTATTCATTCATTCATGAAAGTTGATAATAAAACGGATTGATTGATTGATTCATTCATTCTTTTATTCATTCATTCAAGGGGGTGATAAAGTAGGTTTTGGTCTGATACGGTGGATCGGCCGGGAGCGTGGGCGGGAGGTTATGCATACTAGGCAATATTTTTCCTTTTCTTTCTTGTCTTTTTTTTTCAATGTCAAATTTATTTTGTATTGCAATGTATACTATTTTAATGTTTTTGATAAAAAAATGAATAAATAAACAAATAATTAATTAATTCTTTCCTTTTCCCAGACGCGGGAGCTCTGCATTCAGTACATTAATGAACTTCTTAAAGGGCATGTCCGACCCTTACAAACTTCATTTGCCAAGGAAAAATCAACTCCCTGTAGCATAATACTAAAATCGGATCGATGTGAGATAATTTAATTAAGATTTCACTAAGTTATTTCACCGTAACAGTTATGGCCTGGTCGATATTCAAATATAAAGGGGACCGATGATCGATCTCACCCCGGGCATCACTGTACACTCCCCACTATTTCTTATGTATTTTATTACATGAAAAAAAATGATATGAAATAGCTAGGGTCTATTTCAGTTTTATCCTTATTGAGTTTTACTCCTCCCTCAACATGAGGAATATTGTTACCTTTACCCGATATTCTGGGAGGGTTCAGTTATGACCTAATTCTGTAAATATATATATATATATATATATATATATAAAGAAAATAATAAATAAATAAATAAATAAATTTCCAAAAAGATGAATAAAAATTTCATTATTCGAACCAAATGAAAAAATTAAAAACCGTAAGTGATTGACATCGACTGACTCTCAATTATCAATGAGTTATGCATAATGTATACTGTTGATGTAAGTAAAAGTTCAAAATATCATTCATCAAATTTTGCTGATTCTTCGATCAGCGTGCTGCTTGCCTGAGTATTCTCTAAGTTTCTCGGGTGGACTTGAACAATAGGCTATACCTCGAAACAAAATAAAAAACATCATAAAAGGGTACTCCATCTCAAAACTAAAGAGAGAGGAAAACAAATAGACTACAAATGTCGATCGGATCTATCTATCTATCTATCTATAGAAAGAGATAGATAGATAGATGATGATAGACTATTCTGTTTACAAGAAATTATCCAGTCCGCGTAGCTGGGAATCCACCCCATACAGTGTAGATCTCTCAACCAGGTCTGAATTAAGACTAGAAGGATAGGAGATTAAAGACTGGTATCAAATCTCATACTTTCCTACGTTGTTCGTTTTCGTATTTTAATTCCACATTTTTATTTGAAGATTAGTTTATTTTCTTCTCATTTATCCATCATCCACGTAAACGTTGACTGCCGGTGCCGTAAAAGTGACGACTTGATGAAACAACACAACTAAATTGATGAAATTAAGTAGATCTCAAGACTAAATATGGCGAGCCCTCGAACACGGAGAGTGCTAAAAGATTTGCGTCTAAAAAATGGAAATAACGTGAGTAGACTTTGTGTGTTTATTATCATTTAGTGCTTGGATTGATGGCCTTGGCGTGACTCTCTGTGAAGTGTTCGGCTGCGAAGGCGGCGGCGCGGCGGAGCTTCAGCTTGTGGTCTGCTGCTACTACCATGTAGCTGCTGCGACCAGCTGCTCTCTGGCCCCGGGGGGGGGGGGGCACTCAGTATATAATGCATAGTGGGTATGTGCCGCGGAGGGGACCCCCATTTTCACACCCAAATTTCCGTTCCAAGGCATAGCATTTTTGTATTATTGAGAAAAAAAACAAAGAAAGCCGCTCCAAGGCATAGCATTTTGTTCTTAACGAGAAAAAAGAAGAACGAAATCCGCTCCAAGGCTTCGCATATTTTTCGTTACGCCGTTCCGGTCGCATTGATCTTCTGCAAGTTTGGTGAAAAGCGGCCGCAGAGCGCTGTCCAACCATCGTCTCTGTGCGAGAGCGCACCCGGCGGAGGCCGCGCTATCTGCATCATGCACGCTTGCCCGTTCCATAGGGGTGCATATGCACGTACTCACACGCTGACGATCCGTTCCAGGGACCCCCGTTTTCACAAAATTGTAGTTCCGAAGCCCGTTCCGAGGACCCTCCTTTTTACAATAAGCCCGCTCCAAGGCCCCCGTTTTTTGTCTCTCCCGCGGCACACCCCTACCACTTTTCTGGTCGAGTGCCCCCCCCGGGTCTCTGGCGTAGATCTATGTAAATTTTGACTGAGCTTTGACGTGCTACTGAGTGCTTGGTTAATTATGCAAACAAGTTACTACGATGTTGGACTGGTGAATAAGTTTATTGCTATCAGGGATATGCTGCATGCCGGATATGCTACGCTGAGAGAGTGAGACACTGTCTTTGTCTGGCTCCGCGGTAGACAGGAATAACCGTCTATTCTGGGGATTATTGAACAATTTCTGACATTTTACTATAAATTGGTGAGTGAGCCAAGGCAGCTCAGTTCAGCGGAACAACCAAAATACAGAGACTGAAGTTTTTGGTCTAGCTCCGCGGTGGCAGCCGCGCCGTCTGTTTTGAAGGACTTTTTTTTAACATGTTTAACATTTTGAAATTCGTTCAACATTTAGGCCTATATGTTTAATTAAATTTCTCCACGTAGTCATACACAGACGGCTTGATCATGCAGCCACCATAGGAAGTTAACATTACATGTAAAATCCCCCCGACAGTAGCCAGGAGGCTTCTAGTCTGGAGAGTAAAAATCATTTACTAACGTACATGTACGCTTACTCTCAACAAAGCCAGGTATTCCTTCTCATTCCTCTGCACGTAGGGCCCCAAAACCTGAAACTTTCATCCCCACGATTTCAACTTTCCTTCCAAAAGATCTAGCCCTAAAAGGCTAAATCATGTACATGTACATGAATTACAACTTCATTTCCGACATTTCTACACTATTGATTTTATTTTTAAACAAGAATTCATAAAAAAAATGAGAAAAATATTATGAAAAGACGGAAAAGACTTGCCCGATGTTTATGCCGCCATCTTGTTTTCTATTCTTCTTCTCCAACGTTACGGACGCAAAATCGCTTTTGCCTTGTTTATCTGTGTAAGTAAAAAATATCTGCATTTTTGTAGTCGGGCTTGAGGTTATCTTTAGACAGACAAATCTGTCTGTTTTGAGTTTTTACACATTTTTACTTTTGTTTCTCATACATGAACACATCTAGATGGAAGTGGCCGATTGAGACTGAAGCTTTAAGTCTACATTTTTTCTGTTTAGTCTGTAGTCAATTAAAGTTGATTTCCTAATTTATGTGTACATGTAGTTGTGTACAACTGAAGAATTTTCGTTGCTGATTCCCATCTCAACGAGCAGAGACACAAATATATGCCATAGGAAATCTCATTAGTCTGCTGAATTTATTTTATTTGAATTTATAATTGAAATGTCAATCAGAGCATTGAACATATATGGAGATCTTTGACAGATTTTTTCCTTGGAAAAGTAAACAAACCTTTGAAATAACTAAGCATGTATGGTTTCTCTTTTCTTACAGAGCTGTTTTGAATGTGGAACACATAATCCTCAGTGGGCAAGTGTCAGCTATGGAGTATGGATTTGTTTAGAATGCTCTGGGAAACACAGAAGTCTTGGAGTCCATCTAAGGTAAACAAACTAACTCCACCAGATTTATCCTTAAAAATTAGAATAAATGATTTGGAAACGAGGAGGGGATACAAATAATGAAGTCGTTTGGAAAATTCATCTAAACTGAGGAAGGTCCTCTGACCAATGTACTTTTGCAAAGGGCAGTTATAAATGAAAATAAGGGTTTTGTAGTTGTACCCCATCATGGGCCAATCCATCAATGAAATTGGTTATTCTTTTGACATGACTTTTCTAACTTTAGGTCGTGTACCCCGCCCCCCCAATAAAAAAAAAAATTGATGAGCAAAAACAAAGTAAATCTAGCTGAGGGCAAACCCTACTCGCCCCCAAGATCCTCACCTGTAAAGGAGATAACTAAAATTTTAACTGTTATATTTAGGACAATTTTTTTTTTGTATTAAAGACAGAATTTTGTATAACCCTGAATCCCTAAGAAAATATGACAAATGAAATTTGCATTCAAATGATTTATAAACTAGAATTTTATCTAAATCGTTTTAAGTTTTATACATGTACCTGATGGGAATTAAAATGATTGAGCATCTGTTTTACCATCCGAGAGCATGTTCCAGTACTTACAGTCAGTTGTAAAACAATCCTAGGTAGAAGTTTAATCTTCTTGATTTTTTATTCAGTTTTGTCCGGTCGATCACAATGGAATCTGTTTTGCCATCTGAGAGCATGTTCCAGTTTTTAAAGTCATTTGTTATTCTATAAACAGCTTTATAAAACAACCCTAGGTAGAAGATTAATTTTCTTGAATGTTTATTCAGTTTTGTCCGGTCGATCACAATGGATAAATGGAAGGACAGTGAATTAGAGAAGATGAAAGCAGGAGGAAACAACACAGCGAGAGAGTTCATCAAAGGTCAGCCGGACTATGATCCTAACTGGTCATTTCAAGAGAAATATAACAGTAAAGCTGCAGCACTCTTCAGAGATAAGGTAATTTCTTTTTATTCTTTTTAAAGGGGGGAGGGCTATAGATATAAAAAAAGTGGACAGATTCGCTGTGTTGTGGGACAAAAAACTTGAGAAATCATCGTGATAAAACTATGTGCCAGGAATCTTGCATTCCTGTAAGTTTTGTCTATCCTGAAATGTGACCATTATTAATAAAAAGGTACATGTTGGATTCTTGTGTAAAAGACAGGATTCCGACTTAAGTCAAGTTACCAATTTTTAAAATCATGTATAAAACTTAAGTTTCCGTAATACGTTCTGGTTGGGCAGGTTGGTGAAAAATACTGAATGAAAAAGATTTACATTTCTAAACTGTGATAAATAAGATATCTTTCTTTTTTCAACTTTTATGCAGGAAACACATATATTGTCTCTTAAATTCTACCCATGAAAGCCAAGTCTTTCATAACGCGTTTTATGAAATAGTTTTGCTTCACACAAATTTATATGATTCAGGGTAGATTTCATGTTCAATGTTCTAAACAACAGTATTGTTTTCATAACCTTTTTGTAGGTTCTGACTGAAGCGAATGGGGAGAGCTGGTCAGAGGAAACATCCAAAGCACGCAATCACATTCCATACACAGCTAAGAAGACCAGCCTCAGCACATCATCTACTTCTATACACCACTCAAATAGTTCACCTAACTTCGGTGGAGGAGGAGGAGGAGGGGGGTTTAACTCCGGTGGTGCCATGGTGTCGGGTGGTGGAGGATCCGATGATTGGGATATGCAATATGGGATGTCAAAGTAAGATACCCTCTCGCCTTTTAATAATATTAATGATAATCCATGAGATTTGAATAGCGCACTTTCCATCTTGATTAGATGCTCAAGGTGCTTCAGAACAGAACATCAAAAACTATTTACATATAACACATGTCTGAACAATAAGTCAATGTCATTCATTTGTTTTGAAACCAACTCCTCATGTAGTATTAATGTATTTTACATGTATGCAGATTATTGGTAATTCAGAAATGACACTATTACTTGTTTACTCGTTCATCACCATTTGCCTGTTGCCTTTGTTGTGCAAAGTATAATCATATGCTTCGTTATTATGTATGACCAGGGGCCGATGGTATGAAAGGGACATTGCTAGATACCAACTTTGTATTTGCTTTGAAACCAACTGTTCCAGTGGTAGCATCCAGGCAATGTACAGTAATTGTATGCAAAGCGTTAATGATTAGAAATAACACTTGGAAGAAATGTGACCTGTTTTTTGTTTCTCTTTAGCCATCATTTGCATTTTGTTTGTCTTGTGCAAATTATTTTTATCTTAGTTATTATAATGATGTGCAGTATGAAGTACCTTATTGTAAATTTATTATTTTCACAAGATTTCATTATTTATCTTACTTTTAAATCTATTTTATGTATTAATGCAATAGATACTATTATTCATAAATATCGGCTTTTATTCATTCTATGGATAAATAAAAGAGGCTTGCGGGTAAATTTTAAAAGATGTCTCGATGCACAATAACAAATTGATGATGTAAAAAAATGGTCTTTTCATGTAACTGCCCCAAGTTTGCTTCTGATCAACTGTCAAAGAGATTGACAATTCTGATATATCCCGTAATACTGTCATCCTGACTAATTTCTCCTACAGATCAGAGATAAACAAACAGAAGATGGATTTCTTTGATAGAAAGAAAGCAGAGAATGCAAGTCGTCCTGAGTAAGTATTCTGGATGTTAAAGTATGTTCGATTCAAAACGATTAAACGCTGTTCGAACGACTGTTTAAAGCATAAACGATTTCCTATATTGACTACTGTTCGAACAAAAAAAAACTCTCCAAAAGTTTGCTGAAAATTCACATTTCACATCTTTACATCTATGTCTATGAAATGGCCATCTATTGTCCATACAACAACCTATAACTGTTTTGATTTAGTTGGAAACTACTATGAAACGTAGGACTTCCCCTTTTTCGTGATTCTAAAAGATCAATTTTACACTGCTATTAACACCAATGTCTATATGTGGGATCTGAATGCCATATTCAAATTACAATGGCATTTAATTATAGACTCAAAAATACATTCTTTATCAATGGATAATCCAAGAATGAGTTATCATCAAATCATTGATATTGAACTCATTTATGTTTTGGGGCTTTTTTTCTAAACTTCATAAAAATGTATCATCTGCAATTGAGATGAGTTATTAACACTGAACTCAGTGAGTCGTAACTTGAGGCAAGTCAATGAACTTTTGCTTTACCCATGTTCTTTTTTGTCCCCCACCAGTCAACCTTAAATGCCTGTTTATTATTATAGCATTTAAATGCTTTTCAAATAATAGTAATGACTCTGGCCTATATCTTATATTTAAGATATCTATATGTTTAATTGTCGATGTAAAAGTAATGAATACATATAAAATCCTGATTTCAGGCTCAACAATCAGAATTCATATATATGGCACAGAGCTGAGATAATCCTGATTTAAACCTCTTTTGTGGGTTAATTCTTGATTCTTCACAGTAATTTACCACCCAGCCAGGGAGGTAAGTACGCAGGATTCGGAAGTTCACCGATGCCACCTCCTGAATCATCCTCAGATCCTATGGCTTCATTATCATCAGTAAGTTTGAGCGAATTCCATTTCTGTCATACCATGAGTTGCGAACTTGCAATGCATTCAGTTTCAATCCTATTTGAGATTGATTTCTAATCTGAATAATTTATCAAGTAACAAGATTTCACTTCTCTAAACCACTCCTTGAATCGTTACACTGGCTTCCCATACGACATCGTATAGTTTTTAAGTTACTTTTGTTAGTTTTTAAGTCTCTCAATAAGCAGGCACCTTTATATCTGCGTGATTGTTTGACCCTATACACCCCTCGCAGGAATGTACGAGCCTCCAGTGACCCATTCCATCTCACATATAAAATCACTAAGAAACTGGCTGGAGATAGGACTTTTACCATAACCGCTTCAAAATATTGGAATCGCTTACCTTTTACTCTTAGACAATCACCATCTGTTGCTTCATTTAAAAAGGGACTTAAAACCTTTCTCTTTTCCAATCCAGATTTTTAGGATTGTACGTTTTCATTTGTATAGTTGTAACAATCTCTTTTTCTTCTTGTAAGCGCTTTGGGCCATTCTGGGAAAAGCGCAGTATATAAATAATAATAATAATCTGATCTGCTAAATTTTAGGTCGATCTCAGTTTGAGATCAGTTTAAATCCAATTGAGATTGATTTCTAATCTTATCTCTTATCTGCTTACATGCAATTTTAGGTCGATATCAGTTTGAGCTTTATTTGAAAATATCACATTCTTTGCAAGGTGGTGTCTAGGGCTCTCTAATATAAAGATTTACAATTAATGTTGATAATTCATTTTGTATTAATGATTGTACATGGTCTATCAAAGAATGAAAGGATCACTTGAATGAAGAATGGATCACATCGCTTATGTAGCATGACGCTTAACTCTACAACCTGAAAACATACAATTACCATTGCCATCGTTTGTGAGTTTTCGCACATGGATATATACTGGAAGAACACATATGCTGGTGTACTTCTTGAAGAAGACAAAACAGATGGTCTTTCATTCGAAGAACTGAGGGGTATTTCACCAAGATGTAAGTGTGTCTCAGAGTCGCACTTAAACGCCGATGCGGACATGATATGCAACGCACAATCTTATTGATCAATATGCAGTAGTGCTTATCTTCTTGGCATGATCTGACCAATGAGGTTATGTCCTTTATATTGCATACAACTAGGCATTTAAGTGTGACTGTAAGTTATACTTAAATCTTTGTGAAACATCCCCCTGGTCCCTAGATTTTATTGTACATGTCTGCTGAAAACACTGTATGCAGCTCGCTACCAGATTGAGTATAATGTTGTAAACTGACAACAAAATAAACAAAATTTATGGAATATCAGATGCCAACTGTGTCTTAGATCACATAATGTAGCAGAATTTTAGATGAAATAAAAAAAGAAAGAATAAGAATGAATAAAGAATTTGAGGTATAATTACAAGAACTAGCTGTTCACAACTATAGGCCTATGTACTATTGCCTCAAACACACATACTCTGCCTCAAATTTAATGATAGCATGAGCTCCTTAACTTTTTAAATCATTGCAACCCAATTTTACTTATGTGATGTCACTGGTATGCTTCAAGGGTGTGATGGGTATTTTTAGAAATAATTTGTTTTCGTTTTGCAGGGTTGGGCTTCATTTACAGTTGGTGCGTCTAAGCTTTTAACAGCAACAAAAGAAGGGGTACGTATATGAAGAACATACACAACAGTAGGCTAACTCAGACCGACTTGATGGCCAGAATACCTGTGAATTTATGAGAGCTTGTTCAGGCCTCAAAATATCAGATAAATATTTTCGGCATTTCCACCGACCTGAAGCAGACCCTTTTTGGGTTACCCTCTTAAGGGTTACATGTAAGCATACGCAGCATTGTCTGATTAGCAGCCGACGGGGCCTCCCCCCTCCCTCCCCCAAAACTACTAGCTGGGTTGAGAAAGTTCTTGTTATTGATTGATTGCATTTATTCATTTATTTTTCATTTCAAATTCAACAAAAATTGACAATGTGAATAATAAAAAACAACGAATATTTGCTTCCATATTGTATTAAAGAATTCTTGCAACATGAGAGAAAAATCCCATCAAAATTTAGACAAGTACAGTACATGTACCTGTAACGGGTATTTTCTTTTGGGAATATTACAAGTATTTTGCTTTCATGTTGCCAAAAACAAAACCCCTGGTATTCTCTGATTAGGGGATCAGGTTAAATTTCCTGTTCAGAGGATATCTGGTATTCTTGAACTTTGAGTCAGTCTGAATATGCGTCATGCTTCCACTTTTCAAATGAATTTTCTTGAAAGCAATTCCACAGAATATGGCAGGGCTAAATGTCTGCAATCTTCTGTGTCATTACATTGTAGATAATATAACTCTTCACACCACTCTCCAATTCTTCATATGCCTGTTTAAAGCTTTGATAAAGGTTTGATTATATAATGACCATCTAACCTTTCAATCTTACAAAATTAAAGGCACCATTGATGTTTTTTTAACTGTTAAAATCCAAATTTGGAATGAACTCATAGTTAGTGCCGTTTCAGTATTTTTGTGTGTAAATTTTTACCTGCAAATTGAGTAATTGTACAAAGCCAAATAGAGTGATTATGTCCTGACATTTTCAGCCCATTCCATGCCTGAGAAGTATATAAATATTTTGATTCTGTTGAGGCACCTGTGATATAAATTTGATGTAAAATTGCTAGATTTATCCAATAAAGCTCATTTTGTCTCTTTGGTATTAATGATAAAGAGTAAATGTACAAGACATTAAATGTAGCTCTCTGGGTTCTGCTGATGATTCAGTTTAGGTTTTATATCTAATCGCTAGAGGGTATTCATTTGTCTCGCAATCTACTATGGTCAACAAGGAAATTCGTGATCACTCTCGCAAAAAGTGTTCACTAGCTTACAAGTTCACGAGCTTTCGAGTGCCGCTGCAACTCTTTATCAAGTGACAAAGATTGTCCGATATCGTACTCTATTAATAGAGTACTAATAGAGTACGATATCGGACAATCTTTGTCACTTGATAAAGAGTTGCAGCGGCACTCGAAAGCTCGTGAACTTGTAAGCTAGTGAACACTTTTTGCGAGAGTGATCACGAATTTCCTAGAAAGCCAGTGAACACTTTTTGCGAGAGTGATCACGAATTTCCTTGTTGACCATAGTAGATTGCGAGACAAATGAATACGCTCTAGCGATTATTTCAATCCGCAATAATGAACGTAATTAGTTTTATATCTAGTTCCCAATGTCACAGTTTGCACCATAACATCGTCATCTAATTCACAAAATAAATGTGATCGAGTCAGATCTTGAGTTCATTCGTGACAATCATTTTGATTGTACAAAAAATTTGGACGGCTCGAAAATCTTTCGCGATGAGCTATGAAAGGCCAATCATAACGGATGGCACGACAGTGGGAAAGGGGTATATACATGAAAATGAAGTATAATTTTTTTCTCTAACTTAATATTTTCTATTTTTTAATGGAAAGGGTATTCACTTTAATTAAATTTTTTTTGCAGGCTGTAAAATTTGGCTCAGCAGCATCACAGAAAGTAAGTATTATTTTATATTTCATATCTCATATTTTCAGAAGGAAATTTAAAACTTTAAAGGGGAATCCAGCCTTGGCCATAGAATGTTGTGTTTGGAAGGAGAAAAATGAATTAAACAGAATGGTGAAAGTTTGAAAGAAATCGGACAAGCAATAAGAAAAATATATCTGCTTTAAAATTGAGATCACTAATACCATGTAGATTTCAAATTGGCAACTGGGTAAGTAAATTATGACAAGGGGCAAGGACAACTTTCCCATAGGCCATGTACTTTATTATCAGGGATTTGTGGTTTTCTCCTAAGCACCCATTCCTGTGGGGCAGTAATCTTAACCCTAATACTCCCGGGGGGGGGCCATAATGGCCCCCCCCCTCAACAATTTTCGCGATATATCTGCTGCGCGAAATTTTTTCACCTCGCAGCTCACTGACTTTTTACATTCAAGTCTCGCGCAAATTTTGAGACCAAATTTGTGACGCCCGGGTAGGCGGTTACGATATTACGCAACATTATGCAAGTGCATGTCAGACCCAAAATTGCTCATAAACGTGATTTCACAAATCCAATGCAAATTGGGTATTTAGCCAAAATTCATAAATGTTTCATTATTTCTACTTTTACTGATTAAACTTAATTAATTTTGCCTTGTTTATGATCAGAATTATGTCTGGAACAATTTCCATTGAAAAAACAATAAAAAACAAAAAGTAAAAAAACAAAGAAATACATAAGAAATTCATAAAACAATAAAATACATAAGAAATTTATTTCCAAACCAAAGTTTTTTTGAATTACGATTGTTAAGAATGCTACAAAGAAAATTTTTACCAAAAATTAGCATTCTAGGAGCTTTATTTAGTGAATTAGAGCAAAAAGTATGATTTATGCATAAATTAGCATAATTAATTCATATAAAATAAAATCTCATTATTTTGGAAAATTTTACCATACAGCCTTGTAGATTACATCGCACACTACCAGCGTGCAAATTTTTGCGTCGCTCGCGCGATCGGCGGCCGAGATCTTAAGGGGGGGCCATAATGGCCCCCCCCCCCCGGGAATGACAAGAATCAAAATACCCCGGGAGATTTAGGGTTAAGATAACCCAGGTAGTATATTGTTTAATGTCCTCGTGAAAGAAAAATATAATTTGAAATAAAACTTTTGGGAAAAATGACATTTTAGCCATAATATGTATTGGAGTACATGGAAGATTAGTCCTTGCCTTACATCACTATGACATCACATAAGTGGCCAATTTGAAGTCTCCATGGGTATAGTGATTACCAATATTTACAATTTTAAAAAATTCATAACTTTCTTGTTATTTGTCCAATGTTGTTCAAACTTTCACCTATCAACTTGTCTGATTTTTCTTTTTCTTATAAAAACCAGGTTTAATTTGGGTTGGATTCCCCTTTAAGCTTTCCTAATTAAAAGGACCCCCACCCTGAAAAAGAATACAAATTTATTACTAATCGGTAAAATTGATTATGAAAAACGTTTAAGTTCATTTGAAATCTGACATATAGTAATGAAGTTGTATGCTTGTCAGCATAAATATGTAACAAGTGAGCTGATGATCTAATATTCTTTTGTATCTGTAGGGATGAAGAATGAAGAAGTGAAGGAATAAGAAAATGTTATTGTAATTGAATATTTTAATTAAAAAATTACAAAAAAAAACAGTTTCCCTTTGGTTATACATTAGACCACTGTTCGTACCTTCAAATTTTACTCAGATATGCCTCTATTTGATGCTTTCTATTTCTACATTTATTGACTTTGAATCCTGTCTTTTATTTCTTACTGTATATTTTATTTATTTTTATTTTTTTCATAAAACCTTGAACATTTTGCAGGGTGAATTTAATGCATTATTAATCATATCTTTATTTATCTAATATTTTTTTTCTCTCTTTACTGATATTTAATGATCAGACACTTCAGAGAGTAGAAGGTATATTTTGAAAAGAGACATTTTCTTTGAACCAAAGAGAAAGGCAATGAAGGAATGTGATTCAATGAATTATCTATTTAATACATTTATTTGTGCTTACCTCTTTAGACCCAGGAGTATGCTGCTAAGATGAATGAAACAGTCATTAAACCAACCAAAGAGAAAGTCAATGAAGGGACATTATTCACTGATATATCAACAGGAACTAAGAGTATTGCATCAAAGGTATTACACAAATACTGTATTAGAAATTATTTGAAATGTGAATTGTTATATAATGTCTTGGCGCTGTTAAACATGATTGATACTAATGAATGGCAAATGCTTTCCAAACAATACACCCATACATTGCCAGTGCTTTTAACGTAACTTACATGAGGTATTCTAATGTGTCAGATTTGTAATATTAACACATCAATTCTACTTTTTATCTTTTTATTCTTATTATCTTTTTCTTCTTCATCATCTTCTATGTTGTCTTGGTTTTCCTAATTTCCTCTTCCTCCTCATCCTCTTTCTTCTCTTCCCTCCTTCTTATCCTCTCCTTCCTTTATTAAGTATATCAACAGCATTTCATTATCAGCACAGCTAGTAAATGCCAAATTAGTGTAAAATCTCTTTCATTTTTGCTTCTATAATGTTTTGGGAAACTCTTCAGAATGTTTAAAGACTGCCAGTGCCGGGAAGAATTGGTTTGCAGAAAGCAAAAGAAGATTTCAAAACTGAAAGAGTACAGATGCATTGGATAAAATGACATGAAAATTGTTCTAAGTATGTTTTTCTCTTGCTAGGTTGCTGTTAATACACAAAAAGGCTGGAGTGATTTTACAAAGATGTTTAGCGATAATCCCTCGCTTGACGATGAAAAGACAAAAGCATCGACGGACACACCTCTGATGGGAGACCCTGTAGCAAAGGCACAGAGAGAAAAGCTCAGGTATGAACACTTCATTACTTGTATCTTGATACATTTGCCATAATCAAGTATGAACACTGCATTGTGTGCATCTTATACAAAAGCCAATGACAAGTATGAACACTGCATTATGACAAATATAAACACATTGCTTTGTGCACAAGTATAAACACTGTAATTGTTCTCAAGCCATAGACAATTACAAGCATTGCTACAATGCACATGCTGGCAGAAGTGATAAATATGAAGACAGCTTTCGTATGTCATTAAAGAAAATAAAGCACAAACACCATGCATTCATTCCAATAAACATTGTCCAGCAATTTTTTTCCATGGTTTGTATGAAATGATAATATGAACACAATGCATACTGGTGAGTATGAATGCAAGTTTAACACACACATGAGTTGTTTTTTTACACACACAGAGTCTTTGAATGACAAATATAAACACTGCTATTTTACAGACACACACGTCATGCTAATGAAAGTGAGAGTTATCAACATACAATAACATTGCCAGTAAAATCAGATATTCATTAAAGGGGAAGTTCACCCTGAAGGAAAGTTTGTTTTTAAAATAGCAGAACAAATCATAAAAACTATTGGTGAATGTTTGAGAAAAATCCATTCAAGATTAAGAAAGTTATTAGAATTTCAAGGTTTTGATTTCTGACGTCATAAACGAGCACCTGTCCCGTATGTTATGTAATATAAAATGCATAAATTTCAATTCTTAAATGATTCATGATGACTAAATTTTGTTTTCTTTTTAGGAACGGGTGTGAAATGATTCATCTATTGATAAACTAAGCTTTCTTACATATCCTACTGTTAAAAATCAATAAAATGTCATTTTATTGATATTTTACCATACAATAGGTAGGAAAGCTGCTCGCATATGGCATCACAAATTAAATTAATCAAAATTCTAATCACTTATTTATTCTTTGATGGATTTTTCTCAAACCTGCTGCAATATTTTTTTTTCATTTTTCTACTATTTTTACAATAAACATTTTGTCAGAATGAATTTCCTCTTTAAACATTGATTGGGTAAAGGCTTAACTGAACCATTGCATGTTGAAGTTAATCTAACAACACTACCTATACATTTGCATGCTTTATTCATGAAATTGAAGATTTAAAATCATTGGGCATCTGCATTGAAGATTACATTTTTGCATGCTCAAATCCTAATCAATTCTTATAAGGATACTACTGTTTTGTTCCTTAATACTCATCTGTCACAGTTGATATGCTCTTCATTCTTGCAGGTTTTGTGCAATAGTTCACAAATTCATTCATTTATCAGCATCGTTAATATCCATTGCATTGCGTGATAGCAGAGTGTTTGAATCATGAACAATTTAAACCAACAAAAGAGAAGGTTTTTAAAAAAAATTCCTTTGTATGAATTGGTGTGATTTTAAGGATGACAAATATAATTTATTACAAGTATTTTTGTGACCCCTGAAAGAATGTTGAAAAAAAGCTTAAACCCAACCTTCTTATGCTTCCACTGTTCGATGTGCGTAATAATCCCCACCCCACAAAGGCAGACAGATGTAAAATAGAACAGAATAGAATAATATCAATGAAAGAAAAAGAATAGAGGAATAGAATACAGTGTCCATTTTTGTAATTATGACTATTTGTTTCATACTTGTTTTGTTATTTATATTTTGTGGTTGATGCTTGCAATGCACATATCATCCATATTTCTTGAACGGGTCCTTCTCACGCATGTGTATGTTTACATGTAGATCTAGAAGTGTCTTATCTTACTATTGTAGTCAACCATAGATATATGAAATACATAGAACAACACATTACATGTACCACGATGGGCCCTCTTGCTTACATATTGCTTAGACCTGCACGCTATAATTGTGAGATGTCCCTTGAAGGTACTTTGCATGGTGTTACATATAACATAGAGCAGGGCCCGTCTTACAAAGAGTTACGATTGATCCGATCAACCTAAACTATATGGAAATCCAACAATGTCATAATTTTTTACCCAGCAAATTTGCACAATGACCTTGGTAATCATATAAAAGCACACTGAATTTTTCAAGAAAACAATGAATGTATGACTTATATCATGTCTAGAAAATATTTTGAAAGAACATGCATTTGAGATGTTGATGTTGCTGGCTTTCCATAGGTGTGGTTGATTGGATCAATCATAACTCTTTGTAAGACAGGGCCCAGGCTTATGGTCCGTTACCATGTGGGTAGTCCTGAAAAGGACTGTCTTAAATGGATAGAAGTTGATAAGCAATCAGAGAAATTATGTGGTATTTTAGAGACAGTAAAGAGATAGATCTTGTTGTGGAGCGTCGTGGCCCAGTGGATTAGTCTCCGGACTTTGAAACAGGGGGTCGTGGGTTCAAATCCCAGCCATGGCGTAATTTCTTCCAGCAAGGTGTGCTGCACTCGGCCCAGGTGAGGTAAATGGGTACCGGCAGCAAGTAATTCCTCAAAAAGCTGTGTGCACCTGAATAGGTAGCCTAGCTTAGCCGGGTATTAATGATACCAGGGCCGCTGGGAGAACAGTTTTCTGAACTGAAGTGGCTACCCTGGGTGAATATGCCGTTGTTATTATTGTTATTATAGATGGAAGAGGAGGGAAATCTCCACCCTTCTCGAGGCAATCTCATGTTAGAGTCCTTTTCAAGAATGAAACCCTTGAAGCCAGTTGAATTCATGTAACTCCTGCTTGAGGCAATCTCATTTTAGAGGCCTTTTCATGAATGAACCCCTTGAAGCCAGTTGAATTCATATAACTCCTGCTCGAGGCAATCTCATTTTAGAGTCCTTTTCAAGAATGAAACCCTTGAAGCCAGTTGAATTCATGTAACACCTGCTCGAGGCAATCTCATTTTAGAGCCCTTTTCAAGAATGAAACCCTTGAAGCCAGTTGAATTCATGTAACACCTGCTCGAGGCAATCTAATTTTAGAGTCCTTTTCAAGAATGAAACCCTTGAAGCCAGTTGAATTCATATAAAAGCTAAAAAGTCAAAGAAAAAGATCAATGAAAATTGTAGGAAGATGGAATAAATAATAAGAAATGTATGAGTGTCTGGTTGTAAGGAAGAGAGTGGATAAGGTCTGCTTTCAGTTCACATTAGAATGCTAGATTAAGTTAATCTTATAGTGTTGCCTCGTGGAGCGTTGTGGCCCAGTGGATTAGTCTTCGGACTTTGAAACAGAGGGTCGTGGGTTCGAATCCCAGCCATGTCGTAATTTCCTTCAGCAAGAAACTGATCCACAGTGTGCTTCACTCAACCCAGGTGAGGTAAATGGGTACCGGTAGGAAGTAATTCCTTAAAAAGCTGTGTGCGCTATGAACGCCTAGCTTAGCCGGGTAATATAGGAGCGCCTTGAGCACCTAACAAGGTGGATATGTGCGCATTATAAATAGCATATGGGCAATTCCACAGGTTGGTGGACATGAGCTTAAAAATTCAAATTCAATATTTTCTTGAATTTTTTAATACTTTAAGTCCTTCATACATGATAGTTTCAGGAACAAGAAATAAAAAGTTTATTTTCATATGTATACTTTGGAAAAAAATGGTCAAAAGTTGTGTCTTCCATTGTGTACCAAAATACAAGAAAAATAGTGAAAAATGAAATATGCCTTATTACCATTTTGTTGTTGCAACAACATACCACTTTACATATTTCTGAAGTTTAGAAGAGTCAAATTACTTAAAATACACAACCACTTTTCAAGTAAATTTGTAGTACTCATTCAAAAATAAATATCGCAACCTGCTCAGGTGATGTAACGTGAGTAACCGAAAAAACTGACTTTGTTTTCTGAGAGAAAAATTCTTCACAGTTAATTGGTGGGATTTTAAATTCTCTTCCTTCAAACAATCTTTGACACAGTGATGACGATCAAAATCATTAAAAAGTACAATTTTTTTATAAAATTGATGAAGAAAAACTGTAACGTGAGTAACTTTGTAACGTGAGTAACCATCATGTAATGTGAGTAATCAGTAAAAATTATTCAGTTCGGTAACATTTTCTGTGGGATGTCAAGTTTTAAGTCTCATGGTGAGTTGTGAAGTTATTTTTGATTAATTAAAAGCAAAATGAGGGTACATCTCTTTGATGCGACTCTTTGTTCATCAAAATATCAGTGGTCATACAATCACACAAAAAAATTGAATATTAGTAGAAGTATTCACAATGCGAGAGTGCATTAGTAAGACTTGGTTTTGATTAACCAAACTTTAAAGAGTGTTTGAACAACACATTGAATGCCCTTACCTGTAACCCTATCTAGGCCGGGGTATTTTGGGAGTTGATATGGCCCGGGGGTGGGGGAGAGGGGGGGGGCTCCCAGGCCCCCCTTGAGATCTCGGCCATTGGCTGCACGATCACGCCGAAAATTTGCGTGCAGGTTGTCTTGGACATAATCTACAATACTATACAGTAATTTATTTCATGCAAATTGGTATTAAGCGATTATGCTAATTAATGCATAATTAGTAAGCAAAATCATACTTTTCCCCCTACATCCTAATGAAGCTCCAATTGTTCCAATTTTTGGTATAAAATCTCTTTTAGATGTTCCTAGCAATGAATTTTACACACATTATTGAATTTTTAATGACATGTGTGTTGTTAACCATACATAGACAAAATGTAACGTGAGTAACCGTAACGTGAGTAACCATATTATCTGCACCCCAAGTAAAAACCATGTGTTCTTTATTTTTTTAATTATATACAAAGTTTGTCACCCTAATACACTTCTTTGAAATGGATATAATCAACTTTCATAAAAGCCTTGAATGAGGAGACTTTTCACTTATGTTGACTTTTAATTTTATGCATGTCCAAATCATGTAACGTGAGTAACCGACACATTCAAAAGATTTGCCAGGAGCATAATAGAATTCCCCAAGTTTTGTTTTTATACGAAGGATAGTCAGACTATGTACTTTGTTGTGATAAGGAGATGTTTAGTTCCTATCAATAATAATGGAGTTACAGCTCCAAGTATGAGTCAAGGTGTCTCCAAATGTAACGTGAGTAACCGTGGAATAGCCCATATATTATATTATTATTATATTATTATTATTTTCTTCTAAACTTTGAACTTTAGAGTACAGAAGAATGTGAAGATAAATTAATGGATTGCCAGGAATAGGTTGAATAAGAAATAAAAATGCTGTAAACAAACATTATATGAAAAAGAACCCTTCAATTTTAGAATCCCCTTTTCCTCAATCAGCACTTCCTATTTGAATGAATAATTCTGAATGACTCTATTAATGTAAAGAGTCATTGCTGCCCTTTGGACCAATTAAAATATTTTGCATTTGTTTGATGTATGTCCTTAGATAGAGACACATTAATTGCTTTTTCGTGTGTACTGTATATTTTTGTATCATCTTAAATATTTGTATATTGTAGTATGTACTTTAACATTTTTTAAAACCTATGTACATGTATGTGGCCAAATCCAGCTCATGGAAATGGCATTCATTGAAGTTTCAAAGCATCACACTTTTAAGTCTACAGTATTCAAATACTTCTTGCTGAGTTTTGACATATATTTGACATTATACATGTACATGTATACATACAAAATGAATTTCACAAAATACAGTTGTACATGTATGCACTGAATATGTTGCTGACATAGTCCTGCAACCCAATAAGTGCATTTTATGTACAGTATTTTTTTTTTTCAACTTTTCTCTAAAAAATGTTTGTACATGTATGTAACATGTGCCTGACGAATTCAGCAAGAACTATGCTTAAAGGGGAAGTTCACCCTGACAAAAAGTTTATTGTAAAAAAAGCAGAAAAATAATGAAAAAAATATTGCCAAAGGTTTGAGAAAAATCCCTCAAAGAATAAATATAGTTATTAGAATTTCAATTATTTGATTTATGACGTCATATGCGAGCAGCTTTCCTACATACCTTATTGTACAACGTCAATGAAATGTCATTTTCTCAGATAATTGAGAATGGTTTTCACTGTACCTTCAGTATATCAATAGAAAAATCATTTTACATATGTTCCTATTAAAAAAGAAAACAAATAAGTCATCTTGAACAATTAAAAAATTGAAATTTATGCATTTTATATGGGGCAGCTCCCTGTTTATGATGTCACAAATCCAAAACCTAACATTCTAATGACTTCCTTCATCTTTAGTGGCTTTTTGAAACCTTCACCAATATATTTTATTATTTTATCTGCTAGGTTTACAACAAACTCTTTCTCAGGGTTAACTTCCCCTTGAACACTCTGTGAAGCGTACTATGTGAAGTTGCCCATGTATTACATGTATTAGAGCATTCTTTCACCGCGTATACATGTAGGTGCTTATTGTATATTCCTTTGTGCTTTTTGTTTATTCCTTCCCTCTCTCTTTCTATATATATCCTACTACCCCCCCCCCCTCACTCTTAACATAATATTGGATTCATAACTCATGGTTGGGGGTATTAATGCATTCATTTTAATAAAACACCTACTCATTTTCATCTTGGCTTCATAAAATATCATAACATATCACATTTTATTCTTATGTATAAATAATTCATAACTTCATAACATAATTCGGCTGCAAATTATTAATCATCCCTGCCCACATCACACAAATCAATAAATAAATAAACATCACAATTTGTTACTGCATACATATATGAAAAATGATTACATCATCAAATTCCACATGTGGCTAATGAGCTCATTTATATTTGATCTATTTATTTCAATGTTATATGATGTTAAATAAACATGATTATGACATGAAATGCAATCATTACAATGTTGGATTGTGCCTCCCACTACATTCCTCCAATAAAAATGCTTTAAATATTATACTACACACATATTTTCTATGTGCATTTTATCACCCAACTTCTCTGTAAATACATGTACATCAATAATCATATAATTATTTACTGTTTGCTCATTTTTACTGGCAATATATGTGCACTTTATTAATTGATTGCCCAAAACGTACCAAATTATAAATACATTATATTCAACCTTATATTTGGCATTTAATGCAACCATCTGTAATTTCTATGATTTCGAAATTTTCTCTTATGGCTTATTCAAACTTCTGAAAATTTATTCTTCCTTGAATGAAAAATGATTGTGTGGGGCAAAAACTGCCATTAAATAAAAAAAAATGATATATCAAAACCATGAACATTTGGTACCGTACTGAAATAATTGGGGGTTTGGGATCGGGCATGAAAAACATTGGAAATAAATACAAAATAGAAACATGGACCCGAACAAGAGTGACACGCCTTTACTGCATGATATACCAACACCACCTAGGACTCCAGACGGTGACGGAGATGATTGGGGGTGGGGCGTTGATGATGGATGGAGGGATCGGCAAGTGGAGGAGGAGGCGGAGAGAGTACTGGAGGAGACGGCCGATGACGGATGGGGATCATGGGGGAACGAGCAGTCAGGAGGAGGATCACTTATCGACTTTGGAGATGAGTAAGTTTGATTTTGATGAATCTAGGATTTTGATAAATGAATGACCAAATACTTATATTTTGAAACTTGGACATTTTGTTGTCCTAAGGTCACGAAAAATGAGCAATTTGTTTTGCTTCTGCTTTGCTACTGCTTCATGATCTTTTCTCTTCAAAAAGCACCTATTGATGCAATCAATAAAATTCAGAAAGGAATTTATTTAGTTGAATAGGAATTCATATACTCAACCAGTATGAATTATGGAATATCCATTATTTGCTGTTTTCTGTAAATTTACATTTTCATATTCATCTACTTAGCCACTGCTGCATTTTGATTTATTTCTTTTGAAAATGTAACTTTTTATACATATGAAAAAAGAAGCTATTAAAAGCCAAGGTGGAAAAAAAGTGATGAAGAAATTAATCATTTGAATGTCATCATTCATCCATATTTCCATGCATGATTGCAACACAATTTATTGTATTTAAAAATCGATTTGTCAATGATGGTTTATTTAATGTAAAACTGGAAGACTCTTGTCATTAGGGGCCTGATCCAAATATTAAAGGCAACCTGATTCCACAATCAATCAAAAGTGCATGTTTGGGACTTTTGCTTGATGTTAAAAATTGCCTTTCAATGCAATTCTTTCCGCTACGTGCCATCAGCTGTTTAAGTGGCATGACTTCAGTGCTTTTCCTGTGCTTTGGTTTTCCTACATTATACATGTAGATGATTGCATTTTATTGTAGTTGTAATGTTAATCAAATTTAGTTTTAGGTGCTCCTTTTTAATTCTGACTACAAATGATTAATTCTAGTGTTTGTGTGAAGTTAAGATGTGTACCAATGAGATACGATACTTCATGTCTCGGACCAAGTCACCAACCTTTAATGTCACCTTCAGAACTTTAACCTTGAATGTCTGCATCAAATTGCAACTTCCCCATATAGCCTGGATTCCAGGGACCTGCCACAAACCTATTAATGCCATGAAAATTTGATCAGGTGGGAACCCCAGGGCTGTTGAAAACTCCTTTGGAAAAAGCTTTTTAAAACTTCTGGTTTGTATAAATGTTTGCTTAAGGGGGAGGGGGGGGCTTACTTTTTTGTGTATGTATACACTGTATATTATGTTGTCATTTTATATCACAAATTCCTGGAAATTATGAATAATACAGCTCTCATGATGAGGAATCCATTCATGACATTATTTATCCCTTTGAACTAATGTTGTCATTGTAATTAGCATAATTAGCATAAATAGCATAATGCTAATGTGCAATATATATACATATTTCATTGTAATTATCATTTCTAAAAGCCTCAAAACATGAATAATACAGCTCTTCGAAGGTTCCCTATCATGAGGAATTCATTTATGACACTAGGTTCCCATTATAACCAATGTAAGGGGTGGGGGGTACTCGCGTGTATATCGCATTCAGGGATGTGCCCCTTCAGTGGGTTGTTTTTTGCAAAAAAATCCTTAGATATGGGTCCTATTTTCAACTGAATTATCCTTAGACATTGCATGGGTCCAGACCGTCCAGTTCTGAATAAAATACTTCTAAGAATCCGAAGGAAACGCCCCCGGAAATGTCTATGTTAGTCCCGGTCGGGAGTACGAGTAGCCGGGATGCAAAGTAATTTTTCCCACCCCAGTTCCGGATGCCAATTCTACAGTATATGCATATTCATGGCTTGGGGTCCGGAACTGTGCTGGGAAAAATAAGTACGGTACCTGTATCTTGAAAAGGGGTCTATATTTTATGGGTCTGTATTTTAGGAAAAATCCTTAGACATGGGCACCTGTTCAGAACCCTTAGAAGTGGGCAAGGGGTTCAAGCCCCGAGCCTCACACCCCCGTCCAATCATAATCCAAGTAACCCCCTCCCCTCCGGCAACTGTACATGGTCTATGAAACTGTCTCTAGACTACTTTATGAATGAATGAATGAATGAATCTTTATTTCGTTTCAAATCCCAGTTCCGGACCCCATTTCTACATTATATGCACATTCATGGCTTGGGGTCCGGAACTGTGCTGGGAAAAATAAGTACAGTACCTGTATCTTGAAAAGGGGTCTATATATTATGGGTCTGTATTTTAGGAAAAATCCGTAGACATGGGCCCTGTTCAGAACCCTTAGAAGTGGGCAAGGGGTTCAAGCCCCGAGCCTCACACCCCCGTCCAATCATAATCCAAGTAACCCCCTCCCCCCCTCCCCCCTCCCCCCTTCCCCTCCGGCAGCTGTACATGGTCTATGAAACTGTCTCTAGACTACTTTATGAATGAATGAATGAATGAATCTTTATTTCGTTTCAAATCCCAGTTCCGGACCCCATTTCTACATTATATGCACATTCATGGCTTGGGGTCCGGAACTGTGCTGGGAAAAATAAGTACAGTACCTGTATCTTGAAAAGGGGTCTATATATTATGGGTCTGTATTTTAGGAAAAATCCTTAGACATGGGCCCTGTTCAGAACCCTTAGAAGTGGGCAAGGGGTTCAAGCCCCGAGCCTCACACCCCCGTCCAATCATAATCCAAGTAACCCCCTCCCCCCCTCCCCCCTCCCCCCTTCCCCTCCGGCAGCTGTACATGGTCTATGAAACTGTCTCTAGACTACTTTATGAATGAATGAATGAATGAATCTTTATTTCGTTTCAAATCCCAGTTCCGGACCCCATTTCTACATTATATGCATATTCATGGCTTGGGGTCCGGAACTGTGCTGGGAAAAATAAGTACGGTACCTGTATCTTGAAAAGGGGTCTATATTTTATGGGTCTGTATTTTAGGAAAAATCCTTAGACTACTTTATGATTACTAATCAAGTATAATATGTATCATTGTTTACACAGTGACACCACGCCAAAGGTGAACTCTTCAAAACCAAAGTCCTCCTCCAAGAAATCGACATCAAGCAAGTCATCGTCAAGTAAAAAATCTTCATCGTCGACGAAGGCTGCGGAAGTTAATAGCGGTAAACCCATCTCGTCACTAGAAGAGACGTGGGACGATGCTGGGGGGTGGGACGATGCTGCCTGGGAGGAGTTAGAAACCACGTCAAGGGCTAAGAAAGACTGAGAACAGGGAGAGCTGTTTACACAAACAGTATGGATTGATCATAGAGTTGATGTTTGTGCTGGATTGCACTTAATGATCAATGCAATCAATCGTCAAAATCAGTCCTATGAACAATCACTATGCTTTGTGATACAGGGATATGGGGACAGGTTTCACGATAATTGTCAGCACTGACTGGTTGTCATTTGATAGTTGTCATAGTTAGTCAGACACCTGTGTTTCTCAGCCAATCAAAGCCAAGACAAGTTGTCATATTTGACTATTTGTTTGATGACAGTTGTTGGTGAAACACGTCCCAGGTGGGTGTTTCATAGAGCTGTTCGTTAGTTACGAACGACTGTACGAATGGCCGGTGATCCTTTCTTTAGTACAAAATCAACATCAATGAAGAAATGGTGTATTATCATTTACCACAACAAAGGTTCACAACTTGCGAGTCATTTGTAAAGTCACTCGTAGCATACCAACAGCTTTATATATATATGAAATGCCTACCTGGTCCCGTTTCGTAAAGCTTTTCATAAGTTAAGAACGACTGGTGATTCTTGAGCACAAAATCAACATCAATGAGAATTTGGTGTTTATCATTTACCACAAAGGATCACCAGTCGTTCTGAAAGTCGCTATTAACTTACGAACAGCTTTATGAAACACCTGCCAGGACCTCTTACTGCAATGAGTCATGATTGATTCAATAGCAAAACCATTATGAGCTGAAACCGATACCTTTGGGAGTGTTTATTATTGAAACAGGAGTCACCTTTCTAAATTGTATGGAATATAAAAATTTGATTAACTTTAGGTCTTGCCAACAAAAAAAACCAACTTATCCAACGTTTGTCATTTTTCATCAACATTGTGAAAAATTTTGTGGATGTAGATGACCTTTAATTTGCAAACCTTGGATAAATTAAGCCTTTCTGTTAAAGAAATTTTTAAAGGACACTTTGTCTCCTATTAATTCTAAGGATTTTGACTGACCAAATCTTCTAATTCATATTATGGAAACTTTATGAAATGTGCATGTTCATGTTGCTGTCCAAATTCATTTTTTTCACGTCTCTGCACTAAGATCTCTTACATTTATCTGTCTCATAAGAATTTGCATCGTCATGAGGCAAAAAAAGAAGAAGAAAGAAACACCCAGCAATATATTTCCATGGGTTCAAGGTTGACAACTTACAAGATCGATAATTACTAGGCATGAAATAATGAGGTTTTAAAACCATTACTTGGTAATAAATAATAATAATAAATAAATAAATACTTGGTACCACTTAGTACTAATGTAGGGCATGGCAAAGTGTAGAAGCACACACAGACACATCCTGAAAATGCATAATATTGTCAGAACGTTTGACTTTCTGGGTTAAGTTTAATTTGATCTTTTCCCTAATAATTAAACATCTGTAGATCTTAGATCTTTGATATTAGGTGCAAGCCTGTATGACTTTACAGGGAAAAGATTTAATTAAACTTTACCCAGAAAGCCAAACGTTCTAACAATATGCTGTCTAGTATTTGTATAACCAGGTTTCCTATTCATAAAAACTTCATAAAGACTTGTTATAATAACAGATGCACATTACCTACAAGCCAACTGTATCAAATGATTTCAGTAGCTTTTAAGTGTTGACTGGTAATTTGTGACCAGGCACCACAAAACCCACAAGAAGTTGCCAGGAATGAAATTTCAGTTGAATAGCCCTTCTGAAAGAGGAGATTCTAGGCTTTATAATAAATAACTCATTCACAATGATTGATCCTACCCCACCGAGTCAGAGGAGATAGTTCACTATCATGAATGCTCCTTTTGAGAAAAGGGGGATTAAAAAGTACTAGCCTATTGAAGAGCACTTACCCTTCCACTATTGTGTGTAATAGACAAAAGGAAGATTAAAAATCAATAGAATTTCTATAGAAGGGATTATCAGATTGCCCCCAAACTTGACTTATCAATTACATGTAGGTACATACTCTCCATTAGTTTGAACAAGCATCAATGTTAGAAGTTATCCTGTTTCAAATTTATTGGAGTTCAAAGAGAGATGAATATTCAGGTTTTCGAGAAAACAAAACATGATTATAACTAACTCAAAAAGAAAAAATAAGAGTAATAAAAACACTCAAAAACTACACTTTAGGTTTGATGGTACATTCAAATTTTTACAGTAAATAGGGGAGAGTATAGTCTTTCAGAAAACACCAAAATCTGAAATTTGAACATTCTGACCAAAGTACGCTTAATTGGTTCCAATTGAAAATCACACAGTGCAACGTTTTTGTGGTGCCTGGTGTTTTATAAATCTATTTGTAAAGTTATGCACAACTTCATGCATGACTGGAACATGTTCTGAGGTCATAACTCAATTATATAGGGATAACACATAGCATAAGAAAGGATCACCAGTCGTGTGTTAAGTCATTCATATCTTACGAACAGCTATATGAAACACATGCCTGGTCACATTTGTTATTGTAACAATCTTTTATGAAATGGGATCCCAGGTCATCACCGATTCACAGTGAAGTAACCCTTGACCTAGGTCCTGTAACACAAAGTTTAATGATTATTTGTATGCTTGATTTTCATGATTAATGTTCATTGTAGCCAATGCAATTAATCATTTATAAAATTTCTAAAATTATTGTTAAAGCTTTGTGTTAAGGGCCCCTGGAATAAAAACACTTCTCCCAAATCTTTTTGACTTGATATCACGTTTACTGAAGATGATGAATAGCAATTGTGTAGCACCATTTATCTGTGAAAAATATTCAAAAGCATTGGCTCCCACAGTATGTCACGCACTATCACACATTTTCTGGAAAGGATGGGTCTGTAGGTCTCAAGGTTATTACAACCAAGACACTACAAGGGGAAGACTAGACACTCCATAGAGGGCGAAATGAAACGCTAGGGAAGAGTGCCCTACAGCGTTTGGCATACAGACATTCACATATCGTCGTGTTGGATTGTGTATAAAATACATGGGGGGAGTATGGTGGAGGGATGAAAGAAGGGGCAATTCTGACAAAAAAAATTTCTTTAAAAAATCCTAATGAAAATAGAGAAGAATATATCTTACAGGTTTCTGGAAAAGGGGAATTGGAATCATCCCCACGAAGCTCCCTCCTGTCCTCTACCCAACCCCCTATGTCATTTCCCCCCATATGCTTTACATAAAGCTACGTGCCGATGTGCTAAGGTTTACTTACCCAACGCAGTTGGGCACCCTTCCCCATGCATGATATTGAGTATGTGTATTTCAAAAAATCACCAAAGTGTCCAGTCTTCCTCTTGGAGTGTCTGTGGTTTCAATTACAAGGGGGGTGTTTCGCAAAGATTTTAGTGTGTCTTATGTGAATGGATTTGGTATACACGTTATATTGCATGTTTTGAATCAGTATACCGATTAAAGCAGCCTGTTTATTTACTCAATCTCTTTCAACTTCACACTAACCTATTTAAATGCTGCTATAGATCAACTATTCGGATGTTAATTTAAGGATCTTACACTTTTCAAATGTAGTAAGGTATTATGTAATCATGCTTAAAGCATGATGTGTTTATCCGTCTGTTCCCTTTTTTCCATTCGCATTCCTGCTCGTTCAAACCACTTTTATCGCGCCATTTTTTTTTTTTTTTTTTTTTTTAATGGCCGACACAATCATTGTATGAATTAGTATGAACGGTTACACTGAGGATTGCTTTTTTTTTCAAATCCTCAACATGGATTGACATTTCCCTCGCGTTTGAATGACTGTAAAATACCACATCTGCTTCATTTTTGTTATCTCTAAATTGGATTATGTAACCCAAATTTTGCTTCTCTTGTATGCAATCTATATCGTTCACGGTAAGCTATGTTAGCTTCATCTGTGGCAATCCTATTTTGATGTTCATCCATTATTTAATGTATTGTATACATAATAAATTACGTAGTATGTATTGATATACTGTAACCCTCCTGGCTGCAGCATCAATTCAATGCCTTGCTTACCGGTTTATACATGATCCTTCACTTTATCGCGTTTTTATTTTCTTTAATTTACAAGCAGAATGACCCCGCTCTGAAGGAGAGTGGGACTTTTGGAATGGGGGGGCTTGTGGGGGGGGGGGGGTGGATGATTAGGATCAGAGGAGGTTTGGGGGATCGGACGTGTAGTGAGAGGGTTGTGAGCGTTTGAATATTGCGGTCACTGATGCTATGGTGGTCCTCTGGTTGGCGGTGCGACACGGATGTGTGGTGTCGCATGTGAGCGGCTTTCCCTGTGATGGAGTATAAAATACCCCCCAATTGCCTTTTTCACTCTTTCTTATGGTGATACAGACTCTTTATCCATACTAAATTCTTCAAAAATGTTTGTTACATGCTCTCCTGTGGAGGGAATTCATGATCTTATGTGATGAAAGAGCTATTTTAAGTGAAACATGTAGAAAAGTAATGGGAAAGCTGTTTGCATGTGGCATCATGCACTTTTGTCGCATTGCCAACTTGGGGATCTGCATTACGGTAGTGATCTAAATTTCGGGTGCTCGTAGCTCTCTTATTGTTTGTTCGTTTTTTTCTCAGGCTTTCGTGATCTCTTTCTTAGATTTCTGTTTTCGCACAGTGTATCTTGTTTCAAGGGTTTCATTTTTCTTTCAAAGGTTCACGAACTTGAGTACATGCATTATTCTATTCTATAACCCCCTTTTTTCGTCTCTACAACGCTACATTCTTGTTTACCAAATGCGTCTTATAATACTATTGTATTTGTTCTCTACAATTTATAATCATGCTTCACCTGTGGCAGTCTTAAACTTATTCATGTTAATTTACTATTCCAATATACATGTAGGCTACTATTTACATAACAATGTCACCACTAGCTGTTGATACTCTCTATTTTGCTTTTCACACTATTTTAATGCCTTGCAAACTTGCCCAAACGGGAATCTATTGTCTCATGTTACTAGGGCTGGCACAGGACTTAAAATTGCATGTCTTCATATATAATTATGGGGAAATGCATTCGTGCAAATTGGGTACGATGCATTCCGTGTTCTTCTAATTTAATGTTTTTATATAAATAGGATGGCTGTTGAAAGGGTTTCTTGTCTTATAACCTTTCAGGTCTTTTTCAAGCTGACCCTTTCTACACCTTCCCCCTTTCCCCCCTTCCTTCCTTCCCCTCCATCCTCTCCATTCCCTCACCCCTCGCAAACACCCACCTGATTGCATGCCACTTTACCTTAGGCTCCTATAGGTTCCCCGGTCACTGTTTCCTTCACGCATTTCTCCCTAACAGTTGTCGATGGTATTCATTTTTCCCTCGCATAGTTGAAGCTCTGGCATTAACGTATGTTGTTAACGTTCGCTATGGATCAACTTTTTTTTTTTAGTACACTCATTTTTTGCACCTGTTCTAAGCGTATTCTGTATCTTTGCATGTTGTCTTTTTTACATCCTTATCTTCCATTTCTTACCTACGTGTATGTCGTTATGTTATGTGTCATTACTGGGCAATTGTTATTACATCAAGGCAATTACGGGATGTCAGCACTCAGCAATAACGTTTGTATTTTTCATTTTTCCTCTATAACTATGACGGTATTTCCCCCATCCTTTAAATGAACGACTCTTATAGCTTCCCTTTCATGACAGTTGATGATGACAGTTTCTCAGAAAGCTTGCTAAGTACCCATCCCCCCTCTGATAGGAATAATGCTCTTTTTGAAGACCATATCATTAGAGAAATTGGCAATTATGTGCAAGAAGTCAATCACATCTATGATATTAATGACTCTGCCACCCAAATCCCTTCGTCTTCTTATTTAACAGAAAATCATTTCAAAAATTACATAGACTCACAGAGGAAAAATGACATGTTTTTTCTCCACTTAAATATTAGAAGTGCTCACAGCAATTTTGACAAGTTTCGTTCCTTCCTTGAAAACGTAAATCTCCCTAAGACCTCTATTATTGGTTTGAGCGAAACCTGGTTTAGTGAAACACCTAATTACTTATACTCACTCCCCGATTATAATATTGTCACAAAAAATAGATTATTGAAAAGGGGTGGCGGTGTTGCGCTTTTAATACCAAACTGCTTTCATTTCTCCATTTTAGAAGACATATCTTATATCGATAACACAATCGAAACTCTGTTTGTTGAAGTTCACATCCCCAGACGTAAGAACATGATAGTTGGTGTTATATATAGACCCCCTCAATCCAATTGTAATAATTTCAATTCACAAATTCAAAATATTTTGTCAAAACCTTCTATAACTAATAAAGATTGTCTAATTATGGGAGACTTTAATATTAACCTTCTTACATGTACCCAGGAAAGGGCAACTCAAGACTTCTTAGATGTATTCTTGTCTTCATCGCTTCTTCCTGTTATAACCAAACCCACTAGAATAGCGGATACTTCTGCAACCCTTATTGACAATATTTTTATGAATTTCCATCCCTTGCTTCGAACTGGACTTATAGTTACTGATATTTCTGATCATTATCCAATCTTTGTTAATTTACCATTTGAACCAATTTCTCAAAAATGCTCTAATCAACCTAACAAGTATAAATTCACCGACGAAAACATCATCACCCTACAAAATAATTTAACTCATACTGATTGGTCCACCATATACTCTAGTGAAGATACGAACGCCTCTTATGGTTCTTTCATGACCACTTTTACCTCCTGTGTCGATAATACCATCCCTCGGGTCAAACCAAAGAAATTTAATCGTAAAAAAACTCCGATATCTCCGTGGATTAATAAATCTTTATTGCGATCGATTAACAGGAAAAATAATTTATACTACAGATATATATGCGATCAATCTGATTCTAAACCTGACCTAAAGCAGAAATATGTCAAATATAAGAATACTTTAACAACTTTATTACGTGTGGCGAAGAAGCAGTTCTACGCACATCAGTTAGCTTTATATAAAAACGATATGAAAAATACCTGGAAAGTAATAAATAAAGCACTTAATAGATTTAAAAAGACCACTCAAATATCTCAATTAAATATTGATGGTAAAACTATTGACGATCCCCACGCTATGGCGGAATCTTTCAATTCTTATTTTTCTTGTATTGGTGAAAATCTTGCCCGAACGATTCCTAACTCATCTAAACAGTTTCATGATTTCCTAACAAATCCTAACCCCAACTGCTTTTTTTTCAAGCCTACTAGTGCTCATGAAATTATCACTATAGTAAGTAAACTGAATTCCCATAAAAGTCCCGGGTGTGATGGGATAAATAATCACCTTTTGAAAAATGTCATACACCAAATCGTTGACCCCTTAGTTTATATTTTCAATTTGTCCCTTTCTAATGGTCAAGTACCCAAAGACATGAAAGTTGCTAAAGTCATACCAGTCTTCAAAAAAGGTGACAATGACTTAGTAACTAATTATAGGCCAATTTCATTATTAACTTCACTATCAAAGATCCTTGAAAAAATCGTATATACTCGTATAACTACTTTTTTAAATAAACATAATATTCTGAATAAAGAACAATTTGGGTTCCGTGAGAAACATAGCACATCTCATGCTCTCTTAGCATTTACTGATAAAATTGCAAGGGCAATTGACGCTTCTCGCCATACTGTAGGCATTTTTTTAGATCTGTCCAAGGCCTTCGATACTATAAACCATAATATATTATTACGTAAATTGTCACACTATGGAATTCGAGGAAGACCTTTAGAGTGGCTTAGTAGTTATTTAACTAATCGTCAACAATTTGTTTTTGTCAATGGTGTATCTTCTTGTAGTAAAGTTGTCTCTTGTGGTGTTCCGCAAGGGAGCTTATTAGGTCCACTTCTTTTCCTCATATATATCAATGACATTCGAAACTCTTCTAATTTCTTGGAATTCATCCTCTTCGCCGACGACTCTAATATTTTTTATTCCCATCCTGATCCAACTGAATTGATCGACAAAGTAAATGAAGAACTTTCTCATGTTTCAGAGTGGATAAAAGCCAATAAGCTATCCTTAAATCTGCAAAAGACAAAAAGTATGCTCTTTAGTAATACCCTGAATAATTTTCCCAAACCTGTTATATTTGATGGTATTGTTATTGAAGAGGTTACATCGACCAAATTTCTTGGAGTCACAATAGATAACAAACTTTCCTGGAATATACACATTGATAATGTATGTAAAACAACTGCCCGTAACATAGGTGTTATTATGAAACTTAAACATGTCCTTCCACAAACCAATTTACTAATGCTCTATTTCACACTAATTTCACCTTACATCAACTACGGGATACTTGCTTGGGGCAATGCCTGCTCTTCGTTACTTAATAGATTATATTTACTTCAAAAAAAGATACTTAGAATAATATTTAATGCTGAACCCCGATCTCATACAAGTGACTTATTTCGAGGAAACAAACTCTTAAAGATATATGAGTTATATCAGTTACAACTAGGCCTCTTCATGTATAATTTACATACGAAAAACCTTCCGTCCATATTTTCTCCTATGTTTGTTTCGAATAACTCGATCCATTCATATCCTACCCGACAGGCTAGCTGCATTCACTTGCCATTAAAGCGTACTCTTTTTGCTCAAAAGACATTTGTTTATACAGGACCCAAACTGTGGAACTCGCTACCGAACGAAATTAAAAATCCCTTAGTGTTCTCTCATTTAAATGTAAATTGAAAAAGTTCTTACTTCAAAGATATTAAACTACTCACAAATGCGCAAGCTTACATGACAACACTGTCATCTCAAATGCTGTTGCTACTGTCAATAGATAATCTGTAAGCTGACCTCTTATTTCTTGTGTTATCTTACTAGCCCTATATGTGATCATATGTAATTGCATTGTTGTGTTTTTGTCTTCATGTTATGTCATGTCTGTTCTACTTGTCCCTCTCTCATGTATATCTTGTCTGTCTGTCTGTCTTTCTCTCTCTTCCTCCTTCTGTTCTTAGTATCAGGTGCACTATTATTATTCTATTATATTATTATTATTCTATTATTAATATTCTATTGCTATATAAGTAGTAATATATATATTGTTTCCCTTTTCCTTTTTTTAAACTGTACCAATAGCAAGAATGTCCGTTCTTATTGATTTATTTCCTGTTTAAGGATAACTTATGATTATTACATACTGTTATTTTAGGGAACTTGCCTTGTAACAAGCTTTGCTTTTTTTGCATGTTCCCCCCATATCCAAATCTGTTCATTATTATTATATGCTTTATCGTTCAGTAACATCAATTGTGTAATTTGTATGTATGAGTTATATTATATACTTTGTGATATCATGGATATGGAAATAAATGAAATGAAATGAAAATGAAATGCAATGTTTCAACATGCACATGATATTAAAATGATGATCTCATTCATTGATTAATACGCAGTGGCCCACTGGCCTGTCTCCTCTGAGCATGATATGATCAATGCAGTGATGTGCTATATACCTCGTCCAACTAGATATAAATGTAAGAGCTCCTCTAAGTTGCATCTAAGTCTTTGTGAAACGTCTCCTAGGATTGGTAGAGACTGCCCTGTATATTCAATCTCGCTTCACAAATAAAATTGATATATGTTTCCTATGTCTGGCTATAAAAATAAAAAAACTGTTTTTATTCAGTTCTTCTTATTTTTATTTTTACCTATGTAAGGAATGTTGGTTGGTATGACTGTCTAGTGTGTTAGTATTTATTTATTTACATGTAAGTATTTTATCAGAGTAATTTTATACTGTGTATTAATAACCATGTTATGAAGAGATCATTGTAGTGTCTTTTCACACAAAAGATTAAATTTAATGATATTGCAATGCTCATTTATCCGCAGTTGAACCTATCTCTTGTGTTACAGTATTTTCAAGTAAAGCTATAAAGTGATATCCCCTTTTGAAATTTTTAATTGTATTGTTTTATTTAGAAATATAGTTCCAATCGTATGAAGTATGAATTCTGTCCATTTGGTATTACTAAACCTATAATATGGAGGTGTATATCATGTGGAAAGTTTGATTGTACATGATAAGTAACTCGCCCTGAATGTATTTTTAACTCTTTAGAATTCAGAATGAAAAGTAATTTCAATTAATGTCATGTCGCTTGTAAATGTATGAATGATATTCTAAAAACAAGGAGCTATACAGCATAACAACTGACTATTATAGCAATAAATTTCCATGGTAACGGGGCTTAACAGCAAAACAATATCAAGGTTTCCATGGTAGTTACCATTTTGGAAAAGTTACCATGATACTAGATCCTTGTGTAGTGGGCCCCATTTGCGTATTTGTTACATTTAATCAGCACACATTGGTAGTCGCTATGCCAGGCAACCACCTATGTACATTTTATTGGTTAGAGTTTTGTAGGAATGCACATAATAGTTTAATAAATTATTTTTTGAAAGTAGTACCACTAATGTTACTTGGCATTGACAGGATATTCATTGTATATCCACTGCTATTATTCCAATAATAATATATGAATTTTGATTTTATTGACTGTAGAGATCATGTGATATGTATAGGTAACTTGTGTTGATGGTTTGAATAATTATCTGCTTCGATGTATAGAGAGTATATTATTGTTGAATTCGCTGGAAAGAATGTACTACACTTTGTCCTGGCATTAATTTGTGAATGAGAAACTTCCCTTGTCATTTTGTGTCGGTTTTCGGACATAAATGAACAACAATGTACACAAACAATTATTTTTGCGTCCATAAGGGTTTTTTTTTAGTCCTGAAAATGATGCATAGTTTTGTTCGATTTAACAAGTGCTTCATGAGGTCACTTGTCAGTGATTTTTCAATGATAATTTAGCTCTCAGCAAATAACATGCAAGGACTCAAGGCCGTAAGCAGAATTTTTTTCCTGGGGGGGGGACCCGTATACATTTTCTAAGAAAATCAAGAGAGAGAGAGAGAGAGAGTGAAGCAACCAAGCTTGTCATTTTTAGACACTTTTGCATTTTAAAAAGTTAAATCTAAGGATTTTGTGTACACTTGGGTGAATTTTGTACACTTTGGGTGAATTTTGTGAAAATTTTCAGTAAAAATTTAGGTTTTCAAAATTTTCTGGGGGGCGCAATTTGATAGCTTATAACAGTTTTAATTGAAAAATGAGTTTGAATCACTTCATGAAGCATTCCTCAAGGGGAGGGTTGTATATAAAGTACATGGATATTTCGTTGAACTCTGCATGAATGTCATCTTGAAAAAAGCAACCGGGGGGGGGGGGATTTTAAAAGTATCTAAGGATATAGGATAATATTTGCTTCCTTCTTGTGTGTTAATGTCGATTATTCTGGTCTATAAATTCACAATAATGCATTTCTCCCCAAAATCATTTAGAACTACGTTTTCCATGTCTCCCACGTTTCTGGATGATATTTGATTTTCAATGATACGTACATTTATTTCTCCAAGTTTTTAAAGAGGTGAAATTCTTACAACCCAATACACTTTCCTTTTTTATCATTTACTACTATATCAGAAATACTACTGCACGGGCCCTATTTTTCTTCCTCTTATAAATCTCTCTCCCTCTCTGTATTCATGTTTTTCTTCCTCTCCCATTCTATTTCACTCTCTCTCTCTCTCTCTCTCTCTCCTTGCTTTATCTTATTCCCTCTGTGCCTCACACTGTCCCTCTCATTCTCCCTCCTGATTACTCTTCTTTTCCTTCAATCTATTTCTCTCCTCACCTCTCACCCCCACACCATCCCTCCCCCCCCTCCACTGCTCATCTGCTCCCTTGTTTGTTTTGTTGCAAGTCATTCTCATTTAATCATCTCACACGCTCGCACACACACCCTCACACACACAAACCCTCAGACTTTATTTAAACTTCTCTTGACACTTCCCTGTCACAAGTCAAATCCCAACTTCTCCATGCCCCTTCATTGCCCCACTCTCACTTTCCCTCTCCCCCACCCTCTTTAAATCTAGAAGCCCACTCGTCCATAATTACACCCCAGGGGCCGCGGAACGGTTTTCAAAGTGGGGGGGGGGGGCTGAGCCAAAAGTGGGGGGGCTGACCATGCTAAAAATCACAATCGTATGGTCATTTTTGCGTTTTTGTACACGGTTTTGGAAAAAAGTGGGGGGGGGGGGGGCTGAAGCCCCCCCAGCCCCCCGGTTCCGCGGCCCCTGCACCCCCCCATTTAATCACCCCTCCTCTCCTCTCTGTCGCTTCATCCTTGTTTTTTGCCCTCTCTTCATTTCTATAGGATTATGTGTCTTCTTGATCATTATAACACCTTCTTTTATCGTCTCTCTTGTTCCTGCTCCCAGGTCTGTCTTCCTCACGCCAACTTTTGGTATATCTCTCCCTTTATTTATATTCATATCCATTTCTATCCCCAATCTCTCACTCTCTACCTCTTACCTTATTTGTATTCTAGGTTATATTCAATGTCTATCTGACTCTCCTTCCGTCGTATTTTTGGCATTAATCAACTCGAAAGGAAAAATAAATGCAACTTATTTATATAATATTTATCTTTTACTTTTAGAATATAGTACAAAAACATCAAGATGTTAAACGTGGATCCCCCGACGTAAGTGTCGGCATGACTAAGGAAAATGTCAATGCAAATGTATTCTTACACCCCAATATCATTTTTGTCAACGAAGCGATGAGTATTCGAATCAGTATAGCTTTCATTAAAATACGAGAAATTATTAAGTTATGGCATGTAAAAATATCTGCATTATTTTGTGGTAAAATAACACAAAAGTAACTTGGCTGTATGCAAATTAGCACATGTCAACGCTTATTGTGTTTCTTATATTTCATTCCATCGAAAGTACATCCCACGAACCTAAAGACGGTTCGATTCCTCTTGGAATGTGTTAAGAAGAAACCAGTACTGAAAATTAATTTCATATACAAGGGTGAAATCAATCTCTTTAGGTGAAATAATGTAGATGTCATTTATCTTCGTTATCGCACTTATCCAGCATGTATATCACCTTTTCACGACTCAGAAACAACCCCTAAACTTAAAAAGGTATACCTTTGTTATTTGTCATATATATATATGTATATATGGGTGTGTGTGTTTTCGTTTCTTTCATTTTTATTACATTCAAGTCAACGCCATATGGAAAAAACTTGTTAGAATGTCTTCAGCTTACATTTACTAAGGTTTAAATATAAAAACATTTTTTGAATAAAATTACTGTTAACAATAGTTCACGGAATTAAAACACACTAGAAAAATGAAACTTAATATCAGGCATAATTATATAAAACAGTACATGTTATATCAATAAAGCAGTAAGCCGAGTACTAGTCACTATTTAGTGAATCATTTTCTCTTAAAAATTTTGGGAATGATTTTTTCGATTATTATATATATTTTTTTTTGGGGGGGGGGGTGCATTGCATAACATCATCATGATCACTGAAATTTTTTGATAAAAACATGAAAAAGCACATTTATACTTTACAAAGTTCTCACATAAATGACTGAAAATTGGGTGTATTTATGAGCTGTATAAATAAAGCGTTGTCAGTCCTTGATCAGCAGCTCTCTTTCTGGTTTCATTGCACTTTGAAAGGAGTAGGTTAACTCGTGCGGATAGGCTCTCGATGGCAATCCAGTCAGATAAATAGTACAACAATTGTCTTTTGATATACCACACACTTATTCGTGAGCATTCGCTCGATCCGTGTGTGAATTTCTACTGTCTGCCTGGCTCATCACCATCGGCTACAGCCCCGCCCACTTCTACGACCTCACCCCCATCATTTTGCGCACAATCATAACTGGGCGGGGCTGCGGAAAGAGCAGTGTCCATGGGAACCGACGTTTCATGAGGAGTAGGGGGAGGAGCCATGGCGTGTTCATCGCCGATATCTACGTCCTTGCTGTATGCAGGAGGTTGTGCGTCATCCTTCGCAGATTGCTCGTACGTAGGAGGTGCGACAAAGCATCCCTGGGGAACTCCATTCTCATCGGTAGTAACATTATTCGGTAAACTTCGGCGTCGTTGTATGTTCTGACTGCGTCGTGTTGCCATGGCGCGCATCTTCTGCCTTCGCTTCTTTTCGTAAACCTTCCTCAGAGCCATGACGCATAAGAATATGCCCAAGATACCGCCAACGAAGATGAGAGTAATAGCCCACCATGGTAACGGATCTGTCATAATAAACAAAAATAAAATAGTCAAATCTTGGCCCCGTAACATAACGCGATTAATCGCTTATTTTAAAGAACAATTCTGATCGGTTCCTAGTCAGTCTACTTTGCAAAATTCGCATGAAACGATGATAAAAGTGATATACCATTTCATTTAGCAATTACTACAAGTAGTAATAGCCACCCATTTTGTTAAGGGAACCTGGTCATTTCTACCAACTCAAACATAATACAAATATACAAAATAGAATATACAAGAGAAAATACATGAACAGAGTCTTGAAGCTATGGCATCCGAGTGTTTTCAATTATGCTAAAATCTCGGCTATTGGTGAAATGACTTGCTCAATTTAAGCAGTAGACAAATAAACAAAGATCTAGGCTTTCTTAAAACATTAACGTCTTCTGAATCTGTGATGCAAATGTAGGGAACCCTTTATAGGAGAACCATTCTATTGGGATGTTGATATTAAAACTTTAATTTCGAAATTATAATTTAATACTTGAATTAACATTCAACTTTCAAGCACATACCGACGTTGGATAATTGCTATCATTTAGTGATACAGGATAGGAATGTGTAGAAGGTTGCCGTCTCTTACATATAATCGTTATCTCTTCTGTTGGTTATAAAGATAATAGACTATAAAAAGAGTTTATTACCCCTCTCCGATTGAAAGTACAGTACCCTTACCTTTGCCTCGTGTAAGTTGAGCTCCTCCACTCCCTCTATGCCTGTACCTGCCCGATTGGCGCCCTGTAAAATTGATTTACAAAATAGAATTGAAATGATTGAAGATGCATTTATATTTGCCTCATAGATATTTAGTCATGGAGTCATAATTCAATCCAAATCAAATAGTCATTTGATATAGTGCCTTTTTTCAGCTACAAAGCGATGGACACATAAATAAATAATTTGATTGTAATCATTTCTGTATTTCAAAGAAAAGCAGTATACAAATGAACAAAGTGAAACAATGAAAGAGAATCAAGCGAAACCAGGTCCATGAACCTATACTGGTTCAAGGCAGGTTGAAATGTACATAAAAAGTAAATTACAAAGACATAAGATATTGATTTCGGACAAAAAGCAATCGTACAATAAAACAGAGTAGGTGAATGTATAAATGAATAAATAAATAGATGAATGAATAAATACATAAATAAATAAATAAAAACACACACTATTCCATGTTTGGGTCACTTTAACAATAATCCAATGCTTTAGAATGATCAGCAATATTTGCAAAACTGGAACAAAAAGTGTACATCTTATGATCTTCCTACTCTTTTCATGAAGTAAACTAAAATATAATGAAGACAATTTTCACTTTCACTTCATCCCGATCCTCTTAATTTGATTCAGTCACATTAATGACTTTGACTACAAACCGACCGACGATATGTCATTGGTAATATTATTTACATAGTTTGTCGGTTTGGAGTCGGGATCGTCGGTGTCACTGCAACGTACGAAACTGACAAAGTCATCGTTGAAAATGATTTCAACACCGATAAAAACATTATTATTAATTTTATTTATCATCATCCATGCTTGTTACCTAGCTTTACAAAGCAATTCCAAGGAGGCCATCATTTACATTTGTTTTAACATTATTCAAGACTTACTGTTTAACTTGCATAACAATTCCAAGAATGGCATCATCTTTATTTCTTTTACATGTACAGTGTAATGTAATTCATTTTGTTTTGTAACCAGTTGTTTATCTTTCCCAGTCATCTCCCTTTCCGATATTTATCAGAAGTCACGTCCGTTTTGAGAAACCTTGACACGTCTATTACTATTTACAGACCGATATCATGTTGTTGACTTTCTTTTGTTTATGTAAGGTTTGTTTACAACGAATATAACATTTCTAATGATTTCCCATACCTCAAGCAAATAAATATTTTGTAAATCGTAAATCATGGTTTTACTCCAAGTTCGATTGTTATTATTGAATCAGGGGTCTACATCATAACCCCCCCCCCCCCGGCCGTAAATTTGTCTCGTTATCATTTAATCCATACACATGACAATTATTTTATTTGATATAACAATACAATACAAAATGAAGAGAGAAATTGTGTACCAATTAGTGTTTTAGGATACCAATAAAATGTTTTGTGAAGCCATGGAACTACGGTGAAAATAAGCCGAAATTATTGAATGTCATAAGTTTCTTACATATCTTACATGTACATCTTTTTTGACGAAATTTGTTTTTTGATTTGTTTAAATTTTTGTTGAAAAATCAACTTATTGGGGAGAAAGGTAGTGGTGACGTCATGTTTCAGTTGAATAATTAGAGTATTGTATCTTAATTCCTTCGCTTTCATTCTTTTCTTCCCATTTTTCCCCCTCTTCCCTCCCCTACTTAAAAAAAGGGGTGCATGGTCGCCCCTGCCCACTGTAGCACAATCCCTTCGTTATTCTTAAGGCATGGTCACACCGCCCGAGCGTTGTTGAAGCGGTCGTGGAGCGGAGAGAAAAAAATCATCACCGCTCGCTACCGTTCACCATTTTCGATTTCGATTGTTTTCGATTTTACCCCCCAATTTTGTGAGCGAAATTCGACCCTCTTTCCCTACCGCTCCACGAACGCTCCAACAACGCTCGGGCGGTGTGACCAGGCCTTTACACCAATATACTCTTAAAACAGTTTACACAATATTGGGTAAAATGGGAACATGTATGCTAATTGCTGGGTAAAAATTGATGATATACTTTGTGAACTTTACGCAATGTTGAGTATTACCCTTTAACATGAAGCTATTATAGTTCCATGCTTTAAACTTGCATTTTACCCAATATGAACGGGAAAAAATCACGCAGCATATATGCTTGCTTGCTTACTACCAAATATTGGGTAAATATTTGCTCAATCTGTTTTTAGAGTGTAGAGAATTTTCGCAATCATGACGGGGATGGATTCCACAACATTTGGATTCGGAGCTGACTTAGCATGTAAAATTATGCCGTCACAATGCTGCTTGACTCACCGGTTTTTAGACAAAGACTGTTTTGTCATGAAGGGCTTTTGGCAATAGATTTTCTATGTTGTAGAATCTGTCCCGTCGCTATTGCAAACTCCCTATGTTGAATAAGTACAGTCATAAAGTATACCCTGGGATTTTTTTCTGCTTCGAGAGTTGTCAATATTTTGCCATTGTTGAGCCTTTATTAATTGTATTGTCACGCTCCAAAGGGCGTAGGTACGATGTAAGTTATCATTCCTGTATTTTGCAGTTACATAAACCAGAAATGAGGGAATTGTTGATTTTTGTGGGTCTTCTCTTACATAGCTTTTAATATTCAAGGGTGTGGGTTTATCATCATCATCACAACAACCATCAGCAGCATCATCAAGATAACCATTACCACCATCATCGTCGTCATTATCATCATTATCGTTATCATCATCATCATTATCATCGTCATCATCACCATCATTATCGTCATCATCGTCATCTTCACCATCATCACCATCAGCAGCATCACCATCATTAGCATCATCACCATCACCACCACCACCATCGTCATCAATCATCGTCGTCATCATCATCATCATGCACCTTCACTACCATTATTAGCACCACCACCACCATGCACTATACCACCACCATCATCATCACCACCATCATCACCACCACCACCATCATCATCATCACAACCACCACCACCATCACCATCATCATCATATTCACCATCATCGTCATCAATCATCGTCGTCATCATCATCATCATGCACCTTCATATTGCACTACCATTATTAGCACCACCACCACCATGCACTATACCACCACCACCATCATCATCACAACCACCACCGCACCAACACCATCATCATCATATTCACCATCATCATCATTATCTTCATCATCACCATCATCACCATCACAACCACCATCACCATCATCAAGAACACATCCACCCCTTATCACCTCGATCCTTTCATTGCCATCACCCATGCAGCTACATGTACAGTCACACCCGTTAAACCATCTCCAGACATGCCAGACTGATCAAAGCGATTACGTTATATCCAATAACAGCATCGGCCGGTTTGGAATTTGGATCCTTGGTCTGACTGCAGCATAAGATCGACTCAGACAAAGAGAACAAAGAGAACAATGAGTCTTCCCTATATGCGCCTGTTAATGACCATGGGGTCCAGACCATCTGGGTCTTGAGGATTAAAACCTCATTCATATCGAAGGATTAAAACCTACAATACCCGCAACGTATTATAACCCCTTCCCGATTATCGCGCCTCTGCATATACATGGGACAGCGGTAGCAGGAAATTTAGTCATAATTAATTCGTTATCATGGTTATTGAAACTACAATACAGTGACCAAGGAAGAAAAGAGGGCCAATATTCAATAAAATGTATGACTTCCTTATTTCTGTTTAGTTTTCCGCAAATATTCACATTCATTACCTTACATGTATTTGCGTATTTTGTGCTTTATGTATTTCCTTTTTTATTACAGTGTTGTATTTTGTGAGTAGATGAGTGGATTGTAGTCATACGCATTTGCATTTTCTGACGGAGGAGGGGCCATAATAGAGAATTGAGGAAGCAAATTAAGCGACAGAGCTGTATGAATCAATTCAATAAGAGTGCTTTGTACTCCTATATAGACTATAGAATAAGGGAAATCGTGGACTTTTGTGAATGTACGAGGGTGTATAGGCACCCCCTGTCTCGATCCCGCCGCATACGACCATGAATTCACCAATATATATATATATATAGTTCCGATTTCATGATATTCAGAGCCCATAATTATTTCTTCACGAAACTGAAACTCCATAAGAATTACATGTAGAGATCTGATCATGGATATGCCGCTTTATTCTAGAAATGGTTAATATGGATCGTATTGAAATGATTCTGGACAATACTGCTCAATGGTATTCTGAGAAATCTTAAATTTGATTTTTTTTCTCTAAGGATATGGTTTAACCCGTTATAGCCCGAGTACATTGATGATCTATATTATTTAACACTTTAATTCATACAATTCATATAAAGAAAGCATGAAAATTCAATACATTCTGCTCGTTTCTCACTAATTAGATATTGTTATAACTCATTGTTTTTTAATATCTACTTTTCTGTCAAATTGCAAGCATAATTATTCTCCCAGTCCTTTCTTTATCATCTTTGTAATCATGATTTCCTTACCCTGTTTGAAGTAGCCAAAATATGAGATGTTGTTTGATTTCCAATAACCTGCATGATATTCAATCTCGAAATAACCTCGACCATAGACATAATCATTATGAAATGAAATACGTGTATGATGTTGTTCATCATGATTAATTGAATGTATTTATATTTATGTGGAATATTGAAGTCAAATCTAACCTATTGGAAAACTTTTGACACACTTACTTGCTTCTATGGAGTCGACATTGAGTAGTATGAATAAAACCGATGTCACGAGTTGGAAGATAAATGCAACCGATCCAGACCCAGCCATTCTGAATCTCCACGAACAGATCCTGATCCCGATCCAAAAACAGAAAATATTCAGGCACAGTTCTTCTATCAATAATCCAAATAAATTTGGCAGTGCCTATCCGCCGACACCAATACGCGTTCTTCCTGAGGCTACATATACAATACTATGAACGCAGATAGAAAGTCGTTCCCGTAAGGATATATTAACTGTGGTACTTTGATCAATGATCAATAACGTTCTCCTGAAACGGAATAACTGGTCATAGAAGGGTACCATGCATTGTACCTGTCTCCAACTGTTTGCTGATCTCTTAACTGTTTTGATTATGTCAACATGGGTTCCCCGTACTCTCTCCTCGATGTGTCAACTTAAATCACCACCAAACCAGGAAGTTTGTCTTTATACTGAAGTATATACTGGTATATCCTGGGTTATATCAGCACAAAAAGCCCGACCTATAAACTCCGGATTCTACAACTGCAACGTAATGTTCAGATGACACTATTTTGCTGTGACTTTGCGAATTTATAATGGTTATGGAACAAAGATTCGCTGAAGCGAATCGAGAGAACAATGAACCCGTGCCTGGTGCCGATGGCTGCACCAAAATAGAAAGAGGAAAAAAGTGGCTATATAGTTTGATTTTCCGCAGTTTGTCGCTTATTACAACTAACATTATTTTTTTATGTTGACATTTTTACTAATCTGTAAAGGGGTAAACCTCTTATTGTATTTATTTATGTCATGTTTTTTCAATAATAATTTTACAACTTTTTTATGACGCTTAATTGTAATTCCCTTCCCCTTATGCTTATCCAAGAAAAGCAACAGATAGATGTAAAATATGAGGAAAAACTGTACCTTGGCTCTTACGGAAAAACGCAGCCTCGTTATTTGGCGACATTGGTGCAAAACAAGGTTCAGTTAGTCAGTGCCTTTGGTGAAGCATATTCATCTCAATTGTATTATCGCGTCTTTTGGATAAGATGTTAATTCCCTCTCAAGCTCCAGAGCATTCCAGGGTTGTTGTTTTTCATCAGTGATTTTAACTTGATTTCATATACACAGATAATTACATGTTCTTATATCTGAAAACATGGGGGAGGGGCGATTGTACAGAGCACCCCATCCCTGTCAAGGCCCTGGGAACGATTTTATTATGGGGGTGCTGACATGGGCTGAAATCTCTCCTAAAAGGTGGAGGGCACAATTCAGTTTGTTCTATATCCAATGCAATATACAGTCACTTCTGAGATCTATTCTTATAAAAAAAATTATTAAACAGTGCGAGCACGAAGCGCGAGCTAAACATTTTGGAAATTTCATGTATTTTGTCCTGAAAATTGAACATTTTGGGTAATGTTTGATGCGTATGACTAACAAAATAATTACTGCGAGCGCGATCAGCGCGAGCATTAATGTTCTGGCCTGATCGAAAAGGGACCTGTCACAAGGATCGACTGTTTGCAGTTACCCATGAAGACGATACATATATTAAATAATGCGAGCACGTAGTGTGAGCTGATAATTTTGTCATTCCTTACTGGATATGCATATATATTACTATATAATTCATGGGAGCGCGAAGCGCGAGCAGAAACAGAATTGAGATTTCAGACCCCAAAACGGGACACTCTAAGTTCTTTTCTAATCATGAACAGGATAGACATTTAACTATACAATTGATGCGAGCGCGAAGCGCGATCGAAAACAAAATTGAGACTTCAGACCTAAAAACGGGACACTCTATTCATGTTTTGTAAATCAGGAAGAGAGTGTGTAATTGGGTATCTTCTTACATTAAAAATGTGAGCGCGTAGCGCGAACACAACATTTGTATATTCTGATCTCAAACTTTATAATTTGAGTACGTTTTGATAAAATAAATAATAATAATAATGAAAACCTCGTTCATATTCATCGCATTTCTATCATTTGTCATACCTACCAGATTTCCAGGGGCATTATGCAGCAGCCTATGGAAAATAACACACGCAGCACCCCCAACGAAAATTTTAGGGGTGCTTCAGCACCCCAGCTTCCCAGGGCCATGCTCCCTGTGTGCGCTCCTGATACCATTAAACACGTCGGGAGATGTTGTAGAGCACTGTGACTGGAAATTGATATGCATATTTCTACTTCAGGTGTGCCAAAGCCAGCAGTGGTGAAGAGCGCCACCAGGAGAATGAACGACAAAAACGATACAATTTTCAAACGTGACAAGCAAACATGGAAAGGGAGGGGAGGCACTGATCTGCATAAACAGATAAGGGGGGGGGGCTGACTTAATTCCAGTCTAGGGGTTGAGTAATATCATTCTTCTTATCGCTCGACAGAAATGTGGAAGGGGGGATGGAGTGGAATACTTTATGGGGCAGGTGCCACAGAAAAGGAAAATATCGTATGTATCGCAAAATCGAGCGGGGGAACGAATGGTGATCGAATAAGAACTTTTTGTCATATTTTGAAAAGTGATACATTTTGCTTATAATAATACTATGCACCTTAACTGTCAATCTGATGATATCATTAACTATTTTCAAAGTACTATACTATACTTTAGTTTTTTATTTTTTTTAAATTCCTGGGGGATGCCCCCATGCCCCCCCCCCCCCCCTTGGTACCGCCATTGAGTCAACGTATCACTTTATTATGTATTCTTGAATGCATAGTCAGATATTTAGACATGTTTCTTGAAATGCTGTACATACACGAGTTGCATGTCCATATCCAATTCAATTTGATTTAATTCCCAAATGGTCTTTATTGATAATCAAACATGTTGATAACAGATCGAACATGAAAAAAACAGTCAGAGCTGGAAAATTCACGTTTACAAGTTGGTTTTGGGCTTTGGCACCATAAAATGTATTAGTAAAAACACAGTAAAATGCATTTAAAAGGGGCTATACATTTTAAAGGCTATTGCAATTTAAGATAAAGTAAAACTTTGTTTAAATCCACAGATATATCAAAAAGAAGCTTTATTCCTCGATCTAAGTATCCAATAGGTTGATTCACTCCAGAGGATGAGTAGTATTTGAAGTATTAAAAAAAATCACAAATATTGGGAGTAATAATCAGCTGCCTGCCAGGCGCTACAAGCCTTTTCCATGTCTTCAGGAAAAGTACACAACATACCTTTGCAGAACAGCTTATTAATGATTGCAATTTAAATAAAAAAATCCAGGGAGACGCTGGCCTCTAGACTTGCCATGCTTGTTTGAAATTATATATTTAATTATTGATGTGATTTTAAGACATCCTGTATGTGGATGTGGTAAACATACATAAGTTATTTTTATGTGTTGGTAATAAGTTTGATCTGTTGCCAAATGAACGTTTGCTTTATGAGCATTATATGTTTTGCGAATCCGTGTGCTGTGGAAATCTCCCGGAAATCTATGAATGTAAAACAAATTATTATGGGTAGTAGGAAAATATACATACTCCGTATACGAACGCTATCGATACCGTTTATTTCAGACCGCAAAATACAATCACATGATTCATTATTTTTAGGATTATTTTAATTACAGAGCCCGGCCGGTTGCATGCATGCAGTGAGAATTATGCTTTATCATCTAACTCTGCATGTATGGTAATGCTCTAGTCACACCCGGCGATATTGCGTCCAAACCGACCGTTGTGTGCCATTGGAAATAACGTAATAGCTTTGATGGGTCTGGACGCGGTTTCGCCAGTGGGACTGAAGCGTTAGGAAATTAGTTGTAATTAGACGAATTAAAGCAAAGCTTTCTCATATTATGATACATAAGAATGACGGTTGATCTGCGTATCAAGGATTCTAACCTTCAGCCGTATGGGAGACTATAGGTGTGGGGGAGGGGGGTTGACTCCCTGACACCCCTTTTCCCAATTTCATTTTGCCCCCCCCCCCAGAGAGGTCTACTGCACCCTTGCATGTGTCTCAATAGTCCGATTCGTCCCCTTATGAGAACATGGAGGATGAAGCTATTTTTCGTTGAGCCCCAAGACTCACAAAAGTCACATTAGCCCCCCCCCCCCTTCTAGTTCACTTCAGTAGCAGCCAACACTGGGGTTGGGGAGGGTATACGAGTCTCTTTCTTTGTGGGGCTTTGAGGAAAGTGTCAATAATTGGACGAGTGTCTCGAGAACTCTCTTCATCTCCCCCCCCCCCCCTCTCCTCCGGGCTCATATCTCTCTCGCCCCCATATCTTTCTCTCTCTCTCTCCCCCTCTCTCTCATAAGGAGTCTTATTTGTCTGTTTGCATATACCTGGGTGGGATTGGGCGAGGGGCGAGAGCACCTTCAATTTTTTTTAAGGAATCGTAATTTTGTAACACCTTTTAAAGTTACAACTATGATAGGATAATTTCCTCCGATATTAATCCGAAGTTAATATTTTGACACACTAATCAAATGACGGGGATATTTTTCTCTGATATCAAATTTTAGCTTGACTCGCAAATATGCAATAATAGTGGTATGATAAAAGTGCCCATAAATCAGACCCGTAAGGGGTTGTCTATCAAGTTATAATTTAAATCACTCCATGCAGGCGCGGATCAGGGGGCACATGCTCTCCCTTTTGAGAAGCAAAATTAAAAATTGTAATGTAAAAATGCCCTTAAAACAGAGGTGTGTCCCCTCTTTTGAAAATGAAGACCCTTTTTTGCGTGTAATTGCTTGTAATTTTTTTTTGGGGGTACGAAACTTTTTTTGAGGGGGGATGGGGGCTTGTCAATTTTTAATAAAAAAATCCCCCCCCCCCTTTGTCAAATCCTGGATCCACCCCTGACTCCATGCACCCCCTATCCCGGCATTCAGTCTCTTCCTTCCACCTCACATCTTTTCCTAGATTCCTTCGTTGACCACTCTACTCCCCCCTTCTCTCTATTTCTCACTCTCCTTCGATCTACTTCATTCCGATTCCCCCTCTCTCTATCGCCCTTGCTCTTTCATTCATTCATTCTCATTTCTCATCTCGCCCACCTCTTTTGTTGCCCATACTTTTAACAAAAAAAACAAAACCTTCGGACTCACCTAGTTATGACTTATAGTACAATTTAATATCTATTTACATAACAGATGTTCAAGGAGGCAGTGTGATCTCGAAACAAAACAATTGATTTGGTCTTTCGTTCATAATTTTCACATAATTTTGCATAATTTATTGAAATATAACTATATAGATCTTTCGAATACATACACATAGTAAATCATTACTATATTTCTTACACTCTAAAGACAGAGTAAAAATTTACCCCATATTTGGTAGAAAGGGAACGTGCATTTTGGCTGGGTATTTTTTTCCCCACAATATTGGGCAAAATGCATGTTTGAAGGGTAAATTTCAACGCAAAATTTAGAAAATATTTGATATCTTTTTACTCAACAGACATGCATGTTCCCATTTTACCTAACCGTGGGTAAACCTTTTTTTTAGAATGTATGTGCTGGTTTGATAATGGATACCCAATGAAAATGGTGGGGGTACATTGTGAATCTTTAACAAAAAATATTTACTATGTTTTAATTTTATTCAGACAGTTGGTACAAATTGTAGCATCAAAAGATAAGATCAAGATCATAGTTCAGAGGTTATCGTACCCATGGTATATCTAGAGACGTGATGTCCGTGTTAGAATAAAGCAAGAGTCTAGATTCTAGACTTGCTTTATTCTTACACGGACATCACGTAACATCAAATAAGATGATAATGCCACAATTTTATACAACTTGTTTGTAACTCGATAAATCATTATTTTAGTATTCATGTATCAATGCAACTGATTAATCCTAATGATATGATTTTTGTTTGTTTTATTTTAAACAGTGCATGTGATTCTGCTTTAAATCATGAAATCATTTTCGGTGCCTCTCCGCTGTTCGTTAAATCTTGGATCCACCCCTGTGCGTGGAAGCACCTCTTACGGCTTAACCGACTTTCATGATTAAATTAATTATCATCACTTTCACGTGCCTTCCCTTTAACAAGGGAAAGTGGAATTATAATGATTAAAAATAATAATAACAATTGGCTTTTATATAGCGCGATATCAATCTTCGACTGCTCAAAGCGCTTCACAAAACATCTACAAACATGACTGGTTTTGGTACTTTGCCAAACGGGCAATTGTGATCCTCATAAACACAGTTTATTAATTTGCCATCTGGGAAAGAGTAATGACAACATAATGCTTGTTTAGGATATCTTTTGTCATAAATCATCTCGTTTCCCCTTTTTAATAAAAATGGGATACTACTGCGGCTATGGTGCATGTACAAATATCCAGCATTATTATTTTCATATAGCATAACTTATAAAGGCAAGTTTGTGAGTTAAGACGGGTACATTCTTCCTTGGCTATGTCAGCGCGTTTAAGCCCAATCCCAACATACAAGACCAATAGGCCCCGCAATAGCCCTATATACCATATTATTGTAAAATAATAAGGTTTTGATCATTCTGATCAGATCGTCATTTCTGTCAATAGAATCATTTTAATTTGCAACCGTGAATAAACCTTCGATAGACACGCAAAATGCATCAGTGCATTGTCTAGAACGACGCCGACATCGAATTAAGTTTTTTTTGTTGTCGATGCATATGTTATCCCTCCTTGTCACATCAGCAACCGATTCTTTCTTGACTCTCAAATAAATTCTTGGCCCATTGGTGAAAAAAAGCTATCGCGTTCGAATTATTGCTATCTTGAGAGTCGTATCGAAGTATCGTTCGCCGACCTTCGTGTGACGGATATCGAGGCATATTCGTCATGTGTCAGGTTTACCTAATATAGCAGCAAGTAAATAAGAAATTCAATTAGTGGCGTACTTGCAATTGGCTGCGGATATATTGTTCGATACAGTTCTCATTCATACTTATCATGTTTGGATATCAAGGCAATCATCATAAGTTATTTTCTCGATGCCTGTGTTCGCTTTGGCCACTCGAAGCCTCAGTTAGACGAGCTAAATCGTCATCATTAATCTCATCTATAGATACCTCTTCTTCTTCCTCTTCAACAATCTGCTCAACTTCATTGCCAGCCTCTTCCGTCGCTTCCATTTCAGTCGTTTCCTGGGCCGAAGCCTGTCCGACGTTGACCACGAATGCTGTTGGCGATGCGGCACTCGGCGACGACATCGCCTCGTCGTACGACGGCGGCGGTGCGAGATGCGCGTATGGTGGATAGTGCGTTTTGAGAGCGAACGGTCCGCGGTACGCGTAACTTTCCCTCATCGTACTGACCAGCGGCGTCGAAAGCGACGTCGATGCGACGTGCACGCTCCCTGTTGGTCGTGTTCTGTAGGCTCCGACTTGGTAGAAGTCGTGAGGGTCTGGTCTTGACGATTGTGACCCGTGATTTATGCTGTGCTGTGTACGGAGGAGTGAACAACGGTCGTTGCATTTCTTGAGGCATTTGTAAAACCATGCACAGCACGCGATTAGTCCCAGCACGGTGAAGATGGCTAGCATCCAGGGGAACAACTGAGAAAGATCGGCTGAAACATGAAAAACAGAAGAGATCAATCTATCAATATGTCTTGCAGTGAGAGAAATATGAGTGAAGTTTGAAGTCATACACAATCGCGTCGGTTGGGTGCCGACACTGGGGCAGCGGAGAAGTCTTGTTTGGATGAAAGAAAGATGAGATCAGAAGAAGATCGATAATGATAGACATTGAAGCTTCGAATGAGAAATCGGATAGGGGCATGCTGCATGAATTATTTTACTATAAAATACCCTGAAAGAATTCAAGCTCAAATTAGCACAATTACTAAGCCATTGATTTAACACAGGAAAATAATGAGTTAAACTAAAGATAAGTTAAGTTTTCTCTGGTAAATAGTTGTGTTTGACTGGGCATAGGTCCAATGTTAAAGTTGGCAGTGATGGATCCAGATGATGGAGCAGCACATAGGAAAGCTGTGCTTTTAACTTTGTTGGGCTTCTTTAGTACCAAACTTAAGTCGAGGGGTCTGATAAGTGATGACAAATTTTCTTTTCTTATTATTACTTTTGTTGTTTCTATCTTTTGTACGTGTATCGCGTCTTAAGCGACAAAAATTACCCAGTTTGCTACTTTTTCTCTCGTTAAACCATGGAATAAAAGGTCAATGTCTTTTGTCAATTATTAGTAGAACATCCATGGATAAACTAAGATGAAAACGAACGTATGATGTAGTATGGACGCAATGCGGTATGGACACATGCCAACAAATGATGACAAAAAATAAGAAAGGCTGGATATGGACAAGGGGTTTAGGCGTTACCCTAAGTTGAGAGGACAAGAGGTGAAAAATAATTGGCATTAATTCATCATGGGACTCAATATAAGTCATCGAATTTGTGGTCTAACTTTTAAACGATCCACTACACTGATTGAGTGCAAGAATAACATTACTTGAGTTAGTATGAGGGTAAGTTCCATTAAAATAGTCAACATTTTTTCTGGATCCATTCCGCCCCCCATTTTTGTCGGTCTTATACTTCACTTCAATCCCCCAAAACGAAATAAGATTCGTTATTACAGAGGTTCGATAGTCTGAAAATAGAGGCAAGAATTATAAGGTAAGGCAAGATTAAGTAAGGTTGTGGGCATTGTGGGGGGGGGGGGTCCCCCTATTTTTTCCAAACCGTGTACAAAAACGTTAAAAAAAATGGCCGTCTGCTTGTGATTTTTTGCATGGTCAAGCCGCCCCCTCTCCCTATCTCAAAACTGTTCCGTGGTCCCTGAGGTTAACTTTTCACTTTGGTTATTTTTCTTTCTAGGGAACCTTAGTTATACTTTCAGCCAAGCGAATCTTATTTCATTGCTGGTTTGACGAACTTTTAGAATATGCTGCAAATATTCGAACTGACAAAACCGTTTTTCATTTTCATATGCAGACTGAGTGTCTTGAAATAACGAACATTCAGAATAAGGAACATGACCCCAATCTAATCATGAAAATATTTATGTAAAAATACGCATTTCCTGAAAATATCTGCATTGCAGGGAATTCCTTGTGTGTTGTAAGTCGATGAAGTGTTTACGGGTGTTTACGGCGAGAGGTATATCTTGTCTTATAAAGAGAATGCAAATGCCGAAGATCTTTTCCCTTTAACTTGTACTTAACATGCTTATTGTGAGCAGCATTTACAACCTTGTAATTCCCTAACTGAGTCACCGGACGTAACTGATAGGAAATGGAATTCAACAAAGAATCTGATGAAAACATTGTGAAGATGACACGTGACTCATTCTCACTTTACAAAGATTAGAGTTAAAGAATTTTATTAACTAATTATATGTTCTCCATCACCGACATAGGACATTCTGATTTTTTAAAAATAAAAAACCCTCTCTAATTTACCAAACTAGCGAGAAGAGAGAAAGAAAATGGGAAGAACGAATATACATGACTACATAAATGAATAAATAAGAGAAGAAAGGGCAAAATAAAGATACAATGAAGGGGAAAATAAGGCAAAATGTGGAGGAAAAGCGAAAAATTTGAAACCTACCATGAAACATGACGGAGCCTTTAAAATTCACTCGTCCGAAGAGAGAAAACACACGCCCTCTCTCGATAAACTCTCTATAACGTCCTTTAATGCTGTCGAGATGAGACATAGTTTGGTGACGTCATAATTAAGAAGACAGCTTCGTCATTCTAGTCTAGAATGGATATACATGTACATCCTTTGTTGGCTGCTGTTGAGAAAAAGAATAAATGGGTAAAGTTGTACGTAATGAATCATGATGATAGATTGTTCCTAAATCATGATCTAAATTTAGCACATTAACTTCTTGCGTAGGAAGTTGGCTTGATGACGTTTTTTTTTCCAGTTCAGCCAAAGAAATTAACAGTCATAGCTATCTTTAAAGTATACAATATAATTATGATCTTACATGTAAAATATCATGAACCATTTCCTGTCGTTGCTTGGAGATACTCTGTTTTTTTCCTAACGAATATTCGTGTTCTGCATGAAGTTCACTTCCCCTATAGTCTACATGCACAGTCCCTCATTGGAACTTTGATCAACAAGTGAGTCTCTACGAAAAGACTAGCACATATATAACTTGCTGTTTCAGAGGGCCTTCAGCACACATGGCATTGTAGGCTGCACATTGAGACCCTTAACTCGAGTGAAGTGTTTGCACAGCAGACTACATTTCCCCCTAGTGTTGGAGGTGTTAGATGCAAGCATGTTCGTTTATATACTAGCAGGACTAGTATGTAGAATCTGCGCTAACTATTGCGGGATTCTTTTCTTATATAATAACAATGGTTAGTGGTAATGTAGACCTACACGACCTGCAGATAATCTGTCTTCTTTTTCATCTTTTCGTCCGCCCTCCCCCCTTTCATCTTCTTGTACAACTATCGGGAGAGCATTTCCCATGCCCACCCCATTCCGATAATGGAAGGGTCATTCATCAGTCTCACCCGTCTATTCATGTCCAGTTTCCGTTTATGAAATTATTTTCATGATTGCCTGACCTTTCGACAAACGGAAGGGCCTTGAAGGTATCCTATTCAGAGAGGATATTGTGTCCCGCGGAGCTGAAGTCTTGATGGATTATTCAAATACTTGTTTTTTAAGCATTATGGTCGTCATGACCGGCATAGATAGCTCCTTAAAGGCTCACCGAATCCATCTAACATCATCCTCCAACCATGCCAACACCCCCTCCAATATACGCATTCATACACACAATCCTCGCAAAACACTGTCTAGGTAGACCAAAATGTTGTTCCTAATTTAATTTAACATATATTACGGACTAGTTCCCCAAGTCTCTTATAAAGCACTAATTCATATAGCTGTATCTAAAAACTCAAGTCTACTTTGAATGACATCATCTCCTTTCAAACATTGACTTTTCTATTTTTAGTCCCTGCTTCCTTGCAAAGAACGTAACATTTTGATCATCTTTCGTTTTTATGCACTGACAAATCTTTTTGGGCAAGTGGCAACTACAGCATATTACCAAGCAGTGGCGTACCTAGGATCACAAATGAAGGATTTCGTACCAGGGAAAAAAATTGACAAGCAAAAAAAAAAGGTCTTCAAGCTCGTCGGGGGGGGGGGGCAGACTGCCCCCTGCCCCCGTAGGTACGCTAGTGTTACCAAGGGAAAAAGGGAAATAACTCACTTTCCACCTTTGTCATGTTTGTAATAAACAAGTCAGGAGAAAGGTAGGCGACTTGTAGGTTTTAGCTGAAGCCGCAACATAATTTTCAAGTGTTTTATGAAAAGGTAAGACTAGCAATCAAGTACATCTGCCTACGTCAGCATGGTCAGAGCATGTCGTGTTACTAAACTCCTTGGTCATTTATCTTTTTAAACAAAATGTTTGACCGATGACTGTGATGATGGTTGCAAAGAGAATGGGAGGGGGTAGGATGAAACGATCACATGTCTTCCTCTTGAAAGTAACTGCAGTGGCGGATCCAGAGGGGGGCGCCCCGGGCGCAAATGCACCTCTGTCATACTGTATTGCAATATGTAAATTCCGGAATTCCAGGGCGCGCAAGTCGATTGGTTGGAAAGTTGCACCACTTGTAATCGGGAGTTGCAGTGCAGTGACCAGTGTGAAGATGTTGGATTGGATATCATTTTTTCCCGAAATTTTGTGTTTTTTTGTAACATGCGTTTGTCCGTCTTTATGGCAAATACATGTAAATTGTAAGTAACAGATCGCGAGAGAAAGTGTCAACGATGCGAATGATAATGTCTATCCCCGAGATTATTCTTCACTCAAAGATGAAGCCCTATATCGGGCGCCACGTGCGCAGCATTATCATTCTGCCTTGGTCATGTACGTTTTCACTGAAATGTATAGGTCAGACATATTTGTATTTAATGTAAACTAACTTTTACACTTTCTGGTAGATTCAGAGGCATATTATCCAGGGCGCCCCAACTAAGTTTCGCCGAAGCAATCATTCCAACGAATTATCAAGGAGCAAAATTGTATATTCTCAATCACCAGTCGACCCCACTCCGCGTTTGCTGTGTATAGGCAGCTATATGTCAGCGTAAGGGGCGAAGATTTTATGTGACGGGGGGGGGGGGGGGGGAGAATAAAAATACTTTCGTGCTGGGGAAAAACGTCCCGAGGACACATTGTGTATTGTTAAAAAGTAGAAATTGTGACATTAACCCCCCCCCCCTTACCCCATTTTTAATGTTTGATAATCTATAGGTTTGCTGATTACAATATATCTTTAAAAAAAATTGCCAGCAAAATCGAAAAAAAAAATAGTTTTAAAAAGGTTGATTACCAGAAGATGATGTCGTTTTTTTGTAGTTTGTAACAATTTACTGCGCATTTTGGGGAAAAAAGAACCAAATTTTATGCATGTTGCCATACGACTAAACAATTCTCGTTTGAAACACACAATGTAAATACACAAATGACAATAAACAGAATGGATTATTCGGAACTTATCGATTACAAGTCTCAGTTTCGTATCATTTAAATTTGACGTTTCAATCACACGATGCAAGCAAGTGAAGAGCCTTTGCCAAATGTATGTTTTGAATGACCGCTTATACGGTGTGTGACTGGAAACCAGCTCCTAAATGAGTCAGTATGTGTCTTTTAAAGTTACAGTGATTTAAGTGTGCATTTTTCTTCTAAAGGTGCTCTCAAAATACGACTTTTGGACATGATTTTTTGAAAAAGTCCTTGCCGTGGGAGGGGGGTATCCCCCCTCCCACACCCTCCCCCGCTCGGTCGCTTCGCTCCCTCGCCGCTGGCGCCCCCCTATTTCAAAATCCTGGATCCGCCCCTGGTAAGCCTCTAGCAGTTGGTCAAAAACAGAAGTGTGTAAGTACATACATGCCAACAGAAGATGAAGAAAATATACGATATCTTTTTACATGGCAAGCATTTTATTTGCCGTATCCAAAAATGACATTTTAATTTACAAGTCTAGGTAAGTTATAATCAATCAAGAAGCTAAGAGGAAGTAAGTCATCGATCTTATCGCATAACTATGTTTGCATCTTACTTTGAAGGAGAAAATCGCCGTCATATTATGATGTCGCCTTCAATTTTATTAATAGCATACCTTAAATTTATGTATATTACGGGGTATTCTGGCATTCAACCCCAGAACTTATTTTTTTGTGAAAATTATTTTGCTTTTTTCGGTGCTGCTTTTCGCCCTTTATTTCCATTTATATCTTAAGTCATTTGCCGAACATAGCAGCCATATATACATGTCCAAATAAGAGGCATTGAATTAAATCGTAGAAATATAGAGCTGCAGACTTCGTCCAATTTAACAAAAATTATATCTAAGACTAAATCTATTTTTAAAATAATTTTTCTGGGGTAGGTTGACTTGACCTTTAGAGAGACCCACTCTGTCTCTTTGATGTATGCATGGACCAACTTAAAGAAATCATAACACAAATCAGAATATCATTGTACATAATTCTCTTATATATCCTTTTCTGGACAAAAATCTAGTCAACACCAATTTTCTACACTGATTTTTTACACAATATTTGGTTAAGACTGAACATCATTATATTGTGTAAATTTAACTTTTGTGCGCAAAGTTATGAATGATAATGTGATTTTTACTCAGCAGTTTACCCAACAAAGGTAAAGGTTAGATTTAAACAAATATTGGTTAAAATTTTGCCAAACTTTTTTTTTAGAATGCATTCCCATAGGAGACATTGAACCAAACTGGGACCTATTGATTGATTGATTTAGTTATTAATTAATTTATTTATTTATTCATTTATTTATTTATCTATTCATTTATTTATTTATTCATTCATTTATTTATTCATTCATTCATTCATTCATTCATTCATTCATTTAGTTTTATTTTGGCAGGGTAGCCCCATCAGTAATTAGAATACGGCCTTGCATAACATAGCATTACAAACATTTATATATACAAAATAAACAAAAGATAGTAATAGTAACATAAACAAAGTCAATTGCACCTCTGCCAGTCAAACTTATTAAGAAAATCATACATGACCAAAATTTTGAACAAACAAATCATTGCACCTAAGTATAGCGGAGGCTACAGCGGTTTGTATACAGGAAAACGGTATTAGCGGTTATTACTTGGTAATTTACAGTTAACTAAAGTCATTTCTTAGCTGTCATGTGAGCATGCTGAGTAGTATATGATACCTTTGACAAGGTAACACTGCCATAGCAACCCCACCCCTGTCTGGCCCACATGCTAATCAATAAGTAATGTACAATGTATGAATAGGAAAGTTGTCAATCCCTCTTGTTATCTCTCCTTATTTCTTTATAAAAAACTACTTATCTATTTTTACTCGTTTGATTACACAAAAATCATTTCATTTCAAAAGTTGGACCCCATCAAATCTTTGAAACAATGTATATTGAAATCAGTGTAAATATAAAGGCCTGCCATGCAACAAAGACACTTAAAGGTCAAGTCCACCTCAGAAAAATGTTGATTTGAATCAATAGAGAAAAATCAGACAAGCACAATGCTGAAAATTTCATCAAAATCGGATGTAAAATAGGAAAGTTATTACACTTCAAAGTTTCGCTTATTTTCAACAAAATAGTTATATGAACGAGCCAGTTAAATCCAAATGAGAGAGTCGATGATGTCACTCACTCACTATTTCTTTTGTTTTTTATTGTTTGAATTATACAATATGTCAATTTTTACCAATTTGGCGATTAGGACGTCCTTGCCTGAAGCACAAAATGTTAAAATAATGGAATTCCACGTGTTCAGGGAGGAATGAAACTTCATTTCACATGACAATGACGAGAAAATGAAATATTTCATATAATAAAATACAAAATAATAGTGAGTGAGTGATGTCATCAACTCTCTCATTTGGATGTAACTGGCTCGTTCATATAATTATTTTGTTGAAAATAAGCGAAATTTTAAAATGCCATAACTTTCTTATTTTACATCGATTTTGATGAAATTTTCAGTGTTATGCTTGTTGAATTTTTCTCCTTTTATTCAAATCAAGTTTTTGTTGGGGTGGACTTGTCCTTTAATAGAACTTGATTAAGTTTCCCGTCGAAAAAGTTTCTTGACAAAAAGACTCGTATCTTGTAATTCAATAAAATGATGTAATCTATAATCTTTATCATCTTCTATCGTCCTGATGAAGTATTATAGAGCGTAGAAACATCTTCCAAAGACTGAAATATGCTACAGATTTTTATTTATTATTAAATGCCCCTAAATAATTCATGCATTTAAATTTGAATGTGCTATTTAAGAGTGTCTAGATGAGAATGTCAATTCTTAGTAACGATATTTCTTGTCAGTATCAGCCATCTATCAGCATCCGATTACGTATATCAGCTGGGTAATAAGCTAACATTTCTTTTAGGAGACTAGACATGGCGCTTTGGGCAAAAAAATATGAAAACCAAAGAAATTGATAATTCTTATATAAAAATCGAATTTTGTGATAGAATTTGACATTTTTAAAAACAATTATACCGTATTCCTTTTTCATTTTTTTCTTCGTTTTCTCTTTTTTTCTAGGTCTTGAATTTTATTTCATTATTTCTTTATTTATTCAAATTTATTTGTTTATTCATCTTTTTTCATTCATGTATTTATTTATTCATCTATTTATTTATATATTCATTTATTCATTCATTCATGTATTTATTCATCTGATTAATTATTACTATTAGTTTTTTTTGGGGGTGGGGGCATGGCCCTAAGCCCATCATCTGTACGCCAGTGACATAAATAAATTTAAACTGTGATGATATCCGCAAACCGTATAGGAAACTGGAAATCTCAGGCCAAAATCGGATGATCCTCTTTGAATCCCAGTGAGTCCAGTTTAGCCCCTTGTGAGAGGGAAGCTACTTCCTTCAAAGCCCAACATTACATTCAGTTCAGTTCTCTCATAGACCTATAATATAATACATGGTTGTAACATGCCAATATGATGCTCCGTTCATATGTAAAACATTCTCATGATTTAGGCCTATTTCATCAGGAGAAGGTCATTTCGAGAAGACTGATACAAGGAAAACGGAGATCACTTCAGATTCAACTCAACTTCTAGAGGGGATTTTTATGTATTTAAATTAATCTCAATAATAGTATTTAATACGACCAGACATGATGGGCTTATAACTCATCTAAACAGGTGCAATGTTGAAGGCTATAATATATCTATAGTGCCATAGAAATATAACGCTTAATTATGATATATTGCAAGAGACAGAGCCCGCCCTGTAGCTTTGTACTGATGTATGAATATTGTATCCATTTCTTTTATTGAGTATAACTGCAATAACCTGAAACATTACAGGTATTCACATGTGTTCTATGGGTACGGCATGTGTTGTTAAGACGGATCTTTTTAATAACCGGAAATATGGCAAATTCATAAATGCAAGGAATGATCTGCAGGAGATATTTTATTAAATAAATCGTTACCATGGTTACATGTGCACTATTACTAATCGTTTGGCGACCCCCCCCCTTATTTGCGATACGTTGCTAAATGGTTTTAGATTATTATTTTTTTTTCTTTTTCATCAATACAAAAAGTTTTAAAGTTAAAGCACTGAAAAAAAATGCACCCGGCCTAGTTTGAAGCAAGTCGTGTCTGAGGGTATGATAATACTCTGATTATATAGAGATCATCATTATTGATAAGCTGTTGTAAGGATGCTTTAGGATATCATATATCGCTTATCAGACTATAATTCAATGTGATTTGATGTGTCTCGTCCTGTTAAGAAGTCTGCAAAGTGACATTGCGAGCCCCATGAAGATGTTATCGATTTCTTGTATTGTCTATTCCTCGTGAAGAATCCTAAGAATTGAAGTTATATTCTGCGGCAGTGTATCTCCATCTTTTTGTTAATCCATTCATAACAAGTTCAGTGTCGTCTTTAATTGTGTCTCGGAGAATTTCAAAGCAAACTGCGAGCAACGCCGTCTATGAAGCAAAAGCAAGATGTTATTTAGAAACGTCTAGTTAGGGTGTATTTACAAGAACTGGGAAGGTAACCCCATGTCGACAGTGGACTTTGCACTGATCTACATCCCCGATATGGTATCATTTAATCATCAATTAGATTTGATTAATTATAAATGAATACATTTTTATAGTAAAAATGTTTAGAAAATTAAAAGAATAGAAATTTCTACTCACCCAAATTGATGTATAAATCCTGTATAAGCCCAGCTCACTTGGACAACAATGTGAGCCAGAAACAAAAAGAACTGCTCCCACTTTCTGACGTCATTTTAATCAAAACATGCCGAAAGTTCAACTCCAAAAACGATATCGCAAACTCACGCAGACTATATCGAGTTACGAGCTCGCGTATTACCCCTAATGTAGTCGAAACGGCAATGAGCGAATAGGGGGCACCCCTTGTAAGTTGTCCTAGAATATGTCACAAAACGGGAGCGATATGGTTCAGGGAGCGTTTCATGGAAGCAATCCGTCATCGATTTTCACTGACTAACATGCTGTGAGCCAATCAGTGGGAAGGAATTCAGTAGCTTATGACGTCCGTCGATGAAAATCAGTGACAAATATTTTCATGAAAGACTCCCCTGATCGTACGGGGAGTTTGCCCGGTGACTCAGTCAGACGTTACACGGGAAGGGGGCAATTTTCGACGTGAAGGGTTTATGGATCTATGGCTTTAGGTAGCATAAACATTGATTAGCTGCAGCTCATGCTCAGGGCAGGGGTGTGTTCAGATCCCTAGGAGTGGCTTACAGCCAGATGGAATGGGTGGGGTGTACTAGGGCAGCGCCATGATGGGGGAAAGAGGGGGGGGGGGGCAAAGACAACCCAAGCATGCTAAAGTACGAAGCGATGTCTCATTTTCTCAATTGAATTATAGGTTTATATCATTCATTCAAGAATTACACAATCTTGAGTGTCCTTTCTGCTCTTCTTCCTTCTTTATCCTTTCTCTCTTCCCCTTTGAACTTTTTTAATTTATGACTTTTATGACTTAAAAAAAATTACATGAGGATTCGGCTGTCAGCCCCCCCTCCCTGTGGCGCCGCTCCCTCGAGGTGTACAAAACTTATCAGAATATGTCTTCTTACGTTTTATTATGGATTTATAGTCTATGAGACTTTTATTTCTGCAAGAAAAATTACCGTAAATAAATAAAATATTGTCTACGAAATAGTGCACAAGGCGCAGAAAAGTAACAAATAATAACAACGGCTTGACCGCATGCAGCCGTATTTCTCTACTCGTGCCATTCAAAGATTTCAATTCTTCGTACATCCATTTATACCTGGATGGAGAGTGGCAAGGGTCGCAACACTGACATGGGGGAGGGGGCACATCTGCCCCGTGCCCCCCCCCTTGAGAGAGATAGTCAACAATTTTAATGTAAATGCGCGTTTTTACATAAGTGTGCCCCCCTTTGAAAGTTACGGCATATATTTTGAATGAGGATATGTCTTCCAAACACAAGTTAGTTTTTTTAGCGGTAAAATTTTTCATAGAAGAAAAAACCCTTCAATTTTTGGTGAAAATCTTTTCTTTTTTAGCTTGTCAAATCCCCCCCTCTCTTCTTTGATCTAAAGTATGTCTCTTCTTTTTCTCTCCTCCTCTCTCCTCTTACATTCCATTTTTTTCTCTTCATGTTCATTTCATTTTCCTTCACCTTTCCCCATTCACATCTCATCCTCCCCTCTCCCTACCCCGCCCCTCTCAGTATGTAATATTCTTCATTTCCAAAACCCACAAGAACGCACTCCCAAATACAATGCAGTATTACGACGTCATATACTAACGCCATCTATCGACAATAAAGTGTCCCCCAAAGTCATAAACTGCGAATGAAAATCGGCCTATCTACCATAAGGATCATAATAGCTTCAGCCTAAATTACAATCTTGAATCATAAATAAATGGATGACATGAATAATTCACAGTTTGCATTTAAGAATTCTGCGCACCTGCAGTCTTGTCATGAATGTTCGGCGGCACTCAAAGCCATACGCAGAGTTTTTGCAGGGGGTCAATACAACGGAGCTTATACAGCTACAGCACTGTTAAATTTTCACTTGTGATATTGAAGGATTTGGTACGCGATTTATCGTGAATTTGAATATATATTAACTTATATTTGAATAGAAAAGAAGAGTGTAATAACTTTGATTGTGCATAACCCTTTAAGAATAATCTCCAACACAATATAAATACACGTTACTTGTGGAACCGCCCTCCTACTTACATTGGCTATGCTGCGGACTTACTTCCTTACATATGGCTTTGCCCATTTTTTAACATCACTTTCTGGCCTTCAGAATAAAAATCAGAACTGTCGAATTTGGCGTGCCAGTGAGCACAAAGCACATTCGTGCGCGAAGCGCGCCGCGAAAATAAATAAAATGCACATCGTTTCTTTCTCTATTTTCTCCCATTCCCCCCCCCCTTTTTTTGGGGGGGGGGTGTATCACCCTTCAATCACTTGTTTTTGTTCCAATTATATCCTTTTTGGTTCCTATCTTGAACTTGTTCTTTCTGTATTTTCCCCTTTCCTTTCTCTCTTCTTTGATTTGGATATTTTGGTCTTTATTTTGGGACATTCGTTATCCTAACACTTTCAATTCCCCCTTACTCCCCATCTCTCTCTTTCTCTTTCCCGCTATTTTCCTTTCTCTCTTTCTTTCTCATTCTCCGTCCCCCGGTCTCTATCTTTGGTTCTATCTCTCTCCCTGTCTCCCTGCCTCCCCCTCTCTCTCTCTTTGGTTATCTCGATTTTTTTAAAGCTGTTATCTCACGTAACCGCTGAAGTAGTCGTTAATGGACTCGTACATTGAGGTTTAAAGAGTCAAGAGTGCTCAAACGTTTCTCATTGGTCTTTATTCACCCGGGCGCGCAAGTGAATGAGTTCAAATGTGTCACGTGATCTGAGCTGAGTTTTGAGGAAGATGCCCTGTATTATAAAAGGGGTTTAAGTCATTGGATTAGAGAAGGGGGGGGGGCATGTCCAATAAAAAAAGAAAATAAAAGGATTAAAAGAAAACCAAAACTTCACAACTTTGTATTTTCACCACAAGTCATTTCTTGTCCCTTGTTTCTTTTTTTTATCTTCTAAGGCCGTATTACACTAGTATATAGTTTTAATCACACAATTAGTCTATATTTATATTTATTCGCACTTGCTCAATTTCCATTTTCAGTTTTGAATTGGGAAATAATTTGTAATGAAAGCTTTACATTATTTTCGAGTCTCTGGATGGCAGGAGTGACGCCACTGGAGGGGATGGTCGAAGGAGACCGCCCCTATGAATTTTTCAAGTCGAGAAAGGGGGTAAAGGGAGATCCTTTTGATAGACCGTTGTTGAGAGATAGAGAGAGATATATAGAGAGGGAGAGATGTATAGATAAATAGAGAGAGGAGGGGGGGGGGGGGTTACTAACATACACCCAACCTTACCCGTCGTTTCTCCGAGATATCTGGATGCGATGGTACTGCTGATGAGTGGCTTGATCGTGAAACATTTATCATTGACTGAATAGATCTTTTAGTAGAATCACTTCAAAAAATCTGAAAATCTCCCGTTTCATTTTGAGCGTTCCATTGTGCAGTTAATCGTTTATATTTCAACATTGCCATACACCTGAAAAGGAAGAAGTGTCATTCTTATGATGGACATTTTTTTACGTATTGAAGGGACTCTGCAATTAAAGGTAAAATTAAATGAAAAGAAACTTATTTAATGATGATTGGTTGATTATCATATTGATGGCTGAGCGATCATTCATTTCTTTGTTGGATTGAATTGATTGACTGATTGATTAACAAAATTGAACGAGTGAGTGAGTGATTTGAATAATTGATGGAATACTGTATTCGTTTATTTAATAAGTGAATGATTGTTTGGTTATTCTCATTAATGTCATTCGATTGGTTGATTGATTAACGTTATAATATGCATGACAAGTGATATTTATTCAGTGCCAAATGAATCGCGTGATCGACACGGCACTCGAGTTATATCGGAGCGAAACTCCTTGCAAATTTGCAAAGTTCATTTGTATAAAGATGGATATTACCCAACTATATATATAAGATTCGTAGATCAACACCTGTACAAAATGCATGATGTTGATGCCCTAGTTCAGACGTAATAGGGACGTTACGTTACAGGAACATTGTTGAGAACGTAGAATTCAGTAAAGAGAGCATAATGTAATGTACATGTACAACGAAAAAGATTCCCGCGCGCAAGTAAGACGATGGATTTTGGACGTTTAGGTAGGCCTGCATTGCATTTCTCTTTCTTTTCCTTCAACGGAATAACTATACATGTAGGCCTATTTTTAGTGGTATCTATAAGGTTTATCAACGTTGTATTGTTTTGTTCCCGTCCTTGTTAATTAGTATCTGATAGGGACTTTTCGCTCAGTGTCGTATGGATGATTCAAGAACTTATTAAATGTATTGTCAACTGCTCGTACACTGTAAGAACTGCGGTGTTAAAACTGACACCAATTGGTGTTAACAGAGCACCACACCCTGAGGTGTTAAAATTACATCCTAGAGATTAAACATAACACCAAAGAGTGTAAATGTAACAACAAAAGGTATTGTAATAACACCTATAGGTGTAAAACTAACACCACCAATTTAACACCGGTGTAAAATAACTGGTGTGGTCCTCTATGTACACCGGTTAACACCACAGTTTTTGCTGTGTAATGACAAAGACCAACAACGACGAAGTCTTTGTCATGCTTGTGAAGGCGTTACGAGGAATCTGCTCTTCGAAGAACCTCCTGTCCGTAGTTGTGAAATGCTAGTGAGTTCAAGAGAGAGCTCAAAAGTCCCTTTGAACATGTTGAAATTACAAAGAGAGACGTCTGATGACGGCGTGATATATGCGCTATACCGTCCTGGACGGAATATGATCATTAACATGAATAAAAGAAACTCAACCCTTCACGTTTTCTTGATCGTGATGCTTCCATGTTCAACCACTGATAATCAAGATTCGGCTAAAGATATTGTATGGGACTTGCTGCTTCTATTAGTCACCCTATGATATCAGCAACATGGATGGTCGTATTCCCCAGATCGCTTCCCAAGTCAGATTGCCGCTACGTAATCATGATTATTTTCCCCTTCTGAAATTCGAGAATGCTAGAAACGTTAACCTTTGACATATATTTCACGTTCTTCCGTGCTGGAAGTTCTGTATTAAGGATGAGATTTCTTTGATTCCACATTCTCAAAGGTTTATGCCATGCTTCCAGCATTTTTTTTTAAACGGGAGTGGGGGTCGCGGGCTCTGATATCCCACCCTTAAAATAATCTAGGCCCATTTCTAATCTCACTCTAAGATCACAGGAAGAAAGTATTCATGAAACAATACCTTCGATCCTTTAGATATCGTCTGGTAGCCCCCCCCCCCCTCCCCTTTGCCGGCGAACGTGTTAAAATGACTTCCTAGGATGAACCGAAGAACACCTCAATAAACATGAAGGTCCTTCTTCCTCTGAACCCGCTTCATTATACATTCACCAAATCTTCGTCTTTTTCCCCCAAGTCCATCAGGAGCAATTGTCTAGGTATCCTTTCTCAAGTTTTGCTCAAATACATCCAACCCCTTTAGCATCGATAAATATGCCGAGAAGGTCGTACTAGATACAAGAATCGCAGCATCTCGAGAGCCTGATACTATCCAGAGGTTTTTTACCCGGAACCTTGTATTGTGGTGTGGCTGTTTAAGAAGAAAAATTAGCATCGTAGATGTCCAAATCTGCAAGCAATTTCGCACTTCCGTCCTTACTTTTTTCCCTTCTCACCAGTGCTATTTATCTGTGATGTGTTTTTTCCCTCTTTTATTAGACTATAAAGATATAGATCTGAAAAAATAGCAGTGATGTTTTTAAAACCATTTTAAGTCAACAAACATATACCTTGAGGAGACTCGAAGATCCAGGAGAGATGCGATGGCCGGGGGGGGGGGTGTTCTTTTAAATCTGAAATACTTGTAGAATGTAAGGTTTGGACTGAGATATCCTTAGCAGTTCATTAACATTGTCGTTCGTCATACTATAATAATAATATGTCAATTTATATCAAATCGATAATTAATTTCACGAAAAGCAATTCAGTACCAATATTATATGAATGCAGGAATCCATTGAACTATTATTTTGTTCGGGAAATGATCACCAAGGGAGGAACCAGGGTTTTCGGTGGGGAGGGGTGGGGTGGTCGGAGGGAGAACGAACGGATGGGACAGTGAACTTGAAGAAGCGGGATTATAACACGAAGGAAATGGAAATTTCAAGCGCATTTTGCTTACGATAGCTACACCCCTGCATTTTATTCTTACAGGTCTATAACTGCTTGTATCACTGTTTTCTGTTGCCATTACTGCAGGGGTCGTAGAACTAGTGGGGGGGGGGGATTTCAGCCCCACCTGTAAAAAAAATGTAAAAACGTGTAAAAATCATATTTTTGATTTTATGCAAGCCATGTTCATGCAGCCATTGGGTCCCTTCATAATTTTTTCACAGCCCCTGTGTTGTATGATAACTACATGTATACTATCACTGTAAATTTGTATTTCTTGCACAAAAAATACGGAATATGGAAAGCTAGTATGAAAATCGTGACCCACGAAAGAGAGAGAGAGAGAGAAGGGGGGGGGGGTACAGAAATGTGAAGTAGGGGAGGGGCCAAGAACGTGCAGAATTATGAGACTCGTCCAAGAACAGTTATACACTTTTCATACGTAGCACTTGTCTTTCTCCAAGAAGAATGTGTTTGTGGATAAAAAATAAATAATGATCATGTTTATGATTTTTTAATAGGCCTTACGATATTCATGGTGAATGAAATTTAAAGACCAACTCTACACAAGGTTATTATCATTATGACTATCACTTTCTTCATTGAAGGTCTATATAAATTTATTACATTATCATGTCATTTTAATACTCGAACTTGCCACTTAAACTTCACGAAGGATGATACTTGATACGGCTAAAAAATCTCATATCGCCCTCTCGATATCGATACCTAGACAAGCAGACGATAATGAAGAGCTCAATAATATTTACTATGTCACCAACAGAGTATTCATTATGACGTAATGAACCCTCAAACTATGTCTACTTCAAGCACAGCAAACAAGTTTCCGATGATTAATGTTTAGATTGGTGATGCTTATTTGCAGAATATAGCGAGGGATTGCGACACGATGACCCCTGTCAATATCGAATGAATTTTCATTTTACCAAATATGTCTCAAAAGTTTCACCCCAAAAAGGTAAATACGCAAAATGGTTCTGATAATATTTGACTAGATTACCGCACCCCTGTGCTTCTAGGCACCATTACTTGTTCAGTAAAAGCTCCGGCTACATTGCAAAGAAGAAGATAGTTAAAATGAGTAGTGTCTAGTTGTATCGACTGTGTGCTTGCAGCTAACATGGCTATATGATCATGATGATAATAGTAGTAATAATATGGACCATTTATACAGCGTAGCTACTATTTTAATATTACTGCACTTAACAATTGGCATCATAATTATTATTACCCCGGCTGTAGCCGAGCCGCCATACAGGCGCTCAGGCATTCGAGGAATTTCTTCCTTCCGGGTACCCATTCACCTCATCTGGGTTGAGTGCAGCACAATGTGAGTAAATTTCTTGCTGAAGGAAAACAGACCATGGCTTGGTATCGAACCCACGTCCCTCAGATTGAAAGACTAGATTCATAAACACTAGACCACGAGGCCCCCACAATATATTCTCGTCATCAAAGTACTATTTACTATTTTTTTATTTACATGCGACGAAAAATAGAGCACAAAGTGACTAAAACGTTGCATCCAGCTTATATCTTTATTAAGTCATATCAACAAGTTTGTTTTAATATCTCATTCAGACAATTACTTCTGCTTCTGATCTTCAGATGCATGAGTTTGCGTTTGGGGCTTCCAACTGTTAGATAGGTTTTAAAGTATGCATTCTCAATTCCATAAACTTCCATAAGCATTACTTTCGTATTGCATATATGCGCTTAAATAAATGTTGCATAATTATCATTATGATATATCATTCTTACAAAAATCTTATATCCTATTCTTCTTCTCTATAAGAGAATGTTCATAAACTTTGCCCCACCAAACAAGAAATTGTCCCTTTATTTGACGGAAATATGACGGAAACATATGATCAGGATAAGGGTAAAATTCGATGTTCTACACGAGTTGAGTCGTTCAACTAGATTGTAAACCTTTTGGGACCGTATCATGAGGATACGACAAAGGGGGTTTTCATGAACAATTTTTGTTAGTGAATTTCACCATCATTATTAAAAGCTACTGAAACTTATGCATCTGATTGGCTAAGAACAAATTAGTGTGTTGAGTCACTAAAAAGGACAATTCGTGAAACACACCCCAACTTAAGATCTCAAACAAACAACGATTCTAATCTCTCCAAAACAAGGTTCCATGCGAGCAAAGTATACCTCGCAAGGTTCACCTCACATACGATGGAATCACTCTACGGCGGAATCACTTTTCAACAATCTCTGAACACGGTGAAGACTCTCGATTGATTCTCTCTCTCAGGTATACATATTAATGAGCAGACAACGATTGCGAGAGTTTCTTTCGTAATTGACATTTTGTTCTTCACGCTTGTTTGGCTCCGATACTTAAACCAAGACAGGCAGAAAGAAGAGACAGACTCGACATCTTCTTTGCACCTTTCGTTTGTCTTTTCAACAGTTTGTTGTCTAATTCTTCAACCCACACAATTTTGCCTTCCTCCAAAAATTTTGAACATTTTGTTTTCTTTCATGTAACATATCTATTTCAGTTCAGTTCGATTTAGTCATATCGTTGCTCTCGCACATTGTGGTTGTATCATTCATTCAAAATTCTAATTTCATTCAATTCAATATGATTTGATTTCATTTCGGTGTAAATAATTTATCCTTTTCTCATTATAACATTTTCGTTTAGTCTGATGTCATTCAAGGATTCCCATTTCAAATAATTTCAAGTCTTTAATCATTTTTTTCTTCACTTCATTTGACTTTTCTTTTCATTCATCCCCATGTCACGACATGGCATTCAAGGGGGGGGGGGCGGTTTTTCATTTCAACTCAATTACATAAATACCGTTAAAATGAACAACATGTATAGAACGAAGTTCATAATATGTTACTGTTAAGACAAACAATTGATTTCGTAGTTTAAATTCAGAAATATTCAGTTAAGGAGCATGATTTATCAAATAATTTTGTTTGCAATTCAATATTCCGATAGCATTTTCATTTATTTATATTTACCATGTTTACAGATTCAGCAATATCTAAAGTCATGTGTTTGTTATCGGGCGTTCCCCAGCCTAACGCAGTCACTTTCCTCGGATCATAATATGAAATTGTTATATCATAATATTGAGCAATTAAAAGATCAAAGAGCTTTAAGGATAAAACGGATGACTAAAATATGGATTTACCGAAGTGTCTGAAAACTCCCATCGTCGAGCTTATTGATGACGTCATAATGGAAAGTACCGTACAGCAAAATGTACAGAGCACAGTTAATTGAAAAAATGCACTTATATCTCATGCTATTATTAGCTTTGCATATTCATGAGGCAATGGGTGTCGGCGCCTCCTAACATATTGTGGCATTTTTAATTCTTAACTAACGAAATACATACCGTGTAGCAATAACAAGAAACCATTTAGAATGGAAATATATTGAGACTCTATTTCTATATTTTCTGAGTAATTGTGTATTGGCAATATTCAGGAAATTTGGAAGTAATGCTAGTGATCTCCTCGTTTTTGCGTAAATTTGTATTCTTCTCAGAATACTCATCTCTGTTAACGTATTTATGGGCTATAAAGTATCTTTCCTCTGAAACAAATGCCGACTGATGTATGCCCCGATTCTTCTACTCCCCGTCTGATCGCATCCTACATCATGTACATGGCCTGAACTTTGCCTATTACCAATTCGTCTACAAACCATTTTGTTTATGGCGAGTCGACAACAGTCGTTATAACATTTTTTGTACCAGCTACATATGGGTGGTTTGAATAAAATTATTAAAAAATGCTGTTTCGACTCGCCATATGGCCATTTTTGTATAAGTTCCAGTCAAGCTTTATCTATTTTGTCTAATATGTACTTTGTCTAAGAGCACCGTTTCGTCTATCATTATTGCATATTGCTAAATGAACTGTTTATGAACCAAAATCGTATTTTATAGAGTACAAAATAGTTAGACAAGTGAAAAAGAGACCAACTTGGCATGATACTAATTTAGAATTAGAATAAACGGTTGATTAGACCAAGTGTAGTCGTGTAGACCAAACAAAATTTAGACCAAATTGAAAGCAGACCGAATGCATTTAGCCCATATGGTATTAGACTAACTGAGAAGAAGACCAGTCATGGCGTAGTTTCCTTCAGCAAGGAATTCATCCACTGACAGTGCACTGCACTCGACCCAGGTGAGGTAAATGTGTTCCGGCTGGAAATAATTCCTCAAAAACCTGAAACGGTAGCCTAGTTCAGCCGGGATAATATTATCAAGGGCCTACTGGGAGAATGGTTTACGGAAATGAAGTGGCTACCCTGGGCAAATATACCGTTATTATTATTATCATTATTATATTAAGACTAACTACTTGTAGACCAAGTACTCATTAACCAACGGAGGATGCCAACAAGGACAACAATGGTGACATGGCAAATTAAATACTATGAAATTAGCTGACTTTTTCAAAAAAAAGTAGAGGGGATGTTTAAGATCTTGATTAAGGTTGAGAAGCCACTATATCATTTTCAAACGTAAATCGAAACGGGATGTTCATTAATGCTTTATATATACAATTTCCCTGTGTAGGTTATAACTTTTATGAAATTTGTTAATACGCTCTGGCTGAGTATTAGTGGCAAAAACGTTTTTTATGTACACTACCGACAATTGTAATTATTAGGCATTGTTTCTTGATGTAATCGATTTATCTTAATGTCCGATTTATCTTAAGGATCCCATTGGAAATAAGCCATCTCGGCTTTCATGGGCAATCCTGTCAAGGTATACACTACTGTTCATATTTTCATGTACTTGTTCACAGTTACCTGACAAATAAAATCAATCAATCAAACTCTCCAACATAATTATTGGGACTCCTTTTTTTTCCTCCAGACTGAACAGGCATGCCTTTAATGCAGGTTCTCTCGTATTTTACCTTATTTTAAATTGTCTTTAATTAATTTCAAATCGCTGTATCATTTCATTTATATGAATGATGCATATCTGATTTATATAATAATCATGAATCTTCTGATGTTATATGGTTTTTATATCATCTTCACATGTGAAATAGTTAAAATAAATTCAAATTCAAATTCAAATTATGGGGTGCTGGATTGAAGTTATAAATTTGGCCTTTTACCATGATTAAACTTATAAATTTGGCCTTTTACCATGATTAACGTTATAAATTTGGCCTTTTACCATGAATTCGATTGATGAACAATAATTAATCGCTGAAACATAATGTGCTTCCTATACTCTCCCGTTCTTTCAGTCTCATTCCATTCTCAACTTGATATTCTATTATTCATGACCTTCAGCTTATTCCGCATTCACCTGAATATCACATTCACCATGAATTGACACCCATTCTCCCTGATTCACTCTCGTAATACGAAAATGGACTGGGCTTTCTGAGCGATTGACTGGATGCATGGGCGGGGTGTACGGATGAGAAGTGAGATGTCAGGAGCTTAACCTATCCATTTTAGACCGTGTTCATATATCCATCTGCAGTGGCGGATCTAGAGGGGGGGGGGGGGCACAACCAGCCCGTGCCCCCCCCCCTTGTGAAGCAAAATTACAATTTTTAATGTAAAAATTCCATAAAAACAGAAGTGTGCCCCCTGTGAAAGTGATGACCTTTTTTTGCTTGTCAAACTTTTCCTCGGAAAAAATGTGCTCCCCCTTGGAAAATCCTGGATCCTCCCTTGTCCAGGTGTATGTATTTTATTAAAGTCCACACCTAATTTCCAAGAATGCATACTTCCATTTATTTTTATGAGCAATGTTGATTAAATACCTTGCTCATGAGCGTAGGTGCAGCGGCCAGGGATCGAACCCCGGACTTTCAAAATGATGTCCAGTCGGCGCCTTAGATCACCACGATCACTAGGCCACGGCACCTCCATGTTGTTACAAATCATCGGCCGTCTTAGACGGTTATGATGATGTGACAGCAATAATGCATGATTTTTTTTTCATTTGTTATTCATTCGATTTAAAAACATAGATACATGATGCAAATGTTCAATGACTAAAACCAAATATGTATGAATTATGGAAAAGATGTAACATCAAAAATTTGGAAGCAATAATGCTGTTGTTGGTTTTAAGAGAAAACGCAAATCTCTTGGCAATTTATTTTTCCCATCACGATTAAAATGATAAATGACTAAATCATTTGAAAATTAAATAAAATCTTGAAACAATGCTTGACCCGGGAAATATGCTTAAAAGTGTAGGTGATTTTGAACTACTGAAATTATATCTTGTATAATTTTGTAGGCCAATAAAGAATGAACGGGGAAATGTAAAGTTTGGACACGGGCGACTCAAACTATTTCATTGAAGCAAAATTGGGGGCCAACTCCTGATAGGTAGAAGCACACTGACTCGTAGTGATGGTAGGATAAAGGTCTTAACCAAGACATCTCCAACAGTTCTCACTTTCAGATTTAAGGGATTGGAAAGTGGGCGTTCATTTCCACGGTACACCTGAATGACGTGTAATACAAGTTAAGGAAGAAGGTTAACGGGTGAAGGGGTTGGTACGAGGGAACAGGGGGGGGGGGGGTGGTTGTAGATTGAGTGGTGGCGCCAACAGGTGATTCAGATCGGGAGAAATAAAAATGATAATAAAAACACCAATGATAATATTACTTGCTTATACAGCACTATGCGCTCTACGATAATGAAATGAAATGAAAATGAAATAATTCAGCTGAGCAGCTGTTACGCGCACTGCGTTTCACGGAATATTTTCCTGCCAGGTATCCATTTACCTCACCTGCGTCGAGTGCAGCACATCGTGGATCAATTTCTTGCTGAAATCCTATGTTTCAAATTCCTGTGAATTATCCACTGGGCCACAAAGCTCAGCATTCGTGGATCAATATTGGTAAGATGGAAAACCCAAGGAACATAACATTTATATGTGGTTGTTGTTACTACTGTAGCTTTTAAATTATGTTGGGTATAAACTTTGGGTGTCGAGAAGAGGACCCATTAAGCACATCATTATCAACACATCATTGATGATGATATTCTTTTCATAATCCAATTCCAGTTTTATTAGAGATAAAACAAAAATAAGACCAATTGAACATATTGATAAGCATTTGACAGTGTTGCACATTTGGAAGGAATGAACTTGAATATTGCATGATCATGATGATATCTATTTATGCTGGAAGTAAGGATGTAATTTACCAATTGAAAACTTGATACTCCCTCTTTCGTGATTATGTTAGGCGTGTATCTTATCATGGACCTACAACATGTCCATGATGCTAATAACTATGCATACATGGACGCCACTCGACACGCAACAATATCTCTTCCCAATGGAACAAACCCATTAGCAGATCACTCAAGGTCACAATAATGCACTCATTCACAGAAATATAGTCACTCAAAATGCTCTATTTGATTCATGAAATTATAATACATTGATATCTTGGTTTCGAAGGCCAGATGTTATTCGAGACCCTTTCCCCGATAAACTGCTTTAAGAGGAGACATATTAAAACTCTTTCTGTTGCTGCTGATGTTGCTGCTGCTAATGTTGGTGACAATGATGATGATGGTAATGGTGACGACGATGATGATGAAGCTGATGATAAAATTGATGATGGAGATGATGGTGGTGGTGGTGGTGGTGATAATGATGATGAAGAGGAGGATGATGGTGATGGTGGTGATGATGATGTTGATGATGATGATGATGACGATGGTGATGATGGATGTGGTGGTGGTGATGATGATGATGGTGGTGGTGGTAGTGATAGTGATGACAACGACGACGACGATGATGATGAAGGTGATGTTGGTGGTGGTGATGGTGGTAGTGGTGATGATGATGATGGTGACGAGGATGATGATGACGAAGATGATGATGGTGGTGATGATGATGATGACGATGGTGCTGCTGCTGCTGCTGCTGCTGATGATGAGTGTGATAATGATTACGAAGATGATGATGGTTACGATGTCGGTGCTAATGATGATGGTTGTGGTGATGTTGATGGATAGTATCCCTGTATGGCATAACGTACGTCACCTTTTAACTGGTTATTCTCTGTCCTCTGGAGTTACCAATCTACTTAAATCCGCTCTCAATAGCAACATCACTTGACTTCTGCCATCAACACAACAATGAACCACAAGGATCGTCCCCGTTTCTTCTTTCTCCCTTTATTTCTACATCACTCATCCCTAAAATGGAGCCATCTTGTTGAAGAATGTGTCAGGCAGACAATCCTGAGGATCGATTTAATAGCGTTTTAAGAAAGTAACCGCCCTAAAAATCAGGTTTTACGTCGCGCGTAAAAGACCGAGATTTAATTACAATACGTGGGAAGAGCAGTAAGCATTGATTGCGGTATAAGCTTACTCCCCTAACGCATCAGAGCAATGCTACGTGTATCTTTAACCCTTCCCCTTGACTCGACCTTTACAGATACTTGATGTTGGGATGAGATGGGTTAAAGAGGGTGACAAAAAACATCTTGCAGACATCGGCCTCCAAACTTGAACAAAGATAGGACGAGGGAATAGACAAGATCAGCAATTATCTCCATCCTTAGACAGAAAATTTCCACATAAGAAGGGCGTTTTAAACTATTTCTAACTGTATTTTTTACAGGTGAATTTCAAAACATTGGTATTGTATTACAGCATGTAAAATCTTGAATAAAAAGTCCTGGAAAAAAATACAACATGGGGGCTCTGGTCCCGGTAACATAAAAGTTAAAGACAATCACTATATAGATGAAACAGCCTATCAAGATCATCGTTACATGCGCATTTTGCTCAGTAGATTCATGAGGAACCAATCAGAATTGTTCTTTCAAATCAGCGATTAATCGCTAACCTTCGTGTATTGGGGCCCATGACTCATCTATTATCATTTTTGACAGGATGCTACGCCTGGATGAGCACTGTCCATTTTGTAAAGCTCGCCGAAATCCGTTGGCGCAACACGCTTTGTCGAGGCATGGACCTACTGGTCGAGTGAAAGGTGAAAAACGAACTGCCCATTTTTTGTTGTTGCATCGTTAGTCATTGGAAATAAAGCAGATACAATGTAACATCCTGCAACAACTTTGCTACCAGAATGAACATTTTTACCCGAGGTGAACACAACTTTTAGGTTCTTAGTGCCAGTTTGATTCTAAGGACATGGAATGAAAAAAAATCCATGTAAAAAAAATTCATTTTAGACATCTCCAGCATTTTTTTATTAAATTAAGCTTCGTGATTTAAAGGAGGTTTTACATTCCATACTTCGTTTCATACTTGCTTCCCGACACTTTTACGTGGTATGATAGGGAATAACAGGAATAAAAAATCGAGCCGAAACCATTTCATGCATTATAGCATATCGTGGTGGTCTTTGTGTGGGGGAGAGAGGAGCAGTGGCGCTCGCGGGAGTGTTTTGGCCAAGGAAAAAGAAAAAAAAGATATCTTCAAATTTACATAATATGCTTCATATGCTCTTCATGATTAACCTCTACTTTTATCCTTATAACGATTTCCAAGTTTTCGCAAATCATTTTTACGCACTGCAGGCCTACATGTACCAGTACAAATGTGTGAAGGCTTCATGGATATTCCAATTATGTCATTTCATAGGATTATTTATAAGTATAATTTTTCACTTTGATAAGCACTGTATAACGGCTGTAAATTTATTAATGGAAAAGGTTAAAGTGAACAATCAAGGCATTAGTGTTACGTATACCAGTGATATTTTCTCAACATACCTGGAAATGTAAAAAAAAATATGACAAGCAGTAACTTTCTAGAATTACTTTTAAAACCGAATGTGAGATTTGAATAAGAGACCATTCACCTCCTCTATGGATAGATCCTTGTACGTTGTAGGCCAGTCTTACCAGGTAGTTCGATCGTCACAAAAGGGAAATGGTCACAGTCACAACGGGCTCCAGACCGACCAGGTGGATGTTTCATAAAGCTGTTCGTGAGTTAAGAGCGACTTTAAGAACGACTGGTGATCCTTTCTTGTGGTAAATGATACGCACCATTGGCGATTGTTTAGTGAGTAAGAAAGGATCACCAGTCGTTCTTAAAGTCGCTCTTAACTTACGAACAGCTTTATGAAACGGGCCCCAGAGCTATAACGTTATTTTCAATGATATAACATCGGTCGGTTTGGAGTCGGTTTCGTTGGTGTGACTGTACACGTCACGAAGACCGCTCAGAAAGAAGAGAGTCGATCAATATCAATAGATTATCCACTAGTCTTTATTTCAGCTTAATTTCTCTCGTTTCCGTCGGATATGCAATCATGAGCAACAGGTTTAATCAAAATTTAATTCTGCGAGTTCCTCGGATGAAATCTACCTTAAATTGAAGCTTTGTACGATGTGGTATGAGAGATCACTTCCAGGAGACCTAGATGAGGAGAAGCCTGTTGTCTTCAGGTGTGATAGGAAAGGGGTCTTGCTCCCTCCTCCGAAAATACATATATAGATACAATGACATTCTGGGGAGCGTTTCATCAATATTTTCATCCGACACGTTGTCAGATCTGACATCTTTCCTTGATTCTGATTGGCTGATAGGCACTGTTCCTATGGTAACTGTCGAATAAAATGTCCGACAAGTCCTTTCATGAAACGCCCCCCCCCCCGGTCTCATAAAACGCACATCACGTTATCATCTAATTTTTCTATACGATCTTCAAAAGAACTTGGGATATCATTATGGTAAATTGCCAATTCGTCCACTGTCAACTTGTCCACTCATCACATGGTCTAGTTTCATTTAGTCTAATTCCATTCAGTCCATCAACATTTCGTCTAACAACCATTTGGTCCAATAACCATTTGGTCCAATCAACACTTCGTCTAATTACCAGTTTGTCTATTACCATTTCGTCTGATAATAGCCAATAATACCCATTTTCTTTTCATTCATTTTGCACAATTAACAAATGGCTATTGGATCAACTGCTTAAAAGACGGAATGGTATTATACAAAATGAAAGTAGATCATTGTGGTGAGTGGACGAACTGATGGTTGACCAAATGATAGTAGACGAGTTGGAAATTGGACGAATTGGCATTAGACGAATTGGAAATAAACCATCATTATCATCCTTCATACATGCAGCGCAGAAGCAGGGATAGGGATAGACTCCTGTCACGTCCAAATGCAATCACCTGGGTTGAGTGTGGCAAGTGAATATTAATGCCTTGTCAAAATGTCCTTAGTGCTGCGGTATGGATTTCAACCGTGTAGTTAAAAAAGTTCGGAGGTTTGATATTAAATAATAATATAATAATATTGTACTTATATAGCGCATAATATTGGTAATCTCTATGCGCTTAACAAATGAATTATTTATTACTTAAGAGATCAATCAAATTATTAATATGGTTTTCATTAAAAACAAAATATTATTCTACATTAAACTAAGTATTGTGCTACACTGTAATAAACATTGAATTTACATATATCATTACATGGTATTAATTTGGTACTATCTACTAGATCACAACGTCTCTACAATGTAAATGCAATCTAGTATTGTTTGATAAGTAAGCATAAAAGTTGATTAGAACAGTGTGTGTATGTATTTGGAAGGGGGGGGTATAGGAAAGATGTAGAGTAGTACATTTCTTGTACCCCTAGCGTGCCCTTCAAGCACTATAAGGTACCCACCCGTGATTCAAGTTCATTCGAGGAAAGTGTTTCGTGTTCGGGATCTGTATTTTCCTCTTGTAAGTCTGATTGCAATAGACAGAACCGTTCGACACCCTAATTCACAGGAAATTGAAGAAAAGGGATTACAATCAAAGTCCAGCCTTTACATATTAAAATACTAAAAGGGGGATAACCAGGTAACAAGATTACCTTTATTGACAACTCTTTTCCTTAATTATGACCAAGAAATGCCTTGATTTTGATCATTCTGTACCATTTTCTTCATAAGGGAAGAGCATTTTATGAAAGGACTGTGGGACGTTTATCCGACAGTTACCATAGTAACAATGCTTTTCAACTAATCAAATTCAAGGAAAGTTGTCACATTTGACATCTTGTCGGACGGAAAATGTAAATGAATGCTCCCCATCGGCGGGGGGGGGGGGGCTGGGGACCTCCCTTTCTCTCCTGTTGCACAAAATTTACCATCAATAGTTAAGGGGAAAATTCAAAAGGAAAGTTTTTATGAGAAATTTCCACTGATGACGAAGTTAGAGTAAATGAATCGATATCCAAATAACCGAACTTTTTACCGATGTAAAAGGGATAAGAAAAAAAAAGAATGTGGGGAACTTGGGAGTCTTGGACTTAGTTCACTGCATCTACTCTATTAAATTCTAAAGAGTTTTTTTTCGAACGAGGGCAGCGAGCGAGAGGAGCAAAACGAACGAAATAAAAAAAAATCACCTCTTTCATAATATTGTATTACATGTCAATATTAGGCCAAATTTGAGTTTCTTTATCTTGTATTGACATTTTACCTGTATTGCCTGGTCGGTTACCCCTGTGTAGCAGAAAAGGGCCTTCAAAAACAAATAAATTTTGTATACTTTTCATCTCTCAATATTGCAGACCCGTTGGCTGCGGCAAGAAACACAAGTGTTTGTGAATAAATCTACTCTTTTTTTTTCTTGCAATCGTGATTTGAGCGAGTATATCGTATGCCCCTGTTAGCGAAAAAAATCCGGATGAATGTGACAGAAAAATAAATTACAATCAATATTGTACGGAAAAAACAAGCTTTTGAAAACATACTATCACACGAAAACCCGATGTATTATATAGCACGGGAATCCAATCAGACCGGAATAAATTTCACCGAAAACACATTGCAAAATAATTGAACACAATTAAATGGACAAAGGGATCGTACCTTTGATTCATTTTCAATTCAAACCTTTAAGATTGAAATATAAATCCAGAATCCGCCTGGTCACTATTCACAGTCAATCTGGATTTATTTTCAAATCCATCGAATTTGCAGTGGAGATCCGACTTTGACGGGTCTGCATCTAATGTCATTCTTCATCAAAATTCAAACATTGTCGAGTGTTTGTTCCGTAAACAATCTGATGTGAACGCAGTGCATGATAGCCGCTTCTTCGCCATCCTGGTCCAACATTATGAAGACAGTCCACATATCAAAAACGTGCTCATCTTCAAGTTACCGTTGTCACGAGATCGAAAGGAAACGAAAAATATTTCTCACGCGTTAAACTGGGAGCCTCTTTTCTTCAAAGAGGGAATAAATAGAAATAATTATGATAGGGGAAGGAAATAATGTTGATGTTAATGAAAGTATTATTATTTTAAAAATCAACGCAGCGAAAAATTAAATCAATAGGCTCATGCAGTGGCGTAAAGATGGGGGCTCTTGCCCCCAATAAAAAATCAGTAACAAAAATAAGAGAAAAGGAAAGATAAAAGGAGAAATAATAATTTTATGTTAAACTCTATCACAAAATTTGATTATTGTAATAAAAATGTCGAAATATTTGCTCACTCACTTTCTATGTCTATGTACCCGCCATGCATCGCGAACATAAAATGTTCGTGAATTTGCTTTCAGGCTAAAGTATATGTGCAATTAATTCCACCATGATATTGCAAGGCGGGGTTGGCTTAATGTAGCTCTCGCTTCGCTCGCTCACAATTAAAAAAGTTAGATACTACCCGATACGCCTAATGTATCCCTCAACATTTTTGGGCTCATTACACCACTGACATTATGTACACGGTAGACAGCATTAACATTATTGTTATGTTGTTTTATATAAAGGTGAGCTAAAATAGGACAGTTTAATTTCATTTATTTATTTCAACACGATGAAATTACTTCACTGAGCTTTTCGGTTGTATATTCCTCGATGTTCTTTAGTAAGTCCGTGAAGATCTGTGTGAAATTTTTCGACCAAATATTATTTCATTTATATTTAAAATGGCGTTGTCGTTACAGTTTTATAATTACATGATTATTATGACACCTATTATATCATAGCAATATTTTAATGGTGGAAATAATTGTTCAGATACTTAGGCCTGAAAGCAAGTTTACGAACAGTACGAGTTCGCGGTGCATGACGGGTACTTAGACCCGATAGAAATTATGATCCCATATGTAGCTTGTGATATGATACGATATGGCGGTATTCTCCATGCAAGAAACATATTTACCGACTGACCGCCGCGTGTCATTTTGGCGGATGTCAAATTTACCCTTCGAAGTTTAAAATCCTCTCTTCTTCATCTCCTCTTAGCTGCGCTATTGGCTCCCCGTCACATGCAAATCTCTCTCCCCATCCCCTCAGTATATCTTTATTCTATGGTTTCTTACCCCCCTCTATTGCTTTATATACGATATACGAATATGTGTTTCCCGTTATCCAGATCTAGTAGATTACAAAGTAAGTATGATTCATACAATTTGTTTTATTATGTGAGCTGATAAGATGCTGATTAGATTTTAAAAGAAATATTACAAATTTTAACAGCTACATAATTTATAATATTTGTTGGTTAAAAGTTCTTAAAAATCAAGGCTGATTTTAATCAAACCTTTAAATGTTTATCTTGACTTATACTGCATTCATGTATATATCATACACACACACACACACAGAGTCATACAGACAGATATACGGAGGATTAGGAAAAAATGACGTAATAAATATAAAAGAGATCAATTAATGAGAGTGAAAGTGAGTAAGAGATAGAGAGAGAGAGGGGGGGGGGGGGAAAGAGAAGAATAATTATCAAAGACTAAACCTCGATTAAAGACTAGTTAAATAACCTGACCAAATACGATTATATTAGATATTTATTTGCCAATTCTTCTTTACATCTTACTGATTGACAACTTCGGCCAGATAAAACAGATGAAATTTCAATACCAGAAACGTTAAAACAAGAAATCAACCGATTACTTTGATATTACGTAACTACTTAATAGCAAAAACAGCAATTATCGTCGGTTAGTGTTAATTACATTTATTATAAGGGAATGTGTCTACTGTGCGGTTTGCATTTTTGTGTTTTATTAATCATGTTGGTTTGTCAGAAGCACATACCGTGTCATGATTTTCTTTTATAATTATTACTGACTGAGTTTTGTAATTAATGGCTTTGGTTTGACCAATTAACGCCTTCTCTTAGAGCATGGTCGAGCGCTCTATAACCATGAATGCACTAATTTACCATCTGTGAAAATTCCCTAAGGGAGTATCCCCCATCCATTTTTTTTTTGCTTTTAACATCAAGTATATTTCTTATGAATAGCATCTGTTAGCATCGGACATTTGTCACTTCTGATGATAAAGAGGGAAAAGTATTTACTAATGAACTTAATCATTTTTATGAGAATTTCAATATACAGTATATACATATATATATATATATATATATATGTATATATATATATATATATATATATATATATATATATATATATATATATATTTATGTGTGTGTGTGTGTGTGTAAAAAACATAGAGATATACCTAAACCCGCATGCTGTCTCTCTTTCTATAACTCTCTCTCTTTCATCGTGTCACTCTCTCTTTTCATCTCTCTCTCTCTTACATATATTTCAACCCTTCCCTTGTCTCTCTGATCACGTAAAAAACTTTCAACTGATAATAAAACCCTGCGTCATTTAGATTATGCAAATAAGATGGTTTTGCTCAATAAAACTTTGGTTTTACGCGAATACGACACCCTGATAAACATGAATAAATGTAGATCGGTTTTACTGTATAGACTGGTTTACACAAATTCTGAATTATGTGGAATGATAAATGTTTACATCGAAATATATACAATACGCAATCACAAATTCAGGTCATGCAGTTGTACTTTTACGTTTTAAACACGCCCTAGAAAGACCCTTTTATATTCATCACTTTGCCTTCGCCTGCCCCTGTGTGTGAGTGTACTATTTTGTTTTAGTAGTAAACCAAGCCGGTTTTTATTTCCCGCCAAAACATGGTTTGGGAGCGCGTAATCGCGCGGTGGTATTGCAAGGATTGTTTGTATGACGGCTCTGTTAATCCCCCATCCTCTCGATACATGCCCTATCCCAACACCACATCCATCCATCTTCATTCTCCTTTCATTATTGGTTTCCGCCCCGTCATCATCCGGGGATCGTGGACCCTCGATCACGGATTGATTGAGGCATGCGATCGCGCTCCGATACAGATGGCGGGACGGTCTACCTTGTATGGATGACAAAGATTTTACCCGAATTACCGGTTCTTTTGTCGGGGAAACCTCTTGCCCTCTTGACGAATACACAGGTGAAAATAGTGTTGTCAACGAAAGATGGTATCGGTCAGGAAAAGGAATAGTTGATATCATTTTAATGATCAGAAGAATCTCTTTCGAATTTATATGATAAAAGTTTAAAGCTTTCAAGCCGATGCCCTTTTTTAAAACTGAAGATTAATAATCATCTCCGTACAATAATTGTAAAAATTTAACGATTTACTATGCATGCATGTAAATAAATTGATTAAAGGGGAATGAAACCTTTGGAACAAGGAGGCTTCTGTGGAAACAGAAATATCAAAGGATAAGAACAAAGAAACTTTGAGAAAAATCGGACAAATAATGAGAAAGTTAATGAGCATTTGAATATTGCAATCAATATAATGCTATGGAGATCCTCATATTGGCAATGCGACAAGGATGTGTGATGTCACATGTGAACAACTTTCCCCGTTGATGGACTATATAATACCCCCAAAATGTCTCTTTTTGCTTTTTCTTATGGTGATACAAACTCTTTATCCATGGTGTATTCTTTAAACATCTGTATTAAATGCCCTCCTATAAAAAGAATACATGATCTACTGATAGATGTGGTAAAAGAGGCAGTTGCCAAGGCGAGGATCTCCATAGCATTAGTGATCGCAAAATTCAAATGCTCATAATTTTCTCATTATTTTGTCCGATTTTTCTCAAACTTTCGTTGATCTGTATCTTTGATTTTTCTGTTTTCACACAAGCCATCTTGTTCAAATGTTTCATTCTCCTTTAATCACAGAGACAAGAGGGCAAGCCTGGCTCACACATCACCCTTCTACATCTTCATCCTTTTAATTTCTTATCTTCTTCTTCTTGTTCTTCTCCTTCTTTTTCTTCTTCTTCTCCTTCTTCTTCTTCTCCTTCTTCTTCCTCTTCTTCTTCTTCTTCTTCTTCTTCTCCTTCTTCTTCTCCTTCTTCTTCGTCTTCTTCTCCTTCTTCTTCTTCTTCTCCTTTTTCTTCTTCTTCTCCTTCTTCTTCTTCTTCCTCTTCTTCTTCTTCTTCCCCTTCTTCTTCTTCTTCTCCTTCTTCTTCTTCTTCTTCTTCTCCTTCTTCTTCTCCTTCTTCTTCTTCTTCTCCTTCTTCCTCTTCTTCTTCTTAATCTTCTTCTTCTTCTCCTCCTTCTTCTTCTTCTTCTTCTTCTTCTTCTTCTCCTTCTTCTTCTCCTCCTTCTTCTTCTTCTTCTCCTTCTTCTTCTTCTTCTCCTTCTTCTTCTTCTTCTTCTTCTCCTTCTTCTCCTTCCTCTTCTCCTTCTTCTTCTTCTCCTTCTTCTTCTTCTTCTCCTTCTTCTTCTCCTTCTTCTTCTCCTTCTTCTCCCCCTCCTCCTTCTTCCTCACCTTCATCTTCACCTTCTTCGTCATCTTCATCTCCTTCTTCTTTTTGTTTCTCCATATATTTTCATCTTCTCCCAAGCATGTCAACTTCAATCCGAAGCAAAGAACATCCTTTTCGTAGGGCGTTATTGTGAATTTTACAAGGGTGAATGCAGGTTAAACTTAAAACAGTTTTTTTCATCTTGCTGATAAATAAAATGATCTTCATTGAACTAAATCCATCAGCCTGGTGAAAAAAAATATTTCAATGATGTTGATCCGTATACAGTCACACTCATTTGAATTCATCACAATCTTTTCTCTGGTGGAGAGCGTTACAATCAGTGTTTCTTTCCATCTCTGACAACATCCACTCGGAGAGTCTTCATCTTGCTGATGAAATAATGGAATATCTTTCTATGAGATGACAACAAGTAGCTGCTGGATACATCTAGCGATAAACATCTTCAATATACATCCTTGTGAACGAGTGAGTTTGGCAAATACGTCGAATTTATTTCTCCCTGTGAACGTATATGTATACATGGTATATATTTACGCCATAACAAACCCGCGTTTACCCCCCCCCCCCTCGAATCTTGGAAGAAATACATGAAAACTACATTAACATTATGCTAGGAATCAAGAATACAATTAAACGACTCGGTGTAAAAATGGCAGAGGTAAAAACGGCAGAGGTAAAAATGGCAGAGGTAAAAATGGCAGAGGTAAAAATGGCAGAGGTAAAAATGGCAGAGGTAAAAATGGCAGAGGTAAAAATGGCAGAGGTAAAAATGGCAGAGGTAAAAATGGCAGAGGTAAAATGACAGAAAATGGCAGAGGTAAAAATGACAGAAAATGGCAGAGGCAAAAATGGCAGAGGTAAAAATGGCAGAGGTAACAATGGCAGTATGCCATTTTTACCACTGCCATTTTTACCTGGCACCAATTAAATATATTGATTATGTTTGGGGTTTTGTACAAAAAAGCATGCAAGAAATTTTTCCGTCTTTTAAGAATAGTAGTGGACAAACCTGGATAACAGTAGGTATGTTGCATTTTGTTATTGAGAGATTTTGGATACCTTGTTGGTATCTTAAATATCAAGTCCATCCCAGAAAAATGTTGATTTGAATAAACATAGAAAAATCAAACTTCTAGCATAACATTGAATATTTCATCAAAATTGGATGTTACATAAGAAAATATATATATGTATATGTCATTTTAAAGTTTCGCTTATTAAAAAAAATGTTATACACAGTTCAGTGACATGCAATTCAGATAGTCGATGATGTCCTTCACTCACTATTTCTTTTTTTTATTGTTTGAATTTTTACATATTTGACAATAAGAACAGGGAGCGACTTGACTGAACCATATACATGATATAGTATTAAACACTTCTAATTCCACATGTTCAGGGAGGAAGATCGTTGTTTCACTTGAAAATGAGAAGAAAATGTGAATATTTCATATAATAAAATAAATAGTGAGTGGATGACGTCATCATTCTCCTCAAATGCATACCGACCAGGATGTGCATTTAACTGTTTTGTTAAATTAAGCAACATTTTGAAATGTCATAACTTTCTTATTTTTCATCCGATTTTGATGAAATTTTCAGTGTTATGCTTGTTGGATTTTTCTCTTTTTTTCAAATCCACTTTTTGTTTGGGTGGACATTTTTCAATTGGTTTCTTTTCTGCGACGTTTCCTTAAACCAACTGAGGGTAAAGACTGGATTAATGTAATCGTCACCCTTATTTCCGTCCTCATTAATCATACTCACACCTTTATCCATCCGAAACTGTTCACATTGAATATGTTGAATGAATATCTACACGACGGCAATCGAGGGGGAAAGATATCACCAAACCCTGAGGGTTATAACCGACTTATCACTTTGTTGACTGGGCCGGTCCTGCAAATTATGCTGCATTTTGGGGATCGCATTTCCGCCCCGGAACTCAAGATTTCCAGATTTAGCGCCAAATTCTCCCATTTTCATTCTTAAAACTCCCATGCCCTGACGGAAAATGACGTATAGTAACTACCATAAAGGTATATCCAACACTCTATAGGACGTAGTTACTGCTATACACTGATTGCCGTTTTCTTGGAAAAAAAATTGGGCAGTTTCGAATATCGTAAAGTAATACCGGGTTTTAGACATGCAATACTGAACAAATTTCTATGTATAAAATACCAATTTCCAAAGCTGAACTATTTGTCGAATGTTTAGTTACAAGTGTAAGAAGAAATATGAATATGAATGATCTCGTGCATGATTATCCTTTTCCCTGTGGGGAAATAATCACGAATGTGTTCATCTTCGACTCGGTAAATGTATAATCGTCGACGTGCATCAATATGACTATGACACAGCATCGAACTAACTAAAAACGCACTTTCACCATTCCATCGTATATCAAAAGAGATTAAATTATTAATTATTATTTATTTTTGTATATTATCATTATAACTACATGAACTATGAGATAGATCATATCTTATACTACCATCATACCGATGAAACTGACTCCAAACCGACCGGTAGTATGTCATTGGTGATAACGTTAATAGCTTTGATCGGTCTGGAGTCGGTTTCCGTAGTGTGACTGCAGATCTGCAGCACAATGCTCGGTCACATCAATGAAGCAAACTCCAAACCGACCGAGGTTTTGTCATTGGTGATAACGCAATAGCTTTGATCGGTCTGGAGTCGGTTTCTGTAGTGTGACTGCAGCACATGTCCGGTCACACCAATGAAACAGACTCCAAACCGACCAATGGTATGTAATTGGTAATAACGTAATAGATTTGATCGGTATGGAGTCGGTTTCCGTAGTGTGACTGCAGCACAATACCCGGTCACACCAATGAAACTGACTCCAAACCGACCGATTGTATGTCATTGAAAATAACGTAATAGCTTTGATCGGTCTGGCGTCGTTTGCACCTGTCTGGCTGTGGTATCAAGAATACAATAACTGGTATATATCTCAAAGATGCTATCGATATTCCCGCGTTACACCCCAATCATGTATACGGTATATTTCCAATGAATGAGAAAGCTTTTACTTATTCATCGATCACCTTTTGATTGATAAAAGAAATGGACGCCTATAAACAGAACATGCATGAGAGGCAAATATCATTTTAAAAAATGAAACATAATGTGTATTGTTTTTTATATCCAAATATGTGTCATAAGTTGAATCGTTGTCATCATGAGTATGGATTAGCATGATAGTCTCAACACTGTAAAAATTGCGGTGTTAAAACTGACACCAATGGGTGTTAATAGAGGACCACACCCTGAGGTGTTAAAATTACACCCTAGAGATTAAACATAACACCAAAGAGTTTAAATGTAACAACAAAAGGTGTTGTAATAACACCTATAGGAGTAAAACTAACACCACCAATTTAACACCGGTGTAAAATAACTGGTGTGGTCCTCTATGTACACCGGTTAACACCACAGTTTTTGCTGTGAACTATTTCGACAAACTCCCCCAAATCGTATCTTTTTTCTTATTTTTTTCATCTATACTCTTTTTCTTCTTCTTCTTTGACCTACCCCGGCGATCCTCCCCATAACTCGGAACCGTGCTATTGCATTCGTGTGTTCTTCAAGTACATCATCAAACAAACACTATACGCCAATGTCTATACCTGGGGCTACATACGGTGCCAGACAACCCCTACGCAACTCTTGCAAGGAGTGGAAAGAAACTCGTCGCAGAAAAAAGTTCCATGATTTCTAAAGACCTGATTTAGTATGGAAGTGGGTCCCCATTGATCTCAGTATAATAAGGTGAAGATCAGAACAAGCAAGGTTGCTAGAATTAGCAACCCCTTCTAAAGATAAAGGCGTATGGTGTTAAAGTGTATTTGAGTTTGAATTCTTAACAGGTATATGTTTCTGACATTAAGGGACATTTAAAACCAGTAAGTTCTCACGCATTTCCTGTTCAGAAGAGAACATATACTGCATGAATCAGACTCATTAGGACCTGTATAACTGCAAATAGACATGATCACAGGGTACAATTTCTTAAAAGTATATACATAGTGAGAAATTTCTAATTATTGTAAAGGCATATAACTTTTATTCACTGATCTTAAGCATATTTTATTCACTCATAAAAGTGATTGATTTCTTCAGAATTTCTAACAATCGAACAAAATTGATAAAGAAACAATATCACTATAAAGAAAAAATGCCATTATCCCACCAATCTGCCATGCAATGAAAAAAATCTCGTACAAAATTAGTGCCAGCATAAACATTTTCAGACCAAACAGGCGGTTTCAACTCCAAAGAAACGACATATAGATTCAGCAAAAAAGGGTAAGTTTTAAAGTGGGCAGCAAAAACTAGTGGGCACGTCGCATAAAATGGAACAAAATACTTTTGGTATAAGACAGCATCGTATAACTCAATTGATTTGAATTGATACATGCCGTGCGTGTGGAAAAAAGGTACACCAGATGAAACATGTCAAACCAAGCTTCTTACTATTTCTGTCCATAAATGACTGAGTTCTCGTCAGGTTTGACGGGAGGAATAGTCAAATATGACTCATACAAAAGGGTCAACATCCATCCAACCCTTTCATTCGGTGATATAATGTCATTATTAACATTTAACCTAATACGTCTAACCTTTATCAAATGTCATTTACTAATTGATTTTATAATAGCCGTGACCTCTTTTACCAATGACTCGGATTTCAGTCATTTCCATGAAAATGCGAAAAGCTAAAAACAACACAAAATGAAAATCTCTTTAATCCTTTCTCAGGAGAAATAATCAGACTTTGCATTTTTTTTCTTCACTTCATGAATAATATAGAAACTTGAAATATGCATGTAAATCTCTTAACTGTATACAAAGCTTGGGAGATTAAATATAAAGGACTCCTCCCTCTTGGGAAATCTCGAATATTCTTCTTTGCTTCCTATATGTTTACATGGACCTTCTGTTGGAGCCATGACCGAGTATGATATCACTCGAGACCTGTCCCGATTCCTTTAAGACTATTGGAGTAGTGATGCCGGCCCATTAATTGAATTAAGTAAGCAATGAACTTCATCGGTGATCCGATCCGGTATTGGGATGCGAAGCTTGTAGCTGGGGTTATTACCCCTCGAAATAGCATGGCGAAGCGCTTTGAATACGGGGTACAGTGCCCCATTCATCCCGTCGCTTAATGATATCTACCAGCGATTTCCAAAATACTAAAACGAGCAATCCCGTGTATTTCTTGTATTTTATATAGTTTCGATGGCTGTACCTACGGAAATATTTAGGCACGAAAGAAAATTATATTCCACACAGTAAAAAAACATTGCTATGTTGTTTAAGCCTGTCAATCTCACAACAATATTTTTAAACTTGTAAACAATTGTTGAAACGTTTTGAATAACTTGTTTAGAATTTAACATAATAGTTGTTAGAGTGATAGGCTTAAACAATATGCTAAAGATTTGGATCAGTGTTTTTACAGTGCACCAATATTATTATGAATAAACTAGAGAATGATATCGGCGAATTCGGCCTTTTGTTTCGGTACGTAAACGTATTGATATAGATAATAAAAATGGATAAGTTAAGCGATTACAGATAGGATTTTGATTTTTGGTCATTTATATCACGGGACCAAATTTTATCGTCTTGGTATATGTTACGCAAATGTGTATCATTTCACATCTAAAATGACAAATTTGATAGCAATTTCTATAGACCTTGTCTAAAATAACACGTCCCCCTTCTTGAGTTCGACGAAGTATACGCCGTAATCCACCTTCCATTCGTTTGCCCGAACATCGACCAGCCAAAAGGCGTATTGCTTTCAACAATATCGCCTAATTTATACAAATCTTCGAATTGCGTGTCTTTAACTTGAATTAGCCCGCGGCGTTCGACTGTATTGCCATAGACATACCGGCTAGTTATCTGACGACAAAGTCACGGAATTCCTGAGTGCGAGAGAATCTTTGGTGTAAACACAGAAGACGAATCCTACACAATAGTATGATTAAAACATCTTGACTAGTATATCACAAATGACATAAAGCAAAAGCGCATTTACCCCCCTCCACCGAGCTATGAAGGATTGCGAGCGGGTTTCTGTTTGCAAGGTATGCCGAACCGTCGGGCCATCTTCTTTCCTCGAACCGTCCTTTGTCGTGTTATCTAAGTTAGATGGTAAACAATCCTATTTCCTCCCTACCTCAACCACTGGTATAACTGATGATCATGTCCGCCAAGGATTTTAATGAAGTTATGGAGGAGGTCACGACGAAGAGATGATAGTACTATTGAATAGTAAAAAATATACACTGCTCATGACAGAATCGATTATTTTGCGGACGGAAAAATTGTAAGTTTTCTTCAAATCACTTTGTCTTAAATAACAACAAATCCCCAGTGTCTTATGGAAAATACTTGCATGAATGAGAAAACAAATTGAACTGCCAGTTAAGAATAAAAAGGACGGCTTATGAGTATTATAGATCGATGTATATGCATTGGGCTGTATATGATAGTGATATTCTAATTGCATTCATACTAACAGAAAATTAGTTTCTCGTTAAATTTATCATGTTTAATGACGGTTTATTGTTAATGCTTTCATTATGTAGCCATTAATCATATTCATTAATTTCTAATCAATATTGACCAAGTGGGTGTTTTATAAAGCTGTTCATAAAGTAATGCACGACTTCACGCATGATTGGAACAAGCGCTATCAGTCAAAAGATTATCATTTAGAACAAGAAAGGGTCAACTTTCGTGCATTCATTCATTCGTATCTTACGAACAGGTTTATGAGAAACCCATGCACCTGGTCAACTATATAGAAGACATGGAATGAATTTGAATCCTTGGAAAAACAAACATTAATAAATTCTAACATAAAGTAACGAGTCTTATGTTAACACAAAATAAGAATGGCACAACCACCATCCTTGTGGAACACCACTTTTATCACTTCCTTTCGCGCAGGTCTTTTGGACAAACTGAAACTTAGGACTATGATATAATACGATTACAAAGTCAAACTTTGAATAGTGTACTCTGTATGACATCACTTTATAGAAGTGTGGTTTCTTTCAAAAAAGCAGTTTCTCGAAACAGGATTTCAAGAATAATTATGTGCCTTTTCTGACGTTGTAGATCACACATCCCCTCCCACTAACTTGTATCAAATCAAAGAAGATCAACGACATTGAATGACTGATTCATCTTGCGTTCTATTGAACAATGACAACCTTCTCATGTGAGAACAGAGGAGTTTGTCGATTTAAAATGTCCACGTTGTTTAAGGCAGAACTTAAGATCTGCATCTTCCGATTAATACTACACGCGTTACAGTAATCATGATAATAGTCCAGGTAATAGTCTTACCCCAGATAAGTGCTAACCTATTCCAATGTTATGGGATGCTATTGGGTCAATATTAGATCTCGAATAATTTGACTCGTTAGACTGTAATTAGTGCAGAAGGTTGACCGTCTAGATACAAAGTCCCGCGCATGACATCGCATGATGACAGAATAGACTGGTAGTGAACCCAACTTAAGACAATAACCACCCTGCGGCTAAGATCAATAACTTAGGAAGCCGGAACGCAAGCCAATTTTCGATGAGTGGACGTGTACGCGCGTGACTTCTCCTTAATGCCCCGCAAACGAGTTAGGCGCGTTCACAGCAAAGGTTTCAAACAAATCCATCTCTACTCGGGTAACAGCACTGCACTTTTCCCCTCGTAATCCGTGGATTTCAGACTCAGTCATTCAACTTTGTGGAGTGTTTGTTTGAGTGGAAATGTGTGAGAGAATTTGTAAGGAAATTTAGCTGAGGACGGTTGAAGTGTAGCAAGAAATTGCAAAGCAAACTTTGTGACCCCAGTCGTTATCACACGCTTCAAATGCTTGATACCCTTAAGAACATCAGGTCTTCTGGAAACCTTTGATTAACTCAATGCATTGCAATAAGTTTAACTTCAGCAATTAACGAGATGTTTTTACTGAGTTTTAACTGATTTACTTTAATATACATTGCATTTCCGCGTCACTTTTTTACAATTACTTTACTAATATACCCCCCCCCAAAAAAAAGCATTTCCTTTAATAAAATAACCGTGTTTGTCGTAATGTGAGTGAGCAAAGCGAACGAGAAGAAATGATAATTTACATAAATTGGCGGCAGGTCTTACTTTGTGAGAGTATATTATTTTTACGTTCAATGCTTCGCATAATCTTTTCAGGTGTTTCTCAACCTCAGGTTGAGTCTTACCCAAATATTTTGAATTTGATAATTTCTCCCGGCACCTTTTAAAATGCCGCGTTCGACCCAACTAGGACGGCGCGTGACCAATATTGGGAAACCCTATATTACCCCTCCCACACACACCCTCACACAGACACACAGTACATAATGGATGAAATTCTTCAAAGCCTTAGCCTACAAAACATGACAAAATAACGGACCAATGCAGATGGAATAACGCTAACAACCGACTTTGAGGCATGGTCACACCGCCCGAGCGTAGTTAGAGCGGTAGGGAAAAAGGGCCGAATTTCGCTCACAAAATTGGGGAAAATCGAAAACATAAATCGAAAAAAAAAACAACAATCGAAATCGAAAATGGTGAACGGTAGCGAGTGGTGATGATTTTTTTCTCTCCGCTCCACGACCGCTCCAACAACGGTCAGGCGGTGTGATCATGCCTTTACATGTTATGTAAATTGGCTTGCGGGCATGATGGCTTAGTGGTAGAGCGTCCGCCTCATGAACTGGAGGTCGTGGGTTCGATCCCTGGCCGAGTCATACCAACGACTCATAAAAATGGGACCTTCTGCCTTCTTGCTTGGCGCTCAGCATTTAGACTGGAGAAGGGTGATAATAACATATTATGTTATGCAGGGCCCGCTGGAAGAGCAGTCTTATGATTGAAGTGGCTACCCTGGGTAAATAAGACGTTATCATTATAATTATCAATACATACTATGCTTTTAGAAATTCTGCGTCCGATAGGTGCCACGCCCAACCCCATCCCGAGATCATTGGTGTACCACACTGTTAAGATGAACATATAGGTCGTTACCACGCGAGGGATGTCTACGGGTGTTATGACATGGCTTAGCGCTCAGTCATCACACGCTAATTCATCCCAGTAAAATGGATTAAATCATTTCGTTTAAAGGGAGGGAGGGGTATAGAGATTGGGAAGTTGATGCCAGGTGCCGAGGAGGAGAATCACCCAGGAGGAGACAGTCCTCTGCAGAGGAGAATTTTATACCAGAGAAAACTAACAAGGTAAGTGGTTGGATATAATAGATATACAGAAATACAGAAAAAATGCGAAGCGGAAGAAGTTGCAGGGTGACTTGACTGTCAAAAAAGCATGGACCATGATAAAATTTGGTGATGAACACAAAGAAGAATGTGCAGAAGAAGAAGCTGAAGAAATAGAAGAACAATAAGAAGGCTGAAGAAGACAAAGAAGCTGGAGAAAAAAGAGAAAAGGGGGAGTAGGAGAAGAAGAAGAATATGATACAGAAAGAAAAGACGAGAACAAAACAATATAGGAAGAGGAGGATTATGATAATTAAAAGAAGATCAAGAAAAAATATCGAGAGAAAAATAGAGATGAAGGGAGTGGAAAATGTTAAAATAAGCAGAGATATTGTCTACATAATGAATTTACAGAGAGAAAGAGGAAGATAGATAGAGAAAGAGAGAGAGAGGGGGGGGGGGGGGGGAGGGGGAGGGGGAATGGGGATATGTAATATATGTAAAGTTCCACAGATATGAAAATAATGAATATATTTTTTTTACATTGTCTATTCCATCAATTTGTGTCTATAAACAAACGACTAATGTACGGTAATTTTGGGTAATTTGTTTGTTCTAATTTATGCTATCGAGTGTAAGCTATGCAATTATTCGATATCATTTTCTTTTGGAAATGAAATTGAAAAGAATTTTATCTATACACATGTTTTACCTTTTTGATATAGCAATGAGAAGCCCTCTCAGCATCGTTGTAATACTAGGTATCTTTAAATATATTAGCATAACATGTCTCATTTTATTTTCGAATAAGTTTCTCATATATCATTTTACATGTCATTGCTATGAATATTTTGTCAATAAAGTCACTAAGTGGTTGATATTACATCATTAAGTCCTACTGTTGTATCTGTTACATAGGGATATATCGCTGTGATCTGCATTTTGATATACCTATTGAGCATAATGTACGCCTACTATCTATCGATCATGTCAATTCAAAATTATTTAGGGTATATATTCAGAATGATAATAATAACTATAAGTATGATAAAAAAAAAGATGAATGAAGCTAACCCTTACAGATTACGGTCATTGGATGTAATATTGCATACAGAAAGTTCTCCATTTAGCCTATTGAACGCTTGTGATTGGCTGTTATCCGATAGTGTATCAGTCATACGCACATTCGACGAGCCGTGTAATATAAACCCTAAGCTATCGTATCAAGTTATAACCCAATCACCGTGGCGTATTTATGTCATGTGAGCATGCGCACTCGTCCGATCACTAAGTATGTGTCGTCTGCAACGCGATGTCCCGGGTTAAAAGTCCACTCGTCGGCGGTGAGTTCGTGGGCACGGAGTGGCGGTCAGTGCGTTTATCTAGCCAGTACTCCGGCTTTAACCCCTTGCGGTCGCTTCAGCCTGGATTGCCCGACATGTAAGCCTCAGATGCTTGCTTCAACGAATATTGTGACGTTATTTGCTTCTATCCGCCCTAAATCTTACAAACTTCAGCCATAAAGGAATCGCTGACTTTCTGCCCGTCACATAGTGTACAATGTTGGTCCTTGGTTTACCTTCATAGTTCAACTTCATCATTTTTGCAGAGAGAGAGTGGGATACTTTAGACCAGAACTGCAGAAGGAAGTGAAAGTATTGCGTAATAACACTTTCTCGCTTTGATTAATGATTGACAAGGATTTTAAAAGGACGTGGTCTCTGTCACTGGATATTTTAACATTGTATAACTTTTCGGGTGTGTATACATAGAATGTAAGTATTCGACTTGTCAAACAATATTGTTTATCATCTAACTACAATAAGAGTGTGACGTTAGTTTAGTGGAGTCTGTGCGTGTATAGTTTTAGGTGTGTTGTGATTAAAAAGTGGGATAGGAGATCATAGCCCCACTGAAACAAGAAGAGGGAATGAAATAGAATGGCAGATGACGCACCAAGTACATGAAGTAAAATTTTATATGGATTAATTTGATGAGTTGACTTGACAAGCAACAAAAAAAATCGTTAATATTAGAGCGAAGTAGACGGAACTAATCTTCGTCATTTTTCTAAACAATATACAATAGACATATCGATAAAGGAGTGGGTTTGTAAATAGTCATTACAAGTAACAGCAATACTTTGTGGTAAATTTTATCATAGTTTTATGTTTACGCTACCATACGTCTTTTCTACAAAAAGGAATGAGTCATGGATGATTGCCGTGTGCATTTTCAATAGGAAATTTCATTTTTCATTTCATTTCATTTCCATATTTATTCAAGTGGCATGAATTTGTTTGTCTTTTACAATTCCTTAATTATGATCTATTGATTTGCACTTTTTGTATATCACTTTACCAATTTGATAACACCAGTACTCTCTCTCGAACATAACATGCCTCAATACAAGAGGGACCCAGAGAAAATAGATGATAGTTATCTAACGATGTTGAGATGATGCATCGGTGTATATCAACTCTAACACTTCTGATGGAGTAAAGACATTCGCCTTCTTCTATACATGACCTTTAAGAAGTAGAAACGTCCTCGCTCTCTGATTAACACTATTAAAGTATAATAGGGTGTCGAGTGCTAAGCAGTTTTTAAAGTCAAATCAATATGTTGATTATTTTCAAGGAAAGATCCAAAGCGCTTTCTTCCGCCTTCAATGTTGTGATTCCTTTTGTGAGTAATGTTCTTCTATTTCTGCGAACATATAGAAACCAAGGCCTCGGTTATACACATTGGCAAATGGAATATTGATAAAAGTTTATGTTTGTATTGCGGGCATTTCTAATCATCCTTGCTTTAAAAATACCTTGCCTATTGTAAAAACACATATGACCTTCCCTTTTAATCCCATGCATTGTATTATCAAGGATAGTTAAAATATTTGTATGCACTGGCCTACAAAATTTATGGGGGCTTGGGGCCGTGGGGCTATGGCCCCTAAAAGTTTCATGACTAAGAAGAAAACAAAAAAAGGATAGGTCGATTGGTGATACTTTAATCAAGGGTATTCACATTTTACCTTATTTATTAAATTTGAAATGTATACACTGTAAAAAATGGATTGCCAATCTAGAACTTGCAGTGCTTGTATGGTGACTGCACTATACGAGTGCTGATTTTCTAGTTTAAATTTTTACTAGAAAATCATCACTCGTAGGGGGATATTAATTCGGATTTTAGTTTATTATTACGCCCCTCCTTTTCAAATGGATAATTTCAAGTACGGTGTTGGTGTTTGAAGCACAATTTTGATCGCGTTTCCTATAGCTCCGAAACCTGTTTTTAAGGGAACAAATAGGCCTAATTCAGATCACAATATTAAAGGGCTGACATCTATAGAGTGACTTTTCAAAACCGAATTCATTTTGTGCTTGGTGCTATGCTCATGTAAAAAATGACCTAACACCAACACCAAAAAGTCAACACCGAACGTAAAACCACTCATTGTAAAATTACGGCGTAAGAACACCAGTCGGTGCTAACTGAGAGGACCACACACTTGAGTGTTGATAATAGACCTTGGAGGTTGATCACAACACCAATTAATGTTAAAAACAAACAAAATATGTTATTATAGCACAAATCGGTGTACAACTAACACTGTGTGAATTTACCACTGGTGTAAAAAATGTTTGGTGTAGTCCTTTGCGAACACTGGTGGTGTAATTTTCCCACTGTTCTCGTGTGTAAGCCTATAATTCCCATTCTCATCGTTTTACTAGTGTATCTCTCCTTCGCCCTCCTTCATATTAATATCTTATTGTTTTTTTTCCCATATGACATGTATGAAGTAGGCAAAGTGAATATACACCATTATAATATCAGTGTTAATTTTTTATTTAAATTTTACATATTACTTACTATTGGCTTCTTTATCAAATAACGACTACAAATAACTTATTTTCAATTCTGTTGATGATGAATTAAGATTTATCAAACATGTCGAATGTAGATAATAGTGTGGATGGAACCGTGTTCAGCGTGTGCCTTTCTCCATTGAAAACTTCTGGGGTCGTAAATTATCAAATATTTGCGTCAGTCCCTTGCCTTTCTTTCTTCACTATGCTCACTGAGATGTCGGAAGTACAAGATAGTGTGAGTGTTCTAGAAGTGATAACTTCACGACGTCATGTCAATTCCTACTCAAGTTAATATATCGTGTTTATTTGTCATAACGCATATCATGCAAAACGTTATTACTGACAGTAAAACGCCCTATAATTCATTTTCAGAATTCTTGTATGCACGCATAACAGAGAAGACGCCTCCGAACAGATAATCTAATGTGACCAATACCAACAAACTTTGAAGAATTGTACTGAATACCACTGGCGTATGTAGGGTGGTGTGTAGGGGGGGGAGGGAGTTAAGATTCCACGACAAAAGAACAAAATAGGAGACAGATAAAGAAAATGAAATGAAAAACATGAGGTATTATATCATTTCCCAAATATTACACCAAGATCTGTCAAAAAATTAGATCTTCAATTAAAAAAGATCAAATTTATGCTCACTCGCGACATTTTAAAAAATTTTCTCCATACGCCATCTTTTGCCCGCTCAAGATTTTTCGGGTCATTACAACACTGCTAGATAACACATACAAATATGTAGTGGATAAGAAAGAAAACGACATACTTGCATTCTAAAAATCATGAAATAAAATTTTACCTACTATTGGGTAGAAAGGTACAATGTTTGCTGGGTATTTTTTTTACCCCATATTAGGCTATTTCAACGCAACATTGCGTAAAATTTACAAAATATTGGGAATCGTTTTACCCAACCAACATGTATGTTCCCATTTACCCAATATTGGGGAAACCTTTTTTAGAGTGTGTTAAAAAGACTCTAATATATCATGCTAATCAAATCGCACTGAATCGGAAAATACTGAAACTTTCTTTCAAAGTGATCAAAAGTACAAAAAAGTACAAAAAAAGGTTTCACACGACTCTCGATCATACCCCAACAAGGAGAATATTCAAACTCCCTTAGAAAACAAATGAGCAGAGAAATCCCGTGCTCTTCTAAGAATGGATTTTTGGTCAACTTGGATTAAAAATCAGGATTTCATTAATCAAGGAGTTACCATATAGTTATCAGACACAGACTCCTTGAAGTTTATTCTTTAATTCATACAAAGTGAGTGTTTAAGCTAACAACATGAAAAGAATTCATTACAATTTTTTTTTGTATTTTCAATTCTCCTGTGAGATCTTGGAAATTGTATTTTCTTATTTTCAAAAGAAAACTTGCCCTGTACCGTATATTGGATTCGCAAGTCAGGTTGACGAACTTGGAAATTTTGGAAGAGCGAAGAGTATTTTCCACTTCTGATTGACATCTGCCTAAAAATAAATTTCTCAATTGGTTCTCTTGTGCAGACCGTTAATCGAAAATTTTCTACAATAAAAGAATAATCCTTACAAGTGTCCGTGAGCTTCGGGATCCATCGAAGTCGTGAAAGAGATAAATCCCTCCTTATACTTCTTTCTCTCTGTGAAGGCCTATACCCTGAAAAGGAAAATAAAACATTTGAGGGGCTTTTGGGGCAGATTCAATGTCCCTTGCATCTCAAAGCAGATAAAAGGATAAACGGATAAACTGATTTTCCATTTCATCTTTGTGCCTCAGGAGATTGAAAAAATGCAAACATCAGAAAATGACTAATCAGAACTGCATTTCTTAAATGTTTGATGTTAGTTAATTTTATAAGTTTTTGGTTATTTTCATTTGTTGTTGTTGTTATCATTATTATTATAGCTATTATTACTGTTGTTATTATTATTATTGTCATTATTAGTAGTAGTATTACATATCATTATAATTTCCATCGTCATTATCATCATCATCATCTTCATCATCATCATCATCATTCTTCTTATTATTACAATTTGATTACTATATGTTTTCATGTACACTCTTACTCGTTTAAACCCATAATTCAAAAATATGTTAAAAAGACATTCATAACAGTTCCAATTTTTTAATGGTCACATTGTAAGTGGTAATATCATATGTTTTTTTTTAAATATCTTTTAACATATGATTTTATTTTGCACTTTCAGCAGTCAAGAATATAATAAAATATGATCAAAATAAGTACGACGGATGGAAATATTTTTACTCGTGAACATTGTGATGACTTTCTTGGAAATGTAAAAAAATGTATTTTATTATAGTTATGTTCCAATTGAAATAAATTGCCATGGCTATTAAAGGGGAAGTTCACCCTGAAGAAAACTTTGTTGTAAAAATAGCAGAAAAAATAGTAAAAATTATTGGTGAAGCTTTGAGGAAAATCCGTTAAAGAGTAAGAAAGTTATTAGAGTTTAAAATTCTGGATTTGTGACGTCATAAACGAGCAGCTGCCCCATGTGTTATGTAATATAAAATGTATGAAATTCAAATTTTGTATGGTTCCTGATGACTTAATTTTATTTTATTTTCATGATCGGGTGTGAAAAGATTTGTCTATTGATATACAAAAGTTACAGTGAAAACCATTTTCAATTTTCTGAGAAAATGACATTTCATTGATTTTTTACCATTCGCTATGTAGGAATGCTGCTCGCATATGACGTCACAAATCAAATAATTGAAATTCTAATAACTTTTTAATTATTTGATGAATTTTTCTCAACCCTTCGGCAATATTTTTTATTATTTTTCTGCTATTTTTACAATAAACTTTTTGTCAGGGTGAACTTCCCCTTTAAGCGTAAACCTTTTTATGGCACCTTCTTAGTATGTGTGTTGCAATTATAGTTATCATTTGTTCTGTAGAAAATTGTGAGCTATTTTAGAGATCTTCTTTTAATCATAAAGCATGAAAAAGATCAGAAGTTGATTCTTGACTGACAAGAAAAGACTAATTTGATTGCAATTAAGAAGATGGACCAAATTAATCTAGTAATGGTAATAATACCAACATGTTTATACAGTGCTTCCCACAAAAAAGGAAACCGAGATTTAGCGGTGATTTATCATAACTTAATCACAAATACAATAGACAAATTACCACCAACGTAAAGCTTAGAATCTCGTCTTTCATCTGAGATTACTTCTCATTCATGCATGAGTGAGCAAAAACAATTTGAAGAGGGGATACCAAAAAGTCATTTGGCGGGCTGTATATGGGCTTCAAAAAGAAAACCACATTTTTATAAAGTTCAATATCTGTTCTTTAATTTGATACCTCAATTACAGAAAATGGTCAAGAAATAACAAAGTTCTGCTTATTTGAAATAAAACTTAAATTTCAATAATTTCATAAAATTTAGAGGTTCTGCAGGCTAGCGTTCAACCTCACTCGACACTCCATTTTGTTGACGATCGGCCATGCATTAAGTCTTTTGTTAACCATGCGATAGCTTCTGTGGGAAACTGGTGAAAACACATTTATTTAATGAAATTAGAGAAATACAAGCATTTTTTCGAGGGAATATAACTTTTTTACTTCTTGTAGTAAAAATGTAGCCAATGTAGTAATTTTTCAGACAGGTGGGATGTGGGAATGATTTTTAGTACGGGTGACTAGTCGTGCTGCAGAGTTTTGAATTACTTGTAATGTGTTAATTTGGGAATAGAACATCCTAAAGAGTAAACTATTGCAGTAAATGACATATTACATGTACAAGAGCCTGGACAAGCCGCTTTGTAGTGTCTGCATCTAATAAATGCCTATAACCCTATCAAGTTCAAACAAAAGATGCTGATTTACATTTTGCAGAAACAAACTTATTCATGACCATATTTTGATCAAATATCACGCCTAGGTTTCTGGCTGTTGACGTGGGCATAATTGATGACGTATCAAACTTAACAACTGGAAGTTTCATACTTCTGCGAAAACGAGGTATATGTAAAGTAGTTTTGAAAAAAGCCAAGAGGTGTGGGGTTCTATTAAGCTATCACTGCGATGCAATGAGCCTTGAAATATATCTTCCATTTGCATGATATTTCAATCATCTTTTCTTCAATTCATTTTCCAAATGCAATTTCTGGCAATTCACTTCAACACGTAATAACTCTCTCTCTCTCTCTCATTCTGCATGGTTCAAGTATTTGACATGTTCAATCAATATGAAAATTGTTATTCAGTCAAGTGTGGAAATACCCATCAAAACTATATTTCCTCGTGTGATACATGGACCATTAACGTTAATAAAACCATGTTCACTTGTTTGGGAGGGGGTATAGGGGTATGGAGTGAACAGTAACTAAATTTTAATTTTACATTTTAATTGATATAGATTTTGCGTTAGAGTACATTAGAAGTAACAATAACAGATGTATAGTAGTGTAAGCAGCAGCAGCAACAGTAGTAGAAGAAGTAGTGGTAGTATGAGTAGTAGTAGTAGTAGTAGTAGTAGTATAGTAGTAGTAGTAGTAGAAGTAGTAATAGTAGTAGTAGAAGTAGTAGCAGTATTAGTAGTAGTAGAAGTAGTAGTAGTAGTAGTAGTAGTAGCAGCAGCAGTAGTGTTAGTAGTAGTAGCAGTAGTAATAAAAAAAACTTAGTAGAAGTAGAAGCAGTAGCAGCAGTAGGCAGTAGTAGTAGTAGTAGTAGTAGTAGTAGAAGTAGTATTAGTATTAGTAGTAGTAGAAGCAGTAGTAGTAGTAGTAGCAGTAGTAGTAGTAGTAGTAGTAGCAGTAGTAGTAGTAGAGTAGTAGTTAAGTAGTAGCAGTAGTAGCAGTAGTGGTGGTAGTAGTAGTGGTAGTGGTAGTAGTAGTGGTAGTAGTAGTAGTAGTAGTAGTAGTAGTAGTAGTAGTAGTAGTAGTAGTAGTAGTAGTAGTAGTAGTAGTAAGTAGTACACTGCAAAAACTCCGGTGTTGATTTGACACCAGTCCGGAATCTATTATGTCCCATGCAGAGAAGTATTGAAACAACACCAGTTTGGAATCAAACCGATGCTGTTTTAATACTAATTGGCGTTATGAACACCTTACTGGAGTTAGACCAAAACGTTTGTTTAGCACTTCTCTGCATGGTCAACACCAGATTTTTGCAGTGTAGGAGTAGGAGTATAGTAGTTGTTTTATTATTATCATCATTATTATTAGTAGTAGTAGTAGTGGTGGTGGTGGTGGTAGTAGTAGTCAGGCGCGTACGCAAGGGGGGGTTAGAGGGTTCAAACCCCCCCCCCCCTTTTCGTTTCCTTTTTTCCCTTTTTTTTTTTTTTTTTGCCTGTCTCCCCAGAGGTCGGTCTGGTAAAGGAGTTATCGGGCAAGCGCCTGATAACTCCTTGGTCTGGTAACGGACAGTTCCCCTACCCAATAATGTATATGACAGCAATAATGAACAGAATCTCATGTTTCCGACGAAAAACACAGAAAAAATTTCCACTCGCTTCGCTCGCTCCATTTTATTATATCTTTTATTTCCGCATGTCGCCGACATGATCACGGTATCGCCATTAACAAGGCCATACATGATTATCATGATGTATACTTATGAATACAAGTGAACCAAGACAAAGACATACGTTTTCTTACAAAATATGTTTTACCAATATGAAAACCAAAATGACGGAAAACGCTAAAATGTCGGTTAGCTCGCTCCGCTCGCTCGTAATAATTTATGAAATTCCATAAGTATCTAGTCTCCTGTTCAAGGCCGTATTATGAGTGTTACGAATAGAAGGACATGTAGCATCGACTAATACTTGATTTACTAACAAACTATTGACAAGAAATGTATGTTTTGACGGGAAAACGCGAAAATTTCGGCTCGCTCACTCCGCTCGCTCGTAATCATTTATGAAATTTCTTAAGTTTCTAGTCTCTTGATCAAGGCCATATCATGAGACTTACGAGCAGAAGGACATGTATCATCAACTAATATGTAATCATTACCAACAAGCTATTGAGAAGAATTGTATGTTTTGACGGAAAAACGCAAACATTTCGGCTCGCTCGCTCCGCTCGCTCGTAATTATTCATGACATTTCTCAAGTTTCTAGTGTTCTGATCAAGGCCATATCATGAGTGCTACGATCCGAAGGACATGTAGCATCGACTATGATACCAACAAACTATTGACAAAAAGGTTATGTTTTCAACGCAAAAACGAGAACATTTCTGCTCGCTCGCGGGTCATGACCGCACTGTTACATACCCCATCCCCACTTAAATGTTATTGTCTTATTTGCAGCGCTGAAAAAAAAAGAAAAAAAAATCATCACCTCCCCCCCCCGCTCATCACTTTTTAGAGACTGGGCGGGAGATTTAAAAAAAAAAATCAGCTCGAAACCCCCCCCCCCCTTTCAAAAATCCTGCGTACGCGCCTGGTAGTAGTAGTAGTAGTAGTACTAGTAAAAGCAGTAGGAACATCTTTAGCATCTCTAAAATCAGATTTCGACGAAATTTTCAGCGCTATGCTTGTTTGGTTTTTCGTCTTCATTCGAAATATGTTTTTATTGGGGTGGACTCATATCTCGTGATATCCAGTCTTAACCAGTGCAATTAAAAAATACAAGCGATAATTCATCCCTTGACAACGTAAAGACAATTTTGTAAATGATTAATATTACTGATTAGTAAATTATAGCCCCAATACGTAGAAAATGGGACCAGATTTTTTTTAACTCTCAAAATGTCTCGACGAGGAAACAGCCAAGATAGCCGGTAGGTAATACATGGTTGGTCAGCATCAATTCTACTTCAACTACATCAATCTTACTTGGCTTTCGGCTTGCTCTAGCGCGTAAAAAAAATACAAAATGGCAACGTTTTACATTTTCCGACTGGACTGTAATTTAAAGAAGTAAAGTCTCTTTTGATATCGGATATTGTCCCCAAAATTCTTCAATTCTCCAAGGATCAAGTCGCCTTGTCTTCCCATTCTCTTTAATACCATAATGTGGTTACTTTTACCATCTCTGAAAAGATGAAGCATGAAGCGAGATGGCTTATAAGTTTCAACTTGAGATTATTATGAATCATAGGAATACTGCCAGCAAACATACACTAAAATAAAACAAACAAACAAGCAAGTAAGCAAGAAATCAAGCAAGCAAACAAACAAACAAATAAACTTTGTCTTTAATTCCTTAGACTGGTCAGGTAATTCCTTTCACGCACGTTAAACTACTTGTTTAACGGGCTTGTTATTACTAGCAATAAAACGACTCGATATAATTGTTTTAATAATTGGTTTTCGGAGAACAATGCCATTAACGTAAGAAGAAAGAGAAGACTATCTTTCTGCTCGTTATGACATGGATGTGTTGATGACTGCGATCTTTCGAGATTATTGATATTACTCTTCGTTTAAAAATCGACTAGTGTCCTTAATTTTTATAAATGTATATGAATACTACACATCTGTCATCTTGAAGTGCTGAATATGTTTTATACTTGGCTTGTCCAGATTAGAATGTATATAGATGAATCTACTCTTTGCTACTGATATATTTTTATGTTTGTATCAATTACTAGATCTCGTATAATGTTCGAATAACTTTGCTTTTTATCGGTGTTGTCCAACCCAGTAAGCGATTCTCCTATCTTTCTCTATAACATTTTTTTTATACATGTTAATCTTAATCCACGAGATTCTAGTGGTCGACTGTATCTCTATCTACAGTCATGATCTATTAAATCCGGCGACCAGGCCGGGGGGGGGGGGACTGGAGACGTGTCTCGATTTTCTTTCGTTAGGAGGAGGGGTCGAATTTTAAAGCTGAATTACGGTTTTACACAAATATGCAATATGTTGACCACTCACGGAAATGTTTCATAGAGTACGAGTCAATTTTGCTGGCAAAATTATGTTATGTGTTTTAATTACTGTTGCGAGAAAATTTTCAGCTTGAAAATTCGATCTCTGACATAGCATCAATTACCCCCGCCCCCTGACCTCTAGAAACAGCTGCCTCTAGCTCTCAAAAAGATAGAATTACCCGTCATGCTTTGTATTTAAGTGGAAGAGGGGTTTAATCTCATTTCTCACATTCCCCGATACCATTTCGAACTGTCTACCGTGCTAATACCGCCTCCTTTGTTCATCGTGTAAAGAGGAAAAGAATCAATTTTAACCCATTTCCCCGACCGAGCTCAGCGCGTGCTTCTACAAATCCCTTCGAAATCACGGCAGAAGGGATTTAAGCAGAAAATGGATGTGGTTTTTCAGCCGATTTCTCTGAATTTGAAACACTCCCTTATTCATGGTATTCCTCCTCGAATGCGTGTTCAGTTGAGACAAAAGGCCAGCGCGATACCTTCGCATTTTGCTGATAGGGGGTGTTCGCGGGCCGTCATCAATGATTATCTCGGCGATCAGTTAGTGTGGAGCATCATACTACCTTAACATATATATGGGAGGACAGACCAACATCTCCTCTCCAAACCCGACTCTTTAAAAACGAGCCTTGTAGCTTATTACATCCTTATCCATTATCCCATTGGCGATTCCATTGTACAGTCATACCAACGAAACTAACTCCAAACCGACAAATGATATGCCATTGAAAGACACGTAAAAGCTTTGATTCGTTTGGAATCTGTTGTATAAGTGTGACTGAGGTCTCATAGCCGATCTAAGGAGCGGACAGGTGCGTTACATTTTGAGTCAGGGGAGGAGAAGGGAGGGGGGGGGGGAGTGGATGTCGGGTGTGACTGTGAGTAACATGAAGTATACTAATGAGCAAAATTAAACTTCATATAAAAATCAATAAATTGCTATCTTTTTTTATACAAAGTACGATGAAAATTTAGACTCTTCAGTTAATCAGATTTTTATTATTGAAATCGTTCTTTATTTTCCTTTGTTACATATTTTGTGGTAGGAATGTCGTAAAAAGAATGCAGATGGTGAAAACGTTTCATTCTTGGTGCATATGATATTGGATAAACTAGATGGTTCACGAGTCGAACTATTAATTTGCACAAGGCAATGGCATATTACCAGTGGAGTGTGTCCTGTATAGGTTCTAGCTCGTTCACTGTCCATCTACATAACATCATTATGGCCTATTTTGATGGAAATAAGAAAAATTATAAACATTTTCCTATACTACATTTTCTAAACCTTGCTTTAGTCGTACATTATTATTACATTAATATTATCTTCCGTAGATATGAAAGTATTCAGATTAAACATTCGAATGACACGGTTTACTCCATGTTGGGTTAGACTGAAACATGCATGTTGTTTGGTCAAATATCTCAAATTCTGTGTGAAAATTTACTCCCAATTTGTGTGAATCCGAATGAAATGTTTATACTTGAATGAATACAAAAACTAACAATGCAGTGCATTGACGATAGATACACCCATTAACGATCTATATTATTCCTTGTTTCGAATTCACTAATCTGCTTAACATAATTCTTGAATTATATTTCTTTCTCCGTTTATACTTACTCGATTGAAGTTACACCCCAATCGATGCGAATCTCGATTTTTATCATGCTAATGTTACCATGGTTGCATAATGATTACCCCTGATAATTATATCGTTGCTGTGTGTAGGAACAAAAATCCAATTCCAAATGATTTTTCTTTATTTTGTCCAGTCTATGTCTCAAAGAGTGCCAATAATAAGAGTGCTAATAATACTCCATAGCCTATTTACGTACAAGTGCATGAGATCGTTTCGTAAAGTGTTTATTAATCCATGTCTTGCGCAGTAAATCAATTCCATGTCGGAGATACCTCTCGTAAATTCTCGGATTGACGCTAACATGGGATGGCATACCGATGGAGGTTTAACCAGAGTACTAAGCAATGTCGGCTGACTTTACTACTATCATATGAAAACAACATGAATAACATTTTTTTAGAGATATAATACACTGTAAAACTGTGGTGTTAAAACTGACACAAATTGGTGTTAATAGAGGACCACACCCTGAGGTGTTAAAATAACACCCTAGAGATTGAACATAACACCAAAGAGTGTAAATGTAACAACCATAGGTGTTGTAATAACACCTATGGGTGTAAAACTAACACCACCAATTTAACACCGGTGTAAAATAACTGATGTGGTCCTCTATGTACACCGGTTAACACCACAGTTTTTGCTGTGTACAAACTAAAGAGAAAGTGGTACATGGGCATGAAAGACTAAATAGAGGGACGGTATTACAGATAAGAGCGAGAAAGAAGATAGAGAGAGAGGGGGGGAGGAAAAGTTGTGCATGTTGTATGTGCGAGAGAGTGGGAGGGGCGAGGCAGAATGAATGTGAGTGGGTGTGTGGGTGAGCGTGTGTATGTGTGTGTGTATGAGAGAGAGAGAGAGAAGGGTAGAGAGAGTTACAGAGAAGCCAACATTTAAAAGAAAAATAATAATAAAAGAAAGACGAAGAAGAGAAATACAAGGTTAATGAACTTTGTTGGTCGGGGTATACAATCAGGTTGCGCGTCGACAGGTGAATTCGCAGAAATATTTCATGACTTTTCTTACAAATTAACAGCTTCGTGAACTCGTGTCTCACTATTTCCAGGATACCGCAAGCATTTCAAGTGATTATGCAAATGGGAAACCATTTTTGGGGGTTACTTTTCAACTCATCTCAAGTTTGTCATCTTGGGGATTGCCAATGTCTAGGTGTCCACTTCGGATTCTACTCATGGATGAATACATGTATATAACGATACCATATTTCCTCAATTTACTGATACCACGCGATGTCATCTTAATGGCAAAATTACAAACATGCAGGAGGGGGGGGGGGTCTGGATCTGAAAATGAGGAAAGATGGAGGTATTATACCTTGATGCTAATTATCTAATATTTCCCAATCATCAGGGAAATTTCACATCAGCTGAAAGCACTCTTTGCAAGAAGAGATGGTGGCTAAGCGTTTCAAGTGATTGAATTTTAAACGATTAGGTGAGAGGCAGTGAATGCGTGTACATGCCCAGCAAACAGGTTTAATCATCCCCAGAGGTTTCGGGGAAACTCTGAGATGGCGGCCCGTAGGGAGTGAGATTCGATTGGTATTGTGGTGTTTGAGTGGAGATTGAGGGTAAGGGGCTAGAGATCGTGGCGTGTTGGGAGTCAGATGCTGGTGTTTTGTGATGTTTCGATGTTGGGTCATATTCGGTCAGGTATAGCTAGGAGAGTAGTCTTGAAGGCAAGACTAGATTGGAGGGTAAAATGAACTCTTCATCCTCTCAAAATGAATGCCCAATACACTGTGATACTGCATGCTACTCATTGATCGATACATATTCCAAGTTTCTGACGAAAGTTAGAAGTTGATGATGATGATGATGATGATGGTGATGATGATGATGATGGTGGTGCTGGTGGTGATGATGATGATGATGATGGTGGTGGCGATGGTGATGATGGTGGTGGTGATGATGATGATGACCATCATGATCATGATGATGATGACAATGGTGGTGGGGTGGTGGTGGTGGTGGTGGTGATGATTATGATGATGATGATGATGGTGGTGGAGGTAAAGATGATGGTTGTGGTGGAGATGATTATGGTGGTGGTGGTGATGGCTTTGGTGATAATGATGATGATGACGAAGATGCTGTTGTTGTTGTTGTTGTTGGTGGTGGTGGTGATGATGATGATGGTGGTGATGATAGTGATTTCAATGATTATGATGACGATGATGATGGTAATGACGGTGATGTTGATGATGGTAATGAGAATGATGACCACTGCACTGACGATGATATACGAACGCGGTTCTGTTTGCTGGTGGTTGAGACTATGCTAATGATATTGATGATGATGCAAGTCACTTGAAATGATGATATACTCACCTCACATGATCTTGATGATAGTTAAGGGCATGTTAAATTGGTTTTCATGATGATAATTTGTACGATGGTTGATAATTATAATGTTGGCGTTGAACGACATGTTTAACTTCGAAACACTGTGTACAATGCAAAATTTCTCTTCCAAATCTAAATCCGGGCTCAAATCGTACTTAAAATAGTATTTAGAAAATGATGAAATAATGAAGATCTTATAGAAATTGAAATTAAAATACACTAATATACCTTAAAATGGTTCAGATACAAAAGGACAAAAGTCACACCAGATGGCAAGTACGGAAAGGTCAAAAGTTTAATGTTGAAAATTAACCACGAAAACCATTAATCAGTTTTAATGAATTTTAATCGTTGGTAATGCGATAACTGGATCCATGGTATGGCTCTACTTCAATCCCTCCCAAGATGTGATGGGAAACGTTTTAAGAACCACTCATGTCGCCAAGAACCTGGTTAGCTTAAACCCAAGACACTGAACAGATCGATGAGACTTGGTGTGGTGTGGTTTCTTTCAATCAATAGACAGGAGAGATGCTCTTAATGGGGGCTCATCTGGAAAGAGTCATTAGACCAACTGTATGTCCCAACCCCATCCTCCTAATCTACTCTCCTCATACACACTCCGTCTCAGTACCCCTCCCCCTCTTCTCCATCCCAATTCCTCTTCTGTCTCTTTTTTTCTTCCCAATATCTTTTTATTTTCATTTATATCTATCTATCTATCTATCTATCATGTTTATCTTTCTTTCTTTCTCTCTCTCTTTCTTTCTTTCTTTCTTTCTTTCTCTCTCTCTTTCTTTCTTTCTTTCTCTCTTTCTTTCTTTCTTTCATTTATTCGTGTTGGTTGAAAAAAAATAAATCATCAAACTTTTGATCTCAACACAAGAAAATATTTCAAAGAGGGAGCTCAAATTTTCGGTTTCTGATTTGGACATTGTTACGATACTGCAACAGATAACAATGCAAATGTAGTTTTAAATTTGATTTCCTTTTCTTGTATTACAGGAAATTGATCAATCATTCACTAAAAAAATAAAACCAAACATCTTTCATGTCTTGAAGAGTTGGATGTGCAATCCAGAGATATGATAATGCTGTATTAAATCCATATAAAATCCAATTTGGTTGGCTAAGATTCCTAAAAGTTCACAATGATGGCGATGATGAAACTGATGTTGAAGCACGATGAATAACAAGAGTCAATGTAACGAGTTGAAATGTCTCTGAAGACGATGTTGATGATAATTAACAATCAATTTCAGCAATCCATGGATTAAAAAGTGTTCATTGAAAAGTGCTCATTAAATAGACATGCCTAACAAAGCTTTACTGAGACATTCTGAATATTCTTAATAATAATTATGAATGTTTTTAAAAGGGAAATAACTAAATAAATGAATGTAATTGCTCGTACAATTCTTATATATAACAACAAGCATTTCCCCTTTATTCGTATAGATCCCCTTTTTTATACATTATTCCCCTTTAGACGCCGCGTTCCCATGATGTCCTTGCCTTTCATTTTTTTAATTAACTGCTTCTATTTTAACTTCAATTTATTCCTTTCTATTGTCATTATTGTGACAACGATCTACTACGCGCAGTGCCAAAAGACAAATACTATTATCAATTTATAAATATAGTTGTAATTCAGCATGTCTGTTATGCTGAAGGATCTTTTCAAATCGCCGAGAATCCTTAGTACAACGAAAGGGAAAATCCCTCTGTAAAAAACGCCTTTTCAAGGCTTTCGAGAAGATTTAACGATCGCAGAGGTTAATATTCGCTTTATCTCTAGAAGGCGTGACGAAGGGACGACACGGCGTACCAGAATTAAATGAAGCAATAAAAGTCACATGTGTTAGAGAGATCACAATGATAGACATACTTCTTTCATTAAATGTTATTAATATTTCCTGTAGAATGTTCTTGAATCACTTATTTACAATGATTTCATGGGTGGGTCCATGTTATTCAATAGTTGACACGACATATGCTCCTGGGACAATTGCTCCGGTCCTAATATATCAGATAGGGTTAGAGTTAGGAGTGTAATATAATTTTTGGTTCAGAATTATGTAAAAATAAGAATTGGGATTTATTTAGTTATGGAGGTTAGGTTTTATGTTTGGCTTAATGTGCAGATTTATAATCGGAGCAACAATTGTTGCCGGAGCGTATGTCAAGGAACCGTTTAATGAGGGAGGGGGGTATAAGAAACAGTGGTGTCCCGATTGGGGGCTCGAGTCGCTCCTCCCGACTATTCGTTTCATAAAATGTTCACATGCACTGGTGAAATATTATAGCGCAGAGTTCGGTTGGCAAGCGATACTCGTTTCACATCTCCCTTAGATTTCGCTGATCCCAAACTCCGTGTGGTCTGGAATGCAATTAGTAGGGACGGCTTTCTTATATCAATGCCAAGGCAATAGCAATGTGTTTACATGCATGCATATCATGAAGAGAGGGTAGTCACTAGTGTACCCCCTGACGAGTCACAACCCATGCAAGGGACCTATCCCTGCCCCCTCCTGACGAGAAGTCGAAGGTTTCTTTTTCTTTTTTTTTTGCTTATCAATTATTTTCTCTGGCACGAAATATTTTATTTGTTGTTGAAGACCTTTTTTTTTTTTTTTTGGGGGGGGGGTTAATTTCTTTTGCGGACGATTTTGCTCCCCGCTGTGGAAAATCATTACGCCACTGAGGGTAGTCATCCACGGGGGGGGGGGGCGAGATAGCCGGAGATCGTTTGAAGGATCTTTTATTCCAGTGACAAAATTCACTAGAATCTGTCAGTGGAAATACAAGTACAATCCAAGTCAGGGGTCACGGAATGGATTTGAAAGTGGGAAGAAGGAGGGGTTGACCATGCAAACGAAAAACAAAAACGCATCAGAGAGTATTTTTAAACGATTTTGTACAGGTTTATAGGAAAAGGAGAGGGGGGTTGAAGCCCCTAGTCCCATTCACCGTTTCCGCGGCCCTTGTAATTTACCTCATGTTACATCGTTCTAACCGACTCACTAACTATTATCAATATTAACATTTAAATAAAATGTTTATTTTTTGTCATGTTCATGCCATACCTTTTCTTTGCATGCTTCTTCTTCATTTTGTACAAGATTCATTTTATCGATCTCATGACCTTCCGAATATTCTCTACTTTTCTGTCATCTTGTTGTCGTCTTTCTCCTTTATACCATTTTCCCTCAACTGTCGTTTTTTTCTGTGGGGGAAGTCGTGGTCGAGTGGTTACGATCTCGTCTTTCAATGAGCGGGACGTGTGACTTCCTTCAGCAAGAAATTTATCCACATTGTGAGGTGAATGGGTAACCGACAGGATTAATTCCTTAAATGCACCAAACCCCTTTTAAAAGCTGGAGATCCAGCCGGGGTAATAATATAGTGAGCCATTGAATAGGAATCTAGATAATCGGTGTCTCATTGATGCATTATTATTATTATTATTTTTATTATTATTATCATTATTATCATTATTATCATTATCATCATCATTAATAACATTACTATTATTATTATCATTATTATTATATTATTATTATCATCATCATCATCATCATCATTATTATTCTATTAAATCATGGATCGGTCAGCCACACTTCGTATGAATATTACCATGTATTGCCTTGGTTTGCGATATGTCGCCTTCCCTCGTATTTTGGGGGCAAAAATCAACTAAATCAATCTTTAAGTTGTCGTAAGGTGTTTAAATGTTTATTTACAGGACTACTCAGTGACAATAGCCAGAGTTTTTACGTCAGAAATTTAGTGAAGGTGTCTATGTTTATATCAGTATGAAGGAGGTCTCTATTAAAGTATCACACGAGAAAGAGTTCAAAGAATAATTCCTTTCTCCACTTTCAAGCTGCATTACATCAAACTTGTCAACATAGAGCCTGATTATGTCGAACGTTTATCAGTGACTTGGCACTGTACACAAAGTTCAATAAAATTCAAATGTTCAGCAATGAATATTAAGTAAATGTTCTTATGTTTAAAAAATATATATATTCGACGTAGAAATTCTAACGTAATATAATCTACAAGGAGATACTGACGTCTTACCTTTAATTATTCAATGCATGACTTGGGTAAACAAATATGAATCATATAATTCATATTTGATTTCGATTTCTCGCCAGATTAGATGAGGATAAAACATTAATTGAAATATTACCATTAACGGGTATAGGTTCCGGGTAGCTCCAATCTGGTTTCAACACCAAAACAGGTGTTTTTCATTAGTCCCAACAGCTGGCCTATGACGTATGTATCATTAGCTCTAAATCTTGTATAACATACGTATGTTGTGCATAGTCCCATTTATATCGATTTATGTCAAGAATTCGAGCTTGGGTGTAAAATAGATCAAATGAAATTGAGTGTGAAAGAATGCACCTGCAGACAAATACTGAATACACATTAAAACGCTGTTTAAGATTTTATACAACGCTGTTTACTATATGAACCTTACAGTATTTGTTTAACCGTTTATACAATCATGTTTAATTTATTGAAGATTAGGTATTGAAAATTAAACTTTGTTGCTTAAGATTTAAACACTTCTTTAAACTGTTTAAACAATTACTGCGAGGTTCATATAGTAAACAGCATTGTATATTTTTTTACTGTGTAGGCGTATTTGTATCAACGATCTATGCACTGTAAAAATGAAGTGCTAATTTAGCACTTACAGTGCTTGTATAGTGACTGCACTACGAGTTCTGATTTTCTAGTTCAAATGTAAACTTGAAAATCAGCACTCGTAGTGCAGGCACTGTACAAGCACTGTAAGTGCTAAATTAGCACTTCATATTTTACAGTGTGGTATCACTCTGTAATTATGATCTACAGAGCCCACAGCTCAAAAAATGATAAATGTAAATCAATATGCTGACGAAGTTGCATAACACTTATTTTCTTAAAAAAATGACGAAACCATGTATTTGTCAATCATTTAAATATTTGATCAGGATTATCGCTATTGATTTTCAAAACAGTTGTGCAGGTCTATACCTGTCAAATTTCTCATATAAACGTATCAAAGGTTGATTATGAGTTTCTTGACCTAAAACGAAACAACAATGTTTGTCTACAAGCCACCAAAGTTTAGGTTTGTGACGTTATATATATGCGAGGAGCTCTCATCTATCCATCATGCAGTCATGTCGATGTATATCATGCAATATATATGTTTTTTATAATTTGACCTTAACATTATTACCATCAGACACACAGTTTCAAAAACGATTTAATTCGAAAAACAAATATCATTGGAATATAAAGAATTTACGTTACATGGAAGGTGGGGTACAGTTCCCATGTCGTCACAAAACCGAAACGTCATAATTCATTTATTCTTTGAGAGACTTAATTTCGTCAAACAACATATCCTCTCATTTTATGCATTTATTAAATCAATTTCACATGAAGGTAATTCCTTTAAAACTGTTAAGGCATTATAATCTATTAAGTTCTTAATTATTTCGTCTCTCTTTTATTTCCATACAGTTTATGCTCTTCTGCAAGTCTTGGTATCTATATATTAAATTCACTTCGATCTGTTGATACCTGAGCTTCGATTCTTCATCCGTGGTACAGGCCTTGCTCGTAACGAAATGGCGACAGATTATTACGGCCACACTAATTTTTCTCAACCGTTTCAACTCTCCAGCGTCAACGACAGTGCTTCAAGCGAATGGAACTACGATGATTATATCCAAGAAATTTACGATCAAACTCGGAAGCGAGTCTATCCTGAAATTCACGAATACTTTCTGATTGCGATTTATATCATCATCTTCTTCGTCGCGATCATGGGGAATACCATGGTGTGTATCGCGATACTCAAGAACGATCACATGAGAACGGTTACTAACTATTACATAATGAATTTGGCTACCACCGATATTTTGATCGCCTTCGTGTGTTTACCGATCACAATCACAGTGGATGTATCGGAGTCGTGGTTCTTCGGTAGAACGGCTTGCTATCTGATTCCTTATTTTCAGGTAAGACCAAATTTAAATCACCCTTTCCCCCCTCTCCCCCTCTTTACTCCTCGCACAATCTTCCTAGAAACATAAATGTAATGTACGAAAGCAAAGCAACATTGCCCCCCCAAAAAAAAAAATACATATATACACACACAACATCATTGCATGATCATGTTTATCACTTGTGAGAACATGGAAAATAAAATCGATTTCAGAACATCAGACATTAATCATTATTATACGTTTAACATGGAAACAGTGATATTGTAATGCATGGTAAAACGAAAAAAGGGTATAGCAAAGTTGGACAGTCACTGAACTTACATCCTATAGTGGTTTATGATGTTAGCAACGCTGTCGCTGGTAATCTTTGATATTTATGTTTACCAGCGACAACGTTGCTAAAATATTAAGTACATAATATGCTCTCTCTGCGAGGAATTTCATGAAAATGAAAAGGCCTGTCCGATATTTTTTACCCGACGGTTGGGTTGCAGTTGGCATATAGGAACAAGTACCATGAGCACTGTGCCTCTCAAACGTTGATAAAGGTTTCCCTGAATACACCTGTCTGCAGACCGTGGGGGGGGGGGGGGGTAGCGGGTTTAAGTAGGACTAAATCAAATCGAATCAAATGACACAATTTTCTCCTTCTGATCCCAAACGCAGCTTGTGTTAGTATGCGCATCGATCTACACGTTGATGATGATTGCCGTGGATAGGTACCTCGCCATCTGCCATCCCCTCAAGTTCCAGATTCGAGCCTCACGAACCCTCCTAACCATCGCTCTCGTATGGGTGGTCTCATTCTTCATTGCCCTACCCGTAGCCGTGGTCAACGATCTCGAGCCCCAAGCAGCATCCGTGCATATCGGGAAACCTCTTTGGCGTATGTCGTGTGCAGAGGTAACTATCGAAATGTCTTAATCATGCTAATAAAGGGGGTGACCTAAAGATGAAGTAATTTTTCTTAACTTTGCTAAAAATGCATGGGGTATTATAAAGTTCCTCGATCCAAACCATTCTATTAATTTTCTCCATTCTTCTTTCCTCCCTTTTTCCTCTATTAATTTCTTGTCTTTTTTTTGGAGGGGGGTTACTACATGATTAATGGTCCCCTGTAATGTCTAGCACCTCATTCGTACTTACAAGTTGCACTGCTTAAACCTCCGTCACACTAGAGGCGGAATGAGCCGGAATGCCGTCGGAATGAAAATTCTTGGTACATTCCTGGATATTCGAAGCGCATTCTAAAAATTCTGACTGCATTCTGAGTGCATTCCAGACATTCGGGTCCATTCTTGTGACCGGCCCGAATGTTTTGCTCCTGTTCAAAACTTTCGAAGTGCATTCTGACTGCTCTCTGACTGCATTCTAAATATTCTTACGACATCCTAAGAGCATTCGATGCATTCCGATCCGGTTCTGATCGCATTCTAGAGAAAACCGAATCGCATAAAACGCGGCCAGCTGCTGTTGTAACGTCATTTGGCAGTAGAAGTCACCCGGTCATGTCGCAAAAAAGGAAGACATTTTTGCAAAAGTAGTGAAAATTTCAAATTCCCTCCCGAATGTGGCACGAATTTTGAAAGTTCTTCCTTCCGGCTGGTTCTCGATTCCTGCTGATTCCGAATAAGTGTGACGGGGGTATTAAAAAACTAAACTTCTCAGAAGTCTCTATTAGTGGTTTACAATCATGAAAGCAATGCAGCAAATATCCCGGCTTTTAAACAAACCAAGATAACCGCACTGGCAGGAAAGGCTTTTCTTTCGACGCCTGAACCACTAAACAAACCTTAAGAATACGGATCAATGGTAAACGTAAATTTTGTCATTAAATTTTATATTCAATTACCACTCCGCTTTTTTCCTTTCCTGTAGAATCGTTGGGTGAGTAAAGTATGGGAGAAGCTCTACCACACCGCGTTCTTCCTGGCCGTCTACATCATTCCTCTGGCAGTGATTGGGGTCGCTTATACCAGGGTGTGTCGAAGACTGTGGTCTGGTATCCCGACAGAAGAGGGGTGTGGAGCGTCTAAACCAAGCTTTAACCAGGTGTGTAAGGGCAATAAAAGGGGGTAGCTTGTACCAGGGTGTGTCGAAGACTGGTTTGACATCCCGACAGAAGAGGGATCTTTAACCAGGTGTGTAGGGGTAATAAAAGGGGTAGCTTATACCAGGTTGTGTCGAAGACTATGGTCTGGTATCCCGACAGAAGAGGAGTGTGGAGCGTCTAAACCAAGCTTTAACCAGGTGTGTAGGGGTAATAAAAGGGGGTAGCTTATACCAGGTTGTGTCAAAGACGGTGGTCTGGTGTCCCGACAGAAGAGTGATGTCGAGCGTCTAAACCAAGTTTAACCAGGTGTGTACATAGGGGTAATAAAAGGGGTAGCTTATACCAGGGTGTGTCGAAGACAGTGGTCTGGTATCCCGACAAAGGGGTGTAGAGTGTCTAAACCAAGCTTTAACCAGGTGTGTAAGGGTAATAAAAGGGGGTACCGGGATGTGTCGAAGCCTATGGTCTAGTATTCCGACAGAAGAGGAATGTGGAGCGTCTAAACCAAGCTTTAACCAGGTATGTAGGGGTAATAAAAGGGGTAGCTTGTACCAGGGTGTGTCGCAGACTGTGGTCTGATTTGTGTGCAAAACAAATGAAAAGTTATCCACAAAATCATCCATTTCGAAGCACGTTTGCCAATTTGAGGATTCCCATAGAAAGTGCAACAAGACTTTTCAAACGTCCATCACTTGCTTATTAATAAGCGATTTTGATGAAACATTTTTTTTTTAATTGTTCCTCTCATTTTACTCTTTCCAGTAAGATTGCTTCTCTTCTTGGGTTTTGGTTTCCTTTAAAGGTAAAACGGGGGTAGCTGATACCAGCGAGATCATGGAGATTCATTTTACAATGTTAATAAATCAGGGACAGCAGAGTGGTTTTGAAAGTGTATGTGAGGGAGACTGACCATTCAAAAAATTACAATAGGGTGGTAATTTTTTTCATTTTTGTAAACAGTTTTAGAGGAAAAAAGTGGGAACTGTAGCCTGTAAATACCCATTTCGTATTTTTATCTTCTTGTCAGCATTTGGCTGATATTTTTTGTTATTTTGGTTTCTCCCAGGCCAATGTGGTCAGTACGACAACAATCAGCAAGTCTACCGAGGCCCAGCTCAAATCACGTCGTAAAGTCGCCAGTATGCTCATCGTGGTCGTCATCGCTTTCGCCATCTGCTTCTTTCCTTTCCAACTACTCAATGTTCTCAAGTATGTTAGCATTTTTGAAATACTAAGCACGCCCAAACAGCAAATACTCTGGTGTTAAACGGTGTACATAGAGGACCACACCAGCTATTTTACACCTGTGTTAAATCGACAGTGTTTGCTTAACACCTAAAGGTGTTATTACAACACATTTAGTTGTTACATTTACACTCTTTGTTGTTATGTTCAATCTCTAGGGTGTAATTCTAGCACATCATGGTGTGTTCCTCTGTTAACACCAACTGGTGTCAGTTTTAACACCACAGTTTATTACAGTGTACAGCTATCCGAGACTGAGAAAAAGGTGCAATTGTGATGATCGGAGTGACTTTGGTTTTATAATGACCCCATATAATGCACCGTTTTCAAGCTCTTTCACTCTTTTATATTTTATATGATATGATATTGAATCCAAATTTGTACAAGTGTTTACGTTTTATGTATTTTGGTGAAGAGAAAAATAATAATATGGGGTCCATGGCCCACCAACTGCTCCCCCATCTGTTTGCCAGTGAAAATACTCATCCATTTCCTAAAAGATATCTGATAATAATAAATGTAAGATTTAATCCAAATTAAGTTAAACTTTAAGATTGTCATTTCAACGTAAAATACCAAGAAAGAGACGTTCGAGAGATGGATGAGGCTAATAAGATAGAATAAGAATCGATTTGATCGTACTGAATTTTGATCGATGTGATATTCTCTTTTCTTCAGAAAACACAACGCATTTGGAAATCTTCGAGATGCATCAGCTCAATACAACGCAGTCTACATCCCTTACATCATAGGGCATCTCATGGCTTTCATAAACAGCGCTATCAACCCAATCATCTATAACTTTATGAGTGGTAAGAATGAATGGAGAGTTTTGCGGTAACACCATGTTGGTTAGTCCTAAAAAGGACCGTTAGCTTATCTTTCTGATAGTAGCTCTTTAAAGAACTGTAAGAATGACAATAGTAAAAGTTACAATTTCGGTAAATTTGACTTCCATTATTTACCACTATGGTAACGATGCTCAGTATAGCCAATAAAATACAAGGATTCCATGCAATTTATCATTGGATGGTAAACTTACCATAGGCCTAATAGTAAATTTTACGCAGCGGGGAAAGGGGCACAGAACTTTAAAATGGATCTGTATGCTATTGAATATCACCAAAATCAGGTGTACAGAGTACCAAGGGGTTTGCTGTTGCCCCCCACTTGCCACCATTGGCGGCGGAAGCCAACAATTTTAGGAGGGGACAAGCAAAAAATTTTTGACAAGCAAAAAAAAAAAAGGTTTTCAACCCAAAAATTTTAGGGGGGACGTAATAAATTGACAAGCAAAAAAAAAAAAAAAAAAAAAAAAAAGGTCATCAACAACAAATTTCAAATTTAGGGGGGGACCGTCCCCCCTCCTCAAATTTAGGGGGACACGTCCCCCCTGTCCCCCCCCCCCCCCCCGCTTCCGCCGCCTATGCTTGCCACCCCCAGAAGTTTTCATTATTTCCTGTTCATGGTTAAAAAAAGTGGTTATAACATTCAGTTTTCATCTCAGGATATTTAACATTTTCATGAGTCACTACAAACAGTACTTAACAGGTCCCTTTTTAAGTCAGTATAAGACCTGTAATAAAAAAAATTAAGCTCGCGCTTCGTCCTTGATTTTATGAAACAGGGAACATTTTTTTTGTAAAACAGGAAACAATTTTTTTTGTAAAGCCGCCTTCCCCAATGTTCTCTTGCCCCCCCCCCCCATTGGCACAATTAGTTTAATAATCCTGTTTGAAACTTACCCGATGCTTCCGTGCTTTTTTCCTCATGCAGTAAAAGAAATAATCTGAATAATTAAGAACAGACAAGTGTATTTGCTATGCCTCATAAATGTTTGTTTATTACCTCTTCCTTTTTTACAGCGAAATTTCGGCAAGCTTTTAAGTCGATGTTCGATTGTCTCCCGTGCTGTCAGTCACCGCGCCGATCGCAGGCAATCGACGGGACATCTGGCCCCGCCTACCGACGCGCAAACAGCACAGGAGTGTCTGATACGCATACCACTGAATACGTACCTATGACGTCCATCAGAAATGGGCGTGGCGTCAATAACAACATCTCGGCCATGTCGAAGGGTGTGTGAAGTGACGAATCATGATTAAAGTGATGCGATCATTGGCTGGAATGATGCTATAGACATCAGTATGGAGGATGTATTTTTCATCTGACGAAGAAATACTCAAGTACACAGTTCGAAACGTCGAAACATGTCGACGTTTAAAACTTTTCAAACAGTTATTTGCTGAACTCTTTCCTATACGAACAAAGAAAGAAAAACAAACAATCCTTTTTCAGGACAGTGCACAAGACACTTCTCCAAAACCAATCATACCAGTTGCTCCAGCAAAACTATATTTGAAAAAAATGATCATCGGAAATTTTCAATCGAGATAATATTTTTATCTGATTTGTGATACAAGTACATGAATAATTCATAAATCATAATAAATATCCAATGCGCGATGAACGAATCAGGAAAGTCAACCTTTCTTGAAAATCGTGGAGGAGAAGAATAAAAAAGGTGAAACTATACAGAGGTTGAAATATCATGAATATTGAATATTCTTGCCATTTCACTACACAATACTTAAAAAACCCGAATGATAATGATAACATTATCAATTAGACTGTACATAATGTGCGTTATATGGTTGTGTTGTTGACGTGTGTGTGTATTCAAAGTATTTATTGTATCAGATGCTATAATCATATTTTTTATTACTATCCTGTAAAAAGTCATGTTGTAAAATGATATCAAGATTGTATTCTATGTAAATAAGTCACTACCATTCGCAATTACTGTACAGTTGTTCTTAACATAGACGAAAAGTGAAGCGTTGAGATATAGTCTTTTCATTCACCTTAAACCAAATGTTTCCTCATTTGTTAATTGTTAAGATTTAATGATTTGACGCGATACATTGTGATTACTGGTCAAGCAAGAAAGCTAGGAATGCTAGGCATTATAAAATCTTAACAGATTTGGTTCCCTATCCCGATTTTTCTTACGTATGCCATGTAAAATATGATTCACTGTCTCTATTAGTATGCCTAGTGCAATCTATCACATCAGTCTATATGCTGAAAACTTAAGTATTTAAATCCAAGTAGACGCCTTTAAATTCATGGGTACAAATGCAGTGCAGTTATCTTGTACAAGCCTAAGTATTTTGGCCATCTCAAACTTTTGACTTGTCTGCCGCTCGATTTTGGAATAAAAAGTTGTAAGATTTTATATATTGTGACATATTGAGACAAGGAACATCTTACTGTGTAAAGTTGTAAATAATCACACTAATACGTGTTCAAATTCGTGACTATACTACCATAATCATGAATGAAAGCGATTTGAACATCTAGTCGTAATGATGTCATAACGATCGTATGATTGGCTACGATTTGTAGCGAATTTTGCCTTTACTCCAAAAATGAAGGCTTTCACTCATCCAAAATTGTTAAATTAGTATTCTCACAGTTAATTTGAACCTGTTACCCCCCCCCCCCATATCAGAAAATAAGCAAAATACGATCTGTTCCAACATCAGCTCGTGGATCAGTCGTAAGGTGTGCGTTGGCCTTTAGGTATACGGCACAGGACCACCTTTTTGTGCTGTATACAATGTTGTTGGATTTTTTTTATTTATTTTTACTACCATTCCAGTACTCGGTAGAAATAAAGCGAAACACTGCCGAATCATTTTCACATAAACAAACGTGATGCTATTATATACTGTTCTAAAAGTTATGTTTTCATGCTGATATCATATCGCAAAGTCATGAAAACGACATATAAAAAGAGTTGTCGACCATACTATTAAGAAGTGGACTCTTGATATAATTTATGTCCTGTCGACTTGTAATAAACTCATGGGGTCGACAATCATGATAATATCATATCCAACTTGACCGTTAAACTTGCTATCTGACTTAAAGGGGGATCCAGCCTTGGTCATATAATGTTGTATTGGAAAGGAGACAAATAAATAAAACAGAAGGGTATAAGCTTGAAAGAAATCGGATAAGCAATAAGAAAGTTATGGCTGTTTAAAAATTGAGATCCTTAGACTATGTAGATTTCAAATTGGCAACTGTGTAAGCATGGGCGGAAATCCCAGGGGGACAGGGGTGTCGTGTCCCCCCTACTCAAAATAGTAGGGGGGGACACAATATCAAATGTCTCCCCTACTATTTTGGGTCTTTGGTGATGCTAAGAAATATCACTGAAAATGGGAATAAAACGTGCGTTTTGGGACGAGATGACCTATTTTTTTTTTTTTGCTTGTCAAATATATTTTCGTCGAAATGACCTTAAATTTTAGGCAATACACCCTTTTTTTTTGCTTGTCAAATTTTCCAGACCCTTGTGCCCCCTACCTTTTGTGAGAGATTTCCGCCCCTGTGTGTAAGTAAATTATGACAAGGGGCAAGGACATCTTTCCCATAGGCCATGTACTTAATTATCAGAGATTTGTGCCTGGTTTTCCCAGAAGTACCAATTCCCCTGGGGCAGTAATAACCCAGACGGTATATTACTTTATGTCCTCATGAAAGAAAAATAAGATTTGAAGTAAAAAAAAAATTTAAAACCCCACAATATTTTAGCCATTTTATGTATTAGGGTACATCGAAGAATAATCCTTGCCTTCCATCCCTATAACATCACATATGCGGCCAATTTGGTGTCTCCATGGGTAATGTTGCAATATTTACAGCTTTCAAAAAATCATTAATTTCTTATTGTTTATCCGATATTGTTTAAATGTTCATATATTTATTTGTCTGATTTTTCTTTTTCGTCTGGACAAAGTTTTCATTGGGGTTGGATTCCCCTTCAAGTAAAATGGAGGTTTAAAGCTTCGGTGAAAAAGAGTACTTTGGGAAAAGTATACTTGTAGTAGCTTAGATACTGTTTTGAAGAGGCATACAGTTGTTTGAAGTATGCCTGCCAGATTTATCTACCAATAGTAATCCAGAATATGTAAATATTTTGCAATCATCAAGAATACGTAATAAACGAAACCTTTCAACGTGAGCTTAAGCTTCATCGCCCATGATTTCACTGGAATCGTAATATCGAGGAGGACGGGTTTATCCAGTGTGTCTTTTTAGCACGATTGGTATATAGGTTCGTTGAATGTTGAAGATGATAAAAATGATACTTATGGCGATATCAATGATGGTGATGATAATGGTGACAATGATGACGATGATGGTGACGATGATGGGGATGATGATGATATCGATGATGATGGTGACGATGATGGAGATGATGATGGTGATGATTGTGATGATGATGGTGACGATGATGGTGATAATGATGGTGATGACAATGATGGTGATGTTGATGGTGGTGTTGATAATGATGGTGACGAAGATGGATATGAGGATGATGATGATGACAATGATGGTGATGATGATGTCGATGGTGGTAATGATAAGGATGGTGATGATAATGATGATGTCGATGATGATGACGAAGCTGTTGGTGGTGATAATTGTTTGAATGATGGTAGTGACGATGGCGGTGATAATGATTAAGATTTATATAATGCACTTGTAACGACGATGATGATGGTGGTGCAATTGAATTCAGTTTCATTTTGTCCAATGACGGAAATTCGATTTGGGATCTTACATACATAACTAATGAAAAACATTTGGCCAACACCAACACCCCCATGATCGCAATCAACTCCATCGCTACCATCAACAGCCATTTCATTATCACCACTAACAGCAGCGACATTGATGATACTACCAAGCATAATTACCATCACAAATATCAGCATAATCCTCGTGTTCACCAAGTGCTATCATTATCATCACATACACCACCATCACCACCACCGCCACCACCACCACCACCATCATCATCATCGCCACTATCACCACCACCATCACCATCATCACCACCACCACCATCACCACCACCACCATCATCACCACCACCATCACCACCACCACCATCACCATCATCACCACCACCACCATCACCACCACCACCATCACCATAATCACCACCACCACCATCATCACCACCACCACCATCACCATCACCACCACCATCACAATCACCACCACCATCATCACCACCATCATCACCACCACCATCATCACCACCACCATAACAATCACTATCAAAACCATCATTATCACTACAGCAACCACAATTAGAACTACCATCATCATCAGCTGCATTAGCATTACCACCTACCATAAAAACAATCACCCCTATTCATCTTTACCACATGCAATTTACATCATTGTCACAGTTATCATCATCGGTACATTAGAAATATCATCAAACATAATGCAAACCTACATGTACATCACATTATAATACATCATATCATCCTTCATAACCTCATTCAAAAACGTAATCTCACAAATACATGTTAGATGATACATCAATTTAAATATGTACAAATTCATATTTATTTATAAAAATTATGAACAAAGATGGCTTCCAATAAGATACCAATTACATGACAAGAAGCATTCTATATAAAACAAATAAAATCCATGAGCACCCTTATCTTGGTAATTTCTGTTTTGCTTCTACTGGAAACTGCCCCAATTACTGACCTTCTAGACCAACCAGTTCATTCGGAACAAACTTATGTGCTTTACTTTAAAAAAGGAAAACAAAATATACATTGAATCAATTTTTATCTTCAATAGTTAAGAATTGTACAAGCCATTTCATTAAACAGTAAGCACTACACAGTTACTAAAACTCTGTTAATAAATTAAGTGTGATAAAAAAAAGCATGACAAATATTGGTGACGATAATGTTGGTAGAGGGAAGCCACTCAGAATGGATATAAACAGCTGAAATTACCTAGGCTGGGCATTTGCAAACAAGAAATGTGCAGTCTATGCTTGGTCTGAAAAAGTGGCATCCCAGGGCCATCTGCACATGGGAATCAAAATAATTTCAGTATCATGTCAGAAACCTAACATTCAATAACTCCCTGTCACCTAGTATGGATATTCCCTCCCCTGAGATTTACAGGCAAACAAAACGACTCAATGACAGCCCTATCAACCGTGCCCATCACTGTTGCTCTATTAAAGTTTGTTGCTACCAGTAAGAGAACCTGGGGCCTGTTGCAGAAAGAATTCGGGTGCTTAAAAAGCAAGTCAAAACATCACGCACAAGTCCCGAATACGGGTGCTTCGTTGGCTGAAAAATCAAGTTGCGTAAGATTTTTTTAATTGCGTTTGATCGTAACTCTTTCTGCAACCGGTCCCTGGTAGCATAGTGACTGTCGGTCATCATTTGTGTCTCTTTCCTTACATGTGCATGCCATAAAAAATGGGTTTCCATCCATTATTTCACATAGACGTTTCCATTCATTGTTCCACATGTAGGTTGTACATGTAGCAACCGCTTGATTTGGATATCGACAGATCAGCTATAACATTCAATTGTGTCTCTTCCTATTTCAGAATTAAAATACAAGAGGTTCACTCACAGTTTCTCGGAGGTTGAAGCAATTGATTGATTCAAATGGGATATCCACACTACACCTTGAATAGAAGCTCTACTTTTCTTTATAAAATGCAATAAAGGTTTCCATTCAGTGTTTCATGGAGGCTATAGCTTGATTTAAAAAGAACATCGATAGGAGCTCCTAATATCACCTGTAATCGCATCAAAGATTGTAGCAATCGCTTGATTTATGTGGGATATCCTCAGAAGATCTTTAACAGAAGCACTATCCTTCATCCTAACATGCAACGAATCACACATCATCCGCTCAATGTCCTTCAGAAGTTGTTCATTTCGCTTGATTTAAACAGGATATGGACAGGAGACCTTAGAAGATCTTGCCATCAACTGTGATACCCTTTACAATGTATGTCTCTCTTCCTAACATGTGGTCACTATACAAGGTGTCAATCACTGTTGCTCTGAGCTGGTAGTCGTCGTTTCCGGCAAGGCTTGTTGAAGGAACACCTGTTGTCCTAGGTTACCACCTGCTTGGGTCTGGCCAGGAACCTGTTGAATCTGGAAGATCTGTGGGAAGGTGTTAAAGAGAGAAATAGCAGAGATTAGAGTATCGACAAGAACATACAATAAGAACTGAAAAATGAAATATTGAGAAGAGTTTGATAAAAAAAAACACACTCTTGCTATCCCATAGAGCTAACAGTTATCTCATATGGTGCACACTATCCGATTTGTTGCAATCCGAATTTCAAAGAAATTGTAATAACATTTGAGATAAACATTAAAGCCAAGAAAATCGTAGTGATGAGAGTTCAGAATCGTGGTAAGGACTACTGGGGCCTGTTGCATAAAACGTTTTTCCTGAGAAAACTCTGGTAAAAACTGAAAACTAAGGTTAATCTGATTTCTACCACTGACTTTAACACAGGGCAAAAACTGGTAAAAACTGGTAAAAAGTTTTATGCAACGGGCCCCTGAAGTCAAAATTCTAGTCTAGTTCAAGCCTCAAACCCTGTAGGAATAAAAGCAAGTTCAATTTCAAATGGCAGTGACGTCATCAACGGCTGCAATTTGAACTCAAACACAGGGCTTGCCGCAAAGTAAACTTATGATTGTACTATTCCTAACATTATGCTGAACTTCAAATGAAATACATTTAGTTCTTGGAACCTTCACATTTCGTGCAAGATAAGATTTACTAAAACATCCCATCGGATCACATCGCGTAGTGTGCGCTGGGCTTTGGTAGCATTACCTGTCCTCCTGATAGCTGTGTGATGAATTCCTGTCCAGCCGTCTGTTGTTGATTACCAGAGCTGCTTTGTCTGACATACTGCAGCTGATTGCCAGCAAATTGAATCTGAAAAAAGAATCGGAAACACATTAATTGATTACATCATCAGGAGTTACCAATCTTGTGCAACCAAACTACGAATCACAATGGGAAAAAGAGGAATTTCCAATAAAAAAAAAGGAGGAAAAACCTTAAAATCAGACCTGCCAACCTCTGTGGATGAGATACTTTACTCAGTGATCCTCCAAACTATACCAGTACTCTGAATATTGTGCCCCAAATAATAATGTTTGACCAAAATGATGCTTGCAAGGACAAACAAATGTTCATTTGCCAAGCAAATGTCAGATGCCATAGTAATTTGTACAGCATTAGGGGAAACAGGGGACCGTTTTATGAAAGTTGTCAGCACTGACAAGTAGTCTTTCTCCGACAGTTACCACAGTAACAGTCAGAGACCAGTGCCTTTCAGCCAATCAAAACCAATGTTTCACTGAAATTGTCAGCACTAACAATTCAGTCAGTGCTGACAACTTTCATGCAACACCCACCAGATCACATGAATTCAGAACTGGGGTTTATTTTGGCAAGATAAGTCAAATTTGGCACAGCCTATTTTGTTCTCCCTTTTGTTTATAATTCATTTTGATGATGCAAAGATATTATATCATCTAAGTTTGGCATCTTTCTTGCTAAAAACTAGGACAAACAACAAGATGCAAAACAAGATATGGTACTAAACTGAACTTGAATTTGTGCAATCTACTTTACATGCCAGCAGCATAGAATAACTGGCATTCACCATAAAGCACTGCAAACCAATATCCTAATAAGATTTTATACAAATCATGTCCAAAAAAAAAATGTGAGTACCAGCTTCAAATTCATTATGAATGCTTCCATGCAACATTTTACATCGGCTGTTAGCATATTTTCCAAAAATGATGAAGCTGTCTTTGAATGACTTACTATAAATAAAAAATTGTTGTCTTCTTATTTTAACCGTCATGGTGTGCTCCATTTTACCCTGTGTACCATATTTCTCCATTCTCTACCTACACAGCCCATGGAGAATTACACAATCCAGTTGTCCAAAAGAGGTTTCAATTGTAAGATGGTAGAAAATCATGGTTTATGCAGATTTGTGTACATAATTACGCTAATTTCATCACATACACTAAGAAAAGTCCAATTATAAATTGACAAGGGGTGCCTAATTGAAGCACGATAACAGGTGAAACCTGCACAAACCATGGTGTTGTACCATAGTACAATTGATTGAAACTTCTTTTGAAATAAAGCCCAGTGGCCTGTATTCTGAAGTCAGGTTTAATTCAAACTCTGGTTTTGAGTTGTGGTTTAACTATGGAAAGCCAGTTGTTACATAAATTAATTTCTAACACTAGAGGGTCAATGTATCAGTTCATTTGACTACCAAAACATTAACCGCCTGAGAAGAATAAGTATGACAGTTGTCTTTACCATTAAAGAATTAGTAAAGAGCACAGTAAACATGCGAAGCAATCACTGTACACAATATTTTGAAATGTTTGGCTTCCCATAATTTTAGCACAGAATCAGACCATGGTCTAAGTTAACCCTAAATAGACTGGGCTATTTCGACGCCTAAGAAGACTGGGGGGGGGGCTGATTCAGCCCCCCCCCCTATGATCTCAGCCGTCGATCGCGCTATTGCGACAAAAATTGGCACACGCGTTACCAATGGCATTATCTACAAAACTATAACATCAAATTCTGCAAAAAATCTCATGTCTCATTAATTATGCTAATTTATGCGTAAAATCATAAGTTTGCTCTAATTAATAAAATAATGCCCCTGAAATGCTAATTTTTGTTTCACATACTCTAGATAGGCATCTGATCAAATTGATTTTTAAAAAATTTCAAAATCACATTTATTTTCTCATGTATTCTATTGTTTTCTAAATTTCTTATGTATTTCTTTGTTTTTTGACTTTTTGTTTTTTATTGTTTTTTCAATGGAAATTGTCGGGGACTTTATTTAGACCATAAAAAAGATAAAATTAATTGATTTTAAGCAGTAAAAGGAAAAATAATGATGCATTTGTGAATATTGGCTAAGAACACTATTTGCATTGGATTTGTACACAAATTCACGTTTTTGAGTAATGTTGGGTCTGCATGCACTTACGAAATGTTGCGTAATTTTGAAACCGCGTACCCGGGGATCACAATTTTGGTCTCAAAAGTTACGTGAGACTTGAAAGTAAAAAGTCAGCGAGCGACGCGGTCAAAAAATTTTGCGCGGCGGATTTATCGCGAAAAATGTCGAGGGGGGGCTGAATCAGCCCCCCCAGTCTTTTTAGGGTTAAACCCGACTTGAGAATACAGGCCAGTGAGTTTGTGGTGCTTACCTGTTGATTATCCCCACTGGCATTAGCCACCACCTGCTGTAAATTGGTACCCGCTGGTAGCTGGATAGGGATGACCTGACCTTGTGAGTTTATCAAGGTCGTTTGACCATCCGAACCTGTCTGGATCTGTAAGAAAGAGGTATTCCGTAAATGGGCTGATCAATGCATAGCATCATTTCCAGTATGAACAATTATGTTTTAGAAAACATGTTTCTTCAAAATAATACCATCAATGAAAACTACATGATTGGGTACATTTAAATAAGATCATCTTCAATTGAATGAAGTAGATGGCAATGATTTTCTGCTAACCAGTAAATAAAAATGAGAAATCAGATTTGGTTATGTACTTTTGTTTGAAAATTCATTGACAATACCTTTGCAATACGGAATCCATGTTTTGGTTATGTACAGTTCTATAACAAAATTCAATTTCAGATCCAGTTTGAAATGGAATTACAGGTTCGCAAAAATGAAGAGGCTTTTTTTTCAAATGTAAAATCACTGTCCCTAATGGAGTACAAATCAATGCTCTAGAAAGTTTACATATTCACAGTGACACCTGAATGCTCTGATCAGACAAAGTGTAGGAGGAACAAGACATTGGGTGGAAACAATGGTTTGACCCCCTAACTCTTTGACCATTTAGAAAATTCTGGCAATGCTGTGTACACGTGAGGGCCTACAACCTTGAGGATTGCATACAGTGTATGCTGAAAGCCTTGATCCATGTCAAACAATCAAACATGGGAAAAGGGGAAGAGGGAATGTACATGTAATCAAGCTTTTCTGCTTAAAATTTGTACCGTAATGAAATTGACATGGAACATACGGCAAATAAACCCATAAACGCTTTCCCCTCCACAGTTAACACTTTGCCATCGCAGGCCTCCGAGGGGGAAGGCTCAGGGAACAGGACCTGAAGCTATTAATAAACCCGGTGGGGTGGTAGCCCTTATCGGTACCGACATTGATGGTACCGGTGTGGTACCATCAGACTCACCTGCTGCAAAGACTGAAGCAGTTGCTGCTGCTGCTGGGTACCACTAGTCCCAGATTGGTTACCACCAACGGTGATAAACTGTAGTGGTAATGGGTTAAAAGGAGCGTGGTATGCGTACAGACGGTGCATGGTGGAGAAAGCAAGGGGGTATGAGATACGTGTACATGGAAGAAAGTGCAGGACAGGATTGAGGTATGAATGGCATGGAGGGTACATTTTGATAATGAGGGTGCAAGGGAGGGTTGGAGGGTGCATGATGAGATAGAATATGGTATTTGGTTAATGGAGGTCACATGGTGTGGCATGGAGTGTGCATGTTGTAGCATGGAAGGTGAATGGTGTCGTATGGAGGGTGCATGGTGAAGTATGGAGGTTGCATGGTGAGGTATGGAGGGTGCATAGTGGGGCAGTGAATGGTACCAAGGGGTATTAAGAATGCACATTGAGGTAGCAAGTGTATATGATTGGTACAGGGGATGCATGGTGAGTAATTGAAGGTGTATGATCAAGTAATTGAAGGTGTATGATAAGGTACAAAGGGTGCATGGTGGGCAAGGAAAGTGAATGGATGGAAAGCGAGAAATCAAAGGGTACACGGTACCATGGTACACCGTACCATCGGTGAAGGAACAGTTTACAACAGTTAAACACATACATGGAAGGAACCCATATGGACAACCCAAAGCAATGCATCACAAAGAACAATAAATAATTATTAAACAAAATAAAGTTTGAAGAAAACAAAGCAGGTGTCAATGTCAAATGAATTCAACCAAGGAAAAGGTAGCAAAGTGAGATTTATTGGCACAAATCAAAGAATACAATGCAAAGAGTAGAGCAGCAGGGACAAAGAGTCATGGATAATGAAATTTATATACCATAAAGCATTAAGTGGAAAGACCAGACAGTAAGGAAGGACAGGGAGTGGGTTAATGCAATCCAATCCATATTCATGTACATGTAATGTATGCACATTAAGAGTCGGGAATGCGATGAATTAAACAGGAAAAAGCAGCAGGATATATAGGGTGGACAAGGTTTAGAAAGGAAAATGAGAAAATGAATTAGGATGAGAGACTATTGACATACCACATTCCCCTATAAAACTTTCATGGCCAAAAGGTAATCTTCAATGTAATTTTTTGAAGAAAAAAAACATCATGGTCTGAAAGAACCCCCAAATGAGCAGACAAAATGATTGTTTGAATGAGCCCTTACTGATGGTTTGTAACATGTCCATATGAAATAAAAAGGATTTGTGATAAAATGAACTGAATCAATGTAAACTGTGACCACCTTAACCTTAAAAGGACAGGTGGGGGGGGGCATGATGCCAATCCCCCCCTGCTTCTGGCGATACGATAAGAGAGACAAAAACTTTTGTGAGATTGTGTGTAGGAGTCCTAAAAACAACCGAGAAAGAAATAATATCTTTTATTTCTTTTATTATCTCTATATTTTTTTCTTTCATTTTGACTTCATTCTACCAACCCCTACTATCCTTTTGAGGACTAAACCCCACACTAAATCCAAACCACCTGTACAGGAACATTGTTAGCGCTAACAGGCACCCTACTACAACCGGTAATGCGGCAGCGATGCCTGCAATACATTACTTATACATTAAAGGGGAATCCAACCCAAATAAAAACTTGTTTTTATAAGGAAAAGAATAATCAGCCAAGTTAATAGGTGAAAATCTGAACAATATTCGACAAGCAACAAGAACGTTATGAATTTTTAAAAGTTGTAAATATTGGTAATCACTATACCCATGGAGACTTCAAATTGGCCGCATATGGGATGTCATAGTGATGTAAGGCAAGGACTACTCTTCCATGTACTCCAATACATATTATGGCTAAAATGTCATTTTTCCCAAAAGTTTTATTTCAAATTATATTTTTCTTTCATGAGGACATACTACAATATACTACCTGGGTTATATTTAGATTACTGCCCCAGGGGAATGTGTACTTAGGAGAAAACCACAAATCCCTGATAACAAAGTACATGGCCTATGGGAAAGTTGTCCTTGCCCCTTGTCATAATTTACTTACACAGTTGCCAATTTGAAATCTACATAGTATTAGTGATCTCAATTTTAAAGCAGCTATAATTTTCTCATTGCTTGTCCGATTTCTTTCAAACTTTCACCATTCTGTTTAATTTATTTTTCTCCTTCCCAACATAACATTTTATGGCCAAGGCTGGATTCCCCTTTAAATAAATGTTTTTGACTTCATAATCCGCAAGATGTGCCTGGACTTATTGTCAGCCCTCTGTTAGGCTAACAACATTTCTGTGGGGGCCGGCACTGAACATTCAATAAAATACATGTTTTGTGAGGTCAAAGATGGTATCATAAGAGAGAAAATGTAGTGATGTTGATAGGGTGATCATGTGCTAAAGTGCTTGAATGTGAAAGTCGGTAGAACCTCACATAGAGGATGTTCACTGGGACCTTTTCTCAGATCCAAAAACTACATGTTCATGTAATTCTTGTACCATACAAAAGTCGAATTGAGACTGCATTGTATATACAAAGACACACAGGGTGGTATCCTGATAATTAAACCTAGGTTTGACCATAGTCCAAACTAGAAATTTAAACATTTCTATGGAATGCCAGGCTTCATAATATTTCTTCCATATGCGTGGCAATTATTATAAGTGAAATTCATAATATTTTTGTATTTTCCTACTCTTCCCATTTCACAAATCAATAAATTTTTATACAACTTTTTGCAGCAGGAAATTTATAATTTTGAACTGGTGAATTAGGTGGACAACTGGCTTTCCATAAAAGTGTGGTTTTAGTTATCCCAGGTTTAAGTAAAAAATGCCTATTAGAATACCGCCCAATGAGAGCAACGAGCTCTGGAAGGCAACATTAAAATCAAGAGCTAAAGGTCACCTGAACTTGTGGTTGAGTTGTAGCGAGCTGACCAGCTGAGGTGTTAGCAGCACTGACCACAGTAGCAGCAGCAGCGGTGTTCTGGACTTGCACGGTACTTGACCCTTGGTTCTGACCCTGCTGAGGAACGCTGAAATAATACTGGACTTGATCGGCCGGTATGGCCGTCTGCTGCAGCTGACCCTCCTGTATACACAAAACAGCATTTAATAGGAGAATCAGTATAAGAAATCAATGCATCAGGATAAGTAATGTGTGGGACTACAATGTGGCAGTCCCACATGTAGATTTCTATGTAGTTGATCAAGCATGACATTGACTGCAAACTATCTTTCAGAGTCAAGAAAGAAGGGAATATTCTTCATTTTCTAGATGGTTTCCAACTAAAATCAAAACAATTTCAAGGAAATATGGAAAATACATGCCAACAGCATGGATGTAAAGATGTGAAATTTCAGCAACGTTTGGGGAAGATTTTTATTATCTTTTTTAAACCCTGCCAGTAAGACCAACTGCCAGTTTATCAATATCTTTATATGTTTTTTCAAAATAAATGTAATGACTAAGGCCCGGTGGGTGTTTCATAAAGCTGTTCATAAAGTTACAAACGACTTTACACACGACTGGAACCTGTTCTCAGGTCATAAATAAATTACATAGGGATATCACATAGCACAAGAAAGGATAACCAGTCGTGAGTAAAGTCATTCGTATCTTACGAACAGCTTTATGAAACACCCACCAGCTCTGGAAAATATGATTCTGTTGTGGGCAACATATCTGAAATTCCCAATGTTAACAAATAATTGCTTACCGATCTCTTAGGTGGTTTGAGCTCATCTCTTGGTACAATATCAATCAAGAAATCAAACTGATCATACTTGGTGATTGCCATGGCGATATCATTCCTCTGGTGATAGAAACACATAGAGTTATTGATTTGTAACAAATTGAGCATGTTCAAAATAATGTATCTGGTACACCACACTGCCTGGTTTTAACATGTTATGCATAATTTTGTACATGTACGTCATACAATAAATTGCTCAGAAACATAACTTGACTACAAACATAACACAAATTGTTTTTGTTTATGATTATCTATAGGGTTTTATATCATTTATATGTGATATATGTAGGGGGGTTATCGTTGAGAAGATTCTGTCGAAATCATGCTAAAAATATCGTATTGATATCGATAACTATTGACAAAAGAACATAGTCTGCCACTACCAAGAACGCTTTAAAATCTGCATTCATCGAATATAAATGGTTAAATAATAGTGAAGTGGGGGTGAGATCATGTTTTGTGGCTAGTATTTTGTTGAGATTTTGGAGTAATTTCTCTTGCTGTTCTTTGCAGTTTGAGGAAAATTACATTTTCCTTGATTTTCCGCTTGAAAAGCCACTTTTCGAAGGGCTGTTACTGTGAAATCGCGGAAAATCACTGTGTCCCTACACAATAGTGGGTATTATTGACAACAAGAGAAAGGTTATCGATATCGCTAGTGGCGAAATCAAGCGATTATTGACAGGACTAGAGATAAAGACGTTATCGATATATGTGATATGAATGGATGAAACACATGGGGTCATGTGACAAACCTGAAGTGTTCTTCTTTTATTCTCTTCTGTATGAAGCCACGCTCTGAGTGAGAGTTCTGTAATGAAGATTTCAGCAGCCTTGGCAAATAACACCGGGGCTTCAGCACTTATCATCTGTACAATGGATAGTAACAGAAATACAATATTTAATGATTAATGACTTTGAAAGATTAATGACATTGAATGACAAGTAACATATATACTTACCATATAAGGGGAAGAAGTTTAATTTAATTTATCAGTACTTGTTGGACTCGATTTCCAGGAAAATTATCAGATCCTATGTGAATGAGATTCTCATTGATTCAATGTTTCAATAAAAAGTACTTTGAAAATGAAATGACAAATAAATTTGATGAACAAAACAATACTTTGAATCAATCTCAGGCATATTTTATGTGAGCATGCATAATTTCCGAAATAATTTATGATCAATTACAGCTGATGCAGGAAATAGACTAAGCTGAATTGGACAAACTGACCAGACTTAGACTATTATCAAAGAAATCAGATGAACCCTTTTGAAGAATTTCATTCAAAATTATATTCCACATTTGATCCATAACATCTTTAAAAAAGAAACCAACTTAGAGAATCACTGTTTGTTTAATAATTATAATAATAATAGGCATTTATATAGCGCCATCTATCTAGAAATATTCTATTCCAGAGCGCACAAGAAAAGAAAGAATGAGAGAGTTTGGATGAGTGTCAAAGTGCCAATAACTAATACTCTTAAAAAAAGATAAGACTTCAGTTAAGATTTGAAGGTCTCCAGCGATCAAGGTATAATTCTTAAATTATTCCAAAGAGAAGGTGCTGAGGCAGAGAAAGCTCGCGCACCATATGTTTACCCCTGCCCCCCCCATAACATGACACAATCTACGCCTTGCACACTCTGCAGAATGGATTTGGCGTATTTTTAATACAAATCCCATTTACTATTATCAAAACAACAAAACCGTCAATCATTTTCCAACCCCGCTCCACCCTGCACGACTATACCCTTACCCCCTACAAAAAGATATCATATCATAAAATTTAAGGGATAGGTGTCCTGGGGGCTGTTTCATAAAGCTGTTTGTATTAAGAGTGACTTTAAGAACGAATGGTGAACCATTCTTACGCACTAAACCATCGCCAATCAATATACCACTTACCGCAAGAAGGGATCACCAGTCGTTCTTAAAGTCGCTCTTAAACTTATGAACAGCGTTATGAAACACCCATCTCTACCAATACTAATCATTACATAGAGCCAATTATTTCACAAATATATACCTTGACATCTTCATCTAGCTTCATAATCTTCTTGATTCTGGCTAACGGAAGCTCCTGCGCTTTCTTGAAATCACTCTGTCGAAAAAAGTATTACAGATGAAAAAAACTCATTAACATCTAGGAGTAATATTTGAAGAACATGGCCATGACATCAATCACAGAGATTATGATGTAATAACTTAATTATTCAATGAAAGCACATGAGGCATAAATTCATATGATAAAAATTGTCAACAATTTGAGCACTATGGAATACATGTGCAGAGTTTGTTGTATCAGATCTGAAAGACGTTTCAGATAATGCTACACTGAAAACTTTTGATCCAATATTATAGCAAGACCCCAACCACCAACCAGAGAGACTGGCAGGGGTCAATCTCCCATTAACACTAGCTTATAATCTAGGCACATGTGCAGCTATATCTTTTGCTGTCACTCGAAACGTAAGCAATACGTCCGGTGTGGAGGCCTATGAGCAGTGAAGCAGCAACCGCCTACACAAGTGAAGTCCCATCTTTTTTTAGTTAGTGTTTTCTTTTAACCAGGATTCAGTGCAGGATTTTTTGTATGAAAGTATGCAATCATACCTTCATAAATAAAAAGAAAACAGCTTCTAAAAGCAAGACAGGAATGTGTCCGCAGTGGTTGCTACACTGTATGTGCATCAGACGTATCATTCACGTTTTCTGTAACCGCATCAGACTGGTAAAAGCAAAAATAACAACTGCCAAAAGTATAGGCTACCATAGAAACTACAGCTTTATGGTTAAAGATGGTATCTTACATTCTTCAAGTTCCTGATGGTTTCCATCTGTCTCTCCCAGAACTGTTCATGATGCATCTGAGATTCAGTTTGGTTGCTGCCTGTTGGACCGTCTGAGGAATCCATAACTCTAGATGGGGAAAATAAAACAATCTCATACAAATCCTTGTAATAAGTCCAAGTCATGAATAATTTGTTGGTGTTGATTTGTTGTCAATAGAAATCAAAATTATGAAGCGCCTTAAAAGAGTTTCAAATATTGAGCCCAATGCCAAAGATAAATTTGGAAAGAGAAAATATAAATGAAACAGAAAGGTGAAAGTTTGAAACAAAAAAGAAATTAATGTTTGTCATATGAGATTACCAAGTTCTTCCAATTGGCAATTTGATGAGTACCGGTAGATTGTGAATAAATATAATTGGTAACTAAATGAAGAGATTACCAAGTTCTTCCAATTGGCAATTTGATGAGTACCAGTAGATTGTGAATAAATATAATTGGTTACTAAATAAATAAAAAATAACACAGGTCATAATAATTCAATAATTATTATTTGACTATTATAAAAAAGGACTTTATACATACATCAGAGAAACAATCACTTTCATACAATGAAATGTGAGAGTGGTAAATAGGTCATGTCCGGGGATCATAAGTGGAATTTAACACTGATGTTACCCGGAGGCATGCGGCGTATCTAGCATCAGATCCTACAAAGCATATCATGGGCCTAATTGCCTATGCATGGGCCCATACATTTATTTGCCATACAGTAGGCCAACATGTGCTGGATTAGACCAAAAGCTTCGGTCTCTGTTATGTTGGTTGTTCAGCTTAACTCCGTTGGCTTCACTCACCAAATACAGAGACCGAAGTTCTAGCGCGATCTGTACAGGGGACTCAATGGCCATATGTTTATGTACTACATGTAAGTTCGGATAAAACAGGGAGGTGAAGTTGCCCGACAGCCAAGGTAGGTCACTGTTTTTGGTTCCTTTTAACTTGATTTTTTCCCCGTTTTGGGGCAATTAATGCCAAGAGGGATTAATGTGCATTTCGGACGCATTTATTTTCAAAAGTTTTATTCATTAAAGACAAAAATTGAAAAGCCCGACGGGGGATTTTGCATATTAAGTCCCCTAATAGTGGCTGCACGATAGCGAGCCATCTGTATACGAGGAGAAATTTAAAAAAATTAAAAAATTAAAAAAACTCCTTGAAACGGATGGCTGTCTAGTGCTGGATATGCTAGTGATGCACACTCACACATGCCACTCCCATGACCTAAATCATTTTCTTACAATATTGCACATTGAAAAATGGGAATGAAAGGGAAGGGGGGGGGGGGGTCAAAGAAGATGTATTTACTATTGGGAATATCAAAAAAATATTATGACTGCAAAAATGTAGAAATAAATGTATAACATCACCTCGGCACTGATCAGTGATATAGGTTCTACATTCATTGCATTATTGAGCTACATAGACCTACATTGTACAAGTATACTTCATAAAGACCACTTGTTCACTGCTACCACCCTGCCTGTGGGGAATCTACAGGTAGGACTATTGTCCAGAGCAGACACTTTAAAAAGTCATTAAAATATCACTTTTGTGACCAAAATTACTAATTTCCATACAGTTGCAATTTATTTTTCATTAGTAACTTGGGAATAATTTTTGTATTCACCAGAGCGCTCAAAAACTTAAAATTTGGGCATATTTTTGTGTACGCCCTCTATTGGTGGAAAGTAATATGGCAAGAAAATTTTCATTTTTTGATCTCAATTTTTAATTAAGAAAAAAATGATTTAAAGTATCAAATTTAAATAAGAGCCAAGTTGTATAAATGATAGGTGTAATGGAAACTGTCAGTGTAAAAACATCAATCATTTGCCCCAAACAAAAAGAGAAAGTTAGCCAAACATTGCTACCTTTATTTTGCCACACATGGAGATATAACTGAGAACAATAACCTTGTTCATTGAATGAGTGATAAAGACATGCCTTGCTGTTGTATGCATATATATACAAATAATCAATCTTAATAAATAAGAAATAATAACAATCAAATTGAAAATAATATATGGGCCCTAAATAATTATAAAAAGAAATGTACAATTAATTTTTTTATTTTCATATTGAAATGTTTCAGTAGCTTTTATACAGACTGCAGTTTATTAAAAATATGTTATTGCAATATTGAAACGGACCCTTCAAGCTGATCTGATTCTGAATTATCTTGTGTGTGTTCATTAATTTTTTTATTCACAATCCTTATATAGATCTACCTAACTTAAGTTCCAGGCTAAAGTTAGATCTAACGTGGTGTTTATCCGGGATTATAATATTTTTTTAGACCATTTTTTTTAGTTAAGAAAAAAATAATCAGAAATTCTACTGCCCAAAATGACAATAATGAACAATGCCAAACAATGTAGAAAGGGCAAAGGTTTTGATATCCAATGCTCTCCTTGCTCAAACAAGCATCACAAACAATATTAACAAAGGAGAATAAAAAAACTCAAATCTTAAGTTCAGTCCCACACATACGTCTGGATGTATGTAAATGACACACATTTTAATTCATCACTCTTTTGTCAATGTCACGTCAGTAGCCTATGGTCGGAATGGAATCCCTGAAGTGGAAACATCATCTACAATTTTGGCCAATAATCAGATGTATCTGAATAAAACATCCCCTTATCCTAAATCTGTAGATATAGCGTAACATTTTGGGGGTCCATTGACACCTTTGTGAGGTCACATAACGTGTGATTTGCCCAAAGTTGGCATCGGAGAAATGGGGAATTTTCAATGGCTGTTGGCCGAGCAAGCGAGAGCCAATGACCATATGCATTGACAGCCGTTGCACGGACCGCCAACCAATCACGCTATGCCAATACACCGCACAGACAAAATCGACTTACGATTGGGCTACTTACAAAGCACGACAGGTCGGCGATAAAAAGAGAGGAAAATACAAAATTACTAACTTTACAAGCTACAACTAAATATTATTCATCACCTAGTGCAAGGATATTCACAATTAGATCTTACCATACAAGAAAAATGACCCTAAAAAGACAAATTCGTAGTCGAGTCGCGTCAAGGGCTAGCCGATGTGGAATGCGATGATACCCGATAATTGTGTGTATACGGTACTTTACATGTACATGTATGATGTGTCTTGTACACATCGTGCATGCTTGTGACATGCAAACGTAAAACACACACACAAAAAAACAAACTAGCGGCACTGCTCAAAGCTGAAGGGGGGTGGACTTTTTTTCTTAGCCCTAAAAGGGATGGGCCATTTGAGATGTATTGGGTACGGGCCCGGGGGGGGGGGGTGATAGCCCCCATTCTGATCTCGGCGTATGATCGCACCTAAATTTGGCTCGCACTTCTTTGATACAAGCCATGCAGTGTATCAAAGAAGTGCATGGCTTGTATCAAAGAAGTGCGATACAAGCCATGCAGTGTAGGCCTAAATAAAAAAAATAATCATTTTTTTTCGTAATTATGTATGAAATGTGCTGATTTGTTAGTGAAAAACGCTTTTTGATGTCATCTTTCTAATCCTATCTAGGCCTACTGGTTTTCACTAAGTAAAAAAAAATCGTTTTGTATTTCCTTTTTTTTCTTTTTTTTCAATAAAATTATTACAAACCATTTAAGAACTTAAACCCATCCCAAAATGAAACGCAAATATACGTGACTGTCCTATGAATTCCATCTCCCATTTGATGGAGGGAGGGAGAAAGATGGGAGAGGGGTAGCAACTAGCTACTGTGGGATCTATGTGAAATCTGTAATAATAATGTAGTATTTCTGTCGGGGGAAAAGTCCAACATCAAACAGAAGCACGATGCCAGAGAGAAGAAGAAAGAGACGAAGAATATGAGATAACGGAGTGATGCGAGCGCAGATATGCTATTGGAGCGAGGAAAGTGAAAGATATCGAGGAAGCGTTGAGCCAGAGCAAACCATCTCGCATCAAACCATCTTATAGATCGGACAAGTATCAGCTGAAGCTCTCGCTATTCTTCAATCGAGATAGTAATTGCTGATGAAATAAATGCTGACTTCAGGTGACCACTCAATCAAGGAATACATCAATACTTCATCGATGGATAGGATTATGATTTAAATATTGTCCGTGCTCTTCAAAACACTAAAGTTTTTTTTTGCTCATCGGATAATGATATTTTCCTCAAAGTCAGTCATGATCGCGTTTCTCTTTCTATTCACCGTGACATCGGGAATGACGACGGATAGTCAGACGACAAATGAAACGACCACCCCATCCTGGATAACACCTGAATTACCAACCTCCATCACGACGTCCTCGTGGAACAAGACACCGAACGAAGAGATATCGATGACCACGACTTCCATACCTTCGAGCTTGACGACTGAGGACACCACATGGTATAAGTCGACATCGCCTTCGAGTGAATCGACACCATTGACGTCCGCTGAGAGCACGTTGTCCTCATCGCTTTCGACCCCGTCATCCGTGAATGGAAAGAGAATTCTGAATATTCTCGGCTTGTTTCCGATGACGATCAGCTTAGGAGAGGAAGTGCGAGGTGAAAGTTCGAAGTTATCAGCCGAGATCGCACTCGAGCACATCAACGAGAATGAAGACATCCTTCCCGAATACGAACTTCGTTTACATTCGCTCGACACAATGGTAAACACGATTTTATTTCTTTATCCATCATTTGTAAACAATATTTAACAGAATCTAAAACATCCATTCACGTGGACATGGACATCACGGGGTACATTCTTTTTGCTCGATCGTTTCTCTTATTATTTTCATTAATATATTGTGTCCATTCCTGCTTTATTGTTGTTTCGTTATCATTTTTATGATGATGATGGTGATGATGACAATGACGATGATGATAATGGTTATTATCGTTCTGTTATATTTCTGTGTTTCTCTGTATTATTATCATTATTTAAATCATAAATTATTATCATTATCTCATCACCATTATCATCATTACCATTAATATTCCCATCACCACGATCATCATCATTTCAATATATTTGATATTGTTCTTATTTTATGATTGTTGTTGGTTTTTCTGCTCTCATATTATATTAAAAGCTTATCATTTTAAATAGACAATGAGGTCCACCCCAACAAAAACTTGATTTGAATAAAAAGAGAAAAATTCAACAAGCACAACACTGAAAAATTCATCAAAATCGGATGTAAAATAAGAAAGTTATGGTATTTTAAAGTTTCGCTTATTTTCAACAAAATAGTTATATGAACGAGCCAGTTACATCCAAATGAGAGAGTTGATGACATCACTCACTCACTATTTCTTTTGTATTTTATTATATGAAATATGAAATATTTAGATTTTCTCGTCATTGTCATGTAAAATAAAGTTTAATTCCTTCCTAAACACGTGGAATTCTATTATTTTAACATTTTTGTGCTTCAGCAAGGAGGTCCTAAAAATCGTAAAAATTGAAATATTGTATAATTCAAACAATAAAAAACAAAAGAAATAGTGAGTGAGTGACATCATCGACTCTCTCATTTGGATGTAACTGGCTCGTTCATATATATATAACTATTTTGTTGAAAATAAGCGAAACTTTGAAATGTCATAACTTTCTTATTTTACATCCGATTTTGATGTAATTTTCAGCATTGTGCTTGTTTGATTTTTCTCTATTGATTCAAATCAACATTTTTCGGAGGTGGACTTGACCTTTGAATAGAAAATGAGGTCAATCATGAAACAAAATCTTGCCTTTTATACAGTGGCACAGGGGGGCAAATCCGCCCAAAAATTTGACAAGCAAAAAAAAAAGGTCTTCAAGCTCGTCGGGGGGGGGGGCAGGGATGCGACTTTTGCATGAGTTGTTACTCGTCAGGGGGCAGACTGCCCCCCCCCCGTAGGTACGCTAGTGCTTTTATACACCTCAATTTACCCGATAACATAAAAAGGTCGATTATTTTAGACATTTTCATTATTCAAAGATCATTGTAAATTCATGTAGTCGTTCCAAAGACTGAACAGAAAGATGGCTGCCATTAGTACCATGGCTCCAATCGCTCCATGACTACAATTACAAAATTAGACATAACAAAACATACTTTGCATTAAAATTAAACTGTTTTTTCTAAGGCCTGTACCATGATAAATTGATTAAATTATCTAACAACCCTCCTCTGGTATTGAAGGTTGCGACACTCACTAATAAAAGCTGGAGTCGTGATCGACTGTTATTAATTGATGAAGCTAGCCTCGTACATCAACTTGAGGTGATGTTTGCCTTCACAGAAGGTTGAATTTCATTAAAACCTCTAAAAAATGTGCACACTCATCGAAAAATGCATTAGTTAGCAAATTTGTTCTTACATGTTTCGAACTTAATGGAAACCGAATAATACATTCCTACTTCTATTTTTTTTTATGTTTCTAATGAAAGTAGAGAAATTCATTCGGGGATGAAGCTCTCCGTGATATTGACTTGCGAAAGTAGGGTAAATGGTTAGCTCTGTCTGGCTGCATGGTAATTTTTGAATAAAATTCGTGTACGAACACATTTATATTTTCAGTGTTTTCAATATTGTGAATGTGAAATAATTGTATTTGAAGAAAGTATGATATCCTGTCAACGTTAAGATTGCGAAGAAATTTCAGGGGGAAAAAGATGTAACGATACCATGCAATATTAAAAATATAAAACACTTATGAAGGAATACGAATAATGCATTCGTGTATGTCATATTTTTGGCATTAAAAAACCCATTACATATGTTTGTTTGATTTCATTTTGTTCTTTCTTCCTGGCCACAGGACATGCAATTCAAAGTCCCAAAATGAATTTTAAAAAGTGGTAACACAAAATAAACGAGAAAACACTGATATTTGATTGAAATATACAATTATAATCACCTCATGTATATAGACCTCACTTCATTCGTTATGTTCGTGATGTTAGGCTTGAAATAATGACTGTCCCGTAAAAGGAATTAAGGGGACATACAATAAAAATTGAGTAAAAGTAACATTGGTGACCAAATTCGCACGAGATCAATGACACTTTGGATCACACAAGAACATTATTTCGTTCTGAAATGTATTTGACTAATAAGTAAACATTTTATTAAACAGGGCATATACTTCTCCATGTTCAGTGAGTGAACATATCTAATCATATTCTGGAAGACTGAAAAAAAAAAAGAAATATAACGAAGAACATACAATGGCCATGCCATGATTAGCGAGGACCACTATAGCTTACCTACGAGGGGGGGGGGGCAGACTGCCCCCCCTGACGAGTCGCAACCCATGCAAGGGACGTATCCCCCCCAGACGGAAATCCTTTATAAAAAAGAAGGTCTTCAACCACAGTGTGGTTGAAGACCTTCTTTTTTTTTGGGGGGGGGGGCTTGTCAGAGTTTTTGGCGGGCGAATTTGCCCCCCCCCCTTGGAAAATCCAAGGTACCCCACTGGTGAGGACTCTCAAAGTTCTCACTTCAAGACTATTCTTTCAGGAGTGTCGAAGCGTTGTAGTCTTTATCATTTTATATTTTATCATATCAACAGCGATGCTTTGTTTCGTCAGTGGTTAGAAATTACTGCTCACCATGTCTTATGTTGTTCAGTTATATTTTAGAAGAGCCGGTCTCCATTTTGTTTTATTTTGCTTGTAGCATTCTAATCAGGTTAAGGGGGTATAATAACATGATATATGGATGGTTACAATGTAAATTAGATTAAACGATGGTGAAGGGAAAGAGAGGGAGAATGAGAGGAAGAAGAATAAAAGTAATGCGAAAGAGTGTGAGGGTGTGTGTGTGTGTGTATGTGCGTGTGTGTGAAAGAGAGAGTGTTTCCTTTTGAGTGATAGAAAGAGGGAGGAATAGAGAGAAGTGGGGAGGGGTGGTTGGGGCTATATAAAAAATCATTATAGGAAACTGTTACCAATTTAGTTATTCATCTAAAGAAACAGAAAAAGAGACAAAAAATTAGATGGTGTGTGTTATATGGAAATTCATTGTTATTGTTTGGCTAATTGTTTTTGTTTTGCTTTGCCTGTCAAAGGTTTTATAAAAGAGTAGGAGGATCATGCGCAGTGACTTGTTGTTCATGAAAACAATCCAATGATACAGTAAGACCCCCCTCCCCAAAAAAGGCGTCGCTATCTTATATTTCAAACTACCATTATTATATTCGATGATACTAAGCTCCATCATGTTCATTCAGGTAATTATTGGCTACGGGCATCAAGTTTTATCATATTTTAGTCTTTGGTTTAATACCTAGGGTGTTTGTGCCCCCCTTGCCTTTCTTTGTAGTGACAGATCATACGTAGGGGAAGATTTATGTGGTGGATTAATTTCGGTGTGCAAGACAGTGCTACAAGCTCGACTAGAATTTGATAATGATTTTTAAATGTTATTGTTATTTCATTTTTTCACAGTGTCACCCTGGTGTTGGAACCAGACTGTTGTTCGAAGAAGTGAATTCTAATACGACCTATATCATGCTTCTAGGATCTGGCTGCTCTGAAGTAGCAAAAACTGTGTCCTTAGCAGCAGATCTGTGGAACATTGTTCAGGTAAAACAAAAGTTTTGATTGGTTATGCGGGAACGTTACCATGGAAAATGGCGAAGCTTACATCATGGTTTATTACAATTTTTATACAGAGGATTTTTGATCAGTTTTATTCTTTGTCAAACAGTTTAAATCAATAGTGATTATTTTTTCCATTGCATCGTACTAATCCCAACAAAATGAAGCGAGCAAAATAGGTTCTATACGAGAGAGCCTTGCGGAACACCACATGCAGGGTCTATTGGAATTCAATTAAATGCTTGTCATTAATTAATACTTGATTCTAACATCTTTGAGTTTTTCTGACTTTCGCAATCATGTGTAATGGCAAGCGGGAACACTATTTATTGATATTTATACTAAATTATACCAGATTGGCATTCAATTTATTATTCTTCCCTGTCAGTTTGTTGATTTGAACAAGAAGGTTTGGATGGAACACGAAACGTTGCTGCTATAGTGGTGTACGTTGGGGACAGTGATGATGATGTTAATGACGATGATGGTGATAATGTTGCTGTTGATGGTGGTGGTGATGATGATGATGTTAATGACGATGATGGTGATAATGTTGCTGTTGATGGTGGTGGTGATGATGACGATGGTGATGATGATGATGATGTTAATGACGATGATGGTGATAATGTTGCTGTTGATGGTGGTGGTGATGATGACGATGGTGATGATGATGATGATGGTGGTAATGGCGATGATGGTGATAATGTTTCTGTTGATGGTGGTGGTGATGATGATGGTGGTTGTGTGGGTGGTGGTAGATGGGGTGGGGTATTAGCGGTGATGATGACGATGGTGGTGGTAGTCGTTGGGAAGGTGACAATAATTATGGTGACAAAGGGATGATAGTGAAAATGTTTTTTTGATAACATGCAAAGACGATGCCCATAACCTCAAAAAGAATGTAAAAAGGAAACTCAATAATTCAAATCGGGATAAAATACAATAGACAAAAATCACATTAATAATAACGATGATAATTATCATTTGTTTCCATAGGTTTCTTATTCTGCCTCTAGCCCGGCCTTGTCCAATCGTGAAGCCTACATGTCGTTTTTTCGAACGAATGTCGCCGATTCTCTGTACAATTACGCCAGATTGGCGATAATAAAGCACTATGGCTGGCAAAGAGTCGCCACCCTCCACGAGAATCAGGAAGCTTACTCAACGGTAAATATACGTATGCATACACTCCAAGAAATGTCTTAAAGTGATCATTTCACTTTGTTCTGATTTAAAAAACTCTCATTTTGGTTCTTGAAAAATGGGCTTACCATTAGGCTTATAGTGTAAAAATACCATCCCAAAAGGTTTCAAAGTATTATATCTACAGGATCAATGTTAAAACCTTGGAGATGTAAACCAAAGTTTGAAAATAATTGGGAGTTGGTTTCAATGACTATGTGTATAGAGCGAATCTGTGCAACACAACTACATACAGTGTGTACAAGGTATACACTGAATGTCCAGTGCAGCTAATAATAGCGTGTGTATAGGAGATACACACAGCAGAAGGCAGTCAACATATAGCCAACGGACTTTTTGAATTGGAGAAAACTGGTCATAAGCTGAACCCGTCTACTAGACTGTTCTCAAAATCAAGCTAATAAATTGCTACTTGTATCTAAATTTGAATTTTTTAATCCTATATTGTGGTCTGTTTCAGGGGTTTTTTTAGGACAAATACAGGCACTCATACACATGTTTCGTCTCAGTTTGAGAATTTTTTAAATCAGCTCAGTGCTCACAAAGTTAAACGATCCCTTTAACAAATTCCAGTTAAATCTCACTGGCGTATAAATGGGGGAAGGGACTAGGGACTTACAAAGAGTTACGATTGATCCAATGAACCACACCTATATCTAAAATGCATGCTTCAAAATAATTTCTAGATGTGGTGTATAATCATATACACTCATTGTTTTAATGAAATTAGTGTGCTTTTTTCGTTTAGAAAGCACATCATGCAAATTTCCGAGAAAAAATTGAAATTAATGGATTTCCATATAGTTCAAGATGATCAGATCAATTGAAGAGTTTAGTTGCAAAAGGGGTTAGGTCCACTTTGGACCATTCCGAGAAAAAACGTGTTTTTTATTTTCACTTATTGCAATATTCTTATGAGAAACTAAATTATCATGATGTACTACCCTATCGTGTGAAAATAAAATTGGGTATAAAAGAAATCTACCTGTCTTCAAATTTTTCTATATATTTAAAAAAATAATTATCATTGTGGACCTAACCTCTTTTGCAAGTAAACTGAAATGAATTTGAATTTCAAATTGTCTTTGGTTTTATCAAAGTGACCAAGAACTTAGAGGTTTAGAGATAGAAAACAATAAAATTTATGAAAAATGGATCTAACACCTTTTGACAAATGAGATCTTTAGAAGAGTTTAGTTGCAAAAGGGGTTAGGTCCACTCCAAGAAATTAATTTCTTTTAATTCTCCCATATTGCAATATTCTTATTTTCATGATACCGCACCATGAGAACATAAAATTGAGTATAAGAGAAATCTACATGTCTTCACATTTTTTAAGATTCTGTATGGACCTAGCCCCTTTTGCAACTAAACTGAAATGGACCTAACCCCTTTTAAAAACAAAGTGATTTTTCTTTGCCATTTTAGTTCACTTTGTAATAGGAATTTCAACTTTTCTTTGGTATCATCTTATAGAGCTACTAAAAATCTATACATTGAGACATACAAATCAAATTTGATGAAAAATGGACCTAACCCCTTTTGCAAGTGAGCTCTTCAATTGTAGCCCTTTGTAAGACAGGACCCTGTACTCAGCATGCTCAGTATGACTGGTGTATTACTAGGTTCCATAAAGACTTGTTATCATAACAAATGCACAATTTCAATAGAATTCTCCCCCGTTTTCCACTCAACTCTTTCTTTTCTTTTTTTTTCACTTCGTAAACAACAGATTAAAAGATGATTACAATAATTTTAATCATGTATTTTCATATTGGAAATAGCTCTTACTTGAACCTGTGTTTCACAATTTTTTGTTTCTTTTTATTTTCTTGTATTTGTAGTTTCCTGTATCCGTTTTGCCAGAAATAGAATAAAATGAATAGATGGATAGCTTGATAGAAAAATGAATAAATACTCTCATCCAATAAAATGGAAAATGATAGCTTTAATCTGTTATTGCAAATTTGGTATAACTGCAAATAATTATGAAATGAAGCCCCGGTGCTTTTTACAAAGTCTTGCTCTTTCATTGCAATTTCTTAGAAGCCCATTCATTATGATGTTCAATAACATGTCACATGGCTATACCGATTTGATATATGAGTCAATAATCCTTCAACCGGCTGTACGCCCTAGTTTAGCTTTCATATCAATGGCTAAATTTTGACATGTCTAAAAGGATGTTTAACCTTACGACTATCAAGACAAAATCATTAATATTAAGTTCAAAAATTGTCTGTTTAAACAGGGGTTATAAAGATATCAATTAAAAAATGAAGTATTATGAATAATTTATCAGACTTCAGGTCATGAAAGCCTAAGAAGACCTGTACTCATCTTAAAATAAATTTGAAGGTATGAAGTAAAACAAATGAATGAAAACTTGGATTGGTATATCAGTGTGAATAAAATAAAAATGAAATATTAACTGAAGACATAAAGAATGAAAATTATAAAGAACTACACTAAGAAATAAAATGATTCCAAAGATATTGTATGATTAAGAAAATACCTATCAAATTTTGGTTTGATTATTTCGGTTATGTTATTTTGACTTTCATCCATTAAAATGTTGCTATCTTCATTTTTTTGTTTTAAGTTGATATCGTGTCGGTATTTTGGAAATGTGGTTTTTTTTTGCTTATGGATTCCTTTTTAATGACTTTACAGGCAGCTGATTTATTCAGTGACTTTCTTGCAGCTAATGCTGCCATTTTAGGTCGTTTGTTTTTGTTCCTATTGTGTTTGATTATTATGTTGTGTATGTATCATTCGAAGGGCTGCACATGCTGCCAATTAAGGTCGTTTGTATATTTTGATGTTGTGATAATTTTTCATGATTATACAGGCAGTTAATTTATTCAGTGAGCTTCTTGCCGCCAATGGTATCAATCTAACTACATCGGAAAGTTTCACAGTCGAACCTGGTGAGCAGATAGATAACCTGAAGGTAATTTCTTTTCATTTTTCATGTGACCTATACAGATGGGAAGGGGGCTTGGGGACTTTTCGCAATCAAGAAAAAAGTGAAATATGATCGCATATAAGTGAATATTGTGTCAAAATGATCTGTCACAAAATTAGATTTTTGTAATAGAAATGTCGAGCAAAATTTTGCCCGATACTCCATATCTGGCCCCCTCAGAGTTTTTGACTTGTCACACCACTGCACTCTTCAAAATATATATTCTTAATATAATGTAATGCTATAAACGAGCTGTTTTAATTGCATATTTATGTATATTATTTTTTAGTCGGAAAGTGATATGAATTGCATTATTTCATCGCGAACATTGACATAATAACTTGATCTCACAACTGTAACTTATGCCAAATTAATAAGATTATATTAAATGCATTTGATGTTAAAACAATTTTGCTTTATATTTTTGATAAATTTCTGGTAATAAACCATTATCCCTCCCCCCCCCCCGCGATCGACTCCCAAGATAAAATACCTCTCCACGTATTGTCTCTTTTAGCGATTTGAATATATGGCACTTAGCATGTCCAGTAATTGCTTCATCAATAGCCATACGACCTTAAACACCAATGCAACAGCTATCTCAGTGTTATGATGGTTATTGAGAAATTGTAGAAAAGTAGGGCACCAAATGAGAAGGATTGCGATGAAGGTGGTTGTCTTGGATAGTGAATTAAATTAAGTGCTCGGGAGAAAATAAAATCACTTTATTCGATAATTTTCAATTGACCTGCTACAGGCGATCAAGTTGATATTGGTATATTGGATACACTTTAATCATGTGAATTGCGTCAAAAAGAAAATCGAAAGTGTTTTTTTTAACCAACGTTGTGTGATCGTATTGACATGACTGAGACTTGGATTGTCGGGTCATGCCATTAGTGTTTTTTTTTCGTAAGACGAATCAGTAACAGTTGTGTGAAATAAAATATAAAACGCTATATTATTATTTTGATTATCACAAGATGACAAATTAAAAGTTTAGGTGGCATTTTCCCCATTTTTAGAATAAAACAGTCACGTCTTTGACAGGGAGGTATATACTGTTGTCTCTATGATAACTGCTGTCCCACTCAGCGTCTTTCCCAGTGCAATCCAATTGTTTTGTGAATGATAAAATTTGAGGTTTATACACTCTGATCAGGGGTCGCGGAACGGGGAGGGGCGGTGGGGGCTTCACCTCTCTTTTTTCAATAACCGTGACCAATGACGTAAACAAAAATGACCATCTCATTTTGGATTTTCTAGTCATGTATAATTATGGTCAGTCCTCACTTTGGAATCAGTGCCCTACTTTCAAAACCGTTCCGCCGCCCTTGATGCTTAATGTGCAGGTGAAATCAATTTCATGCAGATTAAATGCAAATAGTATCTCGGCATACTCAGGATTTAATTCAATCCAGACTTTAAGATTTATTTTTGAATCTCAAAATTTAGGTCAAATCTTAATAAATTGACTGTAAATCCAGTAACCAACGACTCAGTTTTCATAACCGATTTAGATTTACTCAAATCCATGTTATTGAGAGTGAAGACGCTGAAGAAAAGATTGTGAGAATGAATTCTGATTAAAGAAAAACGCACCTCAAACTCGTGAAACGATACCTCCGACAAAAGTCTTCGTCAACACGTCCCTAGAAAACGATTTCAAACTCTTTGTCCTCTCCTTTATTTTTGAGAGATTATTAAAAAATCATAATATTCATAAGGCGCTTTTTTTAGGGCGCAGATGGAATCGCTAACTTGTAACATAAGCCAAAATCAAATCTATTGAGACTACATTAAAACAGTGTTCTCCTTCTTCGCGTCTGTTGCACGTGCGTATACCTGTATAATAACATGATCGAATGCCATCAGACTGTATTGCCCCATACTCATCGAGTTGCTATACTATCACCATGATCATTCGAGAATGCATTTAGCAAAATCAATATGTTCGCCTTCACCTACCCATACCTACAGGACGAGACCATGACCTCCACTGTATCTTTTAAAACATAACCTTGTGATGATTTGAATAATATTGTAGATAATATCATACTTGCGCACAGATGGGGGTGTGGTTCTTGGGCTTGCCCCTACCCCCCCAAAAAAAAAAATCATGGACAAAAAAGAAATAAAGGAGAAAAGGAAAAACAAAGGAGAGAAAAAACGGTGAAATATTATGTTAACTGTTGAATATTACGTTAAATCTATTACGAGCTAAGATTTCTAAGATTTTCTCTCGCTCGCGAATTTTCCCAAATGTTGTGATCCGTGATTTTTTTTTACCTATTACGTCACTGTTACGTTATCATGGGGGTACTAAAGAACTTGGTGCTCACCAATATAGTCATAATATGTATATATATATATATATATATATATATTCTCGAATCATAGTTCTAACATCATTTTGGCCACTGCCATGACTGCGACTTAATTTACTCCGATAAGCTGGGCTGATTGGTCTAAGACTCTTGACTATGATGATAAAAGAAACTATAGTGACGGGTTCAACCCCAAGCACAACCCAAAGTGCCCTAGCAAGGCATTTTGTATCGACATCGCACATTTAAAGTTTATTAGATATATTATAATGCTACTGACTTCTTATCCAAACAACATTTCATTCCTATCCTCTTGACAAAAAACTCCAGGAAAAAGGAGCATGGATAATTTTTGGCAACTTTCAGGAAGTCATGGCAAGGAAGGTGTTTTGTGAGGTAAGTACAATTCGACTTTTCAACTTTCTCGCCCCTCCCCTCCCTCCTCAACCTTTCTCTCACTATATCTGTGCACGCTTTCTTTGTCTCTCACTTTTTCTTCCTCTCCCTGACACTCTCTTTCTTTCTGCATTCTCTTTCTTTCAGTGTTAGCACCATTTCAACGTATGTATCATTGGTTTAATAATGGAGCCTACCCAATTTCGCCCCCCCCCCCTCTTTCATGGTCGTAGAGTTTTTTTCGGGGAAGGGGCAACAGCCCAAACTCCATCTGCACGCCAGTGCCTAATACATAATGTGTTTTGCTAGAATTCTCACTTGGAAAAAGCAGGCCGAACTTGATATCTTATTCACATTTAGTATTTTTGTGATCCTAGCCATTTATACTGAGGTATATGGTAGTGGACATGTTTGATATCACGCTATCAGACCCAAGGAAAATACCCGGATGCCACCATGGTCGGGTGAAGGAGTCACGTACGCTCATTGTCGGCACGGTAAACCTTAATCAAAGGTGATAATATAGGACGGTCGAACATTATTGCAGTAATGAACAAGATCGTAAACTAGGTTGAAGCATGCCAGGAATAATGATACATTTTCTTTTGCTTAAATCACTTTCAACAAGAGACGAAACAGAGCAACACAGACGTGTGTAAAATAATTAAGAGTAATAAGTCCATGTATATCGTGAGTTTCATCTCGTTTGACAATTCATTAGACATGTCAGATTCACTCACATTATACACACACCCACACAATAAAATGATGAGAAATACATCTTATTATCTGAGTGGATTCAACGCGGATAATCATTTTGAATAAACTGTTCATCCACTTGACAAACTAATATGGTATACAGCACACTGCTTCTCTTCCTCAACTTAAGTTAAGGAAAGAAATGGCGGCGACGGGTGAGGGAGGGGGTTGTTGCGGTCAAGTTTTAAGATAAACCATTTTTGCTAAGAACCCCTTTTGCTTTGATGACAAAAAAGCCGTATGTATCAATTCACGTTGTATTTCTGACTCCCAGCCGGTGAATAAGAGATGAATAAAATGGAATGAAGCAGGTTACTTTGTAACTTTCAGCTATGATATAAGATGGATTCCCCAACGAAAATACTTATATGGATATCACGACGGGAATCCTTTCATTGAGAGATGAAAAAGACTTTGAATGAATAGCCTGCAGTGCCCTGGCGCCATTTTATGTTGGAGGTATAATATGATTTGAGATATCATATTGGAGTAGTATACCTTTTTAATCTAATTGGAAAGGCTTCTAATGCATCAATGGCATGCACACAGAGCCGAGAGAATATTACTCAATCGATAATAAGCATAAGAATTAAAGAGAAGGGCATGGCCTTACGGAATGCAGGAGGGAATATACCTATCTATCATAACCCTCTACAATATATTTCTCACTCACTCACTCACCCACACCCACACACCCTCAATGCTCACATGTCCGCAACACTCAGTCATCCCTCCTTTCTCTCTCCCCCTCCTTCTCTCTCTGTCTCCCACACACCATGGACTTATACACACACACACACCCCGCCGCCACACACACACACAGACACCCCACCCTCACACACGCACGCACGCGCGCGCGCGCATTTTTTTGTTTTAAATACACTCGTCCCAACATGCACTCACACGCTCAACCCCTCGCGCACGCACAATCACACATTAGCCTACTCACACACTCACACACCCACACACACATAACAATCCTCAGCAGGCCATATTATAGTCAATATCTGTCGATTTCTTTTCTTTTTTAATCCACGAGTTCATTATTTGATCCTTGTGAAATCATTGTAATTTTGAAGTAGTCATGTGAGATTTATGTCTTCATTCGTGTTATTTTGTTCTTCTTATTCTACTCTTTCTTACACATCGCTCAAACAGGATGCCCACCTCTTCTATATACCACCATTCTTTCTCTCTCTGTCTATCAGTATTTATCTATCAATCTTTTTATCTATCTATCTATCTGCCTGTTTATCCACATATAAATCAGGGCAAATTGCGGCTTTATGGCATATTTGCATTAAAACTTTGCATTTTATCTAGAAAGTATTGTCTATTTTCATACTCGTGACCGAAATGACCGTGATGGCTACTTAAAGTTGAATATCCATATAAATCCTCTTTTAATAATCATGTTCATGGTCACTACTTTCTTCATCAAATTCAAGGGCATGTCCACTTCCTTTTGAATGTTGCATTTATTACTTCATACTTTTCACCCTTTATTGGTTGGTCTTCCACTCCGGAGCTATTTACACCGTATTTACAAAGTGACTCGGCTCGCGGGTTCGACACGCAAGCCTCGCTCAACACAGCAACTATACACAAAAAAGGCGAGTTCGACACGGCTCGCGGATCACTGTGTTTGATACTGTCACCATATGAACTTCATCATGACGAAGCAACCTTTTACTAAATTAAATAGGATTTAACAAATCTAAGCCCTTTGGAATTTAGCTGTAGATTTCGGGATTTTTTTTTTTTTTTGGGGGGGGGGGGTTGGTGAAATTTTTCATCTGTTCCAAATCAAATTTTTTTTAAGTGTAAGCTTAATTTAGCAGTATTGAGAACATTTTGTATCAATTATAAGTCAAGTTGTGATGATCTGAATCTTGAATATGACAGGGTCCTCGTCTTTTGTTTCCGGCAGAACCTTTACAACGTTAAAAAATATGAATATAGTTCTTCAGTTTCAAATATTAAACAAAAAATGCAACGGTTCGGTAGCCTATGGAATACCAATGGATGAAATATTGCCATTACAAATCAATTCTCACATATCATACATGCAGGCTACATCTATGGCTCTTTAATCTAGTAATTTAATAAAGACAAGCTTACGCACTCTTGGTTGATGGCTTTGAATCAATGGCACTGACCTTAGAGTAAGAGCTCTCCGTATTTTCCACTTTGGAGAAAATGACGAAAAATAAGTTATACCAAGGAGCTTCCATGGTTAAACAAGGATCAGAAAGATAGAGATATAATATGCAGACAATCTTACGACCAACAACATAATTTTACGACCCCTAAGAGGAGTATTTTTTTTAATTATTTTTGCAAAGAAATAAATATACCTCTGTCACATATTAATTTTGTATAACTTAATATCATTAAAGAAAATAGTTCTCATTGCAAGTAATGACAATAATCATTATAAGTGGATGCGAGATTGATAGAGAGAAAGAGACGAAAGTTATCAAAGAAAGAGGCGGGAGAGATAAGATGGGGAAATGTGTAAACAGTTCCTGTTTGTCGAATACCTTCTATTCATTTCTGCTTCTCAGAAATTGTAATGAAAATATCACATTAAAAATGGAAAATAACACTTTCTTCCTTTGCCTATAGAGAACTTTATACTTTGCATTTCATAAACCCCCAGTTATATTGGTTATAAAACATTGGTTCTTTTACGAAGCAGCCCTTCTGCAAAACAAATTGGCGCCTTTCTCTGTGTCGAGTTCATGCCATAGTCATATCGACGATATCGACTTCAGACCGATCAAAGCTATTACGTTATTTCCGTTAACATTCGATTGGTCGGTTTGGCGTTGGCTTCGCTAGTGTGACAAATGCATATGCCTAATAATCTGTACAACTAGAATATATGCAACTGAATGAGACTCTCTTTAGAGCATTGCTATTAGTAAAACTCCGGAAGGAAATGAATGCTTCTATAAAGGAGCGAGTCGGATGAAGTTTTTTTAAAGGCAGTGGAGGGAAAATAATACATCCTTCATAATGAGATTTGAATTACATTGAAGGGAGCTGATATTATTGCGGTTTTTTCACGGTTCTGTTTCCCCTCTTTTGAATGGTTGAACGTGAAAAAAAACACGACCACGAAAATAAAAGAGAAAGGGAAAGAAAAAGAAAGCTATCACGGTAAAATGTTATTTCATTTTCTGAATATTTTGTCAAAATCTATCACAAACTTGGATTGTTGTAATAAAAATGTAAAATTTTGGGTTCATTACGACTCTGTTCGTAGTAATATTTTGTACTTGTATAGCGGTGGAGCGGTGTGGCCCAGTGGATTAGTCTTCGGACTTTGTAACAGAGGGTCGTGGGTTCGAATCCCAGCCATGGCGTAATTTCCTTCAGCAAGAAACTGATCCACAATATGCTGCACTCAACCCAGGTGAGGTAAATGGGTACCGGTAGGAAGTAATTCCTTTGAAGCTGTGTGCGCTGTGAACGTCTAGCTTAGCCGGGTAATATAGGAGCGCCTTGAGTACCTAACATGGTGGATATATGCGCAATATAAATACCCTATATTATTATAGCGATCATCACCAATATAAAGGACTTTGGATATTTATCAAATGGCCTAATAATAAAATACACTCATTGTGTGTTATTCTTTTCCTTGAAATAAAAAGATCATAACTTTTACAAATTAAAAGCATGCAAGTATACTCAGTTGCATGAAATTTCGAAAATCATCAAATTCATTCAAAACTGATTAACCAGTCATATTAATGGAATGAATTAAGTCAATTAATGTTTATCATTCTTGACTCGTTATTATAATTTACCCGTTGAATGAGATGAAGGCAAATTATTCCTGCCACCCCATGCCATCCGGCAACCTACTGGACACGCAAATTGTGTCTATAATTATGCTTATAATTCGTATCACTGCAAAAAGCAGGCACACGTTTGTGACCATTTCTGTTGGTATGCGAAAAAGTTCGTATTTTTTTACCAACAGGGTTTGGGCAGATAATGTGACCCCCCCCAAAAAAAAAATAAATAGATGAATAAAAAAGAAAATTGACCATCTCCATGATCTATCTGTGCAGTTGTATCTCCTTGGTTGTACGCAGCGGAGTATCAACGACTGTAAGAATTAAGGTTCTTCTTTAAAAAATAAAACGGGTAATGAATATAATCAAACAAATACTGTAGATACATTTTTTTTTCTCTCTCTCTCTCTTTGAACAAAATTATATTCTTTTGCAGGCATACAAGAAGAAACTATACGGTAAAAACTATGCATGGTTTCTGCTCGGGAAGTACAGCCCAAGATGGTGGGAGAAGGATGATAACACTACTACCTGCACGCCTGAACAGATATATACTGCATTGGACGGTTATATACTGACGGATTCGATTCCGATGAATCTATATCCGGATAGACCGACCATATCAGGACATGTAAGAAAAGTTATGTTCAAGTTCTGCCGTGTTTTAGATATTTAATTGTTACGTCAGGTGATGAAATGTTGCATTAAATAAAGTTTACTTCTCTGGGCTAGCCGAACGAGTGCGATTTGTGGTGGGGGTATGCACTTACTTTGAGCACAACTTTAACTGTAGCAAGATTGTGATTATGCGTTCCAAAAGTCAAATGCGAATTTGGAATTATCCGAATCATTTCCAAACATGCTCAACACCACGATCATGCCTTATAGTTTTTGGCTATATAACAAATTACATTCATAATTTTTTCCCAAAATTTCTATCAGACTTCCGCGGAGATTGCCGAGGTGTTCCGAAACAGAGCCGAACAGGCTGGATTTGATGACGTGGCTGTGACGTCATATGCATCCGATGCGTATGATGCTATGTGGAGTATAGCTCTCACATTGGAGCGGGCTTCATCAGACCATGGTGATTAACAATCATTATTTGCAATTTAATTATTCTCAAAGAATTAAAAATTCACATTCATCTCATAATCATGATAATCAAGTGGTGTATTAGATGAAATGTATGACTACCTGATAAATTGCGAGCAATGGTTTTAGACGGGTTTAGTTATGTAACACATCAACATAATTTCGTGTTTATAGTCTAAAATACTTAGTTTTAATTTGTTAATTAATCATTCAATTGGTAGATCAAGATTTTCATTTCTTAAACTTTAAACATAATCATTTTAACATGAGTCAAATATATAGATCCTACAGGCTAACGATTCTCTATTTCTTTCATATTGCGATGTTTTAGGTAATGATAAGCAGTACAAACAAAATGATTTTTGAAATGTTTTTTATTCATCTTGCAATTGTATAAATTGCATAAAGTCTCAAGCGCAGGACAGGTAACATATCAAATGTCTTATCAATCCGTATTATGATGGAAGCGTCACCCGCGGGTCCATCGCTTGATTGTATAGTATGTATTGCAGCCACTTACCATGTTTATGGCGCCATTCAAAGTGAAATGAAATTAAGAAGTGCGCCTCACTCGCAACCATTTCCGGTTCTCTATTAAACCGATCGATCGCCTGCCATCGTGAATGCTACCTTGCAATATGAAAATTGACCTGTCGTCGACCGCCTACGTTTTTAATTCAATTCGCAGCTCAATTAGCCGACCGAGTTTTACACAGAGTTCGTAAGTAATATACTACAGGTTACAGTGCGACTGAGTTCAATTGAATCATTTATTACGGGAGTATCTTTATGAAACAGATTTTTGGTCTGAGGAAGTTTAATGTGATTTCATTTCAAAATGTCGTATTGTAAACCAATTGTTCTGTAAATTTAGGCCTGCTGCTTTGTCGGTTGAGCCTTGCCAAAGTTTTTAGGTTGTCCTGGTTGCCCGGAATATAACCTGTATGTAGGACAAATCTATGAATTTGAATGTAATCAAGTGAGTCAATAAATTCAATCATGCTTTCATCCCCTAATTTTATTTAGATCTCTCATCTTTATCATATTAGATTTAAACAATGTTTCTGGCGAACTACACGAGTTCTCTTACGAGAGCCAAGGCACAAGAGAGCATTTTATCAATACACTATCAACCTTGCAATTTGAGGGATTCTCGGTAAGCCACTTTACATTTTCTCTCTTTATTTAATGTAGGCTAAATGTATCAAATCTAGTCATGGAGTGATCGATGATGATGACGATGATGGTGGTGGTGGTGGTGGTGATGGCGGTGGTAGTGGTGGTGGTGGTGGTGATTGATGATGATGATGATGATGGTGGTGGTGGTGGTGGTGATGATGGTGATGTTGATGAAAGTGTTATATTGAAATAACTCATCACATTATCATTACTCATTTTCTTAACTTGTGTTTTCTTTCTGTTCTTTTTTCTCTTTCTGTCCCGCTGCCCCCCCCCCCCTCTCTGCCTACCCCCTCACTCTCTCCAATCCCATTTAAATTTAATAAATATATTTATTTATTTCAATTTACTTTTTTTCTGAAATGATCAGGGATCTGTAAGCTTTACTGATGCTGGTGACCGTGAGGGACTTATTGAGATTCGTCAAATCAGAGGTAAATCAATTTCGATTTCATTTTTGCCGGTGAAAAGTAAAATTCAAAATTGATTTTCATTCAATAATGAATTAAAGCTTCTAATTGATTTCACGTTTTAACTTCGATTCCAATGGCAATTGTTCTGCCAATTGCAATTTGAGATTTTTCTTAAAAAATTTATATTTATATTTCAGTTCCAATTTAGATTTCGATTTAAATTTCGGTTTCAATTTTAAGTTCAATTATAACTCATATTTTAGTTTCAATTAATACTTCAATACTAGCTGCAGCCAATTGATTCGGGTTCAGAATCTTTTCAATTTTCAAATCAAAAGTTAATGCCAATTTCAACTTTCTCTCTGGCTAGTTAATTAACATTTTAACTTTCATTCCCATTCCGAATCAATTTGTAGTTATCGTTCTAATCATTAATTGTTAATATTTCAAGTTTAAGATCATATACAGTCCAACTTCCAAATTATAACATGTCATTTTCTTCATAGCTTGCCAACATTAATTTGAACGAAGATTTTGCATTCAAATGCAAATGACGACTGTTCCAAATCAAACTCATCCAAGACTTAAACGACAATTGGAAGCACAATTACTCGATTTGTGATGTGAAAAGTGTTTTTTATTTCAACAGATGGCGAAGAGATCGTAGCTGGTCTTTATTCATTTCATGGCGATGAGCAACATGGAACGGACCTAAATATCACAGATATACAGTGGTCAGGTAATTTAAACATGTTATGAAAAATGATTGGGATTGAAAAAGAACTCCTTTGTTGATGATAGAAGATTATTCATGACAGTTTAAATAGTTTTGGGACTGTTCAGACCATTGGAGTAGCCTCCCAAGTTCACATTGCACCTCACACAAAATATAAAAGACATTTTCCCTTTACGTCCATTTGTAATTTTGTGTTTGCCCCCTTGCCGCCCCTCTCCTAAAGAAACAGCTCCTGCCCCAAGATCCGCACATGACAAAAGTCCATCGCGATTTAAAAAAAAAGGTATAATGTTGCTTTTTTTTTTATTACAGGAGGCAGACCTCCCAAAGATGAGACAACGGAAGAGATAGTATTCCAGACCATTCCTCTGCTTTATCTTTACGTAGCAGGTGGACTGTGTGCCGCAGGGATAGTCTTTGCCTCCGTGTGTCTTCTAGCTACTATCATACTGTGGGAGAGATCGTAAGTAGTATCTAAAAACGGGTAACGTTCGACATTCGTCATCCGGTCACTCCAAAAATGAAGTGAGGTTCGTTCATATGAATATAACTAGTGATTTAATCATGATAACGACTTCGTCGAGGATGACGATGACGAAGATTATGACGAAGATAGTGAGGACGATGATAATGATGATGATGATGAAGATGATGATTATAATGGGGACGATGATGATGATGATGATTATAAAGAGCATGATGATGATGATGACGACGACGACGACGATGGTGTTAATGATATGACAAATACGATGAAGGTGATTACGATGACGATGAAAAAGAAGACGATGATGAAGGTTGAAATGGTGATAATGATAATGATGACACTGACGATGGTGATTATGATATGGTATGAAGAAAATGTAAATTTGATGATTTTGATTATAATGTATATCTGTTTTTTTTTCTATTTATTTGGCAGAGCATTTTACAGAGCCTCACCGTTATTCTTGGTATTGGGCTTACTTGGTTGTGTCGGGATGTATGTATCTATCTTCTTGATGGGTGTTGGAAGTGACGTCATTGGACCTGATTACCAAGTCATTATTTGCACGGTAAGCAATTTAAGTGTGGAGATGCTCGATAAATCATTAAGAGAAACTATTTAGACGAAATGATTTAATTCCGGTATACTAGCAAGTGATCTGTTGTTTTCTTGGGTTGTTTTAATCATAAATCAATAGCATCGCCCTTTACATGAATTTAATTTGCAATTCGTAATGTATCACTTTCTTTTTTATTTCATTTTTTTAAGGTGAGGTCATGGACTCTAGCTCTGAGTTTCTGTTTGGCATACGGCGCCCTCTTCGCCAAAATCTATAGAGCTCACAAACTACTCGTCTCCAAAGCGAACCTGTGGAACCCAGTAAGTTCAAGATACAAAAATATGATTAGGTTTTTTTTGGGGGGAGGGGGGGGGGGTAACGTAGGAATATTAAGATGCGAGATGGGATGCAAATGGTAATGGTGAGTGAGACATTGGCGGTGATGGTGGTGACGGTGATGTTGTTCCCTTGGTGGTGGTGATAATGATGATGATGATGATGGTGGTGGGGGTGGTGGTGGTGATGATGATGATGACGATGATGGTAATGATGATGATGATGCTGACGATGATGATGGTGGTGGTGGTGGTTATGATGATGATGATCATGATGGCGACGATGATGATGGTGGTGGTGGTGTTGGTGGTTATGATGATAATGATGATGATGATGATAAAGACAATGATGGTGATGAAGGTGATGTACTAGTGGTGGCCATAGAAGAGATCTAATTTTAATTATCTTTCATATCACAATCTCAGGGTGGCCATTTTCCATTTATGTTTCGGTCGTTGATGTCGATATTTCTCTTCTGTGTGATTGTTCTTATCGTATGGACTGTCTGGTTTCCTATTCAAAGAGATGTCGTCTCATCCGGGAATGAGGTAAGATAATGAGCGTATCATCCGTTTCCATGGTAATGTGATCAGATTCCAGAGAATGCAATCATAACCGATATTAGAGAAGGCGTGGAAGCACTGGAAATTAAAAGTGTTAAAATTGACACCAGTGTTGTGTCTATAAAGGACTGCACAATAAGGTGTTCAAAATTAGATGACACGACATTTGCTCCTGCGACAATTGCTCTGGGCTTTACTTCGTCTGAGTTAGGGTTGCAATGTGATTTTATGTTAGGTTAAAGGTAGGTTTATGGTAGGGTTTACTATGTTCAATAGTAGTGAGATAACAATGGTATAGTGTTACATCCAGTGTTGAAGTTAGTCATTCGATTAGTGCGTGGAATGGAACAATTGTCGCTGGAGGAAGTGTCTTGGAACCTAATATTTTACCCTAAAGTTTGAACACAAATTCAAACTGTGTTAAAACAAAAACCGAATGTGTTATGATATCACCAACGGGTGTCGAACTAACACCGTGAATTTATAACTGGTGTAAAATGACTGGCATTGCCTTTTATGGTCATCCGATAACATGTTCAATATCGCAGTGGCTTTGAAGGATGAACGCTACTATTAAAACTAATTCACATTAAGGCTCTCGTGACTGTTTGGAAGCTTTAATATTGTTACCATGACAACGATTAAATTGGGTTGGTTTATTCCGACCCCCTTTGTCATGTTCGAAGTAAAAGTTTAATCGATTGTTTTTAAACCCTTCTCTTAAAACACGTTTCCGTATCCTCTCAAGTTGAAAATTTTGCTTCAATTGTTACCATGACAACCTCGTCTTTTTTCCCTCCCTTCGTCATGTACGTAGTATAAGTTTAATGAATCCTTGTCAAATCATCGCATGAATAATAAAAATATTCGTCTGCGAGATGCTTTAAAAGGTTTTTGAGAAAGATGGAACCATGACAGTGCACAATATTTGCATCCCGACCTTCCCATCTTTGTCATGTCTAATGTGCGTATAAAAAAGTTTGTTCAGTATGTCCAATCGTTTGGAAAGTAGTCTTCATAACAATGTGTTTAAATCAAATATGTTGGGAAGTTTACTATGTTCAATTAATGGTGTGACAACAAATTACTTTGAGGCCTGCTCGTTATTTTTTTAGTTCCTCAGTTTCCATTGTTGCTATTCATTGTATAAATTTTGATTACTTGCTTATCATTTTGATATTTTTTTTAACCTTTTTATTATTCCTTCTGTTTCATTTTTTCCCAATCTTGTGTTTCTCTCCCCCTCATTTTCACCCTTCCTCTTTCTCGTTTCCCCCACCCCTTTCTCATTCTCCCCCTCCCTCTCTTTCACATTCCCCTAATTTCTTGTCTCCCTACCCCTTTCTGTCTGTCACTCTCCCTCTAACTTTTGCCACCTCTCTCTTTCTCTCTCCTTTCTTTCTTTCTTTCTTTCTTTTTTCTTTCTTTCTTTCTTTCTTTCTCTCCTTTCTTTCTTTCTTTCTTTCTTTCATATTCCCCCATTCCTTTCTTTCTTCTCCCTCTCTTTCTATCCCCCTCTTTATCCCCCTCTCTCCCCCTCTCTCGCTTTCTCTCCCCCTCCCTTTCCCACCCTCCAATCTTCATCTTTCTCCCTCTAGTACAATGAAGATACGAACACCCTGTATCGTTTTGAAGTAGAGTATTGTCTTCGTGGTAATGCTCTTTACTTCACCGGAACCATTATGGGTTTCCTTGGTCTTGCTCTGCTCCTTGGTAAGTGTTTGATACATAGGCCTATTAAAAAAGAAATAATTCATAAATCTTTTTCCCCTAGAATGAAGAATCTATAAGTCATAAAGTGATTATTACCATGGGCAGCGTAAGGGCACTTTTACTAGGGGTAGGTGGGGGGGGGGGGGGGTAGGCAAGGTACTAAGCCCTGATGTTGACTTCATTTTTTTCCTCAACAACAATAAATGAAAGGTGTGATATGTAGGTACAGGACTTAGTGCGCTCTTTAGCTTTCCCTTTTAAGGTAGAAATATAAAGAGCAATTATGCGTACATGACCATAAAACTGCTCCTAAAATTATACATATTGTTATGGGGGCCATTCTCTACAAGCAGTTTGCTTTTTATGGTCCTAGCCATATTTTGTACCATTTATTACATAATTATGTACACTGTTTGATTTGTATACACATATTTTTATGGTTGAATAAAATTGAATTGAATTGAATATTATCTTGCAAATTAAGACTGAACCATGTTAACCCTAATGTCCCGACAATGATTATTGTCACTAAGGGTATCCATCAGGTTTGTATCATTGTCAGCTATCATTGCTGTAATTCTAGATATCTGAATTGTAATCATTATTAACAAATGCCCTATTTCATGGTTACTGCGTATAAAGCTTTCTTTTCATTTCTTAAGAGTTTAATTTAATTTCCGTACAAGAAAACATTGATGAAATATGTATTGTTTATGTCATGTATGATTATTTCATGATTTCTTAGTATGTTTTATTTATTGTTTAGGTGCATTTTTATCTTACGAGACTCGTGCAATGAAGATCGTGACATTGAACGATACCTTTGTATCCGGTATTGCTGTCTACTGCTCGGTAACATTCAGTGTCATCAGCACTCCTCTCGCCTTCATCCTAGGGAATAATCCTCAGATTGGGTACCTTACCGTGGCTAGTATGGCATGGATCGGTGTTACTCTGGTGCTTATCATTATATATGCACCGAAGGTGAGTTGTGATGGTGACGATGGTGGTGGTGATGATGTTTTTGTTGATTCTGATGATGGTGGTGGTGGTGATGGTGATGTTTTGGTTGGTGGTGACGATGATGATGATGATGGCGGTATTGGTGGTGGTAATATTGGTGATAAGTTTGATAATGAGGATGATGATGATGTTGATGATGATGGTGATGTTGATGATGATGATGTTGTTGATGATGTTGTTGATGATGATGATGATGATGTTGTTGATGATGTTGATGTTGATGTTGTTGATGATGTTCTTGATGATGATGATGATGATGATATTGATGATGGTGATGATATTGATGATGTTGTTGATGATGATGTTGATGATGTTGTTGATGATGATGTTGATGATGATGATGTTGATGATGATGGTGATGATGATGATGATGTTGTTGATGATGATGTTGATGATGTTGTTGATGATGATGATGATGATGATGGTGATGATGATGTTGATGATGATGATGATGATGATGATGATGTTGATGATGATGTTGATGATGGTGATGATGATGATGATGATATTGATGTTGTTGATGATGATGTTGATGATGGTGATGATGATGTTGATGATGATGGTGATGATGATGATGTTGTTGATGATGATGATGATGTTGTTGATGATGATGATGATGATGTTGATGTTGATGATGTTGTTGATGATGATGATGATGATGATGATGTTGATGTTGATGATATTGTTGATGATGATGATGATGGTGATGATGATGATGATGATAAGTTGATGTTGATGATGTTGTTGATGATGATGATGATGATGATGATGACAATATTGATGATGATGATGAGGGTGGTATTGGTGCTTGTGATGACGATAATGGTGATGAGGATGATGATAGAAAACACATTCGTCTTATAATATTCGACGGCACCATAATGTCTTGTCCTCATTATATTGCTTTTATCTATAACTCCCCATTCATAATTTAACATTTTCCAGCATCATGCACTTGTACTTGTACTTTGATCTCCATGATGTAATGTGTAAATGATTATATTGTTTTTGGATTTAGTATGTAAAACATTTTAGATTCAGTTTGCATGATTTGTGTCTCATTGTTTTGCTGCAACGTTCCACCTCCGTAATTTCTTTCACATAGTTCCATGCAGTTCGAGGTACTTGGAGTCAGAGACAGAACTCGCAAACAAGAACGATCCAAGAGATCTATGACGAGGAGGTCGACGAAGAGACGAAACTCAGGCACAAGATTGATGAGGTATATAGGCCTTTCTTTCATTAAAAACATGTCTCATGTGTCGCGGAAATTATGAAGGAAATGAAATGATTTTATTTCAAAGTTATGGAAAGAAACAATGGTAGATAATGATGTCGGGTTAACATCATCCATTTTTAAATCCATTGTCACCCATCTCTCATTTTCTACCTGTTATAGGTCGATCGTGATATTGAAGAATTTAAGAAGGAGATCGCTCGTCGCAAGGAGTTTGGCCGCCAATCTCTTTTCAGAGGATTCGGGATCTGGTGCTTCGGTCATTCTCTCAGGCTCAGCTGTGGACATCGCAAGGTCAAGGTATGTTTTATCTTGTACCCCCGCCTTTCCACCATTTTAAATCCTAATATTACAGTCACACCAAAGAAACCGAATCCAAAGCTATCGATGGTGTATCATTGTAGATTAAGTTTCAGCTTTAATGATAATAATATAGATATATTTAACCAGGAAAAAAATTATGAAAACTGTTCTCCCAGCGGGCCCTGCTATCATTAGTTTCCCGGCTGTAGCTTGGCTGCCTAGGTGCTCAAGCATTCAAGGAATTTCTTCCTACCTGGTACCCATTCACTTCACCTGGGTCGAGAGCAGCGCAATGTGGATGAATTTCTTGCTGAAGGAAATCACGCCATGGCTGGGATTCGAACCCACGACCCTCTGTTTCAAAGTCAGAAGACTAATCCATTGGGCCACAACGCTCCACTTTAATCGATTCCAAATCGATTTTTGTTTATGCGGAATAAGCCAGGACCACCTTGACCATGTTGAATATAATAGCTTTGATCGTTTGAGATGGGTAACATTGTCATGATTGTGGTTTCTTCCCAAATATGCTAATCAACGTCAATATCTCAAAGGCCAGTCACTATCCCAATAACAACGGTTCACGTGATGGTGGTGGTGGTGGCGGTGGTGGTGCTGATCGTTGTGGAGATGTTGAAGATGATGATGGTGATGATGATGATGATGATGATGATGATGATGATGATGATGATGATGATGGTGATGATGATGTTGATGATGATGTTTATGATGATGGTAGTGGTGGTGATGATGATGATGATCATGATGATGTTACTCATGATATGTGTTTATGATGATAAAGATGATAGTAATATCGACATGTTTTAAATCTAGTTACCCCATTGCCGATTGCCACATCACGGCGCCGTAGGTCTATTTAAAAAAAACGTTCAGCTTCTGTTTTGTCATAGATCCCATCTCTTCACACTCAAATGCGCAAGCCAACAATGACAGAGTACGACAACCACGCCCTCGAAGCTTCAGACTGGAATCTTGCCCGATATGGCACCCACGAGCCAGGGTCATCTTCATCAGGCGAGGGGTCATCGGGAAATCAACAAGAAAACAATGAGAGGGACACCGAAGCGACCAACAAAGTCAATTCACAGTCAGACTTGACCAAACTCTAGGAGGATCTAATGATAATTATATCAGCCATATCTGGAGTTTAATTGATGCTTCTTCTCTTCAGTTGCTTTTATATCTGTTTTTTCCCCTACAAAACCACTTTGAGTAACTGATTTTAATAAACTTGGGGGAGATGATCAAAAGGAGTTTACTCTAAATCAATCTACTCAATTTTAAAGACGTAACTTGCTCTCAGAGATATTTCTGAAGATTTTTATTGACGTAAATTGGCTTTTCATTTATATAATTTGTTTATTTCGAATGAAAACTGATCAACATGTTTACAGATGAAGATATATATATAGTGAAAAATATATATGTGTATAATTATTGATTCTAAGTTAAAGATGCCATTTGTATTTTGGTATGGTTTCTTAATATCAAATTGAAACAAACAATACTTTCTTTGATTTTTTGAAGTGGGTATACATGTATACCTATATTTGAAGCCATTGTGCGTTCCCATGGATACATCGGTAACCATGGATACATCAAACGCTAACAATCTATTCACTTACATGTAAATAACATCCTACATGTTCTATTCTAAGTGCCGGTGGCTTTTTATACCATTGATATTTACATGTTTTTTTTTGTTTAAACAAAAACCCGTCAGGTTATTTTTATGTCACTTTGATATTCATTCACGTCATGATGGTTTATTTCAACCATTTTCAAAACAAGGATAAATGTATCTGTGAATTACTTTTTATGACAACATGACGAACATTATTTACACGTGTTTTTTTTAAGAATAAAGAATTCGTATATTATTTGAAAGACGTGATGCTATTGCAGTTATTTACATCATGTACATACTTTGCCGGTAAAATGATATTTATGATAAATATAGTTTTATATTTAGTTCTTATACTATTAAGTGCTTACGTTTATCATGCATTTTGAATACTTATGTCTTGAATCTCATATTTCGCCTTTTCATACTGAATAATTTATTTGTTGATGTCTTGATTCGAGAGTTCAGATAGATAAACGGAGTTGATTACATTGCCATGGTTACTGAAAAACATCACTACCGAGGCACCCGGATTTTTAAAGGCAATGATTTTTTTTGGGGGGGGGAGAGCGAAAACCATCTTAACATGAAAGAAAAATGTTATTAGCATCGGAGATCAAACGTAGGGGGCGTTGTTAAAAACCCCTTCCTCGAAATGGATTAAAATTGAATTTCATATTCAAATTCAATCATATTAACTGCATCTTTGGACTTGATTACTGGACCCTGTCTTACAAAGAGTTGTGACTGATCCGATCAATCACAAATATGGACGGCCAGCAACGTTAACACCTAACATGCATAGATATAAATAATTCCTAGATATGATGTATATTGATACATGCACATGTACATTCATCGTTCTCTTGAAGACTCAGTGTGATTTCTTTTTTGTTTATTAATTTAATTGTGCAAATTTCCTGTAGAAAAGGTTATGACACTGATGGATTTCCATAGAGTGACGATTGACTAAATCAATCATAACTCTGTAAGACGGGGACCAGGGCCCTGTTGTACAAAGAGTTACGATTGATCCGATCAATCGCAACTATGGACGGCCAGCAACGTCAACATCTATTATGCATGTTTGTTCAAAATATTTTCTAGCTGTGATGTATAGTCATGCATTCATTGTTTTCTTGAAAATTCACTGCGCTTCTCTTTGCAAAAAAGGACATTGTGCAAATTTTTCGTAGAAAAAATGACACTGATGGCTTTCCATACAGTTACGATTGATTGTATCAATCGTGACTCTTTTTAAGACGGGGCCCTGGTCTGCGTCTGACAATTATGAATCAAATTGCAAATAATTATTTCTACTTTCCCCCTTTTTGTGCAAAAGACCCTTTGTCGACAAGCTCTGACCAATTGACCAATAAGCCTGTGGAGAACTCGCCAGAAAAAAAATATTGCTATGAAAGTACCTGATACACCCCAATCTCTAAACAGTTCCCTCTTGTATCTACGTGTTTGACAATGTTAATACCACGGTTTTGAAGAAGCGCATTGAGAAGGATTTACTGATTGATTGATTGATTTTTATTACTCTCCACCATATATTAGTATCCATATTGATGTTGTTATTTTGTCTGCACAAGTGTGTTGTCCCCAAAATTTCCAATTTATGTCATAAAGTTACCATGAAATCGTTCATTTTTTATTAAAGTGATAACATTGTTTTGTCATATGTATGGGAAAATCAATTATCATATGATTAAGCTTGGAGTGATAAATCCTCTGTGAATCCAATCTTATTTTAATCTGATGTATATCGTCACTGCATTGATATATGAGCACTTTGTATATAATCGGAATGTATTTGTATTATTTTTCACTTCAGCTGTCCAAGTCAAATAAACTGCCTCACAGAAACAGGTTTGAAAATTTCACTTATTTTTTCTTTCTAGTTATCATCATTAATATTACTATCCCTTGTAACTACGATAGTACATACATGGGGGTGGACGGTAAATTGCCAATTCGTCTACTGCCAACTCGTCCACTCGCCAAATGGTCTACATTCATTTAGTGTAATGTCATTCCATCCGTCGACATTTCGTCTAACAACCATTTGATCATCACTTCGTCATAATCACCATTTTGTCTATGACCATTTCGTATCATAACCAGTTGGTCTAATATCCAATTCATTTTCATCCATTTTGCACAATTAACACTTATTACGCCAAACGGCATATGGTCTAAACGGCTAATTGGACTAACTGGTTATTAGACGAAATGGCAATTAGATCACGTGGATAGTGGACAAACTGATGGTAGACCAAATGATATGAGACGAGTTGGCAATTGGACGAATTGGAATTAGACGATATGGAAATTAAGCGGGTGGGCAAGGTGCCCCCTAACGGATTTTTGATGAACTTTTTTTCCAACAGAAATATAGTTTCCCTTCGGACGAGATAGTCCAGGTGGGCAACTGCTTCTATTAGCGATTATTCGACAGAGAACGGGTGTAATCTCATCCTGATACTTTTACAATCAAGAAGAAAACAAGAAATAAATGAAAATGGGTGTACATAAACATGCATTAATCTCGGGATAATCTTTTTGTTTACAATCTTTAAACGACCTTTAATCACAATCTACTTATTGTCGCATTGGGAGATGCAAAACCAAAGATAATTCCGCTTCTGTTTTGTGCAAATGCCCTATCCCAACAGAGCATTGTCATTTATGTTTATTTTAAAAATAGAAGAAAGATAATAAAAAAATATTGTCGAAGGTTTGATAATCTATCAAAGAATAAAAAACTTTTTTATTTTAAATTACTTGATTTATGACGTCATATGCGAGCAGCTTCCCTACATATCGTATGGTAAAAATCAATGAAATGTCATTATTCTCAGAAAAATGAAATTGGTTTTTACTGTACTTTCAGTATATCAATAGACAAATCATTTCATACCCGTTCCTAAAAAGAAAACAAAAATAAGTCATTGCGAACTTTTGAAAAATTGAGATTTATGCATTTCATATTACAAAATACATAGAATATGGGGCAGCTGCTCGTTTATGACGTCACAAATCCAAAACTTAGAATTCTAATACAAAAACTTTCTTAATCTTAAAGGAAACCAAAATCCAAGAAGATAAGTAATCTTATTGGAACGAGTAAAATGAGAGGAACAATTTAAAAAGTTTCATCAAAATCGGTTATGGAATAAGCAAGTTATGGGAGATTGAAAACTCTCTTGTACTTTCTATGGGCATCCTCAAATTGGCAAACGTGCTTCAAAATGGCTGATTTTGTGGACAACTCTCCATTTGTTTTGTACACAAATTTTCAGATTTTCCTCATTATCTTTCAAATTGCATCTTTCCTCCTTCTGAGCACAATATATGCCATGGGAAAATATAATCCACACCATATATGTCAAGGTCAGGAGGAGATAATGTGAAATATGTAAAATAAAGGAGAAAATCTGAAAATATGTGTACAAAACAAATGTAGAGTTGTCCACAAACTCAGCCATTTTGAAGCATGTTTGCCAATTTGAGGATCAACATAGTAAGTACAACAAGACTTTTTAATCGTCCATAACTTGCTTATTTCATGACCAATTTTGATGAAACTTTTTTTTAAATTGTTCTTCTCATTTTACTCTTTCCAATAAGATTGCTTCTCTTTTTGGGTTTTGGTTTCCATTAAATGGAGTTTTCCTTAAAACTTTATCAATATTTTATTATTATTTTTTCTTATATTTTTACCAAAAAAATCTTCAGGTGAACTTCCCCTTTAATCCAATGCTCTTTAAGAAATTATAATTTCTCAAAGATCATTGGATTGAAGGGGAAGTTCACCTGAAGACCAGAGCAGATATCGCAGGAGCAAATGTGCCACCAAAATTTTAAGTCGTCGTGTCGTATGCGATTTGTATAGACCAGTTCGTAGTTACTTCATGGACAATTTTGGTCAAATGAACTTTCATTTCTTTCATTATGATAGGCAGATTTCAAAGCAAGATATAACGTAAGCTTGCCTTACATAGGATGAAGAAATTGAATTGACTAGAATAGCGCACAAATGAACACTATATGAAGGTATTTGTTGCATTCCTACTTTCAATGCATATCATAGCATGTTGCAAGATGTACTTGGCAAACTGTGAAATACCAGTCGTTTGTGGACGCATTGTTGTTTTCTGTGGATATAAATGAAAACCACAATTCAAAAGACTATATGAATAATCAAGAATCAAAGTTGGTGCTTATCTCATTATGGTACAAATGACCTTCCTCTGATCATGCGTAGAATCTTTTGATCATGCGCAGAAAGGAACTACGAACTGGCCACGTGACTTCAATGGTATCATTCCCTAGTGACGGTGTAAAGGGGAGTCTCTTTATTAATTTACATTTACGTGTTTGATCGATTGGAAGGGATAGATCAGAATGTGATCAATAATCAGGATTGTTCCCGTATGAACTCAAACCGTAGGGGCCAGCATTGTATCACTGGCCTACTAAATAATTCATCCAAACTTTATTTGTTACTTTGAATAGATGATTAATAGATCGGGAGGGGGTAAAGAAGGGATGCAAGAAACAAGCACTGCCACCAGACTTCAGCCTTCTGTTTAAATACTGAATTATTCTCTATATACATGGTTGGTTGGTATGGTTTGTGGAAAGTCGTGCCGTAACTTTCATTGAAATTCAAAATATTTTCGAAGGTTTTCAGTCATTCTTAAAACACGGATGGGTCTGGCGATGAAAATACAAACTCTTGTCTTCTCCTATCATCTCAATTATGACTGGAAATGTTTAACAACTTTCGATGTCGCTTGCCTGTGCATTATATACTACAAATGCATTCAAGCATAATCAGGAACACAATCAAATGATAAAAATTGTGTATGGAATTTTGCTAATTCTTGATAACAAACTGGCGTAAGACAATACTGATTGATTATGGTATTAATGAATCAATTTACTATCACATGTATTTACAATGAATGTATCAAGAAACATGACCTAGCCGAATACTATTCTTTAATAACCAAAGTATTAAGTGGGGGCACCATATCCCAAGCCGTTACCATGGTTGCGTCTACAGGGTAAATAAATTCGCACACGAGAAATAAACAAATCAAACATTGCAATATTTTTTTACATATACCAATTTGGTGAGTTCTCTTGGATTTGCAGAAAAACAATTTCTTTTTACGTAATTCCATACATCAATTTTGACATCAACGTATACACATGTTTTAAGAGAATGAATTATTTGAGTACGAGAAAGTGTTCATAAAAGGTAAGCTCATACAATGGCAATGAAATGACGATTGATTGCATTCATGCAACATTAAAAATATATTTATCTGCTCTTCTTACAAAGCATGATATAATTGATTCCTAGTAAACACAATTTCGGAAGAATAAGGTAATCAGCTGCCATAATATGTGTATTTTATTTACACGATCTTCTTGAAAATGACATTGTTCATAACACACTTTTTTGTCACACAGAGTGAATATTTTCCATTTGAAATTCCCATGCATGCATTGATGATGAAAAATTCTGACTTAATTCATATTTAAACGAACTTAACATGGGAATCCTAAACCAATAAGATCACTTTAAAAATACCGGGAAACATATTTCACGAACATGTCAAAGCGTTCTAAACAAGTGAATAAGTTAAATGATTTATGATTTTTAAAAATTTGTTTTGAGTTACACCGATCAATAAATTCTTACAAAAATAAAAATGGAGCTTTGCTTCAACCTGTTTACGGCTGCAAAGCAACTTGGTAACGTGTTGTGAATTAAAGCAGAATAGTGTTAACTAATATGATAAAAAGGGACTTGCTATTACATACATTCATACACGAAAAAAGTAAAATGCATCATAATTATTTTGAGGAATGTTCATATCATTCGAGATAGGCTAATTTACTATGATTATGTTTATTATGTTTAAATGTATTTAGGGTGCTGTAATGGAAATGATCCATTGTGAATCTTCATACTTGCACAGTTGTGTGTGAAATTAGGAATATAATCACAAATATACAGGTAGACTAGAAATCCAATCGAGAAAGATCAATTTGATGTCTTTCAGTATAATAATATGCACATTCCACAAATTCCTACAACAATAAAGCATATATATTTCACATGATCAACGCAATTCATATACGCACAATATGACACAATAAACAATGTTTTCGGATGTAAATCAATTTTCCTATTGGTACAGGAAGTGAATATTCATATTTAGATTGGAAAGTAGTTCAACAAGCAATTAAGATGTATCACGCAATAATGATCATAAAAGTACGTATACTAAACAACACGAATATAGAAACAATAATAAAAAGATAAATTTTTAATTGCAGTGAAATATTTTTGTACAAAATTTCTTCTTTATAAAAAGTATGGCAAGAATATACTTTTGCAGTTTTATTTTTCTTTATACATTTTCACTGTACAAACAATGATATCAAACAATACGATCTTTAACCCATTCCCTAGTATAGTCAGATACTGCACATCGTATTATTCTCACGATCGCATTTGTGATAAAGAAATATTTGAGTTATGGGTGTAATAAACTCATATAAACAGATAACGATATTGTTGTCCATGATCTCATGAAATAGAATAGGATCAAGGCCAAATTCTATTGAGATTCAAATCACGAATATTTTTAGTATTGTGAATCGTGCTATTGATAATGAGGAAATGGAAACAAAAATGACAAAGTCCACGAGAAACATTTTTAACAAAATATTTAACTGTTGATCACCAACAAACTTTCATAATGAGAAATATTTTTCTTGAATGTCTGAATAGGTAGCATTGCCAATGTGCTGATAAAATCGCATAATGTTTTTATGCTGTAGGATATAGTAAAGATTACCATATTGAATCTTGGAAATAGAGGAAATCAAACTCATAATTTTAGTGCTCCAATAGCTTAAAGAACGAAAACAAAACAAAACGTAAAATCGTATACTACAAGAAACAATCATGTGGTCTATTTTTATGAATCTTTAAATTTTGTGAGGTAAGGAAACCATGGAAACTGAGTATAATCCATTCAAAATATAGATTGCTTTCCATGTGGAGTTTACCAATTCCAGAGCTGTTATACATCTTTATTATTCACAACTTTCCAAATACTTCCATTTTCTTTCAATCTATTTTTTTCTGTACATTTGAATAATCCGCTTCTTTTGAAATACAGCCCTTCAGGGCTTACATTCTCCCGACAATTCTGTTTTAAAAATGAACATTTGCCTGATTTCATTTTTTACCGTTTTATATAAAGTCAGACCAATTAAACTGACTCCAAAACGACCGAGGGGAAGCTATCCGAAATAACGTGATAACGTTCAGCGATATCGAGGTAGTTCCGTTGATGGTGCTGTAGAGTTATTAATCTAATGTTGGGTAAATGTTCATTTATGAAAATAAGTTGAAATACGATTACATTACATAGAAGGCATGCATATGATACAGAACAAGTGTTACAAAATTTTACAATTAAGATAATGATGATATAAATATGATTATCATATTGTGATCATATGGGTATCATTGCATCTTTCCGTAAGACGTGATAGTAAACACAACAAATTCAAAATACTACACAATGCACATCTGTTTCAACAAAGTGACAGCTTCATACACACAAAGTGAAATAATCACCAAAATCTTCAGTTCTTCACGATTCAGAATATTCAATAAATATTAAACAATTAATCATCAAAAAGTGAACGAGATTCATTAAATGTGTGACATCAAGGAATTGCGATGACCAAATCAAGACAATTGCTGCATGTTCATACATACCCCAAATCGCCCATGCAAAGTAAATCGGAATTCTTGTTTGAAAGTTGTACGTGATCACATATCTTTTTCTCAAGGGACCAGTTCTAATTTAATAAGGACGAGGGAGTATTTCACGAAACGAATCGTCGATGATTTTAACTGACTTATTTTTAATGAGCCAATCAGGTTTTTAGTTGCTTGTAATAACCATTAGTGAAAATCACAGGTCAAGTCCACCCCAGAAAATGTTGATATGAATATAAAAATAAAAACAAGCATAACGCTGAAAATTTCATCAAAATTGGATGTATAACATAACATAACATAAAATAAGAAAGTTATGGCATTTCAAAGTTTTGCTTATTTTTCACAAAATAGTTATATGAACGAGTCAGTTATTTGCAAATGAGAGTGTCGATGATGTCGCTCACTAACTATTTCTATTGTTTTTATTGCACAAATTTTACAATATTTCATTTTTTTAAAAATTTTACATTAGGGATCAAATTGATTAAACCATAACATGTTAAAACAATGGTAATTCCACATTTTTAAAAAAGAACAAAACTTTCTTTCACATTACAATGAGGGGAAAATTTTGAATATTTCATATAATAAAATACAAAAGAAATAGTGAGTTGGTGACGTCATCAGTTCCCTCATTTGCATACAGCCCAGGATGATCACATAACAATTTTGTGAAATTAAGCGAAATTTAAAAATGTCATATCTTTCTTATTTTACATCTGATTTTGATGAAATTTTCAGTGTTATGCTTGTTGGATTTTCTCTTTTATTCAAAACAACTTTTTGTTGGGCTGGACTTGTCCTTTAATATTGGCTCATGGTATGCTCCCTTGGGGTTCGATTTTATTACAAAATAGGGGCAATCGTGTCATCTCAAGGGTTTAGAAGACACTTGCCAGTGTGGATTGTGGAGCGCTATATTTTGTCCTGGCTTCATCGTCCGAAGAGCATTAGCCGTAAGATTGGGCTCTGTCACAGATATCTCAGCACCCTCCCAAGCCATGGGTCTACTTGCTCCCTGTGAAGGGGGCATCTTCTTACCGCTACCAATTCTTGCTCCCTTCGGATAGGAGGAACCTGTTGCAGCACTCGATGGGTCAAAGGTTTCTGAGATCACATAGCTATCAATGGTCGAACAACGCGAAGCTGATCGGTCTGTCCGCGCCGATGGAACGCGTCGGAACCGTTCGGATCCTTGATGATAAACGCCGTCATCGCTTCGACGTCGTACATCGGGTCGGTAGTTGGACGGCGCTTTGCTTATGATCAACTGCGTGTCGCTTATAGACGATTGATCCGTTACGACCACGGGAAGTTTCCGAGACAACGTCGAGGCAGCAGCACCTGATGAATGACCAACCGTTCGTGATCGTTCTGCTAATGATGTCCTCGATGCTTCGCTGTCTTGATTGGAATCTGTTGGTGAAATGGAGTGAGGACTGATTTGTTGGCGATAATGTAAATGATTCTTTAACTTAGTTGGGTTGAACCCCCTTGGAGCTGTCGGTGAGGCAGTATTGCACGTTCCAGATCCTGTGTTGATATCAGAAGCTGATATCCCCTGTATTGAGGCTGATACAGGCGTTGGTCCCCTCTTCTTCTCTGAAGAGTTCCATTCCTGATACACAGATGCATCAAAATGTTCGCTTAACGCAGCCGTGATCTGTTTAAGATTCGCTGCGGCTCGGCTCATCTTCGCCGATTTCGTTCCGTCGTAGGCATACGCAGGATGTCGCACAGTAGAGCTGCCCGACGTAGCTGCAGAACCATACCCCTTTTGACTCTGTCGTCTCCAGGCTGGCTGACCTTGACGAGCCTGGCCCTTTGGAGGTGAAGGGTAGTTCTGCTGTCCATTCGGAACTCGAAACAAGTCCACGATCTTCTTGGCGCTAATGTTGGCAGCACCTATTAGGTATCTATCACGACCTCGAATATCAAGAGGCTTTGGCACAAATGCATACGATTGAGGCATCCGACCTCTTGATGGGTTTCCAGGAGTGTTGTAATGAGCTGGACGTCTCTCGTACATCGGAATACGATTCGGGATCGTCCTCACCTGGAGGTCAAGATCAAACGTTACCTTCTTTCGAGATCGTGTCGTCCCGCTGTTCGCATCAGAAGGCATATCCCGCTCGCTGGTGGGCTCGTTTATGACGGGACTTTTCCCGATGGTTGTTGCCGGCTCTCGAGGGACAACCATCACATCCGACTGTCCCGTCGTCATTCTCGTAAATCACACATCCCTTTCCGTCGAATCATCTCCAAATATTTCTCAAATTCAGGGTTACCCACTTCTTAAATATGAATCAGCACACGTATAATCAAATGAACGATGCACTCCAATTTCGGTACATCCTCCAAGAGTAGAACGAATGATAATACAGATGGGATTCAGAAGATTTGCTGCATTAGCCACGCAGTAACAATGGTCTGTCACTATGGATAAAGACACAGAAAATCTGCGGGGGATCCCGCTAGACAATGTCAGGTCTACTAAGTATTATAAAGCACTGAACCCATCAGAGTAATACAAGTTTGAAAAGATTCTTGCTCAGAAGAAATTGAAAGCTCACCCTTTGTGATGACGTATATGTGCGGTGAACTTGAACGCCACAATGGAAATTAATCGAAGTTGTGGCTGAGGGCGATCAATTATGAGACAGGTACACATTCAATAGGCAAAAAAGTTATTGGATGTTCAAGGTTGTTTACGCGAAATTACTTCCCCCGGTATTTAACTGAAGGCTGATTCCATGAAATGAACCTGGATAGAAACTTCGTCAACATAATATCACAGTCAACACTTCACTTTACTTTATTCATTTTACGTTTATGAATACGTTTGGATTTCGATGAAGACGTTCTCAATGCGCACTAGTAGTTGACAATCTAGCAAGGTCACATAATATAAGTCCACATGTCTCTTATCATTTCAACAAATACTGTTTCAGTAATATTTACAGTTAGTATTAACTCCTCGAGTTTAAATGATTGTTTGATATCCCCTTCTCTCCTCACTGTCGAAGAAGAAACACAAACATTGACAAGCTTTCAAAAACTTCTACAGAATCTGTTACCAACAAAGCTGACTTGCTGTTTGTGATTAAACACTTCGACGTCTATGCATATGTCAACACGATTGTAATGTAACACAAAATAAAGTAGAGATGTTCATTGCAAATCCATAATCCAGATCGGTATAAACGGACCGAGGAAAACAGTCTAATGCAAGTAGATAAATGTAATCATTGCGTTCTCTCTGATGTATCTCAAATGCTAAGTGAATCACGGAGTCGGTATAGCCGTTGTTAAGTTAACGATGACAAACACAATGGCGAGCACTTGTTAGGTTTCATTAAATGTCACGGAAAATCAGACCTGGTTGCAATCATCATAATTACACGTAATCCAAGGGATATTGAATAGGCATTGGTGGCAACCATTCAAAGTAGACGATGTAGAAAAGACATTGAAGATATGAAGACGCCAGGAACCACAGTTCAGCCTTGTTTCAGCGCTCATCAATTGACCAACCCAGAAGACACTAATTAGAGACTGCGGAATATCTTCAACCGCGATTTCTTCCTTCCAAGGTAAATGTCACATCCTGGTCGATCAACCCATCAAAATAAAAGTTTTCTTTGAGGGTGAACATGCAGCTACGACAGAAACCTGTAGAATGATGCTGAACAAAGGTGGATGGGACACAGGTAACAAACGGAGGAGTTCTTGGGAGATAAATGAAAAAGACCAGCGGCGAACGCTTGGAGGCTTTCCTGTTTGTATACAGGGGTAATCTTCTTTGAGCGCACCACCAGTCGGTCTGGTAGAAGGGGGCATTTACGCACCCCTTCCAAATGGATCGATACTTCTTTTACTGCTCGTTGAAGCCACGGAGCTATGAATATTCACAAGTTCCCGAACTAATGACCCTTCATTTCACAATGTTTTCAAATTCATTCACATATACATTTTGTTTAACCTTTAAGATGCCATAACAATATCTGAACAAAGCCGATCAAAATGAATGATGGCTTACCCGAAATATTAAAGGGAATTTCACCTTGCCCCTCCCCCAATATTGTAATAAAAAATAGCATAAAAATAATAACAAATATTGGTAAAGGTTTGATGAAAGTCCATTGAATGTCAAAGAAACATATGTATATATATTTTCCCTTCAGTACATCAACAGACAAATTATTTCACATCCGCTCCTGAAATAAAAGCCTTTTAGCCATCGTAAACCATTAAAAATTTAATTTATGCATTTTATATTACATATCATATGGGAGAGCAGCTCCTCACATATGACGTCACTAATAGAAATGAAATTCTTATTACTTTGGTATATTTCTTTATTTGTCGATGGATATTTTTCAAACCCTCACCAAAATGCTTTGTTATTATTGGGGTATTTTTACAACAAACTTTTATTTCAAGGTGAGCTCCCCCTTTAAGACTATATTTAGTATTAATTTTTTAATAGAACCAATCATCATGATGTCCACAGACAATTTACAATTAAAGGGATGAAGTTTAGAACTACTATTCCCAACCAATTAAAGATGAATTATTTCTGCAGCAGCCAGCAGGTCTCCCTCTTTAAAAGCTGGTGTCAGAGCTGGGACTCGACAGACTACCCTCTTTATTTATGTAAAGGAGAATAAACAATCAATCAACTAATATTTCTAGAGATCATTAGAGGATGCGCAAATGAATAAAAACATTCATACTTTCTTCATATAAATAGCGACGATTTTATTTTTTACAAGGTAGGGATGACATTCATTTTAGCTAGTAACAGACGTAAAAAAATATTATCAGTAAAAATGCCCTACTTATGTTGTTTTCATTTCATTTATGTATGTAAATCTTAATCATCATATTATTTAATGTAGGTTTGAAAAAAAGCGCTTAAGAAACAAGATTAATTGGTTGTTATTGTCAATTGATTGATTTATTTAGATACAGATAAATGGTATAATAAAATACATTTTTTCAAATGATTTCTTACAATGATATGGATGTAATTAACGCATCATGTATCGGCCTAACAGCCCTGACTACCACCTAACTTCTCTATTATGTATCTTATATTGGATGTATGACTTTACGGGGTCTGATGGTGATATTGATTGGTATGGTATTTACGTTTTATACCCAACAATACCTCCGTGACGATTTGCTGTTCTTCCTCTGTGTTTCTTTTGTTAATCAATCGATTAGTGATGTATACAATGTAAAGATTGGTTCCATGGGCTCGCATTGTGCTTCACGACGCGGGGTGCCCACTTTAAGGAGGGAGGGGGGGGGTGATAGAATGGTGTCTGTTGGCGGTGGGGGGGGGGCACTGCATTGTCAAGCGCCATCTGAAGTGTGAAACGTTGCTGTAGGAGGGACGAATCCGTGGAATATCTGGGAGGCACTACGAACGATTCTTTGATCATTTCGTAAGATCTTCTCGAGAAGGCCGTGCGAAACCAGCGTTCTCAAACCGTTCGAAGGTCATTCGTAAGTTCGCAGCTTGGTCGATGGTCTTGTCCAAGTTGTGTGTGTTTTTTTTCAACGTCGTACAAAACCCTCTCTTTGTAAGACGTCGTGCAAATTTAGAGATGTAGGAACATCGTAAGAACTACTCAAGATTATGTAGCTTCAAAAGTGCATTCTAGGAGCCTTAAATTATTCACAGAGGGCTCCTACGGCGTTCGCAAGAACGTCTTACGAACGGAGATTCTTACGGCGATCTTACGAACTATTCATGGCATTGGTAATAAGACGTTAACAATGGATTCGTAAAGCGTTGGTACAAAATTTATGCAACTGTCGCAGAAAACTTTCTTATGAATGACTTCTTCTTCTTCTTCTTACGATTGTTGCGAGTTTCAAATACGACCATCATGCGACAACATAAATCATAAGATGGCCTTAAGTCTGACCAAAGAATAACTGAAGGCATTCTTACGAAAGACGTATGAATCCAAGGGTCATTGTATAATCGAAAATAATAATCATCTTAAGATTGTCTTGAGTTTTTCTTTAAGGTGGTTAGAATCTTTGCCCCATCTCCGGATCTCTATGAACTCATAAATTCGTACGAAAAAGATTTGCACGAACGATGTGTTCAATAAAACTTTCGTGAGTGCCTTACCATACACAGTCGTAGAGGGAGATGTCTATTTTCGAATTGATCTGCAGATTGATTTGTACGATAATATCAATAGGTTTCAATACAGAAAATGGTATTCATTTTCTTTATAATATTACACTATCATAACCAATCAGTGTTATATTTGAAAAAGAAAGAAAGGGGTAGGTCATCATAGACACGTTTTACAATACAAACAAATGAATTACTAGAACATAAAATTACATTTGATTCATAGTATTTGTATGGAGTTATTATGAACTCTACAATATTTGTATGCACCTGCGCTTCTCTGATTAAGCAGTGGTTAAAATGTACGCATGTAACCCCAGATGGCAATACATGGTAAATAATGAAATCAAGCCAATTAACATCTGGGGGCTGTATTTCCAATACAGTGCATAATAAAATGAAAACCACAACAATAACAAAAAATGCTTGTACAATATTGTTGACTTTATTCTCTCAAGCAGGCACGATTATAAGCAAATAACGGACTGATATGCTCAAATATAAAGCCAGATGTGCAAGAAATTATGATGCAAAGTCTGATTAAGAACATACCATTGACTAGCATTAAAAAAAAATGTCATAATGATTGTTAGCGGGACTTCAGCTCTCCCCATATGTATATTTGATTTGTAATATATATGTATGATGTATGTTTAATTTGTATTTGTTTTGTAATGTCAATGACGGAAATGAGAAAAAATGAACTACTTGAACTATTAACAACTTATTTGAGATTAAAACGAAGAAAACGGATACGTAACAAAAGAAGAAAAAAAAGAGCGATAAAAAGTATTTTTTTTGTAAAGGTGAGTGAGTGAATGATTTATTGAATAAATGGCATACAATGTGTACTAGGAGTTCCAGCATCTATAACTCTTACAGTAAAGGTAGTAATTATTCGGTGATATTCCTGCTAGACATGTTTTCTCCCGATGCCTTACACATTTTACCCTCCACCATCTAATTTAATAATTTCAATATCACTATTCCCCATCTGTATTTTATATATAGCAGTAATGCTAACCCTTCGTTTCCGCTATATGGGAGAAAACCCCAGAGCCCCGTGACAGTCCCTCATCTGTAATTACGCCCTCTATAGAATCACGAGAGATTTGAGGTACCCGAACAGACAGTTCACCTGATATCATGACCAATTCGTTTCACTATCCAAATAACTGTCACATCCTCCTCTCATACGCTCTCTCATCCATGGTATACAGCGGTACTCCGAAATAAACTTGGTGCGGAGCTTTTGACTTTGGAAAAGTTTCCTCTTGGTTTTCAGACCGTAAACTTTTCGAAACTTCTCACCGTGTATGAAATTGGAATAAGGAGTATGGAAAGTTCCCAAACTTAATTCATTTTATTATTTTTGCGCAATTCTATTCATCCGCGATTTATACAATTCCCTGGTGGCATTTTACCCCGTGTTTTCTTGGATCAAACATAAACGAAGCCTATGATGTCGGATGACAAGCCAGTTATTGATGTAAGTTCAGGTAACGGTATCGGAGAACAGACTTCGGATATACAGACAGGGACCTCGACATCCTCCCCAACATCGGCAACAGCGTCAGCAGCATCGAAGCTGGCAGAAGAAAGAAACAATAACCATCCGAATGAAGACACATCCTTACATGGTGAAAGTGACCTTCACCATGTAAGTGGTGACGGCGTTGCACCGGATCTGCAGATCGGTGACAAGCCAAGGTCAGGGATTGGTGAGGATGAGGAGGGAGGAGAGACAGGTAACCTTGATGAGGATTCGAAACCCCAACCTGAGACTTTTAAAGATGGTATTCCGTCAACCCCTGATGGAGAAGGTCAAGCAGATGATCAGAAATGGACGAACCAGGAAGGTACCCCGAAAGATGATAAAGGTGATGGGTCCATAAATGGACAAGAAAATAAGCAAAGCAAGACGACGCCACTACGACGCACAGGAAGCAAAAAGCTAGAGGGTAATGGCGTCAAGAAGAAGCGCATAAACTCAACGAAGGGGAGGCCAAAGTCACGAATTGTGAAGGACGGGCCTCATAACAGAAATAGTTTTCGAGAAAGTAAAAGGGCAGTCAAAGAGACTGGAACATATTCAGAGTCCAAAGAAGGATGTATCAATGATGGGATCTGTAGTGCTCCTGGCGAGGAGAAGGTACCAGACAAGACTATAGAAACTGGTAAGGAGGAGGGGGAGGATAGTCAAAGAGAACAAAGTGAACCGCAGCGTGTCGAAGATAGTTTAAGCATTGAAACGTCAAAAGGTGGCAGCACCATGGGGAACGATGACAATTCTGAAGGAAATTCAAACCTCTCCAATGGAACGGATCCAACGGTTGCCGGATCGCATCAAGAGCAGGATGAGAAGGAGGAAAAGCCCAGTGGCGATGACCGCCTGAATAGCTCGCAGTCACGGCTATCAGAACGTGACACCGTTACGTCGTCACACGGAGTTCGTGACGGGGTGTCACCGGTATCACCAAGACGGCACCTCGATTCCAGAGATGCAGAGAACCGGAGCCCTGGACGGGTCGGAGACCGTGCGCATGGTAGGCAGTTTGGGTCCTCGAGGCGTTCCTACAGACATACGGTAAGTCATGGCCATGTCTCAAAGAACTAAAAACAATTTACGTTATCTTTTTCTTTTAATAGTCAGGTGACCATAAGAGGTTTATTCATGAATGGAAAGTTAAGAAGTTTTAGAAATTTCGATCATCCAATCGTATTCCTTACTTTTAAATCATGATGATTAATCAAATCCAATAAAGATTTTGTAAGTTACTGTAGTGCTCCTGCCTTCAACATGTTCAAGTTTGCGCTTCTAAAACAGATTCTCAATTGGTGTTCCCATCGGGTTAACTTGAAATTCAATATGTCCTGATCAGAACTGTTGTTGTTGGTAATTACTTGAATGCAAAGTTTGGTGTCAAGATTAATTTTGATCGTGACCCTGCGAACGATTTTTTTGTAGATCGGGTTCTGGTTTTGAAAAAAATGACAACCCCCCCAACAAAAAAAAAAACACACAAAACAATCCAAACAAAAAACAGAGATAAAAAATAATAAGCTGAGTTTGATCCCAAAAATGACAATACCCCCCCCCAAAAAAAAAGTTTTTTTTACTTTGTAATGAAGGTAGTTCGGGTTATATTTCTACTTTTTGGCATACCAGTCTAATTTCCAGTGCTGCTGCTGCCAAAGGTGTATACGCAGCACCCGCTTATGGAATTGATTTGAATAACAACTATTTTTTTTGTTAAAACAAGTTCATTCCTATTCGGTATGTCCTTAATCTCAGTGGCTATGAAGGGGCCAGACATGACGTAAGGGATCAAGTTCATAAAAGTCGTAAGCGAGCGAAGAGAGAGACAGTAAAGATATGACACTTTTTTTTTATACAAAACCCCTTTCACTCCGTGATAGATTTTGACATAATATTCAGTTAATATAATCCTATTTCACCCCTTTTCTTTTCTATTTATCCTTTTTATTTCTCAGCTGTGATGATTTTTGGGGGTCAATGCCCCCAATCCCCACCCCATCTGTACGCCAGTGATTAATCACGGAAATAATTATCGACAGTTCGTAAACCCGCGTGCGTGTATAAAATACTAACATCTAAAACCGCCCCTGTATAGGTGTCAAAACTTCAGCGCTTTGGGTATAACATCTTTTTCTCCATCATATTAGATGAAAATAAGATCTTGAGATCATACAATACTGACAAAAGAATCTAAACTGTTTCAAAGTTTGTCATATATTGAACAACCAAAGACACTGTCACAAACAGAAATTACGCAACTTCATTGTCATCCAGATTAAAACATTTCGGAAAATGAGAATTCACCATCAACATAAGAACTCACTGAGCCATGTTCATCGGAGAATCATTTTATTGAAATGTTAATCAAGCAACCAATTTTCTCTTTGTGATCTGAATTAATTATATGTATTAAAGGAGACTGAATCTATTCAAAGGTATGCTTACATTCGGATAGACAGAATATAAATTGCGTATAATGATGAGATGTTAGCATGGAAAAATATTGTTACTGGCTGTAATTCAAACTTGGCATTGACGGATCCAGGGGCAGCCAACTGGAACAAAAAAGCCCAACCTCCCCCCCCCCACTCCGGGGTTGGTGGGACCGCATGCGAGTTTCCAAAATGTCGGGTAAAGGGGTATTTTTTTTGCTAGACAAGTCCGGCCCGTGAATTGTTAAAAAAGGGGCGTATTTGACTTTTCATCCAGGGATTTCTCAAAAAAAATCTCTCTCTCTTTAGACTCCTGAGAAATTTAAAAATCTTTCCTAGGGTAAAGAGAGTTCTTACAAGCAGCCATATTGGAGGACAAACAAAAAACCTGTGCATCAGACTATGAAAAGTCATCGTTATGTCCCCATCATGACATCAGAGAACCTCACTTGTAATGACAGCTTACCTAAGATGAAGGGGGGGGGGTTGTCTGTCTTGGGGGTTGGAATGAGAGCTTACCCGACATTGAGCAGTGTTCCGTATTTAGGGGAGTCTCCAAGGCAGGAAAGGCCCGCGAAAGGGGCCAGAAATTTTGGCAGACATGAGATAGGGGGTTGATTTAAAAGGGAGGGAACGAATGTAGGCGTACCCTAAATATCACTGAGGGGGGGGGGGCGGGAAAAACAGATGAAAATTGTGGCTATTTTTTTATTAGCATCCCTTTTTTGTTTTATGAATGGCAAAAAGATGATCTTACGTGCTCCCTTTTATATAATCCAGGATCCTCCTCAGCCTGAAATAAGGCAAACTCTTCTACTCATATAGCAATGAGATAGAATACCCGACAGCCCGCAACCATGACAAAGACGAACGCATTAATTCTTAGGTTGTAATTGAACGTTGATCTCAGTTCAATTCAAGTTGGTGTAATTATATTCATTGAATCTAATAAAAACATCATGGTGATGGATTCTTGCACTTAATATTGTATACTAAGCTTCATCTACACTGTAAAAACTGTGGTGTTAAAACTGACACCAATTGGTGTTAATATAGGACCACACCCTGAGGTGTTAAAATAACACCCTAGAGATTGAAGATAACACCGAAGAGTGTAAATGTAACAACCATATGTGTTGTAATAACATACATGTAAAACTAACACCACCAATTTAACACCGGTGTAAAATAACTGGCAGACTGGTGTGGTCCTCTATGTACACCGGTTAACACCACAGTTTTTGCTGTGTATGTTCTTTAATATTGTGTTCGTTCCGAACAAAAATACAGACTACTTATATGTTTCAGATTATGTTTAAGATATGGTCAGATTAGATACGGGGGCGGAGGGGGAGGCTAACAATGTTGTACATAAATGCTTGATTGTACAATCGCTAGCTGGAAGGTGTAGTGCAAACATGCAATTCGTATCCATTTTTCGTAAAAAGTTACCCCTCTGGTAAATCATGAATCCACCCACAAGACGTCTGACCAAAGAACATGGATTAATAGGAGCGAAGCGCAAACTATATAAATTATTCAACATGACGTCACTACACCACCTACAAATTGATAACCTTCATCTGGTTGCTTTATCATGCGATACAAATCAACCTGGTTAGTATGATCCATCGATAAATTCGATGCAACATGAACAAAGTTATAACGATTGTAATAAATATCCACGGGAAATATACACTCATTAAAAACAACACCAACATAGAACATGTTTCATTCTTCGAAACCCAACGTTATATTTCCCTTATATTTTTAATCAAATCATCTCTCCAGGGGCGGTGCTAGGATGTTTATGATAAAAAAAGGAGGGGGGCGACCTGATATGTAACATCATTTATTTCTCAGGTCCAAAACCATGATAACATGGGGTGATCATGGTAACCTCTCGGCTTTATACTCTTCTTCCTGCTTTGTTAATTTTCTTTCCTCTTTTTTTTTAAATTCTCTTCTCCCACTTCTTTCACTTGAAAACTATTAGGGGCGGTGACGGCGGTCGCCCCCTCCCCCTTCCTTGTGGCTCCACCCTTGTACGATGGGCAAAAATATTCTTTTCAATTTGGAAACCGTGTTTGTATCATCGCACGGGATTATCGAATATCATGTCGTCAGATCATCCAATTTATTCGGTGAATTCAAACGAAGTACGTAATCCACCTTTAATCTCTTGATTCCGTGACGTAATTGTTGGATAAAATCCCTCCTAAAACAAATGATATATCTGTGAGTGGACCGTAATCAATTTTAACCGGCGCGCGATGGCAATTATTGCGGATGAAAACGCTTTGGGGTGAACCGTGAAGTAGCGAGAAACAATTCTGAATAGAATCGATGGCATACGCATAGTCTGATCAATAAGGAGGCGTAAAAGAAAATTAATTTTGGTTCGATTGTCGAAATGTCCTTGAGATAACGTTGAGAAATTTACACACAATGTCATGATGCTTCGCCGGGGGCATGAGTAATTTTGACCCAATTTTCTTTACTTACTCTTGAAAAAAAAATTAGGGAAAAATAACGTCGGGGATGAAAGCTTCCGTAGAATGAATATATTACTCACAACAGAGTCAGGGACTTTATTATACAATTAATCAAAGGGTTAAATGCATTGTCAGAGGCAACGTAGCCCCTTCCCCATTAATTTCCAAAATGCTGCCCCTTTGATATGCCAGTCAATGGGAAGATAATACTATAGCCAACCGGTCAAACTGGAAAATATATCATGATCGAGATCGAGCGGAATATCGACCCGGGGTTTCACTCAGCTGTTGGAAGACGATCACTCTGGTCATCGTCCGATGATATTATTTGCTTTTCTACCAAAGATATATGGTGGGGGGGGGGTTCGATCTGTGCAAAGGAAGAAAGGAAAATGGTGAATCATACGTCCAAATTTATTACGAAATTAGATTTTCATTAAAAAAAGTTATATTATTCGCTAATTTCGATTACCCCCCCCCCCCCCATAAACCATGTAGTTCCCCTTAATGTTTCGGCTCATTACATACCAATTGTGGTACTATAGAAGGAGTAATTACTGCAATTGCTAAATAATTAATACAATGTGGATTAATTCAATGAAATACATGTCTTTTCGCTGTGTAAATACCTCATGTTGAACGGTAAGATATCAATCACGTGATTGTCACTCATTAAAATCGCAAGCAAGGTATGCAATGTTAATCAATACAGACGTATGTGACAGACGCAGTGTCGCCGGCCAGAAAGGACAAGGGCGAATTTAATTAGATTAGCGCCATCTATCGGTATGCACGAGAGGTAGGAAGCAGACGACACAGTAAATAAGACATTCTTGGTGATGAGATGACTTTCCAATAACTTTGAAACCATGCTCAGAAATTAATTGCACAGGTTGAGGTAGAACTCACATTCTAGACATTCAAACGCAGTGTGATTTATAAAGCGATATATAATTAAGGATGAATATATGTTTCCTTCAGTAAAAATTTCTTTCTGATATTTAAAATAGTTATATTTTTATTTTAAAAAATTGGGCCGAGATACCGAAATTATTGCGACTTATATAGGCCTACTCATATTCACGCCAAACCATCGAACTACATGCCTTGACTATACAGAGCAATCCATCGAGAATTTTATTATTTCAAGGACAGTATGGAAACAAATAAATACAAATATTTATTCATTGCTATTTCGGTCAATAAATATTAGTTCTCTATAGCAAGCTAAGCGTCATCCATGCCACAACTGATTTAGAAGTTATACTTCAAAGGTGTCAAGGTCTTAGCTTAAATATGATCATGGATACGATGAAGCAATAATTACATTTGATTGTCACTATAACAATAATGTTAGTACTTCAGCCTATAATGTAATATATATATGTTCAATTCGTAAATAATGAGAGATAACCATAACAACATATTATATTGTCCTTTCCGAATCGAACACACAACAGCAGAGCGATGTTTTAATTTAATTTTGATTGAAAATTACGCGCGTATAAAGAAATTTGACCCTAATCGAATAAAATCGATCAGATTATATAAAGGCTATTTTGACCGACGGGTCGAGCCCGACATTTTTTCCATAATTAAAGTTTAATTATCTATCATATTTCGATTTATAAGCGAGCAAGTTTCTTAATTTCTCTTCTATGGTGTTAAACATATTAAAGGGAATATTCAAACTGGGAAGTTTAATACAAAATTACTTGAAATTATGATTTTTTGAGGAAAGATCTTCATAGTCCTACACGTTTTGCAGTTCTTAAAGGGCAAGCCCACTCTAACAAAATTTGATTTGGATACAAAGAGGAAAATCAAACAAGCATAATATGCACTGAAAAGTTTAAAATAAAGTACATGTATACGTATAATATAAGAATATTGTGACATAAAATTTCACCTTATTCACTGTTAGAAAAAATAAAAGAAGTTCCTGCAGCAGAGTCTCGAGAACACCTGTAATCTTACCGAATTGCGTAATAATCATTCTGTAAATTCATAAAACAAGAATTTTTCTGCAATTTAACAGAACAGGTCTGTTTAAAAAGGGGAAAAGGGTGTTTTATTCAAGGAAATTTGTAAGATTCCATACATCAAATACCAATTTCCTGTAAGATTACGCAATTCGGTAAGATTACAGGTGTTCTCGAGACTCTGGTGCAGGAACTTCTTTTATTTTTTCTAACAGTGTTCTACTGAAAGGTTATGTGCCCCACGGTCAGTATACACATGAGGGGACCGATGAAATCACCCACCGACCTTTTCTTTGTATTTCTTTATTCATGTATTTCATTATTTAATATATAATATATTTTTCATCTCTTTTTCATGAGAAGCAGTTTGTTTTCCTTCCCTGAATATCATGAATGCATACAGTTACCATAATACAGGAGATGTAATTACTTTTAAACTATTACCATTAAAAAAAGAGAAAATTTCTTGAAATGTTTTTCAATTGATCTGAGGACACAATTATGTAGGTTTATGACTGCGAGGATGAAATCGTACCATTTTATTTTTTATCACTATAGTTTCAACTTTGTAACTTTGGCTCCGTATGTTTGCAAGCAGTGTTTTGCCATATATTTTATTATCATACTTTTATGTTTATGTTCCGCATATTTGAATGAAAAATCTACATAGGTTATTTTTATATTTTATGCATAATGCTAACTTTAATAATAGAATAATGAAAACAATTAATGATCATAAGTGCTTCATTTCAATCTAAACTATTACGTAATAAGGTCCCAGTGGAGATAAGCATATTGGTGCCATATCATGACTACATGTATATCAAGCTTTTATGTGCATGATATGAAACCAGCTGCAATACTGTGTCGACTCAAAGTATTCTTGATTTTAATTCTCGTTTCCATGGATACACCAAGCCGTCTGCTCGTTCGGCAGTCATCCTGCACGGGCTTGCATGACGTAGAGAGCGAGAGGCTCATTAAATCTTAATTATCCCTCCTTTTTTTCTTTTGATAGTCACAGTGTTTGCTCGTTAATTAAAACACTGACCATCGTATCGGCGCTTTTCGTGATTTGGCGAGAATATTTTCTTGTTGAGGTAGAATCATGCAAAGACTGCAACGCTGGAAACTTTGTTTGTGGATCTTCTCATCCGAATGGATGACTAAACTTTTTGTTCTAACTGATGTCCCGACTGATGTCTACATTTTGCATGTCCTCCGAACGCTTTGTTTCTGCCGACCAATCTATACTTGGAATACATTGAAGTTTGATAGGGATGGTCCAGGCTGGATTATTTATATCTCAAGTAAATAGAGTAAAATTCACAAAGCAAAATGCTGAAAATTTTATCCAAATTGGGTAACAAATAAAGTTATTGAACTTTAAAGATGAACCCAAGTTATACACTTTTATCTTTTATGTATATATTTATGTTATCAGGACCATACTGAAAAACAGTCAATCTGAGCTTGTTATCCTGTATAAAGATATTTGAATAAATAAATAAATACATAAATAAATAAATAGATAGATTAATTAGCATTATTCCGTTGAAACGATGTGTGCTGATGATGTCATATCCCCACTTGTTCTTTTGTACTTTATTAATTTAGGTTTATTCAAAATGTTTCCACCAAGAACTAAAACAAGTGGATGGGCAACTGATTAAGTACATTAGTTATTTATTGCTGCAACTTATTTTATAATAATGGAGACACATCCTTTACACATGTATGAAAAAATGAAACATTTATGATTTCATGTAATAAGACGAAAGGAAAATGGGGATGTGATATCATCAGCCCGCCTAATGAATATTCATGACCATGTGCGTATAACTGCATCACAAAATATTGATAAACTTTAACATTCAATGACTTCGTTATTTGTTATCAAATTTTGGTGACATTTTCAGCATTTTGCTCTGTGAATTTTACTCTATTTATTTAAATATAAATATTTTCAGGCCGGACCATCCCTTTAAGGGTGAAATCTGAAAACTCCAAGATCTCAGAAGGAGAGAATGCCCTGGCCATCCAGTACAATAATGTTTTTGCCAACTTTCAAAAGATACCTGGATTATGGAATATCTTTGATTCAATCTTTGAACCCATTAACACAGTCGCCCCTGAAAGCACACAAACAAGTAAAAAGCAAAGCAAGCACACAAACAAACAAACAAAACTGAGAAAATAAACTTCATCTCTAGTGTATATATTCTTATTTCTCAATGTTTGTTCGGTGGATTGCATATATCATTATATAAAGTTAAGGCCAAAAGTTTGCATACACCCATGGAATTCAATTCAGGGAAATTTGTTCGCTTGTCAAACTCAAACATCGTAATTTTTTTTTCTATATCTTCAGAAATATAAATACTACATTGTAAAAACTGTGGTGTTAAAACTGACACCTGTTGGTGTTTATAAAGGTCCACACCCTGAGGTGTTAAAATTACACCCTAGAGATTGAACATAACACCAAAGAGTTTAAATGTAACAATCGAATGTGTTATAATAACACCTATAGGTGTTAAACTAACACTGTAAATTTAACACCGGATGGTGTAAAGTAAATGGCGAGTTCCTCTATGTACACCGGTAAATACGAATATGGTACACAGCAAATAGAGCTTATCAAGCTCTTTCACATGATTGGGATGCCGTTGGGATTCAAGTATAATTCAGGTGGAAGTTCCTTTTTAGGAAAAAAAGTAATATTCGTGCCAAATGTATTCTATTGTTTGTTATTATATTTTCAAATACCGTTTTATACAAATATATAAATGTTAAATCCATGATTTATATTAGATTTTCCGTCATTGTATGTCACCACTGAACAAAAAAGTGTAATCTGAAATGTCTGTGTTAAAAGTTGGTTGAACAGATGCAGATTTTTTTTTTTTTTTTTTTTTGGGGGGGGGAAATGACACTTAACAATTTGTCAGCTCCTGATTACAAAACAAAGGAGCATGATGAAGGAGCATGACATACTCATTATTTTGTTTGATATCAAATTCGTCATGATAGCACAAATATATTGTAAGACACAGTAAATTTTATGTTTGGCAAGTGTCAATTTTTCTTTGCGGAATTTCCGGGGGTGTATGTAAACTTCTGGCCTCAACTGTATAGCCTATACTTTAATTTTGTAGCCAATCTAATAATGCCCTTATATACTTAGGCAAATATGCTTACTGCTTTATTGGGCAATCATTGGCATCAGTGGCATCATTCCGTGTTTATAAAATTGCTTCCGGTAAAAAAATAAATATAATGTATTTTGGTCGGGAACACTGTTGGCGTCTGGTCCAAAATCTATTAACGTCAATAAAATGCGCAGAAAGGCGCGAAACGCGGTTTGGCTGCAAAGCATTGGAAACTCTTATTCTGACCTAAAAATGTACGTTCCTACGATCCATCTGGCCAGAAATTCGCTTCACATTACCATGGTAACGAAACTTATCAAATTCCCTGGTGATCTCAGAAGCGGTTCTGAATGAAGGATCGCTCATCGCGCCGTGATTGCAATCAAAAGTTCGCATACTTGAAAGCACCATATTTTGCCCCACGCATCGCGCCGTCTAAACCACAAGATAACCTTCCCTGCGTGCGCCGTGCAAGGTCGACACATCACAATACAACTTAAAAACCCAAACTTGTCGCAAACTGGTATATTGGTACTGAAATCGTGCAGTTGAACGTCAGATATTTTCAAGCTCTGTGAAGCTGTTCCAGAAACATCTTTTGCAACATTTTGACTTTCTTAAAACTTTCAGCAAAACAATTTTGGAGTTGCGACGTTAATGATGGCCTAATGTGATGCAAGAAGTGGTGCGTCTATAGCTGGAGTTCGAAATAAATGAGACGTCAATGGATGGAAGTTTTGGTACAATAAAAAGGAGTGCTTACGCCGAGAAAGCCAAGATGTTTATGTGTTGTTATCGTAAGCCAACGTTCTCCTCCACCGAAATGATCAAGGAACTCTGACAAGACTTTTTGTTTGCGATTATCTTTAATTTACTTTGCAGGACCACAGGAAATACCGGATACACAGCAACATGTCGGATTCTGCATCGGTGAATTCGAGTGGTAGCAGCGGTGGAGGGCTATCGCAGCCTACGCCGACGTACAGCCGTCTGTTGGCCCTAAGCCTTCGGGGAGAATGGGGCAGTGTAGAGACCCTGCTACGGGCCGTGGAGAAGGGTGACCCAGAAATAACAATAACGGATGAGGTAGGTCTCATGCAGAGAAAATAATTCTTTTCCTACCCCCTGGTCTGGGAAAAATAATGTGGAAAGTGGAAAATGGGGACATGAATCCAAGAATATTTCAACTGTTTGGGAACAATTTACAAACTTGCTTTCAACAGAAATCTTTAAAATTCTTCTTGCACCATTTTCGTTTGATCTCCATCCTAATTAAAGAAAGCATATTCGCTTTTATGTAGATCAGTCATCAAATCATGAATTATATGTTTCTTTCTTATTCAAATTCCTTTTTATTCTGTCATAAATATAAAGCTGGTGACCTGAGAAAAAGACGTGAATTATTTTGTAATGACTTGTTTCCTACCGGGTTGTTTTGCATATTTCACATTGTTTATTAGCTTATCTTCTTTCGTCTTATTAGCACCAGTCAAAATAGAAACAGATTAGCTTATCTTCTTTCGTCTTATTAGCACCAGTCAAAATAGAAACAGATCTAATCTAAATGTAAATTTTTTTAAAATACTGAAATAAAAAATCTTTGGAAATCAGAAAATGTCAATCAATAGAAACGTGATTGATTTTAGTTATTCTACACACCTCAGCTGAATGGGAGTTATCTGTGATACCAGCAAGGGACGTCCATTGACCTCACATTCTGGATAAAACTTTAAATGGGATTTCATAAAAAAATGAACTGTGCTTAAATTTTGGCAGACCAAGGAAACAATGTGCTAGATGCTATTATTTATGTTTTTTATGTATTTTTTCATTGATTTGAATCTGTTTGTGCATCAAGTCATCGTGCATTCAACAAATTCTTGTGTAAATTGCTCTTGAATATCTGGTGATAAACCATAGTTCATTTACACTTTTATTTACTCTCTACCTCACTGGAAGTCCACTGACATGCAACATGGAAAGCATGTATTCAATTTTTAAATGTATCAGGCCTATACAGAAAAATAACAATCATCCCTGACCCCTGAAAAATGTGTTTGTTGATCAATCAATTTAGAGTTATGTAGACTTGGAGCAAAGTTCATTTTCATAAAAAAATAATCAAACATATGTCAACAAAGTGAACAAACTTTATCTGATTTCTTTTGAGTAATTCCAATTGTATAATATACTTGATGTCTGTTAGATTTTGTTTGTTCATTACTCATGCATTTGATTTTTCATGCCATCATTCTCTCAATTTCACATCTCATTTCCATTTCTGAAGCCGTCTGAAGATGTCATTAGATTGTTGGTAATGTTTTATTAATCTAGGTGTTCACCAAGTTAAGGTCTATTATGGTCTACCTACATCTACCCTCCTTTTGCATTTCATTTTTGATGATTTGAATTTGCATCCTGTGGAATAATCTATTGGCTACATGTATCAATAACGTTTATTACATAATAATGGTATATTTACCCAGGGGAACCCCTTCAGTTCCGAAAACTGTTCTCCCAGCAGGCCCTGCTTTTTCCGATGTTATTAATAATATTTCAACCTGCATGCTCTTTAATTTGAATTCAGTTTCATACGAAAAAGAAATGTATGAGCACTTGATTTGTCATCATCACCACCACCATCACAATCATCATCATCATTGATCATCTTCATCATCATCTTCATCATCACTATTATTAGAGTAATCATTATCATCATCATCGTCTTAATCATCATCATCATCATCATCATCACCATCTTCATCATCACTATCATTATAGTAATCATTATCATCATCATCATCATCATCATCATCATCGATCATCATCTTCATCATCATTTTAATCATCATCATCACCATCTTCATCATCACTATCATTATAGTAATCATTGTCATCATCATCATCATCATCATTCATCGATCATCAACTTAATCATCATCCTAATCATCATCTTAATCATCATCATCATCACATCGTCATCATTGTTATCACTAACAGTATCATATCATCATCCTGGTTTGGGCATGGACCTACTAGTAGGTCCATGGATTGGGTATTAATTTAGCTATGTTCAAAGGATCTGGGCATCTCCCCTCCTCTAGTCTTTCACAATTATCATTTCATTTCCATTAAATCATCAGTGCATGATTAAATAAAAAAAAACAGAAATGTGCTGACAGCACTGATGAATAAATTACTGCATGAACCTAACCAAAATTAGATGCATATAAAGAATAAAGTCGAAACAGAGTGATCTTTCTGTTGGGATCGAATCAGAAATCAGTTTTGATGAGTAAGCCTTGAGTCCTAAGATTGTGTAAATTTGTGGTTTCAGATTTCCACAAAGAATCAACAGTTAAACACGCTTCAATGACCGATGTTTAACGATTCGAATGTTATATTATTTCATATTGCTAGAATTGATGTGTACTAAAACCACATTATCGGCACTGTACCAAACTTTTCTAGGGATTTGAAAAACATGATTCTAGATTATGATGGGAACCTGTGGATGCTAGAATTCCCTAGGTGCTAGTCACACGGACCTGGTGGTAAATGAAATTATGAATTTGATCTTGAACAGAGCTAGCAAGGAGCATAAAAGGCAATGATTTATATACCCCCCACTCTGTGTTAAAGAGGTAGATGTCACTAGCAAGACTTTCCCCCAGAACAAGCTGATGTTTGGGAGTCGTTGAGGAGGAGGATGTCTAAAGAAATCTTTTGAAAACGTGAGAAGCTGAGAAATTTCCAAACTTAGCCCATAGCCTACTGGAACCTGTTATCCCTGTTCAAAGTCTATGGGAATCATAGATTTCAGTCATTAGCACAGGTGGACATGTTAATTTGCAGATCAGTATATTTAATAAATAATCACATTAAATATGTTTTTGGTTTGTTCTTTATAAACTTACTGTAGGTTCGAGGCCAACTTGAAACATTGATAAAACATTCCCTCATAAGGCTTGAGTCATAACTCAGCACACTTGGCGATCGACCTATTAGAAGCCTGCTCGGGTGCCGCTGGAATTTCGGCATCGCCCAACGATTTTTGTAGAAGTCGAGCGTGCTGTAAAAACACTTATCGGTGGCCGAGCAGTGCCCTGTCGATTATTTGTACGTACTCAAGGCCAAATCTGGGCCAATTCAGGGAACTTTTCTGTTAGGTGTCCGAGCAGTGACTGGCTGATGACTTGTCTATTTTTAAGTTATTGCCTGGCCAATTTTGAATTTGCCACAAGATCATTGACTAATCTCTGAGTGGCCAGTGGTTGGTGACCGCTCAACAGTCGTTGATCCTATGAGTTCAATTTTTTTTCTAAATCATTTGATGGCGACCGCTCGATTACGTTGGCGCCCGGATGGCGACCACCCTGCGTATTCAGGGCTGTGAGTAAAAGTGAGCAGGCGCCGCCAGAATTTTAACTCTGCACTAAATCTTGAGTGCCGACTGAACGATGCCCCAAAACCAGTGATGCCTGGACGGCCGCTGCTTGGTGCCCAGGCAAAATTGTCTAAAAATTCGCGTCCTGGTCACCAAGCAGGCTAGTTTTGGGGGTTGTGATCTTTATAGCCTAATCAAGGACTTCTCGGTCACTAAAAATCTGAACAATATCCAGTGAAAGAACACTCTAATTTCAGGAGGGAGTAACTGACCATATTAGGCTTTAAACTTGGTTTGGAATTTCTGGACATTATGTTTAATGTAGGCCTTATGTTTAAAATAAACCATAAAAAAACACTGAATTTTGACTTTAATTTAAAGCTTATGTTGATAAATAGGCTAATCTTTATACATGTATCAGTCTAATGCTAGCCTTATGTTCCAGTGTTTATTTGTATTTAACAGAATATATTGCTGTCTGGTGTTTTTCTTTGTATATTATGAGGAAACCCAGTTATTGTATTACTATGACAGATCAATATGTAGGCATTGGCTGGTCAGTGAAGCTATGGTCAGTCAGGCTGACCATCTATGGTTATCCAGGCTACCATATTGATTTTATTAGATTCCTTTCAAATTCTATTGTTCTTTGATACAATGGATCTTCTTGTGGTCTTACATAACTGTTATGGAGGTTTATGCATCCTTAACTTGTGGTTAAAAAATAAGGTGTTATGAAGGTCTGTGAATATAATCACTATGCAATTTGATTGGCAGAGCTTTGAACGTCGAATATGAAATGACTTTGACGACTGACAAATGTTTAAATCCTAAACAACAAAGTTAATTTTTTTATATTTCATTCTCAATAAATTAAGCATGGTTGTTTAAACTGTCAAACAGCTACTATAAATAATGTTCACATAGATCTATGCATATAGTGTATAGCTATGTATTTTAAACAGCATTTTTACTGTGTAAATTCTTGTCTGATTTTCTGTATTTGTTCAAATCAACAATTGTTGGGGAGGAAGGAATTTCAGATCATCTTAATTTTACAGTACATTGAATACCACGCATACACATTTCCTTGCAGATCCAATTTTAGTTTTTTAAAGAAATTTGCAATATCATAATGGATTAATATGCATTGATTGGAAGATTTGTAATATTTTATGTATCAGCCTCATGGGCATGCCAGTCAATCATATATATTTTTAAACATTTGTTTTGTTTATTTCATTGCTACCTCAATATTTTGTTATACAATTTTCATTTCTTGATATTCTGATGGTAATGTGATTTTACAAATGTATTTGTGGAAGCATTGCCTTAGGGTGTGTTTATGCTTCCATTGCGAGGACAGAATCAGGGATTTCAAACGTCGATTCAAAACGCCGATCGTAAACATGGTTCTGGGAGTGCTGTTTATGCTTAACTTTTCAGAGCAAATCATGATCTCCAGCTGGCTTCGCATTGTAAAGCGAGGTCAAATTGGGCGCGCCTTTTTTCGAAAGTTTTTTCTTCCGATTGTTGTTATTACGTGGAGATAACATGGAGCAATACGACTGTATTTGCACCTTTTTGTGAGTTTACGATCGGCGTTTTGAAACAGCGTTTAAATGAAAGTAAGCATGGACGTAACCGTGTTTTGGACTAATCACGTTTGGAAACGCTGATTCTGGCCTGAAAAGTGGAAGCATAAACACGGCCTTATTCTTTCAGTTATCCACTTTCCATACTGATCAGTTGGATTGTCAATCCTTGTAGTCATATATCTCAACCTGTATTTTCTGTACACCCGTGTTTATAATTTTTTTCTTCCAATAATACTTTCACATTCATTGCAAATAAAATAAAAACTGTTGCTTTGTATTGAATGCATTATTTGTTGAAAGCAGTGCAGTCTTTTTACATTTAACTTCGCCTCTCTCCACCCAGGTGAATAGATTTAAATGTCAAACAGAAGAAAACAAATTTGGATGACAGGATATGTATGGTATCAAAATCAATGGGGGATGGGGAAGGGGGAGGCGAAGGGGAGGAGGAAGGGGTATTAAAGGGGCTTAATTGAATGGGGAAACATTGCTTTGTATAAAACATTGCTCTGTACTGCAAGTAAGATAATTTTTCTTCAAATTTCAAACTCATTTCATCCCATTCCAAACAGAACAAGTTCAATAATAAGTAAAAGGGAAGGGGGAGGGAGGGGGGAGAAAGGGAGGGAGGGGGGAAGGGGAATTTGGTATTAAAGGGGTTGTTGTCTTTTCCACTTTCCCCATCCTCATTCTCACAAGAATTAATGATTTTTTTAATAGCATGTAGTAATTTCTAAAAATGAGATTATCAATGCCAATCTCTCAGTAACCCCCCTTTTTTATTTAAAAAGGTACTTGGAATCTATGTGCATCTTCTTTTCTGTTTGACTTTATGCAAATTAAAGTTGTTATTGTTGTTGTTGATTAATGTTGTGATGACAAATATGTGTCCAATGCTCCAGTTATTCAGTATTATTAATATAGCTGTGTGCTGCATAACAAATAATGAATTCAAATATTTTTATTGAAATCAATACTTTGATACCGGTACTATTTGATATTTCAGGAAACTGGTGTGTCTCCGTTGATGCTTGCTGTAAGGGATAATAAACTGGTGGTGGCAGAGAGACTCCTGGAACTTGGAGCTAATATCAATGAAAAAGCTAAAGTAAGTATTGATTTTCATCAATATACACTCTTAAAACAAATCAGTCAAATAGACTAGACCAGTAGCCAGCTGGGAGCAACTGATAAGGCAATCACTGATATTCACAGTTCTGACATACATTCTTGTCAGAAATAACTCTGTTCTAGTAAAATATGACAAGAAAATAGTCAAATATGACTAGAATAATAGTTGCACCCAGCTGACCCTATTAACTAGTCATTTTTTTACTGATTTGTTTTTAAAGTGTATTTACATGTATAGGTACATTTTAAAATGCATATTAAAAAAACATGTTTGGTCAGCTACAAAACAAACCTATCAGATGTTGGTGAAAAGAAATTGTGTGTAAATCAAAAAGAAATATGACTCTATTTAACCAACAGTTGGTAGGTGTATTTGAATCAACCTCATTGGTTGGTTAAAAGATTTTAAAAAGTGCAATCACAATTACATCAAGGAAGAATATTCCATGAATTGGAGTTAATATTTCCTTCTTCCTGTTCATGTTGAAAATGGACACTTTCACTCTTTCTCCTCTGTATTTTATTAATGAATGTTTATGTTATAATGGTATTATTTTGTTTGAAAAAGAAATTGAAAGTCAAAATGGGTGGGTCCACGTTTTAAATGTTTAGTATTTCTGGCCCATGATATATCTTGCTTGGGATGGGATGTACATTTCAACTATAAACCTGAAAATTATGTCATTAATTTCAAAGAAACAAATTATCACTGAAGAAATTATACAAGTCAATCAAATTTAATAATAGTGGTAAAGGTCCATGAAAACATCTGAGACTTCAGACAGTTAAGGAAACATAGGGTTAGAGTGTACAGTTTATCGAGAGGAGTGCACTATTAATTCACTGTTGCAGCAAGAGTGAATCAATTAATCCTGCCCGGGATTGTTTCTAGGGGAAATCGTCAAGCAGAATGTCAAGAGAGTTAATGATAACATTTAAACAGGGCTCGTGTCCCAACCAACCCAGGAGCATCTGCGCAAGCATGAAAATTTCATTAAGGGCCCGCGATCAATATATTAGCAAATCTGAGGAATCAATGGATTGGCGTAGGCTTGTCGTTGCCATGGAGATGCAGTGATTAACACCTCCGCTGCCTGTTGCATCTTTGTGTGTTGCCAGGGTTCAGGCAGAAAGACACTGAGAGATCACCAAATTGACCAAAATACGACCTGCCTCATTGATATGATTATGATTAAATCAGACTCTAATTTTTTTCTGTAATATTTGTAATTTTACTTCTACAGGACTGGGTAGAACATTCTAAATTATCAACTCATTCAACTTAACTGTTTCCTTACAAGAACATAAGAACACAAATTACATGTTTTAAATTCTGCACTATGAATTTCTTTCATTGAAATATTAAAACGGTTTTGTTAAAAAAAATGATTAAGGACATTTTGATGAGTAAGATTGATTTCTTGTGTTTTATTCAATTATGAATCCATATGTAATTATGAATTATTCCTTTGAAATTGCCTCAAGGAAGCTTAAGTGTTCATAAAAGACCACAAAGGAGCAACTTCAATGTCATTCATGCTTCGAAAACACATATTCTTTAGGAATCAATGAGAATGGTGAAATTTTGAAATTCATCTTCCGCATTGATAATGAAAACGGTTCTTTGATTACCTCACATACTAATTCTTGAAATGTTTCTGGGTCATCTCACACCAGTCCATGTTTGAAACAGAAGCACCTTTACTCTTCAAGAATGTGACATGGTCTAGGGACTGGGTAAGGCGATAGCCTCCATGCAGTGACAAGGTTCAAGACCTTTAAATTCAAACCAACTGGATTTCTCACATTGGTAGTTAGTTGCCATGGAAACATGGTATTTCAAGCTGGAAGCTAAGTAGAGTACAAGAGGGTGAGAGTTGATGTGAAGAAGGCAACTTTTTTGGAGAAAGTAAAGTAAATACTTGTAGAAATCGGGAGTTGAACATGTCATTGTGGGAGATGGAGCCATCAAAGTCTCTTTTTTTTATTATATTAAATCATTTGTGTCTGCTTTAGACATTCAGAAAACTTGAATTGGGAGTTATTTGTTTCGTTATTGAACATACCTTGCAACAGGTTCAAAGTTATTGTCAGCATGGTCCACTTTAGATGGTTGTTGGTGATAAACATATTAATAAAAAACGCAAAGTTGAATGTAGAAAGTTTCATGTCCAATTTTTGCATGGAGGAGAATAAAGTCTTGCAGTTTATGAATCAAGACTTTGTCAATGAACAACTTGGTTAACATCCAGATCAGAATATATTCATTATTCATTGTTTTTTTTTAACCAATTTGTCTTTAAGTATCACTCCTTGAACTGTTATGAGTTGGGTTTTTTTCTCATAGTAGGCCCAGCAGTACCTGAGAGGCTGCCAAATACAGAGAAATCTCCACCTAAAATATAATTCAGGTATAACTCTGTCTAATTCAACTTTCTATGAGTCGAATCGCCTATATAGCCAAAGCATTTTTTAGACAAGATCATTCAAAACGTGTGATATACCTCTTCCTAGTTGAATTTCTCCTGACACAAACGTTTCTCTGGTTCCAAGAGGGTTGACTTTATGTAGGCAGAGTTACCTGTATAGTTCACTATTACAGACCCTTCTTTCCATACAGCTCATGTGAGAGACAAGTCCAAATGACTGGATGTATACATACACTGTAGTCCTTGAAACTTGGACTTGAAGAAAGTTTCTCATGAAACAGATCACTTGTAGAGATGGAGGGTCAGGACTAAAAACAAAGCCCTTGTGTCTTGTTGCTACAATAATAACTTGTGGTCTATTTATAGAACGATTCGCCTGAGACTGTCTTACATTACAGTCTATCGTCTGGTATTTTGGAGTGTGGTCCGCTAAAACAATGAACCAATGTTGTTATGATGAATAGATAGACCGAGCATAAGAAATATCGTATACTGTGCATGTGTGAGTAATGGAAGAGTGCCTACATGTAGGCCCTATAACATTACACACAGCAAAAACTGTGGTGTTAACCGGTGTACATAGAGGACCACACCAGTTATTTTACACCGGTGTTAAATTGGTGGTGTTAGTTTTACACCTATAGGTGTTATTACAACACCTTTTGTTGTTACATTTACACTCTTTGGTGTTATGTTTAATATCTAGGGTGTAATTTTAATACCTCAGGGTGTGGTCGTCTATTAAGACCATTTGGTGTCAGTTTTAACACCGCAGTTTTTACAGTGCACGATACGGTCACATTATATCATCTCTAATTTGATGCGATGAGAGGAAAAACTACAAGCCGACAATTCAGTAAAAAAAAGAATAACTTTGTTATAATGTTATCCTGGAAAAACTTCCCCTAATGTGGTCAAGTCTAAAGAAAACAACACAACCTTATTTGTCATCATAGTATTTACCAATAATATTCAAGTTATAATAAACTTCATGACCTTTAGAACAAAAGGGGAAGGTTTGAGATATTAGTTTAATTTTGATGTTTTAGAGAGAGAAATTCCTTCATGTTTGGGGTGATTAGTAATGTTATATTCTTTTGTTGGCCTCCTTGGGAGTCAGATGCTTTGCGATTTCATCTTTAAAGGGGACATACAAGTACTACACACTCTGGCATCACTATTTTTCTTTTCATTTACTCAAATAACGTAACTTTTTCTTTCATTTTCACAAAATATCATCTTCAGCATAAATTCATACAGATTTTGTTTCAAAATTTACCTTAATAAAACTGAAATAGAAGACAAATATGTTATTGAAGGCTTTGACTCCCTCCTCATGAAAATATAAATAAATAAAAACATTTAGAAAAGATAGGTATATTTCTAAAGTTTTTTTTTTGGATACTGAGATATCACTCTTGTGCTGCTTGGCCTAAAAAGTTGCATATTATAAATTCCATTTTGTCATTTTTATGGTTGCTGATAAATGAATAAATTTTCACAAGGAAACATGTAGCCCGATCGATGCATGGAGATTCATGATTTTTAAAAAAATTGCAGTTTATGAAATCTATTGTACACAACATACATTTAAAACAGAAAGAGAGGGAGAGAGCAGCTCACAAGGTATGTGACAGATTAATTTTGTATCTTTATTTAAATATTCATAAAGGATCAGATGACATATAACAGTTATTTACAAACATATTAATACAGGAAGTATAAAAGTAGTCCAGGTCCTGGCACATTACTGCCTTTACATGTATCCTGAAAGGGGCAATTTGACATCAAGCTGGTTTTAATTAAAGCCGAAAATAAGAGAAACATGTTAATTAAAGGTTGATTGAATTACCGATGTAAAATGTAAAATTCCATCAGTTTTCTCATTTGAAGGATTTTCACCTAACTTTCATTAATGTGTTTCTTAAATTCTCATTTAAAAAAAAATCACCATTTTCGGTATCAGTTGATCAGTTTTCAACAAACCTTCATTGATTTTCTTCTCATTTTCCTGATGTTATTATTTACCAACTTGTAAACTTGAAATTAGGCCATATTTCTCCTTTAAATTTCAAGTTCATAAATGTTGAAGTATTATTGAATATGATCCTCCCTCCTCACCTCCAATTTTGAAGTTCAGGAAAGTGAACTTGAGACATCATCAAGACAATTTGTTCTCACTGAATGTTTATACGCCTAATAGGTGCCAAAATAAACAATTTTTGTTTTCCTTTTTTTGCAAAATGGGCATTAATAGAGATCTTGCCTTTTATACTTTGAACTCAATTGGATTATTGCTATAATTATTATTGTTATTATGACCAACAACAGTAATAATAATTATAATAATAATAATAGTAATGATAATGGTAATATTATAATAATAGTTATGATGATAATGATAATGATAATAATAATATTGATAATAATAATGATAATAATAACAATAATGATAATAATAACAATAATAATGATAATAATGATAATAATAATGATAATAATTATAATAATATTGATGTTAGTAATGATTATTGCTATTATTATTATCATAGGCCTATCCTTTTTTTGGAGGGGGAGGGGTCCACTGGTTCTGACATCAAAAAGGATATTTCATTAAAACAAAACAAAATCTAAAATTGAAGATGATTGGTTTTAAATTTGAGAAAATAGAATGATATTTTATCATGAATATCATGAAGCTCAGCCTGCGAATCTGCAGGAACATTCTCCCAGGGAATACCAACATGAGATAAGTTTGACAGCTCATGGAAACATGTGAAGTATGAGCGACACGGTTGGATATCTACCCCTTGGATAGTTTTTATATCCCCCACGTGGTATGAGAGCCAATCAGACCAGGCAATGCTTCCGTGGTCTGGCAAGCCTCAAAGTTCACATCCAACAGAATCTGTATTGTCTATATAGGAGCTTTAAAGGGATGGTCCGGGCTGAAAATATTTATATCTTAATACATAGAGTGGAATTCACTGAGCAAAATGCCGAAAATTTCATCAAAATCGGATAACAAATAATAAAGCTATTGAAGTTTGAAGTTTAGCAATATTTTGTCAAAACAGTCATCATGAATATTCATTAGGTGGGCTGATGATGTCACATCTCCACTTTCCGTTTTCTTATGTTATTACATAAAATCATATTTTTTTCATTATTTCATACTTGTGTGAATAATATGTCTCCCTTATAATGAAATAGTTGCAGCAATAAATATCTAACACTAAATCAGTTGTCAATCCAATTTGTCTAGTTCTTGGAGGAAAAAATCTGAATAAACCTAATTTCATATAATAAAATACAAAAGAACAAGTGGAGATGTGACATCATCAGCCCACCTAATGAACATTCATGACAACTGTTTTCACAAAATTTTGCTAAACTTTAGAATTCAATTCAATAACTTTGATATTTGTTATCTGATTTTGATGAAATTTTCAGCATTTTGCTCAGGACCATCCCTTTATACCCCTTTCATAAACCCAATTACTATGAATTAGGCGGCTAATAGCTGCATCATATCAATTTGTTTGCGCTCCTTTTTTGCAGTGCGTAGCGTGTTAAATTATTTCCCTATGGAGAATAATAGAAAATACGCCGTTTTTGACGGATTTGCTAAGATATCTCCCAAACGCGTCAACAAGGTGATCTATCAAAACAGAATAGAATAGAGCAGATTCTCACCTTGAACATGATATGATTTTCATTTAATTTTAGTCAAATTAAGTTCTGTCACTTTTGAGGTTTTTGGAACCTTTCTTGATGATTTTTGAAATCCATTTGTACATGAGCCAATGGGCAAGTGCGGGAAACGAAACGTTTGGTGCGACTTCACATTGTTGTAAAAAAATATATACGTCACAATAGACCCTATCAAAAAAAGACATTTTGCAGAAAATGCTGTAGATTGCGAATACCTAAGAATGATTTTGATTGGATAAAAAAACCTCTGTCACTTTTCACATTTGCAAAAGCTTTTGCAATAATTGGTCACTATAGTTTGGCGGGTTCAGCCGATGGCATTGTGTGTACACAGTACACACGCATAGCTAGGCAACGCAGCGCGTGAAGAATTTTGCACGTTTTCATTTATTCGTACAGCGACGACTTGAGTGTATGTTGGATAGGACCGTACCATTTTTGACCGGGGGGTGTGCCAATGAATGCAAGTGATCAAGAAGAGTTACAAAACTGAAGGGAGTGAGAAAACAAGGAAAGTGAGAGGGAAATTTATGAAAACAAGTAATGCGAGGAAAAATGACAAGAAAAGGAGAGAAAGGAGAAGAAGTGAAAACACGCAGCTGAGTGCGCTCACGATATGTAAGTTGAACACCCCTGCACCGCAATGTAGCAGCCCGCCACTATACACGTAGACTGCCTGCACGATGCGAAGACAGCGGCGCGTATTAGTGACTGTGCGTTAAACGTCCCATTTCTATGCCTTATAAAAGGAGCGTGTTTTGTACATAACAAATTGATATGATTTGGTCGTAAAATTGGAGGAGGACAAGAGTTATCCGCATTACTCTGATGCTGCTATTATCCGCATAATAGCGGCATCGGGATAAGATTTTGAGTTTATGAACGCATTTCCAAATAATGCGGATAATTGCCATGGTGCGGTCACAAGGTCACCCTTTTCCAACACAACCGCATCGGAGGGGGCGTGTCCAGTTGTCATGGTGATTATCCGCCTTTTTCAGGACGGGCGCTCGTAAAAATAATGCGGCTTATTTCCGGAGTTTATGAACGAAATTTTTATTGAATTATCCGCATTACTCTTAGGCGGCTAATTGGAGGATAGGTTTATGAAAAGAGTATTAAATTCTATTGTGTACACTTTATCACATTCATGTATTGTAAAAAGCATATTTATGTTTGTACAGATCTGCCTGATTCCCGATATACCCAACATATGATGAGATGATGATAAATAATGACAATTTATGAATCAGTATCAAAACTTACCGGGGGGGGGGGGGCACATTTAGGGGCACTGTCATTACATGGTTCAAGGTGGACTCAGAGTACCCCAAAAAAGTATTTTGCCACATTTTCCCCACCCATAATGTGTCAGCAGGTTCTTGCATGTCCCTGGTCTCAGACCTGTTCTCTTTTTCATGATGGGGTGAAATCTATAGACCTGCAATTTCCATACTTAATGCACAATGAGCTGTTGAAAAGAATAGGCCTATTTTTTCTGTTTTCAGCATTTTTTTATACCCTATTTACTGTAGTTATAAACATGGCCCATTTATGAAAAACTGCCCTATTTCATAGGACAAAAATGGAAGGGGTGTTTCTAATAGGATTGGATGCAGAGAGGATGTAAAACGGAAAAGAATCTCGCCATCCATTGGAAAACGTATCCATTGTGTAGTCTTTGCATTCATGTTTCATATGCTCTATATCCGTCGAGCATCCGTCCACTGTGATTTCATTGTTCCCCCATTTTGTCCATTGTCTGGATCGGATGAAAATGGATGGAGCCACCCCGAAATTTTGCTTGTCCGCTGTATCCGTTAGGAGTACGTTTTGTGTCCGTCGGCCAATTGGTCCAGTTTACCTTTTATCTTTCTTAAGACTAGTGAAAGGTAAAAACACCATCAACTACTGAATTCCACATTTCATCACCTGTGTATTTTTGAGAGCGATATTTTTCAAAGTGTGATTATTTTTAAGTCAAGTTATGATCAAACTGTTACGATCTGAAGTTATGATCAAAGTTTGAAACATGTCCAAATGAACCCGACCTACTTCTTCACTTCATCCCCTACCTGACTACCTCCCCAAAATGACGTCCCAAGTGTGCACGTATCTGTGAGGAATATGCTGCTCAGACTGGAACAAGATCTTACGCGCTAAATCAGTAGCATGGGGATTATTGTGTAGCACAATGAAGGTTCAGCGGTTGTGTGTAAAATCATTCGTAACTAACAGCTTTGTGAAACACCCACCAGGCCTGAAAACCTGCTTCCTACCCACTCAAACCAAACCCTTTCAGAATGATAATTTCTCACTGCACATTATGAAAATATGTGCAGTATGGTCGTATGTAGTAGCAGCAAGCTATCATAGCTTCCATAGCCCAAAGTACCACGGTCTAACTCTGTGCTAAAATTATTGGTAGCCAAAAATTAAAAAATTATGTTTATTTTGTATATTTCTTATGTTTACTCTTATGTTTCTGTATGCTTTCATATTGAAGAAAAATACTCTACTTCAGTTATGATTCCCAGACAATTTATATGAACAATTTGGGTGTCATGTGAGTTAATAAAAACCTACTGTTTGGGATTTGCGCCCCAATTGACTCTCCATAGGTAAACCACATCAAACCAGGGTTTAATTTAAACCCAAGTTCAGAATACGGGATATTAGGTTGGGAAAGTTATCAAAATTTACTTCCACAGTGTTAGATTACCAGCGAACTTGGAAGTATACCTATTGATTAGCGAGTATTTGGGGGGGAGTACAATTAGATTTAAAACTGTCAAAAAAATTTTCTTATCGGGCTATAATTCCTGGTTTTGGAGTGGGCTGAGAGCATCAAGGGTGTGGTCTCACAGTTGAAGTACAGCTTGATAGGACAATCTCTCTGGTGGTCAGTAGGAATCTTGACCTCTCAGTTGACCCTCTCAGTAGCTACATGTATCAATATCCAGTAAGCTAGGGGATCCTCTACTTTCACCTCATTACCTCATTACTTTCAAACCCATGGGATGTGTTTGGTAGTGCCTAAGTTGGTGAGATTTGATATAAATTGGTGAGCTGAGGATACCCCCTGGCGTGTTGCACTGATTGTAGCATGTCAGAGGTCAAAGACAATATACGATTTAAAGGGATAGACCAGTCCCGGCATGGAGGTAGAAAGGAACCAGTATGGTATCACAATGAGAAAAGGTGCAGGTGCACTGAAATAAAATTTCAGCAAATTGAGGTAACCGCAGCCTCTGATATTTGAAGTAGTGGCAGTTTGCTCTAAAAAAATGGGTTTCTCATTAATTAGAAATGGTTGTCCATGGAGATGGAATGGGTAGTCGTACATTCTACATGCCCTCCTAGAAAATCTGACAAAAGTGGTCATTACTGTCTTAGAAAATTTGACAAGCCCCCAGTATAAAAAGTATCAAAATTTTGCTTTTTGGGGGTCATACCAATCCAGAGTTTGTCTGCTGGGAGTAATAGCAGGAGGAGTAAGAGGAGAAGTGCTTTTATTGTAGTTGTCGTAGCTATCATCATTGTCATCATCATCACCATCATCATCGCCATCATCATCACCATCATCATCGCCATCATCATCATCGCCATCATCATCGCCGTCATCATCACCATCTCAAAAGCCATAATCTTTCCCTCCAGTTTTTAAAGAGCCTTTCATGGGATATGAAATTCAATCACTTCTGTGGAATCAGAGAAAGATTGAATTGTCAATTAAGACAGTACCTTTGACTTTCAAAGTGCTATAGGACACCATTTATCACACACCATAGACAAGCTACAACACATTAATATATTGGCTTCTGGGATACATAAAGGAAATATTGAAAGACATTATATTTCTTAATGTCTTGGTGTTTTGTAATTTATGATAAAGAGCATGTGAACGTCACCTCTTTGTGTAACTTTTAAACATCATGATTATAAGATTCATTTCTTCTGTATTTTATTTTACCATTGTCTCTTTGAATGAAGCTGTTCATGGAATATTTTATATGATTTGAACTTTGAACCATAGAGATAAAATACACACATAGAAATGAAAGAAGGAGCCAGTAATCATTAAAATTTTATCGGAGGGGGCTGGGGAAATCCAGTGCTATTGTTACATAAGTCTCCAATTCAAGTTTTCAAATGCAAAAAAGAAAAAAGATCAAATGTACATGTATATGTACTGTACATGCAGGGTTTGTGAATATTGTTGCTAAAACTTATGTGTGTTGACACCTTATCAAATATCTTGCAATCTTATTGTTTCCAGTATTGACTTAGACAATTTAAAATAATTCATAGTTGATGATTGATGCAATTTTAGACATTCAGATGGCTGTTTTTAAACTGCTAAAAAGTGACAATTTTTAAGTAACAAATCGGGTTCTTTTTAAAATCTAACATTGATATTGAAAGTTTTGAAATTGCCGCTTTTCAATAAATGGAAGTTAGTGCAAAATGATATCATGTTCATATTTATTATTTATCACTAATTTATACACACAGTGGATATTTAAGTATGAGACTGTTGGTTGTTTTATTCTGAGAATTAAACTCCAATTCACATGCTTGAATTATTTTCATTAATCAGAATTTTCTTTTAATCTCAAAATGTTACCTGAACACTTAGCATGGGGGTGTCATGGTCTAGTTGTTGCCACTCTCGTTTCTCAATCAGGGACATGGGTTCGAATCCCAGCCAAGACATGTTTCCTTCAGCAAGAAACTTATCCACATTTTGCTGCACCCAACCCAGGAGAGGTGAATGGGTACCCAGCAGGATTAATTCCTCGAAATGAAATTGGGAAGAAATGCACAGAGCGCTGAAAGGCAGCTAAAGCTCTGGTAATAATAACAATGCGCATGGGAATAGAATATTTCTAGATAGATTGCCCAATATAAATGCCTATTATTATTATCTTTAATTTTTTTTCACCCAGGATGGTCGAGCAGCGATACACTTTGCGGCAGGCTCAGCTAAAGATGACATGATGAAACTAATGGTTCTCAAGAAAGCTGATGCTACCATTCACGGAGGGGTAAGCAAATAGATTCAGATTTAAGAACACATTGGCATATGATTGCAAGGGCCTATTAACAATGGAAAGGCAAAAGATATTCATTCGAGCCAACCCATTCTCAATTTTTTTTATTTTGATATACATGTAGCTGATTGACAAAGTGTATGAATATGATCGTCCATCTAACACTGAATCTATGGAGAGTAACTAATCAACTTCCTTTTCCCAATTTATTGGGAAGAAATATCACCAACTTTGGAACTTTATTTGACTGGCGGAAGGATTAGGGCTATTTTACTGTTTCAGGTGATGAATTTGATCATTCAGGAGACGTCTTCATAAAATTAAATTCAGATTTATTTTTAGAATGAGCCGGTCGAGGGACCCTTTTCTTGTCAGATATGGATTGCCAGATATCCTGTACGCTGGTAGTAAACATTTGCCCCCCCCCCCGATTTTCATCCTTATTTTCAGTGATTCTTTTAAGTGCCACTTAAACCCCAGGGGGGGGCCACTTCCATTCACGAGTGGATACCATGCGCGACCATGGGGTCTCGAAAAGCACCCTAAACACGTAATTTCCATATTCTGAAAATGCACCCCTTAACAAGTATTGGCGTGTGAAACCCAACCCTTAACAAGTATTGGACACAAAACGATACTCTTGGCAAATATTCCCTGAAATGAACCCCTAAACAAGTACGGGAATGTTTTATTGTTAGGGGTCCTTCGGTCGTCGGCTTTACCTTATTTGGTTTAGTACAACCCAACCTTCTACACCTCGCGCAAATCGGATTCTAAACACGAAGTGTTGGGGCAAAAAGGACATCCTTTATAAAACATTTTAATTTTGTTTTATCATCCCCGCAAATTCGACCCTAAACACGTAATTTTCCTAGCGAAATAGATACCCTTTTTTCATAATTTTTGTGTTTTTGACACCCTTATCACGTTACGTACGTAACGTGCCCTGTCGTGAAAAAGACATCCTTTTTACATGTTTTTTTGGTCGCGCATGGTATCCACTCGTCAATGTAAGTGGCCCCCCGGGACTTAAACACAAGAGTCTATGGGAACTATTTTAGGCCTGTGAGACCATATCATTATAAACAAATGGTCATTGGTTTTCTGAGTATTTGTTCTAAAGCTAGTGATTTCCCTGCATACATGTATGCTCATATGGGTTACACTTCATAATTCCAAAGGTTCGTAATTCCGAAACACGTAAATTGCCCATACCTCGATGTTCGTTAATCTGAAAACGTAAAAGGGTTCGTTAATCCGAACATTTGTGATGCTATTCCGAAGGTACGTTATTCCGTAGGTTTGATAATCTGAAAACGACATACATGTAAGGTTCGTTAGTCCAAAAATGAAATAAGGTTAGTTAATCATTTCGTTTTCGGACTAACGAACCTTCGGAATTATGAACCTCACTTCGTTTTTGGACTAAAGAACCTTCGGAATTACACAACTCATTTCGTTTCACGAACCTTCGGAAATACGAACCTTCGGAATAACGAAGCTTCGGAATTACCAATGTATGCGATCATATGGACCTAGTATAGATTGACCCAGAGCAACATTTTTTGTTTCATAAATACTCCTGTTTCCATCAACCCAAGTTTCCTTCCAGTCAAGGTTAACAAACTTAATCAAAACCAACTTACATAGTTGTAATGATCAAGGAACAATTATCTCATTTTCTGGCTAGTTCTTGGTTTTTGTCCTTTTACTGAAATTTGAACTTTGTAAATTTTCAGGGAAAAGGAGGGCAATAGTAAATTGCCATCACTAAAAAACTTCTTCCTGATCACTGGTGTAGCACAATTATCCAAGGTTTTCTTTTTTAACTGAAAATAAAAGAGTCATGAAATTATGACTGCATGGTGCAATCAATGTTTGAGTTTCAAGTTATAATCATCTAATCACAAAGGCTTTTTAATTGAGTTTTTTAGGTAAATAAAGGTGGATTTGATCTTGTGTAACGTGAAATCCACACGACAAAGCATAATCAAACATTATTACATCTTTTATTAATATACCACTATAATGGACAGGTGGTCTCCTTAATACCAAAATAACTCTTCCAAATTTGTTCAAGCTGAACTTTGCTCACAATATACAAGTACACGGTTAATTAATTTCATTCAATTTTCTTTCTATAACTAAATATTTTGCGCATTGATCCCACATACCCGCTCTTCCGTGTCCTTTATTGTATGACTCTTCATTCAACGTTGCCATGGCGTAGCAACGCTGGAACTTCTATTATTCTCCTCCTTCGGTATGTGGATTTAACTACCTGTGAATACATGCCGATATGACAAATCATGTATATTAGTCCTCCTCATTGTTGACAAAACTCCTGTCGACTTTGCCTCTTCACCATGTGGGTCTAGAAACGATAAGCTTTGGAAATTCACACAAAGCGAGACGGTGGTGCATGACCGGATAAAGGCATTGACTGAAAAAAAGAGTTGGAGATCCAAGTTGAAAGACCTGTTTGATCATTAGGTGGTTTCAAACCGCCTCGATCATAAGAATCCCTGTTAAATTACGAGAACTTTTTTAGGCTGAAAAATACCCATTAATTATTCTTGCATTCACACCGCCCCAAAACATACCCTTCGGGATAAATTCCTGAAGTTATGAGCATGCGCAGTATGGTCTGTATAAGCAGGCAAGGCACGAGATTCAAAATCACTAGCCCAGCAGCCACCCGAGGCACCTGCGCCCAACGACACTCTGGGCTAAAAGTTCCCGTAAATTGCTTTCACATTGCCAAAATACCTGCGACCTTGGAAAAATCTCAGCGAAAGTTCTCGTAATTTCGCCAAGTACCTACTATTTAGCGGGTATTTTCTTTCGGGGAAATTATTCGTAGTTTGCTTTCACATTACCAAAATACCTGGTATTTTCTGATCGGGGTAAATTTCCCGATCAGAGAATACCTGGAACTCACGAACTTCGAGGCGGTCTGAAACCACCTATAGACTGTTCTGCATAACAGGCGGATGTTATCACGCAAGCTCCCCCCCCCCCCTCCGGGGCTATTTCTTTTGATTAAGATTGATGAAATTGATATGTTTCTTTCGTAATAATGCAGGAATGCTACGTGGGGTTGTCAATGGAATTGGAAGAATGTGGATCAAGTTAAAGTGTGAAATTATTCAAATTAATAGATGCATATTTGTAGGCCAGTATGAAAGATATTTCTGTTGATAATGATTAAAGGCACTTGATCGTTTGTTCAATCATAGGGAGACCAGGGTTAGTTGGAACATGGGGTATGTTGAAACATTGTAATTTTCTTTAAAGCCTGTAAAATAAATTTATGCAATACTGCCCTCAATTTATTGCCATTAATAATACAACAGTGTAGAATTATTATTGCAATAAATTGAGGGCAGTATTGCATAAATTCATTTTACAGGCGTTAAAGAAAATTACAATGTTTCAACTTACCCCATGTTCCAACTAACCCCGGTCTCCCCTAAATATAAAAGTTTAGTGTCTTTGGTTATTCCATGGTTTCTGAGCAGAAACACTTTTTTCTTGGCCAACCACAATACATTTACAAGTGATTACATGCAGATAGGATAAACATCGACTGACCAATTACTCATGATTTGTCCAGGAATTCACAATTAAAGTCAGCTCAATGTTGGATGAGGGAAGTGGGAGTTCCACTTCTCTGGTTGGATCATGGACCTTTCACCTTTAGGTCCATAGTTCATCTTGAGGTTGGCTGTTCCATTTTATGTTTCTACTAGGCCAGACTACAATGTAGGATAGTATTGATACTTTTTTAGTCCAGAATCATTCTTGCATTGTAAAACCTGACTGTTTGAACTGAATGATTTCGTACAAGTGTGGATTTCTAAGCTTATAGTATTGAATGAATAAGCTCTGTTGTGTACATGTTTACAATGTAATCAGGTTGAGTGGTATCAGATTAAATATCACTCAGACACTTTATGTTTGCATAGAAACAGAGCTGTAGTATGACATACCTTTAATAGACCATAACGAGTCCGTTCAATTTAATTGCTTGGTTGCGATTGCTACTGTAAAACTGCAAACTAAATACAGCGTTTGAACTCATTATTTTTTTTAAGATGAATTCTGAGATTACAGTTTATAAACAGCGTGCCGTGAACAATATATGTGTTCACCAAAATCGTTTCAATGTCAGAGCTTACACATCAGATAAGATAGTATGTTATCATATTATATCTACTATGGACCCCCGCTGGGAATATGAGGGCTTAACAAGAACATGTTTGCAATTCACAGGTTACAATTCAAAATATGTATGTACACAGTGAATTTACACAAAGAATTTAAGAATAAACCAAGTCCATGATAGTCATTTTGAGTAGATTTTCCTGAATGAGTGAATTGTTGACCAATAAGGATTGTTTTTCAGTAATTCTAGGCACTGCGCCTACCGAAATTTAAGCGTGCCGCTTGCTAGTAACCAGCATGCGACTAGCAGGGCGCTCGCTTAATAAGCGAGTGCATGCTAGCGAACAGTCCCTGCTCGCTAAAAGATCGCTTAACTATTACTCTGCACGCATATCACACGCTTATTAAGCTAGCCGCATGCTAGTTACTAGCATGCCGCAAGCTTGCGCAAGCTAGTCGCACGCTTCCCGCAAGCTTGGAAATTTCTTTAGGGGTGTTGGGTAGAAATACAAAATTATGCACAATTTTTTTGAAAACATCAGTTTCCAATGATTATCTCAATTTTGCTATAAAAGAGACTGAATTGATATGATTAATATACTTCCTTTAAATGTTAATTTATTTTTCATTACAAAGCATACATGTACCATATTAGACCACACTGTACTGAAGTGTTGGCAATAACATGAATGTTCTTTGACATAGAATTGTAGCATTTAACAATAATTGCTGATATTAATATTATGTTTGTTTTTTCCTTGTCTTACTTTTAGGAACTACACCAGCTTCCCTTACACATAGCAGCATCACGAAGCAGCGGAGGTCTTTCATTGGTCCAGCAACTCCTACGCATATCAGGCAAAGAGGCGCGACTCGCTAGAGATGCGGTAAGTTGCTTGTTATGCAAAACCAATAACATGTGGTATATTATCATGGAAGATACACCTACATGTATGTCTGTCTTTCTGTCTCCGATCTCCCCCCTCTCTGTGTTTAAACCTTGATAGTATTAAAGGTCAAGTCCACCCGAGGAAAATGTTGATTTGAATAAATAGAGAAAAATCAAACTAGCATAGTGCTGAAAATTTCATCAAAATCGGATGTAAAATAAGAAAGTTATGACATTTTAAATTTTCGCTTAATTTCACAAAACAGTTATAAGCACATCCTGGTCGATATGCAAATGAGTCAGTCGATGATGTCCATCACTCTTTCTTTTGTTTTTTATTATTTGAATTATACAATATTTCATTTTTACAGATTTGACAATGAAGACGAACTTGACTGAACCATATAGTATTAAACAATGCTAATTTTACATGTTCAGGGAGGAATTAATCATTGTTTCACTTGACAATGATGAGAAAATTAGAATAATTCATACTTATCTAATAAAATACAAGAGAAATAGTGAGTGGATGACGTCATCAGTCTCCTCATTTGCATATCGACCAGGATGTGCATATAACTGTCATGTGAAATTAAGCGAAACTTTAAAATGTCATAACTTTCTTATTTTACATCTGATTTTGATGAAATTTTCAGTGTTATTCTTGTTGGATTTTTCTTTTTTTTGTTGGGGTGGACTTGTCCTTTAATTATGTGTTGGTTTCTCACTACCGGTACCAGCTCTCCTCTTGCACCCTATTTTTTTTCACAAATAGATCTCGGCCTACTAAAGGAGACCCTTTTGAAATTTTGCCATAGACATCAAAGCTATTTTACATACCTCTTTAACAGTCATGCACGATTTCTGAAGCTGTTTGCATCTCTTAGCCAAAGAGTCAAATATTCAACAAGGTTTTTTAATGTACTTTTTTGGGGGCTATTCACCTTTCCACTTGCACTTTATGTGTTAAATAGCTTGTTGGTATGTATAAATACATGTACATTACCCTACTTGTATAATCTTAATAATTGATAATGTGTGGTTGCTGGTTGGTATTAATATTAAATGAGAAGTGAGAGAACTACCCGGATTCCCTTACATGTAGTTTGAACTTTCTCCAATCCCTTCTACACTAATTTATTTTTTCGTCAATTATGTGGAAGATAAATTACTTTTAGTTTGCATTTAAATTTAATACAAGAAGTGAAATGACTTCCCAAATGAGAGAGTACCTTGAACACCGCATGTGTTCTGTGTCAGCCTATCTTTAAATTGAAGAGCGAGGGGGTAATTTGAGTGGTTAGCACTGGTGGAAGATTTGAGAGAAATTGGCCAATCATATACCTTGAGTAAATTAACCCTGACAGTTTCCCATGTATGAAAGCTGTTCAAAGGATTCATTATGACAACTGATGTTAATCTCTGCCCCGTTCACATGATCAGTTTTGTAACCTCATTCACATTTTGAACTTTGGCTTCCTTACAAGTGTCCCCTTTCTCAATTCTTTTTCAGTTATATTTTGAATTACATCAGTCCTTAAATTTATCTGAAATCAAACAGGGACAATGAATTTTCAAAAGTATAAGACTAAAATAAAGAGATTAGAAAGGAGTTTTAACAAGATGAGGAAGAGAAAATGAACCGATATCCAAGGTACTTTACCTTATTTTATTTTGATGTGAAAGTAATTGGATAAAAAGCTAGGGTTGACACTTAAAGGGATGGTCCGGGCTGATAACGGGCTGTGAAAACAATTATATGCACATCATCATGAATATTCATTAGGATGGCTGATGATGTCACATCCCCACTTTCCCTTTTCTTATGTTATTACATGGAATTATAAATGTTTCATTTTTTCATACATAGTGTAAATGCTGTGTCTCCATTATGGTGAAATAAGTTGTGGCAATAAATAACTAATGCACTTAATCAGTTGTCAATCCAGTTATTTTAGTTCTAGATAGAAAAAATTGATTAATCCTTATTTCTTATACTAAAATACAAAAGAACAATTGTGGATATGACATCAGCCCACCTTATGAATATTCATAATGACATGCCTAGAACTGTTTCACCAGAATAATGCAAATCTTTAGAATTCAATAACTTTGTTTTTTGTTATCCAATTTTCATCAAATTTTCAGCATTTTGCTTTGTGAATTTTACTCTATTTATTGAGATATCAATAATTCCAGCCTGGACCATCCATTTAATACTTGACAGAGCTATACTGATGTTGCAGCAACTGTTGCTTTCTCTGTCTAGGAACACGCAACAAACTCAACACGGAATAGGAGAAGACTTGAAAACACTTCTTTGTAAAAAAAAAAATATCCCTGTCTAGTAGCCTATGCTAACATCCGTGTTTCTCTTTAGGCAACGATAACTTAGTCCTAAATTTCCACGACAACAATATCAACTATAGCAACAAGATGTACATGTAGACGTATGAAGTATTCAATATTGAGATCCCAAGTATTTGAATGGTCACTTATTCTGACAAGTATTATCAATATGTATAAACACACCTGACACACTGTGTAGTCTCACTGACCTTTCATATGACCTAGATATGGCTTGTTGCCATGACAACAATATAGTTTGTTCCGTCATAAAATGTTTGACCCTCATTCTATTCTCCCATGGTTCTCTCAACTGGGGCCCGTTGCAGAAAGAGTTGCAATCAATTGCAACTCTAAAAATCATGCGCAACTTGATTTTCAACCAATCAACAGCGCGCATTTGAGACTTGCGATTGATTTTTTGACTTGCGTTTAAACGCAACTCTTTCTGCAACGGGCCCCAGGACATGGTCTACTAAACAGAAATGAATTATTAGCAATGCTTTAATTCTGTTGCTCTGTTGACACTGATATGCTGAAAATATCTGCTAGGAATTTATCAAAGGGCACTAATACTCCACAAAGTTTTTCATGTTCTGCTTTGCAGGACTTATACCCTTTTCATAAACCTATCCTCCAATTAGCCGCCTAAGAGTAATGCGGATAATTCAATAAAAATTGCGTTCATAAACTCCGAAAATAAGCCGCATTATTTCTACGAGCGCCCGTCCTGAAAAAGGGGGATAATCGCCATGACAACTGGACACGCCCCCTCCGATGCGGTTGTGTTGGAAAAGGGTGACCTTGTGACCGCACCATGGCAATTATCCGCATAATTTGGAAATGCGTTCATAAACTCAAAATCTTGTCCCGATGCTGCTATTATGCGGATAATAGCAGCATCAGAGTAATGCGGATAACTCTTGTCCTCCTCCAATTTTACGACCAAATTATGCTGCTATTAGCCGCCTAATTCATTTTAATTGGGTTTATGAAAGGGGTATTAGTTTATGTTTTACCAGATTTAATCTTGTTTTGTTTTGTTATTGAGCATTGAGCATTAAGTAACAGGTGTCAATTTTGTCCTCATATCTAGCATGTTTTATAATGTGATGATTACGATTTTTCTTAAAATTTTCTTGATATTCTTCTTTTCTCCTGTCTGAACATCTGAATTTCATAATCCCTTTCAAGTTGTCTACAACTCTACCCATGAATATATCAATTCTGATACCTTGGGGTAATTTATAAAGACTAGAAATTTCTAGAAAGCTTGTGAATAATATTCAACACAGCTCATTGCCATAGCGAGTTGGATGTGACCTTTGACCTCATCTGTTCCCTATGGTTACCTCTGCTATTCACTCATTCAAAGTTAATGGTGCGTAACATGACCATGTGGGGTGTCTATAGATCATGTTCAACATCATGTCACTTTTGTAGCACAGTTTCTTTTTTCAACTTCAAGGAATTCATCCGAGGATTGCAGATACGAAATGAGATGTAAATGAAGATTAACATTGGCAAAAAATATGAACATGGATCTCGATCTTGATCAGTTTCTCCAGAATTCTAAGATCTTTATGAACAATGTAATGCAGATGATTCAGTGTTGCTTACTGGATTTATAGGCCAATTTTAAAGTCTTAAACTGACAAGCAGTAACTTTTAGGAAAAGTGGAATTGACAGTGATAAAGGTCTGCATTTTTAATTCAGATTTTTCTTTTATCAGCCATGTTTTGTTTCTGGCAAAGATCAATCTGTGATTGAAGGGTGCGGTATCGGTATCGTGTTGACATCTTTCAAAACTACACTTGCTTGGTGCGCTTGGTAGCGAAATGCTGTAGAATGTATTGTAAGGAGACATAATTAGAAGCGGGAATGCCATTGCCAATAGGGTGGACCTGTCACATACCAATTGGAGGTAATTTTGAACTGTTCCAAATTGATCAGGTTGTTGTGACGATCTTACTTGAAAATATCACCTGCAATGATAGTTACATGTAATCAAGTTCATAAATAAAGGCCTATGTATGTAATATAAATTCCTTGTTGAGATCAGGTACTTCTCCAGTAGTGAGAAGGAGGAGGCCTATATATTTCATTGCCTTTTTCAATTTATCAAGTTTTAATTGCCCATTTTGCAAGAAAAGGTGCCGCTTTCAATTTCCTTTTCTCAAATATACAGGTGCAATTTATCCCTGTGAGAAAAATACATTTTTTTCAGAAATGCTCTTTTCCTCTGATGTGTGTCATAACTGATAAATGCCCCTATAATGTTCCCCCTTTTCCTCCCAGTAAACTTTGATATACTTTCATATTTTTACTTCCATTCTCACTTCCCTTTTTGTTGCTTTATTTTTGGCCTTAAATTGTGAGGCTTAATTTATTATATGCACTTTTTTGTATTGCCCTGTTCCTTGTTCTCTCTTCGTCCGTTAGTATAATATTTTATCACCTTGATCAAACCTGTTCAGGCTCGAAATACCAATTTATTATTTTCCGCATTCATAACGACCCAAAGCAGACACTTTTTGGGTAAGTTCTTGAAGTTGCGAGCATGCGCACTATGGTCTGGGTTGAGAACGTTCTCGTAATTTTCTTTCACACTGCCAAAATACCTGCCATCTTGGAAAATTCCCTGTAAAAACTCTAGTAATTTCAGCAAGTACTTCTAATTAGTGTATATTTTCTTTTGGGGATATTACAGATTTTGCTTTCACATTGGTAAAAATGCCTGGTATTTTCTGAATGGGGTGAAATTCCCAATCATAGAATACCCTGGAACAAACTCTTGAACTTTGGAGCTGTCTAAATATGCCTAGTGCCTGTCAGTTTCTGTTGCTGTCTGTCTGTCTTTGAGCTGTGTCTCAAAGGGTGTGTTATGCTTCCATTGCGAGGACAGAATCAGCGTTTTCAAACGTCGATTCAAAAAGACGATCGTAAACATGGTTCTTGAAGTGCTGTTTATACTTAACTTTTCAGAGGTGAAATCACGATCTCCAGCTGGCTTCGCATTGTAATTTTCATTGAGCAGGAAAGCGAGGTCAAATTAAGTGCGCCTTTTTGCGAATTTTTTTTTCTGAGTGTTGTTATTACGTGGAGATAACATGGAGCAATGCAACCGTATTTGCCTACGGATTTTCATCTCACCGGAAACATGTACCAAATGACGTCATTTAAACACGTTTACGATCGTGGTTCTGTTTATACTTCCCCATAAAGCCTGATTCTGGTCCAACGATGTTTACAAACGTACCTATTTGTGAGTTTACGATCGGCGTTTTCAAACATCGTTTAAATGAAAGTAAGCATGGACGCAACTGTGTTTTGGACTAATCACGTTTGGAAACGCTGATTCTGGCCTGAAAAGGGGAAGCATAAACACGGCCAAAATAGACCAAAATGTCCCCCTCCATCTCTTTCCATTTTTAAATTCTTCATGATTATTGGCATTTACTGGTATGTGGCCTAATGCTCTTATGATTTAGGGATCATAATTATACTTTTAATGACATCCATATTTTAGAAAGGGGTTTTATTCTCTGAATTGCCATGAAACTGAGGAATTGAGAAAGGTAATAAAAGTTTTTATAATAATAATAATAATAAATTAAATATTAAGAGTTATTCTTTGGTATCAAGGTACTTTTAATGACCTGTCAGAAGATAAAAATATTGATGAATTACATAATTTTGCAAAATGTTGTCCCAAGTAAATTAATCTGAAGGTTGAAACAATATTAGGATATAGGGTAGAACATTCTTGCTGCTCCAAATAGATACATGGAGATATATTTCAATGACATTCCAATAGTAAGAACCTATGGTGGATCCAGGCTTTTGGAAATTAAAGGGGACGAAGAGAGTGAATATAAAATTCGAGGGGATGCAGATAACAGTTTTCGTAGTTGGATACTCAAAAATATACACTGTAAAAATGAAGTGCTAATTTAGCACTAACGGTGCTTGTATAGTGACTGCACTACGGGTGATGATTTTCTAGCTTAAATTTGAACTAGAAAATCAGCACTTGTAGTGCAGTCACTATATAAGCACCGTAAGTGCTAAATTAGCACTTCATTTTTTACAGTGTAGAGGTGGAGCACGTCCCTTACGCCCCCACCTGGATATGATATGCCAATAAGAGGGCATCAATGATATACTCGGAAAGGGAAATACAGGGACCAACAGTCCAAAATATGGTTAAATATCATATTTTCCATCTCACAAGTATATTATTCGATCACATGATGCTTGACCATGAAATATAGAGACCATGTTACCCCCAAATAGACCAGTCTGTTTTATCAGGAGGCTCTCAAATCTGTATTTAGCCCTCAACATATCTCAACAGACAGACACTAATCAATGTTTGGAAGGTTGAATGATCTACCCCAGGTTTACATTAGACAAATATTATGTTTCTAATTGATCAGAGACGAGGCTCAGCTTGGAAGCTCGTATCTCATTTTTTCCCCTCTTTTGACCCATCATAATCTAGGTTATCAAATTAAATCATTAATTTGCTTGTAATTGACATCAGATGGTATGCACTCAGAACAATAATTACACTTACAAAAAAACTAAATGATTATAAAGTTTATTTTCTGGTGGATTGTGCCAAAATCATTGTATAACTTTGAAAGGGAAGGGGTAAAAGAGTTGTGCCAGAATTTAGGTCATAATTTATAGCAGTGGCAAGCAAAATTGTAGTAAATATGCAACCCATAATTCTAAATCCATTTATAGAGAGGCCATATCTCAATTGATATTAAAGTCCAAGTAATCAGACTGAGGCATAAAAACAAAGTTTAGTCAGCATAAATGTGTTTATTTTGAGACTCTCTTTCATCAGCATAAGCATGAATGTGTCTATTTTGAGATTTTCTTTCACCATGACTTTCGTGTGCATGCTTTTTTATACTGTTATAATAATCTCAAAAGAGGCAGAACTTGTTTTAAAGCTACTCCATTTTTTACCATAGGACAGTTTGTAACAAGGTTATTGCTATCTCTTTCCCTTTCTCTCCTTTTCTCCTATTTACTCTTTATAGAAATGCTTATAACTGCCAAGTCTTTAATGAGAGCTTCAACATTTAGCATGAAAACTTGAAAATACACTGTAAAAACTATTGTGTTTGAAATAAACACCGATTGGTCATCTCATTTGCTGGAAGAAGCAGTGCCAGATGCAAGTATATTTCTCCATTCAAGGATATGCACATGAATTGAGTGGTGTAGAGAATATCATGATTACACACATTTAAAACATACAATTAATTTCATACATGCTGTGAAATAGCTAATAAATAGCGACCAGCCTATGAACAGCAGGTTGCGATATTTTTAACAGGTGTGCAAAAAATTTGTTACTAAACGACCTTTCAACAAGCACTTACATACATAGGCCTATCATTCAAGCTTGCAATAGCCTACAAAGCTAGATGCCAGCTAGTAAGTTACTAGTTAACCAGCTTACACGCTGGTTACACATGCTGGTTAACCTGGAAAATATCTTTTGTTAAATCTGCTATCATTTTCATCTTCGTTTTTTTTCTGCAGGATGGATCTATACCTCTCTTCTTGGCTGTTCTGGCATCCAACATCGCCGTTTGTAAAGAACTGCTTTCAAACTTCAAGGAAGATCAGTTAAAACATTCACGAGATGAGGATGGGGACACAGTCCTTCATTTAGCCTGTAGAAAGAAAGATCTAGATATCATTAAATTATTCGTCGATAATGGAAGTCCTGTTGATATTCAAAATGTAAGTATACTTTTATACAAATTAAGATGTCAATACACATATCAGGTGTCTTTAAAAAATAAGTGGAACGGGGGATCTTACATAATATGATTTCAAATTTTTCATGCTTGTTTGCATGAAAAGAATTATTATTAATAATTGTTTGGTGTCACCTGTGCCAGGGAGGCGAAAAGCGAACTGAATCACTGTCATGACCCGCAAGTTTCTCATCCTGATATAACTGATTAGGGGAGGGCAGGTGGACCACTACACTGGGGTTTCCCCCTACTTTTATACGAAAAGTGCAGTGGGTTCTTAACGTGCAAAAGGGGTGACTCTCCTCTACACGGGTCCTCCATTTAACGTCCTATCCGAGGTATAGAGTGTTTTCCACTGTAACATAGCCTGCATCTATGGAACAGGAGAGAAACGTATACACAAAACGCTCTGGCTTCAGTCATCCGCCCAGGGTGGACTTAAACCCACGATCTTTGGTATATGTTTGGTATATGATATCAATTTCATAGAAAAATGATGTAATAAATTCTCTCTGCACCTTCCAGGATTTGAACCAGGAACTCCCGCTTCCATGACTAGTCAATGTAGCATTATCGCATTACCCCATCCCTTTCCCTCTTGTGGGGGTACTTCCATACCAACCCTTTCCTGCACAAAAAATGGGCAAATGGGCTCCCTAAAGTCACCCACTGTGATTGCTTTTATGTAGCTTCAATGTTCTTGAACTTATTTTGACTATTTTTGATTGACAGTAAATGTTTATTTTCCCTGTCCCTCACAGCAAGATGGCCATACACCGCTTCATATATCAGCCATGTCTGGTGACGAGAATGCCTTGAAATACCTGTATCAGATGAAAGCTAATCCAAATATCTATGACAAGGTATGGTGTCCTTTAATATTACTATCTTCATTCCTATCATTATCATTATTGTAAGTTTTAAAGAGGCTGCCAACCGAAAACAGTCTAAGCCCAGGTGGGTGTTTCATAAAGCTGTTCGTAAGTTAAGAGCGACTTTAAGAACGACTGGTGAACCTTTCTTACGCGCTAAATAATCACCAATGAACATTTGATGGTAAATGTCATTTACCACAAGAAAGGATCACCAGTCGTTCTGAAAGTCACTCTTAACTTGCGAACAGCTTTATGAAACTGTCCCCATGTCTATAGTATTCTTTATAAAAAAGTGGAAATGTGTTGTTCTGGAAACTATTGTAGCTACCCCATTTTCATTGCAGTCCTAAAACTAGTTTTCTGGAAACTAGTTTTGTTCTGTTATTTAATATCATATGAAACATCACTGTATTTGATAGGCCTATGTAGACACCTTCATTTTTTGTCTTTTTCATGGTAATTATGTGATACTTTCTGAGATTGGTAAACTGGATTATGACCTTCAAACAAAATAATTTCATTCAATTAAAATATTGTCATTGATCAAACAATCCCACATACAGCCGGAACTGAAAAATTCATGTCTACTTGTTCGTGTTGGAACAATGAATTACATAGTAAAAAACATAGTGAAATGCTTCAAAAAGGTTACATTTAAAAATGTAATGTAATTTTAGATAAAGCATAAAAGGCAATGAATGAATCTAACATGATAATAGCTGACTTGAAGGCGAGGAGACTGGCACTTTATTTCAATTCTATCCTTGTAAATCAAACATTTTCAAACACTTTCTTGATTCGTCTGATAAAGGTTTTATATGCAATTGAATTTCTTTTGATTTCCAATGATTGTCTTTTTCAGCTTGATAGATCGCCATTGCATATAGCAGCTGAGAGTGGTAACACTGGAGTTGTTGAGCTCCTCGTTGATAAATTCAAAGCAAATGTCTCTGCTCGAACAAAAGATGGCAGCACACTCATGCACATTGCATCCCAATGTGGTCATCCAGAGACTGCTCTGGCATTTCTTAAGAAAGGAGTTCCTCTTCACATGCCAAACAAGGTAGGCTTTCTTCTTTACTTTATAAGTCAAATGAATGTATCATTAATAATTGACCTATATATAATTAGAAACGCTGCAAATATTAAAGAGGTTGAAATAATAATATTGAAAGATTAGGTGGGTGGAACTATGGTTTTAATCATTTTCTTTGTAAAAAGTACATGTATTTTCTAATTCCACTTGATCAGAAGACAATATTGCTTACAAGAATATCCAGTTATATTAGTTTAATCTACAAGACAAGTTTGCTGTGCCTAGCTGATCCTTAAACTATTAATCTCAAGTAGTTTTCTTTTAGAGGTTAGATAGATGGATTGATAGGTCGGTTGATAAATATAGATATATTGCTTGGTTCATGGAGATAAAATGGTTGATTGATTGATAAATAGATACATATAGATGCACATTGCAGATAGACAGATAGATAGATAGACAGACATATTGATGGATAGATATTGTAGATAGATAGATAGATAGAGAGATAGATAGATAGATATAGATAGACAGATGCACATTGTAGATATACAGATAGTTAGATAGGTAGATAGATAGATAGATCTATAGATAGATAGATAGATAGGCCCCTAGATAGATAAATAAATAGATAAATAAATAAATAAATAGATAGATAGATAGATAGACAGACAGACAGACAGACAGACAGACAGACAGACAGACAGACAGACAGACAGATATATAGACAGTTAGATAGATAGATAAATGGATAGATAGATAATAGATAGATAGACTGACTAGTGGAGATAGATAGATGATTAGGTACAGATACAGAGAGTTACATGGAGGTAGCCTGGGGAGAGAACTAGAATATTGGATGTATAATACCCGTTTGCAGGACTCCTGTTTTATTCTATAACTTCTTTTTCATTCATTGGCTTTTCATTGTACATTGAGAATTGGGTCATAATCTTAACGAATAGAATTCTCCTAAGATTTATATTTCACCCTGTCATTCAGAATTCATGCACAACTGCAATATATTTCAAAAGAAAAAAATATGTTACATTATTAATATTTTCAATTTCAAATCCAAAGAGCATGTTTAATATTACCTTGTCCTTTCCCCGTTTCATTTGAATGACAGATGATCAAAAGCGCTAACTTTGTTACTGATTCATCATTGATTATAATGTCATTAAAATAGTGGGGCAATTTTTTCTTCTTCCGTGTTTTCCTGGCCTAATTATTATCACATGAAAAGTCCCATCTGTTCATTGGAAAATTATGTGAAATATTCAATTTATGGAGAAGTGCCCCGAGGCTCGTATCGATATGATCTCATAATTCAACAGGCGGCTGAATAACATGATGGGAGGCCGTTGGACAGATAGGTGTCATAACGGCTTAAACGTGAATGGAGGATGATGAAATGAAACTAGGCTAACTGTATTTAGGTCATGAGATACAATCAATTAGAACTAATTCTATTTATATTGAACGAGAGTCAACAGCTCATGAAGGGGAAATGAAATTAATTTTGTAGAAATCTGAGTTTGGTAGATGATTCTGTAGATGTATTAAGAGTTGAAACATTACTCATTTTATTGTTGTTAGCATGCTTGCTCTGATTAAATGATAATTCTTGCTATTTTAATTGCGTTTATGATCCAAATACATCGAGGAATATGTTAACAGAAAGTTGAATGTTGATATGTTATTTCTTTCATTTTTTAAGAAGTGTAGAGAATACACAACTGGGAAGTATATTAATGGGAAATTTTCTCTTTTTTTAATAACCAAACTGGTTTAGAACATAATCATAAACCTTGCATCAGAAATACAAATCTTGCAAAATGTGATTGATACCAATATTTATATTTTGTTTTGCGAAAGTAAGGAAAGAAATGACATTTTTTCTTCTTGTTTTTTGTACTTTATTGTGTTTCTTTCTGTTGATTGCTTATATTCTTCTTTAAATTTGGTCTTTTTCGAATCATTTCTTTAAGAATTATGACCTCCTTGTCCTCCACAATTTGACTTAACTGTTGATTTACGTCTGATATTACAAGTCTTATCCCTTCTGAGCTTACTATGGTTTAATTGAAAGTCTTGTTTAAATTACAGAGAACTAGCAAAATATCTTATATAGGCCTTACTTGTGTACATCTGTTGGCAAGTGTTGATTTTTGTTGAAATTGATCTAATTCAAGCCCCTTAACCCATCAGCTTTGGGACATGGTGACCCCCGTGCTAAGCCTATTGGAATTTAGAGTATTCAGTAGTCGATGGGTTAAGTTTCAAGTCTTTTCTACTTTGGGTGTAGGTGTGAAGGAGAGTGCATTGGTTGAAACCTGTTTCTTGGTTGTTGTCAGATTTTGATCTCCTTGGGGATTGGTGAACGTGCAACCACAAGCATTTACTGGGACCGATGGTGCGACCCCCCTCTGTGGCCCTGTTGCTCTTGGACTTGGGATACTAATGTGACGTTTGTTGTGTGTTGATTGGAGGTCTGAACTGAATAGGAGGGTGGAATACTTGAGGAGGATTTATTTTTGAGAAGATACTCATGGACATTGGTAGTGAAGACGCCGGCGGCGTATGGTGGAGGGGAAGGGTATGCACTGGCTTTCTCTTTCAGATGATGCTTAAACAAAGTAGAAAGAGAAAGAAGAAAATGAGAAGGCATTAATTGTTGAATTTAATCAAGCAAATAACCAAAATTAGCTGTCATCAATCAATGAAAGAGGGGGGGGGGTGGAACTTGTCCCTATTGTTGTCAGACAGGTTGCAGGTGCTATTTTGCCTAGATACTTGCGCTGAAGATGTGAAAGGCAACATTCACCATGTAAATCCATTGAGATGGTAATGATAACATGACAATGATGATGATAGTGATGATGAATAGATGATGATGATGATAATGATGATGATAATGATGATGATGATGATGATGATGATGATGATGATGATGATGATGATGATGATGATGATGTTGATGATGATGATGATGGCTAGGATGATGATGTTGATGATGATACTAGGATGATGGTGATGATGATGATGATGACAATGTTAATGATTTTTATGAATTACGATGATGGTGGTGATGAGATTGATAAGATGAATTTATATGTGATTCATACATCTTTCACATAAAGACAAGTGAAGAATTCCAATGCTTCCTCTATGGAGACAATGATTACTATTACTACCTGACGAAGTATCCATGGATGTCAGAAAGTATGTCTATTTATCTAAGTTTGATATTTGCTAAAATGCAGGTTCATTACGTTGATTATCAAATCATATTAATCTGCTACTGTGAACAGCTAATCAAGCCTGAGGGTGTAGGCTAATATTGACCAACCCTCTCAAGCCAATGAGTCGAAGTGTGTTCAGGCTCTCCTCAACATCGTTTGAAAATCGTTTCTGAAACTCTTAGAATGTGATATTTATAGTGTTGGAGATAAGTCATCACTATTTGTTTCTCTCCTTTTCTAATCTGTACATTATACCTCAGTCACATTTGCTCTATGTCGGCCCTACAGCAAGTCAGAAACAGCCGTTATAGCTACATTAGGAGGTGTGAATAAAAATTAATAAAACAGCTGTTTTCGACATGCGTAACGGCCGTATAGCAAATGTGACTGAGGTATTACAGTCATCATTTTAGAATGTTCGATGGGGAAATTCTTTTGTGTTCAGGCTACTTTTCTACAAATGTAGACTTTACTTTCTTCCTTTTCCTGCTTAAATCATGTTAAGTGATATTTCAATCTCATCTTATGAATTAGTTTATTGGAGCTATGTACATATTCCTTGGTAGGGTTAGTATTCTTAATTGGTATTAAGGGAGGGATCACGTGATCATTGACGGAAATATCTATATGTAATTCTAGAAAGAGAATTAACTTTTTATATTATTTGGGGAAATGAGCAAGATCGTGGGAGGGGTGTTTCTTAACTCTTAACTATCCTTAGACTGACTAGAAAGTACTCCTTCAAGTATAATACAGTAATAAACATCAACCAGCTTACCCCCCCTCCCCACCATGATAATACAGCAAGTCCCTGGATTGTAATTATTTCTGTGGATTTTGCATAAAATTAATTGTTGATCCAAGAGTTTGCCATCAGTGGAAACTAACAGAATCAAGGATTTTGATTGGCTGTCTGATTATGTCACCATGGTCATTGACATCACTGGCAGTGTTAACATTGATTGTATGTTTTGTGCAACGATCCCCATTCTCCAAAGTTTGACCTTGATAAGTGTGAACATTTCTTCGGATATGATTCTCAGTTTCTCTTCTAGACTAAATACTCCAAGTCTAATGCATCTCCTGTTCATATTTATCAAGTCTGAAGGGGGTCAAATTTCTCTCGCTCCATTGATTAATGAAAAATTAATGAGTCTCTGGTTGTGTACCTTCATGCCTGATCTGATGATTAAATCAAACAGCGGCATGTCGTCATGGAAACTATTGTTTTGGTAAAATGATCAAGAATGCTGGATGGCGCCAAAAGTTTTTATGCTTCAGTACTGCCTTAAAAAAAGCGGATAATTCAAGCTGCCCTTTCATGCTAAATTAGTGCTTTTAATTATTTTTTAAAGATTTGCCTTTCAATTTAATAACATGTTTATTTTCTGTCAGACCTTGACCCTTACTTTAGGCCTTGCAATTTGTTTTTAATGAAACTTTCAGATATTGTTATGGTAATCTGCTAAAACCAAATAAAATGTGACAATTTCAAGAGATTTGTTTTCTCTTCAGAGTATATAATTAAGAATAGATTAAGCCTATATCATGAGGATCCAAATATAATTGAAAATCAAAATGAGAAAATCAAGGGAGCGTTTCATCAACATTTTTGTCCGACAAGTTGTCAGATCTGACAACTTTCGTTGATTCTGATTGGCTGAGAAGCACAGTTACTATGGTAACTGGCGGACAAAACCGATAAAATGTCTGACAATTCCTTTCATGAAATGCCCATCTGATGTAACTTTTCTTTTGGTCTCTTAAAAAATTATTTTATACAAAATATATGATTCTATAAAAAAGTAATTATATTTGGACTGCTGAGGTTTTACTCTATGTCCGACAGCTTTACAGTTAGGCTTTAGTAATGTCTGTTACTATTTATTTGGTTCATTAGATTAGATGTGGTACTTACATTTGAGGAGTTTCTGTTTGTGAAATAATGTAGTGTCCTATACAGTGTCAACGTCCTATTGTATTAAGGGAATCAATGGAACCCATGCAGAAACTGCAATAAACACGACATTAATGTGAAACATGGGAGCGACAGGCAGTAAAATCAAAATGTGATGTTGTTTGGGTCTGACCTACATGTTAAAGGTCAAATGTCAAAGTTAAGAGATGTAGAGAAAGTCAAGGGCAACGTGACATAGAATTGTGTAGGTGTAGTGATGATGATTGCTTAGAGAGTGCAGGAATTCCATATTTTTGTTTTTGAATCTCACAAACTAACAACATTATGTAGATGCGAATATAATAATTTTGGTATGAATTGGCAGAGTTAAGCTTCATAATTGGAACCTCGTCAGATTTATTGGGTAGGAGGAGGTGGGAAAGGGGTGGGAGGGGGGTTGGGAGTGGGATGAGATGGACAGTTCTATAAGGAAAGATACATTGCAGGGTCAGATGTGCCTCGGGAGGCAGACAGAATAAGAAAGTAAGAAATAATTCTTTGGAGGGGAAAAGGACGAGGGGGTGGATTTCTCCAGAGAAGACTGGGGGAGAGACAGAGATGGAAGGAAAGCGTTCAGGGGCATGCAAGAATAATAGAAATTCTAGATAAACGGTAGAAAATATTTGATGGAGGGAGGGAGAGAGGAGGGGAGAGAAGACTCACCAAATACATGTAGGCATATATATAGGATGATTCCTGAGGTTCATTGCCTGACCTGTCACTATTATTGAAAGATATTTCATTTTCAATTCCATTATGCATGGGTAATTTCTTTGCAATTCGAGTCAAAACCTAAGCAATACAAATCTCTGAAAAATCTGTTCACGTAAGCGCACCATGTGGGCGTATTGTTTGTAACTTGATGAAGGGGGAATGACCCATAAATAGAGAGATTGAAGATATGATGGTTTTCAAACTTTCTAGAGAAGTACTCTGTCAGATGCCTACAAATAAAGGAAATGAAGATAAATACTACTACATGTATTTTACAATAAATGAATGTTACAGCCTGCAATATCAGACAGCTGTTGAAAAAAATGTTGTGGGTATTTGGTGTGTGGGAGGCTCTGGAATACATTGGGTAAAAAAATTTAAGCTTTGTCAGTATTATTGACAATGGGTGATGAACAGCAATATTTTTTTTAGATTTCCCTCTAAATAACTATATATGTTTAACTTTTATCTAATATCCTTTTCAATTCTTAATGTTATTTCGTAAAATTTGTTTGCTAGATTGATTGATTTTACTTGTTATTGAACTTATTCTGTTTGGAATAGGATGACATTCTTTTGAATTTGCCTTTCCCATTCAATTAAGCCTGGAGTTTAATCCTTAAATTCCAACCTTTTCACTCTTAATCAGGATCGAATAGCTTGATATTGAACTTTGAATAACACACCCCTCTCTCTCCCCCTCTCCTTCTTTCCAACCTCCCCCTCTCTCTCTTTATTAATCAATATACAGGCTGGTGCAGTTTGTCTACATGCCGCTGCCAAGAGAGGGCACACTGGTGTTGTCAAGGCGCTGTTACAAAAGGGAGCATCAGTCGATGCTAGAACAAAGGTATGTCAAATATAAAAAAAAATCTTGATATTTTATAGAATAATTGGTTTTATTGCATTTATTACAGGTGTGTTAACTCAGTTGGTATAGCAATTGTCTTGAAAAAATGTAAAGGCAAGTTTCATAAATAACAATCAGAGTACATTTGGCATAATTATAATTACCATGGTAACAGTGCTCAGCAGCCAATAAGGATATAGGGGCGCATTTGGCAGTGGTAATCGCTCTAGTACATATAAGCATGTTGGTATTATTATTATTGTTATGATTAATAAAAACTGGTTTCTATCGAAGTACCATGTAGACCATTATAGAAGGCCTACTTGTTCTTCATGAAGTTCGCTCCTTGTTTCAAATGTTGTCATCAGAAGGTTTGAACATTGAAACAAGATGAAGAGTGTTTACATAAACAAATTTGAGTGTACATTTAGGCCCATGAGAATAATGCACCCAAATGAGAGTCATTATGGTCATGGTATTGAATAGATTTTCCTCTAGTAGGTGGATATATTTTGTGTTTGAGCATTACCCATTTAATAGAAATTGCCATCTGGCCCCCTGTATTTTCATATTTTCTTTTTTCACCCCCTCCATTCTAAATCTTGAATTCTCCACAGATGGTTTATTTCTGTTTGATACTTTGATTTTTATCTGTAATGTCTCTGTACCTAATTTCATCCTACAATTAATGAACAATGTTGAATGAATTTGATTTGATATAATTTTCTTATTTTTTTATCATTTAGGATAACTATACAGCTCTTCATATAGCAGTCCAGCATTGTAAACCACTGGTAGTTCAAACGTTGCTTGGCCATGGGGCTCAGGTTCAACTAAAAGGAGGAAAGGTGTGTAATAACCCACTTTCTTATCATTATCAAGTTAGGCAGAAATAGAAAATAGGAATAGAGAACTTTAAATTAGTGTTTGAACATACACAGTCACATGGTACATGTACTCTGAATGTATATTATACAAGGGATTTATTGCTGGGAAGGGTATTTTTTTCAGAAAGAACCTTAGACATGACTCCTCTTTTCATTGAAAAGGTCTTTAAAAATAGGTCCCATTTTTCACAAATACCCTGAGACAAGTGCGCCTTTATGTGAAATGGAACTGAAGATGTGGTAATGGGATCAACTACATTGGTGTTATGTCTCCCTCTGGAGGCACTCTGTGTACATGCTTCACTTTATCAATGACAGTTGATAAATTCACCTCTGGAACTTTAATTGGGTCTGAACTCTGCTAAATTTGCCTGGTGTTTCCTTCTTCACTCGTGCGGTGGCAGCGGTGGGATTTAATAAAGAGTCAATAGTACATCTTGGGCCTATTGCATAACATTTTTGCCACAAAAAAACTGGCAAATAAACAAAGAAATGGCAATATCAAAATTATGCTATAGACACTAACACATTGAAAATCTCTGACAAAAAAAGCCATAGTCTTTCTTTTCTGCAACAGGCCCCTTGCCTGACATCTCTTCATGTTGCACACCCCTGTATGACTATTATCTGAGTTTTCCCCCCACCTTGACTTTGAATCCACAAATCATAAATTCAGATGGGATTTCTAGGTTTCAGGCCAACAATGTTTGATTGTATATCCATGTAATGTGTAAACGTGAGAAGGCACTCTTTCAGTATGGAATATTACAATGTTGAGGATACAATCTGGTAATGGAGCTTATCAAATGCTGGGGTGTCGAAAAATTTAAATATTTTTAGAAGAAGATCATTGTAGTTTCAGTTAACATGGTTATTCTTGGAAAATATCTCAACTGCACATTTCACTTGCTTATAGTTTGCATGTTTTTGTTGCCTGATTTTGTAAGCGTCCTTTGGAATTATGTGTTATGATTATATTGATAAATATTTTTTTCATTTTCTTTTTTCTTTCCTTCTCTTTGTCATTTGCGACGACTTTTCTTCAATTTTACCGAAATTTTTTTTCTCTTCCTCCCTCATCCACCTCTTATTCTATACAATCTCTCTTCTATCTCTTCCACCCCTCACTATCTCTCTATCCCTGCTATCTATCCTCCCCATTCTCTCCCCCTCTTCCTCTCACACTCTCCCTCTCTCTTTCTACCTATCTCTGTAACAGGCTGAAGAGACACCTCTCCATATAGCAGCCCGTATCAAGGAAGGTGAGAAGGTAGCTGAGATGTTACTCAAGAGCGGTGCTGATGTCAATGCTACTATGACGGTAAGTCATTAATCTTCTGTTGGTACATGTATGTCCTCTAGTGTCATGCAATGCAGTTGAGTATCCGAATATAGAAACGACCCAAGTCCAATTTTGGGCGAAATTGAGTTGAATATGGGAAATTGTTCCTTATACTAGGACTCATCTTGCGTATAAATGATAAATCTGAAATCATCTCAGAAATAGAAGAAAGGAAGAAAATCTGGTATGAGTGTAAGATCAGCCAAAGTCCAGGACAAACTAACAAGGGTTCTGTGATATTCTGGTTTGGCCAAATCTTTTGCCAAGTCTGTACACTTGTTAGTATCAAAGAAAAAGTTGTAGTAAAGCAATTGCCACTAGATAACTGTTGTAGGGTTTAGCAGAAACGGCTTTTGTAGACAGTATTTAGTATGACGTGGGATCTGAATAAATTTAAATGGTTGTTACTTATATTTTATTTTCAGAATGGGGAGACAGCAATGCATATAGCCTGTCGACATGGGCACATCAAGATGCTACAGGCTTTATTAGAAGATGGAGCTGATGCTGTCTGCTTATCTAAGGTAAGAAACTGTATTGAACCTCATCTATTTCGCATATTATTCAAATATACAAATTGTTAGTCTTCAAGTCAGATTAAAGTCTAAAAGCGATTTATTACAGCAACTGGATGAGCTCTGTTTATCATCATCATCATTATCATCGTAATCATCATCATCACAGTCAGCATGACCATCACCACCACTACCAACACCTCCATTCTTATTATCAATTTAATCATTCTCATCATCATCATTATCACCATCAAATGTGTCACCATCATTATAACCATTATTATCCCTACCATCATGATCACTATCACCATCTTCTTCCCACCACTTATAACACCAATATCATTGTCACCATCATCATCATCATCACCATCAAATGTGTCACCATCATTATAACCATTATCCCTACCATCATGATTACAATCACCATCTTTTTTCCCACCACATATAACACCAACATCATTGTCATCATCATCATCATCCCCATTTCTACACTTGCAGTCATCATCACCACCATCCCCTTCATCATCATTAATATGCTGATATTATGTATTCTTTAATATAATTATAATATTATTATTATATTATTATTATGTATTCTTTATCTTCCAGTCTGGTGAGAATCCAATCCATATAGCAGTGCGCCACTCCCACCATCCCATCGTAAAGTTACTCATCGACTTCCTCCATCATGACATGTCAAGATTGGATGCTATCATGGCTGTCAATGAACAGAGTTCGGTGAGCATTTTGCTGAAACCTAATTCCATTTTGTGGAATACTTCAAAATGATAATAACATACTACTTTGCCTATTCAGAGGAATTTATTTTCGGTGACACATTCTGCAACAGTTGCTCCAGGCTTTATTTTGGTTAGGGTTGCAATGAAGTTTTATGTTAGTGTTTAGTACAGGATAGGGTTTAGTGTTAAATCCAGGGTTGAAGTTGGTCATTCCATTAGTGTGTGGAATTTACAGTGGAGCAATTGTTGCCAGAGCAAATGTCATGGAATTGTCCTTTTTTAAGTATGTAAAAGTAAATTGTTATACATTCCATAGAGCAAGGCAATATGCAGTCATTTGTATGAATTATCGGATTATGTGATTCACTGCTTCGTGTTCTTTTAAATTGATTTTGTTTCAGGTTTGGAGCATGCAATGATAATTCCAGAAATTGATTAATAATAATAATGATAAAAATATAGGATGTTTATATTGTGCACATTTCCACCTTGTTAGGTGCTCAAGGCGCTCCTATATTACCCGGCTAAGCTAGGCGTTCATAGCGCACACAGCTTCTTAAGGAATTACTTCCTACCGGTAACCATTTACCTTACCTGGGTCGAGTGCAGCACATCGTGGATCAGTTTCTTGCTGATTATATGTACAATTACATTGCATTCCCTTTTCACGAGTGAATCGTACATGAATCTTTTTGTCTCTTCAATAATTTATGTTCACCATATTTGTTATCAGGTGTAACTTAACTTTTGCCAAAGAAGTTTTATCGAACAGATTATAATAATAATATGTCCATTATATAGTGCAGTTACTATGTGCATATACTCAACTGCGCTTTGATACTTGGTATCATATTATTACCCCGGTTGTAGCTGAGCCGCCATATTAATAGGCACTATAGCATTCAAGGAATAAATCCTATACCGGGTACCCATTCACCTCATCTGGGTCGGGTGCGGCACAATGTGGATAAATTTTTTGCCGAAGGAAATTACGCCATGGCTGGGATTCGAACCCACGACCCTCTGTTTCAAAGTCCGAAGACTAATCCACTGGGCCACAACGCTCCACATTTATGCATGTTGATAAGATAAGAGCACAATATCATTTGCATGTTAGATGATTCCCCACCCTCTACTTTGCTCTTCCTCTCGTTTTCTCCCTCCTGCTCTCTGTCTGTCTTTCTCTCTCTCTTTCTCTTCCTCTCTCTCTATAGGAAGGGGAAACCCCTCTTCATTACGCTGCTGAGATCACCCAAGAGATGATCCACTACCCTGGTGAAGATGCTGATATCGTCAAACTGCTTCTTGATTATGAATCTGACATCAATATCATCACAAAACTGGTGAGTCTTGATTACTTTGATTTATTCAGTTCATGAACTATCATTTGCAAAGTTTTAAGACCACCTGAAAATTTGTGTGTATAGCACATGTAATATAGCACATGTAATATAATTTTATTAAAACCGGCCTATATATCATTTGTTGGTGTTGATTCTTTATTTGGTTTGAATGGATAAAAGGAAATTAGTTTAAGAATTCTCCATTAGCAGTTGTCAAAAGTAATTTTACCTCAAAATGTTTTGTTTTTTAAACAAAAGGCTTAGCCAAGCTATTAAAACATTTTCTTTAAACTAATTTTCCTTAAAACCATTCAAGTCAAACACAGAATCAACACCAACATGTCATATATGGTCATGTTTTTAATGAAAGTATATATAGTATATTACAATTATATGAGATACACACAAATTTTTAGGTGGTCTTAAACTTTTGCAAATGATGGTAAATTTCAGCTTTATGATCAATTGCAAATATTTGTGTCACAGGCTCAAGATCGTAGCAGATGGCATAATGTGTGACAGGCCTTGTAAACAACCTTTACTTGCAATTTTAGATGAAATCCTCATCTTGATGGTGCATGTACATGCTGTGCAAAGACGATTATCTATGTGTTACATTGAATAGGAAAATTCAAATCCCAAAACAATTTATCAGTCAGAACAATGCATCCAAATGATTAATTTGATTCACACTGGATTACAACTTAACCGTCTTGAGAGCTCAATGTTCATGGAATATGTATTAGTGTGAATAAGATATCTACTAGTAGATCTATTGTTAATAGTATTTTACCCAGTTCAGTTCCAAAAGCTGTTCTCCGAGCAGGCCCTGATTAACATACCTGGCTTTAGCATGGCTACCTTGATTGGGTTCTTGAACATTCCAGGAATTTTTACCTATACCCATTTACTTCACCTGGGTGGAGAGTGGCAAATGTAGATAAGCACCTTGCCATAGGATGGAAGTGTTGTTTTGGGTGTATTTCTGTTTGATAAATTGTCGATTGTCATCTGTGATGCCTCTATGCCTAAATTCATCATTAACTGAATGATATTCATTGTTACCTTGAACAGACCCATGAGACCCCGTTGCATTACTGTGCCCGAGCCGGGAATGCCAACATCCTACTCAAAATGGTGGAACACCTTGGACCGAACATGACGCAACTAGCTGTTAATAAACAAAGCAAGGTGAGTCTATAGTGCGGTCAAAAGGAGTTGGTATGGTGTAGATACAGTTTTGAGTAGATGCCAATGATGATGTGATAAGATACATGTATCTGCATTTGAGAGGCAAATATCATATTGAAGATTATGTTTAATTTTGTATGAACATTACTTGATTCTCTTAATCATCACATTCATTTTTTAAATGTTTTTTTCTTTTTAGAGGTACCTTTGACAAAGAGAATGCTCACTTGAGAATTTTATTATGATAATAATGTAGGATTTGTATAGCGCAGGTATCCACCTTGCTAGGCGCCCTATATTACCCCGGCTAGGCTAGTCTACCAATTCTGGTGCACACAGCTCTTTAAGGAATTACTTCCTGCCGGTACCCATTTACTTCACCTAGGTCGAGGTCGAGTGCAGCACAATGTGGATAAATTTCTTGCTGAAGGAAAACGCGCCATGGCTAGGATTCGAACCCACGACCCTCCGTTTGAAAGGCAAGAGTCAGAACCAATAGGCCACGACGTGCCTACGCGTATTATGCTAATATGAGTAGTTAATTTCTCAAATTGCATGGCTAATTTGCGCCTAGAGCTACATCCAGGATCAACTATTGGTTATTTTTGATAGGGAGAAGTAAAGTATTAACATTGCTGTATATCTGTGTTCTTTCTTTCTTGTAGAATGGTTGGTCACCATTACTAGTTGCTGCTGAAGAAGGCCATGAGGAGAGTGTAAGGATACTACTACAGCAGAATGCAAGAGTGGATGTCTTTGATGAGGTAAGAATACAAATCAAGTTTCTTTGTTTATTATAATTGTTTAATAATAATGATTATACTTACTTGTATTGTGCTTATCACTTAACTTTATCAGGTCCCCATAACCCAAAGCTTAGTGATGAATAGCAAATATGTAACAAGATTTCTGATTGGTTCATGGTCGATATTTTGCGTAAAATGCGCGGTTAAAATTGATCTTGATTGGTCAGTTCATTTAGTGATTGATCAATAATCTTTGTGTTATGGAGCCCAGAGGTCTCTAAGTGGTCAATGATAATGCAGCATAATTACCCTTTCCCATATTCTGAAGTCGGGTTTAATATGAATTCTGGTTTGAATTTGTGGTTTAACAATGGAAGTTGTGACATAAATCTCTCTAAAAGTAGAGATGGAATGTATCAGCTTCTTTGACTCTCAAATCATTCTTAACTGTCTGGGAAGGATAAATAAAATAGCTGTCTTCACCATCAAAGAATTAAGAATGAGCACAATATATATGAGAAGATGCCATGTAAACTGAATTTTGACATGCTTGGCTTCCCATAATTTTAGCAGAGTTAGACCATGGTACTCAGTTAGACCCGACTTAAGAATATGCGCCCTGTCTTTTGAAGAACAGCTGTCAGGGGTTCCTCATTTCAAGGAATGAATCCTTGCTATTCGTTTGTAAGCTATTTTTATTTTTTGATCAGGGCCCCATCTTGCAAAGAGTTACGAGTGATCGAATCAATGTTAACTCTATGGAAATCCATCAGTGTCATAATTTTTTTCTACAGGAAATTTGCAGAATGTCCCTTGTAAACAAAGGTGATCACACCAAATTGTCAAGAAATCAATGAATTTATGGATATATACATTCATATATAGAATTTATAAAAAATAAACATGCATTTTATATGTTGACGTTGCTGGCCTTCCATAGTTGCGATTGATTGGATCAGTCGCAACACTTTGTAATATGGGGCCCTGGGGTTACCTGCTGATTACTGAGAATAGATGCAATGCCCACCTGATACATCTTGCATGGATGTGAGGATGAGGGTCAAAAGATAGCTGAGTAATTTAATATGTTCATGAATATATAGTGAGAATGACCCTGTGGATCACCATACGTCAATTATCTGATTACTACCTTTCTACATTTCTTTATTATTTCAGCAACAAAGATCTACATACTCTCTCCATTCTGCAGCTGCTCCTTCCTACATGTATATTATTCCAAAATCCAGAAAACAGGCTGGTTTCAACTCCTTTCAATCTCTTTGGAACAAACTCCCTCCATCTCTTCGAAACCTCTCTTCTCTTGACCTCTTCAAAAAACATCTCAAAACACACCTATATAACCATAAACCTTAACTTGTCGTATGCAATCAACAGCGCTTTTAATCCTCTGGAAAAGGCGCTATATAAATCCAATTATTATTATTATTATTAATGATTTCTTTTTCCAGCATGGTAAGGCAGCGCTTCATCTAGCAGCTGAGAACGGCCATCAAGTGGTAGCGGATATCATGCTCTGGCATAAAGCTTTTGTGAATGCTAAGTCAAAGATAGGGGTGACACCCCTTCATCTAGCAGCTCAAAATGGTCATAATGACTTGGTTAATCTCCTCATTCACAGTCATGGGGCTGCTATCGATGCTCTCTCATTGGTGAGTTGGTTATTGTTATTATTATCATTATTGTCATTCATTTCGGCAGTGAAAAAAATGCATCAAATTTGGTACAATGTTATACAACAAAATAATGAACATTACAGAGTATAGATCGTACAGCCAATTACTGTAGTCAATAAAAACTTTTTGACCCTATCCAGTGGATGCTAACAAAAAGGAGAGAATCAGATTATTAAATATGAACAAAGACGTTAATGAAAAATATAAAATATTTACATGATATTGGATGGCCTTGAGGTTAATACAAGGAAATATTGGACGAGTCGAAGACGAGTCCAATATTTTGCAAAGCGAGTCCTATATTTCCTTGTATTGACCGAAAAATGGGACATCCAGTATTATGATTATTAATACAGAGAATTTTAGCAAATAATTTTTAACTTACCCTCCCGCCCTGAGACTCTGACTCTGCTGTATGATGGGGGGACCTAAAGCTACGCACTTTGTTTTCAAACAATAAAAACTGTCCCAATTTTAATATTTCAACAAATTATATTTCACTAATTTGTGGCAAACATTCTAAAGATCATTAACCAAGTAGAAAATATCACAAAACTCACTAATACGAAAATCCCGTCGTGTTTTTCGAAAACCTCTTAATTTCGCCGCCCGATGTAGAAGGGGTCCTAAAGCTACGCACTCGATTTATCATGCAAAAAAATAGTATTTCCTGTGCCTCAATTTCTAAAATATATTCAAATTATTATAGGATAAAATGAAATTAAAGCGAATATAACTCCAAACTTCCTAACAGTTGTTGGTTTTCTCTGCATTTAGAGATTTACTGCAGCCTCTGTAGAAAAAAATTTAATAGGAATTGTTCATCACTCTGCAGTCACAGTTCCACACACAGTGCGCATTTGCCATTGAAAACTGCATGCGCGCGCGATGAGTGGTGCGTACACTTCGGGAATTCCCCTTCTAGTCGTCCAATATTTTCGATATTGTGTCACCTCGGAAAAAATATTAGGCGAGTTCAACAAACTTTTTAAGTGGGTCGAGTGCACCAACAAAATAACACTTGTATTTGGGCTCTAAAATTGTCTGTATGGATAATAATACTTTATATTCAGCTTCATTAAGTTTGGACACCAGGCCAATAGAAATTAGCTAAAACCTTATCAGTTACTTTCTTTACACCTTGGTGACCCCCCATTATACTCTCATGAGCTAACTTCAACACAGCTTGCCTATAAGGTTTAGGAACAACTAACTGCCTAACTTCATTACCACTAAGCACAGACTTTGGTTGAAAAACCCTGTGTAACAATCCACCATCAAAGACAAAATATGAACTATGTCCTGAAATTTCACTATCTTTACGATCTCTACTATTCAAACTGGCATACTCCATCGCTTTCTTTAGCGTTGGGTCAGCCATCTGAGCCTCTTTGATGTCTTCTGAAGAAACATCAGGTATGGCTGACGGAACCTTCAAAGTCGGCCGTGGCCGCTGAGCTTCACGAACTTGAGCTCGAGTCTGAACTGCCATGTTCACATGGTCATGCGACTTGCATGGTTGACCAGGTATCCAATCTGGAATTGGATCCTTCGCTGGTCTCACATTGTCAATTTCACCAAGAACTACGTCAAATACAGGCGTCTCTACGCACAAAGCTTCTACCTTGCCAACAAACCAAGGAGAATCAATGTTGACCCTAGCTATTGGGAACTTCCTAATTGTTTGGTCAATTAAGACACACCACTTAGACTGACCAGTAAACTGTTCTGGCAATACCAGTGACTTCTTCACGATTACACCTGAACAACCTGTATCCCTAAGGACGCTCACATCATGTGATTCAAGTTTCCCATTCCTAACTGGAAGCTTATCATGCCAACGACGCTTACAAGTAGCACACATACTAGTGACTTCCCTATGCCTTTCTATCTCTAGAATTTCTTTAGAAGGAGATTCAATATACTCAGCAGAAGACACTAAGAACTCTCCTAACTCTACACTATCAGTGATCTGAGTTTCCTGAGACCCAGAAGAACTACAAGTGGGACAACTACCTGATGTCTGTTTCCCTACTAAATCTTCTTGAGTTTCTCTTAACTGATTCTTTTGGTTCCTACGCTTACCTATTGGTGGCTTCGGAGAACTAACTAAACTCGCGCCTTGGAGTCTAACATTACAATCTTGCGCAAAATGACCCATTTTGTTGCAAACAAAGCATGGACCCTTCCTACGATGGCCTGATGGTTCACCCTTAGTCTTGTTCTCAGCAATTGGGGCATTGGATACCGCAGTATTACCCTTAGGTTTACTCTTATGGTTCAAGGGGGAATTCTTTTTAGGTACTCCAAAATGACCCCCATGTGCTTCAACAAATGTATCTGCCAGACCTGCCATCTCATCTGCAGATTTTGGTTTTCTTTCTTTTAGAAATAACGCTAGTGCTTGACCTCCTTTCTCTAAGACTTGCTGCATTAGAAGTAATTGTACAATACCATCATATGAGCGCTGAGCTTCAGACAATTCTATCCACTTATCTAAATAATGGGACAACCTTACAACAAACTGACTAGGAGTCTCTCCTACCTCGGGATTAGAAAATCTGAATTTCTTACGGAAATCATCTGCCGTGAGTTCAAATCTCTTCAACAAAGCATCCTTTAGTGTTGCATAATCTTTTGCCTGATCAGCTGACAACCTTGAGTACACATCTAACGACTTACCACGAAGTAAAGCACTAAGACTTATGGCCCAGCTAGTCTGCGGCCAACCCTGATTTTCAGCATAGCGTTCAAATCTATTAAGATACGCATCCATACTATCCTTTCCTTCCGTGAAAGGAGGGAGTTTAGGGGAAGGGGCCAAAGAACGACGGTCACCGTCACTACTTCCTACTTCAGAACTACTCTGGATACGAGCTAATTCAAGTTTCTTATCTAATAACACTCCCTCTTGTTTTTGTAACTCGATCTGTTGTTGCCTATCTTCCCTAGCTGCATGTCGCTCATCTCGAGCTATTTTTTCTCTCTGTTCTACAAATGACAAAAGGTCTTGACCTGTAAACCCTAACTCTCTCCCTAACTCAAACAAATTTGAATCCATGGTTGATCCTAAACTGTTAGAAATAGATATGTTAGGTTAACAGACTCTTTGTTTAGAATTTGCCTTCTCTTACCAATATCCCAATGTCACTTGCTTGTGCCAGAAGCTTGCAACCACAGTGCGAGAGTTCCCGGGTTCGACTCCCGGACAAGCCCCCAAATGTCACGAGCGAAACTGCTCTAATTAACTTATTAATCTACAGGCTACTTAACCACCCTGAATAAAAGACCAAAGGATATTCAAGATATAAATGAAGTGATCAATTTAATGTCACAAAATATAATAAGTCGTTTACATTGAATCGTTGAGAACATAAGTATAATTGCAAACAGATATTCAATAAATCATTTCATATAGAGAAGGAGTATAATCATCATTGACTGTCCCAAGTTTATGGGAAGAGATTGATCTGGAAATAGGCCTTTAAATTATGTTACCGAAAATCTTGGAAAGTTTATCGATTGCTTGATCAAACCTTCAATCGGGTAAATGCGGAGTTCGAAAACAGAAGAGATCGACAAACCACGACGACTACGAAGATTGGACGATTATGACGAGGAACAAGTATGCCGATGATCGACGACGAAGAACACGACTGACGTCATCAGCGAAGACACGTGTCCTTGAAGAATGAAGAACAAGAGTTGAAGCTCTAACTTGGAAGAATTACGGTCGAGTCCGACGAACAATAGCTTCGGCTGACTGAAGTGAGTCATTCCCCTCGAATGACATTGTGACTCATGACCTGGACATAGAGGGTAGGTGCTACCCTGACCTACATTGACTCTACATTGACTCTGGGCTGACCCTAGGTTGACAGCCGTAATTCGGCATCGAGTAGAAAGGAACCTCCCTGCACTGGGTAGGGTGGCACACGCCCTTTTCCTTGGTTAGGAAACACCCCAAATTGGACCTTCTTCTCCGAAATCAAAAGTGAGAGTGAGCTGGCTTGGCTTTTCTTGCCAGCACACCAAACAGAAATATGAAACACAAAGAGACTGTAATCCTATACACCTGTTAAACCATAGTCTACTTATTATGACAACCCAGCCTGTTAAAATACCTGGCAACCTATCATGCCTACAGTTTAGTTACTAAGGTATGCAGTCCACATCTGTACATGGAGTTTAACAAAAGAGTTTAACAAAACATGGACTTTAACAAAAGGGTTATCTAGTTTTGAATAAGATCCTACATGGGGTAACATCCTGGAAAAGTAATGTATGTAAAATAATTGTGGAGTAGGTTAATGACATTGCTAAGTTGTTTATGTAAATGGTGTGCTGCATATCAACTAATATTGTTATTGATATTGATCATAATTAATTTTTTTGTTGCCAAGTCAAAAACAAGAGGTCTGGTGGGTGTTTCATAAAGCTGCTCGTGAGTTAAGAGCGACTTTAAGAACGACTGGTGATCCCTTCTTGCGGTAAGTGGTATATTGAATTGGCGATGGTTTAGCGCGTAAGAAAGGTTCACCAGTCATTCTTAAAGTCGCTCTTATCTTACGAACAGCTTTATGAAACGGCCCCCTGGCATTAATCAAGGAACTGCCTGAAATTATATATTGATGAATGATTCCCCCTCCCTTTGAGGAAGATCTGGATATTATTTCACACGTTTTATCAAGTGTGGTTTAAAGTCGCTCGTAGATTCCTTATTGTATGCTATGTGACTATCTTCACTTTGTTCGGATCATACTCAGGAAATAGCGAATTATTATTATATTATTATTATTATTACTACCTAGTTATAGCATAAATTTACATCCCATCCACTAAATGCTCCGAAAAAAAAAAAACCAAAAAACAAACTTGAAGTATACTCTTTGAATCTTTTGTCATACAGTGGAGAATTTTAGATACAAAAATATTCTGATAGAGGTAAATATCTAAAAAATGATCAGTCTTATATCAAGATATCATCTTAGTAATATGTATATATCTATGTATATCTTTCTACATCTGCAGTTAAGGCGAATTTCATTGTCTTCTATCAATGTTCGCTATGCGCCTTTACGCCTTCTACCTTTGACTTAACGTCTAAATGTGTATTATAACGGAATAAACCCATTCATAGACTTAGCCCTTACGTAGGATGTATGCATATATAATATATATATTATATTACTTTAAAAAGTGTTTTGAAGCCATTACTGACTGACAATGGTTTTAAGACATATTCTAGAATCTGAAATGCCATTAAAGGGGAAGTTCACCCTGACAAAAACTTTATTGTAAAAATAGCAGAAAAAATAATAAAAAATATTGCCGAAGGTTTGAGAAAAATTCATCAAATAATTAAAAAGATATTAGAATTTCAATTATTTGATTTGTGACGTCATATGCGAGCAGCATTCCTACATAGGGAATGGTAAAAAATCAATGAAATGTCATTTTCTAAGAAAATTGAAAATGGTTTTCACTGTACCTTTTGTATATCAATAGACAAATCATTTCACACCCAATCATGAATAGAAAACAAAATTAAGTCATCAGGAACCATGCAAAATTTGAAATTCATGCATTTTATATTACATAACACATGGGGCAGCTGCTCGTTTATGACGTCACAAATCCAAAACTTTGAACTCTAATAACTTTTTTACTCTTTAACGGATTTTCCTCAAACCTTCACCAATATTTTTTACTATTTTTTCTGCTATTTTTGCAACAAAGTTTTCTTCAGGGTGAACTTCCCCTTTAAGAAAAGTCCAAGGAGAGTTAGCTTAGTTGAAGTCACTCCATTGCACTGGAATATGAACCGACCCTTTCATTTCAAATTTGATTGTTCTTACCCAACAGGCTAAGAGAACTGCTCTTCATTTGGCTGCTCAAAACGGTAAACTACAAGTGTGTGAGACTCTGCTCAAGCTCAAATCAGACTCCAATGCTGCTGATATAGTAAGTATTTCATAGTAAAATCTACGGCCCATTTGATTATTGGTACATTATAGCATATGTGACTCTGCTTAAGTCTAATCTCTTAGCACCACAGAAATATGTTCTGCTTAAGTTAGGCTTTAATCAACTTACAGATATTTCACACACTTTGTATATTCAGGTCTGAAATAATGCTTCTAGTTAGGCGATTATTAGACTAACGGAAGGACGGCTTATACACAGTCTACTATTTATATTATTCATGTGACTGAAATAATGATACCGCATAGAGTTAGGTAGATTACATGTACTTATAACTATCTCATATATGGTGAAACTTTGGCATAAGACCCATATTTTAAAATGTGGTAATTTAGAGTAGTTTAGTCATGTTTGTTCTTTATACAAACTAAGCCTCCTGCATGCATGAATAAGATCACATTTTACCATTTCATTATAAACTCTCCTACTCACTCAAGCCTGTTGTCCTAAAAAATAGATTTGTATAAAGAAGATACAGAAATGAGACACCAGCGTGGAAAGGGATTGTTTGAAAATTTCTATTAATAAATTGTATTAGTGAATAATTTATAATAGACCTACAGAAGGAATGTTTTATGGCAATGGAAAAATGAAAATGGCAATTCAAAAAGTAGATAGTGATTCATAAGATAGAAATGTATCTGCATCTATTATTTTTATCTTAGTGCATGCTAATAAAGTATAGCCTTAACATACAAATAGTTTCACAGATATAAAATCATCCATATGCAATGTATAAACACTGCTTTCTACCAGGAGCTCATTCCATTCCAGCTACTGACATGCACTAACTTGTAACTTGTCTTGCTATGTTTTCATCTTGAAAATACCAGATCAAAATAGACGACATTGTAAGTTTGAGATGTATATAGAGTGTTAGTTTATATGTGATGTATGTTGATGTTTTAATCATTTATTTTTTATGCATTCATTTCCAATCATATGTTTTTTTGTGTTATGGAATATTTCATCTTGCAATCTGTATTCATTTTCATGAGTGAATGGCAATTTACAGAGTATATTAATTTTTTGTAAACAAGGTTGATAAATATATGTTCATGAGGTTAATCCAACAGGAAGAGTAAAAAAAGTAATGCTGAATGACCATATATTAGTAATGAGAAGTATTTGGTATTTGCATGTATTGGAACCCCATTCAATTACTGAGGATAACAAGTGCATATTTGATCATTTACATCTGTTCAGGGTAACCTCTAAAGAAAAACAATATTAATATAATGATCATATAATTCCTTCTTGATCATGAAGATTTTTTGTCGCAATTAAGCTGGAGAAAACCATTATTCCACAGAATCCAATATTAAAACTAGTATACGGCCTAATGAAAAGAAGTCTGCTAAAACAAGGAACTGCAACTTTGAGGTTACCTTGATAGTGATGTTAATCATGATCTATGAAAAAGAAATGCTTATCCCCCACATGTCCCTTTGCTAATTTGATCAATGTAGTTGAGGGTACTAACCATTGCAAGCATGCAATCACAATTTTATAATTACATAAATAAATAATTGATTCATCTTTTGTCATGTGTTTATCATTGAATGTATACATTTCTTCCATTGAATCCTGTATCCATAGTCTTCCATTTTGTCATTTTGCATGGAACTCATTTACCCATCAGCTTTCCATTAAGTATTCATATTCCATCCTTGTGACCTAGTGGATTATATTTTTTTTCTCCCTTGCTTGGTTACCATTATACTTACGTGACAGAAGAATTTAATTTTAATATAACTGTTTCTCGTTGATGGTCTATTGAATGGAATTATTTACCCTTTGTAAGTTTTGGTAAACATGCATGATGCAGGCAATACATTTCTATGCAGTGTGTTTTAAATGATCTTGAAATTTGTCACTACTTATTTAAATTTGTCAATACTTATTTAAAGCCAACAAAACAACTAAAAGGAACACCAGGGAAGGTACGGTACCATAGATATAGATCTGTCGATCATGATCCCATCTATTTTGATAAGAGGACAATGAATAGCATGGACCAAGCTGATCATTCTGAGGTGTTGAATCAATTGTTTTAGTAGCCCAAAAATGGAGTAGTGTGTGCAGCACTTTGTAACTGAAGGGAAAAGGCACTATATAAAATGACTGTTCAATTCGATTAAATATTATTGGATTTTTTGTATACTTGCAAATTAAAAAAAATCTTCTTTATCTCCTAAAAGTATCATTAAAAATCATGTTTGAAAGTTGATTTCCTCGCTTCTAATATTGACCATTTTCCTTTCTTTGACAGCATGGACAAACACCTCTCCATCTAGCAGCAGAGAATGACCATGCTGATATTGTTAAACTATTCCTTAAACATAAGTCAGAACTTGTCTCAATGGCTAATTCTGTAAGTATATACACTTATGGTGTGAGATACATTTACCTGGTGGGTGTTTCATAAAGCTGTTTGTAAGTTACGAATGACTTTACAAACGACTGGTGATCCTTTCTTGTGCTAAATGATCTACTGCAAATTTTAATGGGTATTGATTTTGCTCCTAAGAGAGGAACACCAGTCATTCGTAAATTCACTTGTAACTGACAAACAACTTTACGAGACACCCTCCTGTTGTTGGATTCCAGTGGTGGATCCGCAATGGGGCACAAGGGACATCGCCCCCTTCTTAAATCTAAGAAAATTATCATCTCGATCCCTTCTATTTTCAAATTTTTAATTTTTCCCCTTTTAACCTCCTATTTAAGACCCTGGATCCACTGCTGTAACACATACTTATTTCATATTATTACATTCTAACATTATTTTCAACCCTAAGTCTGTACACTCAATCTAAAGGCACATTGCTTATTTTAATTCAGTTATCTCTTCTATAGTCATTTTATTTTGTTTAAAGCGGGACTGTTCAGAAAGAAAGTTTTACATTCGTTTTACAGCTTGGTAGTTGAAAATTTGTTGAATATGGATTAGCTATTTACTGTGATCTATGCATGCTTTGGTACATATATTGTTTCATAATTTGATTTGTGTTAATACTATTCATTAATTTAGATTTAAGGCTGAATATTTTGGTATTTTGCAAGTAAATTCAACATTTTTTTTCACCCTATTGTAACCTATACCAAATCTGTATGTTATACAATCATTTCTTATCTTGTTCCTGTGCTAGTCGCCAGAAAACTCCCTCAATTGTATTGCTTGTTGGTCCATGTTACAGTCTTATGAATAAATGATGCTTTATTCGACAGAATTGCTCACATTTTTTTGTTTCAATATTCAGGAGGGTAATACGTGTGCTCATATAGCAGCTTCCAAAGGGAGTGTTGCTGTCGTCAAGGAACTATTGAGGTTCAACAGGAGCGGGGTGTGTGCTACCAAGAATAAAGTAAGTATCTAGACCTATATGTATATTATTTATTTTCATCTCATTACGGGAATGTCAATAATGGATGACCGATAGTATAACATGCCATGACTAGAAAGACCATAAGTTATGAAGTTTGCTTTGATCAGTATTCAATTGGGAATCTTGTTATCATTTGTACAGTTTGGGAAATAATTAGAAGACAGTTTTCCTACTAAGTTCCATACAGTGTGGTCTAATCATTATTGACCAAGCTGTACAGTATATTATGCAAACTATGATTTGGCAAAATGAAAGGAAGGATAGATGATGCTTCTTTCATGTCATATGATGTTTGTCATTGTAAGTCATGTCTTTGCAAAGATTATTGGTGTTGAATTTCCTGTTCATTCAAATTTTTTCGGTATTTTGTACTCGGTAATACTCATGATATCCAAATGTCTGGTGAAACGGATGGATTTTATGTATGTATTCTTTTTTTTTCTTTTCCAGACAAATGACTCTACAGCCTTACACCTAGCAGCTGGTGGGGGACATAAGGAGGTCGTAAGGGTTCTCTTAGATCATGGTGCATCACCAACAGAAGAAAATGCGGTAAGTCTCCTTATCTTGCAATCCTCTTTAACCCTTCTCACATTTACCTTGCACTTATCTTGCACTCATCTTACACATCATTCATCTAGATTTTATCACCAAAATACATTTCAGTGTAGATTGAAAGGTGTTTAAAATGCTTGAAACTATTTTGTTTTATTGAGGATAGCTATTGTGCATATCTCAGATAATGTGTGGTGATTTTTTTTGTCAGAGTATTTTTCCATATGAAAAGGAAGTTGAAATAAAGAATTAATGTACTACAAGCTTTTAGTCAAGGGAAAAATATCATGTAGCTGCATTTAAGACAATGGATGCTGTCTCAGCAGTGTGCTAACTTGTATGATCATATACTAAGCCTGAAGTAGTCATTGCAATAATGATAGGATATCAAAGTTTCCATATAGTCATATATGATTTCATATTTGTTTATTTGTCCCAGAATTAAAAATGGAAAGATGGGAAAATGAAAATTATGTTATCAAATGTTGATATTTTTAATTTTCATGTTTGTTGATTTCCCCCCTTCCAGGATGGTATGACAGTCATCCATCTAGCAGCTAGGAATGGCCATGTTGGAATCCTAGAAGCGTTGAAAGGCAAGGTATCGTGGAAGGCACCTAGCGTTAAGATTGGTCTTACGGCTCTGCACATTGCAGCTCATCATGGTCAGATTGACTTTGTACGTGAAATGCTTCTCAAGGTTCCTGCTACCATCCGCAGCGAACCTGCCTCGGAACACTGCAGTATCAAAGAAATCTTTGCTCAAGACGTAAGTTACGATTTGGACCCCTTTCTTTCACTTGTCAACGGGACTATGGGATAATCTTTTTGTATAAAAACGTAATAATGAAAGGTCAGGGGCCAGAATGATCTACATTATTAGGTAACTTGGCAAATGTCTGTGCCTCGTCTATTAGCAGGAATCCTGCTGTATGGATCTATGTGTCTTTTCAGTTCAGCTTTCCTGCATCCCTCATTGTTTTGTCTATGGGGACAGTGATGATTTGTAATGAAAAGCTGCTTGAAGGATCCTTTGGGAAAGACATGGCTCCGACTTTTGCCAGGTGCTTTATAGTAACTTTTCCATTCAAATCCCATGGTAAAGTTCATGGAATCCTTGATTTTGATTGGGCAGCAAACATCAATTCCACAGTAACCAACATTTGCTTGCCAAGTTACTATGGTAACTTTCAAGCAACAGTCCCTGTCCGGTGACCAAATAAAGCTATTACAAATGCCTCTACCAGTACTGCATACATGTAAGTGAGCCATCTGTTTCAGCTCATACCTTGTTGCTCCATTGAAAGCATGTTCCTTCGAAGACCTTCATGATTGGTAAGGTTAACCCTAAATAGACTGGGCTATTTCGATGCCTAAGAAGACTGGGGGGGGGGGGGGCTAATTCAGCCCCCCTTATGATCTCAACCATCGATCACCCGATCCCAACGAAAATTGGCACGCGCGTTGCCCATGGCATTATCTACAGAACTATGATATTAAATTCTGAGAAAAATCTCATTTCTCATGAATTATGCTAATTTATACGTAAAATCATAAGTTTGCTCTGATTAACAAAATAATGCCCCTAAAATGCTAATTTTTGTTTCACATACTCTTAATAGGCATCTGATCAAATTTATTTTTAAAAAATATCAACATCACATTTATTTTCTTATGTATTTTATTGTTTTCTTAATTTCTTATGTATTTCTTTGTTTTTGGACTTTCTGTTTTTTATTGTTTTTACAATGGAAATTGTCGGGGACTTTATTTTTACTATAAACATGATAAAATTAATTGATTTTAAGCAGTAATAGGAAAAGTTATGATACATTTTATGAATTTTGGCTAAAAACACTATTTGCATTGGATTTGTATACAAATTCACGTTTTTGAACTATTTTGGGTCTGCATGCACTTACGAAATGTTGCGTTATTTTGGAACCACGTACCCGGGGGTCACAATTTTAGTCTCGAAAGTTGCGCGAGACGTGAAAGTAAAAAGTCAGCGAGCGACGCGGTTAAAAAATTTCGCGCGGCGGATTTATCGCGAAAAATTTCAAGGAGGGGGCTGAATCAGCCCCCAGTCTTTTTAGGGTTAACCTCTTGACTACTGAATCCTGTAATTCTCATAGGCTTTGGAAAGGGACCACCCGGTTCTGGCAGGCAATGGGTTAACACCTAAATTTGACTTACTCTTTCCACAGCATGGTTTGACACCCCTCCACCTAGCTTCGCATTCCGGCCATGAAGGTTTGGTTCGTTTGTTACTCAACTCAACAGGAGTACAGCCAGACGTTCCTACAGCAATACAGGTATGGATCTTGGTTTGTGTAGTGTAAACCTGTGCATGGTGAATACATACTGGTAGGTAAAATAATGCACCTAGTAAACAATTGTATGATGTTAAGGATGATATTTGAGAAAAAGTCTTGAAAACAAACAAGGCATGCAGTATAATTGCAAAGACTGGATTTTTTTCATCATTTTTTTAATCCCCTTTAAGTATGATGATAGGTCCTTGTTGAAGACAAACGATGGCAATAAAGGGACGTATTTGTTTGGTTTTATATAGAGCATCATTATAGAAGTTTTGTGCGACGGCGTAGCGGTAAAATTTGTCGGGGGGGTCAAATTGACCCCTCACCCAGTTAATAAGGGTTAATGTCTTGCCGAATGACATTTGTGCTGCTGCAGGGATCTGTACCTAGAATTTTGTGGTTCAAAATCTGGGGAGCGTTTCATCAACATTCTCATCCGACAGGTTGTCAGACCTTACAAATTTCCTTGAATCTTATTGGCTGAGAAGCAACGTTACTATGGTAACTGTCAAATAAACACTGCTAGTCAGATAAAACGTCTGACAAATCCTTTCATGAAATGCTTCCCTGATGAAGACTAATGCACTGGACCTTTACTATTTTGTAAGTATCTTTTGAGGACATATTTATTATTGATTTCTAGGGTTTGCCTCACTTTGTGAATCGAAAGTAAAGAATCATTTGAAATTATTTATCAATTTGATTTTCTTTTTTGTTTTTTTGAAGGGCACCATACCTCTCCATCTTGCTGCCCAGAATGGTCACACTGCAGTTGTAGGTCTACTTCTCAGCAAGTCGACAACCCAACTACACGTCAAGGACAAGAGAGGGCGCACTGGTCTTCATCAAGCTGCCGCTAATGGTCACTATGATATGGTGGCTCTACTTCTTGGTCAAGGTTCAGATATAAATACTTGTGACAAGGTTTGTATTCATGTGAAGTAACACTTGAGGTATCTCCCTGAAATGACATATTTTCTATTACCCAAATCACCAAGGGGCGATTCCATGCTAGAAAATTCAGCCATTTTCACAACATTTTTTAACATGCTGTCCAAACGAATGAAGAAGTTCAATTTGCTTTGTGAGAATATTAAAGTAATACTGGGTAGACATGCAAAAAACTGACAATCAACAAAAATATGTTGGCCATAGGTGAATAAGAGATTAAAATGTTGTGTGTTGTACGGGACATTTATGCGTCCCGTACGACACACCATTTTCACCTAAAATTTACCAATAAATTATATTTTGTATTGGTTATTAGTTTTTCATATGACTACCCACTATGGCTTTATCAATGACAACAAAATTTTATTGCTAAGCATTGGACTAGGAAACAAGAAATTGTGGTCAAAATTGCCCCAAGGCTTTTTCTTTATTGATTTACTGGTATGTGCACATATATCTGTCAAAATGTGATTCCGGTGCTGTGCCACGTGGTAGATTTTCAAGAATTTAAGGAGTTAATTCCTACAGGGGTCTTGTAACACAATGTTTAGCTATTGATTGTAGGATTGATTTTATGATTGATTGCAGTGGGCATTATGTGCAATAACTCATATGAATCAATTACTAGGCTTTTTGTAATGGGGACTTAATCTCCATTTACATCGCTTTAGTTGTATGCAGACAAAATCAACACATTATTTATCATTTCTGTAAAATAATCTGCTTTGAACAAAATAAATTTTGGACCTCATGGTTTAATTACCCAGAGACTTGTCCACCGAATATTATAAAGTGAACTAAAATTTAATCTTTAGGTATAGTATCTGTTAATCATGATACAAATGTATTTCTCATTCACACTTTAGAGCATCGGTGTTTTTATTGCATTTCTTGATACTAATATTTGAGCAGAGTACCATCATCTAATTGCCTTCCTATAGACCGATACCTTAACCACATTTAAGTTTCATTCAAAATATATAATTCATTTTTCAGAATGGATGGACTGCTCTTCACTTTGCATCTAAGGCTGGATACCAAGATGTAGTGACCTTACTGGTTGAGAGTGGGGCTTCCCCTAAATTTGAGACCAAGGATGGGAAAGTCCCTATTTGTTTCTCTGCTAGTTCCAACCATCATGGTGTACTTAGCTACCTGATGAAGAAAGATCATAATACAACGCACCTCATGGATGATAAGAAGGTAGAATGACTTATCCCAATAGGTGGTTTGACTTATCCCATTAGGTGGTTTCAAACCGCCTCGATCATAAGAATCCCCTTTAAATTACGAGAATTTTTTTAGGCTAAACCCCCCACCCATTAATTATTCCTGCATTCACACCAGCCCGAAACATACCCTTCGGGATTAGTTCCTGAAGTTAGAAGCATGCGCAGTACGGTCTGATAAGCAGGCAAGGCGCGAGATTCAAAATCACTAGCTCAGCAGCCACCCACGGCGCCCGCGCCTAACTACACGCTGGGCTAAAAGTTCCTGTAAATTGCTTTCACATTGCCAAAATACCTGCGACCTTGGAAATATCCCCTCGAAAGTTCTCGTAATTTTGACAAGTACCTACTATTTAGTGGGTATTTTCTTTCGGGGAAATTACACGTAATTTGCTTTCACATTGTCAATATTACCAGGTATTTTCTGATTGGAGTGACGAACTTCGAGGCAGTCTGAAACCACCTATTGATAACAAATATCAATTAGCATTGGCTTTGAAGAGGACATTGTTGCATAAAACTTTTAACTGGAGAAAACTTACAGTATCATGTAACAATAGTCAATGGCAAAAATGTTCTAGCCTGAGTTTTGCGGTTTGTAGTGGGGTTTGTAGGTAAAATGTTCAACGATAAAGGCCACAGGTTCCGTCAGTTAATGCAGACATAACGTTGTACACTTCAAAGACCACCCCTCTCTCTCTCTCTAAGGTATTATGATACATATGTTAGAGGAAATCTCTCTCCTCTGACAATATCAGGCTCAATTTTAGGCGTAAAAAGACAGTTGTAGCAATACAACTGTGCAGATCGTACAATATGTATTTTTTTACAATTCAATTTCAAATAGTTTCATTAAATCATTTAAATATCAATATACATGTATATACAAATCATACATTGCAAATTGAATTTAAATGATTAGGGTGCCCCTGAAAGCAGATTCTTGATGAATGGGACACCCAATATATAATGCATAAAATTACATATAAGTGTAACAATATATCATATATTAGATTAATTTAAATGCATTTAAATGAATTTATTCATTTAGATGAATAAAGCATCTCAGGCAGATTGTTTATTACTAGACTTAAGTAAGCTTCATGCATATGTGCAATTTCATGTCTGAAAAGCAGGTGAAAATGTAGAAATAAAAATATGAAATCCAATATATATATATTGTAAAGATGTATAATATTTCATCCCACCGCTGCCACCATATTATGCTACACTCACACCAATCTCCAGACCGACCAATAAAATCCCATTGGTAATTATGTAATAGCCGTGGTAGGACTGTAGTAACATTCATCAGTTTGACTGTAGCATAAACCAGCTAATGATTGACAGAACATTTGAAATATTCGAAGTAGAAATATATATGCAGATATATATATATATATATATACACAATAATAAAAGTTAAAATGAAACACATTCTGTTCGAAATCATAATGTGGTAGGAATTGACAGAGACCAAAGACCTGTCAAGGTCGTTCTCAAAAGTAATTCAATTTACATAAAATGTTTCTTAGATATATATATATATATATATATATATACAAAAGTTACTTATTTTCAAGCTTGCATTTGTGGTTGATACTACTCAAGTGGTATATAGGTGTCTAAGAGATGCTGAACTGACTAATAACAAGAAAATATGAATCAAAATGGCCAATGATTGATCTTTCCCATATTGAAATACAACTTTTATAGTCTGGATTTTATCTTTTAGAAATTGGTGATTGTAATTCATGAAGTGATGAATATTTAGAATCATAATTTTCTATGATCATTAAGTTGTTCCATTCTATTTGTCTTTTCAGTTTGTGTTTGATTTGATGGTCTGTGGTAGATTCAACAACAATGCCTCAGTCCGAGAGTTTGTTCTGCGATCTCCAGCTCCCATCGACACTGCGGTCAAGCTTGCCAAGAACTTTAGACATCAATCTACGAAGGAGAAAGAGAGGGCCAGGGATCTTCTGGAGGCCTGTTCTTTTTGTGAGACGATGGCTGTGGATCTAATCTCCATTACATCAAGTACCACTAGTCCTGGTGTCCTACTAAGGGCTGTGGATGAAAGGAACATTCCATTTCTTGATGTCCTCATGGAATGCCAGCAGAAGGATGTTGTTGCTCACCCATCAGTCCAGAAGTACCTCTCAGATGTATGGGTGGGTAATCTCAACTGGGCCAGCTGGAAGATAGTTCTACTCTTCTTTGTCCTGGTGATATTCCCTCCAATTTGGGTCTTCTTCTCTCTCCCGCTGAAACACCGCTTCAACAAGCTTCCCATCATTAAGTTCATGACGTACCTTGTCTCTCACATCTATCTCATCATCCTTCTCATCCTTACGACTGTTATTACGCCATTCATAGAGAGCTTCATTGAAAACCCGAGTCTCGTACCAACCTGGTATGAATGGCTTCTTCTCCTGTGGCTCTCTGGGTTGTTGGTCACAGAGGTCACCAATCCTGGAGACAGACAAGGGCTTGGTTGGATACGTGTCATCATCCTGGCATTTTCCTCTATCGCCTGCATGCTGCATCTAGTGGCTTTACCGTTTGACGATAACACCAAGCGACTGCTGGTCTACATCCGCAACCAGTTCTTTGCCTGGTGCGTCCTCTTCTGCTTCGCCCACATCCTTGAGTTCTTGTCCTTCCATCATCTGTTTGGTCCTTGGGCGATCATCATCAGAGACCTTATCAAGGATCTTGTAAGGTTCATGGTGATCCTTCTCATCTTCTTGGTAGGGTTCATGCTTCATCTTGCGGCCGTCTACCAACCAGTCTACCCTAAAGCAGCAAACAGCACCGCTGCGGACAATGTCATCCAGACCCCGGCAGACACCTTCGCCATTCTTTTCTTCTCACTCTTTGGACTAGTCGAGCCCGAGGCCTTACCGGCCATCACTCGGCATCCGACCTTCACCTTGACTCTGATAAAGATTGTTTTTGGTACGTACCTGATTGTGACTCTGATTGTTCTGATCAATCTGCTCATTGCTATGATGTCTGATACCTACCAGCGTATCCAGGCACAGTCCGACAAGGAGTGGAAGTACGGTAGAGCTCAGCTCATCAGGAAAATGAACAAGACCTCAGCGACACCATCACCTCTTAATCTCTTCACTAAGCTCTACTGGTATATCAAGGCAGCAATTAAACACAAAGGTTAGTCTGTGTTTATCTTCATGGCAGTCACAACTTTCCCTGTTAAATCGAATGCAGCAGTTTCCAAAAGCCTTTTCTTTTTCCTTTGTTTCTTGAAATTCAATGTTAATCTTGTATTAGATTGTGTTTTTAATGTTTTTATTTGTTGTTTTAGTGTATGCCATTTTGATGTATGTATTCATTCTTTGTAAATATTGTACATATTGATTTTTATCTCAGGGCCCTCAAGGACAACAGTTTGTTAACTGATGAGGCCACCCTGATTAAGTAAAACTGAAAATAAATAGAAAATTAAATAACTGTCCTTTTTATATAGCATTAAGAAAATTGAGATTTTTCCCCAAATAATTTGAGAATATGCATACTACTACTAGTTTCAAGGAACTTATGGGCTACCAGTCAAAGTAGATTGTGATGTTACTCCATAGGCCTCCACCACAGAAATGATCATCAAATTTTCAACACTAATATCTGACAGAGTCCTTTGTTTGGGAACTTGTCTGTATGGACTTGATACTGATTGTAAAATGTGTTTGAATTTATTTTCTCCAGGTAAAATCTGCTCAGCCCAAGTCCGAGATCTGATCAACGAAGAGGAGGAGCTTGATGCGCTCTCAGATTCCAAATCAGTAGACATGTTTGGCCATTCCTCACATTGGCTTCGGAATGTTGTCAGGAGGAATACTCAAGTCGCTCCTGAAGGTAAATAAAAGTTTTAGACAATCAAGCAAAGGAATTGATAATATTTATTCTAACTGCAACTTTAAAAATGTCATAGAATGTTTTGTAGAAGCTATTCTCTTCAAAGCAATGCTGATTCCAAAAAAATGATGACTTAAAAGTACATGTAGCTGTTCATATAATGAGGAAACTGTGAGATCTCCATCAGAAAAATAAGATGTTTAACTCTTCATGTGTTACGTTCGCATTATTGCACATCCGTAGGCGTGTTTCGTTCGCACTTTTGCACAACCACACATTTCCCAGAGACGTCCCCTGTCCCATTATTTTTCGAACAATTGCATGCCTTGGAGCGTGAATAGCTACAATGTATAGCCTGGCGTGTTTGTATACCGTACAGGTGTGCCGATCGAGCGATCGCGCGTGCGACATTAGTTTAGCGTTCAACGGATTATCGCAGTTTACAAATTACAGAATCGTTGAGTTTTCCCCAAAAATCAATACATCCTGATTACAGCCAGGAAGTTCATTGAAAAAGGAGAGGATAAAATCAATAAAACCCTCCTCGCAAACAATACCATTGCCAGGTGAGTCTGTGACTCATGGCACGAATGTGAACGAGACCCTAAAATAATGCAACACACAGGGGGTTCACAGGTGAACGCATGAAGAGTTAATAGGTACAATTTTTTTATTATCTGAAATCTAATGTGCAAGGTTGTGCCAAATTCATATTAGTGGTATATTCAGTGCTATCTGGAAGGCTACCGTTTCATTTGTTATTTATGTTGGTTTGTTTGACTTTATATCTTTGACGCTCAGATGGATATCTACGTCAGAACCAAAATGACGGTCCAGTCAGGATTGAGAACATTGTGGACTGGGACTCTGTGGTCCATCGCTATCTGGCTATCAAAGGTCAAGAAGAGGATGGTGACCTTGGAATGACCTTCGATGAGAAGGAGAGGTCACATGATAGCAAAGTGACCAATCAGAATGAACATACTCCAAAGACCAATGGCATCAAAGCTAATCATGTTGTATGAGGTCGCATGGTGGCGGTTAACCAATCATAATAATAGTTATTTTTTTAATAAGTCAACTTGGCGAGATTATGCATCTCGCCAGCTCGACAAATTGATAGCACTTTAAAGCTTCCACACAGTCCCATGCATAGAGAGAACATTTTTATCCATTGATATAGTTGCGCAAGGAGCCCATAGCTTTAGCCAGGGCCCTTCACCATCAAGGTCACTACTAGCAAAATTACCCTAATGTGAACAAAGCTATTCTCCAGTGTGTTATCCAATCCAACATAACATTTAGTTATTCCTGGAGATGCCTACCTGATAATAATTATTTTCATCCTTTTATGGATCCCTTGACAAGTAAATGAACAAAATAAAATAGTTGTCAGAAGAGCTTCGAGCAGTTGAAAAATTGATTTGTTCAAAATGAGCAAAGAATAATTTATTTGTTTGGATCAAGTGATTTTTCTTATATCTAATTCCTCCTCCTTTGCTCTCTCTCTCTTGCTCTTTTTCTTTCTCTCCCTTTTTTTGCTTGTAAATTCTTTGATCTGAACAATAAGCAAAAACAGGTAGAAAATAAGAAAATGTTTTCAACAAATGCAAATTGAATATATCAGGTGTGTATGAGTGGAATAATTGAAATGACAGATGGTAAATTTCACCAAGTATTGTATAACTAGGTCATGATTACATTCATGGAACAAAACATAATTATGCAGGTAAATGATGGTTGTGATGTTTATTGATTTATGATAATATGCTTGATATGATCATGAATATGCATAAATTTATGCAAATGAGAAGCTATAATTATGCATAGAAGAAAATATGCAAGATTTAATTTTGATATACATAATGTAAAAAGAAGGATATGCAATATTATTTTTTTTGCAGCAGCAAAGTTTATATTTGTGCATTTATGATTATAACTACCATGTCATGTGTAGGATCAAATGTATAATAGATATTATTCAGCTTTTGTATCTATCAAAATATTTACATATATATTGTAATTGTATGCTGCTTCTGTACCAGCTTTATGTGAAACAATATGTGCTCTATTTTTATACAAGTTATGTAAGCGTAGAATAGGCATGGCAATGTATAATGTACTTTGTGTAATTTAGAAGTAATTAAGGTTTCTCATGGGGAATTATGTGATGGTAGCATTTGGCATCCAATCAATTTCCAATTTGGCATTTAAAAATTCTTTCCTCAGAAATTTAATTCAGGATTGTAGGTTCTTCCTCCAGTCATGAAGTAACACTTCAGCAAGTTGTACAAGTTTAATTTGCAGACATACAACATTGTCAATTGATGAAGTTTGATTTTGGATGATATTTATTTCAGATTGATATTTTTTTTATGTTCAGCATTAATTCAATTTTAAAGACGTGAGTAGTTTGCATATTAAGTTCTCAATAATGTATTGAATTACTTCTTCAAATCTTGCTGAAGGCCGACTCCACTCCAGCAATAGGTCGGTTCAATTTAAAAGAGAACTAATCAAACATGCATACAACTGAAAATTTCATCGAAATTGAAACATTTTAAAATGGTAATGGAATTTCAGTAAAGTCTCAAGAAATCATGCAGATCATGTTTTGGCAGCAGTATAAAATCATAAATATTGAAACTTGATGAATGGAGAGATTCATTATAATCAAATCTATGAAAATTAAAATACTAAAATTTCAAATAATGAAAAGACTAGTATTTGAAATCATCAGCATTTCCATTTACAAACTGTAAAACATATTGTGTGAAGTTAGACAAAGTTTGAAAATACCATTTTCCATCCAGTCTGATGAAAATGGCATAGTTTATCTCTTATATTTGAATAAACCTATTATTGGGTTGAACTCTGCTTTTACTGTGGCCGTTACTATGTTAAAGATTTGTCAGGTAAAATGCAGTGAAACAGTATTTTTGTTGTTTTTGTCTTAAATATTAATTGTTAAGAGCAATGACTCTTGAGGTATCATATGTGTGCTTTTTAGAAGGTGTATGCCTCCCTTTTCTTGCCTTATAAACATGGTCATTCATGTTGCTAACTTTTGAATTTGTAATCTTTAAAGGATGATACAGAATCTACACCTCAGTAACACTGTTCCAAGAAATTTGCTCTAGTGTTCAAGATTTATTTATTTCAAGTAGAAATATGAATACTACATCATGCCCTAAATACCTTAATACATTAACATAAACATAATCATTCTAACCTAGAAGAAAAGAATTGGAAATTCAAATGTGCTGAACCCCTGTCTCAATATGATATTTCTATTCTTTCTTAATAATTCAGTACACTCTTCTATATTACTATTTCCCTTTTTAGAGCAAGATTAACTCCACTTTTGCAGTTATATAAGTTAGATGGTCTTTATTTAAAGACTCTGCCCATATTCACTTGATAAGTCACATAATATACTGCATAGAACACACACAAATTATTCATTACATCATGAAACGTAAAAATGAGGAAGAGTTGTAACTTTGATGTAAACTAAATCAACCTGTTGTATCTTTTCTCATTATGAATTCCTTTGAAAATAGACTGGGTTCATTGGTGATATGAAGGCATGGCTGGCCACACTTGACCCTGTTATGTTGGTTTTCTCCTCTTCAAAGGTTGTTATGGATGATTTTTAAAACATCATATTTTGGAATTGAGAAGTAAAATTAGGCTCATGACCTTTCCTTTATTTGTTGCAGTTGAAATAGACAATATGCATCATATTATTCAAAGTGGCTGTATGAAACAAAGAATGCGCATCTGATTCGTTGCAGCTACATATTACGTATTTGATAACAATTTCCTTTAAATGAACAAAAAAGAGCTATCTTAGCAGAATACAGTCTAGTAGAGTCTTGATATAAAGGTATCTTTTGATTTTCTGGCTACCAATTATGCAAACTAATGGCTAAATCTATTGAGATAAAAAAGTCACCACATAAAAAATAAAAATGGTCTTGCCCTCACAATGTCATAAATAGCGCCATATTGAGTTTGAAATAGCTATACAGCCATAGTAGATAAAATATTAAACTTTAAATGTAGATAATAGGATGTCTTATTTATTGCTTAGCAAAGTAGAGTATTTTATATTTTGTGAAAATACAAGGCCAGTCGTTCAAGACAACAAGATCTTATGATCCTGCTATTATGTTTATGATGTTTCCTTGTCTCTATTAAGATGTTTACATGGTATTTGTATGTCTATTAAATAAATTGTCAAATTATAATCCCACAGAATATATTTCCTTTTGTGAATGAATTTGAAGTACTTTTATCACTTTGTATTTTAGTATTCATATCATAGTTGACATGAATGTACATTGAGGGAAGATGGGCAAAAGAGTACTGAAGTGACGACATCACAAAAACTTTTTTTTTTGCATTTAAGCATTTGGTGTGGTTTGGTCCATGGGGTATGAGATATGACATCATGAATAACTTATTAGCCCCTTTAAATCAATGTATTATTGGCCTGTGATTGTAACACACACAAAAAAAACCTTGAATCCAGGGGCTTGTTGCATGAAAAAAAAACTGCAATTTTTTGCCAGTCTTTTAATGTTTAAGTTTCAATGGCATTATTTTGTTTGCAAGAGTTATTGGAATCACTTTGTAATATTTTAAAACTTCTTCTTGATACATGTTTTTTTATGGCAAAGTATTTATGCAACAGGTCCCAGACCAATCAAAACTATATAGTGTTATATGGCATATCATGGATGGGTTAGGAGATGAATTCATTGGTATGACTACTGTATGAATCAGGTAGGAACACTGAGTTGAATACTCAATAAATCTACAGGCAAGAAAGAGAGGAAACCCTCAGAGTCTCAATTGATATCATTAACCAATTTATAAGTTTTTAGTTGAGGACTTGGGTTGGGATGTGGATCAGTTTGGCACCAAGTCCAAATTATTTGCTGATTCATCGTCTGCGTCCATTTATTGTGTTAAGTAGTAGGAAATGTCCTGCAATATCCCTATCTTTACAACTTTGAATGGAAAGAAGCGACAAAATGTGAACTATAATTCTTGAGGCAAGGATTAAACTCACTGTTGTGAAGTCTACACAACTAATACAGCGCCCTCAACGTCGTCTTCCAATATGTGCCAAACTAGACAGCCTATGTTACTCACCTCTTAGTCCAGAATAGACCTTGGTGCACAGAAATACAATTTGTTGCCTTGGTGTATGGAAATTCTCTTTCCACAAAGCTAACATAGAGGGCATATGACTCCCAATCTCTAACCCAGCGCTAATCCCCTCATCTCCCCTCTTCTCACCAAGTGCGTTGGGAAAGAGAGAGCTCTTCTATACACCAAGGTCTAACTCACCTCTACGACCATGAATTAGGTCCATCATGATGATGTACCCGTAACAACCCGAACTTGATCTTTGCTTGAGCAGGTGTTTCTAGTGAAGGGTTTTGTCTGCTACAAGCGTGCCATTGCTTTGCATACAATTTAGGAACTGCCTTGTAACATTTAACATGTTTTAAAAAAAAAATTCTTCTTGATACATAATTTTTTTTATTATTCAATACTCTGGGGAATACTCTAATAGTGCCGATGGCTAAATAATGAAATATCAAAATTTATTTGCATTTAGGTGCTTTTAAATCTGTATGCCATAAATTTCCACTACAGATGATTCTAAAGATAAGTTTAGATATATATATATAATTTTATGCACTTAAGTCATTCTGGTTCCCCATTCACTGCCTATCCATCATGCTAATAGATGAGTATTAATCATGAAAAGGAGCTATATTTGCTCAGCCGTGTTATATCCAATATCATTCGGGGTCAAACGAAAGTATGTCCTTCTCAACATACTTGGCATCAAATAAGATGGGGTAATGACTGTCGATAATTTTATTCTAATATCTAATCATACTTTGGCACTTTTTCAAATAGGTTACTGATAACCTTACAAACACGTAGTAGAATACCCATTTGTCATTAGCACACCACCTTTTAAAAATAAATCTGCAAACAAATATAGCGCCGGTGGCAGGTTTGGTGGGCAGCGGAAACGCAGCGAGAAGGCTGTTGGATGTGCGGCTGTCCAGCTTTTGTTTTGATATTTTTGGGGAAAACTTTGACAGATGATGATGATGTGTTTGATCACAAAAGGAGAGTAAGATCCGGTGTGTATCAAACGATGGTCGGCATCAGATGACGCGAGAGAGGGAGGGAGGGTGACGGAAACGCACCTGGACGGGGGTACAATCGTTTACTGGGGTTGATAAATTCTGATTTATGCTTCCCGCGCATGCAAACTTCGACAATGGACAATATTGTGATCAGTTTTCTATGTTTTCATATACTGTGTTCTTTCTCTCTTTATATTCATTCATTTTTTTTGCCACCCGTCGTTTCCATTTCTCTAATTATTTTCTTTATTTCTTTAAAACCTAATTTTTTTCAGGGCGGGGACACTTGATTTCAAGAGTGAATTATTATAAAGTTTGCGTCGTTTTTTTTTTTGCTTTTAATACCTGACGGGCCAGGGGGACAACTACGAAACTAAAAATAAAGATATGTAATTTTTAACGGTTTAGGGGAGGGTAGAAATACGAAAAGAAAAGAATTAAGAGAGAAATCATTATCACCACCACCATCATCTTCGGGACAAAAAACCTTCATCCTCCCAATAATCGTCATCAGTATCCACGGGCGGATCCAGGATTTTCAAAGGGGGGGGGGGGCAAATTTGTGGAGGGAAATTTTGACAAGCCAAAAAAAAGTCTTCAATTTCAAAGGGGGGGGGCACACTTCGGCTTTTCTTCTCCCCCTGTGCCCCTCTGGATCCGCGCCTGTCAGTATCATCATTTTCATCATCATCCTTGTCATCATCATCATCACCCTTTCCATCATCATCTTCATTGCCATCATCACCATCATCATCATGGTCATCATCATCAGCATCATAATCATAAGCAGTATCATCGTCATCATCACCATCGTCATCATCTTCATTGCCATCATCATCATCGCCATCATCAGCATCACCAATATCATCATTATTATAAGCATCATCATCGTCAGTTTTATCGTCTTCGTTGCCGCCATCGTATTCTCATTTAATATTATCTTCCTCATAATCTCCTATTCCTAGTTTTCTTCATCTTTTTTTCACCACGATGACTTTGCTCACATATCAGACAGTGTATTTTATATACATTTCGTCCTAATATGTCATGTTCTGAATCATTGTAGAAATAGCGGGAGACAGTTCGACTGTGCATTAAAAAGATATTACGCCAAAAAATTCATGTTCATAATAGAAGAATGAACTTCATAAGTTGTAAACGTATGTAGGCTTTGTTTTCCTTGATAGTGTATCTTTACATCTTGTGTCGACGGGATTAATGAGGGAGAGGTTCCGTACAGGTGCTTTTTTTAATCTCTTAATTTGTGAACGACAAAAAAGTAAGTCTACATAGTTCTATGGAGTGCCAAAATAGCATACCCTAACCTTTTCGAGACTTTGAATAAAATTTGGCTTTATTCCTAATTTATCTCAGCTCCTTTTTGGCAAAAAATAAACTATGCATTAAAAATACAAAGATTAAAAGCGACCCTGCACCTGCACATTTATGTTAGGGTTAATCATGATGGAAACGATTTTTTTTTTTACTCACTATGACATTATCATTAATGTTGTTGTTTAAAGGTCTATCATTGCCCCCCCCCCCCCCCTCGTAAAGTCAGTGGAATGAATATATTCGCGTTTGTTGCTCAGGTAATCTAGGAATAAACCACATTTAAACAGAGTGAACCATGTGTTTAATACGGTACTTCATTTCATCACCACATCGTTGAAATGACAGAGCAACTGACTTATTGCTGGTGTTTATGACGCACTATCATGCCATTCGATTACCACTAAGAATAGATAGTAACTTGATGCCATATAAGGGGATGTGAAGACAATATTGGAGTAGATAAATTACGGGGTGAAAACAAACGAAAAATAAAGCCCTCGTACATAGTACAGTCTACTGTTGTTGCATTATAATCTTAAACACTTTGTTATATGTTCAGTTGATTGGTCGAATTGTTCAAGCCAGGGAATATCATGCAATTTGTGATGTTGAAATATCCAATGCAGCGGTTTAACTCCAGCATGCCTCTTTACGATTAATATTATCATTTATTTATTTATTTATTTATTTATTTATTTATTTATTTATTTATTTATTTATTTATTTATTTGCTCATTTATTTATTCATTCATTCATTCATTTATTTGTATATTTGTTCATTTATTTATTTATTGATGTATTTATTCACTTGTTTTTTTGGGGGGATGGGGAAGTTCTCCTAAAGAGTCCTCACCAATGCCAGTCATCGATAATTTTGTTTCCCGCACAGCTTTTGACGTTGTAGGTAGGATCAAGTCAGAAGCGTCAAATGATTCTTCAAACCTGAAAAATAACACTCTGGTCAAGTTTATGATGTTTGTTTTATTATATAAATAATCAATAATGTGCTATGTAAACTTACATGAAATAACCCCCCCCCACACACACACATAATTAGTTATCTTGGAGAGTGGACTCTTCGTATGATGATATCTAATATCTAAGAGTCAGCGAACAGATTGAAACAGTTTGTTGACCCTGACCAGTTTCAGGTAGATGCACGTGGATGGATCGAAAATGATTATAATAAAGACTTAGCATCCGAATAACCTAAAGGCATCCCTCATTACACCATGGGGACTTAACAACCACCATATTCCTCCAACGGATTCCCACCTACGTCAAGTATCTATTCCCAACGGACAAATTAAAGAATTTCACCAATCTGTTCGATTGTATTTGAAAGTAAGTTGGCTAGTAAGGGGTCGGATCACATGACGTCACGTGTCATTTTCATAATAAATGGTGGAAATGAAAATCGGATCTGGGCCAGCCCAATTAATCAATCAAATATCATTTCAATGTTTTTTTTTTTTCACCCAAAAGTACAGGTCAGGTATACTTGTCTTCAGGATCGAATCATTTCCCCCACCTGCCTTTTGGAGGATGATGATGGAGGGGGGGGGGGGGGGGGTATGGTAGTTCTCATTGGCAACAGCTCAGTCCGGATCGGACTGAGGCATGGATCTATGTTACAGGAATGTTCGGAGGGGGGGGGGGTAATCCGATGGTCTTTTAAATCACGTCTATTTTATGCCACTTTGAAAATAATGTCTGATGAGGATGAATATAAACGTCATATCGTGTTTCTTTTTTTTTGGGGGGGGGGCGTCGAATAAAAACGGCTGTGCAAGAACTGAAGAAACCGACACTGTCGTTCTTCGAGGGAAATATGATAGGTGATGGGGAGGGGGTGAAAAATAAAAAAATTAAAATAGAAATTAGAATAGAATTAAAAAATAATTATCAAGATATTGCTTTAGTCACACCAACGAAAATGACTCGTGGGGTCAGTAACATAAAGCTTACCAATGATCGTAGAACCTTTTCTACGATTGATTCCACAGTGAAAATTTAGCATGACGAGTAATCGCTAACCTTTGACTCTGCCCACATGTATAACGTTCCGGAATAACGTTACTTCCAATGACATATCGATCGGTTTGAAGTAAGTTCGGCTACTGTGACTGTGGCATCTGTGATTTGATTTGACTGGGTGGGTATCTATCTACCTTGATATTCTCTTGTTCCTCTTGGTTTCACCTAACGGTTTTCATTCTATTTCCTGTTGAATCATGACAGACCTGGTATATATAAACAGCCCTCCCCAGGTATATATAAACAGCTATCTCCCAGGTATACGGGGGAAGCCTGAATCATAACCTCTTTTTACGTAACCACCCACTATTCTCCATATCGATCGAACCAGATAAGAACAGGTAGGGCGATATGAGTGATGTTCTTCTAACTAGATTCCAACCAAAACACCTTCATTCCTAGGTATTACTCGCATAATTTACGATTAAAAGAACAATTTTTTAATATAAACAAATGAAATGATATGAATTTCACAAAATAAGTAAGGATTGCAGAAGCGCTATGGCTCAGTGGATAAGTCTCCGGATTTTGAACAGAAAGGTCCGGGGTTCGAATCCCATCGCGGCACTCGCATCCTTTGGTAATGCGTTTATCTACATTTGCCACTCTTCAGTCTTCACCCAGGTGTAGTAAATGGAAAGCAGGTACGAATGAATTCCTTGAAATCTAGAGCACATAATTACACGTGTTAAACCCGTGGCAACAATATGCAACGATTAGAATCATTGTATTAAGGGTAATATGAATGCCGCATATTATTATCATAATTTCTATTTAAAAACAACAACCAAGACTGCTATTACTCTTTAGTTAATTTTGAATGTTAGCTGATAATCGAGTACGCCCTATAACTCACATCATTGAGCTTTTATTAGAGCTATCGATTGGCTTTAACCCACTTTGATAAACCACATTAAACCAATGGGTAGTAGCGTAGTTAATCACTCCCTCTACGGGGTACTTAAATTAATGAGTATATTAGAATGGAGGATGTGGTATGGCCAAACCCATTCGTATAGACCAAAAGATAACAAATCACGCCCAGTAACACGGTCAAGTCCAAAGTTATTAAGATGTGATGAATAGCATCGCTTAATCAACGGTAAAGACGTTCAATTATTCTAAAAATAAATCAAAGGTTTTTGCTATTCATTTTTACAAACGACAAAGGAGCTGCTACCAATGTTTTGACGAGTATGTTTCTCATTGTCAAAACGCAACGCTGCAATTTTTAGTGAACATCGTATTGATATTAATAACTGAAAATTATTCGACATACCCAATTCAAATTATGAAAATGAAATCACTTTGTTAACTTTCCTTTAGTAAAGGACTGTGGTTGAAAGGTTAGAATTTGAAGAAGTTACTTGATATATATTAGCCTTTGAACTTAATCAGTAAATGCATCGTTCTTAATAGCTTCGTTTGACACACTTCATAATTTTTCTTTAGGTTTATCAATTGCAATTAAAATTTTTTTAGAACGATTTCCAAGCCCCTTGTATGAAGTTAAAAGAAAAATACCTCGAGAATAAAATGACCGAAAAATATTTGCATAAGCAGGAAGGTTGCTGCTTTTCAAAAATTGTTAAAAACGAATTTGTTTGTGAATTCATTATATTGTTGGTTTTTTTTTTTGCTTAATGAATTTGATGCAATATCTTTTCACTCTAAAAACACTGGTAAAATTTAACCCAATATTGGCTAGAAAGGAAATATGCATGTTTGAGTATTTTCTTTACCCCATATTGCGCTATATTCATGTTTTAATTTACAAAATATTTGGTATCTTTTTACCCAACCAACATGGATTTTCCCATTTTAGCCCAATATTGGGTAGAGTGTTTTGAAATCTTCCGCAACATAAAATATGTAATATATTACTAGGTAAAATAATCGATGCATTTTCATTTAAGCGCTCGCGTTACTCTCATTTTTTTTTCTTCTGAAGATCAGCCTCTCCGATGTGTCTCCCTCATCACAACCCGGTCCACTTCCTATCAGTATTAAAGATGATATCCTATATGATTCATCTCGTATAATATTAATCAAACTAATAACATACACCTTTCTATTGCGTGGAACGAATTAAAACGGCTTTCCTTTTTACTAATGATGAGCATACGCTGCGGATATTTTAGACCGTTAACACATGAGGGCTTGTCTCCTTTCCCGCATATCTAATTGGGCAATTGCTATTATTTATGACATCCTCTTGTAGCGGGAAGAGAGGTAATGTCATTTGATAATCGGTTTCACAGTCGAGTATACGATAAAATTCAATGTGCATCTAGAACCATAGAGCTATTAAAGTAATACAGTATTACTGTAATAGCTCTACGCAAGAACGATGCGAAACTGATGTATGAATGGTTATTATGAACAAAGATGAAATAATGAGATTATCGTGAATTATCAAAGCATATTTTTTAAAATAAAAGTCAGTAACCCCGCTCTCAGAAAATAAATCCAGAAAGGGATATTAGATACTAGTAAGCCAGTATCATATTTCATTCAATTTTGATACGATCTTGAAGTAGGACGTTGCTGTAACAATCAGATATGTTTATAATGTTTATATTTGATTTCTACTAACACTAGAAATATTGTTAAATGAAAAGAAAAAAAATATAATCCTTTTTTCTCTGGGTATTAAAAATCTGTAAAGGTAGAAATTTCGTCATTAATACTCGCACTGGAAACTTTGATATTATTATCATGTTCGATGATTCAAGTGAGTCGAGTATTGGGCAAAGTTTGCACATTTTGAATCACGCATGCGTCAGAGCCCCCTTCATCCTTTAAAACAAATTCTATGGGATTTCCCCGAGAATTAGAGTAAAGAAGACCAGAAAAGGGCGTCATGTGGGAACTTTATATGTGTCATGTGATCGATGACCTTCAATCTGACTTAACAGTCTTCATGTTAAGTCCCCCAGAGGCACATTGAAATGTTAGATACTTCTATTCTTCTCTGAGGGTATTTGTTTGAAAGTCTAGTAACATACTCCCAACACCCCGCCTATACATGCATCGATCGTACGCCCCTGCCACGGGGCGAGACACCTCAATTTTGGTTATTTGAAACCCCGGTATCTGAAGCAAAATGTCAAACACATTTACTTAATTATTAATCCAAATAACGGTACAAACACACAGACAAGAACTATCATGACTCTTGCTTGTTGGTAGTAGAAGTGCAACTTTTCCCTATAAGAAGTGAACAAAATATTGACTAAACAACTTAAAAATTAATGAATAATAATAACAACGTTTTATCTACCCAGGGTAGCCACTTCAGTTAGGAAACTGCTCTACCACAGGGCCCTTTGTAATGATATGTTATTAATATAACATATCTAGGGCTAGGGATCAAACCCACGACCTCCAGATCACTGCCGTTCATGGGGAAGACGCTCTACCATTAAGCTCCCATGAGCTTATTGAAGTTATGACAAAAGTTATAAAGTAGCATGTTCTTATGCAGACGTTTTTTTATAAATAACAATAGAACAAACGCAGTTGGAGATTAATCGACAGTTGTCGAACAGGATAAATAATTGGATTATTGGACAGGGCCTATGATATATACACTCATACCCTCTCGTACCATTTGCATGATCTGCCCATCTGCCGAACTGCTGGCATGGCTGGTGTATCCGAACTGCAGAAAGAATGGAAGGGTGGGGTCGACGGGGGTTACGATGCATTTCAAGTATTTGAAATGGGCACAATGTGGATCACATAGAAGAACTCTTTTCCGAATATTGAAAGAAGCACGTCGATCAGATTTGGTGGGTTGGTACACGGGTATAATTATTGCAACTGGAATATAAAGAGTGAATGGAAATGATCTATAATTGCGATAAGATGTACGTGATCACGGTAATATCCTCAGTCACATTATGGACAAACCCACTCCCCTTCTTTTTATCGTAAGATTTACCAACCGCACCTACTCCATCCTTCACCTACACCCGCAGATACCCTCCACCCACACACAGCTGGCTACCCCAACCTTCACCCACTAGCACCCATCCCTGAACCCTTAAACACACGCCCATCCGCGCACACACGCCACATACAACTATTTACCACCATTTCCACCCCACAGCACCCACACCCGTCATACACATCCGCACACACACAGTCAAATACCCTCACCCATTTGCATCCCTCATGCATCAACGCTCACACCCGCACTTACCCTAGGACCCATCCTATTCACCCACACATTATTACACCCACACCACTCACACAAACTCGCACACACATACAGGCACACACGCGCGCGCACCCTCTCCCATACTTTTTTTTTTTTTACACATACTCACACATACTCACACACACACACACACTCACATACATACCAGCCTCCCCCTCCAACACGTACAGGCACACATACCCCTCACACACTTATCCCCTCACACACACTTACCCCACACACACCATCACATCGGCTCTATGCCAAACCATACAGGACAAGGGCAATTGACCACAATAATACCGGGATATGGCCTGGCCTGCATACCCTTGGTGAACTATTAATAGTTCATGGTTAGCTGAGCACATGTTTGCTTGGCCATGATATCTTCATAAGATAGTTGCCAGAGACGATCGCAATGGGTGTCAGTGAACTGCTTCATTTCGGAGAAAGTAATGTTATTTTTTAATAGGGTAGTCTTTAACGGTGTATATGGTATACCTAGAATGCAATGAATTAACAGTGGATTTCTATGAAAGAAAGGGGCCTTATCTTTAATATTCCCACTAAACAGGACTCGCAAACCGCCAGGGCACTTGTTTTAGGGCATGCATAAATGGGGATGGAATCTTAACCTTAATCAACAATGATATTCCCGTCAGCATTATTATGAGGTGCATCTTTTATCGTGATTTCACCAAATATTTTCACTTAAATTTTCCAATAACCTAAAACTAGTATGTAATTGTTTAAATCACGAAAAGGCAGCGTAAATGCTCACAGCCATTTCTAATATCTCAATGTTTTACAAGTGTAATATTATTTGAAAATTGTAATAATCTCAGTTATCACTTTACCATCAACAGGGCAGAGTAAGAATTATTAGATTGATAACCAGCTAATCTGTTAAAATGGTTTTATTGATAAACATGGATTCCATCATTCACCTGCCACAATCAAAAGAACTTGTTTGATTGGCAACTCCCATGCCCATACTTATATACATTTCGGGTCTAATACGTAACGTGTTGCATTGCCATTTAGACCTTTTGCAAGGTTTCAGGTCCTCGATAACTATTTTTCAGTTTAATAAGCATAACTCTGAATATAATGATTTGAATGAATAATGTGTATGGTGTACGTGCTAAAAATGTGTACTAACGACACCTTCACCCATATTATCACAAAGCTGAGAATATCCTTATAAAAGGAGGTTAAATATGCCGATGATGTCGGTGCGATTAGGCATGACAACAAGAATATGATACTTCCTAGCCTCGATCTCTTCTTAAGATGAATTCAAAACCCTTTTTTATGAGTGATAACTATCCCAGGTCTGCATTCAAGTCATGTGCTATTATTATCATGACCAAAAATTGAACACAGTATGACGTCTACAGGACTATCTTCTGGTAAAGCAGTGTTGACAGTCAGGATGCCTTTATCGTAGTCCAACGCTGCCATGCCATCAGCTTTAGGGAGATAATTTCGCGGGAAAGTACGGAGAAGATTAATTAAGAATACCGAGCCCACTTCCTTTTTGCTTTGGGATGCCTTACACAAGTATAGGACTGATGTAACAATGTTATGAAAACATTTCATAACGTGATTATCACGGTCAGCATGAAGAAGATATTTTCATAAGCATGTCTAGTGTCTCTGTTCGTCTAGGGATTAACAAAACTTCTTCAGTCGAAGATAAACATTATGCACAGCACGGTAAGTTCATCATTCATCTTGCCTTTTCTTATACCATCCAATATCAATAACTGATTTCATTTCACAAAAATCTGCGTTTAATGGTTGTTTTCACAAATACCTTGTCTTTGATTGATGTTTACATGGTTGAGACGTCGTTAGTGTCAGTCTGAAATTTGTCCTATAGGCCTAGGTCGATTAGATCTAAATTTTAATATAAAAGTGGTTGAGGATCATATTCCCGAAATTAAAACGACTTAAGCAGCTGAAGGAGAATAAAAAATACATACAAATTATGATAAATTTTTCGTCAATCGAAAGAGTCAATTATCATGAATTTCCACATTTTCTTTGATACTGGTTATTTTTTCAACAGTCATTTGTTTTCTTTCTAGACCGGGCAGATGCAGACCTATAGAATATATATGTATTCTTTTGATAGGGTACATATTACCAACATTTTATTAGATTAATTCTAGAAGCGTGCTTACTTTAAATATAGTCATCCTTTAAATAGCGGATCAACTTGTTACATGACAACGAGTTCCCGTTGTCGAAGGAAAGATCATTAATCCCAGAATAATTTGTTAATGAAAACAGAGTAGGGTTTCTCCGTAGCGACACACCCCGAGTTTACAAACAGGATATTTGGTATTGAAGTAAAGCTTGAGACAAACAACCAATTAAGACATAATTATGGGCATAGAGAGGGATTTGTATTCTTAACGTTGGGGCGTAGATAAATTATTGTACCTGTCGTATATCGAGTTGTCCCCTGACACAAAACAGAACCCATATTAGCATGATCAGAGATCCGGTTGCTTCTTTGTTGTCTATAAGCCTTTTAATATTGTCCGAAACAAAGTAATTGCTTCCTACTTGCTTGAAGTTTGAATAATTCCAGTCATTGGTCATAATAAGGACGGGAGTCGACATCCTCAGGAAAGATTTCTTGAATTGGTGTTAAAAGTACAATTTGGATAAAAATCATAAGTCTTTCACCAATGAAAAAAGAACAATCAATCGTAATCAAACAGATAAAAGAGCTAAGCGAAATTGAGGACACTTAAAAAAAGAGTCGATGTACGGGGAAAACATATTTCTTGTTTACTTTCTCAAAAATCAATTTGTTTCAGGTCCTTTCCTTCTCGTAAAATGCCCAAATATTCGCCCTTGTACTAATAGAAGACGGATAGAGAAAATGAATATTGAGTATCAAATTCGAATAAAAAGAGAGGAAATATAGATCGTGAGAAATAAATTATTTAGAAATAGATCGGATGATATATAGATAATGAATTTATATAGTACTTGGATACACGTGTAGCTCTGTCTATGGATAGATGGATAGATAGATACAAAGATAGATAGCTAGTTTGATATTCCATGTCTCAATTTTAGCATCAAATTCTACTACGTGTTATTCCAAAATAACACAGATCAATTGTGAGGTATGCGGTGGCCTTAAGGGATGGAATTTAATAGAATGTTTAAGAAAAAGAGAGATGAAAAGTGGAGTAGGAGGAATAAAGAGAAGTGCGGGAGACACTACACGCTGAAAACAAAATTTTACCCAATATGGAGTAGAAAGGGAACATGCAGGTTTGCTGGGTATTTTTCTTTTTACCCCATATTGGGCTACTTTAACGCAACATTGCGTAAAATCTACGCAATCGTTTTACCAAACCAATATACATGTTTCCATTTTACCCAATATTTGGTAAACCGGCTAAACCTTATTTTTTTAGAGTGTAGGAAGGGTTAAAGGTCAGGCCCACCTCAGAAAAATGTTGATTTGAATCAATAGAGAAAAATCAGACAAGCACAATGCTGAAAATTTCATCAAAATCGGATGTAAAATAAGAAAGTTAAGACATTTCAAAGTTTCGCCTATTTTTAACAAAAATAGTTATATGAACGAGCCAGTTACATCCAAATGAGAGAGTCGATGATGTCACTCACTCACCATTTCTTTTTTTTTCGTTTTCATTATACAATATTTTAATTTTTACGAAATTGCCTGAAGCACAAAATGTTAATGGAATTCCACGTGTTCAGGGAAGAATGAAATTTCATTTTACATGACAATGACGGGAAAATAAAAATATTTTATATTTCATATAATAAAATACATAAGAAATAGTGAGTGATGTCATCAATTCCTCATTTGCATACCGACCGAGATGTGCATATAACTGTTTTGTGGAATGAAGCGAAACTTTAAAATGCCATAACCGTCTTATTTTACATCCGATTTTGATGAAATTTTCAGTGTAAAGCTTGTTGAATTTTTCTATTTTTATTCAAATCAAGTTTTTGTTGGGGGTGAACTTGTCCTTTAAGACAGATGTAATTTTTCCCCATATCGTTGTAAAATGGGAACCCCTCTACGCTTTACATTGAGTCATCGGTCTTGAGGCCTCCCCATCATGACAGGTGGAAAGATCTTCAGATTTGACATTTTTACCAAATCTCTCTTTCATGATCAAAAGAGTGAATAAACGATTCAAGAACATGCTGGGAATCGGCGCTGCGAGCTTAGAGATTATGAAATCTGATCCGAACTATTTAACATGGGTTATGACATTGCTCCGGTGATTATCTCCTTAATGATCTCAATCATGTTAGATGTCATTGCCATTTGATTTGGGGGCAAACCCTATCGCCAAATAAAATGTCAACTGAGTTGGGTATCATAATTTGAATGAGTTAAATCTGAACTCCATATACGCAGAGTATGTGTCTAAAGTGCTAGATGAATCCTTAGCGTGTTCATCTAGATGAAAAATATATATCTAAAAATATAATATATCTGCACCCTTGATTTTTGTCCTTGAATATTTATTTAATATTAAATAATGAGGATATTTTATCATCATCTAAGTGGGGATTGTCATAAGAAACAAAATCATCTCAAATCTCAAATATTCAAATAAAGTTTCGATGGAAATGAAAGCCATTGATTTCCAAGTAGGACCTTGTTGCTCCCAGATCCATTACTAGTATGCTGACCCATAAGATCATGATCATCTACTTCCGGTTCACATGTATATCCTTATTTTTCATGAACATTATCGTTATAATGATAATAATTGGCCCTCAGAGGTGAGGGCATAAATAATTTTAAGGAGTGCGAAAGTTTTCAAATTCATATTGGAAAATGATCATACAGGAGCAATAGAACGGTCTTGAAAGTAGGGCACTTTCCAAAAGCGATGGGGGAGGGGGCTGACCACCACCCCACCCCCCCCCCAAAAAAAAGAAACACGATAGATGGTCATTTTAAAACGATTTTTTTATTAAGAAACCTTGGGGTACCCCAGTCACCGGTTTTAAGCTTCTGTTATCACGGATCTATCCATGACATATGTAATATTTCCAAATACCACACGTCAACTGAATTTAATGGTACTGAAGTATCGCAACTCATCAGCTTATCTTGGCCATTATGTTGAGTTAATGTTATTGTGTATCAAACTAAAGATCATTCTGTAAATCGGGCCTATTGGACTTCACCTGGGTCAAAGGAGAAATACGTATTCATCAGACATTATCATTTATTTTCCAAAAAAAAACTGATTTGATTTGCAGACGTATTCTGATTCTCTGACCGGGATGAATATGGTGTACAATGAAATTCATCAAATAAAATTACTCAAAAAAATGGGGTACATAAAGGGCTTAGATGCCATGTCCCCCTCAAAAAAAAAATTCCGAACAAGAAAAAAATGGAAAGGAAGTGTGAAATCTGACATCTTTTTCTTGATATTATGCCAAAATATATCACAAAATTGGATTTGCATTTACAATATACAAATAATTTTTCCCTTTCTTGCTTCGTTCGCTCACAGCTTTATAGAAACATTGCCCCATACGACATGCCTGCCCCATATTTTTAGCTCATTACACTATTGACTAAAACCCGCAATCTGCCTGAATATGGTTGAGAGTTTTCTGGTACATACAAATTTAAGAAGTCTGATTTAAATTACTTAACAGATTCTCGAATCCAAGTATTATAAGGTAGACACATTCCAAGAATTAAATTTTCACACTTTTCAATCCTGGAAAATCACTCTGACAATTGTTAGGTATTAATCTTCGCCATGTAACTTGTCTTGATGATACCGCAAGACGTGACAGAATGATATGACTTTTGCTTTGCGCATGCGCACAACTATCTTGACCTAGGTAGACTGACTTTTGAAGTATATCAGGGGCAGTGTTCGAAGTGAGAAGCAGAGTTTGTTTCTGATTTCATACTGAGTCACATCGCCGGTCAGACTGCGTTCATCGTGGCGGCCTTTTACTTGTCGGATATTTCTCAGTTGTATTCTTTGGTAGTAGACGTGGATATTTACGTTCTCTCCTGAATGTTGACAATTAACAATTATTGAAAGATCTGTCAGACAGTACCGAGTTTCAAATGAAAGTGAACTTCTCTTTCCATCTTCATGCATGAAGTGAGCTTGTTTATCAGTCATCTGTCACATGAAACGAGGGACAATTATTGGAAGATTAACAGAAAAGCTATTGATGTTGCGTGTATTGTTTGATCATCGCCACGTATACCATGGAGTCACAAAAAGGACTTAGCAGAGCTAGACATTTCGACCAACAAGCTAACCCGAGACCTGATTTCCAAGACGCATCATTTATGCCTCATCACAACCTGGCAAAATCAGCAAGTAAGATGTCAATGATATTCTGCCTATTTGGAGCTAAACAAGGATATTCTCGTGCATTTTCATTTCTTTCTATTGTAATCCATATATCAGTGACATCGTTTGGAATTTTCTGGTTAGCCTGTTTGAAATGATATTGATTTCTAAGAAGAACTTTGATTAGAATATATACGTGCAGTATACTTTTTCAAATGCAAATAATATCTCACCAATGATTTTTACATTGTTCGATAAGACCTTACTCTATTACGTTTTCTAAAAATTCTGATTACAATAAGACAAATAATATATTCTAAGTAAGATTTTTAGCATGACAAGTATGAACAGAAATGGCTTTAAAAAATTTGATAGTTATTACAGAATTTGTTGATCAACAATCGCATGCCATCAAAATTTCTAAAATAACAGATACGCTTTAAGAGAATAAAATTAAGCCCTGAATGTTCGTTCATAAATATATATATATAAATATATAATATATATAATACATACCATGGGTAAGTGGGTGTATAAACATGACAAAGTTATTGAGAAATTTAGGCGCATCATCATATAGATGTTACATGCACGCAAATGAAAACGGTACCAAACCAACCAATAGTACCCCATTGAAAACAATGGGGGATTTTTATTATTGATCTGGAGTCAGTTTCATTGGTCTGCCTGCGACATTATTAACGACTCAAATATAAAGCGATATATAAGTCTAGACGTTAATCATTTCTGCAATATATTAGCAGAAGAGACGGTGTTACTGTGTTTGAAAACATTAAACCGTTGTTAAAGAATAATGTGTTTAAATTTAATCTGCTAAGATTTAAAACAATTAAGAATCGCATTTGGTCTGCCGTATGGGGTTGTAGGTAAAATGATTATTAACTTAACGAAAATCCCAGCCATCTTAAGCTTCTTAAGATTTGAACCAGAGATCTTGGCATCAGCGTACTTGTAACTCAGCGATTCTGAACAGCCCCGAGGACTAGAAGTAGGCTAAAATGCTAGGAAGACAGACCATGGATATGATTTAAGTGTATCAATTATAATGTTTCAAGTTTAAATATATTTTACTGTCAGTAAAACAAAAATAAATAGATTATCATAAATGTATCTAAATAAACAAGGAATTCCTATGTGACACTCATAATATTCCATTGTATATTACACATAAATGTCCTTTTCTTTATTTACGAGATAAAATGCAGCATTTCATGAAATGGCTCTTGCAGAGACATCTTGTTTCCAGAAGTTATTTCAGACATGATAATAAAAATAGCAGCATAAGCATTCGGTAGCCGGGCACCAGATCTGTAGTTATCATAAGTAGTCAAAATATGGCTGAGGAGACATTTCGGGTGTCTATTTTAAGGATTGTAAATGTCAGGATAATCCAAGAGTTAGTCCTGACGCAATTCCCGTTCTCGACTTGGAATTCTGGGGTGTCGTTTTCTTTAGGAAATAAGGTGGCAAAAAGGATACAGGAAATATTTACTGATCCTGCCAATTCTAAAGCAAAACATCATCATCTTACTTAATCTAGATTTAGCGGCTTCACACACTGTATGTCGTTAATTAAGATTTAGTTTTGAAGGAAGACATTTTTCATGAATCCCTTGATAAGACGAGATTAATGCCACGGTCGGGTGTGGTTATCCTGCGGTAGACTCCAAAACATTCAACCCCTGCACACATGGAGCAACTTGGCAAACTTAACATGCCTAATGTAGTAATTCCTTCCACATACTCAGGCTAAGGATGTTTAGCCCCATATGTGGCTCCGGGGTTTGAAGTCTTAACATGAGCAGGGTTGTGTCTTGGATGTCTCAAAATGGTGGGGTAATTGTGCAGAATTAAACATCTCCGGTTTGGCATATTTTGCCGTTGACAGGAATTCGTAGGGACATTACCTACCCCCTTCCCGTTGGCTTCTATTAGTATACCACACGCGATGCCATCAGGACGGGAAGTACGTAGCTTATAATACCCCTCTCCGATGTTCACACTGACTTTGCTTTCTAAGAAATAAGCGATTAATCTCTTGAGAAGGAAATCAATCTTAGCCAAGGTGTGTTGAGTTTCATGGAAGAGACGAACTTACTTTATGCAACGTAACTGTCCAATCATTAATTAGCAGTTGATGGGAATGACATAGGTGCCTAGTTTTAAAAGCTTTACGTAATGACTTTGGAAAACGTCAGTAATAAGAATGGCCCTGACCGTTAACACATATATCAAAAGGAAATATTTCTGTTCCGATGTTCATAGCCGGATCGATTTTTTTTAGCAAGGAGAAGGGGGGGGGGGCTGCGATTGAACCGATCCGGATTGGTGATGTGTTATTGCATTTTTCATCATTAAATGTTGCTTTTTCATTTGCACCCTGGATATTGTTGTACGATTAGCGACACTCTGGTATATGCGATGACATTCATTTCCAGAAAAGAAATCTAACTGCCTGGTAAAAAATAGAGTGTCATATTTCCCCTTTTACTCCGCTATATCTGGGCCTGATTTATGACACTCCTTTTTTTTATAATTCCAACGCGTTTAAACCTCGTTCTATATTCTAGTTTAGAGAACGATGTTTTGTATTGTATAGAAACTGGTTCATTTGAATTTAAATATTAACTACGTTGATTGTAGGAAGTGACTTTTCATGTTTTTCTTATCGATTAATTAACTTTACACACTACTGATTTATTCGACACCAATTAGACCGACAGATACCCTGATTTGAGTTGACTGAACTCACCACTTGCTGCATTGTATATCAGGCCATTAATCTTGTCAATAACTTTACAAAAAACTTGCCAAGCCTTTAGTTATCAGTTTAACTTCTGTTATGAAACCACGTAAAACATTTATTTTGATCTGCCTATGTGTTTATTTGTTTACTGTTTGTTTGCAAAATATACTAATTGTGCCAGCTGACATAATTTGGTTACAAGTGTAATTTTCCTTAAAAGGGTTGTTTATATTTAAGGCTTTGTTACTCTCACGTCACTCTCATATTGTGCATACATTTTATCCCTTCATGTGATTGGTAAAAACAATAAAAACACACATTCCAAGTCATAGTGATCAAATTCGATGTTTAAAGTTTTCCTTTTCGTTTTAGCTACAAAATATCAGATAAATTAAACTATAAAGCAGGCATTTGGACAATCTATATTTTATTCAATCATAGTTATTCGAACCTATAGTGCAAATTTGGTCAGAAAAGTTTTGGTGAAAATTCAAAGTATGTACATGTAAAGTTCAAACGCGTTTCAAAATAACACGTTCTTTTATTTTCTTTGTTTCAGGGCGCCCTCAGCCATCATTTATAATTCAGACCAGTCTTTACGTGTTTGTTGCCATGGTGATAATGGCATGTGCCCTGATACATCTTTTCATCTATCGACGAAGAAGGTAGGAGTATTTTTAATTAAATCACAACCCCTCATCCCTTAAGACCTTTTTAACTTTCCCCTTAATTTCACCCAAATTCGTTTCACACGTGAAAAAGGGGAAGGTTTTCTCATAGTCCCGAATTTTTTTTTAAAGAAACAAAATCATAGAACTATTTAATCTTCAATTATTTAAGCTTGGTTGTTTCAATTATTAAACAACTACTGACTACTGTAAAGTTCATGAAATAATTAGCGTTGTATAAAAGATTTGAACAGTATTTTTACTGTGTAAAGCTCTCGGTTGATGATTAGTAGCAACTGAAATGCCAAGTTGAAACTGAACCAACAAGAAAATGTCACGTTTATTTGAATTTTAATTCATGATTAGTACATAATATAATAAATATATTTTCCTTATCGTAGAAATTCTGCACGTGCATAACCATCTTATGTGAAGCTTAATGGGGCTGTTTCTATAAAATAGAATCTATTCTAACCATACGTAGCAGCTTTTTCAGAATAGTTAGTGATTTCCTAACAGGCAGGACACCAAGATATATCTTAATACTTTACGAGACAGACTGTCAGCTACTCTTGATCATCGTCTCATTTTTGATCAGAGCAATCTTTCCGTCACTGATCAAAGTCTTCAGCCCGCATTTCCGCTTCAAGATTTATTTGACATTTATAGAATCTTGGAACTCGAATTTTCTTGGCATTGGTCGCGAATATTAGGGCCTTTTATAAGAGGGTCGTGTTTGGCTCAACTTGGCGACTGGATGTTGATGACAGCTTCCAACAGCTACGAAATGTTTTTGAAAGAAACTGCAGTTATTTATGGCCTAATATGTCAAAATACGACCTTCATAATTTGATTTCAATACTGAAATATAAAGACATACCGTCCAAATACAATAAAGCTCCATTAATCAAAAGGGGAAAACGGAAAAAGAAAGAAAAAAAATTGTATCTATAACCTTATCGAGATGAATGTTATGATTTTTTTATTCAAGGGGAAATGTAAAAAGAGGAAAATAAGAGAGAAGATGAATAAATAAAGAGAGAAAGAAGAAGATTATGAATAGTAGTGGGCAGGATCATGTAAGTCTATATCACCAGTATTCATGATTATTCACTTGATAAAATATAACTTCTCGCGGAGGTCATCTTGCCCTCTATCAAATAACCTGACGCCGTCATTCGTTTACATTTTTATCCAGTATATTTTTGGGGTAAATCAAGTCTTGATATCAGTTCATCTAGATAATATTTGTCATCGAGGCAGTGAAGTATTTACGATATTAGTCCGATGACTAAGAAGTATAATTTTGATATTTTCTAAGGTTTATCTTTAATTACATTACTTTTTATATTCTCATCCATTACAGGAAAGCTAAGAAGAAGAAGCAGCACACTTATGAGAACACAAATCCGGGGAAATCAGGCCGATCTTTTCTGATTGAATCAAAGCTTTTCGAGAAGAAAGCTAAGACGACATCCAAAGTAACCAACCCCGAAGTACACTACAAAGAACCTGCCAAAGCCCTGTGTTACAGTATTGTAGATATCACTGACAATGTATCAACCAAGGAACACTTCACCCAGCATCTTACACAGTCAACGACAGTGCCGATGAGGCAACATTTGAACCATCTACGGAAGTCTGAACCTGATTTGAGGAAGTCTGGTGATTATTACGAGAGCATCCAGATCCCTCCGCAGCAATCCCAAGACAATCGGAAAGGATTTGCCTCGAATGCAAAGAGCAAGGCCAGCGAAGCCACGGCGAAGTTAAAAAAGTTTGGCGCGAACAAGAAGACAAAGCTACAGAGGACATTTCAGTCATTGACGAACCTTTGTGTGACAAATCTAGACAGTTGTGAGGATCTTTCAAAGGGGAAGGATACATCGAAATGCGATTACAATCGATTAATGACGCCCCCATCACAGTTGGGGCGATCGGTTGGAAACATCTATGACACACTGAGCAGACAAAATCCTTGGAAGCTAGCCTCAAGAGGGCATGATAGGTACGAAGATATTGAAGTTCAAATTCTAAAAGACGAAAAACTCTCTAAAAAGGACGAGAAGAAGGGTTACCAATCAATATCCATTCCCAAATACTGTCCGGAAAAGGGGCAATATAAAGAAGGACCGTTTCCACTGACGGGACTAGCTGGATCGAAAACTCCAAAATGGCGCTGTAATCGTTTCTGGAGACAAAGTAAATCGTCTGAATACGACCATGTTGAGTTGAAACTTCCAATGTGTACCAAATCTAGTCGTAAGCCATCGGTGGCACCCAAACGATTTAGTCCGATCTATTTCACCCTGGACCCTTCGTTGAAGCCATTATCTAAGAGAACTCACTTTAACAATATATAAGTGAAACGATACTTTCTCCGCTATTTATTATCATTCCTCTTTTACTCAACATATTAAAAATGGTTTGAACTTGAGTTTCTAACTTTCCATGTAACAATGTGCCACGGCCCACAGTTTCATGGCACTAATCGTTTGCCATATCACTATTTCTTTTCTTAACCACGTTGGTAGAAAGTTTGTCAACGATTAGTGTGAGTGTTATAAGCAACAACTCCAGACATCAAAATCTCGAAAGCCAAACCGTCAACGGTTATTGGAATAACTGCCTGCAGAGAAGCTAAATTGTTTCGGTCTAACACCATTATAATCTAGTGTTAATCATGTACTTTAATTATCACTTCGTATAATACCATCTTAGGCGTTTATTTGTCGTATAATGAATTGATCCAATTGACACTACTGACATTTGGTTTAGATCCACGTTGCGTAATGACCATGTGTTCTATTAGTATATTTTCTTTTGGATAAGTGTTGTAGATCAGGAGGTTAGAAGACAAAATGATTCCTGTATTATTCAAAAGTCATGCAAAATGTGATCAGTGGCAATAAGACGGGGGGGGGGGGATGTAAGACATTATGAGATATGCTTGATTTAAAATTGAATGTAACGTTTTGTACGCCATAGACTTACAATTACATTTAATCATAAAATTAGTCGTATCTTTTATGTTGAAGGGGCCCAGATCAAAACACTGTGCAGTTGTGTGCGGGAATGACTGATTGAATCCGATGACCGGCGACCGGGGTAATAACATACCTGCAAAGCGCTTAGACACGTCGTGCCGATCTATTAAGCCCTATATAAAGTGGAATATAATTATTAAAACGTCTATCATAAAATACCTCGTTAAATGCTCAACATGCTCAATGCTGTTTGATCATGCTGGCTGGGACAGAACCGGTATTAGACGAGGACTAGTGGATTTAGACCAGTCGGTCATATAAATGACTCATCATCATACACACAGAATAGAATTATTGGGACAATGATAGCTCTGGACAGCAAACAGAAAGGAAATGTGTTGACTCATTACCAGTCACCTTGGTAAGGTAAACCGTTGCCCTGCCAAAAAACTTTATTGTCTTCTTATTACATGCCATTAACAATATATTTTAATGACGATTGAATATACTTTCAGTGATAAAATAGCTATAATTACATCCAAACATTTACTGTGCTAATCCCACATACTCTTACACAAACAAACACAGGCCCGAATATCTCCGCTTATTAGCGTCCGATAAAATGATATGCAGTAGGTATGTTTATTTATTTATTTTTTTGTTTATTAATGGATTTACGTATTTATTATTGTGCTCATTCATTTACTCACATATTTATTTATTCATTTATTTGTTTATTTGTTAATGCTTTTAGGGGAATACTTTATTTTTTTTATTTTGGATGAGGGGGCTTAGTCATTGAATATTTAATAATCTGCACCCAATTCATATTTTTTTTCTCAATCTTGGCATAATTATGAAGCACAACTATTACATACCAGGCATATAAAATTACTTGAAATAAAGTCGGGACTTGGAGTTAAAGACGAAGCCTCTGCATTGCCTTGATATCCAATATGAAAAGCTCATTGCCCCCATAAAACGTCGTTTTTTTATTTTTAAATTATAATTCCTAAACACAACTCAAAATTGCGTTGTCAAACAACAAACTGGGAGTGACACTATCTGCAACTGACAATCTAGAAACAAACGTGATCTATATTCTTTATAGATACGTCAATATGAAGAGATGAGATTAAGGTATATTGGGTGTCTTTTTAAGGTAAGGTGAGCGCTGATCTCCATAGCACGGCGTCTCCGGTACAGACATACTGAACGGACATGGACCCCGGGTTCAATGGCTTCAAAAACTTTCACTCATAAAGAACCTTCTAGAGTCTGGAGATTGTATTTGGGACTCGAGGTTGCCATAGTAATAGGACATTGTAATCTTGTCACTTCGTGTTCATAATTAATCAGCACAATTTTTTTCGTGTATCACGAATTTTTTTTATCGTATCACGATAACAACGGATTTTAAGATGTGAGTCTAATAAAGATTCTTGTAAAACGATTAAAACCTAACATTTTAAAATGAAATGCAAACTTGTCAATAGATTTAATCTAGCATACATGAATGAATAGAACGTGTTTTCTTTTGCTTGAATAAACTTTGAGAAAGTTTTTACTGTCAAGGTCCAAGTTATCATGATAATATTACCACCACGACTGCAGAATACATGCGGCTCATAAGATATGAAATGTAATGTAATTACATAAAAACGGACATTAAACTATTGCTGGGCAAAATGTATGGAAAGAAATGTTATTCTTATGAAAATAATTTGATATTTAAGGTAAGTATAGTTCAATGATGTCTTATATAATTTAAGGCGGAAGGACGAGAAAAGACGCACTGGCTGTGGATTTGAACAAAATAATTGTATTTTTTGTTTAACATGAAAAGTACTTATAAAATACACTTATTCTATATGATCATGATGATGTATCAGCGCATGCAAGGACGTAAAAGACATCAACAAACTATAGTCTTGATGAACAACTTACTAGGAGCATGTGACTTGATCTTGATGTTGAGAATTATTATCCTATCCAAATATTGTTGAATTCTATACATTGTATCGTTATTGTGTGAATAAACATTGCAAGAACAAACAAATACTGAGCATATTTATTTGCCAATCCTTGACTTATCTTTGATTATGAGACCACGGAAAACGGGAAAGGTGACGAAGAGAATAGAGAGTTCGTTGATTTCAAAAAGTGTATATAAATGAAAGTCTTAAGGCAAAAGAAATTTCTCTGCCTTGAGAGTAAGAACTTAAAAGAGTCGGTAAATGATCGAGAGAGAGAGAGAGGGGAATCAAATTTTTCCAACATAATATGAAAGAAATAGGCGAATATGTGCGAGGAAGAGAGCAAGAAAGGGAGAGATGATATGAAGCAAGAGAAAGGAGAGATAGATAAAGAGAAAGGGAAAGGACAAAGGAGAGGATAAGTAGAAGACGGGGAAGAGAGAGAGAGAGAAGACGAAAATGATAATGAGGAGAGAGACAAACAGAGAGGAAGAAATGTTAAATAGAAAAAGCAAATACGAGAAGATAAAAACCATGGATTATTATGGTAACAAACAAAGATTCACATAGCCTATTATGCAAAGTTAGAGATGTCCTTTTGTCCCAATATGCAAGTAGATACTGAAATAAAATAGGAAATTTGTAGACAGAGAGGGGGAAAGCCTGTGATATATTTTAAAGTAAACAATAAATAACAAAAAAGAGAAAGAGAAAGGGAATTAACGAACTAAATTAAACATTAGAGAGGCAAAAGATGCATTTTGAGATTAGCTATATCGGAGTTAAAATTCCAAGGAAGATGGCGGGGGACTAATTTTGACTTGACTAATCACGAATTGCAATTTTCTGAAGGAGAGCTCAACCACAAAATCTAATTTATCATTGTCAAGAAAATAATGAGAGCGATTTCCAATTATTAATGAAAATAAAGGTTCGTGTTTTCATGGCATGTTCCGGTTGTGTACCTTTATTATCATTATTAATTATACCCCAGGAACATGAGGAAACTCACCCTACCAGCCTGCAAGGAATATAGGCAAAGATAAATTAGTTACAGGAAATGAACGGTCTTTTCTGGGTTATGACATTGGGCGATTGCCAATGACCCAATACTCAGAATGACGTTGGATTTATGGTCCACGTATCAGCAGAAATTCATTAACATCATTAGATATTGATGTCTTCATCAAATAGTCTCGATCCCAAGCGTAAAGTTAGTAGTACTTTTGTTTGGTCTTTCCATGACACAGAATGCACCAAGCTTTCATTATGAGATCGAGATGATCGAGGGGGTTTGCCAATGGAGGTTTCATGGTGAAGTAGTCTACGGCGCCTGGCAAAACACATGAACTAGATGAAAGTCCGAGGTTTGATTCCCGGTCATGGTACATTTATTTGCGCTGCTTTTTCTTCAATACACGTTCAATAAATAGGAGGTTCGTGTTTGGAGGGGATGTTCTACTGAGACTTCACCCATCATTCCTATAACAGATATACGGCACGTGTAATCTATACAGATAAAATGTCTGATGAGATAACACCCAAGACCCCCCCCCCCTCCTCCCCAAAACGGGACGAAATCAAAACCATATTACGCTCGTACCAACAACTTTGCATGAATATCGAGATAACTCCTTCCTTTTTTTCTCTCTCGAAAATATGGAAACGAGCAGTAGGTTCATGAGGTTCATCATATTTGGAAAATAATTCACACCGTTTAAAGGCATTGTGGTGTAGCTCTTTTAATCTCTCGTTTTGCAGTGGCGTAATGAGCAAATTTTGTTTGAGGGGTGAGACACGGCGTATCGGACAAAATTTATAATAGCGAGCGAACCAAAATTGTGACATTTTTATTGCAAAATCCAATTTTGTAATAGATTATGAAATAATGTTCAGAAAATAATATGATAATTAGCCATTCACTCTTTATTTTTATTTCCTTTTTCTCTCCTTTTTAAAAATCTTTTTTTTTGTGAAAAGCCGTCCGCCCATCTGTACGCAACTGTTGTTTTGACAGTAAAATAGAGATATATGGATGAGGCATGATGATCCTGTTTATAGCTTGATCATATCGATGTTACCCATAATTTCTACATTCCTTCTTCTTTCCTTGAAATGATACTACGACCATGACAACATGAAGGTATCGGTAGGTTGTGCCATGCAAATCATGCAAGTGTTGTTTTGCACCTTTTTAATGGTAGTTAATTTCAAAAGCAATGTTAGTTCGCATCCCTCGGGTTAATAAATGAGCACCTATGGGCTCACATGGGTATTACAGACCCCAATTCACTCACGTGTTATAGCTCATCAAAAAATCATTAAAAATCAATCCCTCGATAGATTTTGCTTTAATTCACTGATATTAGTCACAATTAACAGTACATTAAGACTTGATATGTTAATCAGGTACTTGCCCCGCTCAATCAAAAGTTAAATGGCCTGAAATAAGACTAACCATAATTTCGGCCAGTTCATTGCCAGATAAACAAGAACTGCATTGTTGGTAATGATAATTAAAATGAAATTAAAAAATGCAATCTTGTCTCCCCAAACGCCTTAATTATGAAAGAGTAAGAACATGGCATTATCTCTATTGTTTTTCTTTTGATATACAAACATTTGATCTATTTTTAATGAATTATTTTAATCAATAAAGTCATGTGATCTTTACTTACGCCTGTCCGACATGCTTTGCGCGCAGATGAATTACTATCATGTGCCCCTATCTTCTTCAAGTCTCGAGAAGCGGTCCTAGAGGTACTAAGATCCCGAGGAAAGACCTATCAAAACTTAATAATTTCCCGATTATGTCATGACTCATGTTATCTAATGTGATAATGATTTCGATATTTCTAACCCCTCGCGATTAATGCCATATTTTCTTTTTAGTCATGCTTGTTTTAATTTTCAGTAACTTATTTGAAAGAATATGTCTGGTACCCTGCTTTGTCAAGCTTTCGAAAAAATAAGGGTCGCTTGCCCTCAAACATATTTCTGACGCCTCCTATCTCATCGTTCGCAAGTTCACAAGAATGTTGCTAAACTTGCAGAACTTTGTCGCACGGTGTCTGAACCGGCCTCGAAGTTTAAAATTGCTATATCATTTCTCCTAACATTATAAAATTATGCAGCAATAAAAAGAAAGGGAATTCACTTAATAAACATTCGAAAGAGTAATAACCAGGGTTTGACCTGATCTAGGTGGGTTTTTCCCTATCATTATTAGCGCGGGAAATTAAGTCGGATTAACTCTTCAAAATATCTGTCAAGCGGTTTGGCTTCATATCGATACCTTCAACGATAATGAAGGAATCCTGCAACACGCCTTTCAAGGTAAACAGGATATAGCATTTTTATTGGAGAGAGATGGAGAGAGACAGAGAGAGAGGGAGGGAGAAGGGGAGAGAGGAGCGGAGAGAGGGAGATATAGAAGAACAGAGAGGGAGGGGGGGGGGGAGAGAGAGGTAAAGCTGGTGAGGATTGGTGTGGATTGACACTATGTATCTATTGCCAATTAACCTGAATAGGGTTAATTAAAATTTCAAGTAGTCATGCTATCATGTGTGTCAGTTTGTTATATCGTTCATTTTCATAACTGGAAGAACTAGGCTAGGTCGAAGTAAAGAAACATATTTGACATTTTTTGTTAAGGATAACATAATTTGCATTCACCCTTCTGCATTACATCTACATTAATCCCCTCCTCTTCCTACTACTACTACTACTACTACTACTACTACTACTACTACTACTACTACTACTACTACTACTACTACTACTACTACTACTACTACTACTACTACTACTACTTCTACTACTACTACTACTACTACTACTACTACTACTACTACTACTACTGCTGCTGCTGCTGCTACTACTACTACTACTACTACTACTACTACTACTACTACTACTACTACTACTACTACTACTACTTCTACTACTACTACTACTACTACTACTACTACTACTACTACTACCTCCACTACTACTACTACTACTACTACTACTACTACTACTACTACTACTGCTGCTGCTGCTACTACTACTACTACTACTACTACTACTACTACTACTACTACTGCTACTACTACTACTACTACTACTACTACTACTATTTCTACTACTACTACTACTACTACTACTACTACCACTACTACTACTACTACTACTACTACTACTACTACTACTACTACCTCCACTACTACTACTACTACTACTACTACTACTACTACTACTACTACTGCTGCTGCTGCTACTACTACTACTACTACTACTACTACTACTACTACTACTACTACTACTACTACTACTACTACTACTACTTCTACTACTACTACTACTACTACTACTACTACTACTACTACTACCTCCACTACTACTACTACTACTACTACTACTACTACTACTACTACTACTGCTGCTGCTGCTACTACTACTACTACTACTACTACTACTACTACTACTACTACTACTACTACTACTACTACTACTACTATTTCTACTACTACTACTACTACTACTACTACTACTACTACTACTACTACTACTACTACTACTACTACTACTACTACTACTACTACCACTACTACCTCCACTACTACTACTACTACTACTACTACTACTACTACTACTACTACTACTACTACTATTACTACTACTACTACTACTACTACTACTACTACTACTACTACTACCTCCACTACTACTACTACTACTACTACTAGTACTACTACTAATACTTTAACTACCACCAGCACCCCAACAACTAGTTTCACTACTTAAAACACACCGAGGACCTGCTCTATAATCATAGGACTCCACACACGTTCCTCCATGGAGACACGGATCGCTATCCCATAAGAATAACTTGCAAAATATATGTATCTATGACTTTTATCAATAACTGTGATTTCAATTTAAAAGCTGTCTTCGTGTACGTGTACATTCATTGTATCCGCAGTCCACCATGGGAAACCTCCGCATACAACTCTCCATGGCCACACGGATCACGAGCTCGCATGTGATGATATTGATGGTTTTATCAACGTAAACTTGTCTATAGTTGTAAACTTGTACCAACAACAACAACAGCAGCATCGCTACCTGCTACGCTACCTGTGAAACCACGAGGTCATCTTCATATCATTGCATAATGAATCCACATTTATCAGCAGTGTCCACACATGACTCTCCATGGACACACGGATTGATAGCACATTATACACTTTTCAAAAGGCAGTCGTCAACTACTGCTACTACTTTTACTACTGCTACTACTGTTACTACTGCTACTACTACTTCTACTACTTCTACTACTTCTACTACTACTACTACTACTACTACTACTACTTCTACTACTTCTACTACTACTACTACTACTACTACTACTACTACTACTACTACTACTACTACTACTACTACTACTACCACTACTACTACTACTAGCATACTGCAAGAATATCTGTCATGAATCCATTGACCTTAAAACCATATCAAGCCAAGATCTTACCTTTCCGCCCCTTCCTTCTTGTTTAAATATAAAATGCATAACAAAAATAATGTCGTACAGAGAATATACTGTACAGTGGCTCAATCGTAGAGAGTTGCCTCATGAACCGGTGGTCATGGGTTCTTTCCCTGCCAAGTCATACCAAATTGATTGGAGAAGGTATAATGAGGCCCTGCTGGAAGAAAAGTTTTGAATGAAGAGGCTATTATTTGTTTTGCTTCAAATCTTATTTGCCTGAACATCCATCCCTTCTTAGATATCAGGGTGCCTTAATATTTCCAGATATAGGAAAAAACGGGTCGTGTGGTCCAGTGGTTAGAGCATTCTACTCATAATCGCAAGGTTGTGAGTTCGAATCCCAACTCTGCCATTGTCTCCACTTTGATAAAAAAAGGCCCAAGAGTGATATTTTTCGTCTATTACGTCAGCCACTATGACTGATTAACCTGACGTTAAATGTTTCCAAGGTAATTGGTTAAATACCAGCTTGGCGTTTACCAGCAAAAAATGCTGTCCTGCCGAGTTCCTACGGGAGTTACCACAGACAGAAACAGAAAACATATAATATTCCATTTGAGATACATGGTTTAATTCAAGATGTTTTTTAAGAATAGTTCATTTTATAATGAATACAGACATTCATTTCTAATATTTATATTTGAAATGTGCCCAAACCTTCTCTGCTGCACCTCTCTCATTCATTCATGCATCGAGGTCTATCAGACGGCCATTGGTCATGGAAAGTGCTAGTGTGAAGTGCATGAAGTATTAGACCCTCTTAGGATCACATGTAACCAAAAATAGAGGTGCTAAATGCCGGTGATAATCAGTATGGTGTCATACTCACCTTAGCTTAAAGAGATGATCGACTTCATCTCCGTAAAATGAATAACTTCCTTTAAACCCCTATACACCTGTCCTCACGATCCCAAACTAAATAAAGATGAAAGAACCTGCTAGCATCATGATGGCAACGTTCAAAATAGCCCCTTGCTTTCAATGACCCCCCCCCCCCCATTTCCCCTCTCGATGTCGCCCCCTCTATTTTTCTTTAACTCTATATTTTCCCATTCCCTTCTTATTCTCTCCCTCTTTCTTCTCTCTTTGTCTTACTAATTACCTTTCCAGTGGTAAGTTGCCACTTGGTCTACACATGCTTTGGTCCACTTTTCGTTTGATCTAATCCTATTTTCGTCTACTACTCAGTAAACCATCGCCATTTTAAGCAATTGCCGTTTTCCCAGTTTCGGGTTAGGCTATAGGCCTACCCTTGATGTATAATATCCACATGGTCTACCAACAGCAAATGCATGACATGGTCAATATGATTACATGGACTGTTTATGAATCTTTTTATTTGACAAAGTGCAAAATGACAAGCAGACGAAGTGAAAATTGTACCATCTGAATTTTTAAACTAAATAAGAGTTACACCAAGCAAGTATAAGCCCAAGCTGAAGGTTATCCAAGTTGATGGTGGAAGGTTTTTAATAGGCTATGGTGGTCTTAGACGTGCTGATAATTAGACCAAGTCCTAGTCTTCAAGTGGATACAAACCAATTCAATGCATTTTCAGTGTCCTTATGTTTATGTCTCCCATTTTCATGCCTTTCTAAAATTGAATATTTTCATTTTAATAGACTTGTTTGATGGTAAAATCATTTTTCATTCAGAAAGACTTAGATCTAAACATGAAGCGTGAGGAAAGCACCTGTTTGCGAATAATGACACTAATCCAGCCTAGTCCGTCCTTCGCTGGATCTTTATAATAATTCTTTGAAGGATGAAACGACTAAAACCGATAAATGTGATGGAAGTAATTTCAAAATGTATATAAAGAGTACACGTGACATAAAACTTATTTCATGAAATATATTAAAATATATCTTGACAAGGACACACGTGGCTTCTAAAAAGGTGAGATGCTTAAAATATGTTAAAATTTGAACTGTTTGCTTATACATCAATCAAAATCATGTTCGGTAGCTCCAGGGAGCACGAGAGGCGAAAACAGCAAGTTTTTTAAACAAATACGCATAATGTGTGAGAACTACAGTAAATTATATCTATCTTTAAGTAAGATTTTTTTCTAGAGCACAGCATTCATTTGAACACAGTTCAAGAATTGTTCAAAAGGTAATCTATAGAATGTTCGTTTTTCCTCTTCGAAGTAGATCCGCAGCAGCCCCTGCAGCTGCTACCTGGAAGAGAAATGCAAATCAAAGACGGTAATTGTGATTTCCCAAATTAAGATGACCGTCATCAGGTGCAGCTGGAAGACAGTGTGTGTGACCTTAACATTGAATTGTGAGGGTTTAACGAGGAAACCATAAACATGAATCCGTTTATGAATCCATCCTGAGGTTAACCATTAGTCTTGTTTGCACACACTTCTTCAGGAGAAACTCTGTACTAATTCGAAGCACCTCTAACGACTTCCCCTTCGCTCTTTGACCTCGGGAGGGGCAGGAGGATGTGGGGGAGTGGTCGGGGCAAGGGTAAATAGGAATACCGATGAAGGATAGAGAGGGAAGATGGGATGGGGTGGGGTGGGCAACATCGAAAGGAGAAAGAATTATTTTGAATCAAAACAACATGCTAAAATCACAAGAACACCCCCCCCAAAAAAAAAAAAGCACACGCACACAACAGGAACTGCAAATAAACTCAATAAATTCAATTTAATTCATTTATTTAATACTTTCATTAAAAACAAACATATATAAAGACATAATAACATAGACAATATACAATAGAAATCACATTAATAGTAAGCAAAACGATACAAAGAAAAACAGAATGAAAAATTACTTTACTCGGATAGAAATGGAAGTATAAGGAGTGGCAGAAAGGCTGAGCCTTATATAAAAGCCAAGCTCCAAACATGATTATAAACAAAAGTATGTATAACCGATTTAAACAAAAGATACAATTTAAAAGGTACGTGCATACATGCGATCATCAACACCTATTTACAAAAAAAATTGAGAGACACACACACCCCCACACATAACCACACATACATCTTCTTGAAAAAAAATCAGTAGATGATATAAATAGATTAAGAGATAACGAAGAATAACGATGTTAAATGAAAAATAAATAGATTTAACATACAAAAATGGAAGGAATGATGCAATTAAAAACTCTCAGAAATATAAAGATAATGAAAAGCTTGATTAGATTAGAAGAGACATGCAGAGTATGGTAGATAGAGAGTGAGAGAGAGAGAGAGAGAGAGAGAGGGGGGGTAGTCATAGAAAGATGGTGATAAGGGATGATAAGAATAATAATACCGATACTGGAAAATACATGAAGTGTGAAAAAGTAATATGAATGCAATGCTAAAAACAATGAACAAGACCCTATTTAGTCGTGTTTTGATTGCTTTCACCCAAGCTTTGCACTAACATGACTAATGACATATTTGTTTTTATTTACAAAATTTGTTGCCTCTAATTGACCTTATAAAATGACAAAATAAAGACATTCTGCAAGCGTTCCGGGTAAGGATTCTTACGTACTTTCCACAGAGAGGTTGTACTTTACTTAAGGTGCCCACGTGCTCTCTAATGAGGGCTAATGAAATACGGAAATAGACCGGTCAGTGTCAATTTAACCAAACTTTTCACCACACGGAAAGGACTCTTTACTTGAAATGCTACGCTTCACACGCGAATAGATGAATCTTAATTGAGAACGGTCGCGCGAATATACTGATACCTATCTCACACGGAATGCTGGGATCGAGGATAGGCTCAAGCGTCAGAGATATTATTGACTGAATTAAAAGCTTCCAGGATGTCTTTTCTTGTTTCTTCAAATCAAAAATTGGATTTGATCTCTGCATTAATTACTTGGAATGATGTGGCGGAAAGTTCAAGTTATATATTTCTTCTGGAACGCAAAGAGGAAAGAGTAAAAACACTCCTCGACCGTGTGATATTTCCGCGATCTAATCCAAGAAAAGGCCCCAGCTATCCTCATCAATTATCACAGTGCCAACGCTTTGTTCAACCTGGTTAACTATATTAACGAATGCATGAATATTCTTTACATTTTTAACAAAGCTTTGAAATATAAATAGAAATGTTAAATTTGTAATATTCATTATTTGACAAATTTGACATTTCTGGCTTTACTGTTAGCAAAATTTATCCTTAAAATAAAAGAAGTTCCTGCAGCAGAGTCTCGAGAGCACCTGTAATCTTACCAGATTGCGTAATATTACAGGATATTGGTATGTAGTGTATGAAATCTTACAAATTTCCTTTTAAAAACACCATTTCCCCCCTTTTAAAAAAACTTAATCTGTTAAATTGCAGAAAAATTCCTGTTTTATGAATTTACAGAATGAGTCTGTTAATGCTTTTTTGCAAAATCTTCTTTCCTTTTTCTGTAAAATCAGGGTTTTTAACAGTGTATACTTCCAAAATATTTGCTTAAGATCCATTTCTCAATTTGATCAATCAGTTGATGATAAGAGTAAACCAGGTTGCAAAAATTATACAGGTTGATGAATTTAGTTTTACTAAATTCATGAAAGATAATGAAACAAAATGAACATTTCAAACCTGTTTTTGTTTTAATTCATCTTATTCTCGTAGGTAACAAACGGCAAATGAGTTAAACGAATACAACCAGTCTGAAGAAGTGCATACAAGGGCTTTGAGCAGCATTGGAAGTGGTGATGATGGGGAGGGGGGGGGGGTCTGATCGTTATTTTTAGTGACCGTGAAAAGAGAGTGGCGGGGTGATCCTTCTAATCAAACATTTAATAACGAAGTAGTTCTTAGATACATGGCTTGAAAACAGTCTTGGCATGGACCAACAACATTGAAAATAGCGAAGGGGCTGGATGCCGATGATTTGTCAGAAAATATCTCGATATATCATATTGATCATTCATTTATTTTTCGAATTAAGCTCTGAAATTGTTGTCGTGACAACATCATAATATCGTCAAAGATCATTACTTAAATTGGAGATTCTTATCTTATGTATCTGTATACGTTGGATTCTCCAACATAATATGATTATAATATTTAGTAACGTGAGTGAAGAGAAAAGACAAAAAAGTGAGCTGTATATAAATTTACTGCGAAAATGTCTATAATGTTTCACAGTGTTGTCAAAGCGGGAACAGTGAAGGAGAGGGCACATAACCTCATACAAAGGGTTGTCATATCGATGATAAATAACTCCAGGAAGAACGGAAGAATTGAGTTGCATCTGGAGGGTGTAAGTCAAATTAGTATTTCGGATGTGGAATTAATTCTAACCGTAAGCCAAAGGTAGTGAAAGGTGTCTTTACAAAGGTTTCAAAAAGGTGTTCTACTGGTCATTAACCGTACGAGCTTTTGTAGGCCAGGTAGATGACGCCCTCCTAACTCTATATTGAATGTTTCATTTTATAGTTTCGTTTCTTCTGATTATCGTCGTAATATTCTACTGAAAAATACAAAGCACAAAAATAAATATATATTAGATTAACACCAAAACATCCTTAGTCGGGATATTAGATTAAGATTTGCAGATATATATTTCTTTCTATTCTTAATAACAGTTTTCTGCGTGTTATTTCTTGTTTGGTTTGCTGTGACAAAAGAGTACCCGCAAGTAATACAAGAAAGAAAGACGAAAGTAAGGGATGTTTTTAATGCCTCAGTCAGGAATCATAAAATTACTTGAAATAAAACCTCTCAACATAAATGAGTCTTGACATATATGCATTCATTTGTCACTTGCAGAATTTATCTCAAATGTTATTCAAGTTTACCTTGAATTTTAAGTTTCAATTAAGAAAATGAACATGAAAATGACGAAGTGATGAAGCATGTAGATAGGAAACGTTAGATTCTTGGTTGCAGAATGTTAAAAAGCATTTATTAGGGATCTGAGCATCAATTATCATTTCTATGCAAAATGTTTGTATCTTACGAAAACACCATTTATCATTAAAGTTCCAAGAAGAAAGAGTTAAATGGCACTGATAATATAAATCTATTTCAAAATACATGTGGATAGGAACGTTTCAATAGCTATTCACCGACAGAAATTGCGCCTACTGAAAATGATTTCCCGTGACTAAGAACAAGATGAAATTTTGTTCATTAGGGTTCTTTCGACACTAGGATACGAGTCGTGGAAATAGTTTCCAAAGTATTCTGAAACTTTTGGTTTCTAAGTCAAAGTTGATTTTTTTACCAATTATTATCATCCTTGATGAACATGATCCATAACGAGCATGGGATTTTCTCACCCTTACTGGTCACGTGTCACCTTAAATTTGTGAATCTATGACGTCACGTTGACATGGTGTTGAAACAGCGAGACATCGCGAAAGGATGTTTCGTATTGAGCCTCAATTGGGCATGCGCTGTGTATCCGCCGTGTATCATAGCCGACGCACGCTCGTATTACATTTCATGATCTGTTCTTATGTTTGCCCTTATGAAGAACTGAAAGGCACGAAATTGAAATGTCAAATTGAAAGAAAAAAGAGAATGATTTAAATTGGAAGCCTGTGTCTGATGACAGGTTCAGTGTACGACAGTTCTTTCTGTCTGTAACTGATATCATATAGAAGCTCAGATGCCCCGAGAGAAAGCGTAGGGAGGGGCGAATGCGTCACCCTGTGCTCCCCACCCTTAACATCTAAATGAGCTGCATGCATGCCCTTAGAATAAGATGGATACTTTTCCTTTAGAAACACTATACCAAGATTAGAATGATAGATTGTGCTCTGCATTGGCCCTTGAGCATGCTGTAAAAACAGTAAGTGGGTGCGGCCATATAGATTTTTGGTAACACGTATGTCCCTGTATCCTGTGTATTGAGTTCTTATTTCTTCAAATGAGTTAAGGTGAGAAGGTATAACGATGAAGGGTCTTTATACACTCTCTAATATACCATAACTACAGTGCTTACTGACCGTATCTGAGCGCAAGAGGCTATACCCGATGATATTTTCTAAACGTTATGTCAAAATCTATAATAAAAAAGATATTTGTGTATAAACAGGTAATTTTGTAGCTCACACGCGTCGCTCACTCGCACCTTGTTAGAACTTTCGCTCCATCCGTCATATCTTGCCCCTCGTAATTATTGGTTAATTACGCCACTATTTGCAATTATTGAACTGTAAATAAAAATTTTGCCATCTATATCAACGCCGATATCTTATATCATATACATCTATGCATATTTTTGCCATGTTTGGTGAATATCGGCGAAGATACGGATTATGTAATGGTGAACAATGGAGTTCATTTTCTTTTTGGCGTAAGCATGATAAATATTGGTGTCGATATTTCGACGTGAACATTTGAAGGTTACCAGTTAGGAAAACTCTCAGCTTCAGGGACATCGTACATTCTATCTATACACTGTAGATATACACTCTAAAAACAAATCAGTCAAAAATGACTAGTTGATAGGGTCAGCTGGGTGCAACTGTTATTCTAGTCATTTTTTAACCATTTTCTAGTCGTATTTTACTAGAATGTTATAACAGAGTTATTTCTGAGCATAATATAATTCAGAAGTGTGACTAGACATATCAGTTGAACCCAGCTGACTACTGGTCCAGTCAATTTGACTGAGTTGTTTAAAGAGTGCATATATATATATATATATATATATATATATATATATATATATATATATATGTATATATATATATATATATATATATATATATATATATATATACAGTAGATATATACTATAGGGTCAGAATATTCATACTACAGATATGGAGAGGAATCTCTCGACACAGATCGGTGGTCAAACGTATGAGACACCTGTTCGTCTTCTTATATCTCTTATTGATAAAGATTGTTCTTACCTACCTCGGCTGTGATTCAGGACGTAACAATAGTGACGGGCAAATTACTACATCCGATCAAGAAAATTCCCCCTAAAAGTTCAAACAGTCAAACTTTATTGTCAAGCGACTTTTCACTGCATTGTAGCGAAGGTTTTAACGGATCCCCTGAGTCCCCCTCGCCCCGTATCTGTCCCTATTTCTACCCCCTTTTCTTCTTTACCACAGTTCAGACAACCCACCCTTTTCCTTTCCCCCAGAAAAATCTAATTTATGGATGTTTCCCCTCAAATTTGATTTTCGTAAAGTTTCTGATAAAAAAAACGACACCCAATTGTAAAAGAAAAGAGGGCAGTTTCTTTATTTTCCATAAATAAATATTAAAGCAAGACTGTTAACCCTAAATACACTGTCGACGCCTAAGAAGACTGGGGGCTGATTCAGCCCCCCCCCCCCCCTCATGATCTCGGCCGTCGATCTCGCGACTGCAACGAAAATTAGAATGCGTGTTACCCACGGCATAATCTACAAAACAATATGATCAAATTCTGCGAAAAATCTCATTACTAATTAATTAAGCTAATTTATGCAAAAAGTTTTGTTCTAGTTAACAAAATAATGCCCCCATGCTATTTTCTACAGACTCTTTATAGGAATCGGATCAAATGTATATACATATATATATATATATATATATATATATATATATATATATATATATATATATATATATATATATATAAATCAACATCACATTTATTCTTTTATGTATTTTATTGGTTTCTAAATTTCTTATGTATTTCTTTGTTTTTCGACTTTTGTTTTATATTGGTTTTTTCAATGGGAATTGTTGGGGACTTTTTTTTTCATAAATGAGATGAAATTAATTTCAATATGTAAAAGGAAAATAATGATACATTTTATGAATTATGGCTAAAAACACTATTTACATAGGTTAGTACATGGTTCCACGTTTTTTTAGCAATTTTTGTTTTGCATGCACTTACCAAATGTTGGGTAATTTCGGAACCGCGTACCCGGGGTCACAATTTTGGTCTCAAAAGTTGCGCGAGACTTGAAAGTAAAATTTTGCGCGGCGGATTTATCGCAAAAATGTCGAGGGGGATTCAGCCCCCAGTCTTTATATGGTATTCCTGTAATAATGAGTTCATCAGTATTATAAAAAATATCCAACGTGATTCCTTCAAATAAAAATGATGAGTATAATGAGAAAGACAAAGATGATAAGAATGCTCTTTTCACTCATTATTTTTATAATCATATTGGCCCGTATTCTGAAGTCGGGTTTAACTTAAACTCAGGTTAAAAGTTGTGGTTTAAGTATGGGAGGCCAAAAGTATCAAATTTTTATTAAGTTGTATGTTTCTTAAGTTTACTGTGCTCTTTCCTGATTCATCGATGGTGAAGACAATCATCTATTTATACTTCCTACACAATTATGAATGATTTCAGAGCCGAATGAGCTGAAGTATGATATCTCTACTCTTAGTGATTATGTAACAATTGGCTGTCCATACTTAAACCACAACTTTAAACCTGAGTTTAAGTTAAACCCAACTTCATAATACGGGCCATTTTGTTTTATAATCCGGTGATACCATACATGCAGGGAGTTGGGATACAAAAAATTACACACGAGCATTTTTGTTTACCATATTTCATGAATAGATTGTAATAATAACACCTTTTTGATCAAATTCAAATTAACAATTCAGATCATAAATTCAAATTTGTAGTTTGAATCGTTTAATTAAAATGCCGAAAGATATAGTTCACGTTTCGCAACGAGAGTTTCAATGGGCCTCATTAATTAGACTGACTGACCTCACTCATGACTATCATGGTAACCATGGCGATATAAGGTCGTTCTTTATCTTAATGATCTTGTGATACCACGTGATCAGTCTCGGATTAGGCATACAAAGGTCAGAGATGAGTCATTCAGACAACTCGAACAACTAAAGATACTAATTTCTCTCTTTTTTTGTTTTTAACTCATAACGCTTTCATGTTGTTTCTTTTAACTTTTCACGTTACATCTTGTAATTTCATCACGTTTTAATTAGCGGGAAATGTAAACAAGGTGGTTGTGGATGGAGGCAAATCCAAGAGAAGCGCCTCCCTCCCCCTATAGATGAAAATTTGATAAGAAACAATAAGATGTAAATATACAAACATACGTAATACCATGGTCACATTTGTTCTACGGCGGCCGTACGGCGAGTCGAAAACAGCCGCTTTAACACTTTTTGTACCAGCTACATATAGGTGGTTTGAATAAAAAAATAATAAAACGACTGTTTTCGACTCGCCGTACGGCCGCCGTAGAACAAATGTGACCATGGTATTAGGGCAACAAAAGCATAAAATTGCATTTGTGCACCTGTTTTCACTTAGGGTGCAATACTACACATAAATACAGTGCATTGCCATTAAATTAACAATTTTGTCTTTACGTCTATCATAATTTTGTTGTTTTCATGGTTTATTTTTCCCGTACTTCCAACAATATGTTTATTCCATTTCACAAGCATGAGAAGTAAATTATCATAAACAATGCTACCAGTCCTCCCCGGTCTGTGGAAGTAAACTTTATTTTCCCTAAGTCATTGTACAAACTTTCTCTACTGTTTATTAGAAAACTGAACTATTTTTCATTGAGTGAGTCACTGTTGGATGGTTGGCCCCACTAAAATAGCTGTCTCTATTTACGAATTGTTAAGAGGATAATCTTCAAACAGACATAGTCTAGTCAAAAAGGAAATGATTGAGGTATTCTTACAGTTGACTGGTGACGATTGCTGTATATCTATCCGCAGGACATTTATAGAATAAATATTTGAAACGGAAATGATAAATGATAAAGGTGAACGAAATCATTTTGTTGGGCCAGTAATCAATGAGGAAATAGACCTTTTTATTAAAATTATGGAAAATTTGCAGAGTATACATTTGAAGTGGGGAAAAAAATCATACGGTGATGACTTTTTTTAGCAGATAATCAATGAGGAAATAGGCATTTTATCAATAAAACCTGCGTCGTGCGCGTATGTGGGTGTGTGTGTGTGTGAGGGTGTGTGTGTGTGGGAGGGGGTGAATATTACTTTTGGAGCATAAATATTCAAAGCCGAAATAATAACAAAAAATAAATAATTGTTTAGCAACTAATATACGACGAGAGAGACCTTTGCCAATAATAACCCCAGCGAAGGGGAGAGGGCATAAATCTTTTGTTTAAAAAATCTATAAACGGAAATAATAAAATCTTGATTTTTTGCCACTCATCGGTGAGAAAATATATATTCGACAATAACCATGAAGGGTTAGGAAGATTGTCAAGAACTTTTCATCAAGGCCGTTCACCATGAGTCAACCGATTTGCCTTGCAAGAAACTTATTTCATTTCAATAAAACATAAAATGTATAAGTTTTGTTAATAAGGACTAACGAATTACCAATAGGGATGATATTAGGATGATAACGAATCATACAAACCTACACTCTTGGAACAACTCAGTCAAATTGACTAGACCAGTAGTCAGCTTCGTGCAACTGATATGTCTAATATTATTCTAGTTAGAAATAACTCTGATCTGGTAAAATACGACTAGAATATAGTCAAGTATGACTAGAATGACATTTGCACCCAGCTGACCCTATTAACTAGTCATTTTTGACTGATTTGTTTTTATAGTGTATAGTTTTAAGGATTGGACTTTGAATAGAAGATTGCAGTGACATATTAATAGGAGTTATAAATAGAATCAATTGCTCTTATTAATGTAGTGTGTTAACATGATTACAGTACTTTGAATTGGAATGAAAATCACGGGGACGTACGTGTCCAAATCACACTTGAGCATTCCATAGTTGAAGGATGATTTATAATCTTGAGCCCGATCACAAGGCGCATTATTAATCACGAGAGAGTAGGGGAATTCCCCCAAATGTTTAGATTCGTTATCAATATGATCAACTCCCTATACCGAGCCCATGCATTGCATAAATCAAATATTTTGGAGAATCGAAACGACTTTCACGACACCGTCTTCACGATCTTAGCTTAATTTCCTCCATGAATTTCCTCAGCCTCTCAAACCAATCTTGTTAACCGATCCGCGACTACATTTCCTTGTACGCTAAATACAAAAGTAACTCGGTTATACTTAAAGGACAAGTCCATTCCAACAAAAAGAGAAAAATCCAACAAGCATAACGCTGAAAATTTCATCAAAATCGGATGTAAAATAAGAAAGTTATGCCATTTTAATTTTTTGCTTAATTTCACAAAACAGTTGTCGGTATGCAAATGAGGAGACTGATGATGTCATCCACTCACTATTTCTTTTCTATTTTATTATAAAAATATATAAAATTCGAATTTTCTCTTCATTGTCAAGAGAAACAGCGATTAATTCCTCCCTATACATATGGAATTAGCATTGTTTAATATTATATGGTTTAGTCAAGTTGGTTATGTACAAAATGAAACATTGTATAATTCAAACAATAAAAAAAGAAATAGTGAGTCAAGGACATCATCGACTGTCTCATTTTCATGCCACTGATTGTACATATCACTGTTTTGTGGAAAATAAGCGAAACTTTGAAATGTCGTAATTTTCTTATTATACATGTACATCAGATTTTCGATAAAATTTTCAACTTGTGCTAGTTTGATTTTTCTCTATATATTCAAATCAACATTTGTGTGTGTGTGTGTGGAGGGGGGGGGGGGTGGACCTGACATTTAAGTAGGGCCTACTAGAGTCACACCAATAAAACCAATTCAAGACCGATCAATGTTATTTCGAATGGCATTTCATCTGTCGGTTTGGTATCACTTTCGTTTGCGTGACGGTCGCATCAGTAAGTCAAATATTTTTAAGGGGCACAACATGGCGGCCAAGGAAATTTTCTTTAAAGTGTTGATACCATGTAAAAACGCTATTTAAAATTTCAAGCAGGGTGTTTAAGCCCGTAATTCTAATATCGATTGTGTAAAGTTTGAAACAAGTTGTATTTACAAGATGTTGAAATGGTTTACAGAATTTCAGTTTTGTTTTGAACAATTGTGTAAAAGTTTAAACAACTTTTTGTTAGAGTGACGTGTTTAAACAGCGTGATGTATAAATATTTTTATTTACTGTGTAGTGGCAGAAAAAATATTTGACCTTTCTAAACATGAATCATGTATCAGCCTTCATTTCTTTCGTTTCCTCTTCTTGTATATTTGTATTCATTTTATTTTATTGTATTATTAATTATTATCAGTAGTAGTATTATTATTAGTTTATTTTATTTATTATTATTATTTTTTTTTTTTTTTGGGGGGGGGGCTTAGCCTTAATCTGTAGGCCAGTGCATGGATGGCATTATAGAAAAGCCATCTCAATACTAAGAAAGTTTGTTTCGCTGATGTGACAGTAACATGGCAGTATGAACGGGCTACCAAGGCAAGGGGCAGAAAGAATTTTCAAAAATTCCCCTTCGATCTGAGTTTGGAGTCAATTCGTCATGCTGTAAAACAATAGTTTTAGACTCGTCTGGTAAGCACACGCGGATGCGGGTGCCTGGGACTGGGGGTACGCTACCTGGGGGGCAAGGGCACTTCGTGAGTGATGTTTCCGTGCAAGAATGAGATCACCCAAGGTTCACTTGATCCCAACAACAGATTAAAACAAAAGTTAAGGACATGAGACATATCCAGAGTGGTTATCTAGTTCAACAATATTCAACGCATTCCTCGTGGTATATGCCTACGTTTACTTGAGATGCAAATTTCCCATAAAAGAGACAATAGATTGTCCATTTCATTCAATTAAGTTATCATTTAAACTGAATATTTTGGTTTACTTGTGGTGATATGTAATATAGACGACAATGTGTCATTATACACTTTTATTCAAGTAAAGGGATTTAAGTTTTATATAAAAAGGGGAATTTAAAGAAAAAGACATAATAATTATGTCCACCTTAACTTAATATTAAGAAAGGAGTTGCTCGTGCAAGACATCACCTATGATGTTTTTGTCACGAGAAAAAGGATAGAGACAATGAATGTAAAAAAGAGGAAAAATTAAATAAGAAAGTAAGAGAATGGAGAATGGATCATGTCATGCAATGTTATACACCCCCCCCCCCGCTCTAGCAAAATTGCTTATTTGGGAAGGGGGGAGGGGGCAATCGTACTCGCCCATTATATGAAAATTCTCGGGCACCGCCCCTGCAATATGGATGGAAAGATTATCAACCAGTTTTCTCACCAGCCTCAATCGTCCAATAGCGAATTTATAGAAATACATTTTATGAATGATTATTGACCCTCAGAAGATTAATATCAGGATGATACACAGCGATTTTTTTTTTGAAATTTCGAGGATTGCCACCCATGCTCAGGACATTTTAGAAGGGTTTCGAAAATTTGCAAGAGTTAGGTGAATTATCTGAAAGGCAAAGTATTTTTTAAATTATTATTACTGTTTATACTCTTAGCTTGTTAGAGTGAAAGAAGAGCTTCTTTGCTCGGAACCAAGTTTGGACCTTCTTGGAACTTGATTAAAATACTATTGTTTAGATTAGCCGCGATATTATTGCCGGTAAATGATTATAATTTGCATGTTGACAGGCAGTACTTAAATATGGAAATTGGATAAAGTGGCGCTCACGAGGTATACTCAACAAGATTAAACTCTGAACTGATTAAACCGGTGAGAATGCAGTTAGGAAGATAGCACAAGCAGGAAAGAGTCATCGCGAAAACCAATTATTATTAAAATCGGTGCTTTCATCGAGCCCAGAGACGTATGCTGTGAATTGTCAAAACCTTTCGCGTTTAATTGGAGCTGTGTGGTGCGTACGTGGTATTAATTGCATTTCAGGAGTTTATTATAAGGCTCTTTACGGCTGAGTAATGATGCTTGACTATATCATCGCACCTGCAATAATTTAGTAACTCGTCTCCTTGCGTATACCATTCATCGATAGGATGTAACCCTGAATATACACGTATATAATAATAATAGTAATAATACAATATTCCGCATTATACAGCGCTTAATACATCCGAACGTCGCGTCGTCTCTAAGCGCTTTACAGACATAATACCCGGTCATCGGAACCTTGCATGCCCGCATACAATGTGTGCACCTTCTCCACTCCCTGGGGAGCATTCCAACGAGAGTTCCAAGACTCAATTGCTAGGCATACTACATATAGGCTTTCACATCCTACCGGGTACCCATTTAACACCTGGGTGGAGAGTGGCAAAGTGTGGATTAACGCCTTGCCAAGAGACGCTAGACCATGGTGAGATTCGAACACACGACCTCTGATTTCAAGGCATCAGTGACGATGTTTTATATTAAATCTCAACTTCAGTTCATTCAAATGATAAAAAATATAATTTTTGGAAATGTAATACAATAAAAGACAACAAATGGACAACGTTTCAAAGTCAAGGCTTGTGACAGGAGCAAGAAGATACCAATAAAAACGTGTTGTTCGTTTTTCCCCCGTTTTACAGTACGTTTAAAAATATATATTTTTCATAATGATTCAGTTTGGTTCGTCAAGTTCGTCAACGTTCTTATACGCCCTGGCTGGCGTTCATCTCTATCAGGGACGGATCCAGCTTTCGCCAATGGGGGGGGGATATTTTCATCCATATTTTCCCCAATCGCCTATGAATGTTTTTAACAGATGTATGGCGCAATTACAAACGATGTGGACCATCATCCATCTAATATTTATCTATTCAAACGGGAGGCGTGACCGCTTAGTCGGTGTAGAACCCGGTATAGAGCGGAGAGTTTTGATATCGGTGACTTTGGTTCGATTCCCACTAAATGCGCTAGTGCCCCTTGGTAAGGCATTTAGCCTCATTACCATGTCCTTTGGAGAGGAATTTTTCATTATTTATATTACAATTTGTTATGATTTATTTCTTCTATACTGCAGGGCTCGCCTGTTCAGTTTTGAAAAAAAAAATTGCTTAAGCCGTCAATCATAATCATGATAATTGTTGCTTGGTTCCAAGCATTCGTGCTTTCTTAGGAATCGGGTGTCCGACCACCGTTACCAAATATATTGATTTATCCATTATACATTCATTATCCATATATCTTGTAATGGGGCATCCACAGCTAAAAAAATGGAAAACTGCCTCGAAAATCAATTATTATTTATTTATTTACTTATTTATTAAAATATCTACACACAGGATAACGAGCTCAGATTGACTTTTTTTAGCATGGTCCTGTTAACATAAAATAACAATATATACAGAAATAGTTAAAAATGTAACGTAGGTTCTATACAAGTAATGAATTAATTTAATAACATTAAAATCAGAATTATTACCAATTCAACAAAATTGTTCAAAGATAAGATATTCATTTTTTTAATCGATGAAATGAGAATAGTTATCCTGCAGACAGCACAATAACAGTGAAATATAAACTAAGGTGTATGATATCATTGACATAGTAAATAAATAATTCAACGAAATCTATGAAGGAAATTAGGAATCTAATTATCAATAAAATCAATAAAAGGTTGATGGTGTTTTTATTCAATGAAATACATTAATTAAGCCTCTATCATTAACAATATAAGATCAGTCGATAGTTTGTTGTAAGGTATAAAACATAAATCATTTTACAGTTTGAAAGAAAAGTGCAGGTGCTAAAAGCCGTTAAAACATAAAACAATGTTATAGCATAATTAGAAGGGGAAGCATTAAAAGCAAAAGAAACATAAAGCAGGTTTTAGAGCCAAAATGGCATCAAATAAGTAAAATGAAAAAAAATAAAAACATTAAAAAACCTTGCTCACTGACCAATTAACTAATCAATCAAGCAAGCTATTATACGGTCTAGTCATCAAGCTGTAAAATGGTGCTTCCTTCGAGTTGAGTCACATTTTTTGTGAACAAAGCCAAAAAGAAACCAAAAAGTAAAAACAAGAAAAAGAAAGGAAAATGGGAGCGGCGGGGGAGGGGGGGGGGGGGTCATAACAGTACTAACGTAGAGTATGTTGATCATCGCACGTAAATAACATTTATGTTTCTTTTTGCTGTTGAGGGAAGTGGTCGTTCAAAAGAAAATAGAGATCGTGTACTTAAACTCTATAGATCACTTGCGCTTGTCTTGTATGAGCGGTTAATTGTTTTTGCAAATTTTGATTTATTCAAATAATTTTGTAAATTCATTTCTTACGTATTTTAACTTGTTTATAATAATAATAATAATGATAATGATGACGATAATACTTATAATAATAATGATGATGATGATGATAATGATGATAATAATAATAATATTAATATTACTACTACTACTACTACGACTTCTACTAGTAGTAGTAATACAAATAATATGGTCCATAGCGCAGCTATTGTAATTGCATATACTCTAATGCGCTTGATACTTGGTATCATATTGTTACCCCGGAAGTAGCTGAGCCGCCATATAGGCGCTAAAGCATTCAAGGAATAAATCTTACTGGGTATACCCATTCACCTCACCTGAGGTTCAAACATTAAAATTGAAAATTGAGCACTAAGCCTGCTAAAGGGGGAACCCTCCAAATATGATGATAGGGGATTGGATAGGATTGTTGTTAAATAATCATTCGTTTTTGAGGGGCGAGCATTGTTTTTATTATTATTTATTTGAGGTGGTTTTCACGATAATGATGATGGCGCTCTACAGCTTTGCAAGTTATTGGAGTTGTTCTATGAACACGGTTCCATTATTACCCATTTTCAGATATGTTTAAAGTCCAACGAACTGATGGCGCTCTATTATATTTCAATTACATTACCTGGGATTTTCTACTGCATTCGAAGGGAGTCTGGCGGGATGGGATGTTATTTTTTTTAAATATAGAATTAATATAGGATAAAATTTGAGCATTAACGTGATCATGGGAATGCAATTTGTTGATGTAATAAATCGAGATCTTATTCTGCATGCTCGGCAAAGAAATAAATAGACTTATCAGCAGAAGCGACATACTAATATTTTGGGTGGACCTATCTTATCATATCGCCTCCAATAATGCCTGAAGCATGTTTTGGTATTGATGTATGGTAAAAAGATCTGGGGGCCGTTTTATAATGCTGTTCGTAAGTTACGAGTGACTTTAAGAACGACTGGTGATCCTTTCATAAGCGAAAACCATCATCAATGAATATACCATTTACCACAAGAAAGTATCACCAGTCGTTCTTAAAGTCGCTCTTAACTTACGAACAGCTTTATGAAACACCCACCTGTTTCGGTCAAGGGCCCTGGTCTGGTCTCGAACATCATTATTAGTGCCATGCCGGGAGTCGAACACCTGACTTACGTGTTTTCGGGCGCAGACCACTTGGCAAGGTCACCTATATCTTATGAAATTTCCTTTGTCAAAAAGACATCCTATGAAAGCCACTCTCTAGAGACAATAATAACAACAGCAACAATATAAAATTTGAAATAAAAGCGTCATTGGATCTTGAAGAATTAGCAAATAATGGATCTTGAGGGTGGACCGGAACTCCGACATGTCCGACGAACAATAAATATGATATCTTTCCACTGTATTTACTATGTGCAAATTTGTGATGAACTTGATAGGTTGACGTAAAGCCCTAATGATTAAACGACTTAACCCTTTACGCGCCAAAGTCGCCATTTAGCACCACACAATAAACACATACCAATGTATAAATTCCTCTGGCATTTAACAAGTTCAACTCCTTCCCCTCTTTTCGGTGCTCTTTAATAACATAAATTGTTTGTTTATTTTGCTATAGTTGATCACTCGTACATAACATGCCTAGCGAATTGAGAAGGTAAAAATATGGAAAAAATGATAATTTTATATTACATTATTCAGTGATGACTAAAGATCTTCGAGTTAACACAGAGCAACTAATGGTTCAATATATATACGAAATCATTCACCGTGTCATAACGATGATCGATTAGACATTTTAAGAAATTAGTTTGACAATTGAAATCGAAGGATGCGGTTCCGCACTGGTGATAATTAGCAGGCGTTCTCAGCCAAGCCCTCATTTCGAGTCCATTTCGCAAATTAATATTTTTTTTCTCTAACAAACCAGAAGTCTGCAGCAATTAATGCATTGCATGGAGACAAGTAGGACTGTAGGATCGGATAACTTCAGTATTAGCTGGTTTAGAGAGAGATGGCAACATCGCAACACCTCATTCTACCATCCATACTTGTTTCCATGGTTACAATAGGACGAACACAAAGTAAGTATTTTTTCTTCTTAAGATGAATTGCATGTTTGGGAGGGTACAACTGATTTTATTCAGATGTTTTATGGTTTTTCTCCAATATTCTTTGATATCATCGATATGGTCACTTGGTATTGATGTGTATTAGGGGATGACCTAATGTGTTGTATGACCAACAATACCATTCGACTTTATCTCTCGAAATCCGTTGCTTTATCAAACATACGATGACGACGATGATGACGAGATGGATGTGATGACAACATGGGAGGGAAAACGACAATGCCGGTGGTAACAAACGTTATTAGAGTGTACGATAATGAGAGGAATGATGATGTTACTTAATTGCGATCATAAATTCAAGGCACAAGTACGGCTGAGACTTGGTTGTTCATTTGGTGATGATGACGATGATACTGGATGATGAAAACGGCTTCGATGACGATTTCAGTGATGGGAGATGATGTTGTTTATCATGAAACCGTTGCTATTGCTGGTGAGGATCGTTTTGATATTAAATCTGGGCGGTACTTATGTTGTGATGGTTACGATAAAATGGCACAGTGGTTATGATGGTGGTGGCGATGGGGATAATGGTCATTATAGTCCAGGATAGGCCCCATAGAAACTTGACCAAACCTTGTTTTTTTATATATACAATATTTTTTGATGGTTTCTTGTCAATTCGAAGGTGCTGATTACGAATCTGGATGATGCCACTCGTGTAACCTTGAGCATTTTCCGCAAATTGGCAAAATCCAATATGGCCGCCAAAGTATGCAAATTACCCATAAAAATCCTGAAATTGTCCGCACATTGGCTATGAAATGCATGGAAGCGTATGGCAGGAGTAAAATACACTCTGAAAAAATAATTTTTGACAAAATATTTATTTTCCTGATATTCAAAATGGCCGCCATAGTCCATTGTATACTCTATTATGTACAATATGAATAGGGAAAACTAATTTTTACAAAAATGAGCACTAAACCGCAAAAAATCGCGATATATGAACGAAGTAATATTATGCAAATCATCATTACTAACGAGATATATCATTTATTATGTCATAAATGGGAACATTTCTGCATTTTGATGTCTAAAATGGCCGCCACTGGCCCAAACAGTATTGCGTACAATGGCAATGGGGGCCAAAAAATTCACAAGAGTGATCACTAAAATGCATATTATTAAGATTAAACGAGTGGAATACTGACTAAAAACATAATTGTTAACGAAATATATTATTAATATGCCATGTATGTGATGAATGTTGTATTTAGATATTCAAAATGGCTGCCAAAGGCCCTAAAAGCAGTATCCACAATGAGAAAGTGGGGCAAAGAAATCACAAGAGTGATCACTAAAATGCATATTATATGTGATAAATTCATGGGATACTGTTTAAAAACGTATTTTCTAACGAAATACATCATTCAGGTTTAAAGTTTGTGTTAAATACTGTATTTTTACTTTCAAAATGGCCGCCAGAGACATTAACATTCTTATGCACAATGCAAAGTGGGAAACCAATATTCACAAGAGTGAGCACCATAAATGCAGATATTAGTGATCTATGAGTAAAATATTGTCTGAAAGCATGATTTCTATTAAGAGATATCATTTATTCTGCCAGTTAGGTGATAAATACTGTTATTGGAAAATCAAAATGGCCGCTACAGGCCCTTAAGATATTACACAATGTGAATGGGAACAAATTATTTCAGCATAATTTGGCTTTGCTTGGCCAATTGGGGATGTATGAGTGAAATATCGTCTGAAAACATGATTTATAACAAAATATATGATATCTTATGTAATTTATGTGATTAATGCTGTATTTTGACATTCAAAATGGCCGCCATAATCCCTATATTTATCATGTACAATGCGAATGGAGAAACTAATTTTCACAAGAGTGAGAATCATGAAATGCATATGACTGTGATATACGAGTAAAAATATTGTCTTAAACATGATTTCTAACTAAATACATCACATATTGGTTGTGGAGGTTATGAATGCTGTACTTTGAAATCCAAAATGGCTGCAATAGGTCCTAAAAGTATTATGTACATTGTAACATTAGACATATAATTTTGACAGAATTTGGCTTTGTTTGACTCTAAATATTGCCTATTATTGTGAATTCTGATGCAAGGGTGAAATATTGTCTAACACCATGGTTTCTAACGAGATATATCATAATGTTGTGTATTTAAGGTGATAAACACTGCATTTTTAAATTGAAAATGGCCAACATAAGCCCTTATCGTATAATATACAATTTTAGTGTAGACAAATAATGTTCACAAAAAGGGCATATGGCAGCCATTTTGTATGTTGAAATACAGTATTTATCACATAAATTACATAAGAGATGATATATTTTGTCATAAATCATGTTTTCAGACGATATTTCACTCATACATCACCATTTGGCCAAGCAAAGCCAAATTCTGATGAAATAATTTGTTCCCATTCACATTGTGCATAATATCTTAAGGGCCTGTAGCGGCCATTTTGATTTTCCAATAACAGTATTTATCACCTAACTGGCAGAATAAATGATATCTCTTAATAGAAATCATGCTTTCAGACAATATTTTACTCATAGATCACTAATATCTGCATTTATGGTGCTCACTCTTGTGAATGTTGGTTTCCCACTTTGCATTGTGCATAAGACTGTTAATGTCTCTGGCGGCCATTTTGAAAGTAAAAATACAGTATTTAACACAAACTTTAAACCTGAATGATGTATTTCGTTAGAAAATACGTTTTTAAACAGTATCCCATGAATTTATCACATATATATGCATTTTAGTGATCACTCTTGTGATTTTTTTTGCCCCTCTTTCTCATTGTGCATAATGCTTTTAGGGCCTTTGGCAGCCATTTTGAATATCTAAATACAACATTCATCACATACATGGCATATTGATAATATATTTCGTTAACAATTATGTTTTAGTCAGTATTCCACTCGTTTAATCTTAATAATATGCATTTTAGTGATCACTCTTGTGAATTTTTTGGCCCCCATTGCCATTGTACGCAATACTGTTTGGGCCAGTGGCGGCCATTTTAGACATCAAAATGCAGAAATGTTCCCATTTATGACATAATCTCTTTAGTAACAATGATTTGCATATATCACTTCGTTCATACATTGCGATTTCTTTGCGGTTTAGTGCTCACTTTTGTGAAAGCTAGTTTTCCATATTCATATCGTACATAATATAGTATACAATGGACTATGGCGGCCATTTTAAATATGAGGAAAATAAATATTTTGTCAAAAATTGTTTTTTCAGGGAGTATCTCACTCCTGCCACACAATTTCGTACATTTCGTAGCTAATGTGCGGACAATTTTAGGATTTTTATGGGTAATTTGCATATTTTGGCGGCCATATTGGATTTTGCCAATTTGCGGAAAATGCTCAAGGTTACACGAGTGGCATCATTCAGATTCGTAATCAGCACCCTCGAATTGACAAGAAACCATCAAAAAATATTGTATATATAAAAAAACAAGGTTATGCCTCTTCTATCCTGGACTATTATGGTGGTGGTGGTTGATGTAGTGGTTGTGGTGATGATGATGGTCATGGGGGATGTTGTGTTGATTATGGTGATGATGATGATTATGGTGGTGATGATGATGAGGATGAAGATGATGATGATGATGACGATGATGATGATGGTGATGATGTTTATGATGATGGTGGTGATGATGATGATAATGATGATGGTGATGACAATGGTCATTGTATGTAGTTGTGGCGGTGATGTTGATGGTGATGATGGTAATAATGTTGTTGATGATGATGATGGACTTGACATAAGAATATATTGTCAATCTTTACTTCATCAATATTACATGTCTCACTGACAATCATGAAACTAAAATTGAATTGTATTCTTCATTCTTCATGCTATTTTGTTAGTATAGCCTCATATGAAAATATTCACCATCTTAAAATATATTCTACGACAGTTACTATGTTCGAATATGTTTTTTCATACGTATATTTAAATTCATTATTTCTTGCTTAGAAATGGTTTTATTTATATTCGTAATTTCTAAAATGTCTAGTAATATGTTAGCTTTCGCCTTTTATGTGAGCGCTAATGTGTAGGTAATGTGAAGAAGTAAGTTTGATTGACTTTCTCAGGGGCCGCGGAATCGGGGGGAGGTTCAGCCCATCACTTTTTTTCCAAAACCATGTACAAAACCGTAAACATGAAGATACAATTGTGATTTTTGCATGGTCAGCCCCCCCCCCCCTACTTTGAAAACCGTTCCGCGGCCCCTGTATATGGAACGTGATTTGCGACAGTTGGCAGTATCCGCTTCCCTTTTATACCGAAATTACTCTTACACTTCGAATGATTCAGAACAAAGCACTGCTGCAACAAAAGAAATTCATTTACGATTACATTACATAAACGATTCGCGTAAAGGGGCTTTCACAGTCTCTCTTGCGATCATTTGGTCACAATATACGTTGGACACAATCGCAACGGTTGTGCTGTCGCACCGCCAATTGTGAAAGGGGCTTGAATGAGATATGGCAAGAGAGAACATTCCTAGAACTGAACGAACCTTTAATGTTCGTTTGTCTATATGACAACTCAACTTATCTCTTTACACAGTATGTCCTACGCCACCATGCGATCCTAACCCTTGTTTAAATGGCGGGGTCTGTAGGCGGTCTGCAGGATGTCAGTACACATGCTCGTGTTCAGCAGGCTTCTCTGGTACAAGCTGTGGGGATGGTAAGTGAAGCCTTTGATTGCCTCAACCACATTCGTACATGAAGAGTGTCAAAGATATGAACAATGTTATGGACATGTTCAAGTGAATCGAGATTGAGTAATAATTTAAGACGCAAATGAAACACAATTTAAGGCAAGAATGTGTCGAGAAAAGGACAAGTCATCATTGGCAAGTCGCTGGCCTCAAGTAAACGTCGCTAGAGCGAGAAGACCCAAGATTCTTGGACCATTTATCATGTTTATTTTAAATTTTATATTCTTGTCCCTAAAAAATCGAATTGGAAAATATTAAGGATATTGTCGATTTATGCTACTTTTTTCACATCCACTTTCACTTTCGATTAACATTGCCATGATTACCAAACACTGGTCAAAGCTATTTCATGTTGCTTTAAAACTATTCCACACATGCGCATGTTCTACATCCTAGAGGACTCCGTATTGATTTTTTTCATCATATTTGTCTATGTCTAGTCATGATGACAAGACAAAGACAGATTACGAATAATATCACCACGGAGTCCTCTACGCTACATTTTCTAGGGAGGTATTACTACATATCAAGTTTGACAAATGATTCACTAATCATTAAATCTCTGATAGCTGCTATGACCGATCCCTAAAATGAATTCTTTTTTTGAAAACATTTGCTGACATATTTGTTTTAAATGATTTTTTTCCCTCAATCCACAGGGGATGTCTGCTTGAGCACGCCTTGTCAGAATAGTGGTGAATGCTTCTCATTTACCAACCCAAATCTCTATGTTTGCATCTGTACGGGGAGTTGGAAAGGCGTTAATTGCGACATCGGTAAGTTTCAGCAGGTTTTCGTTTTTTAATATTCTGAAGACGTCACTTGGATTTATTGGGTTTAATCACTATATAGACTAGAAGACTAGCAGCAGCAACAATAGATGAAGTAGCAGTAGAAACGAGAAGCAGGGGGTAGCTGAGAGCGCATACATTCGTAATTCCGAAGCTTCGTTATTCCGAAGGTTCGTTATTCCGAAGGTTCGTATTTCCGAAGGTTCGTAATTCCGAAGGTTCGTTAGTCCGAAAACGAAATGAGGTTCGTAATTCCAAAGGTTCGTTAGTCCGAAAACGAAGTGAGGTTCGTAATTCCAAAGGTTCTTTAATCCGAGAACGAAATGAGGTTCGTAATTCCGAAGGTTCGTTAGTCCGAAAACGAATTGATTAACGAACCTTATTTCGTTCTCGGACTAACGAACCTTCGGAACAACGAACCTTATTTCGTTTTCGGGTTAACGAACCTTCGGAACAACGAACCTCATTTCGTTTTCGAATTAACGAACCTTCGGAACATCGATCCTTATTTCGTATAACGCCACAAATGTTCGGATTAACGAACTCTTTTACGTTTTCGGATTAACGAACATTTTACTTGTTTCGGAATTACGAAGTGTAACCGTTGAGAGTAAGTACCCCCCCCAAAAAAAATAAAAATAAAATAAAATGCAGTTGGAGAAAGTGGGCAACAATGGTAGTGGTGGTGTTGATGGTAATGAAGATGTTGATAAAGGTAGTAATAGTCACACAGGGGTCGTCAATATGGAATGTTAACCTCGCAATAGTGTGATTGATTGAGTGGCAAATAAAGTGATCGTAGTGGACTAGTGGTGGTGGTGGTAGCCGCAGTCGTATTAGTATAAGAAATCCTGGATGCACCCTTTTTAACATACTTCTTAACATATTCATGCTGTACATTAAGAAACCTCAATATTATTGGTCCCATAGGTGAATGTGATAGTGACCCTTGTCTCAACGGAGGAACGTGTGTGGAGACTAATGATGGCGCGTTCAATGGATGTACATGCCCTCAAGGGTTCTTAGGAGAGTATTGTTCAATAGGTAGGTATTCTCAAACTAGAATGTGCTACAGTCACCCGAAGCAATCACCTTCCCGAACTGACAGGTGATATGCCCTTTTTTGATAACGCAATAAACTGTCATCGTTAATATTACCTCTGTCATGTCTGTGAAAAAAGTTTTTTTTTATATATGAAATGACCCTGTCCTGTCTTTCTATTAATTATAAACTCTTCAGTAATGTTTGATGGTATGTTTTATTCCCTCTTGCCCTATCCTTTAACCGATCCCCTTATCCGACCCAATTGATCATTACCTCATGACAATGATGCCTCCCCTATTTTCATGTACTTAATAAATGAGTTTGATAATGGGATTATTTATTTCTAATTCACCAGTCAATCATTGCAATCCAGACCCTTGCAACGGCGCTGGAAACTGTGAGAATTTCATCAACACCTTTATATGTACCTGTTTTATTGGTTGGGATGGAAGGCGGTGTGATATTCGTAAGTACGATTCAGTTTTGAACTGTTGTTTGAAAAAATATTGTTGGGTGTTTCATGTGGGGTTTTCCTTTCATTGTCGAAGGAAATAGATTGTAATAAGCTAGTGAAATATTTTGATCCGATTGGCTGAGGGCTTCCTTGTCACTGAGAATTCCCAAGTTGCTGTAATGATACATTACATTGTTTATTAACTTCGAGAATATATTTTTGTCCACCATATATAGCGTTTAACTCAAAGCATTACCTTCGCAAATTGGCGCATATATGATGTAAGCTCAAACTGACGTCGATTAATATGATTAAGATGCAAGTAGACACAGTACATACACCCATTGGCGGCGGAAGCCAAAAATTTTAGGAGGGGACAACCCAAAAAAAAAATTTGACAAGCAAAAAAAAAAAAAAAAAAGGTTCTCAACCTAAAAATTTTAGGGGAGACGCATAGGAAAATAAATTGACAAGCAAAAAAAAGAAAAAAAAAAAAAAAAAAAAGGTCATCAACTGCAAATTTAGGGGGGGACCGTCCCCCCCCCTCCTCAAATTTAGGGGGGGACACGTCCCCCCCGTCCCCCCCGCTTCCGCCGCCTATGCATACACCGCGATTCACACGAAATGTATGAACATAACAGTCCTATATGCGGTTCCTGCTCAATTAAGCCATTTTTGTAACAAAGAATTTCTATATATTGTGCTTAAAGATTCATTCAGTAGGCATAAATCGCTTTCGTGTTTGTATCTCCTCATCACGCCCTCCAATCTGCGCGCACCTGTACTCTTACATTAAGAGAGCTTAACACGCAGTCAAGCTAAGCTTTTAGTGGCAACCTTCGCAACCATTTTAGATCGTGATGGTATAGAAAATAAAACGTTCACATTTTTAGTAAATATTTTGTTACGTATTATGTACTTTCGTTGTTATTTTTTGTATTTGAAAACAATAAATGAAAAATGAAAGTTGCATGAAATTAATGAGACACAGTCAATCATTTTTTAATCCTTTCTATTTTGACAATTTGTCTGTTCCATATTTCGTTTTTTTTCTTCTAGCAAATCCATGCGAAACCAATCCGTGCTCACAGAATGGAGCTTGTCATAATAACGGTACTCAGTTTTACTGTCATTGTGACCCCGGATGGATTGGTCGCTTATGTGACATAGGTATATGACTCATGTTTTGTGAACATTTTTGAGATCTCGCGGAAAGTAAATCTTTAGATTGAAAAAGCAGTGATCATGGTGATGGGAATCACACGATATTTTAGATGATCTTTAGACGGATTTCTTAAATGAGTCATAAAGTTTTTTTTGCCTTGGTCTTAGTTTGAGCTGGAACTATGAAATAAAATTTTCGTAAGGTTTCATAACTCAGAGTAATATGGCGTTTATTTTTTCCTGGATCATCCGTTGAATAACGTGATTCAACATATAGGCCAAAATTTTCACATCAGTTGGAACCCTTTTTGTTAAGAAATATCCCATATCGCTTCTTTGCCTATCGTCTACAACTTTATCACACGATAACCAGGAATTCATTTTAAAATTTCATTTATGATGTGTCAATTCTACTTAGTTATCCTTTATACTACTGTGGCTGATGACTGTTTCATTTATTCGTGACTAAATGAAGGAACATTCACTATCTTTTACTGTAATTAATGGCACTGCTCTGTTCAACTTCATATCAATTCAAACCATTTGTATTCACAGTTGATCCATGTTTCTACAAGCCATGTCTAAACGAAGGAATATGTACAACCTTTCCCGATTCTTTCATCGATGGCATGGCTCTATTCAACTGTACTTGTCATTCTGAATTCTTCGGAAATACATGCGAAATAGGTAAGGAACAAGCGGGGCCAAAGATCTAGGGAAGAATATCCTATGATTTTTCACGTTAAAAATGTTTGAAAATGAAGAGAGAGAGAGTAAAGAACAGAAGAAGAATGTATAGTAATGAAAGATAAGGGCTGAATCGTCGAACCAAGCTATTGGTAAAACAATGTTTTGCATTGAAAAGAAAATGACGTTGTCAGCTACATGACCCCGTCTTCCTATTCCACTCGCCCTGGTATGCCTGGTAAGAAAGTTATTTAGATGTTTGAGTCAAAATTTCAATTTACGTCTTTAAGTTCATAATACTCATTTTGAATCAGCTTATTCGTCTTGTTAACAGTATTTCCTGAATACATTAATTTGTTTATTTCTTTCCATTCACAGTTGATCCATGTTTCTTCAATCCCTGTCTAAACGGAGGAACATGTACAACCTTTTCTGATTCTATCATCAATGGCACAGCTCTTTTCAACTGTACTTGTCATTCCGAATTCTTTGGAGAAATCTGTGAAATAGGTAGGATTCCCATTCCTTACTTTGGTCATGTTAGATGCAGTATTTATCTATTCGACTGAAACTAAGGTCTAAGACACTAAATCAATGACGATAACATTTACTCAATAACATATCCAAAATTGTTTTCTTTCTGACATACAGTTGATCCATGCTTCTTCAGTCCATGTCTAAATGAAGGAACATGTACAACCTTTCCTGATTCTATCATCAATGGCACAGCTCTCTTCAACTGTTCTTGTCATTCTGAATTCTATGGAGATACTTGTGAAACAGGTACGTAACATCCAATTAAATCTGTACCATAAATTACGTTATAACCATTTCCATTAATCACCTTTTAAAGTAAGATTTTCTAGAGTTCCCGTTCACAGTCCTTTATTCTTTTTTTCATTTTTTCCTCTTTCTTTTCGAGTTCTAGGTATATGTTATCGAAATATTATTACAATTCGGTACATTTTATAATGTTCACCTGCGTGATTTTTCCTTTCAATAGCTTGATATTGATTCAAATGTTTTGTTTTACAGTTGATCCATGTTTCTTCGATCCGTGTCAAAATGAAGGAACATGTACAACCTTTCCTGATTCTATCATCAATGACACTGCCCTGTTCAACTGTTCTTGTCATTCTGAATTCATTGGAGAAACTTGTGAAATTGGTAAGAACCGGGGCGGGGGGGGGGGGGCAATGTCTGGGTGGTAGAAGGGTGGGAGTGTAGGAAACATAACTCTTTGAGTTGTATCTGGCCGAGGAGGAAAAAGGAAAAAGCTGAAAAACAGCGTAATGAACTGTTTAAAGATATGGCTGAAATAAAGAATTGTATGTTACTTCCATATTATTTTATTATACGAATGATATACATGTAGTTCATGATAACCTTGCACGTCACTTATAACCTTTTTTCCTGCGACATCTATTGGGAATGAAAATGATTCTTTTTTCTTCAATTCTATATGTCCTTTTCTCTTAAATTTTACATGTCGCTGTTTGTGACTTCACAGTTGATCCATGTTTCCTCAATCCGTGTCTAAATGAAGGAACATGTACAACCTTTCCTGATTCTATCATCAATGGCACAGCTCTTTTCAACTGTTCTTGCCATTCTGAATTCTTCGGGGAATCTTGTAAGAGAGGTAGGAATCCTAATGTCTATTGTTATTATTTCAAGAGGATCCATTATTTACACTAGCGTACCTACGGGGGGCAAACTGCCCCCTGACGAGTCACAACCCATGCAAGGTACCCATCCCTGCCCCCCCCCTCCTGACGAGAAGTTGAATCGCGGAAGATTTGCCCCCCCCCCCTGTGGAAAATCCTAGGTACGCTACTGATTATCTATCTATTCGAGTTTATAAATCTAAACTAGAGTCTAGGTCATTTCCTTAAGAGCATTCGTATAATTTTTTTGTTTATTCTGACATACAATTGATCCATGTTTCTTCGATCCGTGTCTAAATGAAGGAACCTGTACAAACTTTCCTAATTCTATCATCAATGACACTGCCCTGTTCAACTGTACTTGCCATTCTGAATTCATTGGAGATACATGCGAAATCGGTAAGAAAATAAAAAAGAAGCGAAGTCATAGGGCTAGGAGGGAAAGACCACATGATTTTTTTACGATAAATATATGAGAAAATGAAGACATGCTAAAGGACGGAAAAAAGGGAAAGTATAATGGAAACAAAGGGCCGAGTCAAAGAATCAAGCAATTAAAAGAAAATGAGGTTGCCTTTGATATGACTTCCGCTTAATCTTTATTCCACCCGCCCTGGTAGGGAATTCATTTCTTGAAGATTTGCCTTAGTTGTTTGAGCCAAAACGTCATTTTTGGTAAAGTTCATACACAATCATATTGAATCAGCTTGAAATCCAATATATATATATATAATATATATACGTATTATAAATCCTGACAAAATTATATTTTTCGCACGTTCTTAATTAGTTTCTTAGATCCATTGATTTGTTTATTTCTTTTAACAGTTGATCCATGCTTCTTCAATCCGTGTCTAAACGGAGGAATATGTACAACCTTTCCTGATTCTATCATCAATGACACAGCTCTATTCAATTGTACTTGTCATTCTGAATTCTTTGGAGAAACTTGTGAAATAGGTAGGAAAACTATTCTCTACTTGTTTCTTTTTAAAGGTCAAGTCCACCTCAGCAAAATCTTGATTTGAACAGAGAAAAAAATCAAACTAGCATAACACTGAAAATTTCATCAAAATCAAAAGAAAAGAAAGTTGTGGCATTTTAAATTTTCGCTTATTTTTCATAAAACAGTGAAGTGCCCAACTCAGTGACATGCAAATTAGTCAGTTGATGATGTCCATCACTCACTATTTCTTTTGTGTTTTATTGTTTGAAATATACAATATTTTATTTTTACAGATTTGATTGTAGGGACCGACTTGACTGAACCACAATTCCACACATGTATAGGGAGGAATTAATCTCTGTTTCACATGACAATGAGGAGAAATTTAGAATATTTCATGCAATAAAATACAAAAGAAATAGTGGGTGGATGACGTCATCAGTCTCTTAATTTGCATACCGACCCGCATGTGCATATAACTGTTTTGTGAAATTAAGCGAAATTTTGAAACATTTTTTTGTTGGGGTGGACCTGTCCTTTAAAAGATAGATTATATGTATATTCGATTTTCAAACTCATACTAAAGTCTAAGACGTTCTCTTGATACAATTTACTCATGTTATATCAAAATGTTTTTTTTTCTTTCCGGCATTCAGTTGATCCCTGTTTCTTCGATCCATGTCTAAATGAAGGATCATGTACAACCTTTCCTGAATCTATCGTTAACGGCACGGCTCTATTCAACTGTACTTGTCATTCTGAATTCTTTGGAGAAACCTGTCAAATAGGTAGGATTCCTATTTCTTGTTTTTGTAATTTAAAAAGATACAACATGTGTATATTCTACTTTTTAAACGTAACCTAAGTAACGTCTAAGATACTTAATTCATTGATAACATTTACTCAAAATTATATCCAACTTTTGTTTTTTTCGCTGACAGTTGATCCGTGTTTCTTCACTCCATGTCTAAACGAAGGAAAGTGTACAATATATCCTGATTCTACCATCAATGGCACAGCTTTATTTAACTGTTCTTGTCATTCTGAATTCTTCGGAGAAACTTGTGAAATAGGTAAGAAAAGGTGGCGTGATCGTGGCCTATTTTGTAGAATAAGGATGGTGGAGTGGGATGTATCACTTATATCTACATGTATTTGAGTTAATCAATACGAGAAAAAAATACACCGATAGTTGGAGGAATAAAGGTAAAATAAACATGTTTAATTATTTAATCAGAGGGTAGAATGAAAAAAACTAACTCCTTCTATTTACATTTCCGAAGTCTCTTGCCCTTTCAAGTCACCCTCACACCTTCCCTGATAGGAAGTTATACATGTTATATTTATCTCTTTACACACTTTCGTGAATCGATTTGTGCCCAAAGGTAACACCAAGCCTTCTTTCAACATTTATTCGGATTGAGCTAGAATGAAAATTCAATTTTTCAATTCTTCATTCCTATGTTTTCAATTTTACAGTTGATCCGTGTTTCTTCAATCCATGTCTAAATGGAGGGACATGTACAACCTTTCCTGACTCTATCGTCAATGACACAGCGTTATTCAACTGTTCTTGTCATTCTGAATTCTTCGGGGAATCTTGTGAGAAAGGTAAGAATCCTAATGTCTACTTTAATTATTTCAAGAGGATCCAATATTTATATTTTCGAGTTTATAAACTTAAACTAGAGCCTAGGTCATTTCCTTAATAGCATTTATTCGTATCATTTTTTTTTATTCTGACAAACAGTTGATCCATGCTTCTTCAGTCCATGTCTAAATGACGGAACATGTACAACCTTTCCTGATTCTATCGTCAATGACACAGCTCTCTTCAACTGTTCTTGTCATTCTGAATTCTATGGAGATGCTTGTGAAATAGGTGAGAATCCCATTCTTTACTCTAGTTATTTTGAAAAAGATACAGCATCTATTTGAGTTCTTAGAATTAAATTAAAGACACTTCCTTGATTACATTTACTCAATAATAATCCAATTTGTTTTCTTTCTGACAATTGATCCATGTTTCTTTAAATCTGTGCCTAAATGAAGGAACATGTACAACTTTTCCCGATTCTATCATCAATTACACAGCTCTATTTAACTGTTCTTGTCATTCTGAGTTCTTTGGAGATGCATGTAAAAGAGGTACGGAACCTCTCATGAATTGTTTAATTACTTTGTAAGCCATTACCTTTCGAATCATTACATATAAAGTTTTCGATTACATGCCTTTCTAATTTCACCACTGATTTAGTTTAAAATATTTTCCAGTTCTTCATAAATTGTTCCCGAGCTATTGATATTGTTTTTACCCTGCATTACAAGACTTTCCCTTTCGATAGCTTGATATTGCTTCAAATATCATTCGTTTCTGCAGTTGATCCATGTTTCTTCAATCCGTGTCTTAATGGAGGAACATGTACAACCTTTCCAGATTCTACAGTCAATGGTACAGCTCTATTCAACTGTACCTGTCATTCTGAATTCTTTGGAGGAACTTGTGAGAAAGGTAAGAACTGATCTTCCTGCCTCAAGTTCTTAAATATATTTAAAGACATTATTTCTGATAAAAGGAACGTGTACAACCTTTTCTGGTTCTATCATCAACGGTACAGCTCTCTTCAACTGTTCTTGTTATTTTTAAATTATTGGAGAGGTTTTTGAAATATGGAAAAATTGCTCTTTTTGCCTGACTAGCCAAAACATACTTTCAGATTGACCTGTTACTCCCAAACCTTTTAAGTTCTTATTGTTAACATCATATCAATTTCCCGTTGTATGTATTCACAGTTAATCTATGTTTCTTTGATCCGTGTCTAAACGACGGAAGGTGTACAACCTTTCATGAATCTATCGTCAGTGACACAGTTCTATTCAACTGTACTTGTCATTCTGAATTCTTTGGAGATGCATGTGAAACAGGTGGATTTTAGCGATATCTAATTTTTTGAAATGATTACGTCTGTTCTTAGTTTGGAAGTGCTTTATTATTTTGGTCTTTCCGTTTAATTTATTCAAATAGCCTTTTCTTGACGAAATGTAGTTGATCCCTTTTTATTCGTGTCTGGCAGAAGGAATCTACAAATATGGTAAAAGTACGAACTTTCCTGAATCTCTTATCAAAGAAACACATCTTTGTTCAACTTCATTTCATTCTTAACCTCTTTGTATTCACAGTTGATCCATGTTTCTTCAATCCGTGTCTTAATGAAGGAATATGTACAACCTTTCCTGATTCTATCGTCAATGACACAGCTCTCTTCAACTGTTCTTGTCATTCTGAATTCTTTGGAGAAACCTGTGAAATAGGTATGGAGCCTCTTCTTTTATTACCTTTATACATATTACTTTTAATCTTTGTGTTACAAGTCTGATTCTACATAAGGATGTGGTTGACGATTCTTTGTACATTTTACAATCCTCTCCAGTTTTTACCCTGCGTCGCAAGATCTTTCCGTTCAATATCTTGATATTGTTTAAATTCTTGTTTGCAGTCGATCCATGTTTCTTCAATCCGTGTCTAAATGGAGGAACATGTACAACCTTTCCTGACTCTATCGTCAATGACACAGCGTTATTCAACTGTACTTGTCATTCTGAATTCTTTGGAGATGCATGTGAAACAGGTACCATTTTCCCCGCTTTATTGTTTATAAATCAGTACGTGTACCTTTTATTATTTTCAAGTAAAGCATATTCTGGTGTTTTCATAGACCCTTTAAGTAAATCAGAACTATTTTTCATCATACCCTTTTCTTTATGATTTGCACCTGACCACTTAATTCAATGCGTGTCTGACCTAAGGAATATAAATGTTATTTACGACCTTTTCATGATTCTTCCGTCAATGACACATCTCTATTCACCGTCAATTCATTATTAAACCTTTTGTATTAACAGTTGATCCATGTTTCTTCAATCCGTGTCTAAACGGAGGAATATGTAAAACCTTTCCTGATTCTATCGTTAACGGCACGGCTCTATTCAACTGTTCTTGTCATTCTGAATTCATTGGAGACACTTGTGAAACAGGTACGGAACATCCAATCAAATCTGTACCATAAATTACGTTATAACCATTTCCATTAATCATCTTTTTAAAGGAACATTTTTAGGAGTTCCTGTTCACAGTCCTTTATTCCATTTTCATGTTTTTTATCTTCACTATCTTCCTGTTCTAGGCATTTGTTCTCGATTAAAGTATTATTTCAATTTGGTAAATTTTACAATGTTTACCTGCGTGATTTTTCCTTTCGATAGTTTGATATTGCTTCATATATTTTGTTTTACAGTTGATCCATGTTTCTTCGATCCGTGCCTAAATGAAGGAACATGTACAACCTTTCCTGACTCTATCGTCAATGACACAGCTCTATTCAACTGTTCTTGTCATTCTGAATTCTTTGGAAAAACTTGTGAAATTGGTAAGAGTTGCGTTTTCTGCCTCAAATATTGCCAAGATATGCTTAAGGCTAATCTAAACTTCCAAAAGTTCTTACTATCAGATTGTGCTCATATTAAATTCATTTCCCGTTTCTTTTGATTCACAGTTGATCCATGTTTCTGCAATCCGTGTCTAAATGAAGGAACATGTACAACCTTTCCTGATTCTATCGTCAATGGCAAAGCTCTATTCAACTGTACTTGTCATTCTGAATTCTTCGGGGAGACGTGTGAAATAGGTACAGATTTTCTTTCCTTTCTGTATTGCTTCGAGATAAATTCCTGTGTTTTTCTCATATCTCTTTCTTTTTCAGGTTAATCCATTCTTTCTCTTTGCACTTTTCAAGTAAGTTAAACCGGTGATTATCATCAAATCATGTGAATGGTATCATTCCTTCACAAAATGTGTTAGTCTATGTTCTTTTTTCTCAAATCAGTATCTATGCGAATGAACCTGTGCAACTGTCGTGATTCTATGGTTAACGGCACAGCTCTCTTCAACGTCTTTTCATTTCGAAACTTCCTACATTATTCAACTTATCCATGTTTCTTCAATCCGTGCCTAATTGAAGGGACATGTACAACCTTTCCTGATTCTATCAATGGCACAGCCCTATACAACTGTTTTTGTCATTCTGAATTCTTTGGAGAAACCTGTCAAATAGGTACGGAACCTCCGATTAATTCTTTTATTATCTTTATACAGATTACTATTAGTCATTGCAATACTGTTAAGTCTGATTCTAAATAAGGGTGTGGCTGACGATTCTATCAACATTTTCATGATTTTTTTTTACAATCAAGTATTTACCCTGCGTCACAAGGCCCTTCCGTTCGATGGCTTGATATTGTTTAATACATCATTCTGTTTTGCAGTTGATCCATGTTTCTTCAATCCGTGTCTAAATGGAGGAACATGTACAACCTTTCCTGACTCTATCGTCAATGACACAGCTCTCTTCAACTGTTCTTGTCATTCTGAATTCATTGGAGATGCATGTGAAACAGGTACCATTTTTTCGCTATTTATTGTTCATAAATCAGTCCGTGTGCCTTTCATTATTTTCAAGTAAAGCATATCCTGGTCATTTCCTAGACTTTTGATGTAAATCAAAACTATTTTTCATCATACCCCTTTCTTTATGATATGCACCTGATCACTTAATTCAGTCCGTGTCTGACCTAAGGAATATAAATGATATTAACGACCTTTTCATGATTCTTCCGTCAATGACACATCTCTATTCACCGTCAATTCATTATTAAACCTTTTATATTAACAGTTGATCCATGTTTCTTCAATCCGTGTCTAAATGAAGGAATATGTACAACCTTTCCCCATTCTTTCATCGATGGCATGACTCTATTCAACTGTACATGTCATTCTGAATTTATTGGAGATGCATGTGAAACGGGTACGGAACATCCAATAAAATATTACACTATATTACGTTATAACCATTCCATTAATCACCTTTTAAAAGACTGATTTTCTACGAGCTCCTTGTCACAGTCATTTCTTTTTTTCTTTCAAAGTTTTTTTCTTTATTCTTTTCCAGTCCTATGTATATGTTTTCGAACTAAATATTGCCAAAATATACTTAAGGCTAATAAAAGCTTCCAAAATTTCTTACTATCAGACTAAACTTATATTTAAATCATTTCCCGTTTCCTTTGATTCACAGTTGATCCATGTTTCTTCGATCCATGCCTAAATGAAGGAACATGTACAACATTTCCTGATTCTATCATCAATGGCAAAGCTCTATTCAACTGTACTTGTCATTCGGAATTCTTTGGGGAGACGTGTGGAATAGGTACGGATTTTCTTCCCTTTCTGTATTGCTTTTGAGACAAATTCCTGTGTTTTTCTCATACATTTTTCTTTTTCAGGTTAACCCATTCTTTCTCTTTGCACTTTTCAAGTATGTTAAAACAATTAATTACCACAAAATCATGTGAATTATATCATTCTTTCAAAATGATGTGTTGTCCATGTCTTTTTCTCGAATCAGTTTCTAAGCGAAGGAACCTGTGCAACTGTCGTGATTCTATGGTTAAAGGCACAGCTGTTTTCAACGTCCTTTCATTTCTAACCTCTCTACATTCATAGCTGATCCATGTTTCTTCAACCCTTGTCTAAACGAAGGAATATGTACTGCCTTTCCTGATTCTATCGTCAATGACACAACTCTATTCAACTGCACTTGTCATTCTGAATTCTTCGGAGAAATTTGTGAAATGGGTAGGAATTGCGCTTCCTGCCTTAATTGCCACAATGTACTTAACATTGATCTAAACTTCAAAAGTGTCAAGCTCCTTACTACCAGACTATGCAAATAATGAATTCCTTCCCCGTTTCCTTTGATTCACAGTTGATCCGTGTTTCTTCAACCCTTGTCTAAACGAAGGAACGTGCACGACCTTTCCTGATTCTATCACCAATGGCACAGCTCTATTCAACTGTTCTTGTCATTCTGAATTCTTCGGAAAAACCTGTGAAATAGGTAAGAAACTTTTCTTTACCTGATTGTTTTGAAGCAGACGTATACCTGTCAGGATTCTAACACTTGCTAATGGATTCAAAATTATAAAACAATTTCAGTCCGTTACACATAGTTCGGTCTGATTTTATTTTCTTTGTTTTCCTTTTACATATGCAAATGGGACATGTAAAACTTTTCCTGATTGTAACATATATGACTTAGCTCCTTTGATCTTCGTTTCTTTTAAAATCTGTGTATTGACAGTTGACCCAAGTTATTTCGGTCCGTGTCTAAATTTTAAAAATATGTACATTTGTTTATACTTTTAATAATGTTACGTCTATATTCAATTGTTCTTGTCATTCTGAATTCTTTTGTCTTAGTGGCAAAAACCTTTGAGAATTATTTTAACTTCCGCATTGTCCAAGATCTTTCGTTGCTTACATCAAATCAATTTCTTTCATCTCTATATTCACAGTCGATCCCTGTTTCTTCAAACCGTGTCTTAACGGAGGAACATGTACAACCTTTCCTGAATCTATCGTATATGGCACAGCTCTTTTCAACTGTTCTTGTCATTCTGAATTCTTTGGAGATACTTGTGAAATAGGTTAGAAATTTTCTTTACCCTCCAAGTTTTAAAGCAGATACATATATTTTGCAGGATTCCAAGATTTTCAAGTAAATTTAACATTTCAAAGCAACTTTTCCTTTACAAAGGGTTCAGTTTGACTTTCTTTTCTCTTTTATTTTGCAGTCGATCCGTGTTTCTTCAATCCGTGTCTAAATGGAGGAACATGTACAACCTTTCCTGATTCTACCATCAATGACACAGCTCTCTTCAACTGTTCTTGTCATTCTGAATTCTTTGGAGAAAAGTGTGAAATACGTAAGAAAATGAATTACATGTATTCACACTCAAGTGTGCTATCATACAGTTTGCTTAACCATGTTTTCTCCGTTTAAATGACATACAATGTTTACTCGATTTATGTAGTTTACACTGTTATCGTAGTCTATGATTGTTAAAAAAAGATTGTGACAATCTTGCCTCATTATATCCGTTTTACATGTCACTTTAATCTTTCTTTGGAATCATTCTTTCCACCATGTCCATTATGTGATCAATTTGTTACTGTAGTATCTTACACATCTCGCTGATTCTGTGAAATGTCCATGAATTTACTTTTGCATAGGCCTACATTCGCCAGTTCAGTGATTTTTAATTCATTTCTGTTTTCGAATGCCTTACCATCAATATATCGCTTATATTGGTTTGAGAATTCCGATCTTATCCATATGATTGATTCATCAAATTTCCATTTTTTTACAGTTGACTCGTGTATCTCGAACCCTTGTAAAAACGATGGCTCATGTACGACCTTTTCTGGTTCTATTATAAATGGTTCAGTTCTTTTCAACTGCACGTGCCTTCCAGAATTCTTAGGAAAAACTTGCGAAATAGGTGAGAAATCTTTTAACATGTAAACAGAACAGTAATGTTTTATGATTGTGAAGGAATTGCATATTTCTGTTATTAAAGGGGTGGTCCAGGCTGAAAATATTTATAGCTTAATATACAGAGTAAAACTCACTGAGCAAAACGCTGAAAGTCTCATCAAAATCAGATAACAAATAATAAGGTTATCGAAGTTTAAAGTATAGCAATATTTTGTGAAAACAGTCGTCATGAATATTCATTAGGCGAGCTGATGATGTCACATCTCCACTTTCCATTTTCTTATGTTATTACATGAAATCATATTTTTTTCATTATTTCATACTTGTATTAATAAAATGTCTCCCTTATAATGAAATAAGTTGCAGCAATAAATATCTAATGCACTAAATCAGTTGTCAATCCAATTTTTCTAGTTCATGGAGGAAAAAAATTGAATAAACCTAATTTCAATAACTTTGCTGTTTGTTGTCCGATTTTGACGAAATTTTCGGCATTTTGCTTAGTGAATTCTACTCTATCTATTAAGCTATAAATATACCTTCAGCCTGGACCACCCCTTTAACTTTAAACATTTTTTTTACAATTTTTATGTTTTTCTCATTTCTTTTTAAAGTTGATCCATGTTTCTTCAATCCGTGTCTAAATGGAGGAACATGTACAACCTTTCCTGATTCTAGCATCAATGATACAGCTTTTTTCAACTGTTCTTGTCATACAGGATTCTTCGGGGAGACGTGTGATAGAGGTAATAACACACGAGCATTTTTTTCTTCTTCCCCTTATCCAATTTATTCTTATTTTCTCCTCCTCCTCCTTCTTCTTTTCCTATTTCACTTTAACTACCTCTGCTGCTGCTGCTACTACTACTAGTACTACTACTACTACTACTACCACCACCAGCACCACCACCACCACTACTAGTGGTACTACTACTAGTAGTACTATTACTACTACTACTACTACGACGACGATTACTACTTCTAATACCACTACTACTACCACCACCACTACTACCACCACCACCACTACTACTACTACTACTGCTACTACTACTGCTACTACTACTACTACTACTACTACTACTACTACTACTACACTAGTACTATCCTTATTATCACTACTACTTCTACTAGGCACTAGACTACAGCTACTTATTATTCTGCTGCTAGTAGCATAGGACTACATTTCGGGAATATCTAACAATGTATAATTATTGTAATCTAATTCGTCTCCAATTTTCGTCAGCATTTCCATGTTTTAGCAATCCATGTCTGAACAAAGGAACTTGCGAACCAAACGGAAAGGTGTTCACATGTAAATGCGGAGAATCGCACGACGGAGAGCTATGTGCTAATGGTAATTAATTCTGAATAATAACATGAGCCCATCAACCACATGAATATTCTGACAATAAGCGACTCTTTATATAACTTTTTTTTTGCCTTCCGGTTTGATAGAACTTTCAATATTATACCTTGTTTGATATTTCATTATATACTCAAATAAATTTGCTTATTATCCTTCCCTAATCATAAAACAAATCAATTGTAAATTAATAAGTCCACTCTGCACGATACCTTTTTAATGAACGTCGTATTGGGGATGTCATGTTTCCAAGCGTATTATAGCTTATAATATCAGTCCTTCTGAATTGTACAAAGTTGGAAGAACCATCATTGATAGCTTATTTTACCTCGTTGTCTCAATTTGAAATCTACATTTTGTATAAATGTTATATTTTGACAAATTTTGAACTAATTATGAATGGAATAAATTTTTGTTAAAAAAATAATCATTTTGTAGTCAAACCGGATTGGAGAATGGTGACAGTAATTAATTTTATGAGTATATTTAGGAGTTAGGTGGTTGCTTTTGAAGTTCCTATGTCGTTTTGCCTAACCTAAAACAAAAAAAAAATTTCCATCTCTGTGATGGATCTTTCATTTTTATCTTCATGTATCTCTAGGTAAAGGTCCTTGCAGAAGCAATCCATGCGTACATGGGACATGTATGATCAGCTATGCTTATGGCACTGAACAATATAAATGTGAATGCGATGAAGGTTTCCAAAGTCTCCAATGCGATGAGCCGAGTATGATCATAGGCTTCCTCAATTTTGTCAATTTCGTTTGTTTTGGTTTTTATAAATGCTCATTTAGAGCCATGTTTTAGTAAAACGAGTTACTAACATACGATGCTATTTAAGGGACTCTGCATTTTAAACATTGTTTTGATGCTTAGTTTTCACTGTGTATTATTATTATTATCAATGTAACATTATATTCTGTCAATTTATTTCTTGTTATGCATGGTGAACAATGAAACCAACAAACAAAATGTAGGATGTGAAAAGAGAGCTTAAACCTAACTTCATCATGCCTTGAAATTAGTCGTATTTTCTTATACCTCAAGGTATTTTTCCTTTGTATTTGTCCTGATATATCAATGTCATGGAAGTATTTAATGACAGAAATGTAAGATAATTGTAGATCAATACCCTTATTGTAGAAACCTCAAAGGTAAAAAAGTGGAGATATATCTATTCAGTCTCAACTCATCTAGCATGTCTAGGGTGATGTAGGATATGGTTATTCCAGTGATTTAACAGATTATAAGTAAATGGATTTATTTTACACATGTGAAAGTAAATCTTATCTTTATGATTTTGAAGTCCCAGAGTCGAAGCACCCGTGTGATGAGAACCAGCCCTACCGCTGTCAACATGGTGCCGAATGTCATAGGAATGGGACCGACTATTACTGCGTATGTCCAGAATTATATACCGGCAAGAACTGTGAAACCCGTAAGTAGACATCGCCGGTCGGCCTTCCATACATTTGATAGAGCCCAAATACTTCCGCCAGTCAAATGTAGTTCCAACCTTGGTGGTATTTCTTCCTAATTTGGGAAAAGAAAGTTCAATAGTTGCCCTCTTTAGATTCAGTGTTAGATGGACAATCATATTCATCCACTTTGTCAGTCAGCTATATCAACATAACAAAAATTGAGAATGGGTTGGTTCGAATGAATATCTTTTGCCTTAGTTTGTTATTAGGCCCAGGCGACCGTATGTGGCGCGTATTACAGTTTCGGGTAATCTTCTATTCTTACATATTTTCACCCACATATATATTTTTCATCTACATACATTCTGTAGGCCTAGTTTCCTTATGTGGTATTGATCAGGGCCTTTGAATTGTAAATTTCTTATTCTACATCCGATTTGAAATTTATCTAGTGTTGTTTGTTTGATTTTCCTCTTGTTATTCAAACCAACTCTTTGTTCGGGTAAACTTGTTTAATTATTACACACTCGTTCATGAAAGATAGTAATTTCCATGCTTCCTTAGTTCCTTATTACCCAATTGTTATTCTTGTACAAACTACTATTTACTATACAGATAGAGTATGAAGATTAATTAATTCCATGTTTATTTTCGTATCTTTTGTGACACAGCTACCGCATGCTTTGAGAACTTGTGTCGTCATAGCGGCACGTGTCATGTTGCTGGTGATAACTATACTTGTTCGTGTACAAACCAATGGATGGGAAGGAATTGCACAGAACGTATGTTTAAACTGTAATAATATTGTATCATTACCATTACTAAAAAAAATTACTAAAATCGACAATAACGTTAACTATTTAAAAAAAAGAAATAAAGGGTTTGAATTTCCATTTTCTGAATGCACATTTGTCCTTAAAAATCGTAGAATTGATATGCACCTGCCCTACTAAACAAATCAAACACAATTTAGAGTTAATGTAGCTACGGGAATTTTCTGAAGAAACTTTTGACGATGGCATCACTGGACACATTTCCAAAATGACTTCGAATGATCAGTGAGAGCACAAGTATTTTTCTTATAGGGAGTAGATGGAGGACAAAGAAAATTAGAATTGGTAGCAGGGTGAGGAAAAAATCGTACTGAGCGGGGGGGGGGGAGGGTAGTCATGGTAGGGGTGAAAAAGTTATATTCGGGGACACTTTTGGGTGATCGGTGCTTTCAACATAACCGGCGTGTATGATAGCTTGAAATCCGTCCTCGCAATGATTCTCACTAATACATGTACATCTTTTTGCCCGTTAATTATCCTTTTTTTAACTCGTCTGCTCAGAAAGCCCATGTTATGATGAACCTTGTTACAATGATGGGATTTGCAGTCATGAAAATGGAGAAGCTTCCTGCGCTTGCGGTGAAGAATGGACAGGACTTAGTTGTAGGACACGTAAGGATTGTATTCTTTTGGGGTTTCCAAAGACACAGGCCCAGTTCCGGTCCCATTTTTGTAAAATCTTTTTGTCAAGCTGTAAGAAAAGCGAAATGACATTGAAGGGGTTAAAGAGGTTTCAAGATAATACCAAGTATTAAGAAAATATATCTAACATAGATGATAGATTGTTGCAGTTCTCCACATAAGAAAATGTAATTCTTATTACATCTGGACTAAAACTCCATTCTAGTAAGTGTAGTGGAGAATATGGGGTTGTCCCCTTTTCTTATACAATACCAATATGACCATTTTGAATTTCGCATGGGTATTGTTTGCAGGAGTTTCTGCATTTATTATAATCAAAATACATATACAAGACGTGAACATAATAATGCATAATGAAATACAATGCAATGTGACAGTTTGTAACACAGTTAAGACATACCTGACATATTGCTATAGTACAAAGTATAGTAATCAAGTAAAACAAAAATGCAGAGACTATCTATATAAGCAGAATACTTGAATCAACGCAACCAGAAAATTGAGTGTCAAAACCATTTTTTGTGCTATTCGATCTGGCACCTATTTGGTCATCTGATTTCCTAAAATAAATTTATATTTGGCTAGCTGAGATAGATTGTCCCTCGAACATGGCCCCTGGTGCACATAGAAAGTTTCTCGTATGCTCATTTTTAAGTCCCTGACTTACAGATTCAGATTTGATTTCTTAGACATTATTATTATCAACTTCTATTATTTTACCATATTTTACTTTTCCTATACAAAGTAAGGACTTCCATTCCAAATAGAACCAAATACAAAAATTGAGAAACGATGTCATTACTAATTTTCTGTTTAATTCATACATTCGTTATTATTAGACCTATCATTTATGGCAAATATATCTCACAGTACGCTAGAAATTCTGAAATATATGACGTATTACGCAGTATTACAGTATAAGTTACCCCCATCAGAGTTCTGCTTTGAAAATAGCTCGTATTTCACATGTTGTAAAACTGTAGAAACATGCCGAGTAACACGGCGGGATAAACTGTCTGTTTGCAGCTCTACACTGCAGGTCTTCCCCCTGTCTAAACGGAGGAACGTGTAAGGAGTGTAAATTGGACTACTGCTGTGTATGTCCTGAAGGCCTCAGTGGAACGAGATGCGAAATGGGTATGACTTAAAGAGAACAATTTCACTTTTTCAATAACATTAATAGAACAGACATTTATTATATAATCATGATGCAAGTAATATTTGTTTGGTATTCTTAAAGCTTTGACTTCTAAATATATTATCGCTTATTTTCAAATGTAAAGCTTGTATGTATGTTTGTGTATTCGTGTAAATATTGTAAATATGTTCGTTCTCTCTTACCCGGAGAGGGGTTGATAGAATCAATAAAATCTTACATGTTTGTTTTTAGATAAGGTTAGAAAGTCATGACAATGATATGATAACAAAAGTAATTTCGATAATTCCAACATTGTTTCCTCTTTTATCGGTATTATAGAGTATTTGAAGAAAATTTAAGGAATGTAATGAAACTTTGCCTGAATATCCGATGAAACAGTTAATGAAATATTTAACAAATGTAGATCAATTATAATACTCAAGTTCGACCATTATATTATTTCATATTGGCTTTGATTTCCAGAATGTTTACAGTTTAGATATTCACTACAAAGGAAAATAATAAGATAAGAACACGTGAACTTCAGATCTTGAAAAAAATGGTGATTTCAACTCGCCATAATATAATTCGTAATCATAATGCTCAGGTGTAATCTTCTTCTCTTTGATATCTTGACACTCATATTTGACATGCCTCTATTTTCGACCAGAGATAGGGGAGCATTGCCAGAAGATAATTAAATTATCATCACTACTTTCAGCTTCTCGCTTTTTGTCTCACCTGCGTAGCAGAGTGAGACTATAGGCGCCGCTTTTCCGACGGCGGCGGCGGCGTCAACATCAAATCTTAACCTGAGTTTAAGTTTTTGAAATGACATCATAACTTAGAAAGTATATGGACCTAGTTCATGAAACTTGGCCATAAGGTTAATCAAGTATTACTGAACATCCTATTAGAGTTTCATGTCTCATGACCAAGGTCAAAAGTCATTTAGGGTCAATGAACTTAGACCATGTTGGAGGAATCAACATCGAAATCTTAACCTGAGTTTAAGTTTTTGAAATGTCATCATAACTTAGAAAATGTATGGACCTAGTTCATGAAACTTGGACATAAGGTTAATCAATTATCACCAAACATCCTGCGTGAGTTTTATGTCACATGACCAAGGTCAAAGGTCATTTAGGGTCAATGAACTTTGGCCGAATGGGGGTATCTGTTGAATTCCCATCATAACTTTGAAAGTTTATGGATCTAATTCATGAATCTTGGACATGAGAGTAATCAAGTATCACTGAACATTTTGTGCAAGTTTCAGGTCTCATGATAAAGGTCAAAGTTCATTTAGGGTCAATGAACGTTGGCCGATTGGGGGTATCTGTTGAATTACGATCATAACTTTGAAAATTTATTGGTCTAGTTCGTTAAAATTGGACATAAGAGTAATCAAGTATCACTGAACATTTTGTGCAAGTTTCAGGTCTCATGATAAAGGTCAAAGTTCATTTAGGGTCAATGAACTTTGGCCGAATTGGGTGTAACTGTTGAATTACCATCATATCTCTCTAAGTTTATTGGTCTAGTTCATAAAAAGTGGACATAAGAGTAACCATGTATCACTGAACATCTTGTGCGAGTTAGAGTAGTTTTCAAAGTCAGCACTGCTGCTATATTGAACCGCGTGATGCAGGTGAGACGGCCAGAGGCATTTCACTTGTTATTTGTTTATAATGATTAGAACCCTCGCGTATAATTTGTGAATGGAATCTTTGCCATGATTCAATATCATCTTAACAATAATGATTATCAGTCTACGAGCACATACTGAAGTATCATATATTTGACAAAAAAGCAAACTAGAGGTTGCTTGAAATCATTGCAAGGCAGGTATAGAGTCCTTTTTCCCTGCCCTTTTCTCAGAGCAAAAAAAAATCGTGAATCTGAATCTTATTAGTCATTCCCAACATTTATTCAACACTTAGTAATTGTACTCTTCTAATCGGTGAGCTCAGGTATAATGCTGTTGTATCTTTATATTTCATCCAATTTCAACTACAGAATGGTCGTTGAATGACACATACGCCAACATGTCATCGCAAACAAATTTTACTTGGACGCCCATGACTCCCACTACGTTCTCGTCAAATTCACAATTACCCGACATTGTTCGTACCTTTTCATCATCATCATCACCATCATCATCATCACTATCATCATCATCATCGCCATCATCATCACCATCATCATCATCATCGCCATCATCATCGACATCATCATCGTCATCACCATCATCATCATCATCGTCATCACCATCATCATCATCACCTCCATCATCATCATCACAATCAGTTGATTTTCCGTCATCGCCATCTGTATCGTATTATACATCCATCACACAACCTTTGACGTTGCTATCAGTTCGTCATGTATCCATCCGTGATTCGTTAAGTGTTTCATTTTACCTATCGTATTTGTCCATCACAGGAACACCATTACCAACAGCATATCCAACTCCATCCACACCTCATCTCATGATCTCACCATCTTTGCCCCCTTCATCTCATTTTACTTCTTTTTCTCCTCCTCCTTCTTCTTCACCTTCTTCCTCTTTTTCTTTACCTTCTTCTTCTCCTCCTTCTTTACATTCTCCTTCTTTACCTTCTCTTTCTTCTCCTTCTTTATCTTCTTCTTCACCTTCTTCTTTTTCTTCTCCGTCTTCTTCGACCGACCCCTTCCTTTCATCTGGTCATTCTCCTGTATTCGAAACTGCTACATCCTCTTATCACACCAAAGCGGACACCGCATCACACCCACCCTGGCCTTTGGCATCTGTTACCAACTCCATGTCATCTCGTGGCAGATCTCCATCTCACGTTCATACACATCAAATCTATACCAACTTCGGGACCAACTTATTTCTTTCATCATCTACTTTTCCATCTCACCCATCATTATCTCATCCATACCCACATTCCCAGTCAAGATATTCCTATCTCACCTCATATCCCTCATCTACCCCTTCTCTATCTTCATTTTCATCCTCCACGTTGCTCCCCTCTTCGCCTCCTCCGATATCTTCATATTTCCCACCTTTCTATTCGTCTACATCTACGTTCGTTTTACCTTCCTCATCTTCCTACGCTTCTCCCGTGTCCATCACGTCATCAAGTGCATCTACCGAGTCGACACAGTCAACACCACAAACCGGTACGTCATGTCTGTTGAGCAAAGAGTTGTATTGATAAGGTTTACTTTACTCACTTAGCCATGTTAATTTTTAAGATGCCCTATAAACAGTTTTTAGTGGTCGGTAGCATTTTCAAAAAAGGAAAACAAAAAAGATCCTTGACGTTTTTATTTAATTTATTTAATAATTTCTTTCATAGGGGAAAGGCCCTTACAGGAGAGCCATTTCTAAAAAAACGTGAAAAATCTACCTCCAATGTTAGGCGCAATCCTACATAGAGGATCATTGTTATTTGATTGTCCACCCAAAATACCAATGAGTTAATATCTCTTTTCGGCATCGGCAAATATTGGAGTGTCGGATGGTTACAAATTCATGCTATTCCTTTTAGATGTTCGACCTCGCCTGCCCCTCTCCTCCAAAAACCTACATATTATGAGCAGATAATTTAAACAATGATTGTACCACAAATCGTCATGATCGTAGTGATATGCCCTGTACCAGGGCCAGATTATTTTCCTTTTAGTTGTTTGATGATCATTATGGATTGAACAAAATATATACCAAAGCTGAACATCTTAGAATATTGTCCTCTCTTAACACTGCCCATGAAGCAATTGAGAGATACAACTATATACCTGACCAAAGTAGGCCATGTGATTGGCTTGATCCTTTTTTTATTCATTATATCAAATGCATAATAGATTGTGGAGGCGAGATCTATCTGGTATCAAACGACCTGGAGAAGATCGAGTCACCCAACTACCCAAGTACCTATCCACCGAATCTCCATTGTTCATGGTTCATCCATGGAACTCAAGGATCTACTATTAAAGGGACATTCATCAACTTCCATTTACACTCCCCATCGTCATCGGTTACTGTCTATGATGTTCTTGGTGGCGATGATCTAGCTCTGGTTCTGTCTGCTACTGGGTCAGCGCTACCGCCATTATTTTCATCATCCAACTCAATCCAAATAGTTTTTATTACTGGTTCAGTTCCTCAACAGAGTGGCGGATTTTCACTCGTCCTAGAGCTCATAGGTATGAAGGCTCCTATGCCTACTATGGAAGGATGGATTGGGATCGTAAGATTGCTTTCATCTCCTCAACCATTTACGTATTTAATATGAAAGCAAAATGGAATCGCATTTGAATTTTCTTTTTCAAATTCCACTGGGACCTATTACAGTAAAGGAACAACGTTACAATTAAAAACTTGTTTTACAATATCAGTTTGGGGTAACAAAGTTGTATTCATTCCTCTTAGTGCATAGGTTTTTTATGCTTTATAAACAGAGACCGATCCCGAGAACTCGACCGATATCCGATCGCTTCAGGTAGAGACATGGATCATCGTCCTCATCAATGCCATGATCGTTCTCCTCATCATCCTGACGATCGTTTTCTTTATATTCCATCGACGACCACCATGTCGAGGTTCCAATGTTGCCGACTACCATGCATGGCAGCTTAGAAGCGCCAGACCATCAGCCAATGGCCCAGCTCTCCCTACAGTATCTGCATGCTCTGGCAATGAAAGTAAGCGCAAACCGGGGGCCGTTTCATAAAGCTGTTCGTAAGAGAAGAGCAACTTTAAGAACGACTGATGATCCTTTCTTGTGGTAAATGGCATACACAAACATGTTCATTGGCGAGGGTTTGCGCGTAAGTCGTTCTTAAAGTCGCTCTTAGCATACGAACAGCTTTATGAAACTTCTATCGTGAATCAGATGTGCAGATTCGTCACCAATACCTTCAGGTGGGTGTTTCATAAAGCTGTTTGCAAGTCAAGAGCGCCTTTAAGAACGACTGGCGATCCTTTCTTGTGGTAAATGGTATATCCATTGCCGATGGTTTAGCGCTCAAGAAAGGTTCACCAGTCGTTCTTAAAGTCGCTCTTATATTATGAACAGCTTTATGAAACGGCCCCAGGTGTTAATCTATCATGTATATGAAGGATTAATGATGAATAACTGTATTTGATATAAAAGACAAATTATATTTAAAAAACCCCAGAAATTGTGAATTAAATAAGACCCCAAGAAAAAAGTCCACACTAACATTTTTTACAGATTATTACCATTATTATTCTAACAGTAAAATTAACAGATCACTGACCAGTCTTACAATGAAACACAGTATCCAGGGAACATAATTGTACATCTTGTTAATTAATGTACATCTTGTTAATTTGCAAACATGGCAAATGTTTAGTGTCGAAATGTGAGCCCGAAGTCCCCATATTTCAGTAAAATACATTGGTTCCAATTTGTCTATTTGATTACTAAAATATGTAGATGAATATCTTTCAGTCTATTCCAACTTCATATATTGTCTTGATAATGCAACTGAAAGAGTTTGTTGAAATGTCTGTGAAAAGATTTGGGGGCTTGTCATATTCATAAACGAAGCTCCTGTTGTTCGTTAAAGGTAAAGTCCACCTCAGAAAAATGTTGATTTGAATCAATAGCGAAAAATCAGACAAGCACAATGCTGAAAACTTCATCAAAATCGGATGTAAAATAAGAAACTTATGACATTTCAAAGTTTCGCTTATTTTAGTTTAACAAAATAGTTATATGAACAAGCCAGTTACATCCAAATGAGAGAGTCGATGATGTCACTCTATTTCTTTTGTTTTTTATTGTTTGAATTAAACAGTATTTCAATTTTTACGAAATTGATGATTAGGACCTCCTTGCCTGAAGCACAACATGTTAAAATGATGGAATCCCACATGTTCAGGGAGGAATGAAACTTCATTTTTACATGACAGTGACGAAAAATCAAAATATTTCATATTTCATATAATAAAATACAAAAAAAATAGTGAGTGAGTGATGTCATCAGTTCCCTCATTTGCATACCGACCGAGATGTGCATATAACTGTTTTGTGAAATGAAGCGAAACTTTAAAATGTCATAACTTTCTTATTTTACATCAGATTTTGATGAAATTTTCAGTGTTATGCTTGTTGAATTTTTCTCTTTTATTCGTATAAAGTTTTTGTTGGGGTGGACTTGTCCTTTAAGTCGTGTGCACCTGCTTGGCAGAAAGCTTTTTGAAACTGCTCTTTTTGACAAATCGGTACTAAACCATTTTCATTGTTGTAACTTTATTTGCAGAGTCTGATATTGAACAAGCTTTGGGCATTGCTACTCGAGGTCGTCCATATGATATCGATGGTAGTCCATTGTTACCAACTAGAAGAATATTCCGCCACATCGACTGGAAAATCGGAAATTCACCCAATCATTCTTATAACATAGCTCGTGCACTCGATCCAAGCAATGATGATGACGACGTGGATGACATGGTCATGGAAACCGTGTTCGACAAGAGGGATGCATACCATCCCGATTTCCATCTCGACGTCAACGAAGACGCAGACGATGTAGAAAACGGGATAATTGATGGGGTCAGCGAAACGCGGGATGATGACGATACAGAAAGTGATGATAGAGATGATGTCACCGACCATGACGTATATCATGTCAATGAAGACGATGTTGATGTCGCAAATGGGGACGATGTTGATGGGAATGCCGGGATTGACGACGACGAAGATGATGATACTAGTATCGGTCTCGATGAGTTTATGATTGATATGTTAAGAAAGAAAGACAGAGGAAATGAAATTGGCTGCACCATCACAGAACCCCAAGACGACGTACCCAAGTAAGGGGGCATGTCGATCGGCTAAAGACAGCATTTATTTTGTAGGGGGGGGGGGGAGAAAAGAGGAGCAAATGAGGATGCAACTTACATCCCAATATATTGTATGAATTATTATTCATGACTTTGAATATGAATCAAATTATGGGTGGGAAAAGCGCATTTAGAACTCTACAAAGTGGATGTGGTACTTTTCAGGTTACAATATTATCATGGATTATGGCACGAACCGAGTAACATTGTCCACCTCAGCTGGCAGAAGTGATTTGGGTAACATCGTTCTGTTTGTTAAGCTTTTTCATTCATGTGATATCTCATCTAAAGATTGAACTCCTAATTTATATTGATGATATCCATACGGGATAATTGGATTAAGTCAAATGCCTCCTCCCACCATAGGTGATGTCGGAGGCATTTTGTTTTGAGCCTTTCGTTCCGTCCGTCTGTCCTGTTCTCGGACGAACTTCAAACTTCGTTCAATTACATGAAGTTAGCACACATATTTGGGTATATCAGGTCCTATTGTGAATAAAACAGACATGACATAGATGCCAACCCGATCAAGAACATTTCAGTATTTTAAAGGCTTAAAATTTGTATTTTGGTAAGAAAATCAGTATTTTCACAGAAATACCATAGGACAACGCATAAACTGAAACTTTAGACATCAGTAGTTTGCACGAAACCAGCAGTATTCTTTCTCATTTTCCCGTAATAATTACTGAAAACCAGTAACTTGGCAGCTGTGCTACTGTAACCGGGTTCCCTTTCACTTTTTATAACAAATTGACAATTCCTGCAATCAATTAACCATCAGCCAATCAGACGGAAGGATTTCAGTAGCTTTTCACTATTCATTGCAATGTTGTTATCATAACAAGTTTTATGAAACAGGCCCCGATCTTCACGGTTTATATGACATTATCAAGGATTACAGCGTGTGTTATTATTTCTACTTACATCTGTCAGTAGACTGCTTTACAATAAAAATCATGGACGTTTCAATCAGAGAAACCTAGTAACGAGATATTTCTTTAATCCTAATAAATACTGGGAATCCGGTTTGCATAGATTAAAGGGGTACTCCAGGCTGAAGCTTTGAGCAGATACAGAAAAATCAGACAAGCAAAACACTGAAAATTTGATCAATATTGGACAAGGAATGACAAAGTTATGAGATTTCAAAGATTTGCATTATTTCGGTGAAACAATTCTATGCACGTCTTCATGAATATTCAATGAGCAAACTGATATCATATCCTCACTTCTTCTTTGGTATGTGCATGTAACCCTTTTTGAAAAATATTACTTCAAAATTCAATAATTTTGTAATTTGTTATATTCGTTTTTTGTATAGACATAATTATTCAACCTGGAGTACCCCTTTAAATGTTGCTATGTCCGACAAGCTTAAATTGATGCTCCAATCTGAAGATATTTATATTTCAATAAATATAGTAAGATTAACAGAGCAATTTTCTGAAACTTGGATCAAAATCGGATGACAAATAATGAAGTTATTGAATTTTAAAGATTTGCATTATTCCTCTGAAAAAGTTTTAGAACTAAAATAGGATTGACAACTAATTAAGTGCATTAGTTATTAATTGCTGCACCATATTTCATCATAATGGAGACACATCATTTACATTTGTATAAGAAATTAAACAATTGTGATTTCATGTAATAATATAAGAATAGAAAGTGGGGATGTGACATCATCAGCCCACATAATGAATATTAATGACGAAATGCATAACTGTTTTGAAAAAAACTTTGCTGAAATTTAGAATAACTTTATTTTCTTATCAGATTTTTATGATTTTTTTTAGCATTTCGCTTGGTGAATGTTACTCTAGTTATAAAGATGTCAGTAAAGCTAAGTCTTGTGTTTAAGATCATTAGAAATATGCATAAAAAGTGATGTTTGTAAAGATGTCTACTGTTCTGTGTAGTGTAGAAAGATCAAGAAAGCTGCTCCATTGTCCAATTCCAGTTCATATACAGCCAGTTGGTCTAATCATTTGGTCTTATTGCTGCTTAGCCCATTTACCATTTTATATAATTTCCATTTAGGCTTTACCCATTTGGTCTAATATCTTCTTGGTCAACACCAAAGTTTCACTTGACAGAGTGTAAAAAAACAACTAATAGTCGATTTGACAGTCTCATAGGCTCAATACACCAACTTAGAAATGTTCTTTCCGATGAAGTTTTTTTCCTGATTCGTGTTCCTATGGGGTCCTAGAACAAATTCAGCTTGGTTGCCCAAAGTTGCCGTTTGGGCAATTTTGCTAATTTGCATAAATCCAAAATGGCCGCCAGATGTCATCTTGAAAACCTAACTTTTGAACCCCTGTCCACAAAATGATGAGTAATAACTCGTTTTAGGGGTTTAGAGATGTGTAGAACCGATTTCTGTAATCATTTTTGCAATATAAGGTTATCTTCAGGTCAAATCCAAGATGGCCGCCAGATGCCATCTTGAAAAATTGACTTTTGAACTCTTTGCCCCATAATCATGAATAATTACTCTATTCGTAAGTCATTTGGTATGTTGATTCAATTCATGCTGTAATTTTTGCATAATGGACAATCTCCAGGTCAAAATAATCCAACATGACCACTAAACGCCATCACTAAACGCCATATTAAGAAAAAAAAACTACTTCCGAGACGCCATCTTGAAAAATTACTTTCCGAGGCTTATTCGTGTTAGAACTAATGTAAAGGATTATCAATAAGAATACTCATTTCTTTTATTAATTCTCAAGTTTTTGTCCCAGAATCATGAATAATCCCTCTTTTCGTGAGTTATTTGTATGTTGATTCCATTTCTGTTAATAATTTTGCAAAATAGGATCATCTCCAGGTCAAAATAATCCAACATGACCACTAAACGCCATATTAAGAAAAAAAACTACTTCCGAGACTATTGAACCTTGAAGAAGTGCTCTCCCTAATAAGGTTGTTGTTATGTATTGGAGCTCATGTAAGGGGATTTCAGTGAGAATGATTCATTTCTTTTAATCACTCCATTTTTAGTTCGAGGTCAAGTCATGTCTAAGATGGTCAGATGGTTGATAGATTTCGACATCAACCGCTTACTTTAGAATGAAACCATTCAAGGTTTGGGCTATGATTTCGGGAGTTTTGATCCTTTTTTATTTCTGTGCAACCATACTTTTCGAGTGAAATGACTTTAAAGTATTATTTGAATTAAAAAGTGATTTCTCCTTAATTTTTTGTCAAAAGAATTAGTTAACTTATTAACTTCCTTTATAATTATTATTGGACTTTTCCTCCTGACAAGAGCCATTGACTTGGTCAGCAGGAGTGCACTCTTTAGCCTCCTGCAGAAGATAGGCTCCCCCAAGACTGTTCCACGGTCAGGATTGTTCTCATTCGTGATATGTTTTACAGAAACGATGTCGCCCCTGCCTCTCAAGAGGAATAAACATAACAGCTGCCTGTCCTGTGCATGTAAAGGGTTTGGATCATCCATCAGCCTGTGAGACAGTTAGAAATCCTGATAGACTCAAGACACCGACTGTCCTCCAGATGTGTATATCAACAGCACACACTTGTCTGGTTGTGGTGGACTCATCACCTACCTTGGACCGACTATATGTCTCTTGCCCCATTTCAGAGGACCAGCATATAAGCATCAGGATTGTAAAATCTGTCACAGTCATGGCCAAGCTCCTGCACGGAAGTAAGTCCTGGAAAACGTACGCCGACCAAGAAAAGTGGCTAAACACCTTCCATGTCAGCTGCCTCGGACGTATCATGCACGTTAAATGCAGGGTTACCAGACTTCCCGTATTTCCCGGGATTGTCCCGTATTTTGCTCATGTGTCCCGGCGTCCCGACAAACCCTTCCCGGGACGCCTATTTGTCCCGTATTTCAGAATATTGAACAAAATGTAGTTAATACATTTAAAAGTGACGAACTTTCATTAAATAACCAACAGCTGACGAAGCAGGGACAACAATTAAATCGATATACTGTAAACTTTTGCAAGTTCTGCGGTGATTTCTTGTTAACCCAATACATTGCAAACGAACTGGCCTCCTGCCTGTGTGTGACAGGCTACTCGCTCGACATGTAGGATCGAAGCAAATTCTCAATGGTGAAAACAATCTCACATGATTAACAGTTTTTCCACCAAAATAATCACAAAATCGGCGGGAAATTCTTATAATTATGCTATGGATTCTCAGATTAATGATTTGGAGATGTAATCGGAGGAACAAGTTATTGAGTTTTTATAGATCTAGTTGTTTCAGCTTTCGTTTTGAGTATTGGTGTGCACGCGATGCCGCGATGTAGTTTTAAGTTTAACAATATGTTTCACTTTGAAATTTTATTCATTTCTAAAACATTTTATTTTTTAAATTTTAAAAATACATTAAAAAAAACACCAAATGAAATTATGATTTTTATTAGATGATTGGATTTTTTCGTTTACTTGAAGTTTGAACTTTTCCCTTTTTTCTTTTATAATTATATACCCTATCCTTTCTGCTTGCCCTTTTTTGTTCCATCTATCTCTATTTCCAATACCATACTTCATCCGTATTATTTATTTTGTAATTATCTGTGTTATTGTTTGAATATTTTTTGTGTCTTTATTAATTATGAACACATCGCACTTCGGCCTTAGCCGCGATGATGTCTTGATTTTTATTAATAAACCATCTATCTATCTATTTCCTATCTTTCTTTCCTAGACATTTTCTTTTCTCTCTCTGCTCATTTTTCTTTCTTTCCTTCTTTCTCTTACTTTCCTTCTTTATCAAATATCCTTTTTTTTCCTTCATTCTTTCTTTTCTTATAATTACCTTGGCTTCCTTCTCTCTTCGTCTCCTGTTTCTTTCGTTCTTTCTCTCCTTCCATTATTTTCTCTTTTTTTTCGTTCTCTCCTCCCTTCATTCTTCCCTTCCACTCTTTCTTTCTTCCTTTCTTTATTTTTTTCCTTCTTATTCTTTTCCCTTATTCTTTCTTTCTTTCTTTTGTTTCTATCTTTCCCTTCCTTCCAGTTTTCTTTTTTCTTTCAAAGAATGAAGGAAACATGTTTATTTCCTTCATTATTTCTTTCCTCCTTCTTTTTCTTACCTTTTCCCCCTTTAATTCTCTCCTTTATTTTGTCTTTCAGACATTTATTCATCTTCCCTTTCTTTCTTTCTTTCAGGCTTTTTTTCTCTCTTTCTATATTCATTTCAAAGAATGACGGAAACCTTTTTTTATCTCTATTATTTCTTTCATCCTTCTGTTTATTCTAACTTTCTGTTATTTTTTCTGTTTTCCTTTATTTTCTTTCCTACTCAATCATCTCTTTTCTTTCTCTCCCGTTCTTTCACCTTCCCTTCCAATTCTTTATATTTTTTTCACAAGTCTAACACTTTGTGTGGGCTTCTTTGTTGATCTTCGTTTGGTTATTGTCCCGTATTTCATTTTGTGAAATCTGGTCACCCTGGTTAAATGGCAGGACAAAGTGAAAGATACAGAGGCCCTTCAGCGTACCTGCTGAAAAGCTTATTCTCGCTCTTTAGTCAAAGGCACCTCAGGTGGTTGGGGCATGTTTGCCGCATGAAACCTTGGCGAATCCAAGAAGGGATTCGCCAAGGTAAGGTGAGCTGTGTGATTGGTCTCACCCCATCGGTAGATCACACCTCCATTATAAAGCCCCCTGCAAACGTGACATAAAACTTGCCGACATAGACACTAACACTTATGAAGGGCTTATGTCGAAAGGGTGGGTGCTGTCGCGTTAGGGTGCGTCAACGCGAACGCGAAGATTCGTCCAAAGCCCCCCGGTTTAGCCGAAAGGGTGCGTCGGGAGCGCCACGTCGCGTCGCGTTCACTGGAACGCGCCCTTTCGTCCAAAGCCCCCCCCCCCCGGTTTGGACGAAAGGGTGTGTTTAATAATAATGAATAAATAAATAAATTAAAATACAAATATTTATAAGAAAGCTGAATATAAGGCATTTTGCCAATTTGCACGTAAAATAGTAGATTTTCAATCATTTAAAGCATTGACAATTTGAGGAAAAGAAAGAAAAGTTCAACTAATAATAATATTGATAATAATAATAATAATGATAATAATAATAATTTTCACCCCAAAGAGTGAATTTATGGGAATGAATTTGGAGTGAATAATTGGCGCCAAGTGGCTTATTGCAAGGGTGGGTATCTGATTTTATTATCATAATTATCACTATTATTATCATTATTATTATTATTTTTATTATTATTATTAGTTTAACTTTTCTTTCTTTTCCTCAAATTGTCAATGCTTTAAATGATTGAAATATCACTATTTTACGTGCAAATTGGCAAAATACCTTATATTCAGCTTTCTTATAAATATTAGTATTTTTATTTATTTATTTATTCATTATTATTAAACACACCCTTTCGTCCAAACCGGGGGGGGGGGCTTCGGACGAAAGGGCGCGTTCCAGTGAACACGACGCGACGTGGCGCTCCCGACGCACCCTTTCGGCTAAACCGGGGGGGGGGGGCTTTGGACGAATCTTCGCGTTCGCGTTGACGCACCCTAACGCGACAGCACCCACCCTTTCGAAATAAGCCCTTATGAAGGTGTAGATGATAGTCGCCATTCTATGGAGAGCTACTAAGTACAGGGGTAAAGGAGGAAGGCTAGGATAGCATCTCTATATAAACGTGTCTCAGCGCCATCCTCCTTCATCTGTAAAAATTTGCTCTAGAGACTGCCACTCTAGAGTGGAGCTCTATAGTCACTCTCGAAAATGTTAGGTCTTGCGCTACACCATCGTCTTTTAAGGCGAACTGATGTCTACCAATCATTGGACACACTGATTTATAAAACAATATTGATAAAACACTTTCAAATTCAAATAAGACCCTAAAAGCCTCTTGAGTACAAAGGTATGGATGGACCTTAAAAAAATAAAAATACACTCGAAATGGACCATAGCCCAAACCTATAGAGGATTCATTGTAAGTTGAGCAATAAATGTTGAAATCTGACATCTATGATGTAACTTCACCTTGACCTTGAAAATTAATAAAAGATTCAGTATTCTTACTGAAATCCCTTTAGATAAGTTCTAACACGTATAAGCTCGGACAGTAATTTTTCAAGATGGCGGTCGGCGGCCATCTTGGATATGATCTGAAGATTATCCTTTGTGCAAAATAACTGCATGAATTGAATCAACATACCAAATGACTCATGAATAGAGTTATTATTCATGATTTTGGGGCAAAGGGTTCAACAATTGATATTTCAAGATGGCGGCCATCTTGGATTTGACCTGGAGATGACATTATATTGCAAAATAGAAATGGATTCTACACACCCAAAACCCCTAAAAAGAGGTATTACTGGTCATTTTGGGGCAAGGGGAACAAAAGTCAATTTTTCAAGATGGCATTTGGCGGCCATCTTGGATTTGACCTGAAGACGACCTTATATTGCAAAAATGATTACAGAAATCGGTTCTAAACATCTCTAAACCCCCAAAACGAGTCATTACCCATCATTTTGTGGACAGGGGTTCAAAAGTTAGGTTTTCAAGATGGCATCTGGCGGCCATTTTGGATTTATGCAAATTAGCAAAATTTCCCAAACGGCAACTTTGGGCAACCAAGCTGAATTTGTTCTAGGACCCCATAGGAACACGAATCAAGAAAAAAACTTCATCGGAAAGAACATTTCTAGGTTCGGAAAATGTCAAATCGACTATAAGTAGATAAAGTGGAAATTATGTCACCTGTGCATTAGACTAAGGGACAGGGTTTATTTCTATTTGGTCCAACGCCGATTCGGCCAATTGCCAAGTCGTCTACTACCATTTGGTCTACCATCAGTTCGTCCAATATCCACTTCGTCCACTGACTATTTTTCTGTCTAATAACCAGTTGATTCAATAGCCAGTCGGTCTAAATAGACATTTGGCCAACATGAATGGAAACAAAAAGAATATTAGACCAACTGATTATGAAATGAAATAGTTATAGAAGAAGAAGTGATGATTGGTTATTGGACCAAATAGTTGTGGCGAGTGGACGAGTTGGCAATTTACCAGTTACAGTACCAGACTGAATGTTAGTTGGACAAATTGGATATTATACCAAATTGATATTACATCAATAGAATACAAACCATTATTGATTCTTTATTGATCAGGAAGAGTATATATCAAGACATTCAAACATGACAATAGTCCACACATTAGTTTTATAATTTCAGCATTATTTTTCTCTTTAATATAACCAATGTACAAGTGTATAATGCTTACAATTTGTTTGTGTACCTCCATAAACATAGAATTCCGTTATTCCACAAGTAAAGGGCACTCCCTCAGATTTCTAACCATTTCACTCCATTCAATACAATGCCATCTAAATACATCTACGATCAATGCAAAGTGGCTTTATGAAATTTTATCAAATATTATGTTCTCCTCTAAAAACACAACTACATTTTTTTACTCTACATATGGTTTTAGCTGTGTGGATGCATTTTAGGAAAACGTAAAGGTATTAGATGCATATTTGAAGATATAAAGATTTAAGCAAGATTAAAAATGAAACCATTCCACAGGCCATTGAAACTAGAACTATCACTGAAGGTGATCAATACCCCCGCCGTACGCAGTTATCATGGCAACACAATTTTCAACACACGCAAAATACATATCGTGTACATCTTTACCTCAACCAATGTGTGTGCCAAATTATATGAGAATTGGTTAAACTCAGGAAGTAATTCAAACAGCAAGATTTTTACCTATTTTGGAGCATTAATATGCCGTTACCATGGCAAAGCAATAGCCAAGACCAATGTGTGTTCCAAATTTCAAGAGCATTGGTTAAAAATTGAGGAAGTAGTTTCATGCACAAATTTTGCAACGGACCGACTGACCGTACACTGATTACTATACTCCCTTCAAATTTCGTTTGGCGGGGATATGAAATGAACAATAATTAAAAAATGATCACATTTAGAATAGGCATTTAAAAACCCACTGCAATCAAACCGGGCGGTCCCTGTACAAACATACAGGGCCCTGTCTTACAAAGAGTTGCGATTGATCCGATCAATCCCAACTATGGACAGCCAGTAACGTCAACATCTCTTATGTATGTTTTTTCAAAATACTTTCTAACTCTGATGTATATTCATGCATTCATTGTTTTCTTGAAAATTCACTGTGCGTCTCTTTGTTTAGAAGAGACATTGCTCAAATATCATTATAGAATAAATTATGACACTGATGAATTTCCATAGAGTTACGATTGATTGGATCAATTGTAACTCTTTGTAAAACAGGGCCCAGGAGTCACAGAACTTGGTAATGAACAGAAAAACTATGGACTTATTTGATGTTTCCAGGGACTGGTATATAAAGTGAATACCAACCCTCATCATAGATCAAAGAAATTCAGTTTCAATTTACCCCACGTCACATTTTGTTGTTATAAGAGTGACAAACGACCTTGGTAATAACAATTAACTCAACACCTTCAAATCAATGAACAATATTATGATGAAGAATAGAGACATTACTGTTCCCCAACTGTCACATAAAATTTAGATAAAAATACAAAATTACTTTATCTGGAAGCTGATCCACAGTTACTACCACTTCAAAAACACACAAAGAAATAAATATTTGCCCCATCATTTCCAATGCATTATCTTATGACCATTTGGTATGTAGCAACATACAATCAACAAAAGAAAATACATACGTATTGGCATTAAATGCAAGTTAATCATTTGGAGCAAATTCACAATAATGATTGCAATCTTTAGCCTGTGGAATGGCTCTTTTTTCCCCCTTCATATTCAAAATTATTTTTAGATACTAATAATGGTACATCGTAATAAACAAGCATTTAAATCATTCATTTTCCCTCACTCTCTCTCTACCCCCCCCCCACCCACTCTCGCTTTCTCTTTTTTTTTCTCTCTCTCTCTCTTTATCCCTCTCTCTCACCCATTACACATTTGTACAAGTTCTCAATTTCATTGTCTAAACTAAACACCTACAATACCTACTGCAATTTGTGTTGAATTTTCTCTTTTTTTCTGAAGACACTATAATCAGATGACCCCAGCTTTGGGGGTATTAATTAGATGCATGGCAAATTGTAGCATTTTTTCTATACACTCTGTACAATAAAATTAAAGTGTACATATAACCCAATGTGGTTATTAAAAAAGGAAAACATTGGTGCATTCATAAATGCACATATAGAACAAGCTACATTGTATGTTAGTCACCTTAAAAGTTCCAGTATCAGTGCGGTGCCATAGTACAAAAACAGACTACAAAATACAGCGATATTGACATATTGGTAAACGGCGTAAAACATCTTTCATACCTCGATATACGGCTATCTAATGCATTAATTTCTACTTGAATTTGTGTTCGGACCATTATTAATTTAAACCTGCGTGAGAATATGCAATCAGCAATATGCTTGTCTTAATGACTGAATTGTATTATGGCATGCCATAGTTACAGAATGCAATACAACATCTCAACCAAACAGGTCTGATATTGCCACATCAGATAAACCTCATGCAATCCTTGGAATAAAGACTATCAACCTTCCACTAAACCTCATCCTTGCTCATGGGAAAAGAAAATCGGTTGAATTTCAGTTCACAAACTGAATAATTTCTTTTCTACACAATACAGGATGTTATAAATATCTGTTCATGTTCACCAACCCATTTCTAACCAAAATATTATGCATATGTCGAATTTGCAAATACAATCCACTTTGATTTATTAGCCTGGCAGCCTCCTTCGCATTCAGACAGGATAAACCACTCTTAGCAGAGTCTAATAAAAGTGAACTTAAAAGAGCATTTATGGATCTGAAGGTAAATGATTTTTTTTTGCATATCAGGGATAAAATTCTCTTGCGTCCATCTATTAAAAAAGATATGTCTTTTTTTTTCTATTTTCTGTTGACCAATCATTGCGCACAGCTCTAGGCAATAAAGAAGTCACATGACAGCATAATCTGATTTGTACATAATCCACCTTAAAAAATCAACCAATAATCTGTTGTTATTCACTGTAACCCACAACACAATGAATTTCTGTTTCTTATTACAAGAATTAAAGAACGATTCTGATTGGTCCCTGGTCAGTATTTTGAACAGAGTGCGCATGCAACAGCAATCTTGATTGGCCATTCGCATTTAGCTACTGACTGCAAACTTTTGTTACAGAGCTCTCTACTGACCGCACAGAAAAGTTGTCAGTGCTAACAATTTGCTGCCAGAGGCCCTATTACAACCTGTAATGTGGCAGTGGCAGTAATGCCTCATAATGTTAAAACAATACATTACTTATTGAAATAAATGTTTTTTGACTTCATAATCCAAAAGATGTGACTAGGCTTATTGTCAGCACTCTGTTAGGCTAACAACGGTTCTGTGTGGCCGGCACTGATCTTTTGCATTTTTTTGTCCTTAAATTCACATTTTAAAAATATACTTATTTTGGGGCAAATTGCAGTTCTGTCAAAGGCTAGGAGCCTATATGTACGTGTACAAAAAAAGAGAGGGTCCCATTTGGGTTAACAAACTTGGCAAAAAATGTGTACTCCTGTCCAAAATTACATGTACTGTACTTATGCACCATTTATAATAATAATAATTATCAGTAGACGACCCACTATGTAATATACACATACACCTATACACCTACATGCATTCTGTTACTTTGAGGAATAGTAATAATTGGAACATAACTAAAGTAATACAATACATACATACATATTATAATAATTAACTTTAACTTAATAATAATTTTCATAAATCATTCCATATATAGGCAAAGAGAAGGTATTTTGTACATGAAATACAGCTCTTTTACGTTTTAATTTTTGGTTTTAATTTTTAGTTCTAGATGAGTGTCTACCTAACACATCAAGACTGCCTTCTGACTAATGATATTCAACTCATATAAAAGAACAATAACAAATTATAGTTTCCATGAACAGGAAAGGGGGGGGGTCAAAGGGTCACTGCATTACAGAGTTTGAGATTCAACTGAGCCAAATAAATGTTAGAAAATTCTTTATGAAAGTAAGAAAAATGTAGATGGCATAAGTCAATAGAATAGTGTGTCCATGACAGCTAAACGATGGTGAAATCAAGTTTATTATGAATCTCAAGCTTGAAATCATATGAAAACAGATAAAGCTGATTTCTTTCCATCATATCTTTGAGAAATGATAGATGATAATCAGGAATCATATTTGTACTCACATATTATTTATTTTAATGATTCATGGCATTGATGTCAAAAGCCACTGCAATAATTGGGAATCAAAGCGATAACAGGCCCTGTTATCACAAGAGCTACAAACTGCCAATGATTGTATGTGCTTGTACAAGGAATATCTTTGTATCACAGATACACTCAATTATAGAATTGATTGCAAGGTTTGTACATGTATGTTGAAATAGGCCCAGAGCAGAAGTATTGTGTGTTCCTTATATTTGTATTATACACTATAGTATCTTACATTTCAATCAATGGACATTAATTCTTTAAGTGCAATAAATTGGAGTTACTTCTAAAATGGTGAACGTTCTACACATGTGTGAATCTGAAGTTGAAATGGGGAAGTTAGCATCATATCTATATCTGTGCCGGGGGAAGACTGTCAGCAACACTCTAAACTCGTGAGATGCAATGCGCTAAGCTTGGAATTTCTACTTGTGACAATCATCGCAACAAATTTGATTACTACTCGTGACACTATACAAACATTCAGTATACAAATCATCCCTATAGAAAGCGTATGTCTATCCTAATGCTATACATAGGGCTTTGCATTAAACCACAAGTACACTTTTATTTAATCCGCCAAACTGTTCACAAGCTCAATAAGACACAAAATGATAGTATTATTATATCATTATATCTTTCAACAATTTCTTCATCATTCATTTTTTAAAAATCTGCTTGCCTGTATCAGCAAGGATACAAAATCTTACACCGCTTTCCCAATATCAGCAAGAACTATGTTCAAATAATACAAAGATAAACTAATGCACAGTATAAAATCACTCATGCAAATGAAATAAAGCTAACAATAAATAAACAGAAATTACGGCAAACGACGCAGAAGGGAAATAAATTGCCACATGTCTGTACACATATCAATTTTCTGATCATCAATCGATATCACAAGTCTGATATGATGCAGGATTCTCTGCCGTTTAAATCAACGTTGTGATTGAATCACAGGAATAACACCACTTTCCACTTGGTCCATATGTAAACTGCTCTTGCATTTTTTTTCTTCGTCATTCCAACAGACCAGCTTCCTCCTCCTCAAAATGCATTGGGCAGAGCTTGTACACTTATTTTTATGTTTTCATTCTTTAAATGGACATTAATAATGCAAATTTCTGCATTTGACACTACCACACCACACTACCCCAAAGCCCAATTATATCTGTATCTTCATACATTATAGGTAAATAAAATTATCTTGACCATACTTGTATATTTTACAAAAAAAATTGTCAACCACATTTTTTCACCTAAACTCTTTAAAGTTGTGCAAATGTGAGATACGAGAATCGTTTTCACTCGGTGATCTAAGCGATGCATGGGACATTCAGCGATTCCTCCATCATTTTCTGAGATCAGAAAGGATGTTACCGCACACAGAAGGACGGAGTGGTATATCAACACATTCATTCCTTACTAGATCAAAGAAGTAATAGAATGTAGTAAGTATTCTCACCAACCCCTTTTTATTTCCTTAAAGTTTTAAATAAATTTCTGTTAAATTTTGGTAGCAAAACTACTAATCACAATGTTCTGTGGGAGAAATCATAACTTTATCAAATCTTCCTTAAAAACTAATTTGTTTTAAATTATAAATATTGCCAAACGATACATGAAATAAGGTATTAAAAATATTACTTTTTCAGGCGTAGTGCTAAGCAGTATTTCCTTCGCTTTAAATGCATATACTGGATACATTTTGCATATGTTTGTTATTGAAAGCTTTTAATCATGAAGGAGAAACATTTGTCCATGTCAATGTTGGACCACCAAAAAGTTCACAAATTGATTTGTATCATATTGAAATTAAATTGTAAAATGCACTTTGGTCTATCAAACAATAACATGAAACTTTGTCAAGGGTTTCAGCAAGCTATTCCTTTGTAAAATTTCAACATATTTGCATTTGACTTACAGCGTAAGGCTATTTCTATTTAATCAACTATCACACGTTCAGCTGCTCGTTTGCCTAAAATCAGTGGGGAGCGCCATCATAGACAATTCATCATCAACTCATCACAATCATTCTTGTGATGTCATACTTTACATGATTCGATATTGATTTTGATTGAAAGTGGAGAACAGAAATTCAAATGAGCATTGATAAGTGTGTGCTTTATAGTGTGCATTGCCTAATTATTTCAAGTGATTTTTAAAATTTTCATGAAATACATATTTTCCTCCATTAGGGTTCTATAGACGACCTAGATCATGAAATGAAAGTAAATGAAAGTATATCTGCTCCATTTTAAGAGTTTTTCCAACACAAATTGAGCCATGGGACTAACTGTTGATAATGAAAAATTGAGTTCTTTAAATATGAATGGTTAAAAATATCCTTCAGTAAAGTGACTGTATTAGATATTTCTTGTCAGTCGTGTATTAATATGATTAAATGGTGAACATAGGTAATCAAAACCTACAACACATAACTGGCATCAATTCCCTAGTGTTTATTAAATTTCATTCATACAAGGGACCTTTCTAGATTAATCACTGCCCGGTGCCCTACACACCATGTAGAATGAAGGGAACATTCTCTATTGACAACGGAAGAAATAAAAACCCAAAACAATGATAGAATAAGAATATTTATTATTATATTACAAAGAAATCATCACCGCTGATTCAATAAAAAGTTCTTTGACACGTGGTGTAATAGGGTTTTGTTATCCACGATGCGATGACACATTCATTGAAGCTGGATGAAGGGGATTCAGGGGGTCGTTTTGCTTCTCCAGGAGCTCTTAAGGACAGCATTTAGATCCTGAACTTCCTCCTTCTTTCATATCTGGTTTGACCACACCGGGTGAACCTGTATCCCTTTGGGGGTACTGGATAATGAGAAAAGTGAAAAGAAATAAACTTTGGTTAGATATCAGTCTTTAATTTTAATACGGTTAAGAGGACTTAAATTTTGAGAATGTTAGGTCAAGACCACTTTTCTATCTATATTTCTTTTTTCTATATACTGTCTACTCAGTGTAGCAAAATTGAATAAAAAATAAATAAAATAAGGCCATAACAAATAGATCTCTTAGGATGTTTTCATACTAAAGCGAAGTGGAGTTACTCCGGATTGAGTTGGTACGTTTGTACTGCGGATCGCCATTACACCCTCTTTAAAACTGGCAAGCTCCGCAGCAGTGTATCCGCAGTCATTTCTGTGGTTTCCAAGCAAGGTCGCGCCATACGTGTGGTGCGTGGAATCTCCCCAATGCAGGAATGAAGTTACGAGCGAGATAGGCAATACCGCACTTCCGGTGTGGACTAACTCTGTTTTTAACCCTCTCCTCGAAGTGGGACTAGTACTCCGCTTTGAATCCGGATCGAAATAATCCTAGAATTTTCATACTGCCTTCCTAAGTGGAGTAATTCCTTCCGGCCTCCGGAGAAACTCCACTTCGGCTGTCAGTATGAATGTGGTATAAGACTTTATGAGAATGCCATTGGGGCTAATCAGAAGGGTATCCATTAGCAGGGCCTTGAATGGCCATGGATTAATTTAAGCATGTATTATTTAAGGCTAGGTCATTGTTTACAATGTCTTCCGTAAAAAAGAGACCACCATATTATACCCAGTTGTCAGCATGGAGGGGATCCTCTAAAATTCTGCAGGCACAGACCCTGATTCAAACTCTGATGAACAAGTGGACCTTCACACAAGGATAGCTCGGATACAAGTTGTTATTGAAGGAGCTTCCTGTGCGCAAGTCATTGTTATCTCTTTAAGCAAGTAGTTTTCTCTTTAAACAAGCGATTTTGTGAGTTCTCCCTCTTGCTGCAGCATTCGTCAATATGCTGATGACACAGTCATTATTGCACTGTTGTCGAATCAGGTTTATAACAACTATTTTTCACAAGTAGACAAATTCATTTGTTGGTGCGACCACCACTGTTTAACATGAAATACAACTGAAACCAAGGAAATGGTTGACTTCCATCAAAATGGTACGGAACACCAGTGATCCATGATCAGGTGATCGAACAAACCAGCAGCTACAAGTAATTGGGGACAGTAATAGATGACAAAATGTCTTGGAGGGAGAACGCGCAGTTGGTTTATGGGAAGGCTAGCAAGAGGTTGTACTTTCTCCGCAAGTTGAAATCCTTCCATGTAGACAACACAATATTGACTCTGTTCTATAATTCAGTCATTAAAATTGTCCTTTTCAATGTGTTATGTCTATTTGGCAATCTCTCAAAGGAAGACAAGATGAAACTGGAAATAGCGCAAGGGGCAGATATGGCCTCTATCGAATCCCACTATACCGATCAAATCAGAGGAAAGTGAGCTCAATCATGAAAGGTGCTTCACATCCACTCAATCATTACTTCTCAATCTATCGTTCTTGGCATAAGACTCCGTCCCACTCCAACCCACCTTTCCCATTATAGAAATTCATTAATACCCGCCTCTATCCACAAATTCAATTCACAAGCTCAACGCTAATCAAGCTTCTGTTTTCAGCGTAATGATGATACTGATGTACTAATATCCCGGAAAGTTTCATAATAATAATTATCATCATTATCATCATATAATGATAATAAAAGCAGTAATGATAAGTATTCTGGACGAATCAAACTTTTGTAAATGATTTATTAAATCGGCAGGATACATTTATACCCGAGTAATTTATTTGTTTCTTTGTTTTGCCTTGTTCATGCATGTCTATTATCTTACTGTAATTATACCAGTGGAAAATCTTGTAGACTGTATATTCAGATGACTTGACTCAAGTCAGGGGTTATTCCACCAGACTAGACTAGGTATACTTGTTAATCTTGGACATGGAAGATCATGACTGACCACACAGGGATTGATTATACCTCTGTGACAATAAAAAAAACACCCCCCTCCATACTAAATTTCTAACATTCAGTCCATTAAGACTTTGAAATATGGTAATTTTACTATCATTGGTGGCTGTTGAGTCCAAATACCAAGGTACATGAAGTTGGCATAATGACTAAGGTTACCACAGTTGTAACTCTTTATGAAATCGGCCCTGTCCCTCAAACACTGTTTTACCTTTTTTAGAATATCTGCTGCCAGTGTCATGAAAGCCTGTTCGACGTTGATGTTAGCCTTAGCACTTGTTTCTAGGAATTTGATTCCATTCTCCTTCGCAATCTGTATAATCAAGAAATAAATGATCAAGACAAGGTTTTACCTCTACATGTAGTGTACAGTACACATTTCAACAATGCGATACAGAGTAACATTACTTTCAGGAATGCGATGTTTACCATTTCATGTAATTTCCATAAATATAGTCACAACAGTTGATATAATATAAACTGATTTGTTTTCAAACACTACTACAGACCTTCATGTTTATAATTTCGTGGAGCTCAATAAATCGCTCTCCTTATTTTTTGAGGAGCTCAATTGAGCTCCTCAGAATTGCTCTCCGTGAGGAGCTCAAATCAATTCATTACAATACATGTATGATAAATTGTAGATTTTTCTTAACATTGTATATATGCAATAGCTGTGTTAGCTATTAATTAATCTGTGGTGAAACTAGGCCTGGGTCATGTCAATACGTTTACAAGATGTCGTACACGCTCCTGCTAAAAAAAAAAAAAAAAAAAAAAAAAAAAAATTGCTAAAATTTCACATTTTACATCTTTAAATCCATGAAATGGCCTTCTTTTTTCCATAATTCCTTGAAATTACTTTGATTTAGTTGAAAACTATCAGAAAAATGAAGGATAATTCACCACTTTCCCGACACTGATTTGAACTCACCTCGGTAAATATTGTAGTCCCACATGTAGACTTCCATGGTGTTGCCATGAAAATCTACATATGGGACTACATGGGACTGCAATATTTACCGAGATTAAATTAAAATCAGAGTCGGGAAAGAGATGAATATTCTTCATTTTTCTGATAGATTTCAACTAAATCAAATTCATTTCAATGAATTATGGAAAAAATAAGGCTATTTCATGGATTTGAAGATGTGAAATGTGAAATTTTAGGATTTTTTGTTTTTTTTTGAAGAGCGCGATTTTTTGCTCTCCTTATTTTTTTTAAGGAGCACGGTAGGAGCGCCGGCGCGATCACGCTCCTCAAAAATGAAGGTCTGCTACTAGCCTAAACTATATCACTAAACTATTTAACTCATTATGAAATAACCTTCATGTCATTGGAGAAAAAAAGAGAAAAACTACTCCTCCAGAGTCAACCTGTATTAATCATTGATGAAGGTGATAACAAGCTAAGCTAACAATGTGTACGTATGTGTGCTGTATTACTTTTAACCATGACAATATTGAACAGAAAATCAGAACTTGTATCTTTTCATCATAGTTTTTGGCTTCATTACACATACCTACACACATGTCTCAATGTATACCGTTTTTGTTTTTTTAACACTACCTTCATGTTGTCCAGTGTGTATCTTGAAGATTAAATGATAACAGTAAAAATGCAATGTCATACCATGCCCGTTTGATCATGAACAGCTCCAATTTGTACATGCATACATGTACGTATCATGGTTTATATAAAATGTAAATAATGGTCAAGCCCTGTCCATGCACAAAACAGAGGCCATTTCTTTTAATAGCATTAAAAAGCATTACAATCACAGGTATACAATGGAGATGTTTCATTCAGTTTTTGCTTTGTCAATTCATGCAAGAGTTCATGATGTTCAAAATTTGGGAATGAGCAGATAAAAAAAACCTTTCTAAGATTTTCCATAAAATAATAATGAAAAGTTGCATTATTTCCACCCCATATTTCTAGTAATTCATAATAAAGATGGTGAATTCATGAACAAAAAATGTGATGAAATATCACTTACATACATGTAAGCTGTGAACACCCTGATTGCTATAAAACTCTTCAAACAGTTCAGATATCAGAGTCAATAAGCCAGTTCGTAGTTCCTTTCTGCGCATGATCAAAAGATTCTACGCATGATCAGAAGGTCATTTGTACTAAAGTGACATGGCGCTTTAAAATCTAATGAGATAAGCACCAACTTTGATGTCTTGATTATTCATATATTCTTTTGAATTGTCGTTTTCATTTACATCCACAGAAAACAACAATGCTTCCACGAACGATTGGTATTTCACAGTTTGTCAAGTACATTGTGCAACATGCTATCATATGCATTCAAAGTAGGAATGCAACAAATACCTTCATTAAGTGTTCATTGGTGTGCTATTCTAGTCACCTGGTCTATTCAATTTCTTCATCCTGCTATGTAAGGCAAGCTTACGTAATATCTTGCTTTGCAATCTGCCTATCATGATGAAAGAAATGAAAGGTCATTTGACCAAAATTGCACATGAAGTAACTACGAACTGGTCTATTATTTCATCCTTCTCACTGGTGCCAGCCATCATCGCCCAACTGGGTGACGCGTGTTGCCACTGACAGATGGATTGACACTGGGGATAGACTTGTGTGTCCCTCTATAGACTTGGGAAATGATAATTTCCCTCAAAGAGGGGTCAGACTGGACTGGACTACATGTACATTTACATGTACATGTATTCTAATAATGTACCCCTCTTTTTAATTTCTTATCCTACTCCTTCTCCCCCTCCTAATCCTTATTATCTCGCTCCTCCTCCTCCTTCTCCTCTTCCTACTTACCGTCTCTCCCCTATCCTTGTTGATCATTCTCTTGTCATCCATGTCACATTTGTTGCCTAGTAACATCTTCTCTACATCTTCATTTGCATGCTGTCAATTTAAATCAGAGATAAAAAGAAACTTTATTTACATGCACATGTGTATCTGTGCTAATGAAGTACATTTCTGGTGAATCTGCTTGTTTTTATTTATTTATTTATCATTTATCTCTTCAAACATAATTAATCATGATTAAAAGATCAGTGAGAAAACTCTTTTACATCACGGTCCTGGCATTAAAAACATCAAGATTTTCCAGAAGTGAACTAAGGTTTACATTTCAGTAAAAAATAGGGTTAGACTATTAAGGCATGATTCAGGATTAGTCTCCGGACTTTGAACAATGTTCCAGGTTCAAATCCTACTGCAGAACTCATGTCTTCTGCCACTCTCCGACCTGGGCACCGTAACACACAGGTTAGCGATTAATCGCTACATGAAATGACCAATCAAAATCCTTGTTGCATGCGCAAGTAGACTTACTATGAACCAGTCAGAATTTTTCTTTTAAATTAGCGATCAATCGCTAACCTTTGTGTTACAGGACCCAGGTGTAGTACCATCCTCTTTCGTGAAAATTGGAGTTCTCTTCAGGAATTCAGACTCCTATCAGACAATATAATGTTACCACTATTCATACAGCTTTTTAGCTGCCATAATTTCTTAAATTTGCAATCTACATGTGTACAAGGTTCTGAAGTCATCACTGCATGATTGACATCTGAATGGTTATGACTTCCCCATGAACGCACATATGACTTTAACAGCCTAATAACAACAGTACATTTACGATACTTACTTCTTGTATGTTTCTTAGCCATTTGGCTATGTTGTCGAAGGTTTTTTCTTGCGTGATGTCATAGACTAACATGATCCCCATAGCCCCTCTGTAGTATGATGTGGTAATTGTGTGAAACCGCTCCTGACCGGCGGTGTCCCATATTTGTAATTTGATCTTCTTACCATTGAGTTCTACTGTTTTAATCTTGAAATCGATACCTGGAATAGAAAAAAAAGAATACAAAAAATTAGAACAAAATTGTAACTGTAAACATTTTTATTTTTGTATGTGCTGTGTATTGCACCTGGTACTTATTGTTACTACTAGGCCTGAAGCAAAAGTCACATTTTCTTTACCAGTGACCATCGGTGAGATTGGAATAGTGAAATAAAGTAATACAAAAGAAATTCATCACATGCCTCGCTTTACATGTACAGCAACATCAATAGGTGGTTTCAGACCGCCTCGAAGTTCGCCAGTTCCAGGTATTCTCTGATCGGGAAATTTACCCCGATCAGAAAATACCAGGTATTTTGGTAATGTGAAAGCAAATTACGGGAACTTTTAGCCCAGCGTGTCGTTGGGCGCGGGAGCTGTGGATGACTGCTGGGCTAGTGATTTTGAATCTCGCGCCTTGCCTGCTTATCAGACCATACTGCGCATGCTCGTAACTTCAGGAACTTATCCCGAAGGGTATGTTTCAGGGCGGTGTGAATGCAGGAATAATTAACGGGTATTTTTCAGCCTAAAAAAGTTCTCGTAATTTAACGGGGATTCTTGTGATCGAGGCGGTTTGAAACCACCTACTGTGGGCTGAGCAGTGACAGAGCCCCACTGCCCCAGGCCAACAGTCAGTGTAAACACTGAGAAGGCCAAATATGTTGCTGATTTGGACACATCAAAGAGTGAGCTGTAAATAGCAGGGTGCTACATAAGCACTTGCCCAGGGCAAGTAAAAGTAAAAGTTGGGAAGTGTTTTGAAGCAAAGACCAAAACTACTTGCCTGAATTGAGCAAGCAAAATTCTCAGTTGAATGACCAAAATAAGGGTCAATATGATATGATATTGACCCTAATTTTGGTCATGACAGGCAAGATAAAATCAACTTTCTAAAAACAAATGCAAGAACAAGGTAGATCAGTTCATGTCAAAAGAGAAAAAGGTCAATTGCTTCTAAAACCGCAAAACTTTCTTTGAAGAGGTAAAACTTTTTTAAGGATTTTTTTGGGCAAGTGAAAGATATTTGGGCAAGTGTATTCCAACTATTTAAAAATCTACTTGCCTGACTGGGCAAGTGCTTCTAAAAAGTTATGTACATGTAGCACCCTGAATTAGCAAGGCCGGAACGCAATTGTTTTTTCCTAAATTTACAGTATATGTACTTCCAGGCATTAGAATAGGGTTTATTCCCCCAAAGACTGCACCTCATGAATATTCATAAACATGAATTGTTCTGAAAGCTACTGCATATTGCACCAACTCAAGCAGCTCTTCAACATGACACAGTCAGTGGCTAGATTGCAGGTTTGAATATACATGTATATATGGGGAAAAACTTTTTTTGAAGAATGTCTCTTTTATCCCCCCCCCCCCCCCCCCGCAAGATTAGGCAAGACTGTGCTTTTGATGACATTCTACACATGTATGTATACATAGAGTTTAGTGGACCTCAGCCACACCCTTTGTACGTACACGTGTATGTAATGACCTGCACCTGCAGATAGTTAACATAAAAAGCAAACATCTCATGATTAATGAAGATTTCATTAGTGATGGGTGTATCAAAACAAAAAATTAGCATTCCTTCTTTACTTCTCATTTGAAAATTCATTGAATATACACATGCATGTATGGTGCTTTTTTCAAAATGAAATTCATATTGTACAAACAGAATTTCCATTTTACATACAATCAAGTTTGAAATTAAATTGTAGGTTTTTCAAAAGACAGAAGGGACCATTTTTTGGGACGGAAAATCACCGTCCCCTACATGTACCCACCTGTACAAGTTGAAGGTTTCACAAATTGTTTGCAATTTGTCATATTTTCAACTGGTAAAAGAGAGTAAAGGTTTGGCTACACATAAAAAAACAACCGAAGTGGCCATGCCATATTGTAAAGTCTAATATTTAAAGAAGGGTGCCTATATTTGCACTGCTGGATAACAATATGATAAGGGAAAATAACTATACATTTGAATATGATAATTTACTTTGGCAAACAATAGTGTTTTTAAAATTGATGGCCTGTGCAAATTAAACCAACATTTACTGTACACTGTACAATCCTATCCTTGCATTGTGACCACACTCTTCAAATTTGGGAAGTTTCACAAGTATTAAAAAAGAAAAATCTTACATCATAAACAGCATGTATGTACATGCACATGTACGAGTCCGCTGTTCAAGTGAATTTACCTGTATGTGCAAAACTGTAGTTTCTGTTCCACATATACATGTAGGTATATGGTTAAATTTGTTTCCTCTTTATTAAAGTTTACTATACTATGCTAAGGCTAGGCACCTATTTATGTGTTTTATTTTCAGTGCAAATTGTAATTTAGAAAAGCAGTTACCATTAAAATATTACTGTACATACATTTACACTACATCTACATGTAGGCCTACTGCGGTCTATTGAGTAATTTCCTTGTTGTGTACACATAATTATTGTTCATTCAAATTTGAGGGGTTTATTTATATTAGCCAATGATTATATAAAAAGGGCAAGGACAGCTTTGTATTTCAGTGCATTAACTGAATAGATGCACAATAGGCATTGTAAACCTACATTGTATGCAGTTATTAAAATTATAGCCGAATCTATACAAATTTCTCTTGTGTACACAAGTACACGACTTTGTAAAGTACAAACCCCTTTCTTCTACTAATCTTGTACATGTACGTGTAGATGTAGGAAATACTGTAGATTTTTTTTGTAGTGTGATTTTTTTTAATATGTATTTCACCACAGACTTTAATGTTCAATTGAACAATTGAATGCTACAGGTGAGTTGGTATAAAATATATGTTGTTTCTATTTTTAATGTATTGACAATTGCACATTGGTCAGTTTTGTGGTTGTTCTTTTTTGTTTTAATTCTTAAAAGTGGCACATACATGCAAGTGCAACCACAATAATACACTAGGTTAAGTAGTGACATCTTGGGGTTATTCCAAACTTGAAATACCAGGGGCACACTACAGTACATCATTCTCTGTGCAATGTGTGATCGTTAACTCTTAGCCTTACCAATAGTGGTTTGATAGTCTCTATACGGGGACGCCCTCCCGGTCGAGAAGATGGTGATGAGGGCAGTCTTGCCCACGAAGCTGTCACCTATCACCAACACCTTGAAGATGTAGTCGTAAACGTCTCCCGACGGCATCCATGAACGCCGCAACGAGCTCTCGATCACTATCTTATCAAGGTAATTCCCATTTTCCATTTGGTATGCTTCCTAGCTAGCCCAGTAAGGTGAACCACACCATGGTCAAAGTGATAGTTCTCAATCCATTTCACACTCTCCGGTCAGTTTCAAAAGCTTTGACAGGTAATCCTGGCTAACAATAACTTCCTTAAAAGTTGGTGAATTGTGTTCCTCTGACAATGGAAATCCTCTTATGTCCACGTTACTCAAGTCCATGAATACCTCATACTCGTTAAGGTAGGGTAGGTCCTATATTCCAGTCATTTCTATAAACATAGGTGGTTGTTATTTCCAATGTGGGTACTTGAGAAGTGCTTTGTCTGAATTCTATTAAAACTATGGTCTACCTACAAATCAGTAAAGAAAAACCAGTTGAATAGACTGCCAAGAAAGTGTGAGCAATGTCTGCAGCAGCTATCAATGCCGATGCATGAATGAGAGAAACACCTGAAATGACTGCCGAGTGATCAAGAAAGACATAAAATTGTATCATTCAAATATTCTGGGTTGATAAACTAACATGAAAAGAAGCATATGGGGTTCGTGATAGCGGCTTGTTCGTGGGTATTAAAGGCACCGATGACATGTGAAGAGGATGTAGCTCTCTTTACTGCTAAGTCACGTACTGTACAGATCCATATGAGACTGGTTACAGAATTACAGTAGCCTGTACATGTACATGTATATGGAGCTCCAATGTGTAATTTACAGAAGCAATCTCTCCAAACAAGTTGAAATCCGAGAATTTTAATGATCAACCACACAAACATAAATCAACAGGGTGAAAGTTGTCATGCCATTGCCATCCTTTTCTCACCCAAACTTGGCCACAAAGAGGGATCACATTCAAGAGGGATGGGTGTCACTCCAATGAAAGTACAATGTAGTTGGCTCAACACAGATGCAAATCAGATCATGAATCCTTTCTGACAGGTATGTAGCTTTTGGTGATTGAGAGAATCATGTGTAGTATTAAAGTCCATGAGAGAATAAACTCTTTGGTCTAACAACTCCAGTATAGTTATCGGAATACTCAACATGAAAAAGCCCATGTAAAGTGCCTTTATCCCTGCTCAACAGGTAATGCATGCCTCAGTGAACCACACAACCCACCACTGGGAACCCTGTTTCAAAGAGCAAAAGGTCACGTCATTCAGACCACAAAAAGTAAAGCCCTGGAATTTGAATTCCAAATTTGAGAACAAACAGGGGCTGGAATTTCGTAACAGACTATGCATGGGACTGAATTGGAGTGTGAAGGCCTACTTAATTTCGCATGGAAGATGGAAGACTATACATGTACATGAGGAGCCCCCAATCCCCGTTTCCTGGTGGGTGTTTCATAAAAAAATGTTTGTACCTAAGAGCAACTTTAAGACCGACTGGTAATCCTTTCTTGTGGTAAATGGTATACACAAAAATATTAATTGGCAATGGTTTTGGTGCATAAGAAAGGTTCGCTAGTCTTTCATAAAGTCGCTCAATAACTTACAAATAGCTTTATGAAATACCCCTCTGCTTGACTGCTTCCCGAATTTCCCCAGAGTAATTATTTAGGAAAACCATAATTACTATCCAGTATTTTTCACACTTCAAGTTGAGCTCATTTTGCAACCAAAAAAAATTAAAGAAAGAAATAATAGGACAACATTGGACACTGATTGATTCAGAAAAAGCAATTATTTGTATTAGGAATGGACACATGCATGTACATGATGTGTAAGGACATGGAAGAATGTTCAGCCAAACCCCAACTACACTTTGTACTGTACCAAGGATGGAGGTCGAGGGAAGGGAATCATTGGTACTAAAACTGCAGCTTCATGCAAAGTGTGCATGTACATGTATATGTATTTCAGTTTTTACTTTTATGAATGGGTTCTAATATGAAGAGGCAACTCCACATGACACTTGCATCAAGTTCCTATCCAAGACATGACCTTTGACCTAGACCAAGGAAGAACCCAGTGGGAGGGATGACCCAAACTGGATATGTACAAACAATTTGAATAATAATCGCGTTCAAAATAAAAATCAGGTTTAAAAAGTTCCTGTGAATTTATTTGTTTGTTCAAATAAAAGCCAGAAAATTCCATCCCATCTAGAGGATAATAAGGGGGGGGGGGGGGGGGGCAAGGAAACATTGTTCAAGCAGAAATTCAATTTTGTAATGTAGGCGTGTGTATGTTTAGGCCTATATTTAATATGTTTTCTTGTTATGCCGCCTTCAATGATCATTGCAGGTCAGCATGTGTGTTCATAATAAACAGTTTCAGTCATGAGTTCAGTCATGAGTTCACATGGTATGAAGAGGGATTTGTAATGTCCAAGTGATCAGAAATAAAATTTAGTTTTACAAGTTAAATCCACTGTACACAGAAACATGTGTATGGAACATAAAGCAAGGGGGATCGAAGAGTATCTGTCTGAAGAGCCAATTAAGTCACATGACTGAATTCCCTCCATGTTGACATGGCCTAGATCATGCAAATTGAAGGCTTTGTACATACATAAATATGTAGCAAATGTGATGACCCCATTCATGCTCCAAAGATTCAATATAGACTTTTGTTCTCAAATCTCCTAGAAACATGGGTATGCAATAAAATGCAGCTCCTCAAAAAAAAAAAGGGGAACATACAGTAGAAAAAAAGAGGGATTGTAAAGTGACTCCATAGTATGCAACATTCATCTTTTGAATCAAATTCAGAACTTTGCAATCAAAACATTATGTAACAATATGACATTGCAGTGCCTGTACACCAAAGATCCTGTGACCAAACCGGGAGGGGGGGGGGCACTCACAGATATTGGTGGTACAGGAATGTGCCACTTTGATGAACCCCTTTTTCAGATCTTATTTTTTTTCTATAGATATTAAATGACAAAAATTTCATTCAGAAGCCACTCCACCCCACTCACAAGACCCCCGTTATAGTCCAGGATAGAAGATGCGTAACCTTGTTTTTTATATATACAATATTCTTTTATGGTTTCTTGTCAGTTCGAGGGTGCTGATTACGAATCTGAATGATGCCACTCGTGTAACCTTGAGCATTTTCCGCAAATTGGCAAAATCCAATATGGCCGCCAAAATATGCAAATTACCCATAAAAATCCAAAAAATTTCCGCACATTAGCTACGAAATGCATGAAATTGTGTGGCAGGAGTGAGATACTCTCTGAAAAAATAATTTTTGACAAAATATTTATTTTGCTGATATTCAAAATGGCCGCCATAGTCCAATGTATACTCTATTATGTACAATATAAATAGGGAAAACTAGCTTTCACAAAAGTGAGCACTAAACCGCAAAAAATCGCGATGTATGAACGAAGTGATTTATGGAAATCATTATTTCTAACGAGATATATCATTTATTATATCATAAATGGGAAGATTTCTGTACTTTGATATCTAAAATGGCCGCCACTGGCCCAAACAGTATTGCGTACAATGGCAATGGGGCCAAAAAAATCACAAGAGTGATCACTAAAATACATATTATTACGATTAAACGAGTGGAATACTGACTAAAATCACAATTGTTAATGAAATATATTATTAATATGCCATGTATGTGATGAATGTTGTATTTTGATATTCAAAATGGCTGCTAAAGGCCCTAAATGCAGGGTGACCAGATTTCACAAAATGAAATACGGGACAATCAACAAAAAAGATACACAATGTTAGACATGTGAAAAATATAAAGAATTGAAAGGGAGGGTAAACGAAATAATGAAGGAGAGAAAGAAAAGACAAAAGAAAAGAGATGAAGAAGAAAGGAAAAATGAACTGAAGGGGAAAATGAAAAGAAAAACATTAAAGAAAATTAGAATAAAAGAAGGATGAAAGAAAGAATAAAAGAGAGAAAGAAGGTTTTCGTCATTCTTTGAAATGAATATAGAAAGACAAAAAAAGAAAGGAAGGGAAGATGAATAGATGTGTGAAAGACAAAATAAAGAAGAGAAAGGAAAAAAGAAAGTGAGAAAAAAGGGGAGGAAAGAAAGAATGAAGGAAAGAAATATTTTCCTTCATTCTTTGGAAGAAAGAAACAAAGAAAGAAGAAAATAGGAAGGGAGGAAGGAAGGGAAAGAAATAAGGGAAAAGAATTGGAGGGAAAAATAAAATAAAGAATGAAAGAAAGGAGGAAAGAGAGGGAGGAAAGAATGAAGAGATGAGAGAATGACAAAAAGAGAAAATAATGGAAGGAGAGAACGAAAAAGGGGAGAGGAAGTGAGAAGGAAGCAAAGAAAAGTTTAAGGAAAGAAAGAATGAATAAATTCAGGAAATAAGAAATGGAAATTTGATAAAGAATAGTAACAGAAAGAAGGAAAGAAAGACAAATGAACAGAGAGAGAAAAAGGTTCAGGAAAAAAAGATCGGAAATAAAGATAGATGGAACAAAAAAGGGCAAGCAGGAGGGATATAAGGATGAACAAAGAATGATACAAAAGAAAGAAAGAGGAAAAAAGTTCAAACTTCAAGCAAACAAAAAAATCAAGTCATCTAACAAAAATCATAATGAAGTTTGGTGTTTTTTAATATATTTTCAGAATTTTGAAAAACTAAAATTATTTAGAAATGAGTAAAATTTTAAAGTGAAACATTGTCAAACTTAAAAATTAGATGAAACAGCGGCATCATACACAACAAGACTCAAAACGAAAGCTAAAACAACAAGATCTAGTTATGAAAACTAAATAATTTGTTCCACCGATTACATCTCCAAATTATCTCTGCTTCGTCATCTGTTGGTTATTTGATGAAAAAATTCACCACTTTTAAATGCATTAACTACATTTTGTTCAATATTCTTAAATACGGGACAAAAAGGCGTCCCGGGAAGGGTTTGTCGGGATGCCGGGACAAAGGAGCAAAATACGGGACAATCCCGGGAAATACGGGACGTCTGGTCACCCTGCCTAAAGGTATTATGCACAATGGGGAAAGAGGGGCAAAGAAATTACAAGAGTGATCACTAAAATGGGATAGGGGAAGGCGGGGTAAGTTGTGACAGTTTTTGCTTTTTGCATGTTAGAATAGATATGATTAATAATCTTGTCGAAATAAGTACCTTGCCTTGAAATCTAATTCTTCTGAAATATTTTCCACCTATATATAACTTTCTATCCCCACACTGGAAGTCATCGTGACCTTTGAAAAAAACGATGTCAAATGGCTCAACTTGCCCCATATATGGGGTAAGTTTGAGCCACCTTCTGGGGTAAGTTGAGCCACAAAAACTATGTACAAAATGTATGAGGGGAGAACCAGCATGTCAATTTTTTGTTCAAAGTCTTTTCACTTGCTAATTCTATATAAATACTAGCATCCTTTAAAAGGAAAAGAGCAGTCATGTAAATTTGCTCCTTTCAGCCAGCATTTCAATCAATTTTTATGGTTTGTTTGTTTTTTAAGATACATTACCATAGGAATTACCATGGCTCAACTTGCCCCATGCTGTTTGGCTCAACTTACCCCAGTCCGAACTTAGTGCGATAATTTTGTATCCACACATTTATTATGCATCCATCATATAAAAGACTATGACAAGAATGAAGATCCATACCTGGACTAATAATGTTGTTATCATGTCTTATTATATTTAAAGACGTGTGTGTTTATAAAGCACTTATCTATTTCACACTCTTTTTTACTTTTTTGGCTGAACTTCATATTTTTCCCTCTAAAAAACTACTTTTTGTTTCAAAGTTGGAAACAATGTGGTGGGGTTAGGGGTTATGCTATGGGTCATCAATACATGACAACACCACAATGTGTGACTCATTCATTATCGGCCTGGGGGTGGTGGCTCAACTTGCCCCTATGCTCAACTTACCCCGCCTTCCCCTACTGTTTCAAAACAAATTTTCTAACGAAATATATCATTCAGATTTAAAGTTTGTGTTAAATACTGTATTTTTTACTTTCAAAATGGCCGCCACAGACATTAACAATATTATGCACAATGCAAAGTGGGAAACCAATATGATTACCATAAATTAGTGATCTATGAGTAGAATATTGCCTGAAAGCATAATTTCTATAAAGAGAAATCATTTAATCTGCCAGTTAGGTGATAAATACTGTTATTGGAAAGTCAAAATGGATGCTACATGCCCTTACGATATTATGCACAATGTGAATGAGAACAAATTATTTCAACAGAAATTGGCTTTGCTCAGCCAAATGGTGATGTATGAGTGAAATATCGTCTGAAAACATGATTTATAACAAAATATATCAACTCTTATGTAATTTAGGTGATAAATACTGTATTTCAACATTCGTTTAATCTCGTTTAATCTTAATAATATGCATTTCAGTGATCACTCTTGTGAATTGTTTGGCCCCCATTGCCATTGTACGCAATACTATTTGGGCCAGTGGCGGCCATTTTAGATATCAAAATACAGAAATGTTCCCATTTATGACATAATAAATGATACATCTCGTTAGTAATGATGATTTGCATATATTACTTCGTTCATACATCGCGATTTTTTGAGGCTTAGTGCTCATTTTTGTGAAAATTAGTTTTCTCTATTCATATTGTACATACATGTAATAGAGTATAAAATGGACTATGGCAGCCATTTTGAATATCAGGAAAATAAATATTTTGTCAAAAATTATTTTTTCAGAGTGTATTTTACTCCTGCCACACGCTTTCATGCATTCCATAGCCAATGTGCGGACAATTTTAGGATTTCATGGGTAATTTGCATATTTTGGCAGCCATATTGGATTTTGCCAATTTGCGGAAAATGCTCAAGGTTACACAAGTGGCATCATCCAGATTCGTAGTCAGCACCCTCGAATTGACAAAAAACCATAAAAAAATATTGTATATATAAAAAAACAAGGTTTGGTCAAGTTTCTATGGGGCCTATCCTGGACTATTACGGAACATTGAGCAGTTTCCATACCAAAATTGTCCACAGCGAGCACCACATACCGCTTCACAACTCCCTCCAAAGTAGCAGAGCAGCATCTCCATGCATAGCACCCGCATATACATACAGTATCGTATGCATCATACCTACAGCACCGCGATCCCGTTCTGTAGACCCCGTTTTTCACACCGCCCAGTATTCATTTCTGTCCCAAGAACCCGTATTTTACCATTCAGTTCCTCAGACCCCCCCCCCCCCCGTTTAGGGTTTCGTGCATGAGACACACCCCATCAAAATATTATTTGAGTGCCCCCCCCCCTCCCCCCACGAGATCAAACCCTTGACTACTTATGTACATGTACATGTATGCATGCCTCCTCTATACGATAGACCTACATGTACAGAGCATTGGGTTGCGTCCAGAGCTATGAAATGTAAATATGCACAATGACAAGACAAGAATGAGCAAATTAATCATCATCTGCCCATACCACTGTCCAAACACATTGGCCTATAAACCATAAAACCATCAAGGGAATACAATTGTTGATCAGGGCCCCTTTTACAAAAGGAGTTTCGATTGATCCAATCAACCACAACAATATAAGGCCAGTAACATCAACCTCTAAAATAATAATTATTCAAATTATTTTCTTGATATGATGTACATGTATACATTCACTGTTTTCTTGACAATTCAGTATGTTTCTCTTTGTTTTCAAAGGACATACCTAGTGCCAATTTCCAAAAGAAAAAAAATATGACATTAATGGATTTCCATACTTGAGGTTGATCGGTTCAATCGTAATCCTTTGTAAGACAGGGGCCCAGATGATACCAACTCAGTGACCAGTCGAATGTAACCAAGCCCATCCCAAGTAAGCAAACATGCTCGATAAATTTGAAATCTTTCAGATCTCACATCACACATACATACGTGTTATGTAGTAGGCCTGTATGCAGAGCACTTGCTCATACATGTACAGCTCTGTAATTCCAACTTTATATAATAACTGTAGGTATGGAAGCATGAATTCATACAAAAGGTGCGGTTGCAAATTTTGGAAAATTGGTCTTTGGCTGCCAGCAGTGAAGGGTGGTGAAGTGGAAGAATATGGGCACAAATTAGCCACATGAATACCGGTAGTGTATACATTGTACATGAGATATTCAGAATACAGCACAAATCATTCATTCCTAATATTCTGAAGGCAATCTGGCCCAATAATTGATTGATCTTTAATAATCAGGGCTGTGACAAAAAAAATTATTAAAACTAAAGAGAAGAGAAGAAAATATAAAACCAAGAACAAAAAAAGAACAAAACATGTCAAGTTCTTCAAGGGTACTCCTACATGTACTCCTCCTACATAATACACATTTACATGTAGGGCCTACAGAGAGAGAAAAATGCCTCTAAAACATGGAGGCTTACAAACAAAACAACTCAATCCCAAATTCCACAATAACGTGAACAGAACACTCCCATTAACACTCGATTGTTGATTTCCACAAATATTCAAACTAAACAGAGATTTTTTCTGCAAAAATGCAATGTAGCGTCCTGCTACATGTACACTATGATTAAAGATCCAAAATGTGTTCTCAAAGAAGATGCTGTAAAAGCATTGTGGCTTTGATTCCAAACAATGTTTCAACCAACACAAAATCTGCAGTAGTTCAATTTCAACCATCCAACATGGATTCAAGCTGATTCCGAAAGGTAAAGCTTTGAAACAAGTCTCCTGATAAAATTCCTGATAGATCCAGGTATACTGGGTGTAGGATTTCCTCCAATTGACGTGAATAAACTTCAAGAATCGAGAATCATACATGTACATGCGCCTGCGATGACATCACCTCCTTGCACCCATTATATAATGCTCCCAAACAATACATACTACTAGGGCACATGGGTAGATGAAAGAAATATCACACGAGACAATACCCAGCTGAAATTCTCTTTCAATAAAGGTTACATAACCCCAGTGTATTCACCAACAGAAGAATCATAAAGTCAAAGAAGTCCTGTAGCTTCATACAATAGCCAATATTGATTAAGAACTGCACAATGCTTGTCTTTTCTGTGATATGGATTTTCCTCAAAACAAAAACATTTTACTTGGTATAGCAAAGGCAATTTTTTTTATTGTAAACAAACAAGAATTCAGTCTACACTGAATGCATAAGTATAGGCCTATGTATATAGAAAAATATTATATTTATTCTGGGCACTTTTTAAAACATTTTTTTTCATTGTTGGTAGCGATATGCAGTGATCTTTATTTTCTTTTTTTTTGGGGGGGGGTTGTTTTTGTTTATTGTTTTTTGGAAGGGGGATATTCAAATACCGTACTGCAAACTTGCAATGTATAATGTACACACTTACCCAAGGAAGCACTTTGCATCTTCAAAAGTCAATATTTTGTACTCGTTATGTTACATGTACATGTATGTTTTTTTTTTTTTTTGGGGGGGGGGGTGCGGGCCTCATGCAATGCATAAAATTAATATTAAAGAGGATGAAAACAAGTAAACCGTATTCCAACAGATACGTGAAATTCAACTATATGTACCCTGGTTACTTGTACAGATGTGAGAATCAAATTAAAATCTACATGTACATGTACAGAGTAACTTTAATGATCACACAAATTGTAATTTGGTATACATCTATGTACATGTAAAGTAACAGGTTTTTATTACTTTCTTATCAATCAAAATTACTAGAAAATGATCAAGATAAGAATACAAATTAGGACCTATTACCTGCAAAGTCAAATACATGAAATGAACGCAAAGTACAGAGTACATTTAAAACCTGCAATTTAACAATGAATTCATGTAAATGCACATGTGTTTGCAGACTGGATTCACAATATAATTTAAGTGCCCTCAAGGAGCCCTCATAATTAAACTTGTCTGGCGCCCTCTCTCTCAATATACAAGACAGTTTATTCAGAGACCATGCAGTTTGTAAGCAAAGGTTTTGTGCACGAGGAAATCTAGTCTAAACCAGAATCATTGTGCATACTTTCTATTTTAATACCTGACTGCCTGGATAGAAAATGCTGAACCACAGTAAACCTCAAGTGTGTTTTGCATACATGTACTGTATATCACAATTTGAAGAAAAGGGAAATGGATAAAGGCAATTCCATGAAAAACATTACTTTTCCTCAATTTCATGAGTCTGTATTAAAGGAAAAGTCCACCCCAATGAAAAAAATTGATTTTAATAAAAAGATAAAAATCAAACAAGCATAACGCTGAAAATTTCATCAAAATGGGATGTACACTGTAAAAAAGAGAAAATTACTTAGTTATATATATTATATATTAATTAAAATAAAAAGTTACATGCACATCCTGGACGGTCTGGAATGAGGTGACTGATGATGTCATCCACTCACTATTTCTTTTCTATTCTATACATGAGAAAATTTGAAAATTTCATATTTCATGTATGAAATATTCCAATTTTCTCTTCATTGTCAAGTGAAACAACGATTAATTCCTCTGTGGACATGTGGAAATAGTATTGTTTGATACTATGGTTCAGTCAAGTTGGTCCTTATTGTCTAATCTGTTTTAAAAATAGAAAATATTGTAAAAACAAAAGAAATACTGAGTAAGGGGTATTGATCATCGTCTGTCTCATGTCACTGAGTTGTACATACAGTGTATCACCGTTTTGTAGAAAAAATAGGTGAAACTTTTGTTAGTTTACATGTACATCTGATTTTGATAAAATTTTCATTTTTATGGTACATGTAGTTTGAGTTTTCTCTGTTTATTCAAATCATATTTCTCGAGATTAAACAAGACTGTACCTGATTTTAAGAAGATTAAGAAGGTAATAAACTTATTATTTAGATGAATGTTACATTTATGATTTGAATGGAAAACGGAAAGATTTTGACTTGAAATGGAGTATGTTGAAACATTTGTTTGAATAATGTACAGGTATATGATTTGACTTCTGTAAACATGTTCTTTTTTTGTAAATAAACTTGCCCATTGGGGCAAAAGTATGAAAAAAATAATATTTGTGGGGTGGTCTGTGGATTTGTCTTAACTAAAAAAAAAGAAATTAAAATAAAATAAAAATAAAAAAAATATATACAAATGCACTGACAAATTAAGTATAACTGATCGAATTCTTAATTTAACTTAAATTTATCTTATAAATAGTTTAATTCTTGGGTGGTCAAACAGCCTGATTAGACTAATATTAAAATCAAGTTAACATCAGATACAATGTGACATACATGTACTGTATGCATGTCTGAAAATAGACACATGTATTTTAATAGGATTCTTCCTTTAAAAGGGAAAAACACTGTTTTCTTGAACATTCATGTACTTTTGTGAAAAAAACATGCAATCTCTGAATCAAATTATTATACATATACAATACATTTAACAGCACTGTCTTCAGCTTTGGTTGATTAACCACTACGACTTCAGATCACCAATTCAAAATCACTTTGTAACTCTGGGTCACCCTATACATAAAATTTAAGTTTTACTTCCTGATAGTACAATGCATTAGGACATCTACATGTACGTGTATCTATCATTAATCAGTTTTGACTGTGCAATCTAAATTTTATTGTTTTGGTTCAAAGGATAATTGTGTTTACAGCCCTTGTTTAAATTCAACTCCCAATTAGGTCATTTGTCAGGCAGAGACATTCCATCATTTTGTATGTACACTGTACATGTATACACTATATATTTGAAATAAAAGGGGGAAAAACATCCATTAAACTTCATAAGTAAAGCAACAATAACAACAAGAAATAAAACACATACATTGTACAAAAAATGCCCAACAAGTCAACATTTATTTTAACCATATTCTGGACAACTCAATTCTTTTTTAATTGAATTTGTACACAAACAGTGCTTTCTCACTTGGTGGTTATTTTTTTTACCCGATTGCTATCAAAGCACAAATGATTGTAAAGCGAGGAACCAGAGTGGGGAGAGACTACACAGGGCTGGGTGCGATTTAGCCCCCGAAATTGCTCTTTTTACCATGGAAACTACTAAACAAGAGTGTCGCTAAGGCGAGCACATAAATATGCCCGCCTGTAACACAGAAAATGGAGTTACTGGTCAAGCAAGAAACGTGGAAGGTAGATACTTCACCTGTGACCTTCTGACCTCAAAATCAATAGAATTGCTGGGATCTATGCTACTTTAGCATCATACAAAGTTATCACGGACTTCAGAAGGGTGAGATGAAAACACGTCACTGTGATCTTGACCTTTGACCTTTTGACCTCAAAATCAATAGGCTTCCTGCAGACCTGCCAACCTCTAGGAATGAAAATTTGTATTCTGTGATTAAAAAAAAGGTGTATTTTCATAATAAAATGCATGGCGCACTTGCCCATCGCAGCGCTCAAGCTGCATGCAAGCTAAAATGCGCACTGCTCTTTATACTGAGCTGGTATCAAGCTTATTTAGGCATTCAATTTGCCACTTTACACTAAATAGTGTGAGGTACATGTATCTGAATATAAAGTATGTTACAGAGAAAAGTGACTTTCATTTTGTAACATATATCTGCAGTCTAATATTCACTTGACTTAAGGTAATAACACCAAAAAAATATATGTAGAAATACACTGGATCAATGAAGGTGATTCCCCTGCCAAATGATGCTACCATGGTAATGCAGTTTTGAAGATATTTAAAAAATCAATCTTGTATGTTTCTTACCAAAGATGAATATCTCTGACAAATTTCATGAGCACTGGCTAAGACATGGGGAAGTAGTTTGATCCACCAGGAGTTTTCCTGGATTTCTGGGTTTAATATATAGGCCCTATGTGGTTACTATGGAAACATAATTTCTGAAAAACGCAAAATTGTACATGTATTTTGCGCACCTTTACCTCAAGACCAATGTGTGAACCAAATTTTTCTGAGAATTGGTTGAGAACTTATGAAGTAGTTTTAATCGCAAGAATTTTACTTAATTTTCACTTGCCAAACAATTTACTGGAAATGGCAAAACAATTTCCAACATACATGTACATTGTACATGTAGGCAAGAAATGTCTTTAAAATACACATCTTTACCCCAAGACCAATGTTTGTTCCAAATTTCATGAAAATTTCTTAAAAATTGAGCAAGTATTTCGATGCGCAAGATTTGCAACCGACTGATTAACTGTCATAGCTGATTCCTATATTACATGTACCCCCTTCAAACTTCATTGGCAGGGGTATAGTATTAAAATAAATTATGAAAACATGCAAAATATTCAGGTGCACAGACAAAATATGGGGTCCGTTTCATAAAGCGTTTCAACTTTTATAACTTTGCCATTATGACATGGTAACCTTGATTTTGATTGGCTGCTGAGCCCTCCATGTATTACCATGGTAGTTGTCATAATGACTCTTTTAGACTCCATGACATATTCATGAGTATGACATAAAACAAGAGTCAAGACATCACATTATAAAAATCATACATGTATCATTGTATGACATCATTGCAATTATATGTATGAACCACTTTCGATACAAAGAGCTTTCATTTCAATTACTAACATAAATGACACGATTAAACTCATCATGTACATGTAGGAACAAAATGAAAAATGTTGCACAGCTTTGCAATATTATATCTGAATGAGACTCAATGTAATGTAGTCCAACTAAGCGTGATACCAGCTAATACTTCAAAGTGGTGTGAGGTTGTCCTTTCTCAAGTATCTTTAATAGACTATCAAATAAATATCAGCTTTTTGTCAACCAAAATTTCATTTACATGGCAGTCCGTGTTTATGCAGTGATGATTCCTGACAAACGAATGCATGGAAACAGAAATACATTCAACCTGCTCGCCCTGCTTACAAAAAAAATTCTTAGAACTAAGAATAGAGCTACGAGGTACAGAACAACTGTACCCTCCTCTCCGTTGATGCTCAAAAAGTGAAGGACTTTTCAGACATTAATATCAGACAAGCCTTGTTTTAACCAACAGTTACCAAGTACCATAGTAATGGAGCTTCTCAAGTCTCAACCAATAAAACTAAGGAAAGGTGTCAGACTTAACAACTTGTCAGACAAAAATGTTGATGAAACACTCGCCTGTATCACCCTTTTGCCCAAGCTCTAATAGCCAGTCCCTTTTAGTGCAGAGAGCAGTTTTCAGACAGGGAAAGGAGTCAAAGGACCTACACATGTATTACCCTGGAGAAAGGGGTGTGTCAGGATCAAAGGATCCTCTCATCATCTCTTTACACTCCATTCCTTAACCATCTAAAAAGAGCCAGAGAAACAAGTGGAACGCCTCTTGCAGTCTCGCCTGCATTACATGATTCAATTGTAGCAGCAGTGCTGAATTTGAAAACAAATAATTGACAATAAACACCACTCATATGATACTGAATACTACATGTACATGTTCATTGACCATGAACAACATTTGACCTTGATCAAGTGACCTAATACTTGTGCAAGACGATCAGCGATGTTTGATTACCCTTATGTGATGTCCAAGTTTCATTACGAACTAGATCCATAAACTTTCAGATATGGTGATTCAACAAATACTCCCATTATGGCTTAACTTCATTGACCCTAAATGACCTTTGACCTACTGTTGTAAGTTAGAGCAATTACGGGATCGGAGTTCGGTTTGGAAGTTTTGTTCCTAAAATCGAAATCGGTTCGGATATCGGATCGGAAGATATTCAAAAACAAAAGAATACATTAAAATTTGTATGTGGCCGGCACGTGGACAAATGCTGCAAGCTACACTGATGGCAGAATTTGTTTTGATCTCCGACAAAAGCGGAGGAAGAAGATGATTTGTTTTGATCTCCGACATAATCGGAGGAAGGAAAAGGAGATAATGACGTTCCAGCGCGCAACACTACCGCCGATCAACGATAGGCCTTTTCTCTACAACATCGTGGTGATGGCGGAGTCCATCGTGAACTTTGAGAGGTCGCATTACTTACCGAAAAGGACGCACTACTATCCGAAGTTGTTTCCGATGATATTCACCTTCTCTATCACCATCGTAGTAATGGCGGAGGTAATCGTAAACTCTTAAAGGTCGCATGACCTCCCAAAGAAGACGCATTATTATCCAGAGTAGTTTACCATGATATTCACCTTCTCTATAACATCGTAGTGATGGCGGAGGTAATCGTAAACTCTTAAAGGTCGCATGACCTCCCGAAAAAGACGCATTATTATCCCGAGTTGTTTACGATGATCTTCACCTTCTCTACAATATCGTAGTGATGGCGGAGGTAATCGTAAACTCTTAGAGGACGTATAGTCAGATAGTCGTAAATATTACCGCGCATGTCAGCGTGTTCAACTAAATCTTATTTGCCTCCACTTAAGATCAAAACAAATCCCACCTCCCTTTCTGCTAATACCGGAGATAAAAACAAATCATAATTTTCTTCTCCTTTATCTTCTTTTCCTTCCACCGCTTTTGTCTGAGATCAAAACAAATCACCAGCGCATTTTGACTGCAAACATGTCGCCACATGTTTTTTTTATGTCTCGTTATGTTTTGGTTTTCTGATCCGATTTTTTTCCTACTGGTCAAAAATCGGAGTTCAGAAAAATGTAGAAAAAAGGGGAAAATCGGATCGGATCGGGAATTGGAATAAAAATCAGTTACAGCATTACTTTGACCTTGGTCATGTGACCTGAAGTTCACTGACCCTAGATGAACTTTGATCTTCGTCATGTGATTCTGAAACTCAAACAGAATGTTCAGTGATTATTTGATAACCCTTATGTCCAGATTTCATGAACTACCTGTAGGTCCATACACTTTTTAAGTTATGATGACATTTAAAAAAACTTCACCTTTGGTTTAAGATTTCAATGTTGACAACGCCACCGTCGAAAAAGCGGCGCAAATTGCGCAATAGTCTCACTCTGCTATGGAGGCGAGACAAATATGGTCTTGGCTTGGCTGCTCATTACAACGTACTACATGTACAGGTGTACATGCACATACTCACAATGGGTTATTGTCCTGGCCGATGATACAATATGGTTCTACAAATTCAAGCTGATGAGCTAGAATGCTAAGGACCACCAACGCCTATACCAAGGCATGTACATGTAGTCAATCAACTCATCTAGGAATGCAATTGTTGTCTTCAATGAGAAGTTCAATCTATCATGAATGGATAGTCCTGGGGAGCGTTTCATCAACATTTTTGTCCGACAAGTTGTCATGTCTGGCAACTTTCCTTGATGATTGACTGAGAGGCACTGTTACCATAGTAACTGTTGGATAAAACAGTACTTGTCGGATAAAACGTCTGACAAGTCCTTTCATGAAACGCTCCCCCGTCCGTTCCCACTGACAAACCGATTGCAACATCATTCTAATTGATTATCACAAAATGCCCTTCCTACTCAGACCCCATGTAACTTCCAAGGCAATGTAGATGTATTGTGGCTCAGTGAATTAATCTCTGGACTTTGAACCTCAATGTCCGGGGTTGGAATCCTACCACGGCACTCGCCTCCTTTGGCAAAAGTTTTATCTACACTTGCCACTCTACCCAGGTGTAAATGTAAAAGGGTACCCTGTAAGGAAGAATTCCTCGAATGCTTGAACACCTGATCAGGGTAGCCGTACCAAAGCCGAGGTAATAGTATGCAGAACTTTAAAGCCTGGTCCCACTGGCCGACGGACACAAAATGTATTCATAATGGATGCAGCGGATGAGCAAAATTTCGTTGGTGAATCCATCCGTTTCCATCTGCTCCAGAAATGGACAAAATTAGTGAAAAATTTTAGAAAACATAACGGAAAAGAACAAACGTGGGTAGTATGTAGAGCGGATGTTAAACAGTTGTTCTTTGGAATATTAATACTTTATTTATGAGATGCATACGCTTACATCCTTTCTATTTCTGTGCTAATGATCTATAGATGTTCCATGTACCTCATCTGTCCTCCCTCTTTCCGTTCTTTAGCTGCAGTGGATGTGAGTTGCGAGGATGCAGAGAGGATACAGCGGACGTTTAACGGATGATAATGGACATAGAAAGTTTGTTGCTCATATGTTACGGATTTACATAGTACACGTCAGAAAGTTTATCTGTTCTAAAAGTTTTGTGCTGCTCAAAACTTTTTGTGTTGATGAAATGACAGTGAACAGATGCTTAATGGATACAGCATATGCAGCACACATGCAATGAGTACAGAACAGATGCTTAGCTTTTTTCAACTGATGGCACAACTTCTTTGTTTTCTATTCTCTTTTTGCATCCGTAGGTTCAGTGGGACCGGGCCTTGAACATTAAAGGGCATACTACATGTAACCTTGTTTTGACCCAGTACATTGGTAGGACAATAACCCCTTATGAATGAAACATCTATCCTTGTACTCAACACACACAAGAAACATGAATTACATGTACTGCTCAAGAGTATTAATCATATTCAAATGATGTCTCGGGATCCCTCACGCTGCCGCTAATAAAACAATGTTTCTGTTTGCAGGCAGGATCCCACTCTACTCCCACAGTAGCATGTTGACACGGTGAGAGCAGGATCTGTGAAGACCGAAGAGCAAAGGATAAAAAGGCAAGTGGGTCGTCTTTGTTCAGGGTGCATGATACTTCAACTTCTGGGAGAGTTTGGTTTACTTTCCTTATAAATGCAGAACATTGGGTTTAAAAAGGAGGACATACATGTATAGTATTAAAGGCAACAGTGATGAACATCCTCCCCACTGCATAAAGGGACATTGGTACTTTGAAATTAATTGATGTTCAGGGGTCTTTGTTTATAGAGGGCAGAATAAGGGTGAGCAGCTGCAGGTTCTTGGAGTAGAACATTCAGAAACTGTTCTCATCCCTGATGGGCTCCTCAAGGAGAATAGAACTGGAATAATTCTGTTATTGAAAAAGAGGACCACGGGGTTGGCATAAAAGCAATATTGATCAGGAGAGATGTCCTCCAGGGGAGTTATTCTATTGGGGCTATCCTCCAGGGCAAGTTATCCTCCAGGAAATTATTCTATAGGGGAATTGCTCTCCTTGGGAGTTGTCTTCCAGAGGACTATCCACTAGGTATTTATCCTCTGGGGTACTTGCCCTCCAAGGGAGATATCCTACAGTGAAGATGTCCTTCAGAGTTATCCTCTGGAGTTGTCCTCTGGACAAACTGTTGTAGGGGAAGTTGTTCTCCATGGGATATGTCCTCTGTGGGAGTTTCCTTCAGGGAAATTATATACTGGGAAAGGTATTCTTCAAGGGGACCTATCCTCCGGGGAGATGTCCTACAGGGGAGCTGTCATCCGGAGCAGTGGTCCTCCATGAAAGTTGTCCTCGATGGAGATGTCCTCTGCGGGAGTAACATGTCCTGATATGACATCTTCCATCTGTATATCTTTTTCAGAAATCATTCAGATTTTGTGTAACTTTGAAAATGATATAATAGGTGTTGAAGATTATTTTCATATATTATTCAATAATGACAGGAAGGGGGCTAGTAGATAAATTGCCCATTAAATGCTCAAAATAGCTCTGGAAAACTAAAGAATTACTGAAATTTCGAAAAGATCAAGTGTAAACTGTGATACATGTACAGGCATGATATTCCCTTTTGAAAAAATTCTGAACAGTAGCCAAGGATCACTAAGTCACCGCCAAAGTCCATGGCGCCCCGGTCAGGAAACAAGCTCTCGCATAATAAAGAAATTACAAATTGCCTTTACTTTCTACCCATTTATGAAAAGTAATCATTTCATTCATATTGATGACACAAATATCTGCACTACTGGTTGAAGCAGATGAGATATGCTATTTATTCTGCTTTTCATCTTGCAATTTTTGGCAAGTACATGTACTGTACATAGACCTGCTCAAAGTGGCAGGCATAAAATTTGTGCCATGATGGGAACTTTATTTTATACATGTATCTCTGCGAATCTAACTCCTATCTTATTTGTGCCCTTAAGGCTTCACCTAATTTCATAATTTCTTTTGAAAACAAATCATAGCAAGTCAACTGAACTCGAGCTGATAAGGGTACTACAGAGGCAATAGACATTTTCTTTTGATTTGAATTTGAAGAGACATCAAAACAACCCCCTCCCTTCACCTGCACCCCCCCCCCCCCCCCCTAGAGAATTCACTTTGTGCAATGTACAAGTGTTAACACACTTTGCATACACTTACCGCCCCCCAAAATTAAATCATGGCCATATGGTTGCCTCATATAGTCATAAACCAAGACAAACCATATTGTGATAAATTGAGATTGGCTTTGGTTGTCATTATTTTTTTATTTCCCTCTGCAGGAGGCGGAGGGATGGAAATCACAGGAATTTAGACTGCTATTAAAAAATAAATTCTCTGACCTCAATTCCCCCCAGTTCAGCATCTATTTTTCACCAGTTCCCACATGTATAATCATGATAGTCTTGTAATGAAATCCCATGGCCCGGATTCACAAACATGGTTTTAAAACCATTGGTTGAATCCATGGATTGTGTTTACTTCCTGTATAAATTACGCTTATTTACCGCGCATATTAAACAAAATGTCCAATGCTGATGCGCATGTTTGTCAGTGTGCCAAAATGATGCCTGTTGCCATGGTAAAATATGCTACAAATGCATTTCATTCACGAGTCCACTGTTTGAAGAGTAGACTCATTAATTCGAAACAGCGGACTCATGAATAAAATAGCGTGGATAACCGCTGCAACAGGCGTCAATTTGGCGCACTGCGACAAAAGCATGCATCAGCATTGGACATTTTCTAAATATAAAAAAAATAAGCGTAATTTATACAAGAAATCTGCATAAACCATGGGTTCAACCGATGGTTCTATAAACCACCTTTGTGAATTCGGGCCCATATATTTACATTGACTATCGCACTTGATTGGTGTCCGCAATGTGTCGGCACTTGACGGTGCATTTATACCAATTGGTACAGCAGTGTATCATGTATGATCCAGTACCAGATTTCCTAGGTTTCTTGTGTGGAGAAATCCTTATAAACGAAGGCAAAAAACAGGGACAGTCCTCATTTTCAGACTGGCGCATCTACTGGTAAAGTACTGGTAGTGACTAGGACTAGTGTCTAGTCAGTCCAGTAATCAGTGCATCCACCACGATACTACATGTATAACGTTTACTAGTTGTGGTACTGAAGCCTACATGTATAGGGCATTTATGATAAGTCACCAATCCATTCATGTTCACTTCTATCACTGGTGTGTTGGCTCAGTTGGTAGATATGGTAGAGCAACGATCAAATCCCAGCCACGTCAGACCAAATGACGTAAAAAGATGGGAGTTTCCGCTATCTTGTTTGGTGTTCAGGGCTAGGGATAGAGCGACGACCTTATTGGCGCTGCACAGTGGCTGCCATGCCCAACAATTAATTGGGCAAAACAAATTTTTGGAAGGATTTCTATGTCTTAACTTTATTTGATTTCTGTTTTCGAATAAGAGACCCCGAACATGGAGTATCGAATTTTGTATAATTTGACAGCGGTGGCAACAAGTTTCATCCCCCAACCTCACTTGTATGAGCCCAGTGCAGTGTCACCACTGCTGCTTTACTTTGTTTTAGCACCATGTGGTGTGTACTGCGTATCCATTATTGTATGATGGTGGCCTGCGCACCTAACAATTTGAGTTAATAAAATTGAACATGAATTTCTTCTTATTTCACAATTTTTTTCAGTTAATGTTCCTTATATTATGAGTCAGTGTACCAAATATCTCATATTTGAAAGAAAAATAGAATTTTCTTAGAAAAAACCTCGGGCAGTCACTTTCAGAATAAAAAAAAATGGTACCCCATGTCTGCGCACTCATTCACTGTGCACATGATTCAGGGATTTCAATGAGAAAGGCTGCATTTTGAGGCCGTCACATGAAATGCCCGAAATTCATTATTTTTCCACCATTTTGAGTCAGATTTTCTTATGAATAATAATTTTCTTGTGTGTAAAGTTTGTGCTCGTTGCATATCTTCTTTTACTAGAATCGCGCAGATGTATACGCGTGTGCGCAGACTTGGGAGAACTTACCATAAAACTATGATTATTTCAGCACTGAATCATGTGCGCCAGCATTTATTTAGTTTGATCTCTCTAAGTTAACTTTTTCTGTAGATCTAATTAGAGGGCCTAGCCCTAGACGATATTGATTCAATAAAAGAAAGGTGTCATGCCGTTCATGGGTGTACTGCTGCATTGTATTGTGCAATTTGGAGAGAATCGCGACAAAACACAAAGTGTCGAAGTCTTTATTTTTCTTGATTCGACACAGGACAGTCACTTAACATGCTCAATGACTGAATGAGAAACGAGTCGAGGTGAAAAAAAATGACTCAGACTTGTCTACAGACTAGTCATCATACATGATCATAATTTCTCTTATTTCATATCTTAACATTATCATAAGTTTATGACTTCACAGAGTTGTGAGACTGGTCATTAAGGCTAAGCAGCTAGTATTTTTCACCCTGACAAGTAGCAACGTCAAACGGCTACGTGCAGTGCATTTGCAGCTGCAGCAGCAGTGCACAGCGGTGTATGCATTGCCATTGGGTTGGGCATAAAAAAAGGGAAGGGGCGACCGAATACTCACCTATCGTGGATATAAAAGTTGTACTGAATGTGTCATCTGAAAATCTGAATAAAAGGCATGTCTTCCCCACACCAGAGTCTCCTATTAATAGTAACTTGAAGAGCAAATCATACGTTTTCTTTGCCATTTCTGATGGAAATTAAAGCTTACGATTCATATGGCACATACGTTAGTTGCTATTCTTCCTATCTCTTTCGACATCCACCATAAGACCAGGAGCCTCGTTCGTATAATATGATTTTTCAAATAATGCATTAGAAATAATCTATTAAAAAAATATTTCATACTGCACATAAAAATAATCAAACAATAATAATATATTTATATTGTTCTCAGTAATTCTTATTTTTCATATGATTTAAAAAATAATAAATATAAATAAAACAGATCGGCATTTTAAGTATGACTCATTCTGACAAAATCACCGTGACATGACAAGCTTGTTCGGCTCCTCTCCGATTATGTCTCTCATTTTTATCAAGACTTACATTTTGACAATGGCACAGACAGTGACCACAGGACAACCTAGCTGGGAGAGGGGCAGGTAACGCCATCCTTTAGATGTTTCTCATATCATTGGTCCCTCGCCCCAAAACTCATCATCACCCTCAGGCGACAGGGAGGAGGTTATTGGTACCATCTCCAATGTTTTCAAAATCTTCTATTCTTCAGAAAATGATTAAAATCAAGGGCCCTGGGAGCCTGGGACTCCCGATTTTTTTAAAGGGGTTGCTGGATTAAATTTGAGAAGTAACAAGAAGGGGGAAATGCTTTCGCTACAATACTGAAGGTCATTTCGTTAAAGAGAAGCTAATAATTTTCATCATGCCTTAGACCCCCCCCCCAAAAAAAAAATAAGGTATATACGCCCTCAGCATCACCACTCCAGTGCTATGTTACTATTCACCGAACTGATGAACTGATCCCCCAAATAAATTGACTAGCAAGCAATAAGCTCCTGTAGTGCCTTACGAAGCTACCTGCATACGATCCCCGTTCCCATCCTATCCCCTAGCCTGAAATTCTCAACTTGGTGCAGGTCCACCATGGCCTACCAATAAGGTCTAACAGATTATCACCTATCTTTGTTACAGGCCTACAAAGTGTTGGTAAATTCAAATTGGGAAGTGTACAGATACTGATCGGGGGGGGGGGGTTGCAAGCGCACCCCATTATGGGCCGTCACCAGCTTTTTTCTAGGGGGGTGCTTTTTATGAAAAAAAACACAAAAAACAACGTATTAACTCAATTTCATGCAGTTATATAGCCCGCCGGCCAGATCTTTTTCAAAAGAGCCCTCAAGTATCCCTACCCCCCCTCCGGTTTTTTTTTTGTTCTGAAGGGGGGTGCGTTCGCACCCTCCGCACCCCCCCTGGCGACGGCCCTGGAATTTAAAAAGGAATAGAAAATATGCACTATTAAAATCTTTTAAAATGCATTTATTTGAGAATATATCTCCGTCATTTATTTCATTGTAATTTTATTTATCATTTATTTGTTTATTTATTTATTTATTCATTTATTCATTTATGACGGTGGATATTTCTGAAGTATTTTGCATGACAAATGAATCAAACCAATTGGTCAACCCACCCTCTCAGCAAAAATTTAAAAAATAAATAATAATAAAAAAAATACCCTGGTAACTTTCAAAACAATAAACAGGACCCCGTCTTACAAAGATTTGCTATTGATCCGATCAACCACAATGGATGGCCAGCAATGTCAACATCTAAAATGCAAATTTGTTCAAACTATTAGACATGATGTATATTCATACATCCATCGTTCTTTTTATTTATTATTGATGCTTACCTTTTTTCTATGTATATCTTGTTTACTTATTTAACTTATGATTAGATATGATGTCCTTTCAGATTCTGTCTGACCTTTCTATTTCTCTCGTTCTCTCTTTCTCCCTCTTTCTCTCTCTATCTCCTTGTTGCTCTTTCCCACTCTCTCGTCTATTATGATTTCCATCATGTCATTTTTTTTACTCATAAGTCTTATATTTGTAATCTGCAATTTATTGTTGGTCTTTCTTGTTTTTCCTCCTTCATTCCTTGTTCCCTCTTTATCTTCTGCTGCACCCCCTCTCTATTCTCACCTTTTCACATGCTCACTCTTGCCATTCTTGCTCCTCACCTGCTTTTTATATATATACAAATCAAATCTGTCTTATTACACGCAACTCCTCATTTTATTTCTTTTTATACTAATATTGCATTTTAAAAATAATGTATATTTTTTTCTTCTTTAATTGTCACCGCATGTTATGTATTTATTTTTTTCTTTGTTATGTATTTTCTAAAATGTAAACTCACATTGTTAGTCCTCGGACTTTTTGATGAGTACTTTTAATAAAACCGAATTGAATTTGAATTTGAATTTGAAGATTCAGTGTGATACTAAGTGCACATTTCCTGTTGAAAAAAAATGGTATGGCTGGACTTCCATGAGTGGATTGATTGGATCAGTCATAACTCTTTGTAAGACAAGGCCTAGTAATGCAAAGTCATACTCTTCTGAGAGGAATCATGTGAGAGCACCAAAAAGGTTGAGCTTTCCACCCCCCCCCCCCCGAAAAAAAATGTTCTGCAAAAATACTTTCTGAAAAATTCCGCCAAAATGAAATAAGTGCTAAGTAGATAGATAGAGATAGATTAGATAGATAGATAGATAGATAAATGGATAGATAGATGGATGGATGGATGGATAGATAGATAGATAGATAAATAGATAACTGGTTTATTGATAAAAAAAACATTGCGACAATTTGAAAGTCGAATTGCGATGAATTTACAAAGGTACAGAGGCATTACATAAATATGATAATACAAAAAAAAAGAATAATAGCTAAAAGAATATATCACACAATCATACATTCGTAATTTCATAAAAAAGGAAATACATTTTAAACACAATTTAGAAGTATAATACGAGTTCAATTTGAAAACAAATATATGAATTCAGAGAAGGATAACAAAGAATATGCACAGAAATGGAGAAGAAAAGTAGGTGAAGAAGGAAAGGAGGGGAGAAGATACTGAAGTTAAGGAGAGGAGAAATAAGAGAAAAGGTGAAAGGGAAAAGACATGCAAAAGAAAAAGGAAGGATGGAAGATGAATCACACAGACTGAAATATTGATACTTTAATGCAGTTGTCTGGATTGATTATATTATTCACAATGTGATTCGATCTTTTCAATTGCTTGAATTTCTCACATAATGTCTGAGGATCACTGATGCATAATCACTTCATTTTTTTAATGAAAAAATAAAAACACAGGAGAAATACTTCGTATATATAGCATAACATCATTTAGATAAGAAGAAGAGTAATATCCTTGTGGATAACTGGGCGATAAACAATAACAGTATAGCAAAGCAAACATTGCTTTATTCTTTTCTACCCACTAGAGTCAGACTCAACAGGGATTGAAGGACTTTGCATACATTAAGCATTTACTAAATAAATAAGAAAGACTGGTAATTAATAAAAGTCACATTGTATTCCAATCTATTCCAAGCAAGGTCGTGAGGGTATGCATTTCAAGATTCCACCCGTAGGGGGGGGGGGGTATTGCAACTATGATCATAATGTTACAAAAATCGATATTCTCGAATGCACAGACACATTTATTAAATTGATAAAGATTACTCAATTCAGACTGCTGCCTCTATTCTGTCAGTTTACTGTATTTTGGAGCAATATCACTTGTGACATAATATATCGTATATACAAACGAAAATAAATGTTTACTCGTCCGTTTTTCAAGAGACTTTGGGGTGTCTGTCAATTCATAATCTTGGGATTGTTTCAACATGTTCAATGTAAACATATTTATTCATTTTGATACACACACCACCGGTATATTGACTTTGGGGCTAAAGCCCATGGTTGCACACATTTGTTTTATTGCTGTATACACACCCTCCGGGGTTGCCACACAATTTAATATAGTGGCGACCCCTGCAACCTTCTAAACGTCGATATGTAATAGAAATGCAATTTTGTTGAATGTTTTGCTGGTCAGTTAATTTATTAAGTGTATTTTTGAAAAATGAAAAAAGGTTGTAGAAACCAATAAATGAAATTAAATATCTAGGCTCACCTCCCAAACCACACCAGGCGGCAATCTCGGAGGGCACAATATATATATATATTTTTTTTTTTGGGGGGGGGTCACCCAATGACATTTTTTTTAGATACCCAACCTTTTCATGAGTAACGCCTCTTGGGAGGACATCTACACCCATACACGTACGTATGATAATTCAACAATCCCTCCGTTGCTGCATTCATCGTGAGAGGGAGACAATCCAATTTCTCCCGAACGACTGAATGTCAATACCCCCATCCACGGCGAGTCATAACCAGTTTAGAATTAGAATTTTAAAAATGTGACGAGATTACTGTGTTCACACTTCCCACTTGACATTAAACTTATTCACCATTCACTGCAAAAGCAAAGGTATTAAATAGGGGACTGCAGAAGAAGGGGGGGGGGGGGTTCGTCCTCAACCTTATCAAGAAGCCGAGTGTACACAAACGTGAAAATGACCACCAGATTGTGATATTTTGCATGGTCACACCCCGCCCCCCCCCCTACACACACTAAACAAGGGATCTGTGGGAGCGCTTTTGGACGGCACCAAGCTTAAAACATTGAAGGCCTGATGGTCACACCGCCCGAGTGTCGTTGGAGCGGTAGGGAGAGAGTGTCGAATTTCGCTCACAAAATTGTGGAAAATCGAAAACAAAAATCCAAAACAAAATAAAAACAATCAAAATCGAAAATGGTGAACGGTAGGAGCGAGCGGTGATGATTTTTTCTCTCCGCTGCACGACCGCTCCAACAACGCTCGGGCGGTGTGACCAAGCCTTTAACTTTTAAAGCCGTGGTGCTATGTACATTATTCTGAATGTCGTTGGGGTCGTTATGTTAATGAAATGAGCAATCCTTTCGATTATTCTATCTATTCAAAATAATTATTTGCAATTTATGTTGTTTATTTCGATGGATGTCATCTATGTTACTTATGTATTGTGTTTTTTTAACAATCTCACGATATAAACAAACAATAAACAAACTCATTGGTCATGTTTGTGCGGTTTATTTCCAATCCGTCTAAATTCGTCCAATTGCCAACTCGTCTACTATCATTTTGGTCTATTGTCAGTTCGTTCACTCACCACATGGTCTATTTTTATAATTTAGTCTCATGACGTTCCGTCTAATCACCAATTTGTCCAGTAGCCATTTAGTACATATACCATGTGGTCTAATTAAACTAAAATGTTAATGGTGCAAAATGAATGAAAAGAAAATGGGTATTAGACCAACTGGTTATTCGAAGAAATGATAATAGGCAAAATGGTGATTAGACGAAGTGATGATTGGATCAAATGGTTATTGGACCAACTGGTTATTAGATGAATGTTGATAGAAGGCATTAGACTAAATAAATTTAGACCATGCGGTGATTGGACGAATTGGAAATTTACCATTGGTGCGACTGCTGTATTTAGTACAAGTAGTTTTGTGTTATAATTTCCACCTGAATCCGGGGGGGGGGGGGCACTTACATTGACGAGTGGATACCATGCGCGACCAAAAAAAAAACACGTAAAAAGGATGTCTTTTTCACGATAGGGCACGTTACGTACGTAACGTGATGAGGGTGTCAAAAACACAAAAATAATGAAAAAGGGGTATCTATTTCGCAAGGAAAATTACGTGTTTAGGGTCGAATTTGCGGGGATGATAAAACAAAATTAAAATGTTTTATAAAGGATGTCCTTTTTGCCCCAACACTTCGTGTTTAGAGTCCGATTTGCGCGAGGTGTAGAAGGTGGGGTCGTACTAAACCAAACTACTGTAAAGCCGACGACCGAAGGACCCGTAACAATAAAATATTCCTGTAGGCCTACTTGTTTAGGGGTTCATTTCAGGGAACATTTGCCAACAGTATCACTTTGTTTCCAATACTTGTTAAGGGTAGGGTTTCACACGCCAATACTTTTTAAGGGGTGCATTTTCAGAATATGGAAATTACGTGTTTAGGGTGCTTTCGAGACCCCATGGTCGCGCATGGTATCCACTCGTGAATGGAAGTGGCCCCCCGGGACCTGAATCCATAAAAAAAAACTTTGAAAAGCTGCTGTGCACAGTCTCTTATTTCGCATATTTCGATTAAATTAAATTCACGTTTACTTTATTTTCCCCATTCAAATCAGCTCATATTTACTGTGGCGTTCATGAGCAATCAATGGCGTCAATCAGAAGATGCATATTTGGTTTTAGTTCAGTAATAATGTTCATCAGCTTATTTTAGTAAAAGTGGGTTTCATTTTGAAAATACATTTCTGAGAATTGTTCCTCACAAGAGGGCTTAATTAAGGCTCAATGACAGAATACTGTACATGTCGCAAACATGAAATGACTTGGCTTTATATTCACAAAGACTTCTGTTTTGTATCGTTTTCTATTTGTGCACCAGACTGTCCTATGCTCCATCGGAGCGAACGAAAGGCTATTCAATTTTATCCTTACAAAAATCTGAATCTGAATAGATACGTATTGACCCGTGTATTGACCATTGACGAATAGGCGAGCATTATATTGATAATAGTCTCCACAATCAAACCAAAACTGACTGGAGGTACTGAGATTCATTTAGCTTTTATGATACGAATACATTGATTAATGGAAGCTTAGAACTGAGACTAGGTGACGGATGATAGAGGGGGGTGCCATTTCCCCAATTTTTTAGTGTTTCCCAAATTTGTTGGGCCTGTTGATGTTGGATGCGGGAGAGATGAATCCAAAATATCTGCAGAAAAAGATATCGCATCTACGTAATAAGATAAGGTTAATTTAAATCCAGAAAAATAGGCCTATCTATAAAAAAATAAAATAAAAAAGAAATTTAAAACAATCAGTACTTTTGATTTTAAAGTTGAGGTATAGTCGGCAAACATGCATGGGGAGGGGTGACACCAATTACATAAGATATCATTGGCGGCGGAAGCAAAAAATTTTTAGGAGGGGACAACCAAAAAATTTTTGACAAGCAAAAAAAAAAAGGTTCTCAACCCAAAAATTATAGGGGGACGTAGGAAAATAAACTGACAAGCAAAAAAAAAAAAAGGGTCATCAACAACAAATTTAGGGGGGGGGACCGTCCCCTCCTCCTCAAATTTAGGTGGGGACACGTCCCCCCCCCCCCCCCCGCTTCCGCCGCCTATGCAAGATATTAATGTAACAACACTTTCAACCTAGATTAGGAATTTTTTATCTGGCAGAAAGAAAGAGAGGGTGGATGGGGGCAAGTGGGGAAGGGGGCAGGGGTCTCGATTATCATTATTCTGACTAATAAACTAGGAGCTGTTTATTACTCCCATAATAAACTCTGTCTGGTCTACCTAATACCAATCAGGAAATCATTCCCTACTCAACACACCGATCTGAACAGATCATCCAACCAAACAAAAAGAGACAGATATATGGTATAAGGGCTTGGAAATTTAAACTAAGCGAACCCGAGCAGGACACGGCAGGACAATTGCAGTCTATGGCAGATTCTATATAGGTACATCTTGTCTGTCTACAATGTTTTTTCGTCGATTTCCAACCTATTGGAGATATACTTTATATCCATACCGGGGTAATTACAGGAAAACACTATAAGGTAAGCAAAGTACATATATTATTCTATAACCATATAACTCTTAAAAGTTAAGCAATGACATAATGCTTGTGATACTAAAAATGATATGGTGTTCTGCAAGTTAGTAGAGGTATCCGAAAACCATTAAGAAATTGGCAATTGGTACCTTGAAAATGATTCGTGACCAGTGCAGCGTAACTCTGGATACGTACATGTTTTCTTACATCGCACAAAATATCAGTTATATTCAAAGATTGAGTTGCCACGTTTTGCCGAGTATGTAGTCTGAATTACAGCAATGGGCCTTACCCTATGGTATGACCTGAAAAAACCTACTAATAGTAGCTCCGTGGTCTGAACATATTTTTCTCGGGAATTCTGCTGGTATAATTTGATGTCAATGTGACAAGGATATGATTCCCTCCTATACAAACTGACATTAATTTTGAAAACCTGTATACTTCTTCACAGAGAATCGGACAATTTTCCCCATATGATCATGGTGATTTCATTGGGTTCAACAACAAGCCGATATATTTCGACAGACGTCAAATCGGAGATTCTTTCTTTCAAGTCTATAACGACAGTGGTCAATAATAAACCTTTAATTTTAATAATATACAACTATACAGTTGATGGCATGCACTGGCGTAATGAGGAAATATGTGGGATCATTTCCAAAAAGTTGCGAGCGAGAATTAGGTCCTCTTAAAAATGAGGAACGCAATTACTGATAGATTTTGACGCAATATTCAAGAAACTGTATTATATGAGCCCTTTCCCCTTCCCTTTCTTCTTTCTCTTTTTCTTTTTTTTTCGTTGAATATTTTAGTCTCTCCCCATTTTAGGGGGAGGGGGGGGGGGGTAAGTTCCCCGAGACCCCATACATTTTGCACCCTTTTAACTGGTATTGGAATAAATCATTAGAAATGCAAATCAGGAACGTCTCGTCTCACGTTTCCAGTCTAGAAAATAATGTCGGTCACCGCAATTTACAGTATATGAATAGAAGAAGAACAAGTAATCTCTCAGCTTTGCAGATCATGATCTACTCAATCGGAGTGGACTTGACAGAATAAATAATATATATCAACAGTGAAAGTGATGTAAATAGAATCTTACATGGCGACGGTAACGACCAAAAGTATTTTTATCATCAACGTTTTTACCCAAATACTTTTAAATCAATAACAGTATCATTTTGAAAAATATTCAATGTGGAGTTTATGTTTCATAGATCACGCGCCAAGTTGAATATTGCATTCTTTTGATGAACTTTCAACTCTTCAAGTATGAGACGAGAAGGTCCCTAACCTTGTCTTGTAATCATGCCATTGTGACATTGAGAGTCGTGAGGGAAGAATGTTGTCCGTTACCATGGCAACCAATATAGAACGGGCGAGATAGAGCGTTATAAAAACGACATCGCTCTCCAGTTATTTTCTTTCGAGACTCAGGACTGAGGAAATAAATTCACAATTCAAAATTATAAATGTTCCAAATTCTAAATATTCGGGGAGTATCCTTCCAAAGTGTTGATATATTGGGAAGGGTTCGTATCAACTATAAACGTTTGTTTTGCTTTTATAGTTTTTGGAAGAACTTACGTATTGGGATGGAGAAGGGCGCGGTGGGTTATGACATTAAATATATTTTTCTGCAGATGAAATCTCACCTACATTTTCGTTTGCTGCTATCACCAAGTTCCAAGGCCTCAACTCAATAGAATTAAATCTAAAAATTTGTTAGTATTGTATCACTATCTTATTTCTCTATCCAATTTATCCGCGGACTATCCGTTTTCCTGAACATGGCTTCCCAGAGAGGACATTGATGATTCATTAACAAACTAGAAAGGGATATTATCATTAACACTGTCACTTAATGTCAGGCTTTATGTCAGGAAGTCTTGTATAATACAGGTTACAGAGGGTCAATACTATGGAAGCAGGAGACCGTCAAAAACACGGATATACGTCGTGTCGTAATTCAATTTACTACACGACGTAAATAATTACGTAGTGTAGCAATTCGAATTACTACACGACGTAAATAATTACGTAGTGTAGTAATTCGAATTACTACACGACGTAATTCCGAATTACTGCCCAACGATTTAATGTCATGACGTTAAATGAATTAGTGTCGCTACATCAAATAATTAAGGTCGTGTAGTAATTCGAATTACTACACGACGTAAATAATTACGTAGTGTAGTAATTCCAATTACTACACTACCTAAATAATTACGTCGTGTAGTAAATAATTACTACACGACGTAATTCCGAATTACTGCTCAACGATTTAACGTCATGACGTTAAATGAATTAGTGTAGTGACGTTAAATCAACCAATGAGACCGTTCGTTATATGAGCGCAATGCGAAGAGCTGAGACTATACAGAGTATTGTACAGGAACGTACCGGCAGGAAGTTAGTTGGATGTTCGACATTTGATATTCAAACTGTGAAGTTGGTTTGATATTCAGGTTCGATATTCAAACGCCTGTGAAGCTGGACCAATATTGCCACGGACCCGATCCGCATAGTACTGCCCCCCCCCCAATTAATGTTCTACAACCGAGAACAATAGGAAATGATAAAAGGAAATAAAGGGTTAGGGTTAGGGTTAGAAAGAAAGATGAAAGATACGTTATTTTATGCATACCATGTCAAAATCAATCTCAAAGTTAAAGGTGTTTTTTTTTTCTCGCTGGCTCGAGACTTATTACGAAGCAAATTTTTGCTGCATGCGCCATTGTGTGCCCCCTCTTTTTGTTCTTATCACGCATTGAGCTTCGCCCTAATGCTCGGGGCACAATCATAAAACATCCTGTTCATACATGAATATGACCCCTCCGTTCTCCCTTCTCTTTCTCTCCCGTTCCCCCTCCTTTTCTTTCCAATCTCCCCCTTTCGCTTCTCTCTCTCCTATTATGTATTCTCTCTTTCCTTGTTTTTTTTTACTCTATCCACTGGCGGCACCAAGAGATTAGTCAGGAACGTGGTTCCCAGTGGCGTACCGTGGGTCACGGCATGGGGGGGGGGGCACCAGCAAAATTTTGAGTCACCTAGTGAGCCCCCGAAGCGCGCTCAGTTGCTAGGTATGCTGACCTAATAGAGACATTTTAAGGACAGTGTCATTAAACGGATATGTATGTCACTGTTCACATAATGCGAGCGCGAAGTGCGAGCTGAAAATTTTTGATATTCAGACCTAAAAAGGGACATTATAAGCAAATTTTTGTAATCATGATAAGTACCTGTCTCGCTAAACAAACAATGCGAGCGCGAAGCGCGAGCAGAAATTTTCGTATATATTGACCCCAAACGGACATTTAAGGACTATATTTTAGGAATCTATTAAGAGTATATATATCTCACCATAATATTCAAATGCGAGTGCCAAGCGCTTGCTGATTTTATTAAAATTATATGCATCCAAACACATAAAGCATATGTAGTCATTGTGATCATTATTTACATGTGCATCTCACTAATCAATTATTGCGAGCGCGAAGCGCGAGCTGAAAAATTAGGAAATTCACACCTGAACAGGTGCATTCTAAGGCTTGTTTGTAGGAATTCACGTAGACCATGCGTATTTCACTAACCAAATGATGCGAGCGCAAGCTGAAATTTTGATATTCAGATCAGAAAAAGGGACATTTTTATGGACTGATTTTAGGAAATCATGAAGAGCAGACATATCTCACCAATCCACTAATGCGAAAGTAAGCACGGACGGGAAATGTTTATATTAAGACCTTAAAATGATATGTCACTACATAAAACAATAATAATTCGAAGTGCGAGGAAATATATTTGGTGCATGTTGACTTGAAAACGGGAGGTTTTAGTACAACAGGATTCTATATCTCATTAAACAGGCAATGCGAATATAAGGAACAATGAAGACATAGGCCCTGAGCAAATTATGTTTCATAAAGTTATATATTTTTTATTGTTATGTAATATAACATAACATAATTATAATATAATATAATAAACAATAATTTCTTCCTTCCCATTACGTTTCTTTCATTTTCTCCCTCTTTTTCTCTTTTTCCCCGTTTTTTTTTTGGCCAGCCGATTGGGGGGCACGTGCCCCCCATGCCCCCCGTAGTTACGCCACTGGTGGTTCCCCATGCTTGAAATATTCCGTTTTGTTAATTTTAGCCCCCCGTTAATGTGCATGCGCCGGGTAACCGAGTCAAGTTCTACAAGTTAGGGTAGGTGGTTACCCCGGATAGACCGTCGGGATATTCCTGGGGGCCCCTTGGAAAAAAAATGTCCTCATACTTGGGCACACCAGTGTTGTTATGGTTGCCCGAGACGTGCTGCACCTGTAAAACCCCTTAGCTTTCAAAACCCCTGAATATATTTGAATATCGAATGTTGGTCCAGCTTCACAGGCGTTTGAATATCGAACCTGAATATCAAACCAACTTCACAGTTTGAATATCAAATGTCGAACATCCAACTAACTTCCTGCCGGTACGTTCCTGTACAATACTCTGTAGTCTCAGCTCTTCGCATTGCGCTCATATAACGAACGGTCTCATTGGTTGATTTAACGTGCACCGGGTCAAACTAGTGTTTATATGGTTGCCCGAGTCGATTTCTACAAGTTAAGATACGTGTTACCCCGGCTAGGCCGTCGGGGTATCCCTGGGGGCCCCTCGAAAAAAAATGTCCTCATACTTGGGCACACCAGTGTTGTTATGGTTGCCCGAGACGTGCTGCACCTGTAAAACCCCTTAGCTTTCAAAACCCCTGAATATATTTGAATATCGAATGTTGGTCCAGCTTCACAGGCGTTTGAATATCGAACCTGAATATCAAACCAACTTCACAGTTTGAATATCAAATGTCGAACATCCAACTAACTTCCTGCCGGTACGTTCCTGTACAATACTCTGTAGTCTCAGCTCTTCGCATTGCGCTCATATAACGAACGGTCTCATTGGTTGATTTAACGTCACTACACTAATTCATTTAACGTCATGACGTTAAATCGTTGAGCAGTAATTCGGAATTACGTCGTGTAGTAATTATTTACTACACGACGTAATTATTTAGGTAGTGTAGTAATTGGAATTACTACACTACGTAATTATTTACGTCGTGTAGTAATTCGAATTACTACACGACCTTAATTAATTGATGTAGCGACACTAATTCATTTAACGTCATGACATTAAATCGTTGGGCAGTAATTCGGAATTACGTCGTGCAGTAATTCGAATTACTACACTACGTAATTATTTACGTCGTGTAGTAATTCGAATTGCTACACTACGTAATTATTTACGTCGTGTAGTAAATTGAATTACGACACGACGTATATCCGTGTTTTTGACGGTCTCCGGCTTCCATACAATACCGCTCATTTCTTTTAAATCTCTTTCCATAATCAATGACAATTTTCAAGCTAGCACGATAAGTTTCTACTGATACTGATACAAGGTCGGACATATTTTCTTGAAATTGCAGTTCGTGACAATTATTAACTTATTAACTTAATTATTAAACACCCATAGGAGGAATGCCAAAAAATGTTTACAAATTATTAACTTCAACTCGAACCATAGACATATCCAATTATCTCTGCACCACGCGCAGTGAACAACTATATTTCATCTTTTCAAAATACTAACATATTACTTTCTTGTTTTGCCTGATGGACTTAATTAATCACGTGGGAAGCCTACATTGTCGATTTTGAATCGTATTCTACAGATACAGATATGATGTGACTTCATTACATAACATTTGAATTTCCGAATTGTATTGGAAACTTTTTGAGAAATCTAGATATAGTAACCACGATTTTTACTAAATAGATCAATAATTCTTGTTTGTAAATTGGATACACTTTCAATTCAATTCAATTCAAATTTATTTTCATTCTTCAAAATGATACAAATAAGTACAAGATAGATTGATTCAATTTGAATAAACAATAGCATGAACAAAATTCAATATTGGAAAAAAAATACATATTTGAAATTAATTTAAATATAAATTAACATACATGTCAAGTCAAATCAATACAATCAATATCATTAAATATAATTAAATCAATGCAATTATATATCATAAGAAGAATGGAGGGGTCCACTGAAAAGCAAAGCTTGTATAATGTGGACCCCTCAAAAATAGATACAAGGAATATAGAAATATACGTAAAGTACTATGAAGATAACGAAAAGGCAAATAATGATAGTAAATAACACGGAACAACACAACACAGGAACATGAGGTGGACAATAGGACGATGAAAACTGCCTAGAATATAGAAAGAAAAACTTTAGTTGAAGCCTGAGTTCGATTTTGCACTGGCATGTCCATTCAATCCTAATTCTTTGTTTAATATGAAATAAAAGCTGAAATTTGAAATTCTATATTACGGGTATGGCAACGCAACGCTTTTATATCAGTCACTGTATATTGATGGTGTGTATTATTCGAATAATTGAACAAGAATGACAGTTGCTGGTTGGTCGATGATATTGTTTTATAACTGAAACATTGCTAAGACATAAAATTTAATGCCAGTTATATTTACAGAAGCCGGAAATAGTTGTATTTCACTTTGCACCTCATAATTCACATACTGACTTCTGCAGAATGTTGGCTATACTGAATTGTTCTTTGAAATTTGTAACCATATTCGTAGAATGATCTAAACACACTGCTTTCGCAGGGCTGAACGTCTAATGTTGGTTTTTACGAGTTATAATTTCACAGTACATTTTGCTGCCAGTATGTGTGAAAAAATATAACAACGTAAACTATTAAGGGAGTTTTAATTGTTTTAGCTTGGAAATATATTGTTCAACCAACAGATTATATAAGGTTTTCCGACTTTTGAACGAGTATGATTTGTATTGCAAAACTCAATGAAAACTTTAAAAGAATATTTCAACCATAGAGCTTTTGCATATGTTTCAACTGTTTGTGTGTTCAATTCTCTTTGCAGATTCTCTCCGGAAGGACAAGCATAATGGTCATTACGTAATCAACATCAACTATCTGATGCGGATGAATTGTTCGAACGATGCAACTACCATGAAATAAGAGTCGTAATGATAGACACCTAAAAACATGCGTCTCATTTTTAATTCAGTAAAGAAAATGATTCTGCGATGACGTCATAAAGGTGTGTTGGAACGTGATAATGAGCCCGTCCATGTGATAGCGTCATCGGCCCTGGAATCACCAAACGCCCGACATGCCCGAGGGGCTAAACATTCAAGATATTTTAGCTTTGTGATAGTTGGGTCGACACCATCAATGCTGCATTGTCTACAGATAGAAAAAGATAGCATTTCTGTGTCGTCCTAAGGCATAGAAGAGAAAAGGTTGTCCTTAAATATACGACCATCGGCTTCTGTGAAAAGACACGAATAAATTCTGGCGTTCGACCTCGGGAAGTTCTGAAGATATTGACGACGGAGTTGTGCGCCCTTCTGTTTCGTCGTGTCGTCTGCTGGCAGATTTAACTTCTTCTGAAGACAAAACTACGCACGGGCAATGTAACCCAGCCGTATCTACACTTTTATCAAGGTTTGGTTGTACAATATTGATTGTTCGGCTTTGACTGGCGCACCCCACACATGAGGCAGACAGTTTGAGGAGAATAGAGTACAAACAAAGTGTTAGGAAAATGACAATGTAGGACATAAGTCGATAATTCTCATGATAGCATTCGCGTCAACTGATAAGACACATTGCTCTTCGATGATCTCCGATATATCATCGGATAATGTACTACAGCTGAAATTATTTCTGGAAGCTAGTGTTCACTTTCATGGCATCATTTGATACGTATGGGGCCGTGGCACGGACCTGATGACTGTTCGGTGTTTTTAAGATTCACTTATGGCGTTTACGTTTGACGATTTGCTCCTTTCTGCCATCTTGATTGGAGATGTCGCGACGGGAAAGTCTTCCATTGTAACTCGATGTTCTGGCGAGAACTTTGATGATAAGCCCATCGTCACAACAGGTATGTTAGGCTATATCTAACGCATTATAATCAGCCAGGGGGGCGGGCCCGGGGAACACCACTTTTTTTTTACGAACAACACCATCACCACCAGACACAGCCAGGGGCGTCGATCCATTTTTCAGATTGGGGGGGCAAAATCATGAATCAATTTTCCAAAGGCGCTCGATCACACCCACACACATATGCCTATATATATGTGTACATATATATATATGTATATATATACACACACACACCATGCACACACACACACACACACAGACATATATATATATATATATATATATATATATATATATACATATATATATATATATATATATACATATATATATCACCAGCAGATTAATGCGAGCGCGAAGCGTGAGCTGAAAATTTGATATTTCGATCTGAAAAAAAATTGAGTTTAATGGACGTTTTTAATAGAGAACAAGATATATATATCCAACAAAAGATTATTGCAAATCGAAGTGGGAGTTCTTTTGAGGTTTAGAACTGAAAACGGGACCATATTCACCTATTTAATCATGGAAAGTATGGGTTTTTGTTACAAAAATGATGCGAGCGCGAAGCGCGAGCTGAAATTTTTTGATATTCCAATCTGAAAAGTGGACATTTTGAGCACGATTTTAGACGAAGAACGAGTTGTGAATCTCAATCTCGCTTGCTGATTTCTGTGTAACAGTACAATCTTATTTTATTTTTAGCACATGCAGAATTATTGGGGGGGCAAAATGATATGTTTGCCCCCCCAATATTTTCATTGGTGGGGCGATCGCCCCCCCTGCCCCCCCATAATCGACGCCTCTGGACACAGCACATATTCACCAAGTCATTATCATTATCATCGTCATCATCGTCGTCATCATCATTATCGTCATCATCATCATCACCATCATCGTCATCACCACCATCATCATCATCGCCATCTTCCCCACCTCCACCACCACCTTCATCATCATCATCACCACCATCATCACCATCCTCGTCATCATCACCATCATCGTCAGTATTATCACCTCCACCACTATCATCATCATCATGCAATAATTTGATTTCAAACGTCGTCGCTTCCTGATTATCGTGATCAAGCCCCGTATCAAGCCCATCTTTCTTCGGTTGGTCATCTACTCGCCATTATGAGATGGTAACCTAACTTCCATTCGCATCTTCTCCTCATAATCCGTCAACATCATATCTGATTCTCCCAAGTTTACTTTTTTACAACCTTTCTATCTGGCTACGAAAGGAAATAATAATATTTATATATGTTTTAATCATTTTAGAGATACTGGCAGATTATCATCTTCACCATCATCAACAGCATCGAAATCACCGTCATTATCATCATCATCAAAGAATTAACGCCACATCCAATATCCTTATTTGATATTTATTTCATAATTACATATGTATTCAGATTGTACTAAAGAACTGTCATAATAAACACCAGATACCAACAATTACGAAATCGTAAAGGTTACAGTACATATTAACGCCTTCTTAAAGATTATTGCGTTATTATAATTCAAACTCACGACACCCATGGGGGGGGGGCATTTTCATGGTTTTGATTTTAAATCCGATTGCATAAGCTCAATCCATATACTACCATGAAGCTCATTTCGCAAAGTCACCAAAAATCGATATTTGTAAAACCTCTTTTATGTTTCTCCATTCGAGAGCTTAATGTTGGATCACTGCGTGAATGTATTCAGATCTCATTCTCACGATTAAACTAATCAAGCGTATAGTATTCTCTTCATTCATTAAACATAATGGCTTTCACGGTCTGTTATATAATAAGAATGAACGCCATTCGCCATGTATTACGTTTATTTGAAGAGACCGACCTCTGTTGTAAAATTGTGTAAAGCTGTCATTATGTTAAAGTAGTAAAACTGCATACAAACCAGTCACGATAATACTACTGCGTTCAACCAAAGTCATACAATTTTTATAAACCCACCCTTATCTACATATTGCCATTTTTACTAAATGTGCAGTGATAGATGATTTTTTTTCTTTCCATTACTAGAAGTTTAATCACATATAGATGCTACAAGTTTGAATAATGCCAGAAAATTATACACGTATATATCAAAAATAATTCTAATGCTCAGATGTTAGTATTGGATGTGATCATAATTATAGCACAGCATATCTTGATTTACATTAACTTTTCACATAATTTAGCCAACTTGTATAATACAGTAATATGACCTTGGGAAAGTCCAATTGTATAACGCATAAATATTGGTTACACTAAACTTTAATGTACATGTGTAGATAAGAATAGAATTACGCCATGCATTTATACGTCATACTGTTTTTCTATTTGGATTCGCATATTCCTTTATTCAAGTGGTCGTCCTTTTGTTTGTTCATCTAGCCTGAGGAATTTTCTATAAACTCTGTTTGTTTGGTCGCCCTTTGGAACCAAAGACCATCATAATTAAAATATGAAAATTTCTAACAGAGTGATATCCGACATGCTGGGAGTGAAACAACCTATATATTTTTTGCCAGCATTGTATTAGCGGTTGAACAATTATGAGGGACAGTCCATGCCCGTGTCAAAATTTTGCTCCTTGTGATTGAAATGAACTCAAACATAACAACATGGGGTGTTTTTTCTTTATATTATAGCGCTATCCATAAACACCGGGGTATAAAACAGCCTTGAATAGTTTTCTCATACTTTCCAAAGGTGAGGCATACGAGAGTGGACAATTTAAATGCCCTTGACACCATGATTATAAAGACATGAATTTACCCCGTCCAAGATATGCAGACAGTGTTTCCACAGCTCCAAAATAAATTTCCCGAAAATGAATCCCAAATTTCCTGAAATTCATAAATATTTCTTGCACTTTTCAAGTTTGATTTGAAACGAAAATCGGGCAATAATACATGCGAGTGTAAATTTGGTCCAGGTGGCCAAAATCTGGGAATTTAGCATTTTTTTTTGTTCCCGCCCTCTTAAAAAAAAAGGAAGAACATTACAAAATGCGAGGGCGGAGCGCGAGCGGAAAATTTTGAGCTACGTATGGAGGTAAAAAATTATGTAATTATAACATGAATATTAAGTTGCTATGTTTAATTGTTGTATAATTGTAATTTTCGGATTTCCTGAGATTTCCTGGAATTTTTCTGGAAAAAGTCAAAATTTCCTGAAATTTCCAGAATTTCGGGAAGAATGGAAACACTGTATGCAGATGACAATCAAGGGTAAAAAAAAGAAAAAGAAAAAAACCCGGCACCCTTTCTTGAATTGTTTATCTCCCAAATCGTTTTCACATCCCCACAATTTTCCTCCGATATTTGTTTACATTATTCTTTTAAGGCTACAGGTGGGAACTAATTGCTCTTAATCACATGTACATGTATTATCGTGTTATTCATAATAATCATGACGTCAGAATGATTTTATCTTAAAGGTGTGGATTTTAGCATAGCCAAGCTGACGTTAGGAGAGGCTACCAAAGTCCGCCTACAACTGTGGGATACCACCGGCCAAGAGAGGTACCACGCCATCACCACCCAGTACTACCGGAGGGCCATGGGCGTGGTCCTAGTCTATGATGTCACTAGGAAAGATTCGTTCGAACATTTGAAGGAGGTGTGGATTCCCATGGCGATAGAGGTAATAATTTACACCGCTATTCCCCAAAATAAATAAGAATTCATACATACATAAAATAAATGAATGAATGAATAAATAAATAAATAAATAAAAGAATAAATGAATAAATGAATAAATGAATAAATGAATAAATGAATGAATAAATAAATGAATAAATAATAAATAAATGAATAAATATAATAGGAATAATATAAAATGAACGGGGAAAACATTTCTCTCATTCAGTGTTTCATAGTCACATTTTACGCATGAAAATGACCCGTCCTTTTTCCTTCACGCCCCATGAGAGAGTGTTGAATAAATAAAGAAAAAAATAACAAGGTAAAAAGAACAATCTCTTACAATTTCATTTGAGTTGGAATCTTTCTTTAACAACAAAAAAAATAGAAATTTACTCTTGTGATATACAGTACAAATTTGAAGTGATGGTACGGATAACACGGAGAAAGCTGCTCCATATAAGAAATAATGCATTTGCTCTGTTATGTGAACATGAACGACTATTGAATCGTATTTTTCGGTAAAAATCTGAATATTGCCCACGATTTCTCAATTTCATCATTGAAAATGAACTACAGTTCATTTTCATGCCTTATGCCATGTCAACACCCGAAGAAATTATCAATTTACAGGTCATGCTAATTGTTTCTATCTAATGTTATAGTGACGCAGTAAAGATAACATACTTCCTTCGCTTGTTTGAATTACCACATACTTCCTAGATAGTTGTGTTTGAACGAGATAAATGCAGCATTGTGCTTGACATTCTACCCCCTACCTCGTACGCTGGTTGCCGGGGTCGGGTAGGATAGGGTGGGTACAGAGAGGAATATCATGGAGAGAACAACTCTTAGTTTAACCATCATGCGAATTAAAAAAAATAGTTGTCCGCCCTAACGAATGACTTGACTTCTTGAAATAATATATCACCATGACGATGAGGCTTTATATCGTACCCATTCCCCTCTAATGCCAAAATCTGTGATATGCCACCATTTTTTTTTGCTTTCATATCATGAAAATATACATCATGTTATGGGTCGTTTTTATACAGTCACGTAGACATGGTGGAAAAACTTTGAATGTCAACACGTATCCTGCATTCCACGTGACAATAAACATATTAACCATTGGACCTCAGGTGCAAATATCAAATGGTTTGGATGAAAGAGAACGGTGTACTCAGACCTTTTTAAGGGACCAATTAGTTTAAGTTTATTTCGTTGGTACAGATATGTATCTTTTCCGCTCTATACCAAATTGGATGGTTGCAGAGATTATTCGATACCAACTCTCTGACAATTGTAAAATTAATATCCAAAATTAGTAGGAAAATAGAAGTGGGTTTGGCGATCGTCAATGATAATTATCTGCCGAGGATGAAATCATATGAATAATGGTGGAGTCGATGAAATCCTAGCTATTCTCATGCAACTGAGAAGAGAAATTTTCAATATAGAGAGCATTATCATCTCATCTGCTAGCCATGTCCTTTACCCCCCCCCCTCCCCCAAAAAAGGACATGAACAGACTTGCGATATCCCAGTTCATCTCTCTCCGTTTTCCTTCAAAGTACTATTGTTGGTCATAAGGCATTTAGAAATAAATACCCTTTTTACACACGCTAAAATTTCCTTAACCCCGTACTATAGGTGGGGCTAAATTGCCATTTAGCCCCACCTATAGTACGGGGTTAAGCTTAGCCCACTTTCTTTTTACACAGCATTTTTGCAAAGCGGGCTAACCCCACCTTTAGTACGGGATTATTTGGCCAAGCAGGGTTATCCCAGCAATTGCGGTGCTAAGAGCGATAGTACGGGGTTAAGACACTGAACTGAAAATTTCTAGTTCTGTGGGTGTAAAACGAAAATGGGCTAAGGGAAAGTGGGGCTAAGCAATAGCCAATCACATAAGTCGAAATTGCATGTTATTCACGCTCTGTATATGGCAAAATTATCAATATTCATGAACTGTGGGGTTGTCCGGGGTTAAGGCGTTAACCCCGGCTAAGCAGATAGTATGGGGTTAAGAAAGACAATGTGAATAAAAAAAAAATAGTATGGAGTTAAGCATAGTCCGGGGTTAAGGTTAGTATTGGGTTAACGAAATGCAATGTGAAAAGCATATGCCTTTTGAAAAACTATCACTCCTTTGTTTTAACATTGTTGATCTTGAAAATGACAACGAGATTATTTACTATCCTTTATGCATTATTGTAATGAATTGTGCCACCATGACATGGGTCCCGTTTCATAAGGACTTGTTGAATTAACGAATGCACAACTTTTATAACAAATCTACCATCAGCCAATCAGATGAAAGGATTTCAGTAGCTTTTAACTGATACTATAAATTTGCTATTGTAGCAAGTTTTATGAAATGGATCACTGTTGACCAGAAATGAGGAACGTCTAGAAGAAAATATTTGCAACATTTAATCTTCAATTTGGGGGGGGTGGGTAGTGATTTTTCACTCTTTTCATTTTTTTTCTATTAAGTTTTGTGTATATTTTGTATATTTGTTTTATATGCATGTATTTATGTTTTTAAGGACCCCATGGAAGAATAGTGGTATCTTATTGATACCGCTGAAATGGGCCATCCTCCATCTGTATGTTATGTTAAATAGATCATGAATATATTTTATCTTTTTATATGGAAATAAATACAAACAAAAACATTTTACTTGCTGCATTCGATCACGTAATTATCCGATTGCTATAATACTCTTGATTCACTTATATAGGACAATTCCATACTAACAAAAAGTTCATTTTTTAGATAAAAATCCAACAAGCATAACACTGGACATTTCATAAAAATCGGATGAAAAATAAGAAATTTATGACATTTTAAAGTTTCGATTAATTTCACAGAACATTTATATGCACATCCTGATCAGTATGCAAATGAGGAGACTGATGACGTCATCCACTCGCTATATCTTTTGCATGAAATATTGTCATTTTCTCCTCATTGTCAAGTGAAACAACAATAAATTCCCCTTGAACATGTGAAATAAGGATTGTTTAATTGTATAACTATATGGTTTAGTCAAGTTGGTCCTTATCTAATCGTCAAATCTGTAAGAAATGAAATATTGTATTAATTCAAACAATACAAAACAAAAGAAAAAAGAGAATGAGGGACATCATCGACTGTCTAATGTACATGTCACTGAGTGGTGCATATCACTGTTTTGTGAAGAATAAGCGAAACTTTAAAATGTCATCACTTAAAAAAAAATCATATCCGATTTTGATGAAATTTTCAACGTTATGTTTGATTTTTTTTCTATTTTAAAATCAACATTTTTCTGGGGTGGCATTGACCTTTAATGCAATGTTAATGCTGTAACTTTTCTCTCTTTAGAATGCTGACCCGGAAGCCGTTTGGATGTTACTAGGAAACAAAGTTGACCTTGCTGATTGGCGTGAAGTCAGCATAGAAACTGGACATGAGGTAAGCATCCCTGTCCTAAACCACCACCATGTTCACCCCTCACCCCCCCCCCCCTGGTACAGGCAACGCCTCCATAAACTGTGATTGTGTAATGCATCGGAACGGGAGGAGCGATGGGGGAGGGGGCGGCAAATATAACATTCATAACAAAGTGATCGCACCAGCAATCTGCATAGTCATATAGGTCTACTACAGTGCCTAAGTTACCCCCTTTTCTGCATTCAACATATAACTTTGTTAAAACAATTTTCTGTACATGTTATCAAAGCGAATCTGATTTCAATTATGAAACAGCGAAAAATAAAATTCTAGAAAACCGATAAACTACACAGTAAAACCGCCGTTTTTGTCTCACATGCGAAGCAGAGTGAGACTATAGGCGCCGCTTTTCCGACGGCGGCGGCGGCGGCGGCGTCAACATCAAATCTTAACCTGAGGTTAAGTTTTTGAAATGACATCATAACTTAGAAAGTATATGGACCTAGTTAATGAAACTTGGCCATAAGGTTAATCAAGTATTACTGAACATCCTATTAGAGTTTCATATCACATGACCAAGGTCAAAGGTCATTTAGGGTCAATGAACTTAGACCATGTTGGAGGAATCAACATCGAAATCTTAACCTGAGGTTAAGTTTTTGAAATGTCATCATAACTTAGAAAATATATGGACCTAGTTCATGAAACTTGGACATAAGGTTAATCAAGTATCACTGCATGAGTTTCACGTCACATGACCAAGGTCAAAGGTCATTTAGGGTCAATGAACTTTGGCCGAATTGGGGATATCTGTTGAATTCCCATCATAACTTTGAAAGTTTATGGATCTGATTCATGAAACTTGGACATAATAGTAATCAAGCATCACTGAAAATTTTGTGCAAGTTTGAGGTCTCATGATTAAGGTCAAAGGTCATTTAGGGTCAATGAACTTTGGCCGAATCGGGGGTATCTGTTGAATTACCATCATAACTTTGAAAGTTTATTGGTCTAGTTCATTAAACTTGGACATTAGAGTAATCAAGTATCACTGAATATCCTGTGCGCGTTTCAGGTCACATGACCAAGGTCAAAGGTCAATGAACTTTGGCCGAATTGGGTGTATCTGTTGAATTACCATCATAACTTTGAAAGTTTATGGATCTGATTCATGAAACTTGTACATAAGAGTAATCAAGTATCACTGAACATCCTGTTCGAGTTTCAGGTCACATGATCAAGGTCAAAGGTCATGTAAGGTCAATGAACTTTGGCCATGTTGGGGTTTTTTGTTGAATAACCATCATATCTCTGTAAGTTTATTGGTCTAGTTCATAAAAAGTGGACATAAGAGTAACCATGTATCACTGAACATCTCGTGCGAGTTAGAGTAGTATTCAAAGTGAGCACTGCTGCTATATTGAACCGCGTGATGCAGGTGAGACGGCCAGAGGCATTCCACTTGTTAATTTTTTACAATACTATATATACTACATGAACTCAACAATAGTTGTTTAGATGAAAATGCTTAATTCGTTGACGATTAAATTAATTTAAAAAATGCACTTTGTTGTTTAAGATTCTAAATACTTGCAAAAACTATTAAACAACTTCTGCATAGTAAATAACAGCGTTATTTAAAGGACAAGTACACCCCAATGAAAACTTGATTTGAATAAAAAGAGAAAAATTCAACAAGCGTAACACTGAAAATTTCATCAAATCGGATGTAAAATAAGTTATGGCATTTTAAAGTTTCGCTTCATTTCACAAAACAGTTATATGCACATCTCGTTCGGTATGCAAATGAGGAACTGATGACATCACTCACTCACTCTTTCTGTTGTATTTTATTACATGAAATATTTTTATTTTCTCGTCATTGTCATGTGAAATTAAGTTTCATTCCTCCCTGAACACGTAGAATTCCATTATTTTAACATTTTGTGCTTCAGGCAAGGAGGTCCTAATCGTCAAATTCTTAAAAATTTGAATATTTTATAATAAAAAACAATAAAAACAAAAGAAATAGTGAGTGAGTGACATCACCGACTCTCTCATTTGGATGTAACTGGCTCGTTCATATAACTATTTTGTTAAAAATAAGCGAAACTTTGAAATGTCATAACTTTCTTATTTTACATCCGATTTTGATGAAATTTTCAGCATTGTGCTTGTCTGATTTTTCCCTATTGATTCAAATCAACATTTTTCCGAGGTGGACGTGACCTTTAAAAATGTTTAACATCGTTTTTACCGAGGATACTTTACTTTTCAAGCGTTGTCTGAAAACAACGTAGATGGGGTGATATAAGAATGGAGGAATAAAAAATATTGACCTTAAACTTACCGCAACACTCACCGCCAATCCCAATTTTCTGCAGAAATTTCTTGCAAAACCATGAACGCAAGTAAGATTATCAAACTCATTAAACATTATTTAGTAAATTCCTATAGCTTGAAAGAACATAGTGTCCAACAATCTGTTCGCAGTGTGGAACGCCATCTTAATTTTTTTCTTTACAATATTGAATTGGAACCTTTTTGACAATATGAATCACATATTCACATAGGCCACTCAGTGAACGCACTGTAAACAATCATATTGTCGAGGTGTCCACAATGTGAAACTATCTTTACACAGTAAAAAAAAATCATACAACGCTGTTTACTATATGAACCTTACAGTAATTGTTTAAACAGTTGAAACAAGTGTTTAAATCTTAAAAGTTTAATTTTCAATATCCAATCTTCAATTGATTAAACATAATTGTTTAAACGGTTAAACAAATACTGTAAAGTTCATACAGTAAACAGCGTTGTATAAAATCTTAAACAGCGTTTTTACTGTGTACACTGTTAAATTTGAGTATTATTTTGTAATTGGTCCCGTCGTTCTCTCCTCTTCTTGTTGACATCATTCATAATCCTAACACTATTTTAATGTCTGTATCTATATTAACAGGGATTTTTGCTCTGTGACCAACGGCAGATTCAGTAACACAGTAAATGTATTGAAAATGACCGTCAAATGACAATGAACAGTTGAGAGGGCTTAGTCGAAAATTACTGAACCCCAAAACAAGAGCAGTTGCGTCCTAAGTTTCGGAGCTGACGAAACATTGCAAATGCGTCGTTTGTGCAGAGTCAAGGTCTATAACTGTTGTTTTGATTAGTAAATTTTAGACAAAGACTTCTTGGTTATTCTTTGTCATAAAGGGCTCTTGACAATACATTTCCTCTCTTCGTGAATCCCCCGCCCGTCTCTCAGCAAAAACTCCCTATTGCCCGAGGGTTAACGCAATTATGCTTTTATGTTTCTCTGTAGCTTGCTGTGTGCCTCGGATGTCCTTATCTTGAAGTCAGCGCTCGAGAGAATCATCTTGTCTTTGACGCGTTCCGTATTCTTGCCAACCAAATCCTGAAATATACGGTAAATCTATAATTCATTTAAACCACTTCAGTGTGTTCAATGTACAATAATAGCAAAATGTAGCTGATGGCCAATGTTTTTTTTTTTTATGACCTGGGTCCCGTACAAAGCTTAGCAATGATCGTAGAACATTTTCATACGATCGATTGCATTGACTACAATGTACAATCAATCGTGAAAATCAAACGTACGATTAATCGCTAAATTTTGTGTTACGGGACCCAGGAAGGTCTATTTGACATCATAATTCACTTGCCTTTATGGTTTACAAGTCATGTAAATCACCCTGGCATTTAAATACGGGGGGGGGGACTAGAATGCTTTACCAATGACGATTTTGACATCGAATGGGTAGATGGGCCCTGTCAGCTTAGCAACATTTTCACAAAGAAAGGTATTAACTTTGTTACAAATTGTGTTGTTAGTGAACGAAATTAATTGATAGTCCCCAACAGAAATGGATGACTAGTTACCCTTCACTCGTAATCAATTTGGATATCTGATCTTTGATATCTCTAATGATGATCCATCTATCTAATTTCATATTCATTCCATTATTTCTTTTCAGTACCCTAAGCTGAATCCATGCGTTAGCCCCAACGCAAAGACCATCAAACTGAAAAAGGAACATGACAAGCCAAGCTGTTGTAGATGATAAAACAATCACCATCGATTCTCAACGTTGATCGGAGAAGATGTCGAAAATCAAACATGAATGGGTAAACAGTCGGTTCATCGGTCGTCGTCTTGAATTGATAGTCGAACCCGCCGCCGTCGTCGACGTCGGATGTCATATACAGCACGATGTCATTCTATACGGGCTATTCGAACGGCAACACAATCACTTTCGACAGTTTTCATGGTTTCGATGTCACTCTTTCTCTGATGGCATATGCGTCCAAGACTATCAGGGGACTTTGAGAGAAGCATGAGGGCTAGTTGTCGGGATCAACCCAAGCGAAAGCAAATCATTTAACAATAACCGTCATCTTAACTTGTGCCATTGAGGACGGTTTTACAGCTACGTTCTGAAAGGACCAATAGCGAGTTTTCGTAACGCCACGAAGAACAAATTCAAGGGTACAGTAGATTTATTGAAAAATGAAAGTTAAATTACAATGAACAACAGTACTGAGATGTCTTCGTCAAAATTGACGAACGGAAACAGCATATCGTCGTAAGCGGTAAGTTTCCTACCTGACGAAAAATTGCAAATTTATCGTTTGACCAGACTCCAGGACGAAACTGCTGTTTTGATTCACAAATTTTTGACGAAGACTTCTTGGTTGGTCTTTGTCACGAAGGGCATTCGACAATACATTTTCTACGTTCTTGAAAGCGTTCGGCGTCGCGAAGCGAAAATTCCATACTGTTGCAGAGCATGAGGTGCTGCTGAACTTAATTACGAGCTTTCTCAAAATGGCAGAATGTAGTTGGTATAGTTGACTTCAAAAGCAAGGTGACGACTTACCAAAACTGTTTATTCACGGACACGCTGGCGTGTCGCATCATATCATGGATTTAACGAATATCATAACTGTATATTATACATCATGTATATATAGAGATATATTAAATCTTAAAAGATGAGGTTAAAATCATTAACATGATTAACGTCACGAATATACTGTTTGTACACAGTAAAAACGCTGTTTAAGATTTTGTACAACGCTGTTTACTATAATTATGAACCTTACAGTATTTGTTTAACCGTTCAAACAATCATGTTTAATTTATTCAAGATAAGATATTGAAAATCAAACATTGTTGCTTAAGATTTAAACACCTGTTTAAACTGTTTAAGCAATTACCGTAAGGTTCATATAGTAAACAGCGTTGTATATTTGTTTTTACTTTGTAATGGAATCAGAAAATGATATACCATGGAGCTAATAACACAGTAGTAGTTCCAGAGAGACACCAAGTATTTGCGTGGAAGGTGTTTTTGCCTTTTCCTCTTTTCCTAATGATTAAAATGAACTGATGATTTAATGAACTAATGTTTAACCAATATTTTCTTTGTAATTCCAATGCAATAATACTGGGTCTGCTACAATGAAGTGTTAACTTTGCTTCCTCGTTATGGTTGATTTAAAAAGAATATTTTTAACAGCCATCTTATGACTGAAATTGTTTTATTGCCTCCCATTGTTATGGCTAAAATAATTTTCTTTGACAAATCGATCCATTGTTTCACCTTGATGTGAGAAATAATTGATATAGAAAACATTTGATTTGCATATACTTGAATGCTTATTTTTTATATATATAACGCAACGTTTGCGTACAATATACTTATTTTGGTTTTTCGTTACTTTTTATTCCTTCTTTTTTGGCATTTACATGCCAATTCATGCCTTTTATAGACATTCTCTGAAATACAAAGAACTTTTAATGAATTTTTAAAATAATTTTTCGTCATAGTATGTTTTTAACATGAAATGTGATTCAGGTAACATATACCATGTACATTGTTACAAGTAAATTGCAAATTCTTCTATTTCCAACTCGTCCACTCACCACATGGCCTATCTTCATTTAGTCTGATGTTTCGTCTAACAACCATTTGGTCCAATCATCACTTCGTCTAATCACCAGTTCGTATATGACACTTTGTCTCGTAACCAGTTGGTCTAATATTCGTTTTGTTTTCATTCATTTTGCCAAATGAACACTTAATCTGTTTATATACACCGACTGGCTATTGTACTAACTGGTTATTAGACAAAATGGTGAGTGGACGAAATGACAATCAGACCATGTAGATATTGGACGAACTGATGGTAGACCTAATGGTAGTAGACGACTTGGCAATTGGACGAATCTGCGTTGGACCAAATAAAAATAAACACTGTCACTTAGTCTAATGCACAGACGACATAATTTCCACTTTATCTACTTAGTTTTTTTTTACACTCTGTCAAGTGAATTTTATTTTTATTTGTTTCGCCTAATTAACACGTAGACCAATTAGACTAATTGATATATGGACTAAATGTCTATCGGACCAACTGGTTATTAGACGAAATGATGGATGGTCAGAATCGCAATTAGACCATGTGGATGAACTGATGGTAGACCAAATGATAGTAGACGAGATGGCAATCAGACGAATTGGCATTAAACCATTTGAAAATAAACCTCGTTACATTCCAACTTCTATACTCACTGTTCACACATTTTTTAGTGTGTATTATTGATGAATGCGCCTTGAGCACTCTACAGAGTGGATTTGGCGCTTTGTAAGTCATATCATTATTGTTTCTTTTTGACCAATGATGGTTCATTGATTTACAGTAATAATTAATATTACATTTTGATTCAAAAAAATATATCTGTTTGTGAAAAACACAATTTCGCTCTCAGATATACGTTGTCTTTATCTTTAACCCAATTGTTTGGAGTTTAATAAATAACGTACAATACCTGACAGTGTTTATCGGCCCCTATACATGCATGTTCTATTCTCAATCATTCATTCATTCGCTCCTAAACAAAACAAGACACAGATTCGTCTTTCGTCGGGGTATTCCGTAAGACTCTGTAATTTTCACTGAGAAATCTGCTCACAGCAAAACAGGCTCAAGAACTTCAGTTTAGAACAATAAAAAAATTGTCAGTGAAATATAAGTGATAAATCAGTTTGCGAAACACTCTCCACCGGTGACGAAGGCGATGATAGTGATTATGATGGGAATGGTGATGTTGATGATGATAATGAGATTAATGATGATGGTGGTGATGGGAATGATGCTGATGATGATGATGATGATGATGTCAAAGATGTAGATGAGATGACAAAGATGATGATGATGGGAATGATGATGATGACGATGATGATAATGAAGATAAAAATGATGATGATCCATCTTCATGGCCACTTGCTCACACTTTTTGCACCCTCCTGTCTGATAACAATCGCGACAACGAAACAAAATAATGATCCAGGAAAAATGTCATATTTCTGGTTGTGTAAGCAGCTTTTAATAATTATTGACATGATTGAAGCAAAGTTCTTTTTTTAGTTCAATTACTATCTTACTGCGTTTTTATCCACCAGGACCAAGATGCAAAAGAGTAATTATATCTCTGATTTTGTGAAGCTATTGGAATATGTATGAATGAATAAAGAAATGAAGTCAGGATAGATATTTGTATAGTACGCGTTGGATATCTGGATATGTGTCCATTTATAATTAAACACGATTGGCTTCCATAAGCGTTGTAAGACCGCGTTGGCTAAGATAATGATGTATCAAGATCAATTTTGGTATTCTAACCCTTAAACTTTTTTTTTATAATTAGAAATATTAATAATTACTTGTTTTCTCAAGTGTGATTAAAGTTTCGCCATAAAAAATGGTTTAATATACCACCCATGTGATTATGAGACCATTTTTTTTCCTTACACATTCAATAAACAATGTCACTTTTCCCAACGGACCTATAGGTCCATACTTTCCTAGCATTGTAGATCGATGTTTACTATAGAAAAAATGGAAGTGCATGGTTGGCAATGCTTGAAGTTTTAAAGCGTCTTTTCTTAAGATGTAATTCATTTACGACCGCGCGGCGATCCCATGATTTTTCGCATGCACTATTTGTTATCATTTTATAATGTATTTTAGGGGCACTTTGTTGTTTGGTCGTTGAGTATCAATATTATTAGTCAAGAAGAGAAATCAATTCACGCCCCAATACATATTATAAGTGAAGATCAATACTATATTTTACTTTTCTTGTCAAAATTATATTCATTATTCTAAAAGGATAGATGATAGATTTACAACGAAAATCTAAATGAGTCTTATGTTAGAATAGCAAATGTGAGTTATATTCAAGTCTGATATACATCCGATTATAAAGTAAGAACTTGTATTTGTGTTGTTTTTGAGTTTTTTATCTTCTGGGTCAGCTGGCGGGTTGCTTCCATTTTCTCCCCGTTTTTATCCCTTGCGAGTTTCTGTAATATGAAAATTAAATGGGATTGAATTAAGACTTGGACCATAATCCAAACTAAATATAAATAAATATACATACATACATACATATATATATATATATATATATATATATATATATAATTTATTGGTTGGATGCTTAACTTATTAACTTAAGCTGGTCGTACAGACTGTTTCACCCGAAGGATCATCAGCGACGCTGATCAGGAGTCGCTGATGATCCTTAGGGTGAAACAGTCTGTACGACCAGCTTAAGTTAAGCATCCAACCAATAAATTATTTATACTCAGCTCCTACACAGTCGAGCACTATTAGATATTGCAGTATATCACTACTCAATTGCTTACCTATATATATATATATATATATACTTTACCGTAAATAGAACTTTGAACTACCAAAATATGAAATATGAATGTCACTATTCCATTTCATTATACTAAATCACGTTAATGCATGTGCCCCATACCGGATTTTATAATTATGCAGGAAATATAAGCTAACAATGGATTTTATTTAAGTAATTTTAAGATAAACAACTACTAAATAATCAAGTAAGTGCTCAAACAGCTAGTTAAAATCAAAATATCAAAATATCATACTGATAGATGGCAGGTAGATTTAAACTAAAATCCTTATAGACTGAAACTTTTCATATATAAATTCTAAATTGTACAAAAAAACAGCATTCAAGTACTCCTACGCATTTAACGTATTGTAATGTTCAATGAATGTTTCACATTAGGGCATTTTAAGTCATTTCGCAGACGCTTTAACGCACGCAGAGAATCTGTTAACAAAATTCCTTCAAAACAATCAAAGAAGCCTTTGTCGATAATCGGTAAATCGAAAAAGTAGTGTCGTTCTGGGCTCCGTAACACAAAGATTTGCAATCAATCGCTAAATACAAATGACCAATCACGATCGTGTTTAAAATGTATTACTTTCATGAAATTACGAATGTATGATTATGTGATATATGTTTCTTAACTAATATTTTCATTTACTTTTTTTTATTATTATGATTATGTAATGCCTCTTTTGTAAACTTGGTAACTTACCTTTGTAAACTCATCGCAATTCGACTTTGTCGCAATGATGTTTTTTATCAATAAACCAGTTATCTATCTATTTACTGACTGGGAGCCAATGAGCGCGGTTCTTTCACATTTGCAATTCATCGCAAACCTTTGTGTTACGGGCCCTGGGCTCTGGACAAACGGCATATTTGCAATATATTTTGTCCGGTCCGAAACTTAAAGGTCAAGTCCATCCTATAGAAAATTGTTGATTTGAATCGACAGAGAAAAATGAAACAAAAATAACGCTGCGAATTTCATCGAAATCGGATTTAAAATAAGGAAGTTATGACAGTTTCGCTTATTTTTCACAAAACAGTGATATGCACAACTCACCAATATGCAACTGGGAGAGTCGATAATGTCAATCACTCACTATTTTTGTTGTTATTGTTTGAATAATTAATATTTCGATTTTTACAGATTTGACAATAAGGATCAATTAAATTTAACCATAAATTTTAAATTAATGGTATATTCCACGTGTTCAGGGAGAAATACAACTTTGTTTCACCTGACGAGGAGGAGAAAATTAGAGTATTGCATATTTGATATAATAAAATACAAAAGAAATAGTGAGTGGGTTTGTTTGTTTGTTTTATTTCCGTAATCAAATTAAAAAATATACAATATACAGGACTAACAGGAGAGATACATACAATGATAACGGAGGATCACCCAATTCAGCTGTATTTGCAAAATACTGCTGTTCTTCATTGAGGTCTTACTGGTAACTAATTCCAGTAGGACCCCAAGTGGGTGACGTCATTAGTCTGCCAATCTGCGTTCCGACCAGGATGTGCATATAAATGTTTTGTGAAATTGAGCGAAACTGTCATAACTTTTTTATTTTACATCCGATTTTGATGAAATTTGAGTGTTTTGCTTGTTGGATTTTCCTCCTTTTTTCAAATCAACATTTTGTTGGGGTGGACTTGCCCTTTAAGACAATGCGCTGTTCCGGTCCACCAACTTTCGACAATGACCCCCCCCCCTGTCCATTGTGCTTTGACGGACATTTTGTATACACAGTAAAAACGCTGTTTAAGATTTTATACAACGCTGTTTACTATATGAACCTTACAGTAGTTGTTTAACAGTTTAAACAATCATGTCTAATTTATTTAAGATTAGATATTGAAAATTAAACTTTGTTGTATAAGATTTAAACACTTGTTTAAACTGTTTAAACAATTAATGTAAGGTTCATATAGTAAACAGTGTTGTATAAAATTTTTAAACAAGCGTTTTTACTGTGTATATTCTGAGCGTTGTAGAAAGCGTGGATGCTAGAATACGATATTACTGTACTGAACCTTTACCAAAACTAAACACATGATTTCAGCTTTGAATTACTTACTTTTGGAATTCTTGTATTTGGCAGTGGACACGCATGATTTTACGAACACACGTCGTCTTCCATTAGTACATTAAGGCATTTACATGCTACATGTCTGCTTGGGAAATTGCAATCTGCAAAAATAAAAACAATGCAATGGTGGTATAGTATTTTATACTATCAAAGTAAAGATGTCTTCTTTCACACTAATATCATGCCAGTCATGTCAGTACCACTTTTAAAATTTGTCAAATATTAAAGGTCAAGTCCACCTCAGAAAAATGTTGATTTGAATCAATAGAGAAAAATCAGACAAGCATAATGCTGAAAATTTCATCAAAATCGGAAGTAAAATAAGAAAGTTATGACATTTCAAAGTTTCGCTTATTTTTAACATAATAGTTACATGAACGAGCCAGTTACATCCAAACGAGTGAGTCGATGATGTCACTCACTCACTATTTCTTTTGTTTTTTATTGTTTGAATTATACAATATTTCAATTTTTACGAATTTGACGATTAGGACCTCCTTGCCTGAAGCACAAAATGTTAAAATAATGGAATTCCACGTGTTCAGGGAGGAATGAAACTTCATTTCACATGACAATGACGAGAAAATAAAAATAATTCATATTTCAAACAATAAAAAACAAAAGAAATAGTGAGTGAATGACATCATCGACTCTCTCATTTGGATGTAGCTGGCTTGTTCATATAACTGTTTTTGTGAAATGAAGCGAAACTTTGAAATGTCATAACTTTCTTATCTTACATCCGATTTTGATGAAATTTTCAGTGTTATGCTTGTTGAATTTTTCTCTTTTCATTCAAATCAAGTTTTTGTTGGGGTGGACTTTTTAATAACTTCAGTTATCATCATCATCATCATTAACATCATTATCATTAGTGTCACTATCATATCAATAACATGATCATTATCATTTTTCTTATTATGATCATTATTATAGGACTGTGATCCGAAGAAAAAGACATGAATCTGTATCATCTGTATTAAGAACCTTGCATTGGTTTCCGTTCAGGTCACGTATTACATGTATTGAGTTAAAGACCTTGGCTGCTCTCATTTCAGTGCCTTCATCAAATGGCTCTTTCTTGTAAAATATAAACCTGTTCGACATCTTAGATCACTTAAGGACTCATCACAAGATCAGCATAAGGACTTGTAAAATGTACCTGTTGTTAAAACGAAGCTGTATGGTAACCGGGGGTTGTGCATATACCCCCGGAATAGTATCCCACACAATTTGAATCAAGTTGATACCATTGCAATGGGCAATTCAAATCTTAATCGAAAACACATTGATTTAGATGATAAAAATAACATCATAGCATTACCAGCAACTTTCCCTCATCTCTTCTTCCTTCAATTTCCCAATGAGCATTGAGACCTTGAAAGGTTTGTGTTCTATACGATGATTATCATTCATTGTAACTATCATTAGTAAATTTATCCTTGCATGATATGGTCTACGTATAATTCATAACATGTAATAGTATATTAAATCCACTGATGAAAATGATATCTTTCACAGAAAACTTACATCGCTCCTCCTCAACGTACAGACTGGAACTGGCCACGTCGGTGTCTTCAGCACAGATGACCGCCAGGAAGACAGCCAGAAAACAAACGCCAATTATGATCTTTGACGACATATCGAACCTTTAAGATAAATTGTACGACAATGTACTGAAAATTTTCAAAAAGCGCCACCGTGAAACGGCCTAAGGAGAAAATCTTTGGAAAAAATGAACCACTCTCCTTCAAAGTTGGTGCTTATCTCATTTTAAAGGGATGCTCCGGGCCGATAATATATCTCATGAATTCACAAAGCAAAATGCTGATAATTTGATCAAAATCGGATAACAAATAACGAAGTTATTGAATTCAAAGATTTACATTAGTCCGGTGAAACAGTTCTAGACATGTCTTCATGAATATTTATTAGGTGGGCTGATGATGTCATATCCCCACTTCCTTTAAGAATTGGATTGACAACTGACAAGTGCTTTAGTTGTGCATTCCTGCAACTTATATCATCATAATGGAGACACATCATTTACAAATATGAAAAAATGAAAAAAATAATGATTTTATGTGATATCACAAGAAACGGGAAAGTCTGGATGCGACATCATCATCTAATCTGAAATATTAATGACGACGTGCATGGAACTGTTTTCTCAAAATATTACTAAACTTCAAAATCCAATAACTTCGTTATTTGTTGTCCGATTTTGATTACATATCCAGAATTTTTCTCTGTGAATTTTACTCTATTTATTCAAATTTAATATCTTCAGCCAAAAGCATCCCTTTATTAATTCAAATGACCTTTTTTCTGATCATGTGCAAAATGGAACTTGGACCTAGCTTATAAGTGACACGATAATGGTGAACCGAGTTGTACACAATCTATGGTAACGATAGTAAGGAACGTCAGGAATATTATCTATAGATGCAGTTGTAAATGTTGAACAAATAAAACTTGACTTTTGAATGTACTATCATGGGCATTATATAACAGAGAATCATTACGTGACACGACTTTTCTTTTTTTCACCAAAATTAGCATGAATTATCATTTGGCCTAAGCGTAGAATAGAGTTCAGTCAATAAGTGCAATGATATTCATCATGAAATAAAAATATTAACGTAATACTGTAATGTAGAATGAAAATACGATTACCTAAGTGCACCGATTACTATGAAGAAAGAGACAGTGATTGCAGCAGTTACTTCTTTCAGGGACCTGCTTCTTCCAAAGGTGTAGTATCTTTGACGTATATCGCCAGTAATAATTTCTGAATGTTGCATGACGGTTTTTATTCAAAATTCTTGAAGATTAAACGCCCGTATAATTCCTATCTTTAAATGATTCCCACCACATTCACCGCGTTGAGAAATAAAAGAAAATACAGTAAGACATTACTGAAAGTAATTGAATCTACTTTGTTCTCTCGGTATGTTTTATGCTATAGAAAATTGAATTGCCCACAAAAACTAACTTTTCACAAACTTGATGTCTCTGTACTTTTTTAAAGAATAGACCGGGAAAATCCAATACCGTTGGCTTATGTTTGCTGTATAATATTGACAATACACCGATTATTTTTTTTGGTTCTCTCAATATTTTAGATTGTGTATTTGGTTAAATGGGGTGCAATTTTACCCTTTGTGAGAGGAATATGTTGAAAGAGTTTTATACTTCATACCCATCATCCCATTAAATGAATACAAAGCAGAATTATTGGCCTAGCTGTAACCATGGTAACCACATTCTTGACGTCTCGTTCAGTGTTGCAACAGGGCATGGGACTTGGGGCAATTTTATTAGACCTAGCTACACTGCATAAGAACATGTACGTGATGCCCAAATGTAGAGGGGCCGGCACGCGGCCTGTGCGCCCTCGTCAGGATCCGCCACTGATATTTAAATTTAAAATGAATTAAAGTGCCCAAAATATAGAACACAGGTTAGTATGATGTTATTTCTCGTGGAGGCTGGATTTAACTGATGCAGAGGTTTTGGCCCTGGTCACAGCTATACAGGATGGTGACGTTCAAGGTCGCCCATGCCGAACGTAATTAGTGATATTTGATTGATATACTTAATAACCCATTCCACTGGCGGGTCCAGAAGGGGGGGGAGTACATCATGCCAGTGCCCATCCCTCCCCCTTGAGAGGCTTAATCAAATACAATATTATGATATATGCCATTCTATGAAAAGTGTGCCCCCCCCCCTTGAAAGCGAGGACCAGCCCCTAACCAATATTGATTTTCAGCATAAAATAGATGCTATGATTTATCCAAGGGGATTCCCATTTCCCATCATCCCATAGATTTACATCTGTACATTGCTGTTCTCGTGTCTAAACATAATCATATTTCACATTCTCAATCGAATTTAATTTTTTTCCCGAGAATCAATTAAAAAATTCGAGTTGATAATCATAGCCCCAACTTGAACACTGGCTTTGTGGAGTGTTTGCACAGATTTTGCAGTTATGATATGATCATGATTTCCCCCGCTCCAGTGTGATAAATTTATCGAATGAGCAAAGTTTAAGTACCGGTGAATATACGAACACATTATGTGACATGTGTGATTTTGCTCATTTGAACAGACCCTCCTAATTTTGATAGCAATTTTGATAGCAATTTTAAATCAAATAATATAGACTAAATGTCACACACCAATTCTACAGGCCCAGCTTGCTATCACCCCCCCCCCCTCTCTCTCTCTCTCTTTCAATCATCGACATGTCAGTGTTACACAACCAATCTTTTCATCTTCATATCTTTACTCTACAAAAAAAGAAGAATGTCTGATCGTTAAAATGTTTCATAATATAACGCGATATGATATAATTCAGATTGTTGTATGGTAAATGATACTGGTAGGCCTACTATGTATTCCATGAGCATACTCTTGATATACTATGGTTTTCAGAACCTGTTGGTGTCCATATGTTACATGACCCTGCTTATATTACATTGATTATTCATTAAAATGGGAGAACGTGATTAAAAAAATAGAAGAAAATAAAAACTACTATCTCGTTTCTTTCTCCTATAGTCAAGATAGTTTTCCTGTATACTTTCTTGATTTGGGTCGTGGGGTCGCGGGCTAGTGGCTAAGACTCTCGTCTTTCAATTTGAAAGACGTGGGTTCGAATCCTAGCCATGGTGTGTTTGCCTTCAGCAAGAAATTTATCCACATTGTGCTGCACTCGACCCAGGTGAGGTAAATTGGTACCGGCAGGAATTTAAAAAACCAAAACCCAAGAAGAGAAGCAACTTTATTGGAAAGAGTAAAATGAGAGGAACAATTAAAAAAAAGTTTCATCAAAATCGGTTATGAAATAAGCAAGTTATGGACGATTAAAAAGTCTTATTGTACTTACTATGTGGATCCTCAAATTGGCAAACGTGCTTCAAAATGGCTGATTTTGTGGACAACTCTCCATTTGTTTTGTACACATATTTTCAGATCTTCCCCTTTATTTTACATATTTCACATTATATCCTCCTGACCTTGACATATATGGTGTGGATTATATTTCCCATGACATATGTTGTGCTCAGAAGATGGCAAGATGCAATTTGAAAGATAATGAGGAAAATCTGAAAATTTGTGTACAAAACAAATGGAGAGTTGTCCACAAAATCAGCCATTTTGAAGCACGTTTGCCAATTTGAGGATGCCCATAGAAAGTACAACAAGAGTTTTCAAATTCCCATAACTTGCTTATTTCTTAACCGATTTTGATGAACTTTAAAAAAAATTGTTCCTCTCATTTTACTCTTTCCAATAAGATTACTTCTCTTCTTGGGTGTTGGTTTCCTTTAATTCCTGAAAAAGCTGTGCGCACCGGAATCGGTAGACTAGCTTAATCGGGGTAATATACATGATATAGGAGCGCCTTGAGCACCAAGCAAGGTGAATACGTACGCTATATAAATTATGTTTTTTTTTTACAGTTTTAACAGACGTGTATCGATCATATTTCATGTTATTTACATCTGGACCGACATTTAACATCGCTCTTTGATGGCAAACATTTTAGACATTAGCCAAGAGGTGGCGCCAGCCAAAGAGTATTTTAGAGATTGGAGGACGTAAGATGATTTATCATAAACTGCATTTATTACACGACCGAAAAACAATATTCAGTTATTTTTAGTGTCCCTGTTCTTCTTCTTTTGCATATGTGATTTTTTTTTTTTTTTGGGGGGGGGTTGTTTTCATCAGTTAAAAAAAATCCCTGCGGGGGGGGGGTAGACACCCTTTTCCCAGACCCAATTGCCCTGTATACGCTACCCTCAACATCCTAAAAAAAATCTGAAGAAACTGTGAAATAGTGTCAATCTTTCATTACTATTCAGTTATCATGGTAATGTATATTATCTGCACAGAATGGTTCTTATTCGATGTCTTTTTTCGCCATATCAAATTCATATCACACTAATTTGCATTTTCTTAGATTATGGTCATATTTTCTTTTTCGGATTTATCAATGTGTTCACAAATACCCCACACCACGTACTATCAACTCAATCCAGTCATACCGCTTATCTATGCGTTTTTATTTATTTTTGCTAAATTATTCATCAAAACCTAAATCAGAGCTTTATGTGTAAACATAACCTTCGCCCTTCCTCAATCTCCTACAATCAAATAGTAGTCTTTGAATCCTGAACAGAAACTAATCTACGTTCTCCTGCTGTATGTCAATTCAGAAACGTGTAGGCTCGTGGGCAAAAAGTTGCTTAGATGAATGGCTTGCCCAGTAGATTTTCCTGCACCCCCGAAGCTGAAGACATAGCACGTTAAAACTATCACAAATTACATAATCTTTGTTGATTCTAGGCAGTGCAGTGCGAGATCGAGCCTTTATTTTCAGTTCTGACATCATCGATTTGTTCACGACGTGGACAATAGCGACTTTCATTCTTGGGACAGAGTTGAATAATAGGAAAATAAGACCGCAAATCTTTTGCAAAGTCATTCATTCGTATACAACAGGCGTGAGAAAAATAGTACTATATAGCTGCAGTAGGATATGCCATGCTACCGCTCCATAGCATTTATGCAGTAATGTGATATGTGATGTTAGTTCGGCTTAGTTTGTTGGATTTCAACTTTACATCTGATCGGTTTCGGTTATGCGAATCAACAGAAAGCCTCTTCACGTTATAGTTATTCGGTCTATTTCCTGGAGTAACCTCTGCCGTCATTGATGTTGCTCAGGATTCACCAATTCTGTTCGGGACCAATAGAGTCGGCATGAATGGAACCTGGAAACAGATATACATATATAGATTGCTGCTCGACTGGCGTTGGACCTACTACAATACAACGTTATACTAATTTGATAATTGGAAATCGAATTAAAGATATTTCATAGTTACAGGCTATTCGTTGCCTACTTAAGAACCCTCGACTTTATAGACTATTCATTATCATTTGATCAGTTGATGAAATCGACTGGATTGTTTGTGCTCGGAGAATGATTCGTTTATCAAAACACTTCAGACGTCTGATAAATATAGTCCGAGTCTGATTTCTCGAATTGTGTAAAAAAAAAGTCGGTAGGTATTTCTGTCTTTCATAACGATTACGACCAGTATGACCATTATTGATCGTCATATATCACACATTCTATTAATAACAATAAATACTAAATTAACCTATATGAAGGGACCTGCACTGGAAAATATATACATATGTACATAACGACGAATCGTCCTCGCTAACCCCACCATCCCTTACACAATGACTCAATGCTGATATAGACCTCCATCATCATCATCATCACCGCCACCGCCACCACCACCAGCTTCCGCATTACAACCACTATCATGGTCATCGGCATCATCATAAAACTCTATGATCTTCAGTCCCATCGATCATCATACCACCGCCATGCACCACATATACCACCACTTATCACCACCACCACCATACCAACACCAACATCACAACTTTCGCCACACAACACCATAATCAGGTACTATCACCACGTACCACACTTTCGTCGCCAATTACTAGCTGCCATCACGTTCAACACCGCAATACCGCCACCAGCACTACACGGTCATCATCATATTCTTCACCATCATCGTTGCCACTACAACCACTAGCTATCACCACTACCACAATGTACCATCACATCTCTAACACCACATCATCGGCAATCGTCCCCAATTCTTGTAATCACCATCACCACCATGCCACCATCGCATCATATCACCATGCATCACTAACGTACGTACGGGGCGGGGGGGGGGGGGCAGGGGGCAGTCTGCCCCCCTGACGAGTCACAACCCATGCAAAGGACGTATCCCTGCCCCCCCCCCTGACGAGCTTGAAATACCTTTTTGCCCCCCCCCCTGACGAGCTTTAATACCTGTATTGCCCCACCTGGCGAGCTTGAAGACCTTTTTTTGCTCGTCACTTTTTTTTCTGGTACAATATCCTTTATTTGTGATTGAAGACCTTTTTTTTGCTTGTCAATTTTTTGGCGGACGATTTTGCCGCCCCCCATGGAAAATCCTCGGTACGCCACTGCCATGCATCATCAACACAACTTCCAGCACCTGCACTATATCACCACCATCACCTACCACCTCAACCACCACCGCTACGACTTCAACTACATACCACCACCACATACCAGTTAGTGTATCACCACCATCGTCGCCACCATGCACCGCCACCATCATCCAATCAACTCGAACCCATCTTTAAGAGTGTCTTTAAATGACGTCATTATCATAATACTGACAAAACACATCGCATTGTACTATTTCACTGCTGACTGCAAGCATGACCTAGATTTATTCATGGAGCTATTATTCTGTAATAGCTCCATGATTTATTGATGAAAGGAACAGGAAATTATGTTAGATACTATCCAGAGAACACTGCATCATGTGATCTCATGTGTTTGTCGTCCGCATTATATTTTGTAGGAGGTAATCTTCCCTTGCTTACTTTCGCATCATGTTATTATTTTCCATTCCAATCATAAATTGTATATCTTTTGTCATTGACTGTTTTTTTATCCACAATTCCACACTCTAAAAAACATTGGGTTAAAATGCTCCATGAGGGTAACTATGTGGCCAACCAACATTGGGCATTTCTTTTGGGTATTTTTATTTATCCAGTGTGATAAAATGTTGCCCATTCTAAATTAATTGCTGCTTTTTTAACCTTACTGGACAATATACTTCCCGCATCGGGTAAAATACTGCCCCAAATTGGTTGGACACGTAATTACCCTCGTGCTGGTTAAAACCTTACCCAATATTTTTTACAGTGCAGTAGACAATTATAATGAAAGAGAAGCCGTGCGATTTTAATTGCTTGATTGACTGTCAATAGATCTGTGTACTTGAAATCTAACTCATTTATCTTATTTTATCGTGAATGACTATTGACGCTTTTTTGTTAAAAGTATCCCAACCATGTATTCGAAATGGAAATAGAAACTGCACACATGCAGGAGTTTCTGCTGAATAGGATATTGCGGAATATAGATTCAAACAACCGTTCTTAATAAGTTCCTGAATAAAAGAATAACAGTAAAGTAGTTCTTTCAAAGGTTTTCCTTCAACATTTTCGTCAGTGTTTATGCTGTTATGGCAGTTTGTCAAGAAAATTGTACGTTGTTTGGTCATGTGACATGTTCCAATTCGGATGCAAGGAGTGCATAAGTCACATTGTTTTGGAGCAGTATAAAAACATAAGGAAGGTTTTTCAGGATGTTTGCTACATTGAATGTAAGCCCAATTCATTTAAGTATAATTTCTATTTACAATTGCATGCGACAGTTTACATCTATAATTACTGCAAATGATAACTGTGGCCATATTTCATTACAATTAGTGTTTTTTTTATCTTGTACAAATCCAGGGACAGATCGAAAGGGGAAGTTGAAGTTCACTGCTTGATTTGTGAAGCACCAGGAATAGAATTCGACCTACCCAGAAACCGAAACTCGATTTTAAGTATTATTATTATTATATTGCAATACCATCATCAATGATTCTTTAGGAGAGTGAGCAGGCCGCCATTTTGAAAGCCGCATTGCACCATGGGATCTAGAGCCGTGGCAGGCCCCGAGGGAGAATCGAACGGCTCCTACAAGATTCTGCTCATCGGTGGGAGTGGGGTGGGAAAGACGTGCCTTCTAAGGAGATACGTGGAGGGAGAGTTCCCACTCAACAGCAAAGCTACACTTGGTAGGTAATGGAAAATGGAGAAAAGCAGAGAGAGAGAGGGGGGTATAACAGACAAGAAAATAAAAATCATACCATTTTCATTTGAAGTTGTCGTTTATTACTCGAATACAAAATCTTATACATTGTATGCCGGGGAAAATAATGGTCTTTGCCTCCAAACAAAAATGAAGAAATTTACACAACATGCCACAAGCTGTTTCTTAATTGTTTGATAATACTGATAATTAAAAAAGCTTATACATGAATATCATTTTTGGAATGAGAATGCAAAAACTATATTGTTCCGTTTTTTCTTTTAAAATTTCTATACACAATTCCAGTTTAGACACTTGATATCTCTCGGTCACCATCGATGATTCAGGTATCGTTACCGTTTGTAGACAGTCTTCAATAAGTCAATTGCAAATATTTGACCATTAACAAGATAGGAAGATCTTGACCTTCAGATATTGACTATCGCTTTGACCTCTTCATTCATTAAAGGGGTACATGTGTTTTATAACACCATCTTCATGATCATGATGATAATAGAATTGTACAAGTGCGCATCTAAACTTTGAGATTTCGAAAAGCCAAAGAATGCTGGGCGAGTTACTATAAGATGACGCTCTTCGAATATTGTGAACTCTATTTCAACTGTAGGTTCTGATAAACGTTTTTAAGTCAGGCCTTTTACAAACATTTTACAGACTTTAAAAAGTCTGTAAAGGTTTTTCTTAGGTTGTCCTAGTTTAAAGTTCAGTATCAGAACCAATTAACGTTTGACAGAAGACCTCAGATGAGGGAGAGACCTGGGGAGCGGTTCATCAACAATTTTGTCCGACAAGTTGTCAGATCTGACAACTTTTCTTGATTGTGATTGGCTGAGAAGCACTGTTACTATAGTAACTGTCGGATTAAACAGGACTTCTCGGATAAAACGTCCGACAAGTTCTTTCATGAAACGCTCCCCGGAATGCCAAGATTGTGACAGAAATTCGTCTGAGACCGACACAAGACACACAGCCACCGTCTCGAGACACAATAAGGCACCCAATACCGTTATCAACTCGTCAATTGGTTTTTTTTGTGTGTGTTTTACCGATTTCTCAACCTACAATGTATCATACACGAGACATTTTAGATACCAAGTAAATGCATTAGTGTCCTGGACTTTTAGTCACTCTCCAGAAGTTCATACTTATAAAAGCGGAAAAATTAGGAAATATATTGGTGAAGATTTGATTGAACTCCGCCAAAGAATACCGGAGTTATGACTTTTTATCATTTTCAAATTTATGACGACACAAACGACCAGCTTCTCCTCGTGTTGTGTGATATAAATTCACAAATGAAAAAATCAATTTGAAAATGATTTTATTCGTTCGGTAGATATGATTTTGGGGGAAGCGGGTCTCTTTCTCTTAATTATGACGTTACAAATTAAAAAACAAAACATGAATATCTTATTCTTTATTTCCTAATTTTTCCGCTTTTGATGAAATTTTCGCCAATAATTATAGTCAGAGAAATCTTTCCCTTTTACTGCATTTATCATGATGATGACAAAGATAATGGAGCAATGCAAATACACCAATCGGAATTATTCAAGTTACAACATGATAGATTATGCAAATATGATCGATTAAAACTTGGGCATGTGATTTCGATCAATTCCATAACCGTCACTTCTAGTCATTTTTATTTACCATTGAAAAGGGAAGAAAAGAAAAAACCTGCGTTTGGTATGATCGTCCTACTCCCGAAGCGTTGATGGTTAAAAGTTATGTAACGGAATGCGCATAATGAATTCACGTTTTCTACATACCTTTAAATTTCATAGGCAAATTCTCAATGAACATCCTTTCAACCGATGAAAATCTAGACCTTTTGTAATCGTTTCAAATGAATGACATTCAATGATATTGTTTGCCGTCCAGGGGACCGTTTCATCAACATTTTTGTCTGACAAGTTGTCAGATCTGACATCTTTCCTTGATTCTGATTGGCTGAGAGGCACTGTTACTATGGTAACTGTCGGATAAAATGGGACTTGTCGGATAAAACGTCCGACAAGTCCTTTCATGAAACGCTCCCCTGTTTTTCAATCTTTTGAATTTTCTCCAGACAGACATAATTAAAGCTTCCTTCCATTACATTTAGGGATTTTCCTTGCTTTTGAAAATAATTATATCGTTATGACATAACAACATTATACATCTACTAGAATTGATCATGTTGATAACTACATTCATTTTTTTGTGGAGCGGGGGGTGGGTCGAGCCGGTCTTGATTACTCTGTTAGAAATATCGTCATCATCATCATCACCATCATCATCATATCATCATCATCATCACATCATCATCATCATCGTCATCATCATCATCACCACCATCATCATCATATCATCATCATCATATCATCATCATCATCACCATCATCATCATCATCACCATCATCATCATCACGTTCAGCCCACTGCAAGGCGAAGGCCTCCTCAAGTTGGTGCCAAAGGTGCTTGTCGTGTGCTGATGCAATCCAATTTATGCCAATGAATTTTGTGAGATCGTCACTCCATCTCAGTTTTTGTCTACCCCAATTTCCTGATCCTAGCCATGGTCTCCATTCTGTGATGCGTTTGGTCCACCTCATGTGATCTTGCAAGGTGGCCAGCCCATCTCCATTTCATTGATTTAATTACTTTGATGATGTCTATTACTCTAGTCTGGCTCCTAATCCATTGGGTGATTTTTAAGTCCGGTGTTGGACTTGGTGTTGGTGTTGGAATTTGTATTGCTTCCCCTTGCTCCAAAGCTTATTCTGAGCTTGTAAAACTGATCCAGATCAAATTATTGACATCTCAAACACTAGTGAGTGACTTTTCGGGACCATCTTCATCTTATTTTTAGTGTTATGATAGTGTAAAAATTGACCTAACACCAACACCAAAAGGTCAACACTGAACTTGAAATCACCCATTGTACATGATATGCGCCATTTAAAAGCGGGATACCCCTGTCATTTTCCATGTTTTGAACTTTTCCTCCATGCAGGACTGGATTTCAAAATTCGAACCTTGATCGTTGATAAAGATGAGATCCGTCTTCAACTCTGGGACACTTCCGGTCAGGAGAGATTTCGTTCCATGACCCAAGCCTACTACAGAGGAGCAGCAGGCATTGTCTTAGTCTATGACGTCACAGCCGAAGACTCCTTCTCAACACTTTCTGATTGGCTGGGCGATGTCAGTATGGTAGGACATTTACTTTGTAATTTACGTTTCATCTGTAAGGATACTGTTTTAAAGAAGTATAGACGTTATCGCTCGACAACCATCCAAACTAGAAGTTTCCACCGTATGGTATAGTTAATGGAAAAAATCGACATCGTTATGCGAGGGGACATCTAACAGTTATTGATAAAAAAAAATTTGTTTCATTAAACTTAACGCTTTTCACTATTCCCAATTTTTTTAATGGGAGTTTGATAAAGATGATGGGAACATATTGGAGCGGAGATAACAGCGTCATGTTTCTTAAATACGCGATTATAATGTATATAAATTACTTCTTGTTGAAATCCCCCTGATCCTGAAATAAAATGATACCTTTTTTGTAATATTTGTTGTTCCATAAGTGTAATGACAGTGATATCACAACTATTTTTCCTTGTTGCAGCTGATGTATTTACGGTAAAATTATTGTTGCGATTTTCCATTCTTATATCCCACCACCCTTTCCTCCCCTCTCCCCCCCCCCACTCTCCTTGTATCTCTTCTCTCTCATCCCCTCCCCATCCTCTGTCGATCTATTTCTCTCCCTCCTTCTCCTCTTTTCCCCATCCAATTTCCCTTACATCCCCTCTCGCTACACCTCCCTCCCTCTTCTCCCCTCCCCTCTCCCCTCCCTCTCTCCTCTTCCCTTCCATCTCCCCTCGTCCAGTATGCTCCCGAGGATGTGAAGGTGATATTGATCGGTAATAAGTCTGATGCAGACGACGATGAACGAATCATTAGCCGGCAAGCAGGAGAAGAGGTAAGCACTGCACTCATTCATTAAGTGTTTCAAGTTCGGTGTTGATACCGCTGTGGTGTTAGTGTTGGAAATACAAGTCAATTACCATCCCTGAAGCACTGACACCCAATCCGGGTTTATAAAGATGATCCACAATCATAATTATCAATAGCGCAATGACTGGTAAGATTTAGTCTGCAGACACAGACCCTGATTGAAACCTTGATCAGCAAGTGTGTCTCCACGCGAAGACTAGCACATACAAAACTTGCTGTTTCAGTACACAAGGCATAGCTGCACATTCAGACCCTTAACTCGAGTGAAGGGTTTGCTCAGCAGACTAGGAAAGATTCGTCCCAGGACGGGGGGTGTGTTTCATGAAAGGACTTGTCGGACGTTTTATCCGACAAGTCCCATTTTATCCGACAGTTACCATAGGAATAGTGCCTCTCAGCCAATCAAATTCATGGAAAGATGTCAGATCTGACAACTTGTCGGATGAACATATTGATGAAACGCTCCCCAGTTCTGTGGTGATGTAAAAAAAACCCAGGCCAATGCCAACATCAAAATGTCACCATCGAGCTTGAAAATCGACCAATGTATCTGTTAATAGACATGGGGGTGTCAGTGCTATTAAGATTGCATGACATTTGCTCTGGCGACTTTTCAGCCCTGGATATAACACTAAATACCGGTCCCTGAGCCTAAAGGGCTGGTCACACCGCCCGAGCGTTGTTGGAGCGGTCGTGGAGCGGTAGGGAGAGAGGGTCGAATTTCGCTCACAAAATTTGGGAAAAAATCGAAAACAAAAATCGAAAACATAAAAAAAAAACAATCGAAATCGAAAATGGTGAACGGTAGCGAGTGGGGATGATTTTTTTTTCTCTCCGCTCCACGACCGCTCCAACAACGCTCGGGCGGTGTGACCATGCCTTAACATAAATCCTTACAACTCACAATCCTAACCATACAGCCTAGACGAATAAAAACCAGAATGATTACTACACTGCGATTGCAATATTGTACAGTCAGAACTGGGCCTAAAGGAGCATAAAACAATACGAAAACACCGAAGATTTGCCAGGGCATTTCTCCATTTTGTAGATTTGTATGTTCATAAATCGCAATGTTATCTTTGTTTATTTTCCACGTACCCCTTCCTAATCGTTTACCTCTTGTGGGAAGTGGAACTTTGGAATTCACATCCCCTGATCGAAGTTCGGCATTGATGTTTTTAATGTTAGTGTACCTTGCCCTATTACGATAACCTAAATATGGTTCTTCATGTTTTTCAATGTTGCTATCACAAAGGAGCATCGGTTCATAGAGGGTTTTGGAATTCGGGTTCAATGTCGTGTGAAGATTTTTTTTTTCGGGGGCACTTTACATGCTATAGATGCATACATGTGGGAGCGTCGTGGTCTAATGGTTCTGACTCTCGCCTTCCAAACTGGGGGTCGTGGATTCGAATCCTAGTCATGGCGTGTTTTCCTTCAGTATGATATATACCCACACTGTGCTGCACTCGACCCAGGTGAGGTGAATGGATACCCGGCAGGAGTAATTCGTGGCATGCACTGAGCGCCGATGATGGTAGATCTAGCTAAAGCCGGTGTAATAATAATAATAATGATAATGATTAATAATACTAATGATGATAATGATAATAATAATAATAATTATTATCATTATTATTATTATGAGAATACTGCGCCTCAGAATAAATGTTTCTAGATAGATGGCGCTATACTAATGCCTATTATCGTAATTATTAGATCAAATCCTCAAGAATTCTTTTTTATATATCATTTTAATGTAAATCTTCAAGAAGATAAGTTGCAAGGTAGCGAAATGGTCGAGCTGACAACAAGAACGTATACATGTATCGAAGTTGAAAGACCTTGTGCACACTATTGTGGATTTGAAAAAAAAATCAAAACGGAAAGTATACTTCTTAAAAAAATATTACAAAGGATTGTTACTAATTTTTCTGGATCGTTTGCGCGATTTAGTAATAGGCCCATACCATGCATTTTTTAGGGTATAATTTCAGAAAGTGTTAGAAATTACTTGAATTGGATGTAAATTAGACCAATTATGAATCAGTTTTAAGGCTATGGGTCCTATAATATCAGCGCATGAAGGATTGTTAAACAATTTAGTAAAGTCAGAATATATATATGCACACTAAACAATTGAGGATAATAGAGATAACATAATGTTGTGATTATTTGCTTTATTCTCTTAGTTTGCCAAAGAACACGGACTGAAATATTATGAAACGAGTGCAGTGACCAATGAGAACGTAGCAGAAGCATTTGAACACTTAGCAAAGCTTCTTCTTGAAGATGAGAAAAGGGTAAGAATGCCTACATCACAAACGTATCATGTACGGTAAATTGCCAATTCGTCTACTTCACCATATGGTCTACTTTCGTTTAGTCTAATGCCATTCCGTCCATCAATATTTCCTCTAACAACCATTTGGTCCATTAACCATGTGGTCCAATTATCACTATACGTCTAATAATTTATTTATTTATTCATTCATTGCAACCATGACAGTTGGATTATTGACAATTCAAAGAAGTACAATTAAATAACCATTTTGTCTCACAACCAGTTGGTCTAATATCCATTTCATTTTCATTCATTTTTCACAATTCAACACTATGTCTTAGACCAATCCGACCAAATGGTAAATGGACTATACATGGCTATGGGACCAACTGGTTAATAGAGGGAATTGCATTAGACTAAATGAAAGTAGACCACGCGGTGAGGGGACGAACTGCATGGTAGAACAAATGATAGTAGACGAGTTGGCAATCGGACGAATTGGCCTTACGCGAATTGGAAATAAACCTCATGTATTATACAGCTCTAGAAAATTATATCTATAAAAAGAAATTTAGACCATTTATTATTTGTATTAAATCTAGTTCTGTGATTCATGTTTTTTGCGGCTGAAATACGGAATCATTTCTTCTTTCGATCTACCATCTTCGTTAGACCCGGCCAAAAATGAATGATTATTAATAAATTGATTAATGCTGTACCAAATTGCCTCGATTTGCTAGATTCGCCTCGAATCTCTAGGTGTTACAAACTGTGACATTAAACTGACAAAAACCGTGATTTCCAGGGTGGAAAGCATTAAAATTTATATGATATCGTTTCCTGGAATAACAGTTACACTGCAAAAACTCAGGTGTTGATTTAACACCAGCCCGGAATCTATATATGTCCACACCAGAGAAGTATTGAAACAACACTCAAATCCATGCTGTTTTAATACTAATTGGTGCTGTATAAACACCTATCTGGTGTTAGACTAATACCCAAAACCGGTGTTGTTTAACACTTCTCTGGTGAGGACATATATAGATTCTGGGCTGGTGTTAAGTCGACATCGGTGTTTTTGCAGTGTACGTTTACACTGAATCACTATATCACACAATAAAATCCAGGTTATTCAAAGCTTAGCGCCTTACAGTAAGAGAATTTGAAAATCAGACCAGTCGGCAGTCGCTAGTTTTTGCGTACATGACTCGGCACTACATCATCTATGATATGTTTCATTTTGTGTTTATAAATGTTCTTGTAAGTCCGCCAGATATATAAATATTTTTTCACATAAATTAATCATAAACTAAAGCAGGAGATTATCACATTTTGTCAATATTGTTCCGATTTTTTATTTCTTTCAGACATCAAACGGCATCAAAAGACACCCATCAAACCCATCCCTTGTAACATACATCAAGCCAACGGTTAAAGAGAAGTCGTCTTGCCCTTGTTGACATCTTACATGTAATGGTTGGTTGTGCCCAAGACTCGATTGGAACACTTGTATGTCACTACGACAATGCCACTTTCGTGTCACGATTTTCATATACCACGTGATCAATATGACTTGAATGTATGTGACGTTAATTGTGCTAGCATTATTGTCATGTCGACAAATTATCATGGCATCATACATCCAGTGACTGTGCCCAATACATGATTGAAACACTTATGTCACTGCAACAATGTGTGTCCTGATATGAGACCACGTGATCGAACGTCACAATGGAAATTATATGACGTAACCTGTGCCAGCATTTATATTGTCATGTCGACAATCTGTTACGTGGTTGGAACAAAATAAGTACGAGGTTCATTCTCGTCACGTGATATCAGAGTGTAATATTTAATCAGCTGCGTGGAATATCATGTTGCTTTAAACTGCTGCGATGTCGACACTGTCGACACCGCGAAGAAGCACAACAAACTCTGTCGGCGGTAAGCGAATACTATTACAGAACTACACGAGCGAGTAGGGGAGTCGGAGATGATTATGTTCTGCATGTTTCATGAAGGGAGGTGAAAGGATATGAAGAACGGAGTAACAATAATCGACATTCTAATATTTAATAAGAAAATACTGTGTCCATTCGCTTTTTCAAAACCAAATATTATTTTAACTGGCGGTATTTTAAAACATCATTTGTTTTATTATGTATATTTGAAAAAAAATATTAAACTCGTCGTATAGGTCTATTCAACCCTAACTCTTTATTTTATGTCAGTAGTTTAGCAAAATAATGAATTGTATTGTTTATGTTATAATGTTTCTGCCCAATGTTGTGATCGTTGTAATGTTTACAAGTTCACAGTCACCATCTTGTTCATCTTAATTTATCTTCTTTTTTTTCCTGGAATTTTTTTTCTTATCATTGTTCTCATGTTGCAATAATGGAGTGAAATAGTGAAATATTATGATACTTGTTCTTACACCATGATATCACCATTACATAATATTATTATCTTCATATTTCTAGCATCGTTGGCAAACGCATACATTATATAGGGAACAACTCCCTGCATTAGGCCGGGGAAGGGGGGGGGTAAGACGATTTATATGTGACGTATTTTCTTTTCCCAATGACCAACCCCCAACCCCGCATTTTTTGTACTTTTTATTTATTTGTGGAGCAAGATTACATCCCAAAAGATGGCGCCAGTGTTTCATTTATGATTTTTTTCACGATTGGCAACATTGATAATTATCTGCATTCAAGCGTACGAATCAACTCATCAACTTTCATATCACTGATATAAAATATGCATTAATTTCTTCTTTTTTTAACATGTATAGCTTTTATATTGTTATTTGTATATTGTGCCTACAATCTTGAAAACATGAAAAAAAAGTTAGCTACGACTGTTGTTCCATGTTCGATACTGTATAAAAACACGTTGAACATCAATACCATTGAATGTTCTGTCATGATACTGAAGCAAGACCAATACCAGCTCTCACAACCAAGTTTTGCACTATGTCCCTATATAACATGTACTGTTACAGATGAAGATTGGTCGTTGCCACAGCCGCTATTGATATGTTTTCGAATATTATTTGATAATTTGGATAACATCCGGACTGCTTTCAAAACTGTAAATAGTTCATTCATATTTTACATAGATCATTACCCGTCCTTTACATTGCAAATTACATCTATGCATTCTTGGAAGATATGTTTCTAAAAAGGATAATGTGTATTTATTAATAATTATAATTAATAATCATCTCGCATTGGTCATGACTCATGAGAGTCCCGTTCATGAGAGTGAGGTGATGTTGATATTCGGTTAATTCATTAATACAATTTCTACATCCTTTAGCTTTGGATGATTGTGATCATGGAACTATTACCATGATTACAGCTATCTGTGTTTGATAGCTCCATGTTGTGATCAAGTAATTAATGTGATGGTTAAAGAGATGCCATTAGCAACCCTTTTCTCTGGAGATGAGATGCACACACTCTTTAAATAATTGGGCAAAAAATCTCATTGTTTACCCAACCCAGGGCAACATACTGTCCACACAACTATTGGTTAAAATCTGTCCAAATTGTGTAATAAAAAATAATAATTGGGTAATGAATTCGCTCAACTGGAAAATAATTGCCCAGAATATATATGTATATATTTTTTTACCAACATGTATTACCCAACACAGTGGACAGTATGTTGTCCAACATTTTAAATGTGTATTAAATGATAGTAAATGAAAGATATATATTGTTAATACAGCACAGTATCATTTCAACTTCAAGCCCTGAAATAGAACTCTGATAATCCATTATCTCTACCCCTCATTTCAGATAACAATAATTAGAAACCATATGATAAAGTTAGTCTCACAATCCAAGACATGCAATGTGTTTAAAAGTTGAAAAACAAAAAATAAATAAATAAATAAAACTGTTGCTGATATGATTTTATTGAAACGGACCGAACGTTGATTATACTTGACATGTAAACTGTGTGTGGCATTCCATATCGTGACATTCTTAAGAGCTTTTGATGCTCATTCTTTTTTAAGCAAAGCAATCAACATGCTCTCATCGTATGGATGCAATAATTATTTTGATGATGGTAATCTGTACATGTGGACTGATTAATGATTAAATCCTTTTAAAATTGAAATTATAAACTGATATTTTGTTGTTGTTTTTTATCCAGGAAGAGAGCCGGTCAATCTTTTGTCGTCATGGGAGAAAATAAATGTACCTAATTTCGCAGCCAATCAGATGACAGAATTTGCGGTTCCATGACATTTGCTCTGGCGACAATTGCTCTGATGAGAAATATTCACGTCAAGCAAAACATAAAAGTTAACCTCCAAAACTGAATGACCCCTCATCATCTTCACATTATTCTGAAGCAAAATGTCTAATACAATCCTAACTCTATAACCCTATGCCCTCTGAGATATCAAGAGACCTGAGCAAATGTCGCCGAAGATAATGTCGTGTCACCACATTGGCATAAGCTTATAATAATAGTCAATGGGAATAAATTACTAATTGTTTCATGAAATGCTCGACCCATATGTTCTTATATTTGTTTGCAATACCACTTGACAAAATACAACTTAAAGACCGTTTAACATGTTTAATGTGATTTATACTTTCAAATATGCCCATTTACTTTCACCACACATACCTTACACAAAGTGGTTGTGGTCAACAAATCGTAAATAACTATTAATTAATCGTCTAAAATACGCTGGACCTGCAAGCAAACCCAACATGGTTTTATTCCAGTTTCGACAAAAGTCGCATAGCTCATTGTATAGCCGTTTTCAGAAGAAGAGGGGGAGGGGGGGATGGTATAGAGAGAGAGAGAGGGGGGGGGGGGAGAAAGCTGTAGATTTCAAACCAACTTATTTATTAATTTATTTAAGTTTTTAAAGAGGCCCTGCAACGATAAAAAGAACATATACATATTTTAAAATGGACATATAAATAAGATGCAATCATGCAATAAAAATAATATTAGGAAGCGTATACATATAAGGTAAATAAAACTTAAGTAGTAATCGCTAAAATACAAAACCTTTGTTGTCCCCCCCAACACACTTGCAGTAAACACGGATTTCATGAGAAAGTCTGTAAAACTAGGCTTCATTGTCAGTATATCATCGAGGATCTAGATCCGGTACAGTTACATAAACCAAGGAGTTACACTGAACTTTGTGATATCTTGATATCTACGCTGAAAAATAGTGACTGCTGAAGATCCCCAACACAGATAAGCGCACGTGGGAAAGTGTATAATTATTGCTTCGAATGTCGGGCCCGACGCTCTACCCGAATCCTTTGCTTATTTGCTAATTTCTCAGCAATTACACAATTTCTTCCAGAATACTTTGGCACATATTCTTTATTTATACAAACAGACACTTTGGTGGTCATTTCATTGGATTCTCATTTTGTTATCGTTACCAAAACTGGCATTTACCTTTAAATAACTGTGATAATCAAGGATTTTTACAGACTAACGGACTGTGTTATAATTGAGAGAAAATTATGCAAAAAATAACTTAACAAGGGGACAAGAGCCAAACAAATTCCCAGTCATTACATGGTATAAACAGGGAGGTGTAAATGAAGGGAAAATTTTGAGGGGGCCAGATACGGCGTATCGGGTATAATACAAAAAATAGTTGCGAGCGAGCAAAGCGAGCAAGCAAATAGTTTGACATTTTTAATACAAAATCAAATTTTGTGACAAATCTTGACATAATGTACAGGAAATTATATTATATTTCATCCTTCTCTTTTTCATTTTTTTCTTTTTTTCGTGTGAGTGTGTGTGTGTGTGTTTGGGGGGGGGGTGTCTGTACGCTACTGTGAATAAAGCAACAATTTTGATGGGGCCAGATACAGCGTATCGGGTTGAATTTAAAAAAAAAGTTGCGAGCGAGCAAATTTTTTACATGTTTATTACGAAAATCCAAATTTATAATAGGATTTTACATAATGATAAAAAAATATTATCATATTTTATCCTTCTATCTCTTTTTTTTTTTTGGGGGGGGGTATATGTAGTACGCTACTGTGAACAGGATTTTTTTACAAATTGTGCGTGAGGACAAAGCACTATGCGGAAGTAGGTTAATGAGTAAAAACTGTATATGGCGCATGTGACAAAAGGTTATTAACATAAGACCCAAGCGAGCGAAACGAGCAAGAAAAATCAAACTTTGAGATATATTTTGATATATCATGCAGAATGTAACATCATATACTTTCCTTTGCTTTGCTTTCTTCCTTTTCTTTATTGTTCTTGGTTGTTAGGCCCATGGCCCAAACCCTTCCATCTGTACGCCTGCTCCATGCGATTGGGTTCCGGGGGCTATTAAGGCCATTTTAAACCTTATAAACAGACATGACAGATGACCGATATTTTTAATCAAATCGCGGGTACACACACACACACCCACCACCCACACGCCCACATATAAATATATATATATATAGTTTTAGATAACACATTAATTAATTAACACAATAATGTGTATCATATTTTGCTTATATATAATCTGTTTTGTTTTACTTTTAAATATATAAATATTATATATTGTACATTCCTCAATTTATTTTGTCTGTAGAAGTTCAATGTAATTATTTCGACCACATTACTTTGTTCTGTTGAAAATGAAATAAATTCAAATTGAACCAAGCCCCCCCCCCCGGTACGCCATTGTTTCAGCATAAAGTTTAATTCAGGAGGAATCCATACAGGGGGCCGTTATGAGCCCTTTGAAGTGTACAGCCCCTACAGCATGGTGTAGGGGGCAGAGCCCCCGGTAGCTTCCTAGATTTAGCCAAAGTAAGTAAGTTTTTGTTTGCCATTTTTGTCATCTTGTAATTCATTTCTCTAATCATGCTAATGAGTTAGAACTGAGTTCGGAATGATTTGTTCTTTTTCTCATGTAGGTTCCTCTTTCCTTCATTTTCCCGCTTACCTTCTGTTTTCCATTATTCATGTTTTTTTAGTTTTCTTTCCACTTTTTTCCGTTACCTTTCATTTCCCCCTTCTCTTTCCTTTCCCTTCCCTTTATTTCTGTTTTCTCTCTTCTTTTCTTTTTCCCTTTTTCCGTAAGGGGTGAGGGGCAAGCTCCCCCTCCCCCGCCTGTACGCCACCACTAGTTATGGGACAAATATAATTATCGTGTTCACGAAAACAGGGAATTTTTCACATTTAACAAGTACCTGATTAAATGATCGATGCACTAGGTCCATCCATTAAAACAGCAGGGGTGATCATATCGCATTTACCACATTTCCTCGTCTTCATGTCCATTTCAATAATTTGGTTTTATGAAAATATACAACAAACACATTTTCTCTATATTTTGAGCTGGTTTATTAAAAAACAAAAAACTAAAAAAAATTATATTAAAATCGTCGAAAAATAAGAATATTATGATTTCTTCATTATGAGATAACACACTAAACTAAGATACCATACAAGATGCTCTTATACTTCCTTCCCAAGATAAACTACTTTTATCAACTTTTTATTCAATTGCATTCGTCTCACTTTAATATGAAAATGCATCCCTATTTTGGACGAGTGGTACATCCCACTCTCCCTGCACATCGAAAATATTTGTTCTTCGTTCACACCCCCGTTTTCTAATTATTTGAAGCAACAAAGCTCCATAGTCGACTGAGAGGAATCTATCGGAAGCCTAGTGTACTTGCATGGATTCATTAAACATCGAGCAATCACGACTGGAATAGTTATTTCCTATTCTCAAGTTTAAACATTTTACGTACACCCAACTTTATTTCTGCATGCTCAAAGAATCACTTCAGTCGGCTCTCATTGGGTTGAATCATTTTGTTCGTAGTGGAGATCAACTTTGTTGTTTTATTTCCTCGTTTGAAAGGTATGTATAAAATGTGCTTAATTATTACTGCTTGACGTGTACTGTTTGGTGATTATGTAATTACGACGATTTGATATGATTTATGATGGTTTTCATGTAGCCCCTCTCCTGGCTGCTATCGCTTCAAGCACCTCTGTATTTTACCGAACTCACTATATCACATGCTTAGGTATGATCTTTTCTGAATTATTTGCAATGTATCTCTTTCTTTGTCACATTTAAATTGTATTCATTTATATGTTTGGAATTATGTAAACATGTTGATTTATTATTGATTTATGAATAAAATGTAGAAACTCCTGCAAAAAAAGTCACTACCGCTTGACAATGTAAGACTGTGTTCGTGTATGAGCAATCATCCTCCTCCTCATCATCATCATCCTCCTCATCCTCATCATTATCATCATTATCAAATCACCACCACAAACACCAACACCACCACAAATATCATCGTCATGCAATATTTTGTTTCAAACTTTTTATCTTCCTTATTATCATGATCGAGCCTCGCAGAAAGCTCATCTTTCTCCAGTTTGCCATCTCCTCGCCATATTATGATCACTGTAACCTTACTTCCATTCACATAGATCTGCTCCTACACATCATAATCAATCATAATCGCCATCATATCTGACGTTTGCTTTTGCTTCAACCATTCTATCTGGCTACGAAACGCATTTCGTATTATTATTTTAGCGATACTGGACAGACAACATCCCCCACTTCATGTACTGAGCCATGAACATGATAAACCGTCATACTCATGGAATGCCATATGCTACCATGGAGCTATCAATAGCTCTATGATGCTACTGACCAGAAAACAAACTAGTTTGGCAAATGATTGAACGTTGTACTAGAAGCCCTACAACAAGGAATCGCTTTTAGCCTTTACAAAATACAAGGATGCAATCTTTTATACATATATTACAATCGTTCCAGATCTTGAAGGGATTCGTGTGGGTGTGGGGGCGGGTAGGTGAATGCAACCTAGTCACTAAATTCATTCACATTATCGTCAGAAGTTAAAGCTTTTCGTTCATTTTAGCAAAATTTCATGCGCAATACATGTTTATATAACCACATATCACTGACATAGGTCCTGTTTTCATTTGCAATCATCGCACAAGTCAGGGTCTATTTTCCATTTTTAGTTTGAATAACAATATGCCAGTCGAAAGTAGCTTCAACTAAACTAAGTTATCATAATTATACGTTAACTTTCTTCAGGAACTTCGATGATTTTGAACCAATCCTATATGTAAGTGATTTCTTAATGATTTCCAAGGAATATAATACCAAATTACAGAACAACCCAGTCACAATTACCACAACACTTTACAAGTTTTTCATTACGCAGATCTAACATGAAACTATTTTTCTCTACGCATATTATACCAGTGATGGGAGTACCACAACTTGTTACAGCCGAAAACGATTTTATCGCCCCCTTCAACCTTGCGATCGAAGATTGAAAATATCGACCTTTGTGGTAGTGACAATAGAAAACAATAGGATGAAAGAACATCAGGGCTTAGCGATCGATAGCAGTGGGCATTGCCTTGTTAACCATATATGATTGAAGTTATTGAAGCTTTTGTTGTTGATGTTGTTTCCCTTTCGGCAAGTATTGGTTGTCTGTTAGCCTTAGGCTATATGCTGGAGGTTGGGGGTATAGACAAACAAACCACAATGGCTCTCCATCTATAAACCAGTTCGTTTTGGATGCTGTTTGTAATGACAATATTTCTAACCCGTGGGCTTCCAGGTTATGCTTAACATGTTAAAGTTTAAACACTGACATAGCAACGCACCTGGATCATTGTATGTACATATCGCGTTTGGAACTGCTTTTATTTTTCTGTGAAACCCCCCTTCCAGGTCTCGATACATTTATTTATTAAAAGAAAGACGCTCGCCGTCATAGGTTACGATGATCTTAATACTTTGGTCACATTTGTTCTACGGCTGCCGTACGGCAAGTCAATAACAGCCGTTGTATTCATTTTTATTCAAACCACCTATATGTAGCTGGTACAAAAAAGTGTTAAAACGACTGTTTTCAACTCGGCGTAGAACAAATGTGAGCAAGGTATTAGTCGGGCTCGCCGATTCTGAGGACGCCATTTGAACATTCAAGAAGGTGATGCATTAAGTGCTAATGGGAAATTGATCATATCAAAACGAAATCCGTACTGTATACTTGCCACATGAGGCCGATGTGAGGATAGACTATGCATACTTTGGAAAGCATAATACAATGTAATCGCAAGAAGTAATGATCATTTTAAAGGAAATTCATAATCTAGATAAAATGTAACAGTCCGAACGAAATGAAATAAAAAGAAATGTTGTTCTATTCGCCCGAGATCGTGTAGTATGCCCATGTAGCTCCATGGTATGCTCGAATTTATTGTTATCCTCCAATGAATATGATGTGTTGTCAGGATGGCCGAGCGGTCTAAGGCGCCAGACTCAAGGTTCAATACCTTGTCTCGTGTAAGGAGACTATTGATGGGTGTTCTGGTCTCCGAATGGAGGCGTGGGTTCGAATCCCACTTCTGACAAATTCTTTTTTTTTTCAAACTCTATTTATTATTATTATTGTTATTACAATTATTATCATTATCATTGGAAAGGAAATTCATTATCTAGATAAAATGTAACAGTTCAGATGCAACATCCTAAAATCTTCCGAAGGAAATGAGATTAAAAATCTTGTTCTATTCGCCCGAGGTCGTATGATCTGCCCATGTAACTCCATGGTATGCACAGTATGGCCATATTTATTGTTATTCTCTTATATTAGAGACGTGTTGTCAGGATGGACGAGCGGTCTAAGGCGCCAGACTCAAGGTTCTATACCTTGTCTTGTGTAACGAGACTGCTGGTCGGGTGTTCTGGTCTCCGAATGGAGGCGTGGGTTCGAATCCCACTTCTGACAAAATCTTTTTTTTACTCTGTATCATTGCTATTGTTATTATTATTTTTAGCATTATTATTGATACTATTATTATTATTGTTAATACTATTATTCCATTATTATTATTATCATTATCATTGGAAAGGAAAGGAAATTCATAATCTAGATGAAATGTAACAGTTTAGTACAACATCCTTAAAGGACAAGTCCACCCCCACAAAAACTTTATTTGAATAAAAAGAGAAAAATTCAACAAGCATAACACTGAAAATTTCATCAAAATCGGATGTAAAATAAGAAAGTTATGACATTTTAAAGTTTCACTTCATTTCACAAAACAGTTATATGCACATCTCGGTCGGTATGCAAATGAGGGAACTGATGACATCACTCACTCACTATTTCTTTTGTATTTTATTATATGAAATATGAAATATTTTTATTTTCTCGTTATTGTCATGTGAATGAAGTTTCATTCCTCCCTGAACACGTGGAATTCCATTATTTTAACATTTTGTGCTTCAGGCAAGGAGGTCCTAATCATCAAATTTGTAAAAATTGAAATATTGTATAATTCAAACAATAAAAAACAAAAGAAATAGTGAATGAGTGACATCATTGACTCTCTCATTTGGATGTAACTGGCTTGTTCATATAACTATTTTTTTTAAATACGCGAAACTTTGAAATTTCATAAATTTTTTATTTTACATCCGATTTTGATAAAATCTTCAGCATTGTGCTTGCCTGATTTTTCTCTATTGATTAAAATCAACATTTTTTTCTGAGGTGGACTTGACCTTTAAAATCTTCCGAACGAAATGAGATTAAAAATCTTGTTCTATTCGACCGAGATCTTGTAGTATGCCCATGTAGCTCCATGGTATGCTCGAATTTATTGTTATCCTCCAATGAATATGATGTGTTGCCAGGATGGCCGAACGGTCTAAGGCGCCAGACTCAAAGTTCAATACCTTGTCTCGTATAACGAGACTATTGATGGGTGTTCTGGTCTCCGAATGGAGGCGAGGGTTCGAATCCCACTTCTGACAAAATCTTTTTTAAACTCTAAATCATTGCTATTATTACTATTATTATTACAATTATTATAATTATTGTATTTTTACTGTTATCATTATCATTGGAAAGGAAATTCATAATCTAGATAAAATGTAACAGTACAGAGGAAATATCCTTAAAATCTTCCGAACGAAATGAGATTTAAAATCTTGTTCTCTGCGACCGAGATCGTATGGTATGTATGCCCATGTAACTCCATGGTATGGCCGTATTTATTGTTATTCTCTAATGTATGGGATGTGTTGTCAGGATGGCCGAGCGATCAAAGGCGCCAGACTCAAGGTTCAATACCTTGTCTCGTGTAACGAGACTATTGATGGGTGTTCTGGTCTCCGAATGGAGGCGTGGGTTGGAATCCCACTTCTGACAATTTGTTTTTTAAAACTCTAAATCATTGCTTTTATTATTATTATTGTTATTACAATTATTATCATTATCATTGGAAAGGAAATTCATTATCTAGATAAAATGTAACAGTTCAGATGCAACATCCTAAAATCTTCCGAAGGAAATGAGATGAAAAATCTTTTTCTATTCGCCCGAGGTCGTATGATCTGCCCATGTAACTCCATGGTATGCACAGTATGGCCATATTTATTGTTATTCTCTTATGATTGGGTTGTGTTGTCAGGATGGCCGAGCGGTCTAAGGCGCCAGACTCAAGGTTCAATACCTTGTCTCGTGTAACGAGACTGTTGATGGGTGTTCTGGTCTCCGAATGGAGGCGTGGGTTCGAATCCCACTTCTGACAAAAACCTTTTTTAAACTCTAAATCATTGCTATTGTTATCATTACTATTAATTATTATCATTATCATTGTCATTATCATTATCATTATTATTATCGTTATTGATATTTCATTATTATTCTTATTATTATCATTGGAAAGGAAATTCATAATCTAGATAAAATGTAACAGTACAGATGAAACATCCTTTAAATCTTCCGAACGAAATGAGATTAAAAATCTTGTTCTATTCGACCGAGATCGTATGATATGCCCATGTAGCTCCATGGTATGCCCGAATTTATTGTTATTCTGTAATGAATAAGGATGTGCTGTCAGGATGGCCGAGCGGTCTAAGGCGCCAGACTCAAGGTTCTATACCTTGTCTCGTGTAACGAGACTGTTGATGGGTGTTCTGGTCTCCGAATGGAGGCGTGGGTTCGAATCCCACTTCTGACAAAATCTTTTTTTTTTCAAAACTCTAAATCATCGCTATTATTTTTTTATCATTGAATTTGTTATTGTTATCATCTTCACTATTATTCTTATTAATATCATCATTATTATTAATATTAGTAGTAGTAGTATTTTTATCATCATCATCACCATCATCATCATCATCATCATCATCACCATCATCATCATCACCATTATCATCACCATCACCACCATCATCATCATCATCATCATCATCATCATCATCACCATCATCACCACCATCATCATCAGCAGCATCACCATCATCATTAATCATCATCATCATCATCACCATCATTATCATCACCATCATCAGCATCAGCATCATCATCACCATCACCACCACCATCATCATCATCATCACCATCATCATCTTCATCATCACCATCATCATCATCACCATCATCATCATCATCACCATCATCATCATCATCATCACCATCATCATCATCATCATCATCATCACCATCATCATCACCAGCATTATTATTACCACTATCATCATTATTATTGTTGTTATTATGAATGTGACGAGACCACTTGATAGACGAACATTTCATAGATCCACTCAAAATTGCTAGATTATATACCTTCCAGACCTAATGGTCCTGATGGAAAGAAGAAACAGTGTGGACATTGTAGACTGTTGTGTATAGAATACTGCATGAATCATATAAGTTGTATTACATTTAAAAAGAGGCTAAGTCATATTTTTATTTGTTTGTCTGTTCAGGTCTTAGATCGCGTCAACTCACCAACATCAATTAAGACGTGACATGGAGCCTGTCCAGAAGCAGGAAGAAACAAAAATGAAGTTGTGACGTCAGGCAGCACTAGCTTTCACATTCGATCAGGAGAGCTAGCTAGGATTCTTGCCACAGTTACCCAGACAGGGATTAATTTCTCATCGTTTCTTGATTCACAAATGAGATTGGAAAGCTTGAACCAATTTAGTGACCAGAGTCACAACAGTCTAAGTGAACTCTGGGAAATGGTATTGTACAAACTCGAGTCATACGGTTCGGACAGGACATTCGTGTGATTCTAAGCATTCTAACGGTAGTTTAGGCTGACAAATACGCAAGAGCCGAGTTCTGGTCCGACATAGACTAATTGTTCAGTCCTCGGAAAGGCATAGCCTAGGTATGTGATACCAGGGTTGTCATGATATATCGACAAATATCAGCTTGCATTTGTCCATCCACTTAAGTATTTTGGAAGCTACCCCAGCGATCATGACCTCTCACAGGGTTTGCCCGACTTTTGATATCGAAACGGGCGAGCGACACGCCACCACCGACCAACCTCCTCGACGTTTCAAGTTCACAGGCGCCAAAACGAACAATGCCAGCGACAACGAAGTCACACAAAACGGTGGCCAACAAGCGAAACAGAAGCCAAATACCACACTTCTGAGTGATGATGATCTTGGCATCTCAACGTCGTCGTTCAAACCGAGATTCCCAGTCGTCGGCGCAGACAGCAAGGTTTCACCGTCGACGTCATCATCCAACTCGAAGTCATTTGGAAGCGTTAAACTGAGCGAGGTTGATGGGCTTCCGACTACTCGACTTGGAAGGGATGGTAAATTCTTGGGGAACTACTCCCACAATTTCAGGAGTGATGAGGCGAAGAAAGATTGGTGGTCACCAAAATGAATACAAGCATATGAACCAAATAACGCTTCAAAGTCATGACTTGCCTCTATATAAGAATCTATAAAGAAATATCTGAAGCATTGATGTGGTAGACAGTCAATCTGGAATAAAGAACAAGAAATTATTCCTGATCGGTGGTACTTACAACGATTTGGTAGCTTGGATGTTGCATTAGCCACGCCTCTTGTAACCATTCCTCAAAGACTTTCCTATATTACGTTCTGATGATTATTTGGGTATGCCCCTGTGTCACACTATTTGATAAATGTAACACCTTTGAAGAGGGCCAGAGTGGCATATCTCTCACTCTCCACCCTTGAACTGTTTGATATAGAGTGGGTTCAAGAACAGGGGCCCATTTCACAAAGGATTTGCAACTGTTGTAACTTTGCCACAATGACAACTAAAATGGTAACAGGGCTGAGCAGCCAATCATAATCAAGATTACCATGGTATTTGCCATAATGGCAAAGTTACAACAGTTGCAAGTCTTTTATGAAACGTGCCCCAAATAAAATGTATTGTCAGATGCCCTTCATGACAAAGAACAAATAAGTCTTTGTCGAAAATTGAGGAATCAAAACAGCTCTTTAGTCCTTGACTCTGGACATACGACATATTTGCATTTTTTGTCAGCTCCGAAACTTTTGACGAAACTGCTCTTCAGGTTCACCAATTCACGACAAAGACCTCCCAGTTGCCCATTGTCATGCGACGGGCATTTTCAATACATTTATCGTGTTCTTGAATCCGTTGTGCATAGCAGATTTAATTAAAAAAAAACCTATTCGGTAACACTGCATATTGTATTTGGAGATAATCATTATGTAAATTTGTTTAAAGTTCTTGCCATTGTTTTACTTGATGTACTGTATTTTACTGTTTTATATTTTGTTGTCTTGTATACACGATTGCCTTCATTTCTATATGTCACGGAATCCCTTCATTTCTGTTGTCATGGAAACCGTATGTTCGGGAGGTGACACATTTGCTCCTGCAACAATATTGCTCCGGGCTTAATTTCGACTAAGACGCAGGGTTAGGTTTAGGGTTGCAATAGGGTGTATGTTAGGTGTAGAGTTAGGTTTAGGGTATAGTATAGTGTTAAACCAAGGGTTGAAGTTGGTCATTCGACTAGTTTGTGGAATTTAGAGCGGAGCAATTGTGGCCTGAGCAAATGCAATGGAACCGTTAGAGCATTTGGTGCTTTAGATGTGAACGGATGGAGGTCTTCCTATTCACACAGAATCTATTTGAAACTATCATTTTGTTAATCATTCTTTTGTTGTTGTTGTTGCGTTACCATGTTCGATATAATTACGAGAAATCGTAAAGCAGTGAAGCCAAGTGATGCTGTTCTAAGATCTTAGGATCATATATCTAAAAGAAATGAAGTCATGAAATGATGAGTCATTTGCTTGTAGATCATTCTCAATCAAGTTGGGTAAACATGATTTGAGAACTGTGGTCAATAAAAACTATATATAAAAAATAAAATAATGCACATGCTCTATATAACGAGTGGGTAAATGGAGCAAATCAATCATAAAATCATTTATATTATTAGTAATTATTTTTTCATTCCATTTTCATAGACTTGTAATTTCGTTTGACTTATATGTTGTGATTCACTCATTATTTTCGAAGGGTTTTGAAGGTTTTGGAACAGAGGGTATCGGGGAAGACTCTTTAAAGACAACGGAATAATGCCATTTTGTTCTCATTCTTGAATACTTCAACTCCCGAAACTTCGAAAATATCGGTCTTGAACATTAGATACAATGTATCGGTCTTAATGTATTCATTATCAATCAATGGGAGGGGGGGGGGGGTTAAGGCTCTCGGGGACGGGGGGTGACATTTTCTGAGAGAGATTATAAAAAGTGTGTAAAAAGTAAGAGCTATAGCAAGGGGTGATTAAAAAATAACCTTGTTATTTGTTGTTTTGTTTTACTTGTCAATATGTTTACGACGGAAAACTCGCAAATACAGCGATGTTTAACTTATTGTTGTTGTGTCTTACTGGTCAAACTTGTCAAACAAAGTTACGATAAAAAAAATAAGCGACAATCAAATTTCTTTTTATCTTTTAGATTTATTTACTTTTGCAGTTTTCTCATGTCGTACTTCATATTAATGTACGTGTTGTTTATTTCAGTGATGTTTACATGATACTATTTGCATGATTTGGTTTTAGGCATCAAGAGGCCTACAATGACAAATTCAGGCACGTTATATTTTTCATTTTCTTACCAATGTTTGTAGCCATTCTTCAAAACAAGACTAATTACTTACAACACGATAAACAGGATGGGCGTATTTCATGAAGATTTCTGTCAGTGATTTTCACTGGCAAAGTTGCTCTTAGCCAATCAGCTACGTTGATTTCTAGTAGCTTGTAACATCTGTTGGTGAAAGTCCCTGACAAACAATCTTTATGACACGATCCCCAGAAGCCATACATGAACATGATCAAGTCAGAAATCTTTTACACGTATATGGTTTCAACATGATAACATTAAATCTACACCCCGTTCTCGAACTCCGATTTCCATGGATGTTCAAGAAGAAAACATAAGATCACTTGGGTTGCAAACTCTCTTGCAGTTCTCGTATGATCTTGATCTTACTACGAGAAAATCGCTCACTTTCAATTTATCTCCGAGAGCTTACTTCCTCTAAAAGTGCCATCATGAATCCACCCAAGACAAGTCTCATCTTGCTTCCTTTGTTTCTCCTGTAGTTATTTTGCCGCATAATTTTATCAAAATGGCTCCAGGAAAAGAGAGAGAACATAGAAGCAAAGAAAAAAAGAATGAATGAAAGAAGTAAAGAAAGAAAGAGAAAGAAGGACAAAAGGAAGGAAAGAATGAAGGAAAGACAGAGAAATGAGACGGCAACCATAATGCTTCTACCCGACTTTCAATTATCCCCTAACGGCAAAAGTAACAGTTCCAGTAGAACACGTCATGATTTTCCAATGACTCAAAAGTCTGCAAAATCACATTTTGGGGTCCGGAATAGAAAACGATAAAATATTCATTGCTGTGCGACTATGCTTGGACCGAATTCTGATGCCATATCAGCAACCCATGCTTGCGTTCGTTGCTGGCTTCTTATATTCCGAACGTAGGTGGCTCCCTTCACCGTATTACTTATTTTCCTCTCCAGCCGGTACGTTGCGTCCCATTCCTTAATAAAATGATAATAATAAAAAAAGAAATTTAGTTTATTAAAGGACAAGTCCACCCCAACAAAAAGATTATTTGAATAAAAGAGAAAAATCCAACAAGCATAACACTGAAAATGTCATCAAAATCGGATGTAAAATGAGGATAATATGACGTCATCCCCTCACTACTTCTTTTGTATTTTATCATATGAAATATGAAATATTATTATTTTCTCCTCATTGTCAAGTGATACAACGATTGATTCCTCCCTGAACATGTCGAATTAGCATTGTTTAATATTATATGGTTCAGATAAGTTGGTCCTTATTGTCAAATCTATAAAAAATGAAATATTGCATAATTCAAACAATATAAAACAAAAGAAATAGTGAGTGGTGGACATCATCGACTGACTCACCTCTTTGCGCATATCACTGTTTCGTAAAAAATAAGCGAAACTTAAAAATGTAACTTTTTTTTTTAATCCGATTTTGATGAAATTTTCAGCACTATGCTAGTTTGATTTTTCTCTATTTTCTTCAAGTCAGCATTTTTCTGGGGTGGACTTGACCTTTTAATTGTATCAGTGTTGTCAGTTGCATTGATATGAATGATGAACATATTCTTTATCTCTGAGTTCAATCCCACCCCTTAATTCAATTTAATTTATAGACTCGAATAATAGGGCCGCCATGTACACTTATCATCATAATAGTACACTATAATAGTACACTATTATGTATTTGGAATTGGGCCTTACAAACACGGCTAATACTAGTCATGATTAGCCCAAATTTATACGTCATTAATACCTCTTTAATTAAAAAGAAGCAAAAAATGTTTCTGCTAGGATATTGTCTCCATTCTTTAACATAAACAGACGATTTCAGTCACAATTTCACAATTGAAACGCTACGGTGAAATTGAAAGGGTTCTTAGTCAAAAGCATCGTAATTTTGGTTTATCCATAGATAATAGTACGCATGTACAGTTGTTGTATACATGTTCGCTTCATGATTTTTCTGTAAATTGAATTGCTTTCGTGTTTGATTTTTAATAAAATCTTTCTATGAAAGAAAAATAAAATTTCACAATGAAGAGTAACGTGGTTCCGAATATCTTTAATTAATCAACATGACTAATGTCATCCTAGCTGATGGAGCACGGATTGGATTGAATGAATTGAAATAATTCACCAAAATCATTCACCACCCACCTCAACCTTTCCTGGTGTTGCGTCGCTCGCATCCGTGGCACTCCTTGCGTTCCGCTTCGAGATACCCGTTGGCATGGCAACCCTTCCAGCTGCTAATGGAGAATCTGGCTGGTCGACGAGAGGAGGAGGAGCCGAACTGGAGGATGGCGGGGGTGGAGTAGGGAATGGATGAGAGGGCAGGGTCTCCATGATATTGAAGACGGTCTCCTTGGGAGAGTTCAGCCGGGGAACTGGGCTGCTGTTTGGCCGGATCATACCTGAGGAACAAAGATGGGTGAGAGAATGAGTTTAAGAGTTTAGAGAGGGCGAGAATTGGAAGAGAGAGAGAGAGGGGGGGGGTTGGGGCAGACAGGGAAAACGATGAAGAGAGATTATGATAAGACGTGGGGGTAACAGAGAAATTAAAGGTCAAGTCCACCTCAGAAAAATGTTGATTTGAATCAATAGAGAAAAATCAGACAAGCACAATGCTGAAAATTTCATCAAAAACGGATGTAAAATAAGAAAGTTATGACATTGCAAAGTTTCACTTATTTTCAACAAAATAGTTACATGAACGAGCCAGTTACATCCAAATGAGAGAGTCGATGGTGTCACTCACTCACTATTTCTTTTGTTTTTTATTGTTTGAATTATTAAATTTTTACGAATTTGATGATTAGGACCTCCTTGCCTGAAGCACAAAATGTTAAAATAATGGAATTCCACGTGTTCCGGAGGAATGAAACTTCATTTCACATGGCAATGACGAGAAAATCAATATATTTCATATTTCATATAATAAAATACAAAAGAAATAGTGAGTGAGTGATGTCATCAGTTCCCTCATTTGGATACTGACCGAGATGTGCATATAACTGTTTTGTGAAATGAAGCGAAACTTTAAAATGTCATAACTTTCTTATTTTACATCCGATTTTGATGAAATTTTCATTGTTATGTTTGTTGAATTTTTCTCTTTTTATTCAAATCAAGTTTTTGTTGGGGTGGACTTGTCCTTTAAAGAATTTGGGAGTATGGTGAAGGATGAAAATACATCATATGGGAAGTTTTAAAGATTTATATTAATTGTCAGTATAAATGTGGTTTTGACATTTCCACATCATAGCACATTGCTGGTGCTGCTCGCACCTAAAAATTAAACCATTAGCCTCGTAAATGGAGGCATTTCCTTTCAAAAGCCCAAATTTGTCACATTGGTACCCGAATATCGACGTTTTGATAGATATTGTCACAATTTTCTCGATCATAATATATTGATATTTATATATCAACAAATTGAATGCTTTTTTACTTGTATGTTTTATTGAATAACATAACTACTGTTAACAAAAATAACGAAAATAATAGTCAGAATAAAATAACAAATTGAATTTTGCCCCTTAGGAGGCAAATTATGACGTTTTGTTATTTTGTACAATAATCTGTTTGAAGAATGCTCTGTTTGTGGTATACCACATAACATTAAACAAGATGACGCGATGTCTACACAACATGGTGTTTCAACTAATGTTAAAATCAAATAAGATTCACCCTTTTCTTTGCCAGTCTCTGTGCATATCTGTATTGGGATGAATCGTGTATACATCTCATAGGCTGGTGACCGTCTCTGGGCTTTGTGACGTTGATTGAAATGACGCTGAACGGACTTGACGATGTCTCCACCAGAATCCTCCTGATTGCTCTTCTACTTGGAAAAAGAACAAAAATAGAGAGGGAGGAAGGGGGGGGGGGGGTTAAACAGACGATGAATATTTAGAAATATGTCTTGCATGTCTTCAATTCAATACCAAAATGTATGCCAAGTGTTATGAGCATTGGACATGGAGGAAAACTGTGGTAAAATGTCTTTTCCAAGTCTCGTGAGCACTGAATGAAAACTGAGGGGGTGGTTCGGGACGACGATCGCCTGACAGATTTTCCAACCATAGGCTGAACCTTATATATAATTTAAGACGCAATGATCATACAATACACATTTTCCTCGGGGATGAAATCACCACATATTGGCTCTTTTGAGTGGATGATGATTTAATTCCGATTCTTTTTTTTTTAATGAAGAGAAGGTGATTTTCTCCTCCCTCTCAACGCATTTCTGATCATTCGATACTTAAAAAAAAACAGAATTCCATTGATGTTGTAAAAAAGGGAACTGATGATGTCAAGGATGCAATGGACATCGAAACTCAATTATCATTTTCATTCAATGTTGCATTACAGGAAAGCGTTTCATGAAAGGACCTGTCGGACGTTTCATCTGACATGTCCTTTTTTATCCGACAGTTACCATAGGAAATCTGCTCCTCGGCCTATCAAAATCAAGGAAAACTGTCAGATCTGATAACTTGTCGGACAACAAGTGTTGATGAAATGCTACCCTGAACTCTCGATTCCCTTACCTTCTCTCGAATGGCTTCATTGACCAGACTATTCATGGCTTGCTCTGAAATATCCACAACTCGCCGTAGAGGGCTTGTGGATCTAGTGGCGGTAGCAGTAGCAGATCGCATGCGGTTAAGACTAGGAGATTGGCCTTCAAAATATTCATGCAGGTTAATGTGTTAGTGAAAAAAGAGGAAGAAACATGTGCAAATGAATAATGAAACAGAGTGAATGATAAGGGGAAGGGTGGGGTATACGAGGGAGAAAATACAGAGGGAGGGGGATGAAAAGGGGGACGAGGCAGGGTGTAAACGAAACAGAAAGATCAGAAAGGGGAGATTGGGAATGGAGGGTGAAAAAAGTGACAAGGCAGGCGGAAATTTATAAAGATAAAGTATGGGGAGTTGAGAGTTATGTCAGTGGATGGTAAAGAGACTAGAGAGAATAAATAAGATGGGTTATGTGCATTAAATACTGAAAAGAAAAAAAAATGCAACTACAATGCATGGTCATGAAATGAATGATTAAACCAGGAAATCTACAATGGGATAATACTATCGAATTGTACTTACCTGTGAAGCTGCCGTTGCCATGCAAACCAAACTTTGGAACCCGGCAATACCGATGGCCGTCCTTGCCGCCCTGCATCATCCGATTGGCGCCAAATTTCTGGATGAATTTTGATGGTGCACCTTCTGCTGGGAGGACGTGGGCACTAACTCGAGCCGAGCGATAACCACGGTGCTGAATATTGGCGCTATGTCGGGGAGAATTATCGGGAGTTCGTCTACAAAAAACAGACGAATTTGAAATGGTAGACATAAAGTATAATATTTTGTTTTTGTTTTTTACTTCTACGACGAAAATATCACAGTGTCCCGATATTTCAAAGTTAAAAATTATAATGACAATGGGACAATTAATCATTAAAAAAAGGTTCACCTTGGATGGGGCTAATTATCAGTTAAACATTATGATTTATAGATAGTGATAACGATTCACAATAATGAAATTGCATTTCTTGGTGTGTGTGTCTGCTGAACCCATATGGACAAGGAGACAAGCAAACCGTGACGGGTTTAACATGTCTAAAATGGCAAGATAAGAGAATAAAGCCGCTGAGAAAGCAGTTACCCCCCCCCCCCCCTGCTTCCCGACCAAGCAATAGCACAGAGATACACAGGATACGTGTCAATGAAGAAGCTAATGTTAGTTTCATATGACGAAACTATACAGGGCAATTACCTGATGGGTCGTTTTTGAAGTGCCTTTTGCGGAACCTCATCATACATTTTGAACTTCTGTCCTCTGACTTCTCGATCAGTCAGTTGAACCGTAGTCCTCCTACAGACCTGTTGCTCTGGTGACCTACAACTCACAGCTGTCGCGTCATTTTCTCGTTTCTTCTTCTTTCCTTGGATATTTGCTTTCAATGGAGAGTCATTCTTCGACACTCTCATGAAAGGACCTCCGTTGTCTTCAGAGCATCGTATGAAAGTAATATTACTCAGAATTGCGGCTGTTTCTTTCTTGCCATGTATGGACGCGATCGAAGGATGAAGAAGAGAGCGTGGAGAAATGACGTGTGAAGATGATCCAGCGCTTGCTGAATTCACTGTAGACCTCTCCTTCTTTTTGGAACTTGAGATATATCTACATGAGTCTTCCTTTGACGACAGCGGCGTCGGAGGAGTCACACCCTCACTACTAGCTGTATGTTCGTTAGTTTCTTGCGCAGGCGGATACAGTTTTCTACTAAGCACGAGTTCGTTATCGGCGTCACGTGATCTTGGCATGCTGTAGGGCGTGGCCACGGGTCTGCCATTCGGTGGAACTTGGCCCTCTTGTAAGAATTCCCGATGGGCAACACAAAGCCGAACATCCCTTGACTTGTCTTTACCCGCATCGGCTGATTTCGTGCGTGTCTCTGAAGCTTCATCATCTGTAGTTATTGGCGTCTCCTCGACGTGGTACCCATGGTAGTTGTGATGTTTTCCAGTAAAATTATTTGACATATCGACAACGTTCACCTCCCGTGCACCAGCAGTAGTCTCCCCATCTGAACAAGGATTCTTCTTCTCTTTCAGTGCTTGCTTTTGCTCTTTCTGCAAGACACCATCCTTCTCTAGAGTCGATCCAAAGAACGAAACACGGACATTGGTGATTTGTTTAAGCGTCTTCTGCATCTTTCCAGCCCCATCTCGTGGCTTTCGCCCATTTCTCATAGAACCCTTCGTCGGCGATCTTGCCCTTAGGTCTTTAGACTGGTTGTTGTCGTCCATGTCAGCTTGGCTTGGAGACTGACTCTCGAAAGACGGGGTTGGTACAAGGATATGGATGGTTGATGCGTGTAGAAGATCAGTGTGAGCGTAGGTGTATTCTTGGTCAGAGGTCGGCAGGTCTGTTCCAGGAGTATTTGCACGATAGGACGTCCTTGCCTTGACGCGGTTTGCAGTCGTGGCATTTCCAAGTGGGCGGGTTTTCTGCAAACAGGCATACATTACAAAACTGTTCAGACATTAAAACCTTTAGAAAATATGAATGTAAAGAGGTAAACCAATTTTGTCGAGCAGGAAAATTAGGCCTTTCACATGTTCAAAGAGAATAGGAATTAAGATTTTAAAGCAAAAAGTAAAAATCAGGGAATCAAGAGAGGTGGAAAGCATCCGAAGTCTTTGGACGAAATAAAAAGAAAACAAAAAATGACGAAGGTTCTCACCTTTGCCCATGGCGGTGGTAGGTCACGTTGCATTCTGAAAAATAAAAGGAATTTGAAAAAAAAATAATATAAATATACTGCAAAGGATAAAATATACTAAGATATGCAAGAGTAGATTTTATGGAAACTTTTACAGAAAAGGTTTTATCTCAAATTACAGTAACAATATTTAAATCATTTACCCAGTTCTTTCTGCCCAAGATGCTGGCTCCTGTTCAACAACGTCCAGTTCAAAATCTACTACCTTCTTATTTTTCCTAAAGATAAATTCAGAAAAAATATAACTTAAATTTGATTAACATTATTTTAAAGATTTAATTATCATTATAATGAAGGTGTTAACAAATTAAGAATTAATTTAAAAAAAATCAAAAATGTAAAGAAATTTCCTAAAAGGAAAATAAAGTGAAAAATTATTATCGCTGATGTTTTTTCATTTCTAGTGAGAAAGTTTATATTTGAAGTCACGGTTTACAAAAAAAAAGTTCATACCTTTCAGGTGATTTTAAGCTAGGACGCACCATAGTGACGACAGAGGGCGTTCTTACACCTTCTATAGAATCTGCAAGAACAAAGCGAAAACAAGACAACATTTGGTAAGTAATACAACAATTACGGTGGTTGGGTGTCACATCTGACATGTTTGAGACGGGAATATTTTCATTCGGTACGAAGTAAAGAAATTAGAATGGAAGTTTGCAATCGATGAACAATATAGTTTTCATTTGTGTGGTAGTAAAAGATGTTGATTTTAATGAGTTTTCCACTTGTGTACCATTCATAAGTATAACAACGATCAAATGAGGAATAGTAGCACATGATAGATAGCTTTTACAGCAGCTGTTGAAGATTAAGAAGAGATAGTGTTGTAGGTGGTTATTTGCAAGGGTGACATAGGTTGACGAAGATGACCTACATCAAGGAGTAGCGTGACAGAGATAAGAGTTGACGTGAACGCGGGGAGAAGAGTGACTTTTGAGACGGAGAGAGTAATATCAGAGCGTACAAAAGGAGGCGAAAGTATGTTAAGAAACATCTAGGAATAGATGGTGACAAAGATATGAATACGTAAACGATAATTGGAGTGACTAAGGTGAGATTAATGGACGACGGGTAGTATTGCATAAAGAGAAATTGCAGGCAAAGTTCTAGGGGATTTAATTGTAATTTGATAGTTTAACATACATGACAATTCCGAGAATGCTACAGATTGAACCGTAGGTAAAAGCTAGGGTGACAAAGATAGATTTTAGTTGATAGCAGGAGTGACGAATATTAGATTTAATGTGACAGCTGAGGTGACGAAGAAGAGATTTTAGTTGATAGCTGAGGTGACGAAGATGAAATTTTAGTTAATAGCAGGGATGACGAAAGAGATTCCTACTGATAGCTGGGGCGACGAAAATGAAATATGAGGTGATAGCTGGGGTGACGAAGATGAGATTTTAGGTGATAGCTCTGAAGATGAAGATGAGATTTTAGATGAGAGCTGGGGTGACGAAGAGGAGAGTTTAATTGATAGCTAGGGTGACGAAGTTGAGATTTTAGATGATAGCTGGGGTGACGAAGACAAGATTTTAAATGATAGCCGGGGTGACGAAGATGAGATTTTAGGTGAGAGCTGGGGTGACGAAGAAGAGATATTAATTGATAGCTGAGGTGGCGAACATAAGATTTTAGTTAATAGCTGGGGTGACGAAGAAGATAGCTGGAGTGACGACGATGAGATTTTAGTTGATAGCTGGGGTGACGAAAGAGATTCCTACTGATAGCTGGGGCGACGAAATGAAATTTGAGGTGATAGCTGCGTTGACGAAGATGAGATTTTAGGTGATAGCTGGGGTGAAGAAGAAGAGATTTTAGGTGATAGCTGGGGTGACGAAGACAAGATATTAATTGATAACCGGGGTGACGAAGTTGAGATTTTAGGTGATAGCAGGGGTGACGAAGAAGAGATATTGATAACCGGGGTGACGAAGATGAGATTTTAGGTGAGAGCTGGGGTGACGAAGAAGAGATTTTAAATGATAGCTGAGGTGGCGAACATAAGATTTTAGTTGATAGCTGAGGTGACGAAGAAGATAGCTGGAGTGACGACGATGAGATTTTAGTTGATAGCCGGGGTGACGAAGATGAGATTTTAGGTGATAGCTGGTTTGACGAAGATGAGATTTTAAATGATAGCTGGGGTGACGAAGATGAGATTTTAGGTGAGAGCTGGGGTGACGAAGAAGAGATATTAATTGATAGCTGAGGTGGCGAACATAAGATTTTAGTTAATAGCTGGGGTGACGAAGAAGATAGCTGGAGTGACGACGATGAGATTTTAGTTGATAGCTGGGGTGACGAAGTTGAGATTTTAGGTGATAGCTGGTTTGACGAAGATGAGATTTTAAATGATAGCTGGGGTGACGAAGATGAGATTTTAGGTGAGAGCTGGGGTGACGAAGAAGAGATATTAATTGATAGCTGAGGTGGCGAACATAAGATTTTAGTTAATAGCTGGGGTGACGAAGAAGATAGCTGGAGTGACGACGATGAGATTTTAGTTGATAGCTGGGGTGACGAAAGAGATTCCTACTGATAGCTGGGGCGACGAAATGAAATTTGAGGTGATAGCTGCGTTGACGAAGATGAGATTTTAGGTGATAGCTGGGGTGAAGAAGAGATTTTAGGTGATAGCTAAGGTGACGAAGATGAGATTTTACTTGATAGCTGAGGTGATGAAGATGAGGTTTTAGTTGATAGCTGAGGTGATGAAGATAAGATTTTAGATGAGAGCTGGGGTGACGAAGAAGGGATTTTAATAGCTGGAGTGATGAAGATGAGATTTTAGTTCATAGCTGGAGTGACGAAGAAGAGATTTTAGGTGATAGCTGAGGTGATGAAGGTGAGATTTTATGTGAGAGCTGGGGTGACGAAGAAGACATTTTGATTTGGTATGAATCTGGGATGAAAGGATTCCTTTCTGGGTAAAGGTTTGGGTGACGAAACTGATGAAGTTATTTTTTTTCTTTGGGGAAGGGGGAGGAGGTCTGAACAGTGATGTCTTCGTATTTTATTTTTCAGGTGATTCACTTGATCATGAACGATAACATGCTGGTTCTATATAATACTTTTGAAAGAATTGTGAGTATGGCTAAGACGATCTGGGAAGGAGTATACAGATGCTCTGCGGAACGACTTTAAACATCACATTACCTGCGTAAGCGCTACCGGGTCTGGTACTGGAAGCTCGACTACTGTCTCGTCTACCTGTTCTCGTCTGTACACTCTCAGATGACGTTGGAGGTCTGGTATGATCGCCTCTCCACAAACCTTGCTTGATCAAATGTTCCTCTAGGAGGATATTAAAGATGGCACTCACATCGTCCAGTTTGTTCTCTTGGACAACATCCTGGATCTTTTCCGGTTGGACTTTGAGACGTATAGCCATTTCCTCAATCACCTTACAATGAAGAGAATAAAGTAAGCCCAAGTCAATGCATTTGATCAGCAGTGATCTAACCTCAGAAACTCATTTCATTTCCTTCAGTCATTCTGTAGGTCCATGTTCGTAATAAATAAATCGAAAATGGAAATAATCGGGATCAGTCTCATAGAATAGCTGATTAAATACGACCATTAAATATTCTCTTCTTAAAATCCTAAGCCTCAGTCTACTAACACGTTAACAAAAGGGATGGGGTAGACCAGTGTAGTTTGTTGTTATACAAATAATCCGTTCCAGAATTGCTAAATCTTTGACAATTACATATTTTATTCATATTCCAAGACTTAAATAAAAAAAATATGGTGACAAATTAATGAGCGAAATGACACAATTTCCCCCATGCTCGGTAAGATCCTAGTTTCTGGAGAAAAAAATTAATCCTACCTCTGCCCTCAACTTCAGGTCCTGGACCGGGGCCTGGAACGGACAGAACGGTTCTTGGCCTTCACATGTGATCCAGGCGTGGTGTTCTATATCTAGAATTGGAAGTCGATCTTCAGGGACCGGCTCAATGCACCCATGCAGCATATCTTTGCAATCTGCAAACATGAAAAGCATAGAGATGGTATGAATAGATTTTCTTTCCTCTAGAATCTAATAGAGGCCCTAGATCTCTAGAACCAAAGATTGGTCTCACGAAATCGTTTACTAATTGAACAGCGATCTTATCAATTTTCGTAGTGAGGCATGATAATGAGGGGGAGAGGTTTTTGACACGTCACGATATCGTGGAATAGTGTATGGGAACAATAAAAAATCAATTTATAAATTTTGAAAAACGGTAAGTGTTGAAATATAAATCTGATTATCGACTGGAATTCAGGGAAAATTCACTGGAAATTATCACGATGAAAAGTGCAATAGATCCCTCTGGCATTACTTCACCAAAAATATGCTTCCCATGTGAACCTTGTCTAATCCGTGAAGTAAATCATGCCCATTCTATAGTGGAGCCATTGGGTAATGTATGTAGAGAAAGATCCGTGCTTGTGCGAAAGAAATATACACGTATAGCTTATCATAGCAACAAAACATCCCAATCCCATCCCTTTCTTACCGTCAGTAAGGTGGGCCATCTCTTTATCATGAACCCCTTTCAAACCTTTCCTGATCTGAAGGAGTAGATGTTGCCTTCTATTCTCCGAATGGGGCGTGGTGAAGGGAAGTTTACCCGTTACCATGGCAAACATGTTCACACCTCTGGAACAAAAGAACAAGTAATACAATACATAATAATTCAATGAAAACATCACTGAATGTGTACTCGACTACTCGTTTACACCATATTGATGTGATTTTGATGTTACCTTTTAAATGGAATATCCATCCAGTTTTCATTGTTGCAGGCTTCACTAACATATTTCTGATTTATATAATAAAAAATACACATTTACTCATTTCCTATTCATGTTTGGAAATTGTAAAAATACATTTTACATCCGTAAATGAAAAGCATAAAATTACCATCATTTCCAGTGGCAATTATCAGTATGTAATTCTGTTAACCAATTTGTGCCCTGTATTACAATTGTGTTAGATATTAGAATTTGATTTTTAACATTAGATATAAATAGTTCTGACTGATTCTAAAGTTTCACTTACAAGCTCCATATATCGACTTCCGGACCGTAGTCTCTACCAGCAATGTAAAGCTCAGGGGCGGCATACTCGGGCGACCCACAATGTGTCTTGAAGAGTTCGTCAGGTCCGCATTGATTGCTAAGACCAAAATCTGTGGCATGAGAGGGAGGTAGGAGGAGAAAGGGAGAGGTGGAGAGAGAGGGAGATAGGGGGAAGAGAGACGGGGAGACAGAGTGAAAGAGGGAGAGAGAGGAGATGAAAGGGGAGCGGGGAGAGGGGGAATGGCGGGGGGTAAAATAATGGTAAATGAAGCTCTTTAATCATCTTCATGATAGCAGTGTTTCACACGAATCTTGTCATTTAAAATGGAAGGGGGTAGTATTCAGTGAGTCCCGTATTATTCTCAATCTTGCTGGTTTACGCGCTCAAACTTTTTAACAAAAAATAAAAAAAACACAATAATGCACGAGAAGTGTTCATCGTTTTGAGAAAACTTTCATGGGACAATCATGTAGGTTCTTGTGCAGCTTGTAGCATGAATTGCAATTGAACGTGACATATACCAATCGTAAACTCACCTATTATTTTCACATTCTCTCGTTTCTTGTCCATCATGATATTCTCCATCTTCAGATCTCTGAAAGAAAATAAAAGAAGACCAAATAATTTGTTAAGTGGCCTATAATAAGGCATGAAAATACCTACGACACATATCCTCTCAACGGGAACAAAATTCCAAGCGTTGTTCTTACCCCTACCAACGCCCTTCACTGATCGTTTATTATATTTTTTCTCCAGTCATCTAACATAACAATAAACAGTGTATGAAAAATTGTTATTGTTCATAATTTACACGAATATCTTGTTTCTGAAACTGAAAACAACAAAGTCACCCGCCAATCCGAATATTTATGGACCCTAGGCTAAGCTAAGGTTTTGGTTGTGGTCAGGAGGCATGGGATATTTGTAGAAATTAGTATTGCAAAAACACCCCCTTTTCAGCAAGAAATGATACCGATGTTTGCGCAAGAAGTGCAACGGTAGGGCGACTCCCCTCATAGTGAAATGACATCAAGATCAGGAAGATTGTGGTTAAATATTAAAAGTCACAGGGGAATAAAAACCCGTTAAAAACTCATATGATCACTAAAAAAAGATTGATTTTGTGGCTGAAATAAGTATACATGTAGTATGATATTCCTGAAGTTGAAAATGCCAGGTTAGAATTTACTGGTATCAATGAAATTGTCTAATCAAGCAGCTGGTGCTGATCGAAAGAGAGGGAAGGGGCGCAACGGGCATGTGCCCCCATCTTTGGCTCAAAGATTCGAGCCACTTTGCAAATTATGATGAGTGCATCCTCTACCACCACTCCATGATATTGAGGAGGCGTGGAAATAGGGCATACCTTCGAGTGAGAAGATAATAAACAAAATACCTCATTTCGTGGAAGACGGGCAAGATGTCAAAGACCACCTTATTCTTCAGTTGAATAATAGCGTTAGAAATAAGGACACGACCGATACATGTCTTTTTTCAACACTATTTTTTAATTCTCCTTTTCGATCTTTTGCTTTTTTTTTATTTTTCAAACCATCTCTCCCCTTTTTTTACAAGGTCTACTTGTTTGTTTAGAAGCGTGAGAAAACGATGACAGAATGGAATAATCGCTTGGTATCGATGCTATGTGATTGTGTTTATGCTCATCGGGGGTTGTAGGGATGTAGTTTGCCTAAGGGATGTTTCATTGACAGATATTTGTCAATGATGACGTCCTTCCCAGATACCATTCATAGATCTCACTTTGCACTGAACTGCCTTTTTTTCCGAGTCCTATACATAACTGTATTCGATATAACAGATAAAACACATAGGTAGGAGCTTTACTGATTTTTCTAAATTACGGCAATCTTAACTACTCGACTCCTCTTGGGAACATCTTAGTATTTTATCGCCTGCCTATACCACTCACAAGATGGAAACAATAATACAGGTATCATGAATGAGTAAAGAAGAAATAAACCAATTTCTAAACCAAATGAAACCACATTAAATATGACAAAATAATGAGTATTGAAGACCGTGAGATGAGGGAGAATGAATGGCAGTGGTCAATGATTATTATTCCTAATGAAACCTTATATTAAGATGACATACAATGTCAATCATTGCATTGATCTAATGTTAATTTCTATTGAATTGTTATATATGACTTGCACAGTGTCCACGGCTATATGTATAATCATGTCATGCATGTGTAATGAACAAATTCGGTTGGATTTGCGATCGTTATTAGTTTTAAATCATCACAGGGAGAAATACCTAAATACTAAATTGGCTAAAAACGTCAAAAAGGGCGTCTCAGCTACACCCAAACTCTTCACCATGTTCACGTTCGTCAACAAAAATACCATCATGCCTTCCCCCGCCTGGATGCCAGAGGGCGTGTGTCGAAAGTTCAAGCGCGCACAGAGAGGGTTCAAGTGGACGAAAAGACCCAGGTACAGAATCGAGCTGTCAAAATACCCGTGTCTCATGGGATAAACAATGGCTCAGGGGGACACGGGGGTATGTTGGTGGGTTGAGGGTGCCAAACATGTCGGAATGGATCGAAATAATGGTACAAATCTAGAGAAAACTCATCACGGTCTCCAATGGGCCTAGCATAGCGTGCAGAAACTTGAGGGGGGGGGGGGGGAATACCATCAGCAAAAAAAAATATTAAAGTTTGATGTGTTGAATTCTCAAAGAACGGTACAATGATTTCAAGATCATCGATATGGAATCCAAGTAGCCGCGTAGACAACACCGACATATATTGATCTAAAACTGAAATAGTGTCAAATTATCCGACATCGATGTTAAGATGCGAGACTGTCGAGCGTTTTCCTCATGATTCCCGATGTATTTCAATATAATTCCAAAATGTGTGCAAGAACTAGGACCTAACAGTCAATTTTGACCAACGCTGCTGAACAAATTCCTGTACAGCATCTTATTAATGCATTAGGTTTGTTCTGTTGCTGGTTTCAGCAACAGAACAGAAATGAACAGAAACCCGCAACAAATAGTTTCGCAAGTCCTACCAGAAACAAACGCATGATTTAACCATGATTTCTTGTACAGGATCCCTGATTGAAGCAGAGAAACTGGAGAGTTTGATATCATAGCCAAACTTCATCATTCAGTTGAACATGGCGAACGAATGAATGTGAACGAACGATCGGTCAATAGTTCATTCTCACCAATAGCAATATTTTCACCCCAAAATCTTCTTACACTATGTCGATCCATCTCAGCGGGCGGGCACGAATTATTCCCGTTTCCATGGCAACCCTTCCCAGGGAGGTCCCCGACCTGCCACGCTAGATTCTGGATGAATGCCTGTCTTTCAGTTTCGGGTTCGATTCCATATTTTGTAGGTCAGGTCTAGAAATGTTCCTTTCGACGTTGATAGATATCTGGTAACACTGAAGGTATACAATGATGTGGCACGTTTCCGTCATCTCAATCAACTCGCTGTCAAAGCGCCTCATCAATCTTCGGTTTTTCTCTTCACCCCCCCCCCCCTCAAACCGGCGACATGAAACGCCCTTGGAAACGTTCTCTTCGCAAATGTATGAGGCAAAGAATAAGGAGATGTGTTAATAGTGGGCCACTCCTATGCAAACAGAATTTAAAAAGAAATTGAGATTCAGAAAAGTTAAAGACGACAGTTATTCCAGGCATAAAGCACTAGAAGATAGGGTAGGTGTCGTTCTATTATATACCATCCCCTTTTTTGTAAAACCATATACGGTCCATATGGTAGACGATAATGTCGCTGCACTCTGGACCCAACCCACCCCTGCCCCGGATCACGACCCCAGACAGTCGGGGGTAGACAATCACCCTCACCCCATCAACATCACTCCACCCTGCTAGTTTAGATGATAAACATACGCCAAGTAGAAAAGTGTTGGACTTTATACAGGTACGATTCACCGTTTGATGAACTAAATCTTTAAGGTTGCGCCGAGGTGACATATCCTTGGAATTGAATTAAACTACAGAGAAAATTCAATTGCAAATAAAAGCAAACTTGCGATCGCCATATATTATTCATGAAAGTAAGCATAGACCCTTTACCATACCATTAGCACTAACAGGGCGATATTTTGTTAAATGGTAATTTTGATAATCAAAGGAAGACAACTATATGACAATACTTTGAAGACAAGACACGTTTCATCATCTCATTAGGCCAGCGTACAATCAAACTCATATTCCATTCTGTCATTGTTACAGCCCATGACCCAATATTTTGTTTTTGTTTGATAAACAAAGAGTTATCAGAGGAGATTAATCTTGAATAACATATTGAGTAATGAGACATAAACAATAAGTTCATTCCATGTACTCGCATTATATTACCAGAAGCCAACTGTAGGCCCATGTCTTATACAAAGGCAAACAAGGGCGTCACGAGATACTAGCATATATCTATAATGGAAAGAGACGCTAATTAATCTAATAAAAGATACAGGGACTCTCTCCAGACGAATTGGAAGCGACCATTATCCTTCATGAGCTGTAGAAATGAAAGCTATTAATCCAATTTGAATCGATTCACACGATGTTGGGTAGCGGTGTAATGGAAACCAAATGTAGCATTTGGGGACAATTAAAATGGTTAAGATCCCAACCAATTTGGGTTCGAGGTATTGCTTTGCTGCACTCCACGTTCATTATCGAGTGGATACGTCTACTGTGATCAGTGTGATGTATGAGTAGATGGTGAAGAAACGAACTAATAATAAGATTGGTGTTGGTCTCATAAATGTTATTTTACATAATATATAACTTTGTACCGGTTGGGTGTTTAATAAAGCTGTTCGTAAGTTAAGAGCGACTTTAAGAACGACTGGTGATACTTTCTTGTGGAAAACGCGAGGGGAAATGGTATATTCATTGACGATTGTTAAGCGCGTAAGAAAGGTTCACGAGTCGTTCTTAAAGTCGCTCTTAACTTACGAATAGCTTTTAAGAAACGCTCCCTGCTCTGTTTTGCCTTTTACACTATCCCTTTTGCATTTCAACTGTAAATCCTTTCATCTGAAAATCAAATCGCCATCCTCCCATCCCCTGTTACTCATCCCCTCCTTCTCGACATCCTCTACCATTGCGATCACGACGATGGCATGTTTCACCTCATTATTTACCCCTCCTCATTCTAGTTATCCCATTATTATTCCTTTTATATCCTCCAACTTCTTCCTCTTATTCAGCCTCGTCTTCCCTGACCTCTTCTCATCATCTCATCGGCTTTCCCGTATTTTCCCGCAATTCTCCACCTTTTCCTAGCTTTGTTTCTCTCTCACACTCTTCAGCCGCGGCATCCCATTTTTTCCTTCTACATCACCACTACCATCACCACGAGACAGTTGTGTTTTTTTATTAATTAATTTTTCATTTTTGATCGTGATCACTGCGGAAAGGGAAGGCCCTGAAAAGTGCGGGATGATACATTTCCAATTTCCACGATGCATTTAGTTTAGCTCGTTGGTTTTATTCGTATGTCGTAACTACACATGCGAAGAAGAATTTGAAGTTACATCTTGAGACATAAATCCTCTAGTTTGCTCATGGACCTACTATGGTTTGCTCAAACAGTAAAGTATGATTTGCGAATAAAAAATAGTACTGCCAAAACCATAGCACCTGTGTACAATACCAGTCGAGCGCCCTCTGTCAGCAAGAAAGGAAGATACGGAGGTAAAACAGTGGGACAAAATTGAGCGAGTTCTTTCACCTCGTTCTGAGTAGTTTCATGGAAAAGGTGTTCATTTCTCTTAAGGGAGGTAACACAGCATGATGTTCTCATAGAATAATTTTCAGAGCCCTCGAGTTGGAATAGATAAACTATGACCCGAACACTATGACAACAAGGTGCTATTCACCTCGACATGTACATGTATTTACCTAAATGGTGGGGGCATTATTTAGTAACTTTAGTTTTTTACTCCATTGAGTCATAAATTATCAATCCTAGTCCACCAAGGCCCATGTTTTTGATGCCCTATTGAGTGACCTCGCTGTCCCTATCTTCCGTCTTGGATATTCGCTGTGCCTTTTTAAAAATATTTTATTCATTTCTTTATTATTTGTGTCACTTGTAATATAAGAATTTGGTCCGGACTCCGGAAAAGTGAACTAATCGATAATTAAGGTATTTCTTCCACTATCTGTTTCCCAAAATCCAGCACATTTCGATGAAGAACACCTTAAAACTCTTTGACCCGGTAAAAACATAAAGGAAACAAACAAAGAAATAGCCTCGATCACTTTGAAATACAAACAATTTGTAAGTTTAGAAGCTGCCATCAGCTCATGGATGAATTGCCCATTTTGTCCACAATTTGGTGTGAAATGAGGTGAAAATGGTGATCATGTCCTCCATTTCCCCTGGACAACAGAACCTTGTAACCAGTGACCATTGAGTGACCAGACACTATCTTCAAAATTTATCCACTAAACACAAAAAAATGAGGCTGACCAGGCCAAACGCCACAAGTGGTCATTATCCAAAAATACGCTCCATTACAGCTTACAAGATATAATAAAAGATCACGGAGATTTGCACTGTTATCGGCTAAGAATGTACAGGCACCACTTCAGACACTATCTGGCATGTCTGGTGTCAACGTTAGGTTTTAACACGTGTTTGTCACTTCAGCGACACCTTAGAGTATGTGTTGACCTCGATGAGGTCACCGAGTCCAGCTGTGATTTACGGGACAAGAGGTGAGCAAATCATACTATAGTTCAAATAATTTTGGATAAATAATACAAGGTGTAATACGATTTGCAAGTTGTATTTTTTTGTTACTAGCTTTTTTTCAAAACCTTCATCAGCGAAACACCTCACAAGGGCAAAAAGTGGGTACATAATGCACCTCCCAATCTCCTTCAAAATCATACATTTATATTCGAAAGTGAAATACTAGTACTTTAACTATTGTATATTTTGTGTAAAAACATTCTAAAACTGAAAGTGATTTTGAAATGGAAGGGAGAGTAAATGGAGCTATAGTGGATGCGGTGCGCTTGTTTTGCAGGTGTCTGCGAAATAAGAGAGAGTGACAACACTCCGAGTCCTATATCGATGATTATTAAACAGTGAAATAAAGATTGCCATTTTTTTGAAGTAATGTTCTATTTTTTAGAAGGGGTGGTGAAATGAAAGCTTCTTATCTAAGCTGGCCAACCTCGAAGATGTGGAACATTTCCAATCATCTTGAAATGATTTGGAAAAGATACTTTAGGAGACCATGGAGATGACCAAGCATCTACAGGTCTCGCAGTGGAGTCCATCTGCTTGAGACGAGGTCAACAAGAGGCATCCAGGCGTTTGGATTTCGGCGCCGAATGCAAGAAGAGTTGCACGCACCGTGGAGTTACCGTTTAAGAACTCTTGAATCGAGCTAAAAACTGATTTTACTGTTGAGAAAAAATAATACAATTATGCAGACAGCGTCGCTGCAGAATAGTGAGAACATCAGGGAGAAGGGGAAAGAGGAGGTAGAGAGAGAGAGAGAGAGAGAGGGGGGGGGGTTAGAAAGGGAGATATTTTCCAGTTTGTCTATTTAAAATAATTTCATATCATTCCATATCATTATCATTTGTATCTTAACTCCTTTTAATAATTCATCAACATATTTATCTGTGTTATCATTATTCATTTCTTCAAGAATTATTTTGTTGTGTTTTCACGTGTTCCATGTGGATTGATTAATGGGTAATCATGGTAATGATACTGATTTGGAAGGGTTCGAAAATGCCACAACATATGAAAAGAAATAAAACCACACTCATAGAGCAGGCAGCGAAGGACTGGTACTTCATCCTAGCTCTCCCTCGAGTTCTCCTTTTCACTATGTCAAGCACTTGTTACAGGAGAAGTGTACCAACATTTCAGAGGAATATCGACTGCTTGAGTATCTATTTCTGGAACAAGTGGATAATTTATTCAGACTACTCTGAATAAAAATGCGAAATAAAATTAGTATTGATCGCAGTAAGAGATCTTTTTTCAGTTGCTTCTAGATACAGATGTTGCAAAACACATCATTTGTATTGTAGTATTCTATTTACTCATTGTAGTCTTTTAATTTCGATGCGTTGCTATACGGCCATCAAGACTTCATTTTTTCATATCAAAATAATGCCATTGCTGTTCAATGTTCTTCGGCAAGTTTAATACCCCCCAGTGCGTTTAATTTCGTTTACAACCGTGTCGTTGATAGTTTTGCTTAAAATTGAAAATTAAATCCCTTAAGGTGGGATGAAACAGATACTGCCCCTATCCCCCCCCCCATCAAACATACCAAAATAAATAGACACAATAATAATAAACATCTATCGTAAGAAATTCTTTTAGTCCTCGTCAAGAGTGGAAATAAAGGACCGGTATACATGATAATTTTATTTCCTGCCTCTCAAAAATAGTGATGGAATCTGTGAAATTGGGCCATTATTCGGGTTACCTGGGGGTCAAATCTGGACACAGAGATTGAAGGAAAAAAAACCCTGTTGACCCGATCACTTAAGTGATTTAGAATATCGAACTTACTCCCTCTGAAAAGAAATATTTCGATATACATCGGCTCGCACGCACCCACGTGCGGCAATGAATATTCATGATGAGTAATACCAAACAGAAAACATACATTCACTTCAACGAGAAACTGCAATCGACACAGGGTTCCTTTTCATGGTCTGAGAGATTTTACATCACCAAATAAATATTAAATCGTTCATACGAGTGAATAATGTATGCAATCTAGTTTTCAAAACACAACACGTTCTTCACAAATTGTTTGTAAATAGTAAAATACAGAAACGTGGACAATGTAGATATGCGGTCTATGCTACCAAGCATAGGGTTAAATGTGTGGAAAGGTACAGGTGCCACGCCCACCTAAGGAATGCCACTCCCACATCCTACCGGAGAATGATAGGTCCATGGTATAAGATTTCGGCTCTCTGATCGTCGAATGGATGCATGGATATGTACATTCATAATTATGGCATCAAAATATGATAGTGAGTAGGCCTATATTAAATTGAAATTGGAATTTTTAATTGTGTAGTAAACCCTATACATTTTGGAACCGTGCGAGTAACTAGTTAGTAGACCCTGCATCTGGGCAAGAGCAAGAAGGAATAGGGACATTTTGGAAGCTGACTTGAATAAACTCATTTAGAGTTTGTTGGAAGGAGAGGGAAGAGAACGAGATAGGGGAGGGGGGGAGGAGATTGTATTTGAACTTGAAGTGACCTATCAATAAGGGATTTTTACCCGAATGTTATCGAACCTTTTAGCTCTGCAAAGGAGTTCGGCAGGTGCAAGAAGGATTAAAAACTTCTCGACTAAAATACTCGATCAAAAAGGTTCAAATCAGGTTCAGAGGTCAAACGCATCTCACCCCTCCTCTCCAAAACACAACAACAACAACTCAAACCTCTTTCAGCGATAGTCCCCCTTTCATGGCATTGCAAGTGGATAGTCACATCAAAGTTAATAAAGCATAAATAGTTTAAGGAGTCTTCAAGGGGTACAATAGGGGGTAAGCGCGTGCCCCTCTGGCGATGGAACTTCGCACGCGTTGGCCCCCGTCCCTTTGTAAACCTCTAACCAAAAATTGGGGTTTGACTCTCTTCGAGGAAACCATATCCAGAAATTCAATACGCTACAAATAACAAGCATGTAAAGTGTGTATTCTCTTGATCGATGTCAACCGAAGTTCAAGGCCTTCACTAGACCGGGCACAAATACACCTTTCATGAGTCTAAATAGGTGGGGCAATAATAGAGAAAAGCGATTTTAGACCGCAACATTAATGCGTTCCGTCATAATGCTGTAGGGCAGAAAGGTATGAAGGGTTTTGATGCCACATTGTCAATGTCATTACCGACAAATCATGAAGACGGCTAATCAGAGTTGAGATTTTATGAATGGCATGACAGAATGTAATAAGAAATGAAAAGCATTCTGGAAAATAAGCTACGGGCATTTTTACTTTTTTTACGGGCATTTTTACTTGATTTTCTAGTAGTAAACGCATTAAGCAACCGTCATCGTTTTTGAACAATTTTCCCGCGAATGAGAAAATCTGCCGACGGATTATTCATGTAATTCGAATTCCATCCAACACTTACATCCTATCTCTCGTTTTTCAAGTTTATACCAAATCAATAAAATGTGGAGTTGCATTACCAAAGATAGAAAACTTCCATGGCCCCCAGACAGCATCACTAAATCTTTAAGCAATCTCAACATTAAGACACAATATTGTGTCAAGTAATCAAAACCATTTTTTGGCAGAGATGACGTTAGCAACGGTATCCATTATTTGTTTTGAACTCTTGTCCAAAATCAGGGAAAAAAGAAAAGAAGTTCATCTGAGAGTGATTAAGTTTTCCCTTCTTATCGAGGCCAACATAATTATTCCTCTGAAGATGAATAGTAAGGACGTGTAAATATTCATTATTCATAACTCTAAAAATAAGGAATCACAGCGAAATTTGCAGACCATTCATATTTTGGGGCCATGTACTTTTAGTTGACCGCATATTTACAGGTGATTGTGTCCAGGGATCAATCATATCCCATCGCTGTCATTCTTCAGAAATGAATATAATTATCTTTATTTGCTCAGTAAATCCTCTTATTTGCTCTATCGCCGGAGAAGGTTCAGTTTGGATGCGACTCACAACAATGGCGCGTGCCGAATCGATTATCCCGGGGGGCGTTTCATCAACATTTTTGTCCGACAAGTTGTCAGATCTGACAACTTTCCCTGATTCTGATTGGCTGACAGGTACTGTTGCTATGGTAATTGTCGGATAAAACAAGACTTGTCGGATAAAATGCTTTAATGAAACACTCCCCCGTTCTCCCCTCTCCTACCCCACCCCTATCTCTGTATTTCTTCAGTTTAACAATTGTTTTCAAAAAGGGTGGAAACGGCAAAAGAGTGATAATTTCAGCGGGTGATTTTTCAAACGTTGCCTCTTTGCTATATACCGCATGTTTAAAAACCTATCATGCATTAAGTTCATTGCAGGCGTATATACGCAACAAAAATATACCGTCACAGGGGAAACATAAAAAAAACCTTGAATGAATTTGTATGACATGCATGAGACAGTGTTGGGAACATCAAAGTGGGGAAAAGGGAAGTATCAAGCGAGCAAACATCACAATTTCCTCCTTCGTTCTCTTTATTTCGCATAACATATAAAATGGGATGCAACTTCAATTCCTTGTCTATGCCACGATGTTGACACAACCTACAATTTGGTCTGTCTTCACTAAAAGTTCATATTGTGATATTTTTATTGGCATCGATCCTCACGCATACTAGGCAATGATAGAACCAAGTTTGTTTATTATATCAAATACAGGTAAGGAAAGTGTAGTCTATAAATAACATCGAAGTCAAAACAAAAACAGGAACTCTAAATATAGATTTATGAATTCAATCAAAGAAAAAAAGACCGAAGTAGCCCGGATGAATCACGGAAGATGTTATCTAGCGCTGGCAGCTTGGTCCCCTGGTTATGCGGGCAGGAAACGACGTCGTGATTGACGTCATATCCGTGTCACCTTTAATCGTCTATGGCGACATCCGTGACCTTATCGTGACCTCCGAGGTCACGATAATTCTATCAATACCACCAGCTTTTGGGAATAGACAGAACTAAACCTGTATACTGAAACAGAAAGGTGAAATTCAAATAGGGGCAGTATGGAAGCCCTTGTGCAATCAAATCGTATGCGCATGCCAAATGCGAGCTTCTGATTGGCTGAAAATCATATTGCATCTTGTGTTCGGAGTTGCAATCTTATTCCAAAACTTCGAGAATTTTATATTTACTTGTATCAAATTGGCGCCACTAAACCCAACTAAGAAACATCATTATGCAAAAAAAAACTTTTAGAAATCTACTAAAATTCATGCCAAAAGTGTTCGTGACGTTTCGATGACGGTTACATCAATATGTGGTTTCAAACTTTCGAATGAACTCTGCTATCATATTAAAGAGAAATTCCAGTAGTTGCAGTTAACACTGATTTCATGAGAAAGTCTGTAAAACAAGGCTTAATTGCAAGTATATCATCGAGGATCTAGATCTGGTACAGTTACATTAACTGGACTTTGTGAAATCTTGAAATCTACGCTGAAAAATGTTCACACCGAAAATCCCCAACACAGATAAGCGCACGTGGGACAATGTATAATTATTGCTCAGGGCGTCGGGCCCGACGCCCTACCCGAATCCCGTGCTTATTTGCTGATTTCTCAGCAATTACACAATTTCTTCCAGAATCCTTTGGCACATGCGTTTTCTTTATACAAACAGACACTTTAGTGGTCATTTCATTGGATTCTGAACGAACTCATTTTGATATCGTTACCAAAACTAGCATTTACCTTTAAACAATAAAATTCGTCTCATCAGATACATTAACACGGAAGCCTGCAAACATTCAACATAACTAAATAGTTCGACCCTGACACTGTATAGCCACGCCAAAGAAACGGATTTTAAACCGATCGGTGGTATGTTATTGAAAATATCGCGATCGCTTTGATCGTTATGAAGTCCACTTCACCGGTACACTGTAAAAACTGGGGTGTTAAAACTGACACCAATTGGTGTTAATAGAGGACAACACACCGAGGTGTTAACATTACACCCTAGAGATTGAACATAACACCAAAGAGTGTAACAACCAAAGTTGTAAAACTAAAGGTGTAAAACTAATACCACCAATTTAACACCGGTGTAAAATAAATGGTGTGGTCCTCTGATGTACAACGGTTATCACCACAGTTTTTGCTGTGAATGACCACGGCATTTCAAAGCAAAACTTATGACATAAGTCGTGATATATAACATAATACTCTGGAACTAGGTACGAGTGCAGCTAAATTTTAGATTTAATGTATTTGCATACAAATAAAATAAATCTGGTTTCCGATGACTTAACAATAATTATATAAAACTGTGAAAAAATATACCATAACAATATAGATAACAGTACAGTAATCAAAGAAAAAAAACACGAATTTATCACTTTCTCCGAATCGCAACAAGGAAATACCATGCGAAACCTCATTTAATTTAACGATGCAAAGTGTGTGTAGATTACGACCTTCTCCGTGTTCATTTCACTTTCCATCTAAAATGCTTATTTTGCATGATTTAAGATAAAAATCGGAATTCGCTATCACGCTAGCAAAGTAATGGGATGGATTTAAAAGGAGAAGATCTAATTTGACCCTTGACCTCGGCACGCGACTGTTTTGCCCAAAGTCGAGTGACTTGTGGATTCTGAAAAACAAGTGTCCTGTCTCTATTGGATCAGTGCATTTAACCATGGACCCTATGGTTTAAAGAGAAATGCCAGTAGTTGCAATAAACACTGATTTCATGAGAAAGACTGTAAAACCAGGCTTAATTGTCAGTATATCATCGAGGATCTAGATCTGGTACAGTTACATAAACTGAACTTTGTGAAATCTTGAAATCTACGCCGAAAATTTTTCACACTGAAGATCACCAACACAGATAGGCACATGTGGGACAGTGTATTATTATTGCTGGAATAAAGACCCGACGGAAGTGACCAAATCCGCGCTTATTTTGCTCATTTCTTAGCAATTACACAATTTCTTCCAGAATCCTTTGGCACATATTTTTTATTCATACAAACAGACACTTGGGTGGTCATGATATAAGATTCTGTAAAAAGTCATTTTGAGATCGTTACCAATACTGGAATTTATCTTTTACTCGTGCTCACTGTTGCCTCCACCACCCATCTCCCTCCTCCTTTCCCATTATCTCTCATCCAATACCACCTCTTCTCTTCCCAACCCACACCCTCCATAACTACTCTTTTGCACATGGTTTTGAAATGTTTGACTTACCAAAAATATGAAATCTTATTTGATCTAAAAAAAAATGGACACACGATCAGTGTTCTCTATTTCAGACTTCAATATCAAGAGACACATTTTGCTGCTAGTGCTACCAAATACCAAGCAGGTGTATCAGTTTGCCCCCCCCCCCCTCCAGGTACCACCGACTGCGTGGCAAAATTTAAATATTCTCTTCGTATTTTAGCATTTTCACTCCCCTAATTTTTGTGCGATGCAAACAAGCCTCATCATCATCCAACAAGGTAAACAAATAAAAATAAATAGAAAGTGTGAGAAAAGTTCCAACATTCATAAACTCCCAATTATTTTTAAATACATGTATATGCATATTTTTTGTCAATACCAGTACGTAAAACGGGTTCACTTTTGGAATGGTGTGTGTGTGTGAAATGTGACTGAATCTCTAGACTATCTTGTGGAAGTTAATCTGGATGTGTTTTCCGATCACTTTCGTCCCCTAATAAGAGTCATAAAACTTTATATTTATCCGGATAACAGTGACATACCGATACACGAGAAGCTGATTTCTGGTGAAAATGGATAGTTAAAGCTTGTGTATAGTTTTGGTAAATCCACCAAAATGCACCTATCACTCTTCCAATTTATTGCTAGCTAATTTGAATGGATATGCCCTATAACAGTTATGATGTGGAGGATATGAAATGAAAATGTGTTTTACAGGATAAATTTTGCGATTTTACATGGAAATTTAACTTGATCGGGTCACCCGATCAAATTAAAATATCTGTGTGTTTTTGTCTTTCAAATAAATCCTATTCCAAATCATGGAATGGGCTGAAACTTTAAAGATATGTTCTTTGTCTGTAACTTTTGGATATCTAATCACTAAATTTATAAGATAAGTGCTTGAATGCCCATTTTTTTAATTTAAAACAAGCATCGCCGAGAGAGGGCGCTATATATCCAAGATTTGAATATTTGAAATTTTCTCAGAGAAGTGCAGTTGGAAAAATATCTAACGGTTTCTACGCTTTAGTAAGACTGTCATATTAGATGATATTCGATTATCAATCACATTATTGACCCTTTACCAAAGCTATACACAGGCTTTAAACAGTGCAATTTTATTTTGTTGCTTCTTTTTTATCAATGTTTTGATATGATTGACTAGTTTTATTGCTTTGATTTATTTAATCATTTATAAATCTTTAAACATATTTATTCTTATTTGTATTAAGCATTTTAGGATTAAGGTTTAGGTTTATTGTATAATTTAGATAAGATTTAATGTATTACATGTAGTTATTATATGCATTTTGTACAGCGCATAGAGAGTCTTTTGACTATTATGCGCTATATAAATTTCAAATATTACTATTATTTCTCGATTTTTCTTTATCCTCTAAGCATATCTATCTATCTACCTATCTATCTATCTAACTATCTATCTATCTGAAATACTGGGAATCGGCTTAGAATATAAAAGAAGAGATATTAAGTGATAAATGTAGTTCTACTTCGACTACGTGTTTTCAATATTTAAAATGCTTTTGGCGCCTGCAGTCGACACTAGCATGACCAGGCAAAGCGTTATTAAGACAACATCTCCGTGATCTACAGCAATTTTAATTGACGTGAAACATCCAATATGAAGACAGTGACAAAGTTCTGCTTGCGTTGAATAGAATGATATCCCGATATTCTGTTTTATTATTGTTCTCACAACGCGATTCCACATAATCGATCTCATGTCGCCAATAAAATTTGATCGCACTAGTATCCCCTTCAAAGGTTCGCGCATCTCACCAACGAATGATCGATATTTTGAATCCGAGCAAAGGTATCGGCTTGCGTTGCGGCCAGCAGACGACATCGCCAGCACATTTCGCGATTATTAGTATTCCACGCTTTCGCGCCAGTATCTGCCATTGTGGCGATAACAGAGTGACTCATCTTTGCTTTTTTATCTATGGAATCACTTTACAACTTGAAATCGCTTTGCTAATACAATATTTGGTAGCGCAAACGCGTCAGACAGGCGGGCGAGCAACACCCAGTGATCGGTAGGTCGTCTATCTGTCTGTCTTTCTGTACGTCTCTATTATAGGTAATCTTCTTAGATGGAATGCCGTTCTTTAATTCCTCAAAATTTCTTTATAATAATTTAAGTTTGAATTTCAGCGACAGTTGAGCGAGAGTGTGTCACATCAAAGCGTTGGATATAATCAATTTTAAAAAAAAATCACGTTGTCATTATCGCAGCCCAAAGGATAGCAAATCTGTTTCCCCTCTATACAACGTATCAATATATTCTGGAAGAAGGGGGGGGGGGGGTGAACAAGAAAAGAGGCCCATAGTCGAACGCCACAACTTGACGTTGAGCGTGCACCTGTAATCCAAGCAATTGAAGCAACATGGACAGATGGAGTAAGTAACGAATTGAAGCAGAGGGTCGAGGTTCGAGCCGTGGTTGCTTCTTACGAATGGTGATGTTACAATCGTCCCAGACGTACATAATTCCTGATTCATAAACGTCTGTAAACACAGATATAGCAAACATACACACACATCCACTTGAGTTATTAATTGGTGGGTTAAGGGTTAATGTAACATCAAATACCATGGCTACAGAAACAGATAATTTTCAACTGTTAAACAGCCAAGAATCATCATTAGAAGACGAGATGTCTAGCTATCCTACTGTCAGAAAAATAAGGAATGAAATTAAGAAGTAATGGACGAAATCACCTCGAGTGTCAGCAGTCCTCAATCCCGACGCAGCCACAACCCCGAAATTGGCGTCTAACTTCACAATCCATTCGCATCTCATTGACCCGTTAACCCACACTGAAATTATCGAGCGATGTAACCGTGATTTTTCACGCCGGCGCAAACCCACGTTATTGATTAGTTCATGCTCGTGCCCAAGGGAGGGAGGTAATCATGTAGCACATTATCCATTATAATCGCCCTGCTCCTTTTCCGCCAGGGCAGAAGTTGACAACTATCTGCGCCACTGCAAATAATAAGGGCCATCTCGCAGATCACACTTTCTCTGCGTTGACAAAACAATTCCGACATCAGTCCCGCGATGCGTCATATTTATTGCAATGATAACAGCATCGGAAAGGGTTTACATCTATCACTTCGAAATTTATGCGGCGATTGTCTTTATTCGTTCGGTATTTTGTCTCCGAGACTCTTTACCAAATTACTCTTGCAAGGTAAATGAAGCGCGTGGCGATGAAATTCAAAACCCGTTGCAGACGAGATTTTTTACCGCGAGAAGTCCTTTTTTCCCCCATATTTTTGGGGGTTAGGTTTTCTGTGGCGCGCGATTGGTCGTCGGGTCGAGTGTGAAAAAGGCAACTCCTCGGGCTGTAATAGAAGATCGGAGCGTCAAACTGTCTCAAAGAGTCCTTATTGTAACTATTGTACATAGAAAGATAGATACACGATAGAAAGAGAGAGAGAGGGGGGGGGGGTGAGGGCTGAATATTCTGTCAAAGTCAAAATTTATTTTTACAAATACAAAACCTGAAAAGCTAAAGAAAACAAACTTGAAGAAAAAAATGCAAAACTTGGAATACCATATAATCGAATTTCGACTTACCTATTCTCAATTTTAAAGGTTTTAGATGCATATAATAAGAAATACTAAAATCATTATCCACAAAAGAACGTCATCAGATGATGATAAACAGGTATTTCTATTTTTTTTTAATGTAGAATTTTAGATCTATTGACAGTTGTTTCTTCGACATTCTTGTGCATTTTTTTTGCTTGTGGTTTACGTGGTAAGTCATCCAGCCAGGAGACGGGACCACATAGGTCCATGGTAATACTCAAATGATTCTATAGATGAGCTGGAAATTTTAAAACTTGACTTGTGTGGTCATTCAATGATTGACAATCCTTCTTAATTTATCAATTCGTTTATTCGTCCATCCATCATCCATCCATTCATCCGCCCATTCATTTATTAATTCATGCATGCATTCATTCATTCATTCATTTATTCATTCATTCATTCACTTATTTATTTATTCATTCATTCATTCATTCACTAATTCATTCAGTCATTCATTCATTTATTCATTCACTTATTCATCCATTCATTCGTTCATTCATTCATTTTATTCATTTATTCATTCATTCATTCAATAATTCAATAATTCATTCATTTATTAATTCATGCATGCATTTATTCATTCATTCATTTATTCATTCATTCACTTATTCGTTCATTCATTTATTCATTCATTCATTCACTTATTTATTCAGTCATTCATTCATTCATTCATTCATTCATTTACTTATTCATCCATTCGTTCATTCATTCATTTTATTCATTCATTCATTCAATCATTCATTCATTTATTAATTCATGCATGCATTCATTCATTCATTCATTCATTTATTCATTCATTCATTCACTTATTCATTCATTCATTCATTTATTCATTCATTCATTCATTCATTCAGTCATTCATTTATTCATTCATTCATTCATTTATTCATGCATTCATTGATTCATTCATGCATTCATATATTCATTCATGCATTCATTCATGCATGCATTCATTCATTCATTCATTCATTCAATCAATGATTATCAATCAATCAATCAATCAACCATAATCAATCAATCATCCAACCAAGAGAAAGTTTGAGCCTGATCGACACAAACGCAAATATAATTCATGTGGAATAAAACAAACAATTTCCAATCATTACTCTACGCTTTAATTTCATATTTCAAAAATATTTGTGACTTTGGTCACGTGACCATAATATGAGGTCAAAGTAAAGATTGACGAAGGTTACCATGGTGACCACACCAATGATGAATGAGCGCTTGTTCGCGTTGGTCACCACTGGAATGATAGAAACTGACCACTAAGCTACCAAGATTGACACGATGATGGAAGGGATGTTTGGAAAAGAATGGAATTCGTAATTGCTGTCTTCTGTGGTTTCACTTGAATAAGAGCATGTAAATTGTTTTCACTGTCTTATTTGTATCCAAGGAGTGACTTTCTTTTTTTAATTACCTCAAAACATGTAAAGCTTCATTTGGGGTGCGGTATTACATGCACGAAAGAAGTAAACAAAACAAAAATCCTTTCCGCTCCCTCCTGAAACTCACGTCAGTCACTTGTCTTGTGTCATAAATGACCACAAAACAATTCATCGCCATAATAATTATATGGGGTTTAGGCCTATACATTATTTTCAGGGAAAGGTGAAGACAGTTATAATTGACAGGCTGGTGTCACTCCCTTGATAAAAAGATATATTCAGTTTGTGGGTATTTAGCCATTTGGCTGCGGCGAAGGATGACTTTTTTTGTGATTGTGACGATTACAGGGAAATTTCAATCCCACCAAAAGAGGGCGCACTATTAACATTCATTCTTTTTTTTATCAAAGTAAACGACCAGAAAAAAAAGTCGAGTCCTCCCCAAGGGACTGGCAATGATGGTGCACTGACTAGGTTCATTTATCGATGATACCTCAATCAAAACTTTGGAAAACATCTATTGGATATTCATCCATGATGATAACCTACACAGAGTACATGGGTTTGGGTCTAAAAGATTTCTCAATAATTTCAAGTAAAATGTTACTATTCCCAACCATATTCATTCTTCTTCTCCTCTGTCCTCTCCCTCTTTTTCAACATTAAATTTCACGAATGTCGCCTATCGAATTAGGATTTTATTGCATGAATTTTGCAAATATGTTTCTCTTAAAATCATTCTTAAATAATTCTGATCAATAATGACATACGAATCGGGAGGTGGGCATTCCATTCTGATATTATCACACAGCAGAAACTGTGCCTCCAGTAAAAATTAGGAGACTTTAGAAGATTTTAAAACTATTTATAGACAATATTTAGATCATGCCAATTCATTTTTATCAGAAGTTATCATAAGGTCATTTCTTGGAAATGAAGTTGCCTCAAGTTCAAAGCGACGCTGTTACCTCGAAAGTTTTTACAGCAGCCGAGACCGGTATGTGAACTTGAAGCCTCGACCCAAATGAGAACAGAGAGGGAGAGAGAGAGAGAGGGGGGGGGGGGGCTTCAGATAAGGGACTGTGGTAGGAGTGGATGGAACTTAAGCGAATGACAAAGCTTATCAATAAATTGAAATATATCATTACGGCTCTGAGGTGTCTTAACAATTTCAGATACAGCGATCACGTAGAGTGCAAACCCTCCAAGCGATATGAGAAAGACTAAACATATCTCGGGACATATCTTTTTTGGAAAACAAAATAAAAGAAAACAAGTAATAACCCTATCCCGCCTGGAGTCCTGCAATACAGACAATGAAGTATAAGCTCAGTGTGTAAGTAGGCACAAGCACGAGTATACCACGAAACAGGTACGATCATGGGGACTTGCTCTACGATATACTCCGTCACTCGTGGAACTTTACTCGTATTCCGAGTGGGACGATCCCCGATGCCCCATCATCCTCGGCTATACTCTTGTTGAACTCGACATGAATTACATCGTTCAAGCATGCCCAATATTTCCTTTTGATTTGGAGAAAACAATTTGAGATTTGTTCAATTTCACGTTGAGTCGATCGGAAACGGACTGTACAAGCAGAAGATTTCCCTGAGCAAAATAAGCCTTTGATGAAGATGCATCGATTGGTGTGCGTCTTCTTTTGGCATGCTTGAGCCAATATATTAGGTTTAGACATGCCGCTATTGGATTTATATTGCTTTATATTGAAGTGACCAGTGTCGAAAGTACAGTGGACATAAATATGAAGACGAAGAAAGGTAGAACTATTGGGGGAACGATAACAACAAAAAGGGTGGTAAGGTGCGGAATAAAAATACGACCTGCAGAATAAAATAATAGCAAGTTGCATGGACGGGAAGGGCAGAAATGGTAGGAAGGAAAATCACCGAAAATACGTAGGACTAGAGGAAAGAAGAATGAAAAGGGGAAAGAGAAGGAGGGTGGGGTAGGGGAACATGGCAGTATAGATAAGAAGTGTAGGAGTAGCAGAAACGATTCAGAAGACAGTGAACGTACCCCCTCCCCCAATACAAAATTCAAGCAAAGAATGTGGAATGTTAAAGAGAGAGTCAGAGAGAGGGGGGGGGGGGGGGAGGGGAGAGAGAGGTGCATGTGGATGTGTGTTTGGGTGCATGTGTAGATAGGTACATGGAAATAATGATTTCAAAAGAAATACACAAATAAAGAAATATTAAAAGAAAACAAGTAAGAAATATATTGAAAGAAAGATTGTTCCTATGAAATAGAATACTGAAAAACTGTCGGCATCACTGACCGGTCATCGAACGTGTCGAAGACACAAAAACAAAAATAATGTATCGTGCTCGGCAAGAAAGAAAAACAAATTTAGCTTAATTTCGGGTTTTTCGGACACCCTGCCCTTTAAAAATAGGCTACAAAATTGATCATCTTCAATCCTCGTTCACGCTATATCTAAGAAATTGTTTATTTCTGTGGAGTATCCTTGCTTGTGATGTGGAAATGAAGGGTTCATTTTCATCGGAGTCAAAACGAGCGTGGGATTCGATTCGATTTCTTATAATGTTTTCAGTCACCAATAAACATGGTAAACAAAGGGATTCGTAAAAAAAGGCACATTCAACTTTAAATATTTTTTTTATTGTAGTCGTAAATATTACCTATTTTCCTTCGCATGAATAATTCGGTATTCTCGCGTATACATTGTCCATGGTCAGAATAATATATCGAGGGTTTTATGTGAACAGAAAGAGACCCCCTATAAATAGGGGGGGTCTTTTATTTTCTATTTAATGTTTTTTCCCTGGAAATTCGGTTTTTCGGGGTGACAAGAGCTAAATATTTTTTTAATGGTAGAAAATACCCCCCCCCCTCGTGAAGAAATCCATCATTCACCATTGTTCATAGTCATGGATTAGGCCTACTGCTCCTGAAAATTGTTTATCGAGATAGAACATATTCATTTATCATTAATTTTATTATCTATTGTCATAGCAGATGAACTGATTAGTCCTTATGGTGATGGAAATCATTTAATGATAATCGAAAGTGAATATGCCTGGATTTCGGGAGCGTAAATAAGGAAATACGAAATAATCAGGAAATATGAAAGCTCTCTTCTTTATTCATACAATAACCATTATGATCTCTTGACATTATACCAAACAGCAATTCCGCCTGAATCGGAAGAGGGGTATGCTGTGAGAACGATGGAACATTATCAACTGAATAAACGTAAATAAATTCATGTTCAGGAAAAAAAAATAATCACTGTATTTCAACAGAACCATCATGATCCACTAGGAAGGTAGTGTTAAATGTTACGCGAAATAGACCTCGCCCATGATGTGAAAATTAATAAAATTAACTACAGGAACACTAAAACTGACGATTTTTTAAAATTACTATCGAGCTAAGGAAAATGTTAAAAATCTGGCCAGATCAATCCAATTTTCATTTAAGTCCAATGGTGTTCTTAAAATTAAATATTGTTCCATCGATAGTGAACATGGTGAATGGAGTTTGTTGTTGCTAATTCGCTGTCACGAGTTACATAAGGTTCAGCCAGCTAGTTTCAAATGACAACAATTTTATAATTCAGTATGATATATTCGGAAAACCTTTGTACACTAAATATTGATCAAAATTGGCATGCATAAGTCATGTAATAGTATGTACAACTCTAAATAGAGAAATGTTAACTATACATTTGAAAGGTTGGAGGAGTGACAACATTTTCTAAATGTTGCATTTACCACTTTAAATGGTTCGACCCAACACTTAAAATGTTGGATTCAGCTAGGTTGGATGTAACATTTGAAAAAGGTTGTCACTCCTCCAACCTTTCAAATGTTGATTTAACATTCGAATTTTTAGAGTGTAATGGAGGTTCTTCGCAGCAGTTTGAACCCACTAAACGACGTCCCATTTAATTTGCAACGACCACTGTTTATCAATTATTCTGCCTTTTTCTAAACGACCTCCATCCCTTCCTCCGGCTCACCTGCATGCACAGACCCTGATTGAAACTTTGATCAGCAAGTGGGTCTTTTTTTTGCTTTTTTAAATTTTTGAATGAGGGAGGGGGGCCTTCTCTACACAAGTCAATGGCGGGGACTCTAGGCTGCATGTTCAGACCACCTTTCTCGTGTGAATTCGAGAATTGACAGCAAACTACCTGCAGACAATGCCAGATATTGGGGAAACTCATTTTCATCACCCTAAAGTCTATGGCTCGTATTCTGATAGCAGGTTTAAAAATTCAGGTTTAAAGTTGTGGTTTAAGTATGGATAGCCAATTGTTACTTAAATAACTAACTGTAGAGATATCATACTTCAGCTCATTTGGCTCTCAAATCATTCATAATTGTCTAGGAATTATAAATAGATTATTGTCTTCACCATTGATGAATCAGAAAATAGCACATTAAACACAAGAAACATACAACTTAATAAAAACATTGATACTTTTGGCTTCCCATACTTAAACCACAACTTTAAACCTAAGTTTAAGTTAGACCCGACTTCAGAATACGGGCCTACATGTATATCTTTAATCATGGGGATTAGACATTTATAAAAATATAGCACTGTTAAACGAAAAACGAAATTCACCCATGCAATGGCCATGCTGGCACAGTTTGTGTAAAACCATCCCTATTCCACTAAAAAAAGAAAGAAAGAAAGAAAGAAAGAAGGAAAAAAAAACACTCGACATCGTTTTCCCTCACCTGTGAACGATGCCCTGTTCGTGCATGTGATGGAGTGCAGAGACCAGCTGACGAATGAACCTCCTAGCTACGCCCTCTTTTAATCGACCTCCCTGTTGACCCCGTACAAGGGTCAAAAGGTCACCACCAGGTACGTATTCCATGACCAAGCAATATAGTTGAGGTGACTAAAAAAAACCCAGAAATTTTGAAGAAAAAAGATGAAGAAATTTATTTTCAAGAAGTACAGTAAACTGTGCATCTTTTTTTGTTTGTTTACATATTCACTCCAAAAGAGATAAATACACTCTCAAAAGATGCAAATCTCACTCCGAATGGAGGGAGATCTTCCTCTTCCGAGATGAGTATAATTACAGACCAGATTCATGAGATTATAAATCTCTTTTGCATTTAGAGTCAAGATTTCAAACTTGCACAATTGATGCTGAAAATTATTGCATTTACCCAAGAACTATAGCCATTGCACTGCCCGTTCAGTATAAACATGATAAAGATATATAGAGAAACAATGCAATACGATAAGATGTGTGCTTTCTTTGTTTTCCACATTTAAAATAAATATGTCACCACTCTCGCCCAACGACCATTTATTTTCATTCCATTTGTTTGGAAACAGGGATTATCAGCAAAATTAAAAGACCATCAATCATAATTAGCAAAGAGAAAAACGAATACTTGTTTTCGATACTGTGTGGCTTTGTGATAAATTTATATCATGCCAGTTTACTATTACTTTCGTGTCTTCTTATCACAAAATCTTTCTAATGAAAGCGATCATTTCCCTTTTAATTGGTGTTTGAAACCAATTTGCTGAAAAGGAAAAAAATATTTACTCATATTGATCTACATTAAATAACTTAATGAAAGAAAGGTTGTTATAAATGATAATGGAATTTTTTTCAGAAACAGTGAAAATATGTTTTTGAATTATAAAATGATTTTTCACAAGTAAATATCATTAAAGGTCAAGTCCACCCCATAAATTTTCTTTACTTTGAATCAATAGAGAAAATTCAGACAATCAAGCATAATGCTGAAAATTTCATCAAAACCAGATGTAAAATAAGAAAGTTATGCCATTTTTAAGTTTTCCTAATTTGTCACAACATAGTTATTTGCACAATTTAGTCACATGCAAATGAGAGAATCGATGATGTCCCTCACTATTTTTTTTTATCATACAATATTTCAATTTTTGCAGATTTGGCAATAAGAACCAACTTGACTGAACCATAAAATGTTAAAACCATAAAATGTTAAACAATGGTAATTCCATACATTCAGGGAGAAATAAAACTTTGTTTTACAGGACAATGAGGAGAAAATTAGAATATTTCATATTTCACAATAAAATACAAAAGAAATAGTGAATGAGTGATGTCATCAGTCCCCTCATTTACATTCCAACCAGAATGTACAATTAAGGAAAATTCTAAAATGTCATAACTTTCTTATAACATCCGATTTTCATGAAATGTTCAGTGTATTTTTATGCTTGTTGCATTTTTTCTCTTTTTATTCAAATCAGCTTTTAAGTGTGTATTATTTAGTGATGGAAAATTTCGATGGGCATGTCGCTATATTATACTGGTATCATTTGCCTACTACTCATAACGTTACAGTGATAACAAATGACTGTCATTTCGATCCAGTTCAATTATATTTTGTATTTGGGTCGGGGGCTCCTTCCAAATGATTGAAAAGAAAATCAAACTTACACGTGATTCAGTCAATAAAATAAAAATAAAATAAATACTACTACTACTACTACTACTACTAATAATAATAATAATGATGATAACAATAATAATAAAATAATAATAATAATAATAATAATAAGAAGAAAACAAATACATTGTTGTCTATGCAAGGGGCTATGAAAAATCGTGACTTGATGTGGGCCCTCTAATCAGACCCCCCCCCACAAAAAAATGAATAAATAAATAAATAAATAAATAAATGAATAAATAAATAAATGAATAAATAGATAAATGAATAAATAAGGTAAAATATAAATATGAATTAACGTTCTTATTTAGAGCCCCAAATTTCTCTTTCCTCTTTAAAGTCTTCCTTAATACAAGTGTACTAGGCTCTTTGAACCCGGAAATACCACACTGAGGCCATAAAAACAATAACGATTTCAGATTCGGGTTACATTTGCCCTTTCACGATTTTTGATAAATTCGTTTTAATTTGGGAATTTTGCCAAAGTAGTTGAGTAAGGTATTAGTTTCAGGTTTCGAACTATTTGGAAGCAATTGGAAGTAATTGTTATCTTATTGATTAAAGAAGAGTTTTGTTGACTTTTTTTCGTTGTTCGAATGTATGAAAGTGTGCGCGTGCCCGGGTCGTTCATGGGTTGGCCGGAGGCGTGATTTATAAATGAAAGTGGGCGTGGCTTGTTTTTCATTTGCGTTACCCTGGATATAGAGATGAAGAGAGGTATGCTGAAACTGGAGGGGTGGAAATGAGAGAGAGAGAATGAGGGGTAGGGTGGGGTGTGAAGTCGATAGTCAGTGTCCCATTTGGGTGTGTGGGTATGTGTGTATCATGCCATTAGTCCCCTCTCCCACTACTTAATGCAAAATAAAACTAAACTTTATTTACACAGTACCCTCCATGTATGACGTATATACATCGTGATAGTTTCGTGTAGTTGTACGATGTTTGAAAACATATCGTGCTAATTTCATGCAATTCATTCGATTTTTTTTCTCGATTATTTGTTATTTTCGTACAGTTGTATGATCCTCAATACGATGTTTATATGTACTGTCGTATAATTGCATGTAGTTGTATGATGGTTGGATACGTGCATGACGTATCGTGATATTTTCGTATAGTCGTACGATGTTTGAATACATATCGCGTTTATTTCATGCAGCGCATCGTGCTCTTCGTGTTAGTTTCATATCAGTTGTACGATGTTTAGTCCTACAGTTCCATGCATATTGATGTTTGGATTGCAATAGTTTCGTACAGTCCAACGATATCTGAATACATACCGTGATAGTTTCATAGAGTCTTACGATGTTTGGGTGTCTGAGTTGTGACATGATCCTCGCCTCCCTGGTCAAATTCTTTTTCACATAGGGCTTGCTGATTTTACGTTTCTCAATCACTTTCAAGGCAACCTGTTAGACATGGGTAAATGAATAAATGTTGTTGCTTTAATTCGGATATTTGACCCCCCCCCCGACAAATTTTGCCGCCGCGCAAAATCTTTTGACCGCGCCGCTTGCTGACATTTAACTTCCAAGTCTTGCGCATCGTTCGAGACCAAATTTACGACGCCCAGGTGAGCGGTTTCGAAATTACGCAATATTTTGTAAGCGCATGTCGGTCCCAAAATTGCTTTAAAAAAAACGTGATTTACGTATACAAAGTCAATGCAAATTATGTTTTCAACCAAAAATTAGCATTCTACTAACTATATAAAGAGAGTTAAACGCAAAAAACATACATGTACACAAAAAACAAATTTAATGCAAATTTTATACGCCTATTTGCAAAATATTTGATTAATAAAAACATATGAGCAATTCATTTTTCGAAAATCTTACTTTATACTCTTGTAGATTACATTCGGTTCTACGCGCGTGCAAATTTTCGCGGCGATCGCGCAATCAACGGCCGAGATCTAAGGGGGGGGGGGCAAATTGACCCCCCCCCCAGTATATATTGGTCTGAAATAGCCCAGTTTATTTATTTTTTATTCATTAAAATATCTTTATACAGGATAACAAGCTCAGATTGACTGTTTTTCAGCATGGCCCTGTTAATATAAAATAACAATATATACATGAAAGATAAAAGTGTAACTTGGGTTCTGTACAAGTAATGAGTGAATTCAATAACATTTGAAATCAGTTAAGAAAGGGTTAAGGGATACCTCATTTGTTTCAAGATACCAAAGGCAAAGAAAGGAAATTAATGAATTCTAATTATTTGGTAGGCCCTATATACATACTGACGAAAATACGCTATTTACGACGAATTCTTTTTTTATATATTTATAGTTTTTATTGAAAATCAACACAAATCACAATATTTACATATGATTAACAAGATTAGAAAAAGATTAGAAAATAGAAAACAACAACGATAAGAGGCAGAGTAACGAACAAGCAATAAATATGTGCACCTCAAGAGCAGAGCCAATACAATTTACGACGAATTCTTCGCAACTTGCGGCACACTTTGTTTATGGTTAAAATTTGGAGGCTTTTCTATAGTACTTTCACAGATGAATTGGGTATTTTGGAAATTTTACCCTATTTTAAAATTATGATTATGCTGGCATGTTACGCAATAGTGACATCAGGCGACAAAGGAAGGTTGGGGGAGTTGGTAGAAGATGTTGACATGTCGTGTTACATGTTTTCACTCAGTGCGTTGCTATCCTGGTTATACAAGAAATGTGGCACTTTCGTTATAGTTATTCAGCCTTTGCAGAACTTTTATTTTTTAACCTTTACTTCTAAAATCACTTCGCATATTGTCCCCGCATCGGGAAAGGAGGGGGGGGGGGGTCTTCCAATAAATCATTCCAATCCCCTCAATCGGACTTTCATAACTATTTAAAGCATGGTAGTCCGTGACTTTTCCTTTCAAAGTCTGTTTGTAAATGCAAGGGTTTATCCGGGTGTCCGCGCACCAAATTGCCATTAAAAAATAATAATTTCTGATGTAGGCCCAATGTAAAATGTGTGAATAAAATACACGTAAACCAGTATTAGGATAATTTATATCGTACGAAGGATACTTGGTCCGCGCTAATAAATCTTCAATCCAAAACGTTTATTTGATCAGTCTCCATACATCCGAAATGGTGAGACGTAATTTATGATTATATAGTTATGATGTTGGACATTCTTGGTTTATATAGGCATATTACAGCATCTACCGGCATGCCCGGATTCTGCCCTGGACAAACGTTATATGTTGGAAATTGTCAGAAGGAGATCCATGACATAATCATGCACTGTTAAAACTGCGGTGTTAAAACTGACACCAATTGGTGTTAATAGAGGACCACACCCTGAGGTGTTAAAATCACACCCTAGAGATTAAACATAACACCAAAGAGTGTAAATGTAACAAAAAATTGTGTTTTAATAACACCTATAGGTGTAAAACTAACACCACCAATTTAACACCGGTATATAAAATAACCGGGGCCTGTTGCATAAAACTTTTTACCTGAGAAAACTCTGGTAAAAACTGAAAACTAAGGTTAGTCTGATTTCTGTCATTGACTTTAACACAGGGCAAAAACTCCGGTAAAAACAACTTGAGTTTTCTCAGGTAAAAAGTTTTATGCAACGGACCCCTGGTGTGGTCCTCTATGTACACCGGTTAACACCACAGTTTTTGCTGTGTGGGACCCCATGGAGCTTTTATTAAATATTTCAAAAATACAACAGAACAAATTAAGATAGAGAGAGAGAGGGGGGGGGGTGTGGGAGAGGGAGACGGAAAGGCTAAATTAAAAAAATGTAACTATGTAGTAATGAGATTTCTGATAACTACATGATAATTTCACATGATTGGTGCATATGGTTGACAAATAGGTAGGCCTATAGGTATGGTTCATTTAAAGTTATCAAAAACATGTGCAATAATGGGTCAAATGCTGCATGGCAAATTGAGATATTATCATGGGTGACCACTGCCAGGACTGATAATTTTTGTTCTGTATGAATTCTAGACCCAAATAGTAGATGTCGGCATGCAATCCAACGGCTCTCCCAGTCTGGCACACTCTATGCCCATGTTTGGGCATAAACTTATCGAGACCAAAAGACACATAACTATTCTGGCACTGTCAAGGTCAAGCCCCCCCCCCCCCGCCCTCCCCTTTAGTCGCCACCCGCCCTTCTCCACGTACTTGCTTGAGTGTTCCCTTCGTAATCTCTATATCATTACCCGATTTTCTTTCTGATGAATAAAAAAAAAATTTCTTCATTTTTGTTAGGATAAAGATCAGGGGCGGGATTTAAAGGAGAGCTGAGGGGCGGCCTTCCCGCTATGGTCAAGTTGTGAAAAATAGACAAAATAAAAAGAATAAGAGGAACAAAAAGAGGAGAGGCAAGAAAGACGAGCATCAAATAGAGATCTCCTGGGGCCCGTTGCAAGAAAGAGTTGCGTTTTAAAAACGCAAGTCAAAAAATCAATCGCAAGTCCCAAATGCGCGCTGTTGATTGGTTGAAAATCAAGTTGCGCGTGATTTTTAGAGTTGCTATTGATTGCAACTCTTTCTGCAACGGGCGCCAGGATATGTAAATCTATACCACCACGACTATTCAATATCAATTGGGAAAAATGACAGCCCCCCCCCCTAAAAATTCCCGCTCGCTGCCCCTGTGACGATACAGTCTCCTCCATCACTGGTTAGTTTGTCCGAGAAACTAGTATTTGAGGCATTGCATGCAGGACAGACTTGTAACTCTTTTTAATTTTATGAATGAATTGTTAATATAGTATAATCCAGTGGCATACCTAAAAAAAAAAGGTCTTCAACTTCAAAGGAAGGGGCCACTGGTGGCTAGTCAGGGATCAGTTGTGACTCGTCAGGAGGGGGGGGGGCAGGAATACGTCCCTTGCATGGGTTGTTACTCGTCGGGGGGAGTCTGCCCCCCTAAAGGTACGCTAGTGGTATAATCCCTAACGATGTTACAGTTATTGAAAAAAAAGATAATAAACTGAACATAGCCGGAATATCATGACAAGTATTCATTATCCAAACACTCCATAAAATTCCGACCGGCTGTTGTTTCTTTGACTCTCGATTCCCGATCATTATGGAGGGATTATTAAAAGGAAGGAAAATGAACTATTTACACGACGACCTGAAAGAAGATCAGTTAGGTGAAAAATGATCCATTCGATAGCTCTGCCTTCAAGCACTCTTTCACTTTCAATCATCAGTCGAAACTTTCTCATCATTCAAAAAATGCACGATATTTGAATTATTTGTCTAAAAACATCGATGTATTAAAACATTTTTGACATGATGAGTCAATCATTCAATGCAGATGAAACCACAGGGTTATGCTGTTATTTGATTCAATCAAACACAGCAAAAACTGTGGTGTTAACCGGTGTACATAGAGGACCACACCAGTCATTTTAATCCGGTGTTAAATTAACAGTGTTAGTTTAACACCTATAGGTGTTATTACAACACCTATGGTTGTTATATTTACACTCTTTGGTGTTATGTTCAATCTCTGGGGGTGTATTTTTAACACCTCAGGGTGTGGTCCTCTATTAACACCAACTGGTGTCAATATTAACACCACAGTTTTTACAGTGAACGATCGATCATGGGTGTAGGGAAGCAAAAGAGTTTAACGAACAGTCAAATTTATTACGCTCCAAAATCATAACGTAGATTATATAGAACTAAAAATATTGCATTTGTCATTCGTTTTTCGGTTTAATAGAGTTATGTCGATGTCCCCTTTTCTTAATTTTGTGTTTTGAAAACCTGGCACTCGCAAATAGTTTTATGAATGTGTTATATGTAAGTGAATGTATTTTCGACAATTGACATTACTCATTTACTTGCGATAACATGAATATTTTTCAGTTTTGTCGAATGATGTTACTGACGATTCTTCGTTTTCATTTTGGCGTAAGAGACATTTGAAAAGAGGCAATGTCAATGAACAAAATCAAATGTAGCAATAAATAATAATTTCCTACTTGTATACGGATTAGTGAAGCAGAGTGTGTATTTATCAATAAGTGGTTCGATGAATGAATTATTGAATCATTCAATCAATAATGCAATTAATCACTAAAATCCTCCAGAATCAGTCAATCAATCAATCAACCAACCAATCAACCAACCACCCAACCAACCAATCAATCAATCAATCAACCAACCAACCAACCAATCAATCAACCAACCAATCAACCAATCATTCAACCACCCAACCAATCAATCAACCACCCAACCAACCAACCAATCAACCAACCAACCAATCAATCAATCAATGAACCAACCTATCAATCAACCAACCAACCCATCAATCAATAAAACCAACCAATGAACCAAGCAATCAATCAACCAACCAATCAACCAACCAATCAACCAACCAACCAATCAATAAATCAACCAACTAACCAACCAATCAGCCAACCAACCAATCAACCAACCAATTGATTAATTAATTAATCAATCAACCAACCAACCAATCAATCTATAATCAATCAATGAACCAACCAATCAATCAATCAACCAACCAATCAGCCAGCCAGCCAACCAACCAATCAACCAACAACCACCCAACCAACCAATTAATCAATTAATTAATCAATCAATCAATCAACCGACCAATCAATCAGCCAATCAATCAATCAATCAACCAACCAATCAACCAATCAACCAACCAATCAATCAATAAAAACAACCAATGAACCAAGCAATCAATTAACCAACCAACCAACCAATCAATCAATCAACCAACTAACCAACCAATTAATCAATTAATTGATTAATTAATCATCCAACCAATCAATCAATAATCAATCAATCAATCAATCAACCAACCAATCAGCCAGCCAACCAACCAAGCAACCAACCAATCAATTAATTAATTAATTAATTAATCAATCAACCGACCAATCGATCAACCAATCAATCAATCGATCAATCAATCAATCAATCAACCAACCAATCAATCAATCAATCAACCAATCATCAATCAATTAATCAACCAATCAATCAATCGATCAACCAACCACCCAACCAATCAATCAATCATTCAACCAAGCAATCAAATCGCTATTCATGAATATGAAGTTGGGTGATGAATCGATTGATTTATAATTCAAATTTTATCAATCGTACGATCAATCATTAATAATATGAAACGAAAATCAAAATGTGAAACATAGATTGTAATTTTCGATCAATCAATAATGCGGTCAGGCAATCAATAACTGAATAAACCAATCAGCTAACGGACGGTGCAAAAATTGTGGTGTTAACCGGTGTATTAGAGGACCAGACCAGTTATTTTACGCCGGTGGTAATTGGTGGTGTTAGTTTTACATCTATAGTTGTTATTACAACACCTTTTGTTGTTACATATACACTCTTTGGTGTTATGTTTAATCTCTGGGGTGTAATTTTAACACTTCAGGGTGTGGTCCTCTATTAACACCAATTGGTGTCAGTTTTAACACCGCAGTTTTTAGAGTTTGGCTCAGCGTCAGTGGTAAAACGCCGCCTCATGAAAAAAAAGGTGTTGTGTTCGCTTCTGGTCAAGTGTTACCAGACACATGCCCACAAAAAATGCGGGGCCCTCTTGAAAACGGTTCTGAAGTGGGTAAAGAGTTAGTATTTTCACTATCATTGGGATCAGTACTTCCTGAATATGAATGTTTTTTTTATACAAGACTTCGATTAGTCAGCCTCCAGTCAACAATGCTCTCAGTGGGTCATTCAATCGATTGACTAATGGATATCCGTTCATCCCTCAATAAATCAATCAACTAATCAACCTCCTATAAGAAAGCAAGAAGAAAATCAATCCAGCGTAGATAATAACGTGAATATGTAAATCATAGCACTATTATTGCAACTGTTAAATGAAATATTCATGAACAAAATTACGACCATAACCATTTTAACAGATATGTGGATTTTCATCGGAAACTCAATGCAAAAGCAAAGTTTCGTTTGCGAACGATTAGGCCCACACTTTTAACTTCTAGGATATTTGGGAAAAATAAAACCTCATTTCCTCATTAATGCAAGTCGAAAATACGTTTCTCCGAATTATACAGGTGCGAATCCGTTCATAAAATAATCATAATCGAGATTTGTCTATCATCTGCATATACATGCAGGTATCCGGAATAATAGGAAAAGTAAAATATTGAAATCTGTTTTGCATTTATCTCCATGCAAATAGAATATCAATGAAACATATTGGATCGCATCCCCAGATAGTACACGTGGTACCTTTATTGCTTTGAAACATGTTTTCATTCTTTTGTTTTTTATTTAATAGTACATAAATCACCGTTCATATTTCGTGAAGTACCCCATCACGCGTCAGATAGCAGAGAGTCGGAGATTCTGGCACCGATTCTGTTAGATGTTGAAGAGTTTGAGTTTGAAGTTATTACCAGAATTCAGCAGCATTAAGATTATTTCATCGCAATAATAGAACACTCTTTTATACAAAAAAATAAAATATTGGTCGTTATACGAAACACAAGCGATTTCGTAGCCGAACTAAATGTTAGGGGGAAGAAAGTAGAGGATGGCTCTTTAGATACTTTCTCGAAGCCGTGAACATGACAGAGGAAGGTATTTTGAGAGATTGGAATGAAAGAACCGGTGATGGGAGAAAAGGAGAATGGAGGAGCGAGAGAGGGTGAAAGAGAGGGGGAGCAAAAAAAAGAAAAAAAGGGAGAGCAGAAGATGAAGAGAGGGAGAGGGGAGAGAGAAGGGGGGGGGGGGTATTGAGAGTAAACAGAATAAAAACAGCCCGGTAACTGAATCAGCTGATTGGCCCTATTAAATCGTGTACATTCCACGAGGAGGAACGCAAGGACGAAATTCAACGTTTACCAAACATGGATATATAAGCTATAATAAATCGGTAAAACAGATTTTTTTTTCAAATAACTCTATTTCGGTTCGTATCTTAACCCGAAATCTGTACTCACTTTGCATTATTTACCAAAGACCTGCAAATAAAATAAAACTGCAATTCAATGTATGCCTATATTTATGTATAATTTCTTATAGAAATCTAATTGCGGCGATCATCATGATGGTAATATTGGTGTGGCGGTGGTAGTGGTTGTAATGATGATGTTGATAAACATGATGGTGATGGTGGTAGTAGTAGCGGAGGTGGTAAGGCCGTGGTACGGTGGTGGCGGGGATGATATTGAAAGCGGTATAAGGTGTGGTAATGGTGGTGGTGGTAATGTGGTGGTGATGGTAGTGGTGGTGGTGGTGGTGATGGTGGTGGTAGTGGTGGTGGTGGTGGTGGTGATGGTAGTGGTGGTGGTGGTAGTGGTGGTGATGGTAGTGGTGGTGGTGGTGGTGGGGGTGGTGATGGTAGTGGTGGTGGTGGTAGTGGGGGTGGTGATGGTAGTGGTGGTGGTGGTGGTGGTGGTGATGGTAGTGGTGGTGGTGGTAGTGGTGGTGGTGATGGTAGTGGTGGTGGTGGTAGTGGTGGTGATGGTAGTGGTGGTGGTGGTGGTGGTGGTGGTGGTGGTGGTAGTGGTGGTGATGGTAGTGGTGGTGGTGGTAGTGGGGGTGGTGATGGTAGTGGTGGTGGTGGTAGTGGTGATGATGGTAGTGGTGGTGGTGGTAGTGGGGGTGGTGATGGTAGTGGTGGTAGTGGTGGTGGTGGTAGTGGTGGTGGTGGTAGTGGGGGTGGTGATGGTAGTGGTGGTGGTGGTAGTGGTGGTGATGGTAGTGGTGGTGGTGATGATTGTGAAAGGGAGAGCCAAATTTAGCAACACATCACCATGTCATAATCGCTGCGAAGTCATGAAAGTACAGTGCCTTGTTTTATACCAGCAATACACTTTAATATTCTAACTTCAATTGGCGAGTGTTTTTCGTAAAACAATCGCTAATTATAATTCAACACTCTTTGAACTATGACGGTCTTTATCCATACATCAGAAATCATCCCATAAACCCCAAGGCTGAATAATTAATGACTGCACTAAAATTGATAACTCGCAATAACTGCAAATGAAGTAAAAGATAAAAAATAAATAAATGAGAACCAATATATACATTAAAAAATCGGGCCATATACGATAATTAAATGTTCGATGATGAAATTTTACAACCTGCTTTCCATATGCAAAATGAAAATATGATTATATATTAGATCATGGTAGGCGATTAAAATGAACAATCGCCTGGAAAATATCATCTTTATTTTGCCAGACATGAATTGTTATTAATTGATACGGATTTCATTCATAGTTCGTTTATTACAGGAATATTTGTTATTTTGATCCTTCGTCATATAACCCAAATTATGTAGAAAAATGGCTTTAAAATTAAATCATATAAGGTAAACATAATCTCCATGATCACGATAAAAGGCCCAAAATGATAATGCTCCGAATATCGTGATGTCTGCCAATGATCTCAGAGAATAAATTGTCAAAAAAAATAAAAGAAATGCAACTGAATATTTCGCTAAACTTCAATCATCTATTCGACCATGGAATTTTGTCAATATCGACTTGCTAAAGTGAAGTAAATCCGATGTATATACATGTAGATGAATCACGGATCACATTCCGCCGAAAGATAAATAAGTGGCAATAAAATAGATAAAACCTTATATGTGATTGACCAAGTGTTCCATGATGTCCGTTAATAGCGAGTTAAATGTTTTGCTGGACAATTTAATAATTGACAAGACTTTGCGGCTGGTCAAGCTAAATATAACTGTAATTTGATCCCTCTAGGAGATATTGATATCGTTTAATGAGGCTGAGTTTAGAAAGATTCTTCTCATTACAAGGGATTATCCCTCTGCAAATATCATAAACAACACTAATTTACCATGTTTACATGTTTCCATCTTGCTCTGACCATGGTAGGTCCATGCTCTGACTGTCCGTTTCCCTTTTTTCCCTCTCTCTCTCTCTCCCCTTCTCACACCCCTCTCTCTCCCTCTCCGACCTACCTTCTCCCCTCCTCTCACACTCCCTCTAACTCTGATTATCAGTTTCTTATTATCTCTTGTTTAATTCTACTCTGCATTATGTGATAATTAATATTTTGAAATATATGAAGAAAATAATTGAAACGACTTTGAAATCGGTGCCTTTAGATGTAGACATAAATGAATCTCTCTATTTTACATAAGTTTTCCAAGGACAGTTCTTGGAGTTTGTAAACAGATAACACTATGAATAGAATAATATTTGCAAGACCCATCATAAAATCTATCTATTGTCGATATAACGACAAGATAAGACAAATTGAACAGTCGTTAATTACCCCGATAGGACCTTTGAGTCACGTCAAATATTAATTCGACCACCAACCTTTGTTTTGGTGACTGTGTGCGTTGCCAGCTCGACCACGGCGAAGTTCCCCTTCCCAATCGTTTGGTCATCCACCGAGTAGCGACCAACGCTCTTTAATCGTGACATGTCGATCACCTACTCGAATCCCTGGTCGTCCGGTAAATCAATCTCCTCACATGGCTACGATAAAAGAAAAAAATAAATAAAAGTTCAGACTTTGGGTGATGTGCCCGTGATGCGTTGCTTGAATTTGTTACGCGTAGCAATGTAACAACGAACTGTGTTCGTGGTATTGGATTTAAGTGGGGTATTTTTCCGCTTCTTTAAAGCTTCTTCTGTTTGCCATAAAGCTTTTTTTTAATTCTTCATGCACTTGTAGAAATCCTCACTTTACAGTTATGAATAGGAAGAATCACAGAGATCGCTCGTCCCCCATCGGTCATGCGTAATCTTAATCGCTCTATTCATTTTGGAGCAAATAGCGCTTTACACTCCCTTTTCAGGAGGGTAAAAAATGTAGCCGATAAGAAGGGGGTGGGGGCTATCGAAGGAATTCAAATCCTTACCGAGGGAAACCGCTGATGTAGTCCGGACTGATGCCCCTGGCACGTGTATCATATTCCTTGAAAGTAGAAGAGACTTTGGATCAGCGCCCCGACCCCATTAAACAAAAATTCGGGGTGATTCCTTTTTTTCCTCTCTCACGTGTCATCAATAATGTATTTTGAAAACGATTGCGCGTATTGTGTTAATTAAAACTGCGCGTATTATTTTAACGATGCGCTTCTTATAAGACAATGGGATTGCTTACGTAATCAGCTACAACGCGTTCGGTTAATTTTGCGCGTCCCTGACCACCTGTTGCGCATGTACCCCCCCCCCCTTAACCCCAGGGACGGGCGACCTCGGATCCGATCCCCCGCCCCTGTTTTGTTTCAGCTCCCCAATCGCTTCCCCTATATCACTTATCTGTTTCATCAAAATGTTTGCAACGCATATCATAACCCCATTCATTGCATTGATAATCAAACAATATAAAAAAAAACTGTGTGATAATAAATAGAGGAAAACAAACCAACAAATTCAAAACTCTGATGACATCAAATGAATCGTAAAAAAGGAAGATTTCTTAGCAAAAAGTTATCAGAGTGCCCGAAAACAACGAAGGAACCTGACTAAATCTTTAAAAATAATCAAAAAAATGTGGAAGATCCAATGGTGCATACTCAGTAGCTCTATGACTTCTGTCAAAATAATTATAGTTGAAAAAAGTCCTAAATGTTATTGATAGGATGGGGGGTCGGGTGTCCGGACACTTAATATTTTTGAAGCCATCTTTTTTGTCTTTGGATAACAATAAAAATACGAATTCAATAATTGTAATCATCTTCTATTTTGTTCTCTATAATATTTCCTAACATTTATGAAACTTCGCTTGTAATTTTTTCCAAATGACTTTCTAAAACTGATCGTCATTACACACAACCTGTCCGGACACACAACAACTGGGTATACTTGGTAATTAAAACAAGGATTATACCAGCATAGATCATATATAAGACGTATTTTGGGTAATTTTATTATTATCATGATTAGTTTTTAGATTTTCAGGACTCATCTCAATGATCTCAAATGGGAAGTTCACCATGGTAAATAAATACATGTATAGCTTTAATAAAAGCAGAAAAAATAGAGAAAATTATTGCTAAAGGTTTGATGATAATCAGCCAAAGAAACGAGGAGTTATGATATTTAAAAATTTTGATTTTGATTTTGTGATGTCAAAAACGAGCAGCTCCTGCCAACATTGCGCAATGTCATGTGATATAAATTCCACTTTTGTTTAGATTACTTGTCGGCCAGGTGATGACTTCGACTATAACGAAAAAAAATCACACATCAATTATATTTTCGGAAAAGCTAAAAGGAACGATCCACATAAAAATGGCAGAGGCATGCTTTTTTCACTGACTAGATAAAATGTCCCAGACTCTATTCACTAAAAAAAAATCGATTTTATCTTATCTGAACTCATCAAACTGTCACTCTACCGTTATAGAAAGAGGTTATCGCCGAAATCTCGAATTCTCTTTATAATTTGAATCAACTTAAGCCTTGCTAGTATCTTAAGCAAAACAGCAAACAGTGGACATAGATTAAATTGCCCGAGTTTTAACGAGGAATAATTGCTCGTTAATTCATCAAGCGACAGTCATAAAAGTGTCTTTTATCTCCATCATGATTGTAAACAATGATAACATTTTCTCGAGAATCATCTAAATTGAGGTAAATAGATTGACATGGTTTGTTTTATCAAGCACTATGGTGAAGTCTATGATGGCCCTGAAGGGACATCGCATATAGACCAAATCGCGAATATTCACGACGAAATTGGCGACGAAATTCACGACGTCGCCAATTTGAATATTGACGACGAAATTCGCGACATCGTGAATTTCGTCGTGAATAATTCGCGATGAAATTGAAATTCACGATGTCGCGAATTTCGTCGGGAATATTCAAATTGGAGACGAAATTGGCGACGTTGTGAATTTTGTCGCCAATTTCGTCGTGAATATTCGCGATTTGGTCTATATGCGATGTCCCTTCAGGGCCACCATAGAAGTCATACCAGCGAAAGACGCCAAAACAACTGAATTTCTTAAATTGTTAATTTGCGACGTCATAGACGTGTGGTATATATACAGTATACATTTAATGTAATTTTGTTCAATGAAATAAAAGTGACTTCATGTGTGCCGTGGATATTATCATCAGACACATAATTTCACATATACCCGTTACAAGTATCAGAAAAAACGAGTTTTATTCACCATGTTCAATTGAAACAATTTCATTTATGGAGTTAATTATTACCCAATGATCATGGTTGGGGGTGGCTGTCACATATAAAAAAAAACTAATTTTAAACAGTCACAACTCTCGTATCTTTCGTGAGTTTTCATCAAACTTTTACCAATATTTTTTGTCATTTTTTCTGCAGATATTAAAGTCAAATAATTATTGTCAGGGTGAACTTCCCATTTTATGTCACCTCAGGGTTTACCAAACACACAAGCTAATACGTTTTACCTATCATGCCTATGGCATACCACTCGTTCAATAATATGTATTTTTAAATCCAAATTAGTCCTTTATAATCATAATTACTTTAATTCTGTTATTCTCACATCCATAAATTATTAAAGTTGTGATTTGTTATAATGAATCATTAAACCGCTCATTTGATTTTCATTGCATTCCCTGATTCCAAAGTACTTTGTTTGGGTAAAACTTTGATAAATATTTCGAGTGAGCAATAATTTTCGGGTCATAAATCCTGCATAAATCACAATTATTTATGAAACCGAAATCAACTACATTTTTAAGCGACGCTGGTCTTGGCCCGAATTCACAAAGGTGGTTTTGAAAACCCACGGTTGAGTCCATGGTTTATGCATATTTCCAGTATAAATTACGCTTAAAGTACTATTATTTACGAAACCGAAATCAACTACATTTTTAAGCGACGCTGGTCTTGAGTCTTTCGGGACAAATGTAGTTGAGAATATTGAATAAATGTTTAATTCGAATAATGTAAAGCGGGTTTTTTTGCTGATTTCTGAACATGGTTTAACCCTTATAGAACAGAAATGATATTACTTTCTCAATTGATTTTAAGAGTAGTATAGAGGTACAAAGTACGTACCTCTCTTTTGACATTTTTTATGTTCTCCCTCCCCACCCCCCTCTTTGTAACTTTCTTGTTTTTCAGGGGGGGTACATTTTGCCCCACGATCATCGCCCTATTTTAGTTTGGCACGTTAAGGAAAATATTGGCCAATTGCACTCCGTTTCATCTTATATGTGTTATTAGTGAATAGTAGATCTTTAGATCACAATGTATGCGCATATACACGACCTGTACAACTGTGTCCCACGTGACCGGTTTTAACTTGACCTTATAAAGGCTCAAACAAATTGAAATCTACTTGACCCTTGACCTGTGCAATTCCCCGGTCAACGCATGTCATGATCCAAAAATATGCGGTCAATTTCTCATATATTGTTCGTATATCCTTATTTGTCACATATCATTCGAAAGGTTAGAGGGTCGCTTGCCACAAAATTATTCGAATGCTATACACGCTCACAGGTTTGTTTGTTGTTGTTTTTTTTTAGTCAAGGGGCAATATGAAATATGTACGTCCGACCCCCTATATGTCATGTATGTGATATCTTCATGATTTTTTTTGTTTCTGATTTCTTGTTCTTTTGACAGTTTTGAAATGTTCTCACAGGGCCATGACTTGGTCAGTTTATGAAGTGAAGTGAGACTTGAGATAAATGGGGGTCGGACGTATATACAAAATATTAATTATATTATGGAATTGCCCCAGTGTTTCAAGATGAATGGACCTATACAGTAAAACTGCTGTTTAAAATATAATACAACGCTTTGACTAGTATATGAACCTTACAGTATAGTTGTCTATTAAAAGGGTTTTAAAAAACATGCTTAATTTATTGAGAAATAAATATAAATGTTGAACTGTTGTTTAAGATGTTAAACAATTTTCAAACTATTTAAACAACTACTGTACACTGCAAAATCACCAGTGTTGATTTAACACCAGCCCGGAATCTATCCTTATACCAGAGAAGTTTTAAACTACACCAGTTTGGTTTCGGTCTAACACCAGATAGGTGTTTATACAACACCAATTAGTATCAAAACAGCATGGGTTTGATTCCAACGGACGACAGGAATATGAATAAGTTCATGCACCCCCCCCCCAAAAAAAGCAAATTGTTCATAATTAGGGGATCGTATGAAAAGATGAAATGAAATTCACCCCAATGTCATTTCAGGAGAGGGGGGGGGGGGTTAATTCAGGTTTTATATGTATCATACAAAGATGATGAAAAGAACCACAAGAGAAGAAGAAAAGATCAAACATCGTCACACTCTTTACCCCCACCCGACCTGATCAAATACCCCTCGTTATCAAGCCCTTTTGAAGTAAACACCGTCAAAGGTGTTCGCTATCTTCGAAAAATACACCCAAATTATGTGGTGGGGTGCTATTATTTTCGTTTCATCACGGCGCTGATGACCAGACCGTTATTTAACAAGAAAACGAGCTTGTTAAATAAACCAGTATCAGCGCTAATATATTGGCGAGTAATTACGTTGCTATTTTCATCTCGATTAAAGTTTGGAATAAACTGCCCGTAAAATGTGTTGACACCTTTGTACACAACCGGAGACGAAAATCCCTGGATAAATAAATGGTAATTGTTTGGCTAAACGAGGTCGGAATGGAAACACTTATTGGATGTGCTCTGATAAACCACACACGTTTGAAATGTACGGGGTAGGGTTTGAATTGGTTTGGGAATCGAAAATAAAATTAAACGCTCGATTATCCTTTAAAAAGAATTATAGAAATGAATGCGCAATGAAAACGAAAAGGACGAGTGGAAGTAATTACACACTTGATTGCGATATGCAGGCCATGTGAATTGACAACCGTGGTATATGCTTTTGCCGAGGGTGTTGATATATCGTAATAAATAAAAATAAATATAATGATAAATTCCATCACGGTTATAAAACTATCCTGCACAAGATACGAAATAGCCCTAATACTGTAATGTTATGTATTGTTTGGTATTTCATATGCAAATGCATCATAATTCGGTTTGGCCGCCATGATCTATGCTTTTTATCAAATAAACAATAATCTATTTATCAATCTATCTTTCTTTCTATCTATCTCTCTATCTATCTATCTATCTATCTACTTACCTACCAACCTACCTACCTACCTATCTATCTCACACGCATGCACAAAATGACTTGTTTTGATAGTATTGTGTAGGCCTACTAATATAGGGCCTAAATAAAATGTAAAGCCATGTATGGAAGAATGCATGTTTCCTTCCTGATAGAAAGAGAGGGAGAGATAGAGAGAGAGAGGGGGGGGGGCGATGGGGAAATAGGGGTCATAAACAATATGAATTACTAATAATGGTCACTAAAACATAATGGCCCGTGTATACCGCGGTCAAGGCGATATGCTGGTAACGTAATTTCCAAACCTTTTCGATGAGTGACCGCATCCATAATATTTTAAGATGTTAATAAATCGAAATGAGAGCACAATTACTTCCTTTAGAATAATAAATAACCATGCACTGGAGAGGGTTTGACCCTTCTATAGCCCTCGCCCCGAATATGACCTCTGTCGTTCATAGTTGGTCAGTCCATACCTATGTATTTCCAGTTATATAAATAGGAAAAAAAAGATTCAATATTAATCTTGAATGCATTTATGATGAGGGTAATTAATAACCTACATATCATATAGGCCTAATCCGGAAATTTTGTAGGTTACAATTAGTGCTCGTATCTTGTGACATGATCGTTGATTACCGCTCCGAGCGAAAAATTATAAAAAAAAAAATAAAGTAGGGTTGCGTGTAGATTGAAGTACTAGCAGAGATAGCAGAAGAGAAAATAAGTGTGTTACCAAGTAGCAAAGCAGGGGCCCGTTTCATAAAGCTGTTCGTAAATTAAGAGCGACATTAAGAACGACTGGTGAACCTTTCTTACGCGCTTCACCATCACTAATGAATATACCATATGCCACAAAAAAGGATGACCAGTCGTCCTTAAAGTCGCTCTTAACTTACGAACAGCTCAATGAAACACCCACCACGTACCTTCATCAACATATATAAAATCATAGGCTAATTTATCCTCTGTATTTCAAAAAGTTATCCCAAAAGATGTATTTTATGAATTTTAACCATTAACATACAGTTAATGAAGATCGACAAGACATTTCAATTAAATTTGCTTGCTGGCTACAGGCGACATCGTCTCCTAATTAGCAATACCGCCCCCTATTGTTGAGTGGACAAACTAATCATCTTGACCTACATTCGGACAGCTCCTTGACCGCTAGTCTTAGGTCTAGGGGTCACTGAAAGGTCATCGAATTGTGCTAAAAATCGAGTAGTCTTTCGGAAGAGTATATTTTATTACAATTGACACACTTTCAGCAACGTTAATAGTAATTAAAATTCATAAATAAATCTGTCTGTGCTAATGATTAAAAATATCTTTAGTGTAAGTTTCATATTTATCCTGTTTATACAACTTTTAACCAACCATCCCTTTGTCGTTAGATTATTTTTAATCCTATCATTCCGTGATTATTTATCTCATAAAAACTGATATATTTTTTTTTTTAATGAAGCCCCCTTCGAAATGTTGCCTCCTACGAAGTGACGACGAAATTATGTCCCCCTTTTTATTTTTTAAACTTTCTTCCACGAGCGTACATAAGAATGTTTTCGAAGTGTCATTTTCCATTCTTTCTCTTGTTTTCTTTTTTTTGATGGGGCAGCTATTTTTGTATTAAAGTGAAAACTTTTGGGGGGTCAAATTATTTTGTGCTTTCCACAATGAAATAGTTCTATTGTGGGGCTATATCATTCAGGGGAGCACAAAATGATGTTGACAAAAACAGTTCACATGAATATTATTCGTCTCACTTCTTGCGAATATTCTGCACATGTTCTTTCTTTGATAGCTCTATAGAATGAGTGTGAGCTCTAAGAATGGTTGATTAAAATCCAGTGGATTAGATGATGATCTGTACTCATATCATATGTTTATTTAAGGTGAACGCTACCATCATCTGTCCGTTAATGGTATACCAAACGGGGGGATTCGGAAGTCAAATGTTTGTATCTTTATTTCATTGTAAGGTCTAGGTAATTAGACTATGGTTTGACCCTATTCCTTTTCCCTCTGCTTTAAGATTCTGATTGACAGTGTTTACATCCTACACTCGTTCATAGAAATGTGGTAATCCAAATGATAAACCCTATTTCTTCCTTCCAGCCTCTCTTTTCTCCACCCCCATCTGAGACCCGGCGACGGTTTCACGAGTTCCAACTGTTGTAACTTTTGCCATTATGGCAACTACCATGGTAACATGGCTCAGCAGCCAATCAGAATCAAGGTTTCTATGGAAGTTACAATAATAGCAAATATATAAGTTTTATTCTTCATCGTTATTTTTCTTGAAATGTACCCCGTAATTTTAAACGTTCGACTAATGCATGAACAAACTGATGAAAACATAATAAAACATGTGGAGTGTTGTGGCCCAGTGGATTAGTCTTCGGACTTTGAAACAGAGGGTCGTGGGTTCGAATCCCAGCCATGGCGTAATTTCCTTCAGCAAGAAACTGATCCACAATGTGCTGCACTCAACCTAGGTGAGGTAAATGGGTATAGGTAGGAAGTAATTCCTTAACTTAAGCTGTGTGCGCTATGAACGCCTAGCTTAGCCGGGTAATATAGGAGCGCCTTGAGCACCACAAGATGGATATGAGCGCAATATAAATACCCTATATTATTATTATTATAATTACTATTGTCATAGGCGAATTAATAGATGAAGAGTAATAATAATAAACAATTTATTCCTATGATAGTCTCTGTTCCAGCCACCGCAAACTGCTCTGTTTTTAAACAATCTTTTCCATTCGCCCATATACTGTAGACTCACACCATTCTTCTCAGCTTTTTTCACCCCTCCTATTTTGGCGGTAAACTTTGAAATGGTGTTTTTCTCTTAGAAAAAGTGTAAAGATCTTGAGGAACGACCCCTCCCCCCTCTCCATCATTTCAATCGCGAGGTTGTTAATCATGATAAAAGCAAAGAGATATCACATCAATCTTCGGGATTATTTTCGATGAAACTTTATTTACGAACAGATCAGTTTCATGGATCAATCTCGTAGAATTAACCTGCCAAACAGAACGAAGATATATCACTAGTATCGCCGCCGCCGCCACCCCCCATCCGACTGCCCTATCAAGCTCTCCCCCCCCCTCTCTTCCACCATAGAGCTATTGGAATAGCTCCATGATCATCCCGTTCTCCCCCTTCTTTCTACACTCCCTCATTCCCCCTCTATATCTTCTCTCTACATCCCCCTGTCTCTCTTTCTCTCTCTGTCTGTCACCTTGTACTTATACTTCCTCACACGTTTCCATTGATAATTTTCATTTTACTTCCTGAAGAGATCATTAATTAAGCTCCAAGAACAGGAAGGGTTCTGCCTCACTTAAAAAATAAGAAATCAATTTCCTAAAGAATTGTCCATAACGTGATTATTAGAATTGATTATTTATAATTTTCATTTTGCTTCCTGAAAATATCATTAATTAAGCTCCAAGAATATAGGAAGGGTTCTGCCTCATTTTAAAAATAAGAAATCAATTTCCTAAAGAATTGTCCATAACGTGACTATTAGAATTGATTATTTATAATTTTCATTTTGCTTCCTGAAAATATTTTAAAAATAAGTAATCAATTTCCTAAAGAATAGTCCATAACGTGATTATCAGGATTGATTATTAGTTGAGTTAATATGATTTGTCATTGACCTAAACCAGCCTAAGGTTTATTATTTTTGGCGACGAAAACACGTCTAACCGTGTCGTTTGGAGGGCAGATGAGTGTCGCCTCCATTCTATCCTATCCGTCATCTCTTCGACAAGTAGGGCAACTCGGTGACCAATCGCTGTCCATTGTCATGGTCATGTGATATACAGGGTCTTGAGCCTGGGAAGATGGGATTGTTGTCATCCTGATTGTCTCTTGGGAGAGCAATCCGGAAGTATGAAAATAATTTTCCATTTAAGCTTGACGAATATAGCCGTACCTCCAGAATATATCAGTCTATCTATGGAATGCAGCATTTTATTTAATTTGTAAGAAATTACTTGAATGGAGCTAAGAGTCCGGGCAAAATATACATTATTCATTTTCAAATATGAAATTACAGCTCACAATCTAACCATTTAAATATAAAAGGAGTCTTGCAAATGCAGTCTTGTTTCGAGAAATAAGTTCGAGCGAAGTACTTCATTTTGTTTGAATCGGGACCCAAGGTAGGGCAATTATTACCAGAATTACTTGAGGAATTTTATGGCCAAGTTACGGTGCTCAATTTGAAGGCTGACGGCAATCTACCTAGCTTGCGCGAAGAAGGTCGAGTTCAAGATGCACTTAAGATGCGGTTAAGAACGAACGATTATCGGATGTGTCCCTACAAATCACCAAAAGTTGTGTTATAACACGGACTGGAATGGCAATGTTGATTACAAGCAATTGCAATGTGACTTTATTTTACTCAATCATGATGCCGAATAGGTGGGGTTTTTTGGCTGATAAATTTTTAGTAGCATTTACACGGTCATTTAAATCAACATAAGCATCTTCTGCAAATATTCATAATAATTGCCATCGCCACTGAAAACATAATCATCCTCACCACCACCACCACCATCATCATCATCATCTACAATTACATCGTCACCGTCACAATCAACATCGTCACCATCTCGATTAACATCGTCGTCATCACAATCAACATCGTCACCATCACAGTCAACATCGTAATCATCGCAACAACATCGTCATCCTAACCTTTACCATCGTCATTATCACAATAATCATCCTCACCATCAACATTGACATCGTCACCATCACAATCAACATCCTCATCATCATATCAACATCGTCACCGTCACAACCAACATCGTCACCATCACAACCAACATCGTCACCATCACAACCAACATCGTCACCATCACAATCAACATCGTCACCACCACAATCAACGTCGTCACCATCACAATCAACATCATCACCATCACAATCAACGTTTGTCACCATCACATTCAACATCGTCACCATCACAATCAACATCGTCACCATCACAATCAACATCGTCACCATCACAATCAACATCGTCACCATCACATTCAACATCGTCACCATCACAATCAACATCGTCACCATCACATTCAACATCGTCACCATCACAATCAACATCGTCACCATCACATTCAACATCGTCACCATCACATTCAACATCGTCACCATCACAATCAACATCGTCACCATCACAATCAACGTCGTCACCATCACATTCAACATCGTCACCATCACAATCAACGTCGTCACCATCACAATCAACATCGTCACCATCACATTCAACATCGTCACCGTCACATTCAACGTCGTCACCATCACAATCAACATCGTCACAATCACATTCAACATCGTCACCATCACAATCAACATCGTCACCATCTCAATCAACATCATCACCATCACATTCAACATCGTCACCATCACAATCAACGTTTGTCACCATCACATTCAACATCGTCACCATCACAATCAACGTCGTCACCATCACAATCAACATCGTCATCATCACAAGCAACATCGTCACCATCACATTCAACATCGTCACCATCACATTCAACATCGTCACCATCACAATCAACATCGTCACCATCACATTCAACATCGTCACCATCACAATCAAAATCGTCACCATCACATTCAACATCGTCACCATCACATTCAACATCGTCACCATCACAATCAACATCGTCACCATCACAATCAACGTCGTCACCATCACATTCAACATCGTCACCATCACAATCAACGTCGTCACCATCACAATCAACATCGTCACCATCACATTCAACATCGTCACCATCACATTCAACATCGTCACCATCACAATCAACATCGTCACCATCACATTCAACATCGTCACCATCACAATCAACATCGTCACCATCACAATCAACGTCGTCACCATCACAATCAACATCGTCACCATCACATTCAACATTGTCACCATCTAACATGACCAGTTTGACCACCAACATAATTGTTAATACCATTACGTAAACCATCACCCGGTACATCATCATTTTCATCAAGACATGAAAACAATCACAATCACGTCATCCAACCGCCTTGATGCAATATAAGAACGTGAATAGGAGCCTCTCAATGTTTTATTTGTTTGTTATTTTTTTCTATAGCTTATCCCGTAGCTACTTTTACCACAATCCTTTTAAATGCACCTGCGACCATGGAAACGGTAATATTTTCAACAAGTTCATTTCCATTTTGTTTTCTTCACATCTCTCTAATCCCAGGTGTACATATTTATTGGAAATGACCTGCGATGTGAAACAGAAATTAATGACCTACAAACCCCCGAACTTAGCATTTAACTTTACTGCCATTTTTATTTTTATCGAGTTCAATCCTAGAGGCAGGTCAACACTCGCAGACTACAATCAATTTATGTGTATCTGCTTCCGCGCCAAATCAAACATTGAACGGGGGTATAATCCGGGTCGTGCCAATTCCAACACTATTTGTATACATATGGGACCGAGGGTCAGGATCTGTGTATTTGCATACAACCTGACCTGAATTCTGTCTGGAGTGTACTGTAGCCTTGAAAATGGTTCTTTACAAATTTCATCCAAAATTGGCGATGGTAGTTGACCGCCAATTACGAATAAAAACCACAAAGCTGAAGGATAAGATCCCTTTCTTGCAATAATTACCACATGAATTATTCAATGCTTTGCGCAAATAACCGCCCGTGCTCTATATTCTTTTTTATTGTTTGTAAAACATCTTGAAAGTAGGTTGTGGAATAAGCGAATCCACTTCAAAATGTCAAAAGGCGTAGAGGTTCAAGAAATGCCCGATAAACATCTCGAACGTATAAGTTTGAAATCAAATACCGTTGCCTTTCAAAACGAGATGTGCTAAATATATTTGTCGACTGGAATCAGGTCAAGGCATAAACCTCTGGAATGTCATCACATCACAGACGAGAAATGTGATGTAAGTATGGTTTGAGTGGTTGACATCATATTTAACATGTTTAAAGACGACATCTCCAGTGACTTTGAGAATGGAAGTTAGCAATATGGAAGTGTAAATATAGGCCGAAATCAAATAACCATTAATCAGGTTTATTTATTTATTTATTGATTGATTCATTTATTTATTTATTTATTTATTTATTTATTTATTTATTTATTTATTTATTTATTTATTTATTTATTTATTTATTTATTTATTTATTTATTTATTTATTTATTTATTTATTTATTTATTTATTTATTTATTTATTTATTTATTTATTTATTTATTTATTTATTTATTTATTTATTTATTTATTTATTTGTTTATTTATTTATTTTTCATTCATTTATTTATCATTCATTCATTTATTTACTGTTTTGTTTATTTATTTAGTATTCATATTAGTTAGTTATTTATTTGTTTATTCATTGGTATTTAAATGTAAATATAAATACTGACCATCAGCACATGCTGAAGGGGCCAATTCACATATTTGTGACGTCGCCGATAAACTTCCTTTTTAGGCAATGTCCACATATACATGTAGGCCTTCGATAAAACTGCAATATTTTTTTTTTAATAGAAACAACCTCACAATTAAACGTTCATGTCCCTAAAAATATGAGAGCAAAATGTGTCATCAAGATAGCTGGATATTTCGAGCATGCATTTATAGTGAATGATCTCTATATCAAGCATGCTTCGCTTCCATACCGTCTCTCTCCGAATTAAATTAAACATTATCATCCTCATCAAAAATTGATTTGAGGCAAATCTAACCTGACCCTTTTGTGATTAGTGGCCCTGGATACCACATTAACCCATTAAGTGCTTAGTATCGTTAGTCTACAGGGTAACCGGACGAGGTTTTATAAATTTCTATGCTTGCGATATGAAGACTGTTTGCAATGTCCCAAGTGCAAGTAGGCCATTTACAGTTTTAATATTTCTATAACTTGTTACAAAGCTGAAACGATGAAACATGATCTTGATACCGACACAGGCGTCAGATTTGGTCCACTTAAAATAATGCCTATGGTAAAGTCACTCCGGTGAAACCGACTATCCAGACCTGTCAAAGATATTACGTTATTACCAATGCCATATCTTACGTCGAGTTGGAGTCGGTTTCACGGATAACGCTTGCGTGTTTCCTTGCAGTGTGATCCATCAGACCCACATGAAATCATAACGCCTATACAGCATATAGGCACATAGTAGCTAAGACAACTTGAGGTTTTTTTTACTTCAAGTTTGTGGGTGGCATATATAAATTCATGGAAGTAAATTTATGGAGGATCTCATCTTACCGCCAATATACGTGCTGTCTGCTCTGGCATGGCGTCGAGCTGGTCACGAACCGGCCTGATTTGTCATCCATGGGTCCTTTCCCGCCAAATTCCCTGGAGCAGACGACACTCGCCATGGTGATTGGGTGTGAGTAGGATGAACACCTGAAATATCAAATTCAATGCCGGGAATGAGATGGGAGGTGGCACTTTAATGATGCATGGAGGATGGTGAGGGGGGGGGGGTCGATAGAATGGCAGAGGTGTACCAAGGCATGTATAGATCAATCCAGGAAATATTCTGAAATAGCGTTACACTATTCTTTTGGAGATGAACTAGAAACAAATGTGTCACAAATGAACCAATGTTGCTTAAGATTCCTTGACATGAATGCATTAAAAAGGGGAGGATCTGAGTACAATAAAACGGTTCAACTCTATCTGCAAAACAATCGAGGATTACAATATTAACATTCAAACCACAGACATGACAGAAGAAGATATTGACACAGATTTATATTCATACAGTTCTTTTTTTCGGGATGTAAATGTGTAAATTTACAGGAGCGTGCAAGCTATTCGAACCGCGATAAAAACAAAGCCTTGAACTTTTGAAAGGATTTGCAAGGGTTTTATTTATAACTTGGACTCTATCCAGGATTACAGATTAAATTAATGAACATGGTGAACTTGGTTTAAAGGAGCAGGCTGAAAGTGCAAGTGGATATGAAATACGAATTGCAATGGATCACATCATCATGAATATTTACCCCCCCCCCCCGGCCAATAAACAACAAAACCTAAAAGACCAGCACGAAGGGGGGGTGAAGGAATGTGAAAATGTTGCCATATTATATATACATTTTATTTTATTTCTGCATTCACGATATGTATGCAACATATCATATACGAAGGTAATGCTTTTAAGTTTTAGCCCCCCCAAATACAATAGATATAATATAAGGAATGAAAATAAACATTAATAAGATGCATTATTCACTTGAAAGAAAATATCGTAGTTTAAAATAATGCAGGAGATCGCCATCGTGAGCGATTAAGGTTGAAAATGATGGTGGCTCCGTAAAATGGTACATAAATTTATTTCTTCATTGGTAGAGAATTTGTCACGTTTATAGATAAACTTACCCTCACCCGTTCAAAGTTGCACGATTTCGTTAAATAATAGTATTTCGTAACCTGCCATATTATTTTTCATATCAATATTCGCCCCGAGGGGTATACATTTGTTGAATGATGGAAACATTTAGACGCATCTATCTCACTTTTATCCAAATGTTTTATCACTACTCATTAATTCCAAACATTGTCACTTCAGGAGGTGCTTCAGTCAAGCACACGGACCATCATGATTCCCAAAAGGCGTTGCCATATTCTATTTCGTGCCAAAAGGAATGTCGCCATCGCGATTAAAGAAATCAGACCACGTGACCGAGAGAACAGACCAATCACGACACGCCCTTTGATAACCAGTGACAGATCGAGTCCGCAGTTATAGTTTCCGATGATTGTCGCTCAATTACATAGAGGGAAACCACGGAGTTACAAGGGCTATCATCTCAAGAGTGACTGTTGGTGAGAAGGGACAATCCAATTCATGGTGTTTTAAAGCACTAGAGTCAGTACGACATAAACTATGAAATACAAAAAGGATGAAATGACGATAAATCGCATGGAGCGAGTTTTAAGGACATAAAGTTCAATGACATAATCCTACCATGACATAATCATACCATTCTAAAAATTGTTGCTTCAGAATGATCATAGAATTTCGTATATTTTATCAAAGTGATTATGATCATAAATTATCTACTTCTCTGTTTTCCTAATTTCGGATCGATAGACACATTGATATGGTCCTGTGTGATTACAAAAACCAGAGAACTTTTAGCTGATACCACAATCATGAAATTGCCAAGAAAAAAATAACCATGGGAAATGATAGGCCTACATACATGACATAAGAATGAAAGAAATCAATTTTTGTTTCACCGTTTCATGTTGTCTTTTTAAGGAATTTAGTTTGGCACGCCATACCAAAAGTGATGACGATAACATGAGATCATGTGTGGTATGTAAATCTTCATTAAAAATGTGCTATTTAATCTTTTGACGTAGTCCAAGGCTAAATTTAGAATAAAACTTGGCAAAGCGTCGTGATCATTGCGTAATATTGCTACCTTTTAAATATCAGTCGCGGCTAGCATGACGCTGCCATAATTATATCGTCCGCGCGAGGCTGTGGCGACACGTTTACTAAATTGGAGACCTATCAAGGCTTTACCAAAATAAAATATTCTGTCTGGCTAATGTATGATATCGAGTCAATCATATCCTGCTCGTTCCCCGTTTAACTTTCAAGGCCGGATTGGTTAAACTGGGAAATTCTAGAAATAAAACGCCAAAAGATAAGGGATCCATCGCATATATTTGGAACAGCAGCGGTGACCGACAACAAACCCAACGAATAGTTAGGCAGTTTAGAAGCCGACTGTCAACAGTTTTGAAGGGACTTTTTCATTTGCATAACTGCTTAAAGGTATTGTTTAACTTCGTAAGCAACCGATTTAAAAAATTCTCAAACCAAGATGAAAAATGTGTACAAGTGCATGTATGAGAACTAATAAACCCCGAAAACAACCATTATTGAGAATGAAAAGCTAAAACTACAAGACAAACCCCGATTATGTAAATGGCGTCTTATAGACACCTAAATAGTACACATAAGTGTATGGGATGAAATTAAGATGGTGTTTCTGGTCACTTTATACATGTTTTTCAATTTTTGAAGCACTAAATAATTATTTTCGAACGCAATTTTTTCTGGGCTTCATTTGTGTAACATATCGTAGACACAGGTGACAAGTGTGACCTTCTAGTACGGATTTTTTTAAATTCAAACCAATGTTAACCAATCACTTTAAACCTTTGGACAATTATACCTTTATTGATAAAAGAACAAAACGAAAAACATCGGTCTAAAACGAAATACTGAAACATATTTTAAATAAAAATACTGAAACACATCGATAAGAAGAAGAATTAAATGCGTATTATTTTATACGCCATGAGCTTGATGAATATATACAATTTTGTATCATATTCAGATATTGCAGGGGATATAGTGTGAATAAAAACGGGCCAAGCTACAACTCTGAGCTCAAATCGGGAAGTGTATAGCAAAACGATTGACCAATCGTAAAATATTGTGAAACCATTTAAAAAATCACTGCTTTACAATAAAATATGTAATTTTTATTTTAATGAATGGCAAAACATGGCAAATTAGATGGTAATTCGGCAGGACAGATCTCGACCACAAACAATGTAATCATCAGCTTCCGATAAGATAATGGAAGTGTCAATAGCGCCTTCCGATACGAATAAATCTTAATCAAATATATGATTTTGCGCCTCTCTATCAAAATTAACTGATAACTGATTCAAGATTTTTTTTAAAATCATGTCTCTAGTACATCTACAGAAAGTAAACAGAACAGGGGTGGGGGGCAGTGAGTAGTTGAAAGCTTTGTACAAAGGAAAATTTTCCGTCCTTTCGAAGTCAGTGTGATCCAAATGAGACAATCAAATAACCATAGACGACAAACTACCTTCAGCTCCAAAAAGAAAACCCACCCCACTCAAAAAGAAAAAAAAACACACACAAAAACAGTAACAAAACAAACAAAACAGAAAGGGGTTGGGGAGAACGCCCGGGGGGGCCACTTACATTGACGAGTGGATACCATGCGCGACCAAAAAAACACGTAAAAAGGATGTCCTTTTCACGATAGGGCGCGTTACGTACGTAACGTGAAAAGGGTGTCAAAAACACAAAAATAATGAAAAAAGGGTATCTATTTCGCTAGGAAAATTACGTGTTTAGGGTCGAATTTGCGAGGATGATAAAACAAAATTAAAATGTTTTATAAAGGATGTCCTTTTTGCCCCAACACTACGTGTTTAGAGTCGTATTTGCGCGAGGTGTAGAAGGTGGGGTCGTACTAAACCAAAAAGGTAAAGCCGACAACCAAAGGACCCGTAACAATAAAACATTCCTGTACTTGTTTAGGGGTTCATTTCAGGGAATATTTGCCAAGAGTATCGTTTTGTTTCCAATACTTGCTAAGGGTAGGGTTTCACACGCCAATACTTGTTATAAGGGGTGCATTTTCAGAATATGGAAATTACGTGTTTAGGGTGCTTTTCGAGACCCCATGGTCGCGCATGGTATCCACTCGTGAATGGAAGTGGCCCCCCCGGGGGAGAACGTAAAGTAATGACTTAATGACCATGAATGTACTATTCCTACTAAAAAAAATTCCCACACTCTTAAAATAGCTGGGCAAAAAATGCCCAACTTTTCCAACCCTAGGCACCTACACTGGCCACCCAACTATTGGTTAAAATATGCCCAAATTGGGTAATAAAACTAATAAATTTGCTCAATTGGATAATAACTGCCCAGAATATATATATATATGCCAACATACATTACCCAACAGGGTGGACAGTGTGTTGCCCAACATTTTCAGTGTGTATGAGATCATTGACATCAAAACAACAATACACTTGCAAACAAATGAAAATATATAGAAAAATAACAAAAAAATAAAGGTTATTTGCATCCTCTCCTATTTATTCATGCTTCACAAAAAAGACAATTCTGGGGCAGTAAACACTAGACAGGAAGAGAAAGATATGTTATCCGGTGCGTAGGCCTGTGTAAATATTGAACTGATTTGTATAACTGTATATATCTAAGGTCTGTAAGGATTATTATGCAACCATGCCATGCGCAATTCTCGGATAAAAAAGATTAAAAACGAAGCTACAGCATGCATGGGAGAATTATGAAATACTAAGATGTTTCCTCCGTGGGATAAATGAAATATTGAAAGGAATATATCGGGATCTATTCAGATGAATATCAATCATAATTAACATGTTTAATAGAGCATACTCTCATTTACCTAAACCACAGACGGGGTAAGGTCATATCCGAAACAAACACAAAATGTGCCAGCCGATCCAAAGTGACATTTTTCTTGGTGATTGTATATTTGTTTCAATTTTACTGTTATTTTTCATTTTTCTAGAACGAAAAAAAAAGGTGAGAGATGAATGAAAAAACGATGTTAGTCATGTTAGTACTGACAGAGTGCCAACATAAATATCTAATTTGTTAAGAATATACTTCTATTACAGGGGCCGCGGAACCGGGGGGGGGGGGCTTCAGCCCCTCATCTCTTTCCAAAACCGTGTACAAAAACGTAAAAGTGACCATCTGATTGTGGTTTTTGCATGGTCAGACCCCCTCCATCCCCACTTTCGGCTCACCCCCCCCCCACCCCACTTCCAAACCGTTCCGCGGTCCCTGCATTGATATTTCTACTGAAAAACACATTTTTATTCTTTAAAGTTTTATTGCAATTTGACAATGGGGATAGCGTATTCTCCTTTTTTAAAAGGCACATCCTTATGTATTATTATTATCAGTATTATTATCATTATTATAATAATAATGATAAAAATAATACTGATAATAATAAGGATTATTATTATTGTTGATGTTATCATTATCATCATTAGTATTATTATTATCATTACTATTATCAGTATTATTATTGTCATTATCATTATTATTATTGTGAGGAGCAAAAGCACTTTGGTTGTTGTTGCTGTTTTCTTTTGCATGTCAAGAACAAATTGTCTGCCAACTTGACCAGCAACTATACTCTTCAAAACACAGAACTAAAAATAGATAGTGTGCGGTCATTGGACTATCCTAAGGTCATTGTTATTGATTGGTGTCATGGTGATTGGGATGCTTTCACCGGTACACGTGGTTCCTACGAGTATGTTGTCACTATCAGGTGCATATCAGGGGTATAGGGGGTAGTCCCCCCCTCCGGTCCAGATAGTGCCCCACCCCAGTGGATTTTCGTTGTTGTTGTTGTTTGCTTTTTTCTTTGCAATTGTTTTAAAAGTAATATACAGTACACACAAATTCATCATGCATTCACCTGAATAAAAATCGTGCTGTATCTTTATAATGAAATACATTATGCATACCTGTGTGACAAATAGAAAAGAGAAAACTTTTAAGCTTGCTCCTATAGGCGGATAATTACAAATGGAAAAAAAAATTAACGCATATATTCTTGTAACATCGTCGTCAGGTAGGTCTATAAGTTGTGCTTCGATTATCTATTTCCTGGATTTAAAAGAAAATGTTACTTTGACACAATGCATGTGTACCTTTTTCAAACTTCATCGTTGTCATCATACCACAAGTATTTTTTTCTTCATTTAATTGTGTCTGAACCCAAGCAGTCAGCAAAAATTATTTCCTCTTTATTTTTTTATTTTTCAAAATCTAATGGTCATCAACATCCTTAATAAATTGTATACAGTCCAACAATGGCATTTCGATATTTTAATAAAAATAAGTATTTACATTGTTTTTCTATATCATTGTATGCTTCGAATTTACTTTTTTTTTATTTCCCCCACTTTAATAATGTTCTTCTTTATTTTGTTTGGTTATATTTATTGTCTGATATTTACGTGTTGCATTTCATATTTGAATTACACGCCCTGTATGCCTTCCTTGTTCGTCGAGAAGAGATATCTCGAGTATAAACGTTTTGTTATCTTTGTCATGTTTGTGTACATGTATGGTTTCGAAATAAAGATGTTATTTATAAAATTAATAAATAAATAAATATTGAAGCAAGGAAGAGGCAATTGGGCCTACACATTAAAAGCGCTATTTAAGATTTTATTCAACGCTGTTTATATATGAACCTTACAGCTTTTAATTGTTTAACCATTGAAACAATCATGTTTAAGTTATTGAAGATTAGATTTTGAAAATTAAACTTTGTTGCTTAAGATTTATACATTTGTTTAAACTGTTTAAACAATTACTGTAAAGTTAATATAGTAAACATTTGTTTAAACTGTTATAAGGTTAATGTTGTAAACAGAATGTATATTTTTTTAAACTGTGTACATATCCTTAAATTTACAACACGTTCTTCTACAATTATTTTAGTTCAGACGTGTACTTTTCCCTTCAGTTAAAATTGTATTTTAGCATCATTTTCTAAGGTGAATTTACATGGATTACCCAATAATTAATTTTTACCAGTGGCGAATTAATCACTTATTTCTTTACATAATTATCTTCACACTATCATGGAAACACAAAACAAATGTAATACTATTACGTAATATCCCCATACCCTGGGGCCGGAGTTGAGCGTTTCTTGCTCACTCTAATTTTATTCAATATAATTTATGTATGAAGGAAAGGTCAATTGCTGAAATAATATCATTTGAACGTGATTAATGCCATTACTTTGCCAGATTTTGTTGTTATGAATCATAAGAGCGTAATATGTTCTATTCATGAATGATAGATGGACGAAGAGAATCAATAATGCGCATGCATTTTCATTTTCTTGTTTGATTACAAACGCCGCACACATTATTTTGGACAAAATTATTCCCTCATTCCTTTAGCCAAAAATGTAGAATAATGATATTCATTATATTTGTGATGAAGTATTGACAAATTAAAAAGAATAAAGTCCTTATACTGAATTCAATCGCATGTTTTTATTTTTTTCCATCAAAGGGGTCACTTTTAATTTACCCATCAAGCTATACAGCGATCCTTTTGAGATACCTAATGATGTGGTGATAATATAGCTAGGTGGTTTTAATTTGAACTGCAATAATGTACTATTCTTCTATAGGCATTGATTTGCAATTATCACACACCATGAACCCATATAAGTTGACTGATATAGCGAAATTGTGTTTTTCGAATCGAAAATTATAGGCCCATATAGCTTTTTTGAAAATACTTCCGTCAATGTAAAACTCTGCAATAAAAAAACGATACAAAGCTTGATATGTAGTTGTGTGATTTTGAAGACCACCACCTTGCCTGTGTTCCTCACTCACCTTAATACATAGACAGAAGATTACGTCACGATTTGAAAGTGTTAAAAGCATTATTTTTCAATTTTACTCCTTGTCATAATATCATTAAAAGGCACAATATATCACATCAAATAGACGACTATTTATCGAGTTTATGCACCACAAATGGCATAGAAATCACTTTTCAAAATTAATAAAATATTAGTAGGCCTATTTTATATTATTTATAAAACTAATCAAATGAGATGTGTAAGATGGTACTTTAAGTCTTTTATAATTGCTTGATATAAATGATTTCTTGTGTTCGTTCGTTAAATTCATGATTGATTTTATTCCTTTATTATTTTTTTTAAACTTAACTTGCATTACCTGATGAACCAAATAGTGAATTATTTAATAGAAGAACATAACAATGCCATAGTATCATAACTTCTCGAGGTAGGCCTACAGCATTTCTTTGCAAAACAATAATTTACAGCATGACCATATGCACGGTATGTCTCTTATTCACAATACAGGGAGTGGTCGTTGTAACACATTATTATGTATCGGAATGTCTCCTCCATTTTCTTACCCTTTTTTCTCTCCACTTCCTTTGTTCTCAAGCAGGTGCCCATCTCCTCTTCGAAGGTTGATTTCAGCAGAAATAATTCCAAATATAAATCCACTTTGGGGGGAGAAGATAGCTTGGGTATCACTTAAGGTCATCTGTTTGAGAAATCCAGAATTTTCAGCAATTTTCCGGCCGAAAATGCAAGTTGTTGGGAGGGAAGACATTTTGCGCCTTGCAAAAGTCGAGCTGAAGTGAAGGCATGAATCCTTTGTTCCAGCAGCAACGCGACTCGTGCAGACTCTCGTTGAAACAATGTTAAAATTAGTCATTGTTGAGCTCTTTAAAACTCTACAAAAATAACGGGCGAAGGAGTACATGTTGATCTTAAACTGGCATATTAATGCAGACATTTGTAGACCAGACTTGGTAATTTTTCACCTATCCTTTAGGAGTTTTCCCCTGCAGTATGCTAGCGTTTCTTACTGGAGATGCACCGGGCTGGTTCCCGCATACCGATACACTGACGCGCGTTCAGAAAGGGGAGAACAAAGCAAGTAAAATCTAATACCCCAGACTGTGTACGGCGTATACAGTATGCGTTTATACACATGTGTTTTTCCCCATGCATGTGGGGTAAGGGGCTGGGGATTCCATACACACAAAATGCACATAATTCGCATCCACCCAGTCAGTATTTTTATTAATATTTAATCACGTGACTCCTTTGTTCTAGGCGGGCAATTATTATGCACATTATGCAAATGATTCGAAGCAATAACTGCTTCCTTAATGTATGAGTTGGAGGCACTCGTGAATGGATAATCGATGTTTATTTCTTGTTTAATTTCGTTTAAGAATAGAAACCAAAAAATAATGATTTTGTCGAAGTTTGATTTTCATAAAAAAAAGAATAAGAAATAATATATAAACAAATCATATTCATACTCATATTGTGTTTTTTCAGGGCAAATGATTATTATTTTTCGAACACGTGCTAGCAGAAAAATTGTATCGATATTAAAAAAACAACTCGAGCTTATTAGCCTTAAAAATTATTTTAAAAAATCAATATCATAACGATTTATGAGATTACATCCGTATCAAATATAAATTAATATGGAAACTATAATATCAAGGTAAAATCTTGTCTTTAATGTATTTCATTTGACTGATTATAACGGATAAAATAATATACACCAAGGCTGCAGTATAAAATATAGGCCTATTAACATTTACTTAAGGATACAAAAATACAAATTTACAATTTATATGTATTGTTGCATCCCATTCATTTAAATTTGGTTAAATTATCCCTCTTTCTCTTTAGTTAGTACCTTTCGTGAATGACGTGACTAAACGAGATAATTATAAGCACACACACGCACAGCATTTAACTTAAAAGGAGAAATGAAACAAAAGCTAGAACGATGCAACTTCAGCATGTTCGGGAAATATGATGCGAAGAATCAAAGATGGTAAATTTACCAAAGTTAAAACAAAAAAGTAGTATGATTTTATTAAAGACCTTGAAACAAAATTCTTAAATGAAGGTACGTGTTAAGAAATATAATGCGTGTCATTTGTTACGAAAAAAAAATTCAACCAGTAGTATAGGCCTACAGTATTCTATTTTATTGCCAGTATATGTTCATCAAGTCTGTCAAGTGATTTGGAGAACAGGCTGCAATGTTACAAGATCAAAGAGCAACAATTTATACTGACAATGAAAATTTCAGCCCTAATTCTTCAGTTAAAAAAAAGGAATTTGGGGAAAATAACACGTTAAAAACTTAATTATCATAAAGAAAACAGAAAAAGTGAAGGACAACCAAATCAAAATGATGGCTATGATTATTAAGATGATATAAGTTAAGCATTTATTGTCTCCATAAATCTGTGAGAAATTGATTTGACAAAATTGGTTGTAATAACGTCATAAAAAACATACTTATCAATACACAGTATAAAACAGAAAAAAATCAACGTCAGTTGAAGTTATTAAAGTGGTTCATGATAAGAAGAATACGAATAGAGATTACGAATATTTTTTTTTCTTACTAAAGATAAAATGATAATCACCCAAAACACGGTTGTCTCAATTAAGATTTGCTATGTAGGTAATGAGGCATGTAATGGTCGGTTTGTTTAAAATGACATTGTGTTGACTTCAGTGGACAATAGGGATTGCTGGCAAAGAAAGAATGACAATATAGGATTAACTATGTTAATTACATTGTTAATTTCAATGGGGTCATTCAATAATCTTCTAGAACATGTTGATTTGGACTGTCCAAGAAAAAAGTATATATTGGAAATTTATATTTAAAAAAGCTGGCAATTTCTTCAAGGATATATCAGTAATCAGAGGTTCAAGCCAGACTTTATATCAGTGCATAGTTAAGCAACATTAACTTTCGTTCATCAATGAAGTGTTTGCAACTATTTTCAGTTCTCATCAAGATCATCAACCTGTTCGTCAACCCATGGATTGATGAAATCGACTTTTCATCATCATCATCATCATCAACTTTGTCTTCATATAACTCTCATTTTATTACAGTGACTATAATCATCCATCGTTTTTCAACATCACTTTCGTCATCACCAGCCTATTTAAAGAGAAATGCCAGTAGTTGCAGTAAACACTGATTTCATGAGAAAGTCTGTAAAACCAGGCTTAATTGTCAGAATATAATCGAGGATCTAGATCTGGTCCCTCTGGTACAATTACATAAACTGAACTTTGTGAAATCTTGAAATCTACGCTGAAAAAATGTTCACACTAAAGATCACCAACACAGATAGACACACATGGGACAGTGTATTAATATTGCTGGAATAAAGACCCGATGGAAGTGACCGAATCCGCGTTTATTTTGCTTATTTCTCAGCAATTACACAATTTCTTCCAGAATCCTTTGGCACATATTTTTTATTCATACAAACAGACACTTGGGTGGTCATTATATCAGATTCTGTCAAAAGTCATTTTGAGATCGTTACCAAAACTGGAATTCATTTTTAAACTATTGGCCAGCCAACTTGAAAATTATTTGGACTATCATAATTTGTTTGTATTAACTCCTCAGGATAAATATTGTTGTTTAGCTCTAAACCGTGCAATAAAAAACAATTAATTATTTTGCTGCGATTCTAATTTTTCTTTCGTAACAACAGAGTAAAATTAGTCAAACAAAACAATGAAAATTCCATCAAAATTGGACAATGAATTACAAAGTCATGACATTTAAAAAAACTATTATTTCGGTGAAACATTTCTGTACATGATTGCCTTCATGGATATTCAATGAGCAAACTAATGATGTCATGTCCCCGCTTATTCATTTGCATATATTGCATGAATGTGTAATCGAATTTCGTCAACCAAGAAATACATCTGACTAGCCAAATTTACTGTGTGAGATTATCGTTGCTGAATTTTGTTGCAAGGGAGACACGTGTTTACAAACAGGGCAGGGGAGACATGTTATGCAGGGCCCGCTGGAAGAGCAGTCTTGTGATTGAAGTGGCTACCCTGGGTAAATAAAACGTTATTATTTTATTATTATTACACACAAGTATGAAAATATGAAATAATCATGATTTCATGAAATAAAAAGAAAAGGGAAAGTGGGGCATATATCATCAGCCAAACTATTACATATTAATGATGGCATGCATGTAACCGTTTTATATAATATTGCTGGTCTTAACATTCAATAACGTGGTCCATTATTATCACATTTTTATGAAATTTTCAGCATTTTTGCCCCGTCAACTATTTTGTGGATTGAATTATTTTCAGCCTCACTTTTTCAGTGTCACGTGCCTTGTTACTTTTTGTAAATACTATCTTGATTCAAATATATTTCCATCGCCATATGATCATGATTATTGTCATAATAAATGAAAAATCAGTCAAATAATTTTGGTCAGATAACATGATATATATCATCGAAGGTCGATTAGCTACTTTGCAATATCGAAAGTGATACCTAAACTCCATCGCGGTAGCCGTCTCCGTTTCACGTGACCAGGTCCCTGCGCGCGCATTTCAAGGGTCAGAGGTCAGACGAGGTTGATGAGGGTCGGGAAGGGATGTCAAATTGACAGCGCCACGGTGACATGATCGAACAGTGATTGACGGTTTGAGAAATTGAATCGGGCCTGTCGGATATAAGATATCCGGCTGGTAATGGAAAACTTATGGGCTCTGTGAGTGATGATGAAATACCCGATTTGTAGAGATCATGCATGATCTCCGGTGGGGGGGGATCGAATGAGGTGGGGATTCTTCGGTATTGTTATATGGGCCAACCTGGTGATAAAACTTCTCTAAATAAGACATGAAATATATTATCAAGGAAGAGGGTCTAAAATAAATGGAAAAGCATAGAGCTACTAGCCAGAGTATGGAGAAAGTATGGAGATACAAAAAGAACGGTTACACTTCGTAATTCCAAAGGTTCTTTATTCCGAAAGTTCGTAATTCCAAAACACGTAAATTGCCTATACCTCGATGTTCGATTATCCCAAAACGAAAAAGGGTTCGTTAATCCAAACATTTGTGGCGTAATTCCGAAGGTTCGTTAAAAGATAATGAGAGTCGTAATTCCGAAGGTTCGTCAGTCCGAAAACGGAATGAGGTTCGTAATTCCGAAGGTTCGTTAGTCCGAAAACGAAATGAACAACTAACCTCATTTCGTTTTCGGATAAACGAACCTTCGGAACAACGAAACTTATTTAGTTTTCGGATTAACAAACCTTATTTCATTTTCGGATTGTTGAACCTTCGGAATAACGAACCTTATTTCGCTTTCGGATTAACGAACCTTCGGAATATCCGAACTTTCGGAATAACGAAGCTTCGGAATTACAAATGTATGGGAAAAGAACTCCGGGTGGAAAGGGTACGGGGGGGGGGTATGGGGCTGAAAGATAAGGGAAAGAGGTCTGTGGGTAGGAGGAGTTCGAGGAAAGTTCTTCAGAGAGAAGGGGGGGGGGGGGGTGTAAGGAAAGACTGACTATACTGCGTTAGGATGGGGCAAGAGACCTATTTATTATTCTGATTCTCCAAACACTCTTAAAAATGTTGGGCAACATCACTGTCCACACAACGATTGGATAAAACTTTATCCAATGATCCAATTCTTGGTAGTTTCAAACCAATGTGTGATTTGGGTGAAAACTTCACAGTATTGGTTGAAAATTACTTCAGAGTTGGATTAATTTTTTAAACCAAGTGTTGTGTGGACAGTATGTTGCCCGATATTTTAAGAATAAAGAAGCAAACGCACCGTGCCCTCTTTACACAAGTTGAAGAAAATGTCCTTACATAATCCAAGCAAACACAAATATGGCCCACCAAGATGTTCTATACATTCTTGCAGAAAGTAAAATACAATCAAATAAAAATAGTTTCAATCATATCTTTTATCCGTAAGAGCGCTTGGGATTCTCCGTCTATTTAGCGTAGCAGCTGCCCATCACAACAAACCATCGTGATCACGTGACTCCTTCAGTCAGTCAGCCAGTCAACCAGACAGACATACAAGATTCCTCGGTGTTTTTATCTCCTCCAAAGAGCAGCAATTATGTTAATTTAATTTCCTTTCTCCCAAATACCCTCCTTCGTCAAGATGGCGAAGGACATGTCCCTGTGAGTATTAGGCACGTGCTGGGCTGGGATCTTCAGCCGCAATTCAACCTCGTTCATTTAGTGGCACCCCTCCAATTCCTGTGCATAAACACATGTAGGCAAACCCATCAGTCCATGCACTCTAAAAAGATTGAGTAAAAATGTACCAGTATCGGGTACAAAGGGAAGGGTTTGCACATCAGACTACCTGCAAGCTACCCTTACCCATCCTACTTACTATTCCTCTCTCAATTATCCCCCCCCCCCCCCCCATTCCGCTATCTATTTCTGCATTCTGCATTGCATTCCTCATTCGTATCAAAGCAAATAGAGGGAAAGCATGTCACCCTTGTTTTTCTTTTCTTTTTTTCTGAGAAGACGTTCCATCAATCAACCACCAAATCAACCTACTCTACCCATAATGCTAAGCAAGAACGTGTGTCGTAACTATGGAAACGTAAACAGCTTTTGCTCCTCCTCTCGCCCCGCCCCGGCCTTTGCTTTGTGAAACATGCATATGCACATTACATCTGAAGTTTTCTTAATCGTACTTTTCCGATTGCTAAAGCACGATTTGCACTGATAGAATTGTTCTCCTTACTACGTTATCATCATGATCATACGTTGAATTGTTATATTCCATATTTCACGTCCGTCCTCATCAATTACATGACTGTCTAATCATGAGAATAATTAACTCTCCAATCTATTGATGATGATGAAGAAGAAGAATATGATGATGATGATGATGATGATGATGATGATGATGATGATGATGATGATGATGATGATGATGATGATGATGATGATGATGATGATGAAGATGGTGAATGAAGATGAATATGTTGATGATGATGATCATGATGGTGATGTTGTTGTTGATGATGATGATGATAAAAATGATGATAATGATCAAGATGGTGAATGGAGATGAATATGAATATGAATATGATGATAAACATTAAAAACTCCATATCCTTTATTACATCAAACTTTATCTCGTATATAATCCATTCCCTGCACACTTAAAATGCTGGGCAATATAATGTCCACTGTGTTGGGTAATGCATGTTGGTAAACAGATATATATTTTGGACAATTACTATCCAATTGAGCAAATCTCTTATTCCAATAATTTAGTTTTTAGTTCCCAATTGGGCAGATTTTAACCAATAGTTGTGTGGACAGTATGTTGCCCAGGGAAAAGTTTGGCATTTTGTTTGCCCAACTATTTTAAGAGTATGGGTAAATCATCTTACCGTCGCCTCACTTTCATCATTGATAAAAGACAATTTTTTACTTAGTAAAATATTATACCAGGAAGTATTCCCTCTCCTAACAGACACACACCAACCGGTTGTATGGAACATTAGTTTGCTTGTTCAGTCTCCAATAGATTCATAATTTTTGCCCCCCCCCCCCCCTCTTTCCTTCTGATCCATATCCCAAAACACGAACAATCAAACATTTTGCGTTTGTATACGACAGATATAAATTGATCAAGTTTTCTGCCGTACCGAGCACACCTCGAAAAAATAAATGCGTTCTACCATGGACCTATCAAAGTTTTTTTCAGAATATACTTTGATTTCTCATTATTTACACAAATCGAACGCAAACTATTTCTTATGAACTCCTCACAATTTGTGTGTTTTTGACAAATTGAATCGTAAGTAATTGGTACTTTGAGCAATATTTCAAAAGAACTTCATTGGAGGCTATGGAAAAGGAAATACGTGCGTGTCATCTGTTCGCAAGATTCGTAAATCGAAACATTCTTATCCTCGATCTTTCAACTTTCGATTACTCTACAAAAACAGGCAATCAAAAGATGTGGCCTTTAAAAAGTAGATAAGATTTCGACTTTTGTTTTCAAGAAAGAAAATGCGGCATATCTTAATCACCACGTGGGTAATGTTGTAAGAAGAATAAACAACATAAACTTTTATTCGTCTGTCGGAATTTAAGATCGTAAATCGTTATTGGTCCGTTCTTGGTTGTGACATGTGGTACAGTAGTCTGTGATGCAGACTTTACGCTCGGGCTTTTGGGTTGAACTTGTTGTGACACCGGTATTTTGCATCTGCCATTGAATCACTAACGAACGTGGTGATGGTTGTCGGCGATGAGGAAAGCTACCGCATTGATGATGCTGATGTTGATGAGGAAGACAAACTTATATCGAAGTGGACAATTGATAGTGGCTAATTGTGACGGCGATAATATTGAAGGTGATGATGATGACGATTATGATGAGGATGATGATGATGATGATTGTGATAATAATTGTGATGACGAAGACGACGATGATGGTGATGGTGATATGACCAGGATGATGATGATGATGATGCCAGTGATAATGGTGACGATTATCATTACTTAATGGTGATATTGGTTGTAAAATTGACAAAATACGGAAATAGAGTTACTCTGCATGAATGATGGGGAAGTGAGTGGAACGCATCAACTATCTTTACCGGTAAAAAACAACAACCACCATAAACTTCAACCGACGTGTAAACAGTGTAAATTAATAGTAACTTTCCATGAAATTCATAAAGTCGGATGATTTACGTTTTTGTTTTTGTAAAACCACAAGCAGTGAGACATGGTGTGGAGCCTCAAATCATGGAGCTACGGTAGTACTACGTATTTTACGAATGACTGCATGGGCACGTCAGATTCAACGTGATGCGGACGCTTAAGAAAAGGGGGAAAATAATGGAGTGATCCTTAGATGAAAATTAATTTTTAAAAAAAATTAAATTAAATAGTGGGCTTTAAATAAATGTACATCTGACTAGTACTACTCGCTTTCAAAAGAACAAACATTAGTTTTGATGGCATGTAACATTCAGAGACGAATAAGGTCTGAATCACATAGAATACTAACATCAAGGGGTGTGGTCGGACCAGTGTTCGTGCGATCCCTACCGTGGCACGTGTCCTGTTGAAATTAGTCCATCTTAAATCTGCATTCTTGTTTTGAATGAGAATAACTTGACTTTCTCTTATAATAAACGCTCATCTTGAAATGGCCGTCCTGAGTCCATATTCCAATTTTTCCAATCTAATTTTTTCCTATGATGAGGGGGGGGGTTCATTGGCATAACATAACTTTGTCATCCCATCCCAGTTTAGCTTCCAGAATGGGCTGCACAGGGATTTATAATGCGTGGATATAATTATCTGCTTGTTGGAAGTTGTTAAAGGTATGAGTGTTTTATTTATAATCTGCGGATTACACGATAACTGTGTTACCCGTCACTATTATTATCACTATAATTATTGGCCTGGATATTTTACATGTAAGATGACATACTTCATGACTCGTGAGTATCATTAAACAATTATAGGACTAAAAAATGAATATTGTTCAACAAAATTTGCATAGTGAATGATAGTGATATGCCTACCGCAATCAACTTATCCGTCATTTTGTTGCATTAAATCGCAACTGTTGTCAAACCTGTTGGTATAATACGAGAGGAAACATGAGTTGAAAATATATATGTATACCGGTGTTCAGTCGTCACCCCCAAACACTTCAATTATTCATCAGTAACAAGGTTGTTCTTGTTTATGCAAATACCTAAAATCTCACTCCATGAACAACAAAAGTGCTCAGGCAGAGACAAATACCCATCTAAATGCTATGAAAAGCAATACTGGTTTGACCTAAATTCCCGAAGAATCTCTCTCTCCCTCCATCCATCCTTCTTCCTAAATCCCGACATACCGATACACTGGCCCCATATTGCAGCTTTAAAAATGTCTTTCCAAATCCACTCGACATGCCGCGGGTGCCACTGATTTGTACATTATCATGGCTGACCCTAGCGACCTCTGACCCGCAACACCTGACCCCCGAATTTCAGTACTCCAAATTTGGCATAGACCTCCTCCTGCCTGCACCCATCTAGCCCCCCTTCCATGCCGCTCGCGAGGCCAAACGCGTACCTCTCGCTACCATATTTGGGCATTGCACGCGACTTCGCGCACCCCGGGCCTAACCACCGGAGCTCTAATTACATCAAGAGATGGAATGGCGAAATCAGAGATCTTGTCTCTTTTCGAAAATGAAAGAAAAAGAAAAGAGAGATAAAAAGTACAAACAGGCTATAAAAATACGACCCTGTCGCGACTTATCGAAAATTTGATTTACCTCCAAAACTATGCGAGGATGGTTTGAGTTTAGAGTAGAGGAATGCTGGTATTTTGTGGAAGAAATGCTGGATGTTGATAAGGTAGTCATTGCAAACAGTGAAAATCATTGTCATGTGGAAACAACTTGAGAAGACTGATATCCGCATTCAACTTTCATAGTAGGATTATGATTACACGAAACATCGAGAAAATAATGTTTACATGATTGATTTGAAAGAGGAAGGGGAATTGGGAGCACGCAATCCTGTTTACACAAATATTTAGATCAAGGTCATCTTTTGTCATCTTTCTAAAACATTATCGGGTTTATGATGCATTGTTACACATTTCTATATAGTTTCAACTATCAAAACTATCATCATCATCATCGTCATAATCGTCATCGTCATCATCATCATCATAATCATCATCATCACCACCGTCAATATCACCATCACCACCATCATCATCTCTGTCATAATCATCATCATCATTATCATCACCATCTTTATCATCATTATTATCATCACCATCACCACCTTCATCATCATCAACATAAGCACCACCACCACCACTTTCTTTATCACCTTAGTCGTCGTCACCGTCATGACCAACATCTTCATAGCAGTATTTGATTGTTGACTATTTGAGAGTATGGAGTGGTTCTATATGCTTCACAGATATTGATGTTAGCTTGGTATAAATCAACATAAAATGATACTGAAATGAGTGTTTTGCTCATAGGAAAGAGTATCGAGGAGTGACCATGGTGACGGTGATATAGAATACAGTATGCTTCAGCCAGGAAATTGGTACATGTTCCCGGAGCCAACGCTAACATTAAGTAGTTATTGCCATGATCATGACCATCACACCCCACCATCATAATTACCACCACCACCATCATCATCATCATCATCATCATCATCACAATCATCATCATCTTATTAATCAGCATCATCGTCATCATCATCATCATCACAATTATCATCATCATCATCATCGTATTAAACAGCATCATCATCATCATCATCATCATCGTCATCATCATCATCATCATCACAATCATCATCATCATCATCGTATTAATCAGCATCATCATCATCACAATCATCATCATCGTATTAATCAGCATCATCATCATCACAATCATCATCATCATCATCGTATTAATCAGCATCATCATCATCATCATCATAATCATCATCATCGTACTAATCATCATCACAATCATCATCATCGTATTAATCAGCATCATCATCATCATCGTATTAATCAGCATCATCATCATCATCGTCATCATCATCATCATCATCACAATCATCATCATCATCATCGTATTAATCAGCATCATCATCATCACAATCATCATCATCGTATTAATCAGCATCATCATCATCATCATCATAATCATCATCATCGTACTAATCATCATCACAATCATCATCATCGTATTAATCAGCATCATCATCATCATCGTATTAATCAGCATCATCATCATCACTACCATCATCATCATCTTCTCAGAACAGAAATCGTTCTCCCAACACTTTTTTATTATCTACATAAAGCACATATAACTGAGCTGCGTGGTGTAAAGTTATCCAATTGATATCTTACAGCGAAACATGATGAGACGGCACTGTTGGCTCTTTCTGAAAATTTATGATCAACTTTCTTCATTTTTTCTTGTTTTATGGTTAAAATTGGTATGTTTTTGTAACTCCCGCTGCTCTGAAAATATGGGGTTTGACCTATTAATTACCGTCACGCACTGTGGGTAATTTAACCAGCATTGGTGCCGTGTGTTTTGGGTAGTAATGGGGGAGTATTAGATCTGACTGTTTCCAAAACCGAGCAATAACACCGTGATTTTTTAAGTCCATCCACCCGAAGAATATTACCCCGTAGGGTGTTAAATTATTAGCACCAGGTAGAGTAATCTAATAATCGGCCTTTAAGATTCAAAATATGGCATACCTGCGTGTAGATATTATGAATTTCAAGAATATTCTTTGAAGTTTGGAAAATTATACAAAACTGGCTCAGTAGTTCGCCTATTATCGGGAATTGCTACTGAAATGTTATCCTGGGAACGAAGAATTAAAAAAAAATCATGAAAATTTTAAAGGAATGTGGTAATATTGGAGGTGAAATAAATATCGGTGTGTGTGGCTTTGAGAAGGGCTTGCCAAGATTGCATCCAATAACAATACATTGAAACAACACCAAAACTACCTTGGATACCATCAAACCTTCGCCACTTCAACACCATCGAAACCAAAACAAACCCTATACAACAACGCCATCGCCACTGATTCCACCCCACTGTAAACACCAACACAACACCAATAACACTACAAACACCACCCCAAAGCCACAATACCGAGCAAATTTAGACGGATAACACCACGGACCCTACTACGAAGTATAGTGATAACACCAACACATCTAGCACTGCCATCATTGACAACAACATCTCCAACCACTTCACATAAGATGAGAACACCACCAAAAACATAGTACCTGCACCACATTATCATGCAACCATACTGTAAGGCTGATCTGCGACCAGTATTGGAACTCCATTGTGTGATCATCAAGACTAGTGTATGTTATGATCGCACAGATGACCGAAAACTTGAAATGACCTTGACCCTATTCCCCCTCCTCCTCTGCGCCAGCTTGTAGGAAGGGGGTCACTTGACAACTGATTGGTGTTTATGACGTTTATGGGGTCATCGTTGAAATTGATATACCGATATTTTGTCATGTCCACTTGGAAGTTAGTCCAACTGGTAGGCCTAAAAGGAATAGGCCCGTTGTCACGCCCTGGACACGCCCCAAATCATTACCCCTCCCCATTTGGGAGAAAACAAGGAAGCTTTTCAGGCTTTGTTCAGAAGATGCAATGAAATGCACACGATCATGGTGTACCTGTCACGTTAGAAGTAAAATCATTTTGCGGCCTAGATAAAATTCTTTTAGATCGCATAGCACAAAGAGAACGTCAGAGCTTTCTAAAATTATTTTTACTCTGTACAAGATATCAAGAAATAGGAATATTTTTTTATGAAATAATTCGAACTAAAGATTTATTCTGCACTGTAGATATCGAGCTACATAGGTCCTACCAGTTACAACCTGTGTAGTTCGATATCTAAAGTGCAGAATATTTGAATTAATTTGGTTTAATGTAATGCATTAGACAAAATATCATTTACTCATTTACTCGTTCTAATTTTCTTGTCTAGAATACTTCAACATAATGCAGTTCAAAGAGGCACTCCACACTACATCATGTTTAATGTAACCGTGAACGAATATTTGTGAGCTTCAAGGATTATCACAGAAGAGAGACCTTTTATGGTCAAAAGCGCCCCCTTTTCGAGGTAACTCGGCTATTGGAGTTGCCTTGACTTGGTTGACTTTTCCTTTCTGTTTTGCTTTGGTTGAGTTCTTTCTCTGTCCTGTCCATCTCGTAGCACGAAGACAGAATCGTTCTTATATTTCATGCACAAGGGGGGGGGGTGGGCTTGGGCTACAATGACCCCTCCCCCACCCCACACACAAACACGCACCCACACACACCAATAAGTTCTGATATCTGTGGAATAACACGAATTGTAGAGTATGAACATCCTATCCTGGCAGAATAATCAAGGAGAGATCACATCTATAGGTTAATTCATTACACCAAGAGCCAATTGACTATGTGTAAATGATTTCCTCGAACGCCTCGGTCGTTTGCAAGGGGGGGGGGGGCAAAATGGTAAAAAACACAATCGCGAATATGGACTACACTCTTTCCCTTGGATTAATATCGCTGAGACACAACACTGCTGAAAGCTGGGTTGATATAAGAATTTGCAGTTTTCTTTTCTCTTTAAAAACATTTAGTAACATTTGTATATAAAAACAGAAATATACCATTCAAAGTAAAAACGCGTTCAATAATTTATAAATTCGGCGAATATCAACAAACTTTGGTCGATTGATATGATGGGGGAGATCGGGTGTATGAAATACATGAGATAATTATGTCAATTTAGAAAAGGGCACATCATCTCCCCTCCCTTGCATTTCCCCCAAAACAAACTTTTTTTTATTTATGTTTTTATTTATAAATCATCAACATACAAATAATTTACATCAAATTTCACTACAAAAGTTACATAAAAAATAAGGGGTAAATCAAAATATATACAGAAGATTGGAGTGATCAGGAAAATAAAAAGAAAAAAAAAACAAGGAGAAAGCTGAGTAAAACAAACTTTATAGTTTCTTCCCCCTTTTCGGTACCTCTCAAAGTAATGTCGATAATGTTAAAGATCTCATCTCTCTTTTTTCTTTCTCTCCCTCTCACAAGAAATAAACATTCCTTCACTCATATACCATCAAGCAAAACAAGGTGAAATGTGGGCGACAAAATACCATATCTTTCTTGAAATAAACACTCACCGAACGCAGCATGTCCAAAATTGAGCAAAATATGTCCAATTATTCCTTTTGGTTGGCCTTGCACCCAGCAACACCCATTTTCAATGTCCTTCGGTATCAACTTGTTGTCGGTATATTATCGGTATGTGAACTCGAATTTGTTGTAATATTGCGTCCTTAAAACGATAATTGTGCTACTTTGACCTCATCAAGCTGATCCAACGATTAATAAAATTGCTCAACTTTGGAAACATGCTGAGTCTCGGTAAGATCCTCTTCAACCTCAGAAAAAAATTAATGGATGAATATAGTTTTTGAATTGCCAGCAGAGAGGATCAAAATGTAAATTCTTTTTTTTCTTTACAAAGGAGAACAGAAGTTAGATAAACCTGCTGTCACCGTTAATAGCGAAAATTGTTGGAAATGTGTATAAATTTTATATCATGCAGTGTATATTATAATTTTCATAAAAGTCATGCAGAGGCATCGCACTAAGGCGACTCGGTACATTATGCTGAGTTAGATACTAGTCGCTATCAAAATTATTTTGAAAGAATTCAAATGAAAAGTAATAAGAGAAGACAGGGGAAAATGAAAATATCACAAATTGGTATCTTGACCCTAACATGCTGTTGAAATGATTACTTGATTCGTAGGTCAATATCATAACAAGCAATAATGTTCTAAACTCTTCAATTTGAAATAGATTAATATAATAGTTTCAGGGCAGTAAAAACTGTTGATTTTTAGGATGAAAAGGCTGTTTTATTATTGAATAATATGGAAGCAATTTACCTATAATGACTCATATTAGAATGAAAATGTATTGGCAAGACGTGATATTTGTTTCCTTTAAAAGTTTGCATTTGATTTTGACGATTTCTCAATTCTTTGCCTGAGGAGCTCTACTTTCAAGGCACTTGATTTTTTGTCAGGCAATTTGAGCAATGGAAGGTCGTCCATTTGGTCCCCAGATGCTCACTACATAGCCTCTTGTCCAGTCAAATAATTTTCTTTTCATCCTACTGAAAATATTAACATGGCAGAAAGAAGCTGCTGAAAACTGCTTATCTGATAAAAGTAAGCCAATGGAGTAAATTAGAGAGTCAAAATGGGCCTAAGCTTTCGATCCTAGCAGAATCTTCGTCGAAGGCAAAATGACCAACTTTGCCTCCGAGGAAGACTCTGCTAGGATAGAAAGTTTTATACATGTAGGCCCTTTTGACTCTCGAAAATATTAAAAGAATTTGTTTTTTTAGGGATCGGCTATTCCTTATTATGCCTTTCAGCAAATAGTGCTGCCTCATTTTTATACACATAGCATACTAGCATTCATTTTTTCTTGAAGTGGATAAAGTGCCTGATAAATCCCTTCTCCTTGAAAATAGGCTTGAGCCTTCTTCCAAATCACCGGACCAGAGATACGGGGGATTTAAAGATTTTCATAAAAGAGTGTTAATATTTCGCAAATATTCCATCATATCATTCAAAAGAGATTTAATTTCGAAAGGCACTTTCCAGATAAAAGTAAGATCAATGTATCACACATAGGACAACATGTTTTTTGTAAGTGATTTGAGAATTTCAGGAATGCTTCCGATCTCGTGGCATCTGGTTTATGAAGATAATTCATTCCGGGATAAACATAATTTTCACCTGACATATTCACATTAAAACTACATTGAACGCATTTTTTTTTCGTTTAAAACTAAAGTTTATTTGCTTAACTTTCATTTTGAAAAGCATGTTTGGACAGGGGGAAGCTTTATTTGATGCTGAAAGTGTACAAATAGATAGTTCCCCAATTCAGGTATTTTTGATAAAAATGTCATTTGACGTTTAAAACAAAATCATAAGATCTTTTTCCAAAGATACCTTCTATGCTGTGAGGGTGAAAATGAACTTGGTCATATGTGATCACACAATCATGACCTCCATTCGCAAAGCCTCGTAAAAGGAATAGGATCTTCACCAGATTCTGTTTTGTTTCAAGTTTATGCGACTGCTGGAAAATTTGGAGCATGTTTTGCTAAGATAAAACTTAATATGCCACGAGGGTGGTCGAACATTTTTTGTGGCGGCAATATACAATGATATAGCTTCGACTGACATGTTAAGCACATATGCGAATGATTTTAAAGAAGTTGCAAAGTTCAAATGCACTTATAAAACATATTAGGTGTTTTGAAATTTCCGTTGGAACTTATATCAAAACGAAAAGGGTTGATGCAAACTTGGTAAAAGAAAATAGAAAATGAGATTTTTTTATTGGGGTGGGGGGAGTAGGGAGCAGAGAGAAAGGAGTGGGAGGGAGTTACGGAGAGCCTGGAGAGAGAAAGGGATGGGGGGTAAACGAAAATAGAAAATGGAATTGTGTGATGAAGTTGGTAGGAATACAGAATTTGCGTGTAGAAGGGGGTGGGCGGGGCTCTAGTTCCCCAAAGTTATGCGATCTACATGTATAAAACAAGGAGAGACAAGGAAGGAGAAAGTGAAATGGTGCCATATGATATATTTTGTCAAAATTAAAATTCGTATTTTGCGAAAGTTAAAATTTTCGCTCAATCGTCATGTTCAACCCCCTCAAATCCTCATTATGTCATATGATAATAACAAGGTAACAAGCATTGAATGCCGTAAATATAAATGGGAGGAGTCAACACAGAGCTAATCTATCCAGTTGCTATATAAATATACATATATATTTTTATGTGAGAAAATGTCCACGTGTTGCCCAATCCAGGGAGGTACGGTTTGAAGCTGTTTGTTAAACCATGTAAATAAACAACTGTTAAATGGGGATAATCTTTGCGTAATCTAAATCTGGATCAATCGATTTGATGATCTGATACTATAAGGATAAGTAAAACCGCTTAATCCACCGGTCAATATAATCCCTAACCGTTAAGAGTTGAATATTGAAATAAACATGTTTGTGCTGCAAACGTATTTTTATAAGGTGCTTTTTTATCAAAATTTAAATAGGTAGCCCTCTTTCACCTGTCAGACCGAAGCAAGGACCAAAATTAGAAAATTCAGGTTCAATGAAAGTAGGGGTTTGAACTCATGTAACAAGCGAAAGATATAATTAAAAATACATAATATTTTTTCAAAATCATTTTACCTAATCACTTGAAATTATTACGATGATAATGAAAACAGTTATCGGACATATTGCATAGCATTTGTTTAGAATTCAGTCATAAATAGTAACTGTAAACATTATTTAGCAAGTTACATTAACCCCGTTACACCATTTCACCCCATCATTAACCTTTAACCTATAGAACCCGCCAAATCCAGATTAGTTTCCCCGCGAAAAATCGATTCAGACTAATGCAGATCTTAAATCGTATTTTGCTTCCATTCTTCTTAAAAAATTAATGTATTTTGCAGTAATCAGGTAATCTCCGGATGACAGACGTAAACAACATTTGATTTGACAAAGAAATTGTGGTTAATACCAATCATCAAGAACAGGATTTGAAATGCATGGGATGATATTAAGCTGAGTGAGAATTGAAACATGTGTTTGAGCGGTGGATCTTTTCTAAAGGAAAGCAATGACGATATAACTGACAGTGAAAATAATGAGAGAAATGCTGAAGGAGTGGATCAAGACAAGCAAATTGGTAAACATCATACTAAAAAAAAGAACAAGTAGAGATAGCATAAACATTTTAGTTTAGTTTTGGCTTGGAATGGGAACACGACCAGGCAACTTAATAAGCTTTTAATATGTATGAGTGATGTATTAATGAAATACAATCCATTAATTTTAATCTCACAAAATAATTACCGGTTAAACTCCCGAACGAAGTGCATTCTGGCACTTCGAATGGGGGCATCTTTTAATCGCTAACGATATATCCCTCCAATGTGGGTCATTCGTTTTATGAACTTCAGTGCCTTGTTTGGGTGGATTATCTTAATCTCGAAACGTTGGTGAAACAGTACCTGCCAATCTTACTTTGGTTACTATCTGTCAATCAATAAAACGACATCTTTATCTGTCACTATCATTGTCTCTTCCTTCCGGCGAATGCTTCACCTTTGACCTCTACACATGTTGGCCCAGCCCAAATTACATCGTTCGGGTAACTGTCAAAATACTTCGATGTTTGGAATATTTAAATTCAACATTTTGGTAAAGGTAAGTCCCTACTCCCTATGGTTGTTAGAGCATGGACCTATAGGTCCATGGTTAGAGATACCAGAAGTCTTTACCCCTCCCCCTCCCGCCCTCAACATCCCATCTGGCCACCGTCCCCCTCCCCTCTCCCTCCCTCTCCGTGTCTTCCTCTCTTTCATTCCATATCACTCCTTTCCCCTCCCCCGTTTCTCAAAGTGGGACCGAGGCTTAGCTGAGCACTTTTTTCGGGGGGGGGGGGTCAGTAAGCTATTACTGAACGATGATGGGTCTAGCCCAATTTCGAAAATCTGCAGGAGACATAAGTGTGCAGCTAACATGGTTAAGGATACGTAGGTTCGATCCTTCGGTCTTAGGTCTTGGAGCCCCATCGAATAAGAGACTGAGCAAAAAGAAACATTGTAATGTATTAGGCCTGGAAAAGGGTTGTGGAGGAGGGGGGGTCAGGGGGGGTATTCATAGCTACACCTCTTTCCTGGAGCCGTCAAACATCAGACCTGAGACTGCACAAGAAGCAAACCAAACAAAGTAAACAAACCGAGTCACTGTGGCGCAACTTTGATAATTTTAGGCACGAAACTAAACAGAGCAAACAGATGTCTATTCTGTTCCAAATCTCTGCGATATCTTGAGTAAATCGACAATTGAATGACGGGGAAAGGTGTGGTAACTCTAGATATCCTTCCCCTATCAAACCCCGAGGAAATAGGTGAAATGAACAACCCAACCAGGGAGTTGCCTGGACTATATTAATGCGCAATAGTCCGATGGATTCGTAAAATTGATAGACATGGTGGAGAAAATGTAAAAATGGTATGATAACACAAAATTTTCTGTTAAATGGGACGTTATACACAAGAATAATCTTTTAAAAGGCGGGAGATTCTTTTAACTATTACAACACCACCTAAATAAGTAGGGATTACGATTTAAGTCCAGTTAAGCAGGATATAACAGACTGTAATCATTGACATGTTTAGAAACTTGTTTACATGATTGTTTTCGCATCAAATAAGAAGACGATTTGAAAACCCACCAAAAACACCTGAGCGAATTCTTAAGAGTTTTTCTTTTCACCAGCTTTGCTTTTGAAGTTTAGAGGAAGAGATTAGAAGCGTAATCTTACTATTAGTCATCGCTCGGACATGGTAGTGAATAAGCAAACCCTTTAATTTCTTTCGTTTTTTTTTCTAGGTCATTGAACGTAAGTCTGCCATTTTACTCTGATAGCAATTGAAGTGGAATGCTGCCAACTTCGACCAGTTTCAAACTCCTTCAGAATTGGTTCGATATATTTTAGATAGCATGGATAGAGAGAGGGGTGTTGGTAGAGGAGAGAGAGAGAGGGGGGGGGGGGGGTGATACCAATAATATACTTTTAAGATTCAACTACGAAGTAAAACCATTTTTTTTTCAATAGGCCTATTATCTTTCATTGAAATTGTCCTCCCCCACAGATTCATCCAAGATTCCCGGGTCAACCTCCCTGTGCTATTTAATAAAGTAAGAATCCCATTTAATTGTACTCTCATTTGGGAATTGTATATTCTTGGATATTCTCGATGTAAATTCTTATCTTCCTGAACACTGTCCTTATGATATTCTATTAGTCACTAGCATATATTAGTCACCTACCTACGTAACATGCCATTTACTTGTTCCAAACATTCTTTTTATTTCATTTCGGCCATGTTGACCCAATAGAATACATTGAAAGGGGACAAACCGACAGATAAATAACCACCATCTGATGTAGGTAAAGTAAACCTACTATGACTCATTGACCTCAAGAAGTTGGATTTATTTTCAAGGTGTTTTACTTGTTGGATGATAAAGCCAGTCAACCGTTACACCCAACTATCGTTGCTTCTTCGTTCATGCGTGGTTCAAGAACTTCCATGGTTATATGATAAATTGCCAATTCGTCTACTGCCAACTCGTCCACTCACTCGGTCTACTTTCATTTAGTCTAATGCCATTCCATCCGTCAACATTTCGTCTAACAACCGTTTGGTACAATAACCATTTGGTCCAATTATCACTTCGGCTAATCACTATTTCGTCTACGACCATTTCGTCTCATTACCAGTTGGTCTAATATCCATTTCATTTTCATTTATTTTGCACAATTAACAGTTTGCCTAGCAGACCAAATGGTATTGGACTAAATGGCTATTGGACCAACTGGTTATAAGACGAAATGGTGAGTGGACGAATTGGAAATTAGACCATGTGGATAGTGGTCGAATTGATGGTAGACCGAATGATAGTAGACGAGTTGGCAACCCCTCCCCGTAGTAATAGGATCCATGTTCTACATAGTTTACGGGGGGGGTAACTAGAGCGGCGGGTACATAAATATTCAAATGGTCCCTAAAACGTAATAATTACCAAATTACTCCAGCTTTTTACTTTCTATTGGATTGATAGCGAAATCTGGAACTGTCAATTCAAAGTCCGACATCCATGCAATAAGAGCTTTGATTGCATCGTCAAGTTTTTGGTTATTTGTGGCAGCAGCAGAAAATGAGTGATGTATATTGCAAAGGAAACAAAAACCAGGTAGGACAGGGAGTGCAATTGTCAATTTTTATACTCGACCGTTTGAGTAGTGTCTGTTTGTCAGTCGAGACTGTCTGTAATTTTGTCTGTTCACCGAAGCTGTCTCTGATTATGTTTGTCTGTCTGTCTGTCGTCGAAACTGTCTGTCTGTCTGTACACATAAACAAACATCCATACTGTTTCCCAAAACTTGAATTTATTGAGTGGAAAGATATTTTCTTTAATATTGATATGTTTAAATGACACGTCACTGATTACCGCTGTTTGTCAATCATGTCACTGGCAATTCATTAAAGAATTGTAGTTAACCATATCATGGACATCCATCACCAATAATCATCCTATTTGCACGGAAATGGAGGTACGACTGATGAAGTGATGATTTAAGTTGAACAACAAACTTAATCAAGAATTAGATCCAGCCATCAAACTGTTTGATATTTTGTTGCCGATTTGGACGATTGATTTGACCAGAAAAACACACGACCGCACGTCATTGAAGGCGGGTTAATTTTCTTGAAAGGGTAGCAAACACAGGTATTTGTGAAGAGCATAAAACAAAATAAATTGAATGAAAACAGATTACGAATTCCTTCTGCGGTTTTACACACCTGTATACGGACTTGAAAGGGCTGTTCGCATTGCCTCAGATATTAACACGTAGCTTTTTATACCGTCGTAATTATTAGTCTTTGGCATCTAGTTCAAGAAAACTGTTCGTGTTACCTACACAGCAAAAACTGTGGTGTTAACCGGTGTACCACACCAGTAATTTTACACCGGTGTTAATTGGTGGTGTTAGATTTACATCCAAAGGTATTATTACAACAACTTTGGTTGTTACATTTACACTTTTTGGTGTTATGTTCAATCTTTAGTGTCTATTTTTAACACCTCTGGATGTGGTCCTCTATTAACACCAATTGGTGTCAATTTTAACACCACAGTTTTTACAGCGTAGGAGGTATAGTCATGTGGAATAAGTATTTCCACCACGCGGGAAGTTCGGGGGGGGGGGGGATGTTCCCTAATCATTATGCGTGTCCACACTATTTCACCCTCAATGGCCATTCAGTCCATGGACCTATCCATGTTCAGTCGAAGAAAAAATTGTTCCCTCGAAAACATCCCCTAAATGGCGTAAACCTCTCGTCAACACATCAACAGATGATAATTGACAATGGCGATAGAATTTGTAATGAAGTACCCTAAACATTGAAACAGCACATAAAACTGACGTCGAAGGGCTGAAAACAAACCACTTCGATGTTTTTTTTTTCATGAGCTGATCGATCATTGTCAGGGTGTCATGGTTTAGGGCCTACCAGTATGCTCTTACTCGTCAAACGCGAGTGTGAACGTTGGTACGACGTGTGAACGTTGATACGACGTTATCATTCCGACCACGACAATCCGTTAAAAATTTCGACGTTGATCTGAAGATGACCTCGCTGTGACTCGAGCATTGCCCCCCCCCCGATCGTCTTCAGATGTATTTATCTAAGTAATCTGACCAACACATAGGCCCTATATCTTGTTTGTATTCTCGATTGATATTTTTAAGCCCAGACATTCCTTTTCATGTTAAAGAATGCATGATTATCCTGAGGAATTTGTAGGCCTCTTATTTATCAAAGCGATACGATGTATTACGATGTGTTTTCGAATCGAACTGTTATTGTGTTCGCTGTCCCACTTCAAAAACAACATAAAAATCCTTCAAATACGTTTAGTTTGATGTCTATTTATTTGCAAGGGAGATCCCGTAAATATTTCACCCTTCCGCTCACGTTTCGCTCTAGTCAAATTCCAAATTCAAATTCGTAGACTACTCGACTCAGATTGTACTCCACCCTTCTCCAGATCTCAGTCTCCATCCCTCTCTCATGTCGTCCCCCCTCCCCACCCCTCCCAGCGTGTCCCCTTCTCCATACAGGCTTATCCATATGCCTACTAATTTTTTTTCTCCTTTTACTCCAGCAAAACTTTGAAATAAGGTGAGGGTTTTAGTTGTAAGCAACCAACATCCAATTACATCTTCACAGTGCAAGGAAGATGCCCGGGGAAGATATAGATGAAATAGACGACGACGATGATGATGAGAATGATGATGATTATGTTGATTATGGTGGTGGCGGTGTACCAGAATAGGTTAACCATAATAACCATTATCTGTAGAGCGTTATATTTTACCACTCCCCCCCCCCCCCCCCCCCCCCCCCCCCCCCCTCCCCCCCCCCACCCATGCAAAAAAAGTAAAAAAAACTGTGATAAGGTTATGAAAATGAGATCAATTCGCCCTATGGATTAACAAATCCTGAGGGGATTAAATTTTCAAAGCTAAATCCAAAGGAAGTGACGTAATCTCGCAGACATCTAAACTATCGAAGACAGAGGAAGCTCCGGAGTCATAGGGTCGATGTCTGGAAATAAATCCAGATTTAATACCAACCATAGGTGCTAATCAATCATAATTGATTAGACCATGAAACCGGGACTCACCCCTAGGTGCTTACAGTCACACCCAGCAAAACCAATTCATGGGTCCCGTAACACAGCGGTTAGCGATCAATCGTACGCTTGATTTTACGATTGACTGTACATTGAAGTTAATGGAATCAATCGTAGAAATAGGTTCTACTATGATTGCTAAGATTTGGGTTACCATGGTTACCGGGCCCAGATCGTTCAAAGCATATGGTGCATGCCATGGGTTGGTTATGAGTCGGTCTCATTGGATTGACACGATTCTTGAATATATACGCACAGTAAAAACGCTGTTTAGAATTTTATACAATACTATTTACTATATTAACCTTGCAGTAGTGGCTTAACAGTTTAAACAGTTTTACTAGTGGTACGTCTACTTACCGTTTCTTTTGCTTCGTAAATCTTCATTTATTTGTATGCTTAAAATCTTAATTATTATTTTATTGATGAGATTTCGAGAAATGCATGCTATCGTCTATCAGTATCCAAACTTTTATCGTAATAAAACAATAACATATTTAAAAAATGGAAACCGCTTGGAAAGGGTAAGGATGACGGGAAGGGCTTGACAAAAAAAAATCATCCAAACAAAACAAAACAAAACGTTAGTGCGATGTTTAAATAAGATAAAACAAAATAATAAAACTGATAGACGTAAAGAAAAGGGATTAGCATTTTCTTGTTCGTCTATGCGGTTGATGTCCCTACAATAGTACTTGATAATGAATTCCCATGGCAATTATTTATGTCACTGTTTTGATAATTTTGGCGGTGAAAATATCTTTTGACGTCAGAAAATTTAACCGCATGTCCATCCACGCTGGCATGACAAACGTAACCCCCCCCCCCCCGAGTAAAATTGGTTACAAGACATTTAATATAACAATGTTTATCTTTGTATTCGATTATGCATTATTTCATAGGTGACTTCGTCCCAGATGCTATCAAAGTGCAGCATCCCAATCTACGTATTTCCTTGTCATTATATATGTTTTATTTTCATTTTTCAGATGTCAACATGAATATACAAATTTATTTTAAAAAAAGATATATTATTTTGACGTGTTTTCCTTTGATTTACCAAAACATTTCAGATTTTAGGAGCGCTGGAGAAAAGTAAACATTATATCGTGAATACGAACTCTTTACATCTTATGGCCAAAAAAGTTCGAACACCTTAAAATATTATCATATTTTCATTGTGTTTGTCAATATTATGAATTAATTGTGCTAAATAATGAAAGATTGGGTGAAATTAGGGGTATCCAAGCGCCTGGAGTAGAATAGCCCCCTCAGCTTGGCCGGTTCGGTTTATTTTCGTCTTGCCTCTCTAAAAAAAATTGAGCTTTTTGACCTAATTTGGCGACATTCCTTCACCTGAGGGATGTGTTCAGACAACAATTTACCCTGGAGAGTGAATACGTAGGATATGGCCATAGGATTAAAGTGCAGTGTTATCTTGTACCGACAGGTCAGGTTTGTGTACTTAGTTATGAAAGTTAATTATATGCATTTACTTAAAAATTAATATAATCTGTTATAAGATGACATAATAGGAATGATAGGAAGGTGACAGGCTGTAGTCTTGTATACTTAGACTTCTAACCCAAATTGTTTTAATGTTCCAATGTTGAAATGATCACTTAATATTGAACGTTGTTTTAAGAACTTCATGTTTATGCTCGTCGCTGCAGGCCTATATGTACAATGACACTTTTTGTGAGAAAAAAATGTTATGTTTGTTGGAATGATTCTTACTGAATGATGTTTTTTTTTCAAAAAATATACATAACGAATAATAAGCGAAATGAAAGTTGGAACTTCTTTGATCTTCTAGTGACCATGGACATGTGCTTTGACACAATATTATTCCCTCTGGCTCCGGGTTCTGTTTTATACAACGGTGGTCTCGTGTGAACGTACCTAAGCATTTGGGAGTTCCTGATAAGGGGTGAAATTTTGACCCCTACCGTGACCCTGGGGGTAAACAGCGGAGAGTGATCGACAAAAGGGACATAGTACTTCCTGTTCAAACTTTAGATATAGGGTGACATTATATTTTGAATAAATCTTGATGTAATGTTCATAGAAAAGAGAACATAGGCATACTAGCGAAAAAAAATGTATCATATTTGTGCGTACACTTTCAAGATATTTGTGATTTAAGAAAAAAAACATGAAATTTAACTGTAAATTGAACATCGGAATTTTCTTGGTTTTTTCCCCCCTCTCGTTCCTGTGTCTTCACCTCATCGACATTAGACGATCCATTCCAGTATGTGGTCTTACTGACTTCATGGGTGTCTTTTAGAAGAAATGAAATAAACTAATCACGGAGGTATGTCAATATAGTATAATGTACTGTAGTAATTTCATTTCCTCATATTTTTATTTTTTTATTGAAGAATGCCGCTCCTTGTTACACCCACAAATGTAATAATCGCCCACAAATGTAATAACGCCCACAAATGTAATAACACTTTACCCACAAATGTAATAACGCCCACAAATGTAATAACACTTTACCCACAAATGTAATAATTTTTGATCGCCCACAAATGTAATAACACTTTACCCACAAATGTAATAACGCCCACAAATGTAATAACACTTTACCCACAAATGTAATAATGCACTTTACCCACAAATGTTAATGACTTTACCTACAAATGTAATAAATTTGAAGTGATTTTTGGCGAATTCGTTCTAAACTAATATCCTATAGTAATGCGTTCATATAGCACAAAAGTCCAAGTCTTTTTCCAGACCCGGTTTTTCAAAATTATAATATACGTCCAAAGTCTTTTTACCGGATCCGGTTGTTTCAAAATTATAATATACGTCCAAAGTCTTTTTTCCAGACCCGGTTAATTCAAAAATTATAATGCAAGTCCAAAGTCTTTTTTTTCAGACCCGGTCGTTTCAAAAGTTATAATATACGTCGGTGAGGGGTAAAGACAACACTCTAAGCCCAAGCATTTTAAGTGGGTTTAATTTTGAAGATTGGTCTCAGCTGTCAATTTTTTTCAATATTTCTTTATCTTTTAAATAACCGGGTCCAGACGAAAGACTAAGCATAATACTCGTATTATTCCACAAGAATAAGAATTTGAGTCTTTTGTTTTTAGGATTGCTTAAATCATTTTTAAATCACCGGGTCTGGAATAAAGACAACGCTCTAAACGTGTGCTTTTCTACATGCATGGTCTTAATTTGGAGGATTGTTGGTTCTTAGATTCGTTGTTGGGGGTTGAGTTTTATTGATTTTTTATACCTGAAATAATTGTGTATGGAGGAAAGTCGATCTTCGATAATCGGTCTTCATGTTGTTCCACAGTAATTAGATTATTGGATATTCGTTTTAGAATATTTGTAAAAACTATTTTATTTTTCAAATAGTAACCAAGTCTGGAGAAAGGATGTCTGCTTTACCCACGCGTTATTACAATGTTTTGTAGGGGTAGTAGTATTATTTTTAAAAAAGACATAATTTTACTGGGTGAAACTTTGGAAATTTGGTCTTAGATTCGAAGTTTTTCAGTTACTTTTTTTAATAGCCGGGTCTGGAGGAAAGAGTACGTTTTAAACCTCGTGTTATTCCACGAGAATAAGAATATAAGGTCTTATGTTAGAAGATTTTTTTTTCGTAACTGTTTTAGGTCTGGAATAAAGACAACACTCTAAACCTCTTTTAAAACAGGTTCTTAGGTTGAAGGTTTGTTTGGTCTTAAACTTGGATTTTTTTAAATTCTTACTATTAGCGTTTTTAAGAAAAAAATGGGCTGAAAGACTACGCTATATATCCAGCATTAATAAGATTATGGGGTCTTTATACTGTTTTTAAACTGTTATTCATAATGTTTAAATAACAGGTAACCGGGTCTGGAGAAAAGACTACGCTTGATTCTCAATTTACTCTTAGTGCATATATTCACAATATACACCGTATAAGTTAAAACAACAACAAAGACATTTATTCCACCAGTTTTAATTATCTGGGTCTGGAGAAAAGACTAAGCTCGATTCCCATTTTTTTTCCACAGGAATATCATTATCGTATCTTAGTTTGGACTTATATTATAAATTTTGAAATAACTGGGTCAGGAAAAAGACTTTGCACTTATTAAAATTCTTGAAACAACCGGGTCTGGAAAAAAGAATTTTGGTTTATATTATAATTTTTGAAACAACCGGGTCTGGAAAAAGACTTTGGATTTATATTATAATTTTTGAAACAACCGGGTCTGGAAAAAAGACTTTGGATTTATATCACAATTTTTTTAAACAACCGGGTCTGGAAAAAAAGACTTTGGACTTTTATTATATTTTTTTAAACAACCGGGTCTGGAAAAAAGACTTGGGATTTATATTATAATTTTTGAAACAACCGGGTCTGGAAAAAAGACTTTGGATTTATATTATAATTTTTGAAACAACCGGGTCTGGAAAGAAGACTTTGGACTTGTACTTTGATGTTTTATTAACCCGGTCTGAAAAAAAGACTTTGCACTTTTGTGCTATATGATTACTATAGGATTTTAGTTTAGAACGGATTCGCCAAAAATCCCTTAAAATTTATTACATTTGTGGGTAAAGTCATTATTACATTTGTGGGCGATCAAAAATTATTACATTTGTGGGTAAAGTGTTATTACATTTGTGGGCGTTATTACATTTGTGGGTAAAGTGTTATTACATTTGTGGGCGTTATTACATTTGTGGCTGCAACACTCCTTCCTTCACACGTGTTGATATGATCTCACAAATATCCGAAGCACTTGATAAGATCAGTTTGGTTAATTCAAGAAGACTTTCAAAATATCACTGATCTGCGAAACATAAGAATTCTTGGTGCAAATATTCACGCTCTAACCTCTCTATGAACTCGCCCCCTCTCCTTGATTCGTTCTGTCCCCGTTTATTTCACTTTTAATTACAAGATCTCAATTGTGCCTAATTATTTCTTGACACAAATTGCAGGGTTGCACAATGTCAATCCGACTAACCGCTCCCGATGATTAGTTCATAAACCTTTTCGTATAATTCCCATGCACTCACCAATCACCGAACCCAAACAAGACAAGCATTATGGAAAATCAAACTTACAATCAAAACTCGACCATCATTAGAAACTCTATACATATTTATTTCGTACAATAACATTTTACCTGGTGTCATATTTGACCTGTAAATCAACCTGCCCTTCAAAACGTTTCTTCAAAGAAGAAAAGGAGAAAATAATCGTTTGGGTTGTTATACTTAGGAGGGGGTCATAATAGAGCAACGTTTTGAGAGAGAGAGAAAAAAAATCACTTTAGAATTTGATCCAAATTTGAGTTCGTTTAACTTTGCTGAAAGGGTGCGATTCTACAAAGAGCTCACTTGCTAATTACCCGATGAAAAGAGCGAATTATTAACGATATTTTATATGAATAGAATAAAGATGATAAATGAGATGCTTTTTGGCCCCGGGACGACGAAACAGGGGTCAGTGCGCTTTGGAAGAAAAGGCGGAGTCTTTGGAATCGAGAAGTGAACAGATTGAGGGGCATTTGAAGTTATGTGGCATGAAAACGACTTATTATGTGGTTCTGACTAAAAGGAGAGAAGTTAAATGAGGTTAACAGTATATTTTACTTCAACAAATACCCAGCTATAGTCCCCGATGCTTTATTCGATTTATACATTTAAAAAGTAAACCCTTTCCATGCTTTTAGAATGTTGATTAGTCTTGGGAACTCACAACAACGGAGGCATGATCGGTCTAGACGGCACGCAAGGGGGGGGGACAGAATGTCAATTTCAGGAAGTACTGATTTTTTTCTCATTTCGGGGGTTGGTGTAGGGGGTGTGGCTATATGGGGAATCCCCTTTATATAATTGGAGACATTATATCAACAGTTCAATGATATGATGGAGGTAGCAGGGAGGTATATAGGACTTTAAGATGTGATTTGGCTATAAATATTAAAGGAGAAGTTCACCCTGACAAAAAGTTTATTGTAAAAATAGCAGAAAAAATAATAAAAAATATTGCCGAAGGTTTGAGAATAATTCATCAAATAATGAAAAAGTTATTAGAATTTCAATTATTTCATTTGTGACGTCATATGCGAGCAGCATTTCTACATAGCGAATGATAAAAAATCAATGAAATGTAATTTTCTCAGAAAATTGAAAATGGTTTTCACTGTAACTTTTGTATATCAATTGACAAATCATTTCACACCCGATCATGAAAAGAAAACAAAATTAAGTCATCAGGAACCATACAAAATTTGAAATTCATACATTTTATATTACATAACACATGGGGCAGCTGCTCGTTTATGACGTCACAAATCATAAATTTTGAACTCTAATAACTTTGTTACTCTTTAACAGATTTTCCTCAAACCTTCACCAATATTTTTTACTATTTTTTCTGCTATTTTTACAACAAAGTTTTCTTCAGGGTGAACTTCCCCTTTAACATTTTTGTACTTAGTGATTTCTTAAGTCTTCCAATGACAACAGGAAAATAATGTTAAAATCAAAGAAAAAATTAATGTATAAAGAATATCGAAACAAGAGCTCAAAATTGTCAATATTTCGATTCTTTAATTTCGGAATGGTTCCAATCTCGTTAATAATTTATGATCGTGCAGAGTAATCAAACAAAAATGAAATATGTCAAAGGAGACGCCAAATCAATTTTAACTGAAGAGTTCGGTATATTCCTTCAGTAATGTGAGGTTTAATGAAATGCATTCTCTTTCTTTATCTGATTGGTGAGTCATGAGTTCTATATATCTTATTCTAGGTTACCTTTTTAAGTATATGAAACTTATTATACCAAATAGTGAAGGGATTAGGATATTGACATGTAAAGTGTTCGTGCGTGAATTCAATTGTATAATACAAAAGTCTTAGTAAATGAACAGTGTATCTAAACAAACAATAAAATCTATTCAAAGGAATGAACCGCAAATGTATGCGAAATACGGTTTCAAAAGACGAATGACGTTAGTCATCAGAAACTATGTTTAGATGTCTTAACAAATCTATCCTTTTTAATCTGCAAGTACTTGTTGCTTGAAATTCACTTACGTGCACCTAACACAATAACCTCATATAATTTTCTCTGCTCATGCAGTCCCATATTATCAAACCCGTGTGAGCATTTTGAGTTTGTGAGTCAACTGCGAATAGTCTATAAAAAAACTTTTCACCCCAATTACTTTGAATGGAGATTCTGCAAAGTGGTTCCACAGACAATAGTCTGTATCATGTTTTGGGGTTAATGGGTAATCGACTATCTAAAAGTAGTACAAATACCTACTGGCTTATTTTCAATTCCTATTGGCGATACATTCCAGTTGGTAACCATTTTATACCTTTCAGTAAGGGACGAAAGCAAATTCTTAACTGGGTTTCAATTTTGTTTTCAGATTCCTCCTCCATGCCTATCATGCCTATTGGACCATCGTTTAAAATTTCTTGCTGTCATACCCGTATTTTATGGCAGAAGAGAGGAAATTAAAATGATTATGCAAGACATCTATTGAAATACAAAAATTGATATTTGGGCCTCAGTTTTCAGATCGTAATGTATGTATAAATCATACCACACCCCCCCCATCCTCCTCTAAATCACACCAGTTGGCTTTTTATAAGTGTCACATATTAACCAGCGTCGTGTACGCACATGCGACTAATAGTCTTTATTATATTAATATTTTATGAATTTTTATTATTGGCATGATTATTATATCTCACTATACTCTTAAAAATGTTGAGCAACATACTGTCCACACAGCAATTGGTTAAAACTTTATCCAATTCTGGGTAGTTTTAAACCAATAATGTGTACTTTGGGTGAAAACTTACACAGTATTGGTTGAAAACTACCCAGAGTTTGGATGAGTTTTTTTAACCAATTGTGTGGACAGTATGTTGCCCAACATGATAAGAGTGTAAATGACTTGTTTGTGTGTACTACTTCGCACAATATGAACCATGGTGGTGCTATATGCTGCTCTAATTTAATCAAACTCTTTATCATCTTAACTATTAAGTTGATAATTCGAAATATCTCAATAAATACCAGATTATTACTAATTTCTTTCAATCGAGAGCAGAGAAATGCCTTTACAAATCATAACTCGGACACATACCAAAATCTGACGTTTGATAACAAGAGACAACATTCTCACATAAATTCCCATATCATTTATGTTTCAAAATAATTATAAGATTGTAATCTTCCCGTCAATTGAGCGTGGTATTATCCACAATAATTTGCACTTGCAGTATTCTTCTGCTCCAATTAAAATGACTCAATAAAGATTATCTCTTTCACTTTCAATCAATAAAGAATTATAATTCCAAATTGTATAGTACAACTCCAAGGCTATTTGACTGTCATTCTGTATGAAATGAAGAAAAAAATGTCTTTAGTGCTGGAAGCAATATTTCACCTGGTTATAAATAACGCGATTTGTTTGTAAGCTGTCAGATTTGGGGGTTAGAGTTATTGAAAAGGCGGAAAGAGAGAGAAAAATGAGATTTACTTAATGATTCATAAAAACCGCACAATCGTCAGAATGAAACGGTAGAAAATTGGGCATAAAACTAGCTATTATTTCGTTTGCATTTTGCCCCATAGAATATACTTTGCAATAACTATATTCACCTGCCAATGAACTGATAAATTAAAAAGAAAAGAAAAAATATTTCTCGGTTGTGGACAGAATTCATACATATTTCTACATATTTCTTTAAATAAACAGGTGGGTGTCATTCTGTGGCGATTTTTTACTATCGTTCAAGAGATGTAATGCGTGGGCGATATCGATCCATTTGGATGGGTACATGATTAAAAATCATTAATGTGCGTTTTGATAAATAATCATGGAAATTCTTCATTTGTAAAGTATTGATGATCACGATCCGTTGAATTCTGGTACCGGGCTGTCCCTGTAATAAAAGTAACTAAACACTGGTCTGCTGATTGCAATACAGTATATACACTATGCTACTGTTTACACATGAGACACCGACCCCAGACCGATTTATATCGTATGTCATTGGTAATCTGCTTTGGAGTCGGTTTCACTGGTGTGAGTGAGCGTTTCTTCACACCTACATGCAGCTCCTACTGTCACGATTTGCGCCACGATTCAAGCGGCGTACTTAATCGTGGAGTAATCGTATAGATCCTATCAGATCGTATCAGGTCATACCAGATCAGCCGTGGCAATCGTATTGATCCTAAAACTATTCACACATTTTCGCGATCAGTACTTAAAGGCCAATCGTGTCTTTAAAGGATCGCACGACAGTGAAAAAAGCCCGGCACACACTACACGATCCGATACGACACGGTTTTTTAATAAATCGCATTTTGCATTAAATTAGATTTAATGAAGTAAAAGAAGTAAAATTATTGCATTTGTAATTCGGCATTATTGATAGGAATACTAGAATCATAATTCTGCTTTGAGGCAAGCCCGATGGTTGGAGTAAAGTCAAAATCGACTTCAAGTCGCAGCCGATGATGCGTCTTTACGATTTGGAATTGAATTTGCTTTTATTCCAACAGGGAGGCTTGAACAAGACTAAATTTCGATTTCAGAAGTCATATACCACTATTCTGGACTTTGATCGCTGAGATTGTATTGGTTGGAATGTTCATATATAATGTTGTCACAATTTCGGCTTCGAAATTCACATCGCAACGAATCGTAATTACATCATATTGTATTTTGGTTTTGAGTTCAGCATTGTACACAGCTCAACGTCCCAACATGATTAATCCTATCAAATTATCTATTGGTATACTGTAATTGTTTATCTTTACAACAGGGGATCGTGAAAAATTATTGACTTCATCCAAGGGACCAATCAATAACTAAAATAAAAGAAATGCACTTTATGTAACCTAAGCCAGTAGGTTGATGCATTTGTAATCACCTAAAACGGATGTGTCAGATTTGCTATATCATTTCAGAAATCGACTGGATAAAAGCCGGATCAAGAAAATCTATAATTCCAAAATCAACTTTGACCCTGCGTTTAAATGAGCCCTAAAATAACTTGAATGCTAGGGTTTCCGGTTCATAAGCTTCTGAACTTTGCATTTGGTATAGTTTTGTCACATCCCTGGAGGCCATCTTGAAAAGGAATTGTTTCCCTAAAGTTCATTTGTCGTACATTTCTATTGGCTGCTGGCCGTGACTCCCAACAACTGTATAGTCTTCAATTCAGTCAGTTCGTTTTAGTCTTAATCTTATTATTTCCAGAAAAAAATCAGTCGTGCCTGGAGTGGTGGTACATGCAATTAGGTCACATTGCCGAAAGGAATCGAGGTTGTAGCGTTCTAGTGAAGGCAATGTGACGACGTTATCATGGTTATACGAACTGAAAAAGGGGGTGATAACATATACATTACTGAAAATGATTATAGGCAGAATGAGCCTGAGACGTCACAGACCCCAGCACAAAATCGTTCATATAATAATAACTGTACTTTGGATGACAGGAGAGAAAATACTTTATTGAAATTGATAGATGACATTGAACGGCAGTAATAAATTAGTGTTTGTGTGCGATCATTCAGGGGTACAAAGCAATATTCATGAACAGGAATAAATGTTTCCGCTCTTATACATTGATAGGATGCAATTTATTATCAACGTTCTTTCATTGGAATGATACAGTGTGATTCATCTGTATTCGGGTGGAAATACCAAAACATTACTTCAGCTATACCTACTGATTCAGAGGTGGTGGTTTTGGTGGTGGTGGTAGGTCGTGGGTTCGAGCCCATGGTGATATCGCAGGGAGACGGAACAGAAGGTCGGTCCAATAACATAGATAATCATATAATATCATTTGAGAGATGCAGGCCCAGCAACCCCCTCCCCAACAATACACTCAAGTAGGGGCGGCACCACGGGGGGGGGGGCAGGAGAGTTTTTTAAGCAAAAAGGGGGATAAGAAGAGACAAGAGAACGATAAAAAGAATAAAGAAGCGTGTAAAAACGAGCAGTCTAGCCCAAGTAACTCTTATTCACCTCCTATAACTCAATTAAGAAAATTATGGCGTCACATTATGCCCCCCCCCCTCCCCTAACCCGGATCAAGTTATACTGGTCAGGTGCCGTAGTTACAGGTCAATGGGCTGGTATAATCGGCCATGACAGCAGGTAATAGTGCCCACCCCAGCCCTCACCCCTCTCCTTACCCCATGTGATACACCTTCCCTCATTCGACGTACCCCTCTTTCCTCGAGATGTGCTCCCTGCCCCCTCTTCTGAAGTATACACGAACCGTCACGAAGGAGGTCATTATTCTCTCCAGATAAACGTGTTGACTGACATTTTCAATTAACGGAAGCGAACCGCTAATCACTTCCTAGCTTTGATTAGCTCGTAGAAAAATCTTGTAAATCCAACCGAGTCAATTTGTCATCCAACTCATCAGAAAACACTCTAGATTGTTCACACCTAAGCATAGGTGTGGAGCTAGGGGAAAAATCGCGTGTTGGATACAATATTCCACTTCCGCTGGGGGTTGAGGCGAGTCGGAGATTGATACCCCTTTAATTAGTTACCGATAATTTCATTTCACAAATATGTTTATTCATTTTGATATTTATCCAATATCAGCATCGCCGTTAATTCATGTAATTTGTATTATTTTTTCACCTTTTATCTGTCAATCACTTAAAAAACAACATCAACAACATAAGAACACACATTTTTTTTTATCCTATTCAAATTAATTCATCACAATTATTTTTTCATTATTATTAATTTCATAACCTATAAATTTATCTGCATGTAAATTTACTTCTGGAAATTTTCTTTATAATTATTGTGTCACTTCTAATTCATTTATCATCCAGTAATTCGATGGCGGATCCCATGGGAAGGTTTAGGGGTTAACCCTTCCCTCTTGGTTTGGGCTCCTTTATAAGGGGGGGGGGGAGGGGGCGAACTCCAACTCTTCCTTTCCCTGCTTACGAGGGCCGTGCTATACGGGAGGAGGTTTAGGATGCAGTACATCGCAGAGCTCATCGTCTTTCTAGAATAGCAAAAAGCTAGATCCCTCCCTGCACTGCAAAACCACCGGTGTTCGTTTAACACCAACCTGGTATCTATATCGATAAACATCAGAGAAGTGTGGAAACAACTAAACACCAGTTTAGAATCAAACCAGTATCGTTTTAACACTACACAGCAAAAACTGTGGTATTAACCGGTGTATACATAGAGGACCACACCAGTTATTTTACACCGGTGTTAAATTGGTGGTGTTAGTTTTACACCTATAGGTGTTATTACAACACCTTTTGTTGTTACATTTACACTCTTTGGTGTTATGTTTAATCTCTATGGTGTAATGTTAACACCTCAGGGTGTGGTCCTCTATAACACCAATTAGTGTCAGTTTTAACACCGCAGTTTTTACAGTGTATTGGTGTTGCTTTAATGCCCATCTGGTTTTAGCCTAACGTCAAACCGGTGTTGTTTCAACACTTCCTTGGTGTTTACCGATATAGATACCAGGCTGTGTTAAATGAACACCGGTGCTTTTACAGTGTGTAAGTCATTGCTCGGTTATTTCATTCATTCATTGATCAATTATCTATTTTATACCCTGATTCGTAGAAGGTAGCAAGCATGAAACAAACAAATAAACAAATCATTTCATTTTTCTGTTTTACACCATGCAGTCACATCAATTGGACCAGTTGGTGAAGAACGTATTAAGATCTCGAGAAAACAGGAGTTTTCTGTTTTCAAGTTCATCGCCACCAGGAAATTCTCATTAAACACCTTTCTGGGCGTAATGATGTTTGCACTTCGTTTTCCGAGTATTGCAGAAAGCCGTTGGCATTGTAAGGCTTAAAGATCAGACTGGTATCGGGTAAGATTATTCAATTCTGGATTTCCTACGAGGATTTAAGCAAAGCATTGGACTCGGTGGTGATGAAATGGAGTATAATGCACCTATCAAGAGAATGAGATGGGTTATCTGGAACGAGTTAAACAGTATAGGGACATAGGAGGTTCAGAATGTGAATGAACTTTGGAGTATATCATTCAAACATCGCTTCGAATGGTGCCGCTACTTATGCCAGCGCCAACTTCTTTAACGCAGTTACGGTTGGGAAAAATATTGTGCGCATGTGCAAGGCAAGGAACAACCTCTTTGCGCATGCGCATGACATTGATTTTTGCCAAGCGCGTCACAGAAGTTGCGTCGTTAACATAAAGCTGTCAGCTCTGAAAGAGGGTGGAAGGTTTCGAGTACTATACCCTGGACAATTGCATGATACTCGTATTATGTCCACACAGCCTCGGAACGTCCTATCCCTTTAGGGTCAGTAAAAATAAAATCCTACGACGCAAGATAATATGTACACATACGTCGTACATGTCGTTTCACCCTACGTAACGAAGGTGCACACCCAAAATGTAAATCGGGGATGGCACGATTTTATGTTGTCACGAGAATTACTGTGTACTCACAATGAAAAAAAAAAGATGGAAAGCGGAGGTATACATATATAAATTATGTTCGCGATGGATGATGGCTTTGAAGAGAAAATATGAAGTGTAAGTGTGAGAAACATCTTATTGAAACAATATCGACCGCTGAGAGAATAATGGATTGCACGCTGATGCAATCACATCAAAAATCACTCTGCGCTGCGTGACGTCACAATGAACACTTTCATTTGAGATGCTGTTTTTAACACTGAGCTTTAAAGTGTATGAAATGACCAATATGTATAATAACCTGTTTTGAGTAAAAAAGAACCAGGTATTAGTTATATCTTGTTATTACTAAGAATTTCATTGCACCAACTGATGCAGATGGACAAAGTAGAAATTCGTCAAGTGCATGTATATGGCATATGGCGGGGTTAGCGAACAGACTATGGCTGACATTTGGATGCAGCATGGGGAGGGTAGTGAAAACCTCAATTCGTGTATAAAAATTTACCTGAAGTGTAAGTATTTGAGGTCCTACAATTCCGAATTTAATACATTTTTCATCACAGCCATCCCGATCAGCACGGTCTCTTCCATCGCTTTATACTTTGGAAGATACTATAACACACCATCTTTACACCAACATGACCAATGTGGTATAGTAGTGTCAGTTATACCTTGGTCACATTTGCTCTACGGCGGCCGTATATACGGCGAGTCAAAAACAGCCGTTTTATTCATTTTTATTCAAACCACCTATACTTAGCTGGTACAAAAATGTTAAAACGGCTGTTTTCGACTCGCCGTACGGCCGCCGTAGAACAAAATGTGACCATGGTTACTGTTGCGTATAAATGTGCACAGAACCGAGTGTATGAATCATAATAAAACGTCGAGAGGAAAATTTGAAAAAAAAATCATATTTTGTAATAGATTTTGACATTGTATAAAGAAAAGGCAATGATATTTAACCGTTTCTCCCTTTTTGTAATTTTATCCTTAATTCTTCTGGTTTGGCCTTGTTTGTGGATCTGTTCATTTCTTTCGGTTTTTAGGGGGTGGGGAGGGAACACGTGTCCCCAGCTACCACCCCATCATTTTGCAAGAATCGAAATTTCAGTATTAAATAAAGGTACTATACTCACGCTCCAAGAGTCGTCCTTCCCATGTGGTCATGTGACCTTGTCACGTGGGTACGTATTTTGAAAGGGACAAGGTTATTTCGTCTCTAGCATAGGATCGTGCAAATTGAAGTCTTCAATTATTAGCTCCAGATTCGGAAAAGTTTATTCAAGTTTCCTAATTAATCCCGGACTGAGAATCGGTTAGAAGACATGTGGAAAATACAGAATTTCATTTACGTGATGAATTTGTATTCGAGTGGACCTGTTGCAGTTTGTAGGCCTTAATGTTCAGTGAATGTGAATTGCTAAACATTGAAAATTGAGTCACGTTTAACCCTTTTTTCTTTGTTACTTGGTCCTAATGACACAATTAAAAACTTAAATTGTTGAATCCTAAAATCCTCAATTTTCATTTTGCACTGACCCAAGCAAGGTGGAAGGTGGGTGCAAGTAGTCAGTTTCTTTAAAATAACCTATAAGTATAAAAAAAATTACTATATTTTTTCCCTCCGAGGGTCGTAAAGAAGTGGATAAATAATGGTATACGGAGGGAGTAAGAGAGAGAGAGAGGTACATGAAGGGAAGAAGGGGGGGGGGAGAGAAGGGGGAACACTTCTGACATGACCCGAAAATCAAAGTCCCAAGCTAGATCTTGATACCACCACCCCCCCCCCTTCTCTCTCCTGTTATCGGGTCAGGTCAGGTCAGATCAGGTCGGTTTGTTTTCGAACCAAAGTTTGTCTCCTCTCGCTAAGTAGGCCCTATTGATCAATTTCGTTTCGATTTTATTGATATGAACGGCTCACAAGATTATTCTCTAACCATGGTACCTATACCAGATCTTCCCGAGAGATGCGGGATGCAGAGTGGTCAGGGAAAAAAAATTGTCGGATCAAACATCCGACAAGTCCTGCTTTATCCGACCGTTACCATAGTAACAGAGTTTCTCAGCCAATCAAACTCCAGGAAAGTTGTCGAGCCCGACTTGCCGGACAAACATGTTGATGAATGCTCTATAGGGGAAACCAGACCCCCCCCCCCCCGATCCTCCATCTCCTCACCATATAGTTTAGGCTCTCCATGCAAAATAAACTCAACATAGTAGAAAGTCGATGTTATTCCCTTGTCATATTATTGATAGAGTACCTGTCGTAGTTCCAGTTAAGTTCTATTTCTGTTTTATTTTCCAAAACGGACAAAATGAAATTGAACTGATTTTGATTAAACTGATTAACACATTGAGTGTATTAAAGCCATGTATGGGGTCAGCTTTCGGATTTCCCATCAGCTCAGCTCTACGAATAAAATTCATTTGCATATAGTACTACTGGCATTGGCACAAATCGACCCTAATACAGTTAGGCAAATTACTCACTCCACACAAAAAAATAAAAGCAGAATAAAGACACAGCGAAATGAAAACATAATCCCGTCACGTTAACTAGGTCAAAGGGATACAAAATGAAATCAAATATCAACATTTTAACTCGACAAAAATAATCAGTTTTCGATGATTAATGAGGGATATGAGATGATTTGATTGGGTATACTGATGTGAAGATGATGTCGTTTTGACGTATGGAGATTATCACAATCACCACAAGTCTCCAGAAATGAGTACACTAGTACTAGAGATTGATATTGCAAGAGGAGTGTACTTTGGCACGCTAATGCCATGTGCGTGGAATTATGCGCAGACAATTACAGAGTTCGGCTCAAAATCTAGTTTCCAATGCATGCAGTAGGTTATAATATCCTCGTACGTTTAATATTTTGTTATTGCCTAACTCTTTTCTGCTTCGTTGATGGTGGAAGTTTGAAAATAGCCAGATTAAGATATAACCCAGCGATTATAACATTTGTTTTCACAAAATCGAAAAATATTTTGGGGCCTATTACGAAATATGAACTTGTAACTTATAATAACGACTAATGATTTACTTTTATTTGATTATTAATATGAATGAATGAATTAATTATTTGATTTATTCATTTATTTATTTACTTATTCATTGATTTATTAATTTGAAAGACATTGCTTTTTGGTTTATTGTAAGAGCAATCAATTTCACCTATGGGATAAATCATCAGCAATCCAGACATTACTGAACATTTTATTTTAAAATGTAATGAACGTTTCAAAATTCGATGAACAATTCAACCTATAAATTTTCTTTTGTAGTAATTGGATACAGTATATCGAAATAAGAGCCAACGTTATTGTGCCCAAAGTATAAACTTTTTTTTGCAATGTTTACCATCTTTAGATTTCAAAAGAAGGTAAAAATTTTGTCATGACAGAAAAATTCCCGAGTCCCCAAGCCTACAAATTTAGAGGACTAAAATTGAAATAACTGGATTGCAAAATTTGTCCGATGGAGCACAATATGCTGATGGGAGAGGGGAGGGGTAGGTGTCAGAGATAGGATGAATTATTTGAAAAATAAGGCATTCTTTTGAGGTCTGTTTTCACAGATTTGGAAGCAATTAATTAGTCAACTGTTGTCAATGCCCCCAGTGGCCGGATGTTGCGCATTTTTAGGTCGTTACTGATAATGTCGACATTGCCGATTTTGAGCATTTTCTCCCAATATAATTTAAAAAACTTATTGGATAATATACTTAAACTTGAACTAAATTAGGGTTTAAGCCTTAATGTCGCTTTCAACAAGCTCTTAATGCCAATTTTCAGCGGTCACAGTAAAAGTTTATTTTGGAAAAGAAGTGCTTATAAACGATTAGTTGTTATCATGGTCATATTTTGTGGTAAGATTATACAAACCAATTGTCTAAAAATAGTAAAATTCTGCGGGAGCTAAATACCACATATCCTCAAAATCGTAAACGCAGTTTTTCTTTTTACACAACATTGAACCTGATGAAGGAAATCCAGATAACAAATAGAATATTTACCGTTTGTGAGTTTATTTCTTTATTATTATTTGTGTGCAAGCAATTTTTGACATTTTCTTATGGTGAATTATTATTTTCAAAACAATAGAAAAAATGTATTACAGACCTGCTGAAGTTCGTTGGAGCGGTTCAATCAGGGGAAGTGCTCCAGGGGTTGGGAATTTCCACCATGAATTTCTAACCCCCCCCCCATAAAAATAGAGGCAGAAAAACGAGGGAGAACGAAGATAGGCGTATATAAGGAGAGTATCGAAAAGAGACATTTGGTTCATTATTACCCCCCTGTATTTATCGAGATGGGGAATTTACGTCATATCTATGTCACCTTGCCCCCTCCCCCCTTACAAATACCCTCCCCCTCCACTGAGTGATACTCAACTCTTGATCAGATGAATAATAATAATCGAATTATTGAATGTGAATTTGATATTGCTCGATGTCATGTTCATGTATGAATGTCAATCCACTGGCGGATTCTCTCCTTCGTTTTCTTTTTTTCTTTTCACTACCTGGAATTTCATACGGAACGGTCGCCCCTGCGACCCCCACCTCCCCGTAGCGCCTTCGTGAAATCATAAGAGAACCAAGTTATTAATTTCAAACTTTAAATCAATAGTTTCTAGAAATGTTAAGCAGTTTTATTAAATGATCATGATAATCAAAGCCTACTAATTTTAAATATTAGATTTTGTCTTCACCCCAGCGCATCTAACTGTTCAATATCATTATTTATGGCGCGTGGCCAGGCTTTGATCATATTCATCATCACTCTGCCACTAACAGGAAAACATATTTTTATCATTTAAAGTATGACTGGGTATCAAACTAACAGAATATCAGATTGTTTATTTTTTCATGATCTGGTTATTTGTATTACGGGAGAGGATGATTCAATTTAGCTGTCGTAATAAAAAATCATTTTCATATCACTTTGGAAGTAGGATATCAAATATTTTCGAAAGGGCATTGACACCAATCATGAGGAAGAAGACAAATATTAAGAAGAAGATAAAAATATTAAAAAGGAGAACAAAATAGATTTATCAGGGAAGAAGGAAGATTAGAGATGGAGCGCAGAACGATAGAGAAGGGGGTATAGGGATGTCCCCATTCTTTTATTTGCTTCCTAACTCCCTAGGCGCCACGCCTTCCTCTTCCTCCCCATCTCCTCTTCCTTCCTCCTTATATTAAGGCTGTCACATCATTTTAAACTGTTAACCTCCCAAGCTAACCCAGACTGTTTTCAACTCCACCCCCCCCCCCCTCAAAGGCACAGCATTGGGGTGTGGGGGATGGGAGGGTACCTCTTTTCAAATTTGAAAATCATAACAATAGTGATCATGAAAATGCTCATAATGATACAAGTAACTGTGCAGATCAAAATAATATTTTTAAAAAAGGGAGGGGGGGGGGGGGTACTTTCTCCCCAGGTTACTTAATGTATGTCCCTGAAGATACATGGTTTATCTCACCCCCACCCTCATCCTCCTCATAGACTGATGATGGAACTTCCTAATTGAACTCAATTCCTGTAACGTAATTCATCTTTTAAGATGTTACACTCCTCGTTTTGATCTTTCCCCTCCACCCAGGCAGGGTAATTATATTTCCTCCTCGTTTCTTAATGAGTGTCGGCTGTACATGGGGGTAATTAAAGTCGCACCTGTATGGATTTCAGCAATGATTTAAAGTGGAAAACCACAATTGTGGACAGATAACAGACACGGGACATTGAATGTTACAATAATTATAGGTTCAAAGAGAAAGTCTGTTCTCCAAAGTGGTCAAACAGTCAATCATATTCGATATGTTTGAAAACAATCGTTTCTTTTTTTAATCAAAAAATTAGAATGAACACGATTAAGTGATATGTGAACGTGGGATTTGGTATAAACAATGTATATTATACAGGTATGAAGTCTGAATAATAAGAACTTATGAAACTATGTGTTCTTCTCATTCCATTATCGAGGACAAAAAATGAAACAACATTCAAACATAATGAAATATACATATATATGCATGTTAAGACATTGATTTTATGCATGCGATTGAGAATCCACAAACTGCAACCTTTAAAGTGCGTTTCTATAGAAACGATATATAATCATGTTTGAAATATGAACTTTGCTCATTAAGACTATAATCTATCCCATGATGAATGAAAAATAGATACTTAATATAAGAAAAGATGTTGGAAACACTACATTTAGGTAAGTGTGTAACCATGGTAACGATTTTTTTCAGTCACTAATGATCCAACGATGGAAGTCTTTTTTTTTTACATTGACGATACAGACTTTAACACTATTAACAAAAGAGTAAAGTATATATCAAAGATGGCATAAATACTTTTACAGAAACTGGGACTGGAAATCAGCACACCAATGCATTTGGATAATTCAATTACAATAAAAATCATGTTTTTTTACAATATGAATCATGCTCAGGCATTCATAATGAATTAATTAATGAGAATGTCAGGTAAACGAAAAATACGATAGATTAATGAAGAAAATGCATGGAATACGAAAGCAATTAAGGAATGATCTTTATCATGACACAGCAGTTTAAAGTAAGTTTCTTCAAATTTGATCTGTTAGACAGAAGATGATATCGGCTGTCATCACCAAACATACCAAAGCAGAGGAACAGTTCATTAGTTGTGTTCACATGGAACTGCCAAAGCTTAAACTTAACCCATCAGTCATAATCGTGATAAAGATAAAATGTGAATGTTTACGAACATTTAAACAGAGGCAACTTTCTGCAGCTACAACATGTTTGGAAAACTACCAGGAAATCTCGCTGTGTATGAATGAACTATATGGGAATTATGGATTTCAATCATAATGTACATAAAACTATTTCACCCTTAATAGAAGAAAATGATGATATTTGACCATCATGACCATGATGGGTATAAAGTGGAGTTATAGCATTTTTCTGCTTGTTGCAGATGACCATGATGAACCACACTGCAAAGCATGGTCGATAAAAGTCATTTGTTATGAACGATTTTGTTGTTATTTACTTATTATGACAAACACTTTTTTAAGCTGACCAAAAAGTAAAACACATTCAACCACACCAAGCAACATCAGACATCGTTCTTGCCCCTTTCCTGTTTACTATATTTTTTTTGTAAACTCTCAGAAAAAATCTTGATGATTTATAAACTGGAATTACGAATATTAATGGTACGCCAGTACGCATGCGCAAACCGCATCAGAAGCTTGATTTAGCCATTAAAATTGATTTGATATAAAGATAATTATAATATTTGAAATGTAAAATTTTACGGGGGATTTCGTGTGGATGCCTCGGTGGTGAGGGTAATTCATCAAGTCAATGATCTCTGGATGAAGGGAAATAGAAAGTTTCCGTTAATTTGGGAAGTGAGTTGAGGGGAGGGTGGAAGTGAAGAATACGGACAAACATCTGTTTGATCCTGACTGAATGAAGGTGCATGAGGAAGGAGAGTGTAGAGATCGAGGGGGTGGGAGGAGGAGGGGCGGGTCCAGCCTTATAAAAGGGGGTTGGGGCACTTTCTCCAAATCTCAAAACCTTCAAAAAATTACGAGATTTAAGGCGAAGTTGAAAAATTGATTAGGCTTTGTTGGAAAACTGAGATGCAAGATATTGTCTGTTGACGAAAACATCTTGCTTCCTTGTCATACTTATTTTCGATTCACTGAGCTATTTATTTTCCCAAACAGATTAGCCACTGCAAATCCCTTTTCCGCAGTAAGTGGAAAACTTAACGAGAATATGAAACGGGGAGAAAACGAAATCCAAAGAATATTTGAAGGAGAATTTTCTTTGAAGTGTTGACAGCTACGGTAAAGGAATAATTAACCACGTGTGCATTTTGATGCCACGCCCACCTCTTGCCCCCTTGCACTTGTTGTGTAAATGACCTATTTGTCACCTCCTAACATGGCTGAAGCTGACCGTACTTTTCCTGAAACTTGGTCAAGCCAAAATTCTATAATACTTTCTTGGTCAAGCCATGTTTGCCTTGCCTCTGAGGTCGAGGACAGTTCCACCGAAAAGAAAAGTGAAAAAAAAATGAATAAGAGAGGCATAAGTCACAATAAATGCGTCTATCTAAACTTTATGTGTGAGCTAAATTGCAGGATTTAAGTAATTTCAAACATTTATTTTCTTCAGAATTCCATATTGAGTAATACCAAGAAATTAATGACCCATACTTCAAGCGAAACATTATTAAAAAAATTAGAATAATGATGAAAATATATTCCGAATCATTAATTCACATTCCTGAATGAGTTCAGTTTTAATGCTGGTCAATAAATGTCGGATGTAATCATAAATCTTCCTTTTAAACGTACACATTTATATTTGGGATGTAACTGCAATGCCGTGGGGGTGGCACGGGGACGTTTATACCTTAGATAATCCCTTTTGTAAAAGAAATGCCCTCTTCCTTTCATCACAATAGGGATGAAACGTTTACTGTAAAAACTGTGGTGTTAAAACTGACACCAATTGGTATTAATAGAGGACCACACCCTGAGGTGTTAAAATAAAACCCTAGAGATTGAACATAGCACCAAAGAGTGTAAATGTAACAACCATAGGTGTTGTAATAACACCTATAGGTGTAAAACTAACACCACCAATTTAACACCGGTGTAAAATAACTGATGTGGTCCTCTATATGTACACCGGTTAACACCACAGTTTTTGCTGTGTTCACAATTTTCATGTTATATATGACCTATATATAAATTTGAGTCTGGGTAACTATCTCTAAAAGTTATTTTATTCTTCTTTCACGTGTACATTTTTGCCACAATCTTCTGTACCAGTTATTACACGTTATCGAAAGTACAATCTTGACTCACCTATTCCATAAGATTAGGAAAGCCATTTTGGTATAAAACTTCTTACTTTCTTCTTGGATAGATTTGACCTCACTTTTAGGTCACAAACAGGTCTAAGCTGTGTCAACTTTTCAACAGAATAAATAAATGTAAGAAGGAGAGGTTAACAAATAAGTGTCCGGGGTCCAAAATTTCGGTCAAACCCCCCATTGCCCGTCCCCTCTGGGATATATAACTCGGTTTTCTTTCACTTCACGGGTGTTCTGAATCACAGAGGTCTCTTGAACTCGGGGACTTTAGAGGGTCAGGGTGGGTACTTCTGGAAGCAGGTTTCGGAAGCAGAACGACCCCCTTGGGTGTGGGTGGACATGCGAGTTTGGTAATGACCATCATGTAGAGGGAAATCCTCCTGCAGATCCATAAAACTCAACCAAAAATCGAATGTTCCTTCCTCGAACAACAACTCCCATTTCTCCACTGGGTTTCCGAACAACTCCGACCGCACCTGCAGTTTTCAAACACGATCATTTTATCATTATTCTATGATTTTTGATTGGAGAAAAAAGTTATGATTCCCATTTGATCCATCCCGTGTTCTATATACGGGACAAGAACTTCCTGTGAGAGAGCTACCATTATTTTTAAACTAAACATTACACATATCTAATGAGCCAATGTCAAGATGAAAAGGAAAATTCTACAATTTTCTGTATTCACCCGCACAGGCAAGGCAGAGAACGTGCACTTTTTTCAAGTTGAGTGAATTAGATATACTTCACTGTGAAAAATATTAGGTAAAATATTTACCACCACGAGGGTAATTAATGTGTCCAACCATGGACCCATTGGTCCAAACAATTTGGGCAGTATTTTACTCAATGCGTAAGCATATTGTCCTGCGAGATTACAAAATAAGCAGCAATTACTTTAGAATGGGCAAAGTTTTCGTCACAGTGGATAAATAAAGATGCCCAAAAGATATGCCCAATTTTGGTTGGACACATAATTACCCTCATGGAGCACTTTTACCCATTTTTTTAGAGTGTATAATAATCATGCTGATCCTAATATATGACGACCCGTAAGGCCGTATGCTTTTGCATTTGTTTTGGAGTCCATTTTAGCTTAAAAAAATGTATATATATTTGAACCCAAATTCCAAAACGAAGATGATGCCAAATAACAGTATCTAAGATTGATTTTTCATGTAGAAATCGTCATTCATTGTGCAACACAGACTATAGGATATTTCCATCGAAGGTGGGGGGGACTCTATATTGATATAAAAATGTATATAAATGAATCTTTCCTGTTTGAATGAAGAATTATTATACTCTTGATGTAGGTCGCGAGGTGAGGTTTGATATTATAAGAGTATGATTATTATCATGCCGGACCTACAATATTAACCTGATATAAATTGACCCCTTCCTCACCTTAGGGGGTCATATTTGACCCCTCTCCGGGACCTCTTTCACGAAGGTCAATAATAAAATGGACTTGACCCCTGAGAATGGTAACGACATTGGTTTTGTAATTTTGCTGTAAACGACTTCTGGGAGCAAAATATGGACTGAACTTGTCAATGTGTGGGCAAACACTCGCAGGACGGATTACTCTCAAACACAAGGAAAATTCAAGATAACAAGAATATTGGATTTTTTTATCGAGACTTTGATATTGAAAAGAGTGATTGCAATTTTCATAATTGTGTTGTATTGAAGACTTTCGTTTATTCGAGTGGTTGATGCGAAATATTCCTCATGGTCCATCCCACTAGTCCAGATGCATAATTCACGAAACGGCCCGAGTGAAACATGAACAATATAATTAATAATATTGTAAGTTTATAGAGAATGATTGAGAAAAGGAAGAAGTTTTGAGGAGGAGAAATGGAGTGAAAAGAAGGGGATGGTGATGATGATTGAGACAAAGAAGAAGAAATTGTAGAAAAGAAAAAGAAGAAGAAGAAAAAAAGAAGAAGAAGAAAAAGGAGGAGAAGAAGAAGAAGAATAATAAGAAGAAGGAGAAGAAGAAGAAGAAGAAGAAGGAGGAGAAGAAAAAGACTTTTTTGACTTTTCAAAATGAAACTTTATTTACAATCAAACAATAACAATTTTATTTTGGAGAAGATAAAGAAGGAGAAGGAGAAGAAGAAGGATAAGAAGAAGAAGAAGAAGGAGAAGAAGAAGAAGCAGAGGAGGGAGATCGAGAGCACTATGCCACGCCCCCTCGGTAGTAAGAGACACGCCCACCTGCCCCAGCAGAAAGTCTACAGAAGCCTCGTTCATCAACGTGACGCATCACTCGTCAACTTACAACCGTCTAAACTTTCAAAGTTCAAATCAACTTTCATTTGCCGTTTCCAAAGGGCATGCTATAAACTTTCATAGCGAGTGTATAAAAGTTGAGAGTTTTCAAGTTTGCTCATAAACATTCTTCCCTATAGACCCTAAAAGATGAATGTTTGGTTTATCTCTACACAGTCACGGTAGTTCAGTTTTAACATCTCTTGATTAATAATGACAATTAACATTTATACGCAGGGCTGTATTTTTATATTCTTTATTTTCTTCCAGGAGAATCATTTTGGGTATATTATATCGAGAATAAAATGAGTAATTATACGAAATAGCATTGCGAATATAATAATATCTTAGGTTATTCTCACAACCAGGTCTTCAACGTTTGATGTTTTTATAATTCACCTGCCACAGAGCTGTTTATGGAGTGCCACCTGCTATACGATATAATGACTTCACTAGTAGCTCAATGGTTGTATCATGTATTAACACATGTGGCATTCCGTAGCAAAACCTTTCCTTCCGAAGTCAGTCATGTTCTTGAAGTTATATAGACATGATAGATCAGAGATCTTCGGCCGCAGCAAGAAAACAATCGTTTCCGAGTGAAGAAAAGAATTCCATCGAAATTCAACGGATATCCCCACCTAAACGAAGCTCCATATAGAATATTATGCGGTCAATAGGAAGAAAATATTTTGGTAGGGAAATCATTGAGGTCTGGTTTGGCAGTCAATCGCAGGTGAAGGTGGGTTGCCAAAAGTGCAATTCCGGACAGAAAAGAGTTCCCCAGATCTCTTCCTAATTTTCTTCTTCACCATATTCACTATTTATGTTCTCTTTCCAGAAGCATTGGGTGTGGTGTAACTAAAATGTGTAATTTGGTGTTGTTGTTGCACTTGTTATGACAACGTCTTTCATGGATGGGGGTTTGGGCTCCTAGTGATTATAAACACTAATCGATCTATATGCATAGAGAGAACTGAACACACCACCTGTCTCTTAACCTATAACAAGATTTTTTCCAGATAGCTCCTCTCGTTTATCCCTTCATTTTTCCCATGGTTACCATGGTTACGGTAAAGAGTGGGGATAATTCATCCATGTTTACAATTCTTCAGAACCCTATATACTTATTCAAGGAAACATAAAGGGCATCAAGTTTTTGGCAATGTGTGCCTAAATATCACGAATTCATATATCATATGACTTTTCGATGCAAAAAAAAAAATTGGGTATATCATGTCGTAGTGGGTCCCTTTCACAGCTCATATTTCCCTTTTACAAGTAACCTTAATTTTCGGAACACATATTTTGCCCAGCCATGGCACGGTCCACATTACCAAACCATTTATTACAAGAGAGATCAACCCTCGTCGGGTTCGGCTCAGGAGACTAGATGTGATGGAATTTTCGAGCCAGGAAATCGGTGGAAAGTAACGCATTTTGACAGGTTATTTTTGCCACGCGAGCCCTAAAGTGGCGGGCCATAAACCCATCCCTTATTCGAGACCAAATTCACTAACAAATTCAATTCGATCTCCATTCTTCACCTGGGGTGGAGAAAAAAGTGGGGTCTATGGAGAGAAAGGGATGGATTGTAATCAAGAGTTCCGGTCAGGAAAGTACTTTGACTTGAACTTGAAAAGAGATTGGTGTAGAGGGGTGAAAGTGGGGAAGACCAATTTCCACAGTTGTCCAATTCGATGTCATTATTTCGTTTGAATGCACGGTGGCAGAAACAAAATCAATAGAATTAAAGGAAAGATCAAGGATTGGTATCATTCACTATTTCATTGTCAGGTGTGATAGGAAATATTTATTCTGTTATGTGGGGCAAAAATCCACTAAAAAATAACAAATTTGAATAAATAATTTGTTATATTATCATGTTTTGGCATACGTTCACGTGGATAAAAAAGTTTTTGAAATATGCCCTATTATTCTACTATTGTCAATTATATAATAGTGTATGCTACAGGTGTAGAGTCACACCAACTAAAGCGATTAAATACCATCGCTTGATTTTTTAGTCGCTTTCTTTGGTGTGATCGCTGTGGCATTATAAACTGCAGTCCCGTATATAGAATTAAAACATAATCATTTGATAATTGCTGCATTCCTTTTCCCTTTTTGTGATCGTTTAAAAGAACTTGGTTCTTCCTCCTGGACATAAGTTTGTTTAGAAGTTTTTCCTTTCCCCTTGCACTCTCCTGAGAAAGGTTGAATTAACGTAATGTCACAAGAGGAGCACCTGTAAAAGATATCTTAGATTTTAGAATCCAAACAATCAAACGCATAAAAGCGCCCTCCTGAGATAGGTTGACAATAAGTTCCATTTTATTTCTGGGGTGGTGTTTGCAACTATTTTTCAAGGGTCCCCTGGAGCTCTAGTCGAGAAGATCCATCACCTGCCTCACTCGTTCACTCTACTCGCTCGCCTTTTTAAAAGGACGACTGCCCCCATGCTTTTACTCTCTGACCATTCTCTGATCACTCGTTCGATCTCCTCACTCACATTTTTTAGAGGGCGACTGCCCCCCCATCTGAAGGTATCAATCCCCGACTAAACTCGTTTACTCTGCTCGCTCGCATTTTTAAAGTTCACCCCCCCCCCTGATGCTTTTTGATGACCATTATGGATGCTACGCAAGTTGTCAAGCATGGTAGAAAATATGAACTAAAATTTATTGCATGAGTACAATATCTCTTCTATTTTGAAGAAATAAAATGGGAACTTGAACATTTGGAAAACTAGAGGTGAAAGTAGTAGAAGGCCCATTAGCTTCATGAGACTATCGAATTCACTTGCCCCCAAATTGACCCCCGTGAAGAAACCGCAATGTGCCGTGCGTGTAAAAGTGCCCTTAAGAGAAATCATTTTCATTTCAAATACAGACCAAGTAATATCAATCAAAAGATATTCAGGTGGTTTAACCATTGGCTCTCTTACCCAATGACGCAATTGAAAACGAGATGGTATTTCCATCTGATAATGCTTTATAACAGCCCTGAAATCGACTTCAACAATTGGTTCTACACATCCACTGCAAAAAGGTCACAGGACATTTTATCTGGAATGTTTGGTGTTGCCGAATTTACGACGCCCCCGACCCCTTCCCCTAAGATACTGGCGAATGCTTGCGAACATTAGGAGATCTTTAGATTTTGGTGCCGAATTTTATAAAAATAAATTGTCAGAATTGTCTTCCTCGCTACACATTACATGTATATTCTATAGCTGACAGTGCCATCCTCTTCTCTTTCCTTCCCCCTTCTCTCCCGCCCCCCCCCCCCCTCTCTCTCTCTCTTCGCTCACTTTCATCCCTTCTCCTCCCTCTCTCCTCTCATCTTTCAATCTCTTCGTAACAGACGGAGAGGATTAATTCGTCACAATGCTGCCTATGTTTTTACTCCGGAGGTATTGGGGCGCTGCGGGTCAGAGGTCACATACGTGTCATGAATGTGGTAAGGTAAGAAAACCGAAAGGTCAAAGGTCACACCAGTGGCTCCTGCCAATGACTCCATTTTCAATGTTAAAGGTTTCATCAGGGTTGTTGCATATCCCTGGTTTCATTGCTCATACATGTATTTCTCGGGTGATGATAACATATGAGTGAATTATGGATATAGCAAAAACCATTGCAAAAAAAAATTAAAATTGTCAACTAAATTGACCCCATGTCTCGCAGTTACTTACTCGTGACCCTTATAGGCACCTTGGGCAAGGGAAATGAATGGATGTGATGTCTGTAAAATGCCCTTGAACGGAGACTAGTGTAGAAAATGTTGAATGATGCGGAAAATGAAGACATTCCAGACACACGCGTGTGGGGTTGATAAACATTTTGATAAGTTGATGCGATTCCCGAAGATTAACAAGGTATGATTATGGTTTGATTGTAGGTGGTCGCATAGCGACACACAAATCCGTGTTCGTGACCTAATCACGGAGAAAGGCCATTATCACCAGCAACATTTCTTTGCGTTTCATATATAGGCCTTGATGTACATATTGATCATTCCCCCTTTTCATGAGGATAAAAAAGCTCATCTCAGCAAGAAATATGAAGTCTAGAAAAGGAAAATTATGGGGTTTTTTAGTGGGGGCGGGTATCCCATCAAATACGTCTCATCAAAAGTATCATAACTGTGGTGATTTTGTAATGTGATTATGGAATTAACATAGGGAGATATGTGCTTTCAGGTAAAAGGATAGACTTGTCTTTATTGAACCCGATACATAATTCGTTAACAAAGTCAACACCCCCCCCCCCCATGGCATCTTAGAACTCTGGGGTAGTGGTAGACTATGGAGGAGGGCCGGAAGAGGGGCTGGAGGAGAGGCAAAGGTTTCAATGAACCGTCTCGGAGCCATGGCCAGGTCAAGCCCGTATGACCACCCCTCCGTATCAGTCCCTCCATCTTGGCAGGGATCGAGCCCTCAGGCATGACCACCTGAGAAATGAGACCCAGTTGATCCCAAGTCAACTAAAATCTTGCACCTCTGTAAGACTTCTCTCGTCCATCCCAAATGAACACAAGTAAAGAAAATGATAGGAAAATATTCTGATTTAGAACATAAATGTGTCTATATTAATTGCATTGATAAATCAGTCTATTTCGCCTCCTAAAGAGTTCGCTTCGTTTTTGGAAATGAGACGATGCGACCACGGAGGCCTTGGTATTTTATCATTGAAGCCACGACGCAGTATATCTGGTATAGGTCTAGGTTTTTTTTTCTACATCCACGATGGGTTCGTGGATCCTTCAATATTAAATGACCAATGACCCCATGGATCCTGCCACAATCCAACCATGATCCAACACGACGAGATGCCGGCAAGTAAAACTGGATCGAAAAGTGCCACGCCCACTTTTGCCCCTGCTCACCGTGCGTCCAGTATAGGCCTACACAATGTCGATCTAGTTGATCACCGATCAGTTTATTAAAAGAATACAAGCTGTTCATGTAACCAACTCCATTCCTTGACATTTTCTCTTCAACCCCCCCCCAACAATTAAATTAAATCACATTATATTAATCTGCCTCTTTATAATGAAATGGTTGTTGATTAAACACGGACGGATGTAACACCAAATTGAATATCCTTGGTATACCATGGAGGTAATACCTTCGTAACTAGGATCCCTATACAGGAGATTTTACAGCTAGGATTTCGGTGCACCCACTATGCTGGCAAGGTGCTCGTGTCAGGTTGTAAAACGAAATGGACTTCAATTTTGCCTCTCTTTCGCTTGTCACAGGTTTTTCACATCGACATGGTACACCTTAACCTGACAGGGTCATCGACCACGTCGATGAACAAGTCGAGATGCATTTGTAGATCATTGCGGTGATATTATCTGATCGTGCTGTTGGATGTGTTTTCTCGTGATATAGGCCAATTAATAAAGCATGTTTCCTAGGAGATGACCACGCCCCTCCCCTTCCGAGTTCTGACGCACCTGACAACCCATCTCCAACCCTCACTTTCCCATTCATTTTGTACATCAGGCAACATATTCACTCTCCGATTGTACCACGTTACAACTTCTTCCAGATCATCGTGCCGCAGTCACATCGGCGAAACTACATCCAGACCGCCCAAATCTATTACATTATTTCTAATGGCATAAGATCGGTCGGTCCGGAGTCGGTTTCGTTGGCGTGACTGTGTTACACGAGCCTCTCCTCACCGGTCGGTTGACTCCTCTCGTTGAAGCAGGGACTGCATCCCCGAAGACATTGACATAGCATCGGCATGAATCAGTAAGGACTGGTAGTCAAAAACGAGACTCAAAGCGACAAGATCTGATGACAGACATGTCATAAGGAATTGTTTCATCGTGCCTATAAACACAAATAGATCAACCAAAGTAGACCAAAGGGGGAATTCGGCTTCTCATTAGGACGGATTCCCCTTACACAGTCGGAAGGATTTGAGATTAGGCTCTGAAACAACTGAAGTATACCGAATGAAACAAAATCTTTAGTTAGTCATATATCTATGTTAGCCAATGAAAATGTTCACTTCATGTCAAAATATTGTAGAACCAGGGACAACTCCCTGGTAGAACATTTCACGAATGGTCGCGAACCTGCATTATTTTATTTATTACCCATCTCTTCAAAAATTACTAACCAGTCTCCCCATTATCCATCCCCTCCTTTCTTCCTAATCGTCTATCTGCTCACCATTTAACCTCTTTTAAAGGCGGATATGCCCCCTCCATCACGATCACATTTCCCCATCATATATTTCTTTCCCCTTGTTGATTCCCACTTTCATTCTACCGTCTATCCATCTATTCCTCCTTCTCCTCCTCCTATCCTCATCATCCCTTTCTCCAACCGTTCAGTTCCCTCCCCTCATTCTTCCAACTCTCTCATCTCTGTTCCCTTTCCTCTGTCCCCCTTCTCTCCGTCCATCCTTCCTTCCCTGTACATCACTTTCTACCTCCCTACCTTACACCCCTCGATCTTCATCCCACCACCCATCACTTACCCAATGATGTTTACCCCTTTCCATACCTCACTCTTTCCCCCAAGGGTGTCGACCTCTTGTATTAGGTCACCACATACCGAAGTGATACATTACAGTTTATTTCCTAATTTCACGTTGACCTCACTTCTGAGGTCACGGAACCCCGGGCTATGAGTTTAAAAATGGCGACTTGTTCAAAGCTACAAAATCTCTATTCTAACCAGTAAAGCTCAAGAAGTTTATTCCCCTTCTACAGATCAGTCAATGCATCGAATGTTGCTGAATGTGTATGGGGAATTACAATTGTTATTCAAGTAATTTTCAATAAGGCGCATGGGAGCTCTCTTTTTAGGGAGCTCTTGTTATGATGTAAGAACATTTTCAGACCATGGTCAGCTGACCAAACATTGACTCAAGAAAATTCGAACTGACCAGAATGACTAAAATAATTATGCCTTCGCTTTCGAAATGAAATTCCAAACATTTCCATATTCCATCTTCTCGTCTGAAAATGACACTATGTATAGGCCTACATTGTATGTCATCCATTCGTTGTATGATTTGTTGTTGTTTTGGTTGTGGTGATGGTGTTGGTGTGGGTGCTCAAAAAGGGGGGGGGGGGGTTGAATAAAATATAGCGTGAAACGTCTTCCTTGTAAAGTGTAAGAAAATTTGACAAACAATCATATTCAAAGCTAGGCAGGTAAAATCGGTTGCTATCGCCTATTTTTGTTTGGATGTAATCATTTCCTTTCTTTCAATTGTGTTCTTCCAGCATATCCAGTAAACTACTTTATGGGGCCAATTCTCAGCCCTTGCTTGAAGGTGACCCCCACCCCCCAATCTATCTACCTTTCAAACCTAATATCAGTCTATTTCATTTTGCACTTTTCGTGTCCTAGATAACTGTAGACAACAGGCATTTCCTATCATTTCATTCCTTTTCAATTAAGTTTGAAAACAGACTGGAGCTATTTTACGTGGTCACTCAATCAATGAAATTTTGCTCAATTTACTAATTTGCGACCTGACCTTCGCGTGTTTAAGAATCGAATCAGGAAACGGGAAAGATTAGTCTTTTAATTCAAACACTTGCAAAGATTTCCGACCCAGACCAACGCATGGATGTGGATGCAGGCTGCTTGCATTGGGGGAAATTGTTGCTTTCATTGTACATTCCAGAGTTATTAATCCCAACTTCTGTTTGCATAAATGTCAATTGTGACGTCTTCCGTGTATTGTCAGCTCAAACTGCAAAACGAGTTATCTTAGTACCAGTCCTTCTTCAGTTTAACCATATACCTATAAAATCAATAACTCAAGGAGAGAAGAGAAATTCTTCCCAGACTTAACTACTTACGGACTGGAGATGGTGCACATCAAAGATGGCCCCCGTCACAAGTATATGAAATCCTGAAAGTGCCTGATTTTGCAGACTATCAAAACCACGCGCCGAGGAAGAGTGAAGACGCCGAACAATATGTACATTGTAGACTGAAGATAGCCACACAGGTGATTTGATACTCTCCCTGACCCGACGGTGTCCTCAATGAGGACACGCAAAGAATGCTATTCAAGGTCAGGCGAAGCGAATCCAAACATTTGGGAATTGATATTTGCATTCTATCTTTCATGACAATTTCCTGCACAACAAATTAAACAGGATTTGTGTTTACTGATATCAATTGAAGAATTCTGGAGACTAAATCGAATTGCTGTACTGAGAGGAGTAAACACATTTAATATAGCCGGAAAGGTATTTATATTTTTTGACCGTGATATATAGCCACCTACCTGTATTCTTGTAGTTAATTGGAACATTATCCTTGTGGTATGCAGCTTAAAACGAAACTAGGTTTTCAGGGATGTGGGAATAGAAATAATAATTTGTAATATCTCGTACCACGAGCAAATGGAAGAAAAGAAAAAAAAAAAAACCCGCTCATAATACTAATACTAATAGTCATCGACTCTAGAGTATTAGAAGTATATCATGATCAGAAGTATCTTGGTTTTCCACGTATTGGCAATAAAAAGACATCAGGAATGCGAAACAAATTCACGAGTAATGCAGTTTTTGTAATGCCAACAATTAAGTTCTTTTATTAACTCTCCAAATTTTCGGTAGACCTCTACCTTCTTCAGGGAAGATTCGTGAATTGTGACAAGTTTGAATGACAGTTGTTTTTATTAAAGCGTGCGCGATCTCAGCGGGACTAGGGTAACTGCTGCTAGGTGCGCAAAATGCTGTTATTAATGTATATTGCGCGCTTTTTGGTAAAATATCATTAATGACGTAAGTTACGTAATATACGTAACAATAAAAGAATATGATTTAAGTTTTGTAACAATGAAAAGATTTCGTAATAATAAGAGTGTCTAGCTGAGATCGCGCACGCTGCACATTGCATAGAGAGATCATAATAAACATGAAAGCTGAATTAAGGAAATTAAGGCAAAGGGGAGAAAGATAATGGTTATCTATAGAATGTGAATGGGTTGAGCCAAGACATATCCTTGTTGAGGCCGTTTTCAAACGTGCGGCTTTTGACAATATGTCTCAGCTCAGCCCATTTCCGTTCCTCTGCCGATCTGTATCCTCCGCCGAAGATGCAGACTTTGATATCTTTGACAGAGTGATTAGGGAGGTTGAAGTGTTCGGCCACAGGAAAGTCCTTTTTGTTTTTGGTGATGGAGCTTTTGTGGTTATTGAATCTAGTGCGAAATTTGGTGCTAGTTTCACCAATGTAAGAGACCCCCGGGCATTTGGAACACATTATGCAATATAAGACATTCTGTGCGTCACATGTGTGGTTAGGGGGGTGGACAGTAAGGGACTGAGAAATTTTTACTGTGCTGTCGGTAGTTAAGTGAGTGCACACTTGGCATCGTGGCTTGCCACATCTTTTGTTGCCTTTAGGGGGCGAAGGCTTGGGCAGTTCGCTGCTTACTAGTAGCTTTCTAATGTTTGGGGGCTGGCGTTGCGAGTGAAGGGGAGGATCGCCCATAGCTGTTGAGAGTTTAGGGTCAAGGTTGATATTGGCAGACCATTCCCTCTTTGTGGTATTGGCAAACCTTTCGGCCTGGGGATGGTAGTGACAAGAGGGATCCTTTCATTATTCCCTTGTTTTGGTTCTGCAGATAGGAGATCCTCTCTTGATTTATTTCTAACCTGGGCAAGGGCATGGTGGACAAGTCGAGGTGGGTAGCCTCGTCTGATGAAAAGTTCACAGAGGTTCGCAGCGTCAGCCTCAAACACTTTGGGGTCTGATGTGATACGTTTGTACCTTAGGAGTTGGCTGTACACAATCGATTTCTTTGTGTGGGATGGATGGAATGAGTTATACTCAAGATAAGAGAAGAAATCGTTGGTTTGATGTATACACTAGTACTTAACGAATCATCATTCTTAGAAACATTGACATCCAGGAAGTGAATTTTCTCTCTCGAGCTCTCAATGGTGAATTGAATGTTTGGGTTGTGGGCATTGAAAGCATTGTGAAACAATGCCAGATAGTCCTCGGTATGGGGCCAAATCATAAAGATGTCGTCGATGTATCTGATGTACAATGACGGTTTGAGACTACATTTGGAGAGAAAATCCTCTTCAAGGACAGCCATGTACAAGTTAGCGTACGCTGGTGCCATCTTTGATCAGAAGTATTATACTTCTCAAGTATAATACTTCTCAAGTATTATACTTCTCAAGTATATCATGTTCATCACCATCTTCGAGAAGAATATATATATATATATATATATATATATATATATATATATATATATATATATATATATTAAACAAAAAAAAAGTCCAAGCAGACAACATCATCAACATCACACCAGAGGTACCATAACCATAGCAAACTTCATCTACTCCCACCATACCATCACAAACGTTTGCAATATCATCACTACCACTTGTGTCAGAGCCACTACCGTTGTTACAACTAAGTACTATCGCCGAGGTTATATTCTCCCATAGCAACACATGGTATCATCATCACCATTTCAACCATTTTCACCATCCCAAATACCAACAACAACAACAGCAACAACAACACGATAATATTCATTTCCAAAATTAATTTACAAATCCAAAAAGGAGCAACGTAACATTACAAAATCATAATAATTAATGGAAAAAATATCACAGAGGGGTGGTCGCCCCCTGTCCAGCGCTGACGTCACTCCTGCTTCAGAATACCTCATCCTACGTACATTGGCCAAGTTTTCATATTTTTTAGTATACGCCAAAGAGACGAGACATATTTTTATTGGTTGGGCTATTACACTTTATTTCACCTCGTTATGGCGTTCTCCCCACCAATATTTCTGGCCTCGCTTTTTGGCGGCAAACTTGCGACTTTTCACTCCAATTCAATCGTCAAGTCTAAGCTAGATTGACAAATGTGATCCGGCTAAAAAAGGGACTGCACTCTCTTCTCGAAGGATGCCCTCACGACAGCGATTCTGAAAGACAAATGGAAAACTCATCGAGAAAAAAAATCAACCCCGACCGTGGACTGAACATAAATACTTCCGGGAAGTGGCGAATATTTGGAGCAGAAACTTTTCCCTGATCAGGTCCAGGACGAGACTCATTAGACACCAAACATTCCAGTATTTTTATTTTGTAAGTGAGTAGCGAAAGTGCACGTTATCGAATCAAAATTTTTATTGCATTAGGATATCAAATTTAGGATGACATTATTGGGGTATTACATCATACGACCCGGCCTGACCTTTTTATGACTAAACCACGCGGATCACATGGGATGCAGGGAAAACGATGCAATTTGCATTCCTCATTTGTAGAGAATTTATTTATTTATTTATTCATTTATTCATGCATGTTCATAATTTGCAATGTAAAAGAATACACAGAAAATATATAGATATGTACGAAACACAAGTAAATAATGAGCATACAAAGGTGTTACAACATAAGCTAAAAGCTTGACTGGTTGAAGCAACTTTAAACTTGTTTTGCATCCAAGCAAACAAAAAAATAAATATAAGAATAAGGAAGAAAGGAAAGAAAGAGAAGAATGTAAGAGACTGCCGAGATATAACAATTAAGTTTCATATTGTTCTAAATAGTAATTCAACAAAGTTAAATTCTTAATCTTCAGTTACAAAGAAAAGAAAGATAGAAAATTTAATCTTTAGGCCTATAGGACCATGCGTAAGATGAAATAATGATAATGGAAATAGGCAAAAAAGGGGGTTTTAAGATTTCGATCTCATGAGTGCGATGGACATAAGCAAAGGAAACTGCGACAAACACTGTGGCCAACGTCAAGACCGGCGCTAATTTTGACTCAAGCTTGTCAAATGTTAAAGTTCTGGCTAGCTGGGACATAAACTGACGAACGATTGGCATTTAATATCATTGGAAATAATCTAATAACTTCGATCGCGTGGCATTGGGCCTACAAGCTATACTGAATTACAGATTTTTTTTAAATATCGAGTTGTCGATGTATGATCGGTCTTCCAGCGCAAGCGAAGCATGAGAAATTGAAGATGTAAATGGATGTAATGCTGCTAAGGTGAACATTGTAGCCTACACTCTAAGAAGACATTGGGTAAAAGTGCTCTATGAGGGAAATTATGTGTTCAACCAACATTAAGCATTTCTTTCGGGAATTTTTATTTATCGAGTGTGATGAAAATTTTGCACATTCTAAAGTAATTGCTGCTTATTTTTTTAACCTTAGTGGACAATATACTTCCCGCATTGGGCAAAATACTGCCCCAAATTGGTTGAACATAATTTATAATCACCATCGTGGTGGTAAAAATATTACCCAATATTTTTTACAGTGTAGACCCTATAGCTTTGTTCGGAAGAACACGGTGAGAAGTGACAAGTCTTTCCCTTCAAAGAAAAACGTCCCTTCCCCGTGATAAGATCTGTCGTCTGCTACTCAACGAACGTTTCCATGGTTACGGGATGCATTGAGACGCATCTCGCGCTCATGGTGGTTACCAAAACTAGATTAATGATGTAATGTCATGGGCATGAGCTCAGCCCCAGCCGTAAAATCGCACGAGTGGGTTGACCTTGTGTGACCCCTTGACGTCTCCAGACACAGGTGATACGAATGTAATGGATTCGAAGGGAGGAGGGGAGAGATTGAACTAGAATCCATGATAAGGGTGGATCGGGACATTAAATGGGTGACTGAAAGAGAAGTGACAACTGTGGTATAAGATTTTGTACTTTACATGGTAAGGTTTGCAGTCGGAGTGGAGGTTTATAATTCGACATAAATGGAATTTCGTCGAGTTCAGGGAGAGGTTGTAGATTGCCGAGGAGGGGTGAGGGGGGGGGGGGTTGGTGCGCACGGTGGGGGTATGCTGACAGGGGCATAAAGTTAGTGAATACCGCAGACCGTGAACATAATACGAAAAATCACTGAATACCTGCATATCATTCATGTCTCTATTATGTTGATTATTGTGATTGATGCAGAAGAAATAGGAAAGTAGATTATTCTTGATAAAACAAATGTAGAACAATTTTGATTTAGATTGAGTGGGGGGGGGGTAAAATAATGAAAGTCGGCCCTCTACCTTCATTTCCAATGCAGTTCTATTCACTTACGTCATAATGATCCACACTGGAGAAGAATCTCTCGCAGGTTAGGGATGATCATACAATTAATTTACGTTATCTTATTTAACTTTTAAAACCGTATACAACATCGACAAACCTTATGATCGCGGTGCTTTGATGCCCCCACCCCCTGTCTAGTCACACCCCTCCTTGGACCCCTCCTCTATCCCTACCAGCCATAACAACCCCTCCCACAATGCCCAGACCGCCTGAAATCAGCTGGTTTGAAATAAAAAGTCGACAACCTCAAAACTCCCTGCGACCCCGGGGTGTCCGGAATGAGAGTTCGATTTCTTTAATCAGTAAAGGAGGAAAAAAATGAAAGGGTTGATTGGAGTAAAATAAACCTATTCATTGAATATGTTATTCCAACCTTGCTTTCCTCTCTTGCTACTCTCTCTCCCTCCCTCTCTTCCCCAAATTCTTGCATTCCCTTTCCACAAATCTGCTCGGGAATATCGCATTACATGACCTCTGAAATCCCTCCTAAATACTTAACTTCTGGGTTCATAAGCAACCTTTTCAATTTCAAAATCACCCCATTTGTATCGATTCCATTGCATTTGAGAGTCCCGAGTGCTTTCAATACCAAATCTATATGACGGGGTCAGTCACACCAACTAAACCGATTCCAAACCGACCGATGGTATGTCATTGGTAATAACGTAATATATTTGATCGGACTGGAATCGGTTTCCGTAGTGTGACTGTGACTTGCTCTATGATCAGAGTGAGGGGGGGGGGAGATACAATTTGTTTGAAAAATGCAGATTTCTTAATTTCGAGAAGTTTGTATCAGTATAGTCATTTATCTGTTAAGAGAAATGGAGAGTGGTTGGGAATTGGATAGAGAGGGATCGACTCCTCATCTCTCGATTCTGAATCGAGTAATATATCAGGGCATTTAAACTCCCAGGTCTCTCTCTCCCTTTTAGAGGGATTTTGTTGTTAAAAAATACAGAAAGAATGGATTGGAAGATTGTTTTCACAATAGTTCAGGAGAAGGGTAAACCGATGTGACCTCTTGACAAGGGACTGTACCCCCGTAGATTGGGTCAAAAAGCCAGACTGGGTTAGCTGGTTTAAAAGTGGTAGTGGTGGTGGTGGTGTGGGGTTGGTGAAGGTATTTGAGAGAGAGACCCTTGCACCGAACTCGTATCTGCAACTGACCCGACACCCACCCCCCCCCCTCCCCTCCGCCCTGTTCGAAAGCCCCTGCAAATAATCGAAAGTAACCTGGGACTCAGCCCCACCAAAGAAATCGATCGAATGGCACATCTTGGTTGGTATAGAGACCGAATCATGATGTGACTCTTGTCTATACCTTTGACATGTTTGGTTAGAAATAGTCGATTATCAATGTAATTGACAATACTAGGTATTAATTTAGTTCCCTATCTAAACCCCAGTGGTCTCCATTTTGGCTGTACATTGTTGTCAGAATAGCCATCTATGATATAGTTATTATGATATATATATCTATGGGTTTGCCGTATGGTGATTTGGTGCAAGCAGTAGGTCCATGGTGCAAGAATATATTTTTATTTCACACAATGAAAAATATATGAAGTAAACTAATGAATTCTGCTAAATAATCAGAGCAGAACATCATTCCATGCGACCGACCACTGCACACGCCTGCGTGGATGGAAAGAGATGTAAACCCAGGAAATCAACGATGGCAAATATTGTACATTGACCTAGGATAACATTGCTTGAAAATGTCAGAACGATAATGAGACAAACAATTCCTTCTCTGGTGTGCTGGCGAAGCGACCTTTAGAGAAGATACATTTGGAGGGATTTTATTGTTTATTTATTGCTTGCTTGTACTTTATCAGGTGATATACACTGAACCTGGACATGCAAGAAAGACGTTCATGGATAGGCCTACATGTGATGCGCCAGACGTGTGTTGGCCGATTGAGGTAACAGGAATAATAGTGTGATATAAACAATAAAAAGAAGGAAAACAAGAAAAGTAGAGGAAAAACAGACAAACAAAAATAAAAATATATAAAATAGAGAGAGAAAAAATGAGGGATAGAGTAGGGGGGAGAGGGGGCCAGGGATGCATGGAGAAGATAATGTTTATGGTGATGCTGATCATGTTGACGAAGGTGATTATGGTAATTCTGATGGACTCGAAGATGATGATAGGGATGCTGCTGCTGCTGATATTGGTGGGGATGATGTTGGTAATGATTGTGATGATGGTGGTGTGTTGCCGACAAATATCTGATTTTGGTGAGTTGATAGATGCGTTTTTAGCTTTCTTTTTTTTAGATGAACATGATGAAGAGATTTATCCCATCTCGTCAGCAGGAATCGAGTCTATAGTCCAATCATGGACCTAGTAGAGTCCATGGTGCAATCATGGACCTATTACGAGATAGGTCCATGGTGCAATCGTGTAGACGACTCCAGCCTGGTATAAAGGGGGTAATCATCTCGACCCCCAGAGTCTCACCACAGTCAATCCGATCCGATGAAGCAAGTTGTTCCATCTTCTGTGGACTGAAGTCTAATGATTTGTGAATGATACGAATATCACCCACCGATAGTGATTTTAGAAGAATGTATCACCTCAAGTAACTTATGCGCAATTTCTCTCTGGCTAGAATTATTGCAATGCTCTCAATTTTGCCTTTTAGTCAAGATCTTACGAGTTATCTAAATAGCTAAATCGGTCTCGGGTCGGCTATACGATGCTGCGACTGTAACATTAACTCATTGCTTACTTGAACCACGTGAATCCTGTACAAAGTCTATGAGAATCATAAAATTCGGCAGTCAACGTGTTAAGATGTGTAGGTTATTAATATCTCAGTGAGTCATACCAAGGTGTTTTAGCTTCCAAACACCACTTCAAATCCGATTGCTCTATCAATGTGTGTCTCGACAACCTGGCGAGCACCTAGGTGTTTTCTAAGGTTTCCTGTAGACGTGTGGTTACCGCTACTCAATACAACTATCTTCCGTGCTATATGTCTGTCTACCTTTTTTAAATGCTAATCTGGGGTTAATTTAATGGCATCCCATTCGAAGAAGAATGTTATAAAAAGTAACATATATGTTGGCAAGTTTTTATCATCGTATAATACAAATGATCTAAATTATACTACGATATCGCATGCTCATCTTCGTATTCCATTATGAGGTCCTGTGTTTTCATCAATAACACGATTGCGGGGAATGGATTAATAATAATAATTATGTATATATATATATATATATATTGGAGGGGGGCTACGGAAGGGGGAGGGACAGGGGGTGGTCGAAATTTGCTGTCGATTACCCTTTACAACCACTCCGTGTATTGCCCCATGTCATAATTCATCATCCTAACTCATTCACACACGCATTTCCAAAACTTAAAAAAAATAAAAGTGAAAGAACGAGAAAATCCATTACATTTGAACCAGACTTGACACATATATCAGATAGCCAAAAAGTCTGTCGTCTTTCCATTTTGAACCCATATAAATATATTGTATAGGCACCCTACTGACTTGCCTGCGATGGAATGATACCCCCTAAATCGTTGCGGTTTGCCAGGGGAGGACGATTGGCGCGACGGTTTAGAGTTAGGCGAACCCAATCACAGAGTTCGGCACACACATTTAGATATAAAAAAAAAATGTTAGGCAATTGAATGTATCATTGTCTTTCTACTCTTACATTAGGTCATAGAAATGGCTAAACGCTAAATTTGATACAGTTGCTTCTTGATTGAAATTTATTTCATGCTATACTAAAGGATTGGGTTTCGAACTTTTTTCTTTTTGGTTGATTATCCGATTTACTCGCGTTTGATTTTTAGTCAGCGGGGAATAAACTTAGTATAAATTTCTTGTTTACCAAAGATATTGTTATCCTCGTGTTATCTCAGTTGAGTATTCTCTCTGGATGGATCACCATGGCAACAAAGGTCGGTTTCATCAGAGTTGTCTAGTGGCCTTAGGCATCGGGAGAGTATGCCTTAATATTGCACATTCATTTTTGTAATAAGTATAATGTGAAAAAGGGCCCACCAAATCACCTTTAAACCTCAAAATGAGCTCATTCACATTGCTCCCTCGTTTTCTTACGTTTTCGACATTTTGTGTATAGTACTAGAAACACAATTCCGTACAACCTTGCTATCACCCCGTAGCTCCCCTACCCAAACCTAAACTTTTGTCTGCCCCCCCCCCCCTTCTTTCTCTTCCTTTCTCATCAATTCACACAAATCAGACATACCAAGGAAAGTCATAGAAAAGAAATGCATACAATTTACAAAAAATAGTAAATTCGAATTCATATTTATTATCAAAATTCACTAAAATTTATCTAAGAGAAAGAAAAGAGCTCCGTGGTGGGGGGGGGGGGGCGGTACAATTTTATTGAAGGGCAGTGTGGGAATATGAAACCAATTTCTGATATATCTTCACCACATACTTACTGTTTGTTTTTAATTGGTTATTATGTTTAATGACCTTGACGTATTATGATGGTTTCAAAATAAATGGGTTATTGAGTGTGAAGCAGCACTCTGAATGTTTGGAAACATATTTATATGAACAAGCCTAGTCTAGTATGAGCAAACCTTATTTTTTGTAATATACTTTTAATATGCAGAATCATCATATTTCATATCCATGCTACATGTAGGCCTATATCATCATGATGGCATGATCATAATGTACACTATTGTGTTTACTTGAACATGACCAAATCAATATGCTTTGAGAAAAAGGGTGCCTTGTACGTTTTACAAGAGTTAAAAACGTTTTTTTTTCTCCTGTGATTGCATCGTGTGGGTTAGGTTTCATAGACTATATATGGGTAGAAAGTCCATAAACGAGTGGCTAATCAACCAAGACTAATTGCACGAAACACCTTAAACACGAGTCGTATATGGCCTTCTTACTGATGGCGATTTTGGCCGAATCTGACAGGCCGAGTTCACGACTAGGCCATACCTAGTCTATGTTTACAGCCCCCACCCCCTTCCTTCGAGAAATGCAAAGATTTGTATCGTTCATGTTGCTATGACAACATTCGATAGAAGCTGGACGAAATCGTATGTTAACGACAGATTAACTTGATTTACTGTTTCACAGTATTTTTTTAGATATTTCTCCCCACCCCCCCCCCCCCCCCCCTCCCAATTTGAATGAGCAATTGTGATATGAGCATTAGTAACTACCAATGTGCGCTTGCGTCAAGCAGTGATTTTTTTAGAGTATTATTTTCGTGTAAGCGTATACCGACTAAGCTTAAACATAGAGCTATTAACAGACCTCTCGTTCACGTTATTCAAAACAAATCTATTCACGATCCAACTACACAAAAGATAATCAAAAATGTAACCGCACAAAGTAATATGTGAAATATTTCAAACATGGAACTGATAGTATTTCCCTGACGAAAACTCAACGATTTTTCCATTCAATAAATTGCATGAAACTTATAATGGAACTGACTGTGATCACAGACTACCTGCACCAAAGCACAGCAAAGTGGGTAAGCCAAAATGTATATCTCCAAAGATCTCGGGACAGTTTTCATCTTCCATCGGTGAAAAAAAATAATTGGAGCTCTGTTCGAATACGAAATGGTAATTGCTAACCCACGCCGTGCACGTTGATGAAAACACCATCAAAGATTGTCGGAGAATAATTGAGATTGACAAATAAATTTGTGGAATATCGGCTGTGGATGTGTTTAGCAGGTCGCCGAAGTGATGGGTCGAAATATTGGAGAAGTAAACAAGTGGTGATGAATAATTGGGTGAAAAGTTCAAAGTCAACGTCGAAACCATCCGGGTCTCAAGACCTTTACTGGAGGGGGGGGGGGGGGTAATTGGCTGGTGGGAGATTGGGTGGGGTTGATGATGGTGGTAGATGAGGGTAAATTGAGGGTGGTGATCTAGTGATTGGTAATAATTCGGTGGAGTTGTTGAAGGAAATTGTGGTAGCGACATGGCCGTATATACACCGTGGTAGGGTTGGAGGTGTCCAGGAATTTAACGTCGAAATCGCATAAAATTCTACTATGTACACTGGATAATGATTAAATTTCAATTAAAAATACAAAAGAAAAACAACCTCAGAATCAGTTCAGACGCTTCGCTCGCTTATTAAACATGTTAAAAGCATTTGAACCGACCTGCCTTCATGAATGTGCCTAGATAGACAACAGTTACTGTCCTACCTTCAATGAATTCCTCCGAATTAAATATTAAATCAAAACATATCCACAAATATAATTCCTTTATATCCAAGAGTTCTAATTGACGGCGTATCAACTCCAGTTTAACGTTGTTTATGTTTACTACACGGGAAAACGAGTATAAAGAATGTGTTCATAATTTCCATGACGCCTATATTGTGACGCAATGTAACGCGCTGAATAATTCATGCAAGTCGTGCAAGTCTATCAACGCGCAATAGCTCGTTTTATTTCTGTGACGAAACAGTTCATTTACCCCGAAATGCGCGCAATGCTCATGAATGGCAGAGCTAGTGAGTGCAGATTATGATAAGGGTACCGTTGCATAAACACTTGTTTAAAAAGAAATGCACAATTTCTATAACAGCCAATCAAATTGATAATTTCAGTAACTTGACACTGTTATTGCAAATTTGACATTTTATGAAACGGGCCTCAGACCTCCGAAGGAGGGGACTATCTCTGAAAGATGAACGATAATGGAGATAGGCATTGAGCATAAGTGACGATGTTGACATGGGGGGGGGGGGTAGGGGGGGATCGGGCTAGGTGCGGATCCAGGAAGTGAGACGGATACCCAGATCCCCCTCCCACCATTTCATTTTTGTTCATTATCATCGGTCCATCCTCAATCTGACCCTAGGAATACTGACCAGTATCAAGAGCTATGTGGGAAAATCCATCTGGAAAAATGCAGATACAACACTGCATTTTCTCATTCGCAAAGCGTTCATTTCAGAATGATATTAAACAGAAATTGACCCCCCGCGCACACACACACAAACACGCACGGACCACCCCACTATCTTTCCTCCACCATCCATCAGCGAAGTCAACATCCCCCCCCCTGCCCCGGTACCCCATTCGGAATGAAATGACTGACAACCCACATACCTTATGCGATGAATGGCGACAAAACCCACCGATAAATAGACGAAAATATTGGTGGCAATTCACAGGTTTGAAGACCGTCTGAAGGTGAGTCTGTTGAAGGTGTGCTCATGGGAAAGAAATCTATATGGCAAGTTGACTTTTTATTTTTTAAAAGCACACGTCTTAGTGGTGATTCAGATGGGGGAAATATCGGGCATGATCCTGATCATTAAATGAAACGGAAGAGGATTAAGTGTGATATAACTTCTTGAATTAATGTATCACAAATTAATTTTACAAAGAACAAAAGCTGTTCCTCGTTCGCTACTTTTTCTTTGAATGTTGCCCTATATGTCATATAAGTTTGCTCACTTTAAAGAGTATAATAATAAAAATAAATAAGTAAATAAATGAATACAAGTCCTCGGCTCACAACGTAATTAGTAATGATAAAATATTAACACGTGAACATAGAAAATAAATAGACCTTGCCTAAAACGCATCGTGTGAAATACTTAAAATCTGTAGAGATGGAGGTTTGACAATATTATAATTATATTACGATGGTTATGATGGTCTCGTGTGCACGCTCTGAACTGCGACCATCAAAACTTGTTTTATGATTGAAGATTGAAATATGGATAAATTTTATTGAACACTCAATGCCATGATCTGGATACACTGCTATTTGAGCCCCATGTTCTTATTATATATATATATATATACATATATACTGTCTCTTGATATGAAACTCGAAGATCAATCTATCAATCTAGCGTCTGCGCGTACAGACTATTTCTCATATCTCTGACATCGTCCTTGTCTCTTGACTACGGAGGCGCCAAATCACATGGGCGTTTCTCTTCTATCGAAAAAGGCGCGAAGATTCAACAACAAACCTTTTCAACTCTCTATGACGGTTGCCTGAGCTACCCTGTCATTCTTCGGCTATTATTGTCAATTTGAGGATGAAAAGAGATTGAACATCTATAAACAAACATGTCACGTGTCAAGATCAATATTGTGCCAAGGGGAATAAATAAGCATGAGACGCATTCAACACCATCTCATCTAAACAAAGTTTTGATAGTTTGGATTGACGTATTGTGTAATTTTGACAGGTAGGTTTAAGTGTTCAAATAAAAGAGAGGTCCCTTTTCTCCATTATTATCATACAGTGGGCATTGTATACGTGAGCATGACTTCTAAGTGCTTTGAAATTGTTTGTTGAATAGGTTTTAAACTTGTCTCTATCCATGGCAACGCCACGGTTTATGACATCGATTGGTATGGGGTGAGAGGTAAGAAGTTTAATATTGTAGTTTAAATGTTGCGAAGGATAGCGAGAATTTATGTTTATTATGCAAGCTGTAGGAGACTAATGGCATTATCAAAATGGAACCCAGGCCAATCCAGGGACTATATAAAAATATAGGTTAGGTCTTACGCTTGTGCAGTTTCGTGACGTCAGTTATCCCCCTCCCCCCATTTATTGCCGCGTAAGCTTCAAAATATTGTTCTTTTATTTCAATTTGTAAAAACTCCTACTTTTTCAATCGTAACGCAAAACAATTTAGATGTAAACACATTCCCTTCTCACCATGGCCAACTTATTTCCCAATATTTTTTACCAAGCCCCCATCCCCCTCCCCTTCCCTTCTATTTTTTCTTTTACGTACGGCAATTATGCTGCACAATTACGGTTTATTCAAAAGGAAACAAAATACTTTTTTGCAATAAAATATGATCAGATACATTTATTAATTTTCTGTAGATAAGCTTGATTAGCGTAGAAGATGCTCTTATTGGGAAGAAAGAATACCTCAAAATAAATGTGCAGTGTACTTAAAGGTTTTATGACACTGTCACCTCAAATTTTTTTATTATGGTGTGTTTTACTCAATTTTTCATGATGAATACGAATCTGGCAATTGTTTCCCGTAATTTTGTCTCAATTCGACACAAATCAGGAAAAAGATCACGGTTAGGGAACGCCCACTAAAATTGTTCGAAAGTCTACCGATTACGTAATCGTTGTGTGACGTCATCAAGGGAATATCAAGCAGTGGGATCGCTCCTCTATAGCACGCACGCGTATACATTGTTATCCATTCATTGAATTCTCACAAGTTCTCGCGATATATCTTAAATTCAAGCACAATCATGAGTGATCTTTCAGGATCAGAGAGTGAATATGATCCTGCCCACTTGTCATCTGATCAAGATTCTCCATGGTCGAATTCAGAGAGTGAGCGAGAAGAAGAATTTGCCAGAGAAAATCAAGAAGAGGCCGGTCCTGATATTCCTGCTCAGGCTGCTGGCATGCAAGCAGTGGGTATTTTGCCGTATGGTGACTCTACTACATATCGACCACCTCTTTTGAAACCGACCACTTTCTTACCATGGTTTCCTACGCGTATAATTTAAGTACGCATGGGACTACGAGTAATGCGCGACCTGATCGAACGAGACTCACTTGACCAAGCAAAATGAGGAGGAAACAGGTAAGAAATTTATGGAATTATTAAAATATGCGGTTATTATGTAGTTATTTTCGGTGAACTTACATGTAAATCCACAATTGAGGCGTTTAGAACACATTTCCGTCCATTTTTTGTCGCAGAATGTTTCGTAGCCGACAGAATCTCCGAATTTAATGATGACGTCATACGGCTGTCTGTATGTCGCCAGCTACGATCACATGCCATATATTTTATACACGTTATGAGGCGTCTCAAAGAAGAGATAAATGATCATGATGATTATAATGATGATGATGATGATGATGATAGAAATAATTGATATAATTGATGATAATAAAGCTATATGATATTAATTAAATAAGAGAATGGAGAAAAGTGTGATTGTATCAGAGAAAGGAATGTGGGTGACGAATGTGTTGGATGATGGATGACGTCGAATGTGCCGAGAATAGGGTGACGAAAGTGCCGAGAGCAGGGTGACGAAAGTGCCGAGAACAGGGTGACGAGTGCCGAGAACAGGGTGACGAAAGTGCCGAGAACAGATGCTGTTGAATGCGTTTCATTCATAGAAGTAGTTAATGAAATATTTTAATTGTATTTAGATGATATTAATTAGATGATATTCATTTACAAGAGACTTCTCTCAGAATATTCATTATTTATCAATGTTTTTTTCTTCTTTTTCTGTAGGAAAAACCCCAGTGTATCCGACGAAGGAATTATCCTCGACAAAACTTTGAGAGAGCTCTGGCCTTGGTCAACAAAGGGGTCTCCATAAGGAGGGCAGCGCTCAAGTATGGAATCCCCAAGACCACATTACTTGACAGATTACGGGGAAGAACCAAATCAAGCATGGATCTTGGAAGGGGTTCGATTTTGACCCAGGTGGACGAGAGGGCTCTGGTTGAGCATCTGCACAAGCTCTCATCATATGGCTATGGCCTGACTAAAACCCAGGTAATTTATTAGTTTTGTGTTATTTCAATCATATTTTAAACCATGGATTAATCAAAGATATGCGATGTATGAATAAATTGAAAGTAAAATGAATGCATTATTCTTATGCTTTGCAATTTTTGCTTATTTTTTCCACAGGTTATTCATCTAGCGACCAATATGGCAGATGAACTCGGAAGGAGAGAGGGAAAGGCCAAGGGAAGACTGCTATCAGACACTTGGTACCGCCTCTTTAGGCAACGATGGCCAGATCTTCGACTTGTGGCACCTAGCAAGCTCCAGATGAGTCGCGCAAAATCGACGACGGCTGCAGTTCTTTCATCATACTTTGAGGAACTCCGTCAGGTCATGGATAGATACGATCTCAGAGACAAGCCATACCACATATACAATGTTGATGAAACCAACATCAATGCGGAGCATAAGCCGCCGAAAGTTGTTTGTGGAGATCAAGGATCCAGAACGAATGCTATAACATCGCATCGGATTGCCACTACCACTGTCCTGGCTTGTGGTAATGCAGCTGGTAGGGCTCTTCCTCCATACTACGTATTCAAGGGCAAGAGGATGATGCCAGAGTTGATGGATGGTGCACTACCCGGGTCAAAGATGACACTTACGGAGACAGGTTGGAGTAACGGAGCCGTCTTCTCCAAGTTCCTGACGGAGCACTTTGTGCCATCCCTGCCTCCAAGAGAAGATGGTGAATATGTCTTGCTCATGTACGATGGCCACACCTCTCATATCAGCACCACGGTCATTGACTTCGCCAGGGCAAACCAGGTCATTCTCTTTGTGCTGCCAGCACACACTTCTCACATCACTCAACCCCTTGACGTCGCCTGTTTTTCTGCTATGAAATCAGCGTATAATCAAGAGTGTGCCCTGTACATGCAGAAGAACCCCGGACAGGTGATAACGAGATATGAAATCGCTTGGCTCTCTTTAGCAGCATACCTTCGAGCTCTCAAGGAAGAGAATCTTAAGGCAGCATTCCGGAAAACAGGGATCTTTCCACTTGACCCGAATGCAGTAAAGATCGGTGAAGTGTCGAAGACGAGCACACTCGTGACACCGACGTCATCCACTACCCCTTCAGAAGAAAAACATCAGATTGGTCCTATGGGTGACATGGGCGAAGCCCAAGGATGGACGAACCAGACACCCAGTGAAGCAGATTTGTTCCTGTCATCGAGAACACCTTCTCCTCCTGAAGCAACACAGAAGAAAAGAGCAGTCTCCAAGAAATACTACAGGGCTTCAGGAGTTAGCATAACAGAAAACAACATCTTTCTGAAGCTCATCAGGGCAGATGAGGAGAGGAGCAAAGCGAAGCTGTCGAAAGGGAAGGAGAAGAAAGCTACCAGTCAGGCAGGGCCTTCATCATCAGCAGCAGCAAGTAGGCGACTCTTCGTCAATCTACCAACCAGTGACGATACGGATGATGAAGAAGATGAAAATCCATGCTGTGTGTGCAGGAGAAACACACCCCCTCACCCTCCTCAAGACCATGTCGAGATCTTCTCCTGGGTGGCTTGCGACAGATGCACACACTGGGTCCATCAAAAGTACTGCACGGGGTCGAGCCGGAAATTTGGAAAAGACGACGTATATATGTGCCCTTGCCATTGAAAAAAAGAAAGGAAAAAGAAAAATGAATTCAAGAAATATATCTACATCAGATAAAAGTTAAATTTCAAAATCGTGTTCAGTAATCATTTATTGTGTTTGACAGCTACATGAGTGCGAAAGAGATAATTGACCTTTGAAGATTTGTAAATGGGATAAGAGCACTTTTATGAATGTTGAGTATTCAGTTGTTGAAAATGTATATAAACAGAGAAAAGAGGAGTGTGAAGATAGTAAAAAAAAAAATGTATGCATTAGTGTGTGTGAGGGGGGGGGGGTGATTTGATGAATTTGTTTATCTGAGTAAATGTGCAAGAAAAAAAATGGTGGATCAATTGATTTTTTTTTAAAGAGCATGATTGAGTGAATTAATTAGATAATAACATTGATAACATGATGATGATGTGATAATAGTAACAATAATATTAACAATGAAAATAATGATAATAATAATATAAAAAACAAAAAACATAAAATAACTATCATATTGGTAATGACACAGATGATATAAAAAATATGTTTTCAAAAATGACAAACCAATGATAATAAAAAATGATGCTATTATTGATTCTGAAAATAATAACAATATGAACAAGGAAACATAGAAGAAAAAAATAAGAGGAATTAAGCAGAAGAATAAAATATGGGAGATCATGATAGGAAGAAAAAAAAGATTAAAAAACGAAAAGAAGGAGAAAAGGAAGAGGAAGGAGGAGGAGGAGAAAGGAAAACTACGAAAGTGGAAAAGAAAAGAGGTAGGAAGTGAAGAAGATAAAAAAAAACCTTAGACAAGAATAAGAACGCAAACAAAGCATATGAAAAAAGAACCCGGTTCACTAAGCGTGCATAATCAATAGAGGGCGGGTGGTCGGTTCATAAAACGGCTTAAAATAGCGCAACGAAAAAACAAGCTTTTCGTACGTCGCGCCGTTCTATTCTGGAAGGGATCGAGCCAATGTCGAAGTTAAATGACGTGAATCTACAGAATTTGTTGCTCAAAATAGGTGATTTTCAGGTAAATCTGATAAATATATGTGTCAATATCATGCTTTTAACGTTAGGTGGTCGATAAGGGGTAGGTCCAACCATACTCACATTCGAGCCAGAGTTTCAACCAGGGGAAGAAATTCGGAATGTTGGTGCCATCCAAGAAAATGACATTGAGGGTAGACTTGGAAACAACAATTGGTAAGTTTATCTCATACATAATACTCCGTAACTAGTACCCTGAGTGTCTGATAAACATGATAAAGATGTCTCAGCTGAGAGGGTCGGATTGGAAGTGACAGAGCAGTTGCGTGCGCTGCAGCCGCTGCTACCCGACGCTTCCGGCTGGAAACACAGCTCAGTTACGTTGCTAAGCCGAAACGAGTACGAGGCTGGTGAACGGATCTGTGCTGTGGCTGCTGCCCGATGCTCATGTGGCTCATGTGAAAATGAATTTATGAAAAATGTGTTGATATTGACCCAGTAGCATTTTGGTGTACCGAATATTAATAATCTCTTCTCATTTTTGAAAAATTTAAATGAGAAACTAGGAATCATTTTACTTGACTAACACTTGGTAACTTTCAGTCTAAAAATGTTTTCATTCATTTTTCAAATTTCTGTTCATGCAGGTGTTCATGCAGCGGAGGATGCCAAGCAATGCCTCGAGTGGTCGAGTCTTACTGCTGCAAAGAAGTGGCTCAGGTAGTGGCGATGATGGAGCGGTACACTGCTGCAGAACTGAACTGCATCACAGAGCACCCTGGATTTGAAGGGGTTTGTCTAAATCCGTGGGTTTTAGACACTGCATACTTGGGGTATCGGCAGCAATATGGTGACAGGGCACGGCATGATGCAACTGAGAATGAGTGAGTGTTTTTTCATGAACAATTGCACTTATTTTCTGCAATCAAATATTTGAATAAGAAAATTATTAAAAAATGATTTTTATCAACTCAATTGTCCTGAATGGTATCATGTTTTATATCATTTAAAATTATGAAAATATGTATCATAAGGTCAGTGTTGAGTGTTGTAATGAGCTACGGTATATATATATTTTTTGAATGGTTATTTAGCAGTCTTCAATTTTATTCTTTTTTGACTCGGAGGTGTTGAATACATGTACAACCCCCTCCTTACTTATGAATCACCTAACATATATGCACATGTAGTAGTCAGCATAGGGGGGGGGGGGGGGGGGCGTCCCCACCCCCTAAGTTTGAGGTGGGGGACAATCCCCCCTAAATTTTTTGTCGATCACCTTTTTTTTGTCAAAAGGTTTCCTTGTTCCCCCTCTGAAATTTTGGTTGATAACATTTTTTTTTTGGAAGGGGGGGGGTTGCTTGTCAAAAAATGTTGGTGTTCCCCTCTAGATTTTTTTTTACCTCCGCCGCCATTGGTAGTCAGTGGGATTTTGGGGAAAATTTAATGATGTAGATTTAGAAATCATGTGATGTTCTGTATGTGATTTACTTATTTTTTATTTCTATTTATTGTTTTGTAGGAAACGCAGGCACGTTGGCTATCGGCAGCTCGCAAGATGGTGTTGGGGATTTCTAGGCAGATCTGTGCGCGTCCCCCTACCTTCCTGTGCGGTGACTCACATCCGAGCTACTTATCCATCGGATATTTACAGAGGTTTTGAAGAAGCGTAGACCTTCTTTATGTTGATTTCAATGAAGGCACCTCTGAATCAACAGATGGCTGATTCCATTGCAATGACTGGATGTACTTAAAGTCTTAAACATTTTATCGAGTGCCATTATTATTTTGTGATCTCTCAACTAGAAGTACATGTAATTTTAAAGAAATTTTTTGCCAAGTATACCTGGTATGTAGAAAAATTTCTTTTTGTCACATTTTTTTACTGATAAAAAGTCATAATGATTCTGTTTTTATCACTGCTAAAGACAAGCACTCAGAGCTGTTGTATTATTGTATGTTTTGATTAAATAACAGGAAAGTACTGAGTGTATTTATTTCTGTTTTCTTTAAATAAAGGTGTTCAAACCCACTTTATTTTCTTGCGTTCTTTTCCAAAGTCAGTTAAGGCAGTCTTATTACAGTCCACTTCTGTTATAATCTTGATATTTATGGCAGCACTCATGCAGTACATATGAAATTGGTACTGGAAAACTGCCTGTCATTATAAATCACTATATCTGATTATAATTATAACAAGAGTGAACTAATGAAACCAAACATTTTGGGTATGTTTTGGCCTACAATCTAGGCAGTGGCCGGTGCTATTCTCTTTTGCTGCCAACTGTAAATGTAAACTAACAACGGTTTGCAGCCCACAGCTTATACATGACAGTCTTGCATTGGTCAATTTTTTTAAAATTATGGTCAACAAATTGGTGTGGAAGTTACATACAAAAATTCTGTGTTATCCATTGTCGATAAACAATGGCAACTATTAATGCAGGACCGGAGTGTATAGGTTGTGCTACTTTGTTGCCCACTGTTAACGGTTGAACGCAAAAGACAATGGCAGTAGCCCCGAGCTAGACTACAGGCTAGGGAATGTTGGATGATAGATGAATGATTGAATGTGGCAAAATTGCTTCGACTTAAAATGATTATAAGGTAGACTTAGGCAGAGTTACCTGTACTTAAATTCAGAGGTATGAGCATTGTACAATGTAGATTTGATGGAAGTGGAGGACATGTGAAAGAGGGACACAAGAGCGATAGTGGAATCTGGGGCCTTTTTCATAAAGTACTGTGACTGTTGTAACTTTGCCATTATGGAAAATAACCATGGTAACATTGCTCAGCAGCCAATAAAAATCATGGTTACCATGGTAGTTGCCATAACGACAAAACTACCAACGGTTGTAACTCTTTATGAAACAGGCCCCTTGAGTGCATGTAAAGAGGAATCCAACCAAGATAAAAAGTTGTTTTATGAGGGGAAAGAAAAGTGAAAGTGGTGAAAGTGTAAACGATATCGGAGTAACAAGAAAGTTATTAATTTCTGAAAGTTTGTAAAACTTTGTAATTTGTATACCGTTAACTATCATGGAGGCTTCACCGTATTGATGCTGTCATCGTGATGGAGGATAGGGAATATTTTCCACTTGCCTAATATACAAAAATGTGTATTGCATAAAAAGTTATTTTTATTCACATTTTTACTTAAAATTATATATTTTTTGCTCAGGAACATAAAAGATGCTGATATTTCAAGTACGACCGGCAGGGCCCCTACTTATGGGTAATACACAATTCCCTGATAACTGAGTATACAGCCCATTGGAAAGTTGTCCATGTCACTTGTTATAATTTACTTTCCAAATTGCCAACTTGCAATGTACTGTACAGTCTCGGAGATCTCATTTTTAAACCTACATATAAAAATCCTTTATGGTTGCCATCAATATTTAGTCTAAAGATAAAATAGTCCACTCCCATTATAAGATTTTCCAGGGCAAATCAATTACCTCTAAATAAATGCGGCATCGATTTTACACTTTATAGTTGCATAAAAAATATGTGAATGCACAGTTTAGACATTTGGAGCATTGCAACAAGAGCGTCCTTCCAGTGCACATATAATGGTAGTGGACTGTATAACCATAAACTATGCAGTAGCTGTAGAAAGACAAGAGACAGAATGCTTTTTTTTGGTTAAAAAATTCTGCAAACTATTATATTCTCAGAGAAGCATTGATTTGAAAGCAAATATGAGTGCAAGAGACATAAATATGAACAAATATAAGTTGGACAATAGACATGTTATGGCTTAACTTGTTCAGGACAATCAACCTTATGTGGTTAACGTAAATAATTTTTGTTTCAGAGCTATAAAAAATACACCAGGTATATTAGTGAGAGAGAAAAAAAATATGCATACATTGTACTCGTTGTTGAGTGACCATACTGCCAGGAATTTTATGAAGATAACCTTTAAACTCCTTAAATTGGCAACACATTGGAAGAATTGAAGACCAGTGTGTTTCATCGAAATTGGTGTTAAAAAATATCAAAGTTCCAAACCATGTATGTTGGTTTCAAAGACATCACATTCAATTAGAAGCATATAGCTTTAAAATAAAAAATATTGCTGTTGCCCATTTAAGGAACAAAATGTGATCACTTTAGTTGTTAAATAATTCCTGTCCTGAATGGGTTAAGATAAGTATAAACATGGAGGTAGTTTACAGAATTGCATGTACAAATGCTTGAAAAAAAAAAGATATCAAATTTTAGTAGATGTTACATCAGGGAAAATTTTGGAAGCTACCTGAATCATCAAATTCAGCTGTTTAAAACATGGAACACTTTGAAATGCATTTCAAATGTATTTTGACCACTTCACCTACATTTATAAACACAATCACATTTATCCAAAGAAATATCTATGTAATACATGATATATAACTTCTTTCACAGTTGCTTGTACAAATGCTTTAAAAAAATGTTTTCTGATTTTAGTAGCCATTGCTTCAGGTCATGCAAGATTTTTTTGAGCTACATGACACATACCCGAGTCATCAATTGCAGCTGGCTAAAACGTGAAATACTTTGACATGCACATCAAATGTACTTCAACTACTTCATCTACATTTATAAATACAATCACATTTATGCAAAGAAATATCTACTTATTACATGCAAATAACACAGTAGAGAAAACATTCTGATAATGCTCTTAAATCTTTAACATTTTATACAATTATTGCAGTAACTAATATTCCGAAATTGTATAGACCATGAAAGCTTTTTTTTGGAATAGTTGTTGGAGCTAGTGGTCGTAACCGGCCAGCATGAGAGATTTTGAACCACAACTCATGATAATAACTGACCACCGTTATAAATGAATAATGTTTCTGACAAAACTCCTTGCAAAGAATTGTGCATGTGTTACTGTTGAACAAATCTTTTCCAAAAGTATTTCCTTAAAATTATGTTACTGATCACTCACAATTATGTGGAAGACTTTACTGTTGAACAAAACTCAAACAAATATAAATCCATAATAGATATGATTCTTTTTGTTTAATAATTTTGAAGCAAAGGTACCAAATTGCTCAGTCATCTGATTTGCCTTCACATTGTTATTTGTACAACTACATGTACATCAGAGATGTATGTCTTCATATCAAATTTGCTAAAAAAAAGTATACATACAGTTCATCAGATGAAAAATGGCATGTTTAATCATAAGGAATTTGATCGTTTCTGGTTCAAAAGAGTAACTAAATTTTCTCTTAAATGAACTTATGTGTTCAATCTTTCATTAGTTCCAATTTATCATGAAGCTGTATACGATATTAGCATGATAGGATTTACAGTTCACTTATTTTAATTAAAACGACTTCGGTGATCCTGAACAAGTTCCTCCTTGGAAGGAAAGGTATATTCACTGCATAAAGATGGCGGGGCATCCTTCCTCTCTGGCAGTTGAGATGATCCTGTGCACAATCGTCCGACCTCATCCATCAGATCATCAACAAATTCTGAGATACAAAATGGTCAAAAAGTGAGGTTCAACATGTACAGGTCAGCTACACCAGCTAATGGATATTCAAATATGTTGGATGGTATAGTTTTTACCAGTGTTTTTCTTATGCCATGTTAGTATGCTATAAAATGTACCACCAATGGGCATCAAGGAAAAAAAATGCTCCCTAATTTTCTTCTCGAGTAATCTAAAGCCCAATAGATTATATTGTTCAGAACAGTTATAGTGATCAACACAACACATGAGAAAAGTATGATTTAACTGATGTTACTCTAGTAATGAATCATTGCCATGGAATCATCCTTTTTCACAATATGTTACTGATATGATGATGAAACTATAGTCGATAACACACAGAACAAAATAAACTCACTGAATGTTTTTGCTTCCTTAACAGCTTTCACTGATGCCTTCCCTGGCTTGTACTTTGGTTTGCTGACCATGTACCGCTTGTCCCCTTTCAACGTTTTTGCCTGCTGTCGGTTTCCATTTTCATTGAAGTCCATAGCGGCAAGTCTGAGCCTGAATGATAACCAGAAAATAAATGCATGGAGTAAAATCATGTCTAATACAGTGCGTCCCAGAAACAGAGAATTATCAAAGACTTATCGCAGCATAAACACAATGCAGCATGCAATTGCTTTATATTTTTCACCTAGTTTAACTAAGATATTTCATCCTTGCAAAAGAAAAACAGTTCAAAAAAAGGATACCAAAAAGTCACTTATCAGGGCTATCTGAATTTTAAAAATAGAAATGTCTGCTCTTTAATTAGATTTCCAAACTACATGGAATAGTCACGAAATACCAAAGTTAAGTTTATTCAAACTCATGCTTGAATTTCAATTCTATAAAATGAATGTGGCCTCTTACTATCTGTCAGACTTTTTTGGGGGAGGGAGGGGGGGGGGGGGATTATAAAACCCTTTGCATCATTCCATATGGGTTTAATCCAAACATTTGATCTACCTTTTTTAATAAGAGTCCTATATATATCTACTTTTGCTTGGAATTATTTTTTGTGTATGCTAAATAAAGAAACATGCTCCAATGTAACTCTTCTCAAAGAATATATAGTGCAGTTACCTGCTAGTCATTCCTTCATACGAATAAGACTTCAGCTTAGGCGCATACCGGTTCACCAGACTGTGATATGACTCCAGGGAGGATGTCTGTTGGTCTCCAGACAGCTTTTTCACATCGTTCAACAACATGGTGCTTTGCACGATACCTGTTAGTTTTTCACAGACTTTTGTGCCTGAAAAATTGATAAAAAAGGAACCGAATCATTAATAACAATAATAATAATGCAGTTCTTATATAGCATATTTCAGACCTGAAAGGACTCTCAGTGCACTTTAATTAAACAATTGTTGCCTTGGGTAACCAGTGTATCATGCCTAAAGAGCAGATGACGTCATAATTACAGTTTTCAAAATGGAAAAATGCAATAAAATAGAATCAACACACTTTATGAGAATAATGGCAAAAAATTATAATGAATGGTATTGGTAGGCTTGCTGCACACATAATGCTGAATTGCATACTAAGTTCAGGAAGGAAAAATACAATATTCATAAGGTTTGATTTTTCTTGTTTCATATGATACAGATCTAACATTAAACAAATGAATCTTATTCCTGAATTTACCTGGTGTGAGCCATTTTTTCTTGCGACCTTGAGCTTCCAAGTCACCATGAAGACACTTGGGAAAGACTTCAGAATGACCTTCATGGATCCCTTGGATGTGGTTCATAAGAGACTTCCACTTGGCCACCCTTAGATCGTCTTCATCCTCTTCACAAGTTGCAGCCACCCAATACATATGGTTGGTGATGCTTGGTTCCCATTGCACAAGTTCTTCACAATCCTTTTGCTTTGCCAAAGCATGCACCTTCTTTCCAACACCTAATATAGGTAATAAAAAATATACCAAAACTAAAAACAAAAACAACAAAAATACCTGAATTGATGACATCATGCGAAATTTTTGTCATAGATAACTGCCTCACATTTTATTTATACAAAAAACCAAATGCAAGCATGATGCAAAAGAGAAACAAGGATATGGAATGTGAAATAGAAGCATTAATTTCTGGACTAAATCACTACTTGCTTCACATGAAATGACATCACAGAATTCAGGCCTTTGACAAGTGAGATACTGCTGTTTTTTGAAGCTTGCTAATTTGAGTGCCTGTAAAGCAAAAAACTCGCTTGGCAAGCAGTTAAATTAGATAAAACTCCCATTGTTTTCTGAGTATTTGCAGCTTTCCAAGAGTGTATAGTTGCTTTTGCTTAGGACCAGGAGTTCAAGCACTAAATATTTAATAATAAACAAGTCAAATTAATATTTAATTTTAAATATATTTTGAATGACACAAATGCATGATAATTACTCACCTTTGGATACATGCCAGACATCATACACATGAATAATGTGTGGAAGTGTGATTCTGATGTATTTGGCAAGTTGTCTATGTCGGTCCGTTACCACCTTCCTGATTACTAGTCCCTTGTCATCAAGAAAGTTGACAACTCTCTTGAAACCTTCCAACTCCATATGGTATGAACCCTTCACCTCATTACTCTATGAAAAAACAAAAAACAAAGTATGAATTAACATTGCATAACACACAGGAGTGATAACATGAAATACCAGTTAGGGGCTTGAACATCTAAATAGCCTTTAAATTTAATCAATTTAAACTGACAGACATGAATACAAAAAGTAACCAAGACAAGAGGAATTATGCTTCAACTTAACCCGTCTTGGAAAAATGCAGATTATTTTTATTTACTTTCTATTTCATGAAATAAAACTAGGCACTTGTGGTCATATGTATCATGGGAACATGAACTAAGGACAGCAAATCAGACCCACCTGAACCAGCTGAAAATCGACAATCTTGTTGATATTCAATTCCAGAGCAGTGTATACCCCAAACTTTGCGGAATGTCCTGGGCTATCCGCTCTTCCATCGCCCCCAATGGTGAGTGGCAGACCCCGTTCACACAGTTCAGTGAGCAGATGGTTCTGTTGCTTCTGCCATTGGTTGGTGATAGCTGGATGCAGAACCTTCTTCTGGTGTCTAAAGAAAGTCCTGCGTGAGTGCGTTGCTACGTTGAAATGTTTCAGCACTCGCAGCGACTCACTGGGGCTCCCGCCAGCAAACAATATTGCTGCTGACAGCTGGAGGTTGCCAGCAGGATAGGGGCCTATCCATGGCTGGCTCTCCCATGTTGTCGACTTCTGGTCACAAGATAGGCACTCCCTTGTCACAGAAAGGAGGCTTCCAACTTCTCTCTTTACAAGGGACACATTTGAAGACTTGCAGGATGGACAAAACTGCAACAGCTCCAAAAGCTTGGACTCAAAAACAATGTATTTTTTTTCCTTGTGTGGAGGAATACCTTTGGCTGGGGCTTCCCATGGGGCCTTTTTGCTTGGTCGCCTTTTCCTGTATTTGAAATAAAAGACAACAAATGAAATTGTTTAGAAATACAAAAATAAAATCCTTAAAGACGATGTAAGAATTTCATCAGCCTGCTGTCGCTGTAACATAAAAGAAAAGTTATCTAAAATGCATTATTTATTGAATTACTATAATATGTGTCTGAGGTTTTTCTCAAAAGAATTTACAGCACTAGTATTGATTTTGAACAGGATAATAAAAGAACGAACCGTTTTCTCAGTCTTTTTTGTGGCTTGGCAATTACACGCTCATCTGATGATGAAGATGAAGATGATGGTGGCTTGTATCCAGGTGAGGAGGGTTCTGCAGCGTCACTTTCTGGTGATGATATCCTTTCTTCCTCCACTTCCTTTGAATCAACTTTCTCTTCTGGTATATCCCCTTTGTCAAAAGAGGTCCCTCTTGAAATAAAGGCTGGAATATCGGGTGGTATCTGTGAGCCTGTGTTCTGCAGAAGTACAACCCTTTGTGACCCTGAAAATGTACATTTATATTTTACTTTTACTTTGGTTGTGAAACAAATTTTCAGACATAGGGGAACACAACATATCTGCAATCCAGGGTTTAAGTTATCTATGGCCCGGAATATACTGCGTAGGACTTATTCTTTAAGTGGATTTGCAACATTTACACCTTGAAATAAATCTATTATCTAGAGCATATGTTTACAAAAACTTTCCACAACTTACCAGCACCAGCCTCAAAAGGAAAATTGACAATATAGATAAACAAATGAAAAATAAACTTACGTTTTACTCTTGTTGCTACAGAGACCTGTATCCCAACAGAGGTTGTAAGGCCATGCTGCTGAAATTCCATTGCTGGATCTTTGAACGGCTGTTAATTGGATATCAATACAGTAGCCAAGATATGCTGAATACATTTACACACTGGTCAGTGACATGCAAAAAAATATATACATAAATAAAGTATGGTTTCCAGCACAAATACTAATCAAAACTACACCTGAATCAATGTTTGGATAAACTGTAATTTCAGTCACAGCCAGGTATGTTAAGACTTGAAGAGACAAGTATTATGAGTTTTTCATGAACCATATGTCTTGTTTGAATCACATGCATTGTTTTCTTTGGAAAGAAAAAAATGTCAAAATAATTTACATGTATCTTACATTCTACTGAATTCATTGCCATTGATAATTTACTCAATACTATCCTTTATTTGCTGCTAAATTAAACATACCTTTATGTTTGTTTGCTTTCATGTTTTTTTACGGGGAGGGGGTGCACAATTTGAAAACAAATTCATACCTGTTCATCAAAGGATTCTTCAGACTCAGATGAATGTTCATCTGTCCATTGGCTGCATCCTGGCTCATCAGTGTCTGATTGACTTTCCATTGATGTGGGCTCCACTGCTGACCCTTGTTCCTCAGCATCCCTAGCCTCAACAGATGTTGACAGCAATTCATCCAGCATCTGTGAGAATAATTTGAATAAAAAATGAGAGAAAATATACACAATAGCCATGTGTTCTTACTTCTAAAATAATAAACTTAAGGAATTAATAACGTATAAACATGCTAATTTTAGCCTTTGGGCTGTGTAACATGTATTTTTTTAATAGCGAAATAAACCATGATTGAATTGAATGAAATTAGAAATCATCTTCCTTCAGATGTATTTTTCATTCAGACCTCGGTTAGATTTCACTACCTACTTATAATGTATGATGTACGGCAGTGAGTACAAACTGTTACAAAGTCACCCACACAATTTCATCCATGCATTGTATGGAGTAATCATTGGTGGGATAAGAAAGTCCAAATATTACATTTTAAATTTTCAATACGAGAAATTAGATGTATGCATATTTATTCTAATTTGGGGCATCTAATTTGCTGAATTGGTAAAATAAGCATTAAGTATTACAATTATTAAAAATCATAAAAAATAGAAAAAGTGAGAAATTAATTATTGGTGGGACATGGAACCTCTAACGTTCTAACATTTTATTACTCTGAGGGCTATGTATAATAATATGCAAATTAAGTCATGTCAAAAGACAAAATGATCTATTATATTTTGGGGACATTTTAAAACTTATTTCGCAGAGTACAAAAATTGCATCATAGCATCTTTAGGCAGACTTTCTGACTCATCAAGTATAAAAATGTAATACCACGAAAAAATAAAAAATACATGTACAATAACAAATTAGTTTTTTTTTTAATATAATTGTCAATTCATTCATTCCACTGTATAGATCTGCAAACTGCAACCATAATGACAATTGAGATGTTTCATTGTATTTATATCTCATTCAACCACTTAACTTCATTTAATTTTATTCTGCACATTGTATACATTAATCCCTGTATTGTAATTATTAAATCCATTCAGTTATGTTGTATTTGCTATCATAATTTTCATGCCTTATTATATATCTAAATCACTTCTTATAGAGCCCAATAGTTCATACCATTTTCATTATTTCTGTACACTATTAAAAGATTATATTTCTATCAATTTTTTTTTCATCTAAAATTTTATAGATCTACATGTTATAGCTCCATGGCATAAACTATTTATACAATCATAATTGTGAATATTTTAACTCTGTAAATTATTGCATGAACAACTTTGTACAAACATAAAAACATAAAACATATAATACCATGTTATTGAGAAGGTTCCTTTCATGCAGATTTGTTTACCCTTCTCATGACTTTGTGTAAAACAAACACTGAATTGAATTAATATAAAATATGACAATAGGCCTGGAATCTGGATCTAGAACATAATTTTTTTTTTTTTTTGGCTTTTTAAAAATAAGGTAAAAATACTCTGTTTTAATTACCAGGGTAGCCACTTCAGTTAGGAAACTGGTCTACCACCAGGCCCAGCATAACATAATAATTAATACCTGAATGTAATTGTAATTATTATCCTTCTCCAAATCTAAATGTAGAGTGCCTAGAAACTAGTATTTTAGTAAGGCAGGAGGTCCCACTTTTTATGACTCGGTCGGGGATCGAACCCAAGACCCCCGTTCATACGGCGGGAGCTTTACCACTAGAGCCATCATACCCAAAAAAAAGGTTTGTATATTTCCTTACTTAAAAAATGAACCACAATGGCACAAACAAGAAAACTTTTAAACATTTGTAGACTTTGTAGACCTGTTTCCAATGTCATGAAGATGGAGCCTGGACTCTTGAGGAAAGTTTGAGGATCACTTTAATTTCCTTTTTCATTGTTTTTTATTTTGAAGGCATATCCTATGGTTTGTTCCCCCAAGTCTGCGCACATGCATATCTACGCAATTCTAGTAAAAGAAGATACGCAACGGGCACAAGCTCTACACATGCAATACATTGACAGGTATTGAAAAAAAAATATGACTCAAAATGGTGGAAAAATAATGAATTTAGGGAATTACATTTGACAGCATAAAAATGTAGCCTTATCAAAATCCTCGAATCGTGTGAAAAGATCGAGTGCGCAGACATGGGGTAGGCCCTATCATTTTTTTTTCAATCTGAAAATGACAGCCCGAGGCTTTTTCAAAAAAATCCTATAATTATCTTTCCTTTTTTAATGAGAAATTTAGTATTACCATTTACCATTACTAAAATACTAATAATAATATAAGGAACATTATTAACTGAAAGATTTTGTAAAATAAAAGGAAATTCATGTCAAATTGTTTAATTCGCAGACTGTCTTGGGTTGGGGCCCACCATCATAAAGTGATAAACACCTTCTTCAAAATAAAAAGAAATAAAATAAAATAAGGAAATTGACGTGATCCTCACACTTTTCGTCGTTGAACTTGAATGTTTAACTGACTGACCACAACAATAGCAAAGATAACAAAATGTATTATGCTCACCCTCATTTTCTTTCGTTTGTCCGCCGCTGTCCGAGATCCACTCCTCTTTACTTGCATCGATGTCCCGCTCCTTATTTTAGGCACAGCGTCAGGCTTCAGCCGCCGGGTCCTCTTCATGCCAAAAGCAGCATGCAACCCGTCATCAAAATCTGCATCTTCGAAGTGGCTACTGCACACCACGCTCCAGTCACTGGGGCCGCTCCAATTTGCTCGGGTCAACTTCACTTTCGAGACCCATATTCTGCGTAAATTTGCATCTTTGGGAAACAAATGTAAGCTGGCACCATCCTTCGTAGTGTTGCTGCAGCCTCCGACGATGCATCTCGCCGGCATCTTGATATTATCGCAAATATCACAAATGTACAAAACTTTTCCAAAAAGAACTCGGTAAACTTTCTTAACAATACAGCGCTACAATACGTAAACACAATAGACGAAAACTTTTTACGTGGGCGATCAATTGCGTTTGCTTAGCTGCCGGATTCCCTTGATGACGTATGGTCACGTGACTCGCGAGCTCAAGATTTTTCGATCTTTTTCTGGAGGCGGGGCTTATGAGCGTGAGAAACTAAGAAATTAACTTCTAAAACCAGTAATATCTTATTAATCCGAGATAAATAAATGAAATTAATATTGTTAAAATTCTTAGAAAAACAATTGAAAACTAATAAGAGCAAAGTATAGTTGCATGACTCAGAACCTTTAAATAGTGTAAGGATTCTATCGATAGTAAAATGAGAAAATTGTACGATCAGGGATAATGTACGTCTATTGATTACACACGGACAGTAATCAAAAGGTACGTTATATTTATCAATATCCACCACCTAGGCTGGTATATAGTTCAACTATCCACGGTTATCTCACTTCACTTTTCTTCCGTTTATGAATACTAATAAATGTCATATTTTTGACACCTTTTCCTGTCGGGTTCCTGCGTGGAGCACGGCATGGTATAGGGCTACACCTTGTCTAAGGAAGGTGACCCACATACGCCAAAGATGTTAACCTGAATATCAACACCGGAATATTGAAAGGAAATGATAATAGAAATATAGAGGAAATGTACTTTTAATTTCCTTAAAGATCGCAAACAAGACGAAATAATGGAAGTACATATTAGGTCGATGAACAGCTCAAGGAATAAAAGTGCATCTTTAATATAAGCATAAATAACAGATTGATTGATATATATTTCTGTGTGTAAGTAGAATCATTTTACATACGTGTATCAATCAGAATGATAATTTAGGTATAAGGGGCCGACCTTTAACGTCACCATCCGAAAGACATGACCCTAGCTCGAACCTCTGCATTCTTTTGCTTATGATAACAAGAAAGTTTTTGATCTAAATGGAACCAAATGAAATGACAAGGGTATATCATTATGCATGAAATAATTATAAAGGGCTTGCAAAATAGTAATTAATGTCCAATTCGGCTAACTTTCCAGTTACGTATGACTGTAGTCAAGAGCATTCGAGAGGCTGGGGTCGACTTTACCGAAAGCTACCAAGGACCCTCTCGACCGGTTCAATCAAAATCGTGCATGAAATCCCGTGCAAGAGTTCGGCAACATCAAGTATTATGTGTTAATAAGCTGTACTTTTTTCGAATGTAAACTGATAATGTGCATGCTGCTTTGTTCTTTTCTTATTAATTTATTCTGTTATATTTTAAATTACTTTATTAATCATATGTGATTTTATACAAAATTATGAAAACCCTATAAATACCTTTTTTTAAAGAGTTCGGCTACATTAAATCATGTTTGAGGCATGAAAATATGTATGGAATACCTGTTACATAGGTAACAGTGCTTTGAACCCATGGCTTTGTCATTCAAAGGTTTACTTCAACCACAAGACTACCGCAATACATCGTTCTCGAAGCGTTCTGAATGAAAAATAAACACAAACTTGCTTTTCAAATGTCAACATCATTTGAATCCTAAACAAATTCAATAATTCACAGAATCTTGATGGTAAATGTGAATATGAGTGCATAAAGTTTGAAGTTCATTTTGGCTTTAAAGAGAAAGAATCAAAGACAATATTTCATTATGTCGATAAAAATGTATGCGGTAAATCTTTAATATTTTGTCTGGGGTTCTAATTCTGACGTTTGATGTGAGGGCAAACAAAATATCAAATATCAATATCACTCTAACAACAAGTTGATTAATATCTTTATTATCTAAAAAGTTTAAACAATTTTGTTTTAAGTTCTAGCATTATATATAGCAGAGTGACGGGCTTAAACAATGTGCTTAAAAATTTAAACAGCGTTTTTCATGTTTTTACAGTGTATATAGGACGAAAAACAAAGAGAGAAAGGGTGAGAGATTGAGAGAGGGAGTGGGGTTGGCGGAGGGAATATAATTGTAGATATACCAGATGCCAAAAAAGGAGGAAAGCGTGACAGGGCAAAAAGGTGTTGTGAAAATGGAAAATCATTATGACTATATTGGCCTAATCCTTCAACCTGTTACATTTTAATGTATCGGAAAAGAGGACAACACCCATATCACGTGTACAGATCAAAGCATACCGCCAGACATTCAAAAAGGTGTTTTCCTCCGTCATGTCCATGTATACATATTTATTTCATCCACCCCCACTTCTTGATTCTAGCGAATAAAATATCGGTCAAAATGACTTCACGGCTGACCTGCTAGCCAAATTGTCGTGACTCTTTTGACGTGTTTTGTTTTATCGAAAGAACAGTCGTTTGCCCTCGAATAGTTGAATATCTGTAAATTATGAGAGGAAATGGGATCAATTGGATGCGGAAATGTGGGCCTTATGATATCAATTACATTTTCATTGATCCCATTTAGATGGATGTCCCGCGAAAGGTTCAAATACAGGTTGAGTATAATGATTATAGCAGATTATCGGGGAATATTATTTTTTTGGTGATGTAATTTCGAAAGAAAAAAAAATCAACCGGAGTTATTAGAGAGTGCATTGATCAGTCCTTATTTGTTTTATTGACGACTCAAGTCGGGAACACATCCATCCATTGCATCCCGCCTCCTTGAAGAACAAGTGGTAGGCCCTATGGCAGGAATTCGAAATCAAACAGTCGATTGCACTTAATCTGTATAAGTTTCATTCACAGATAACAATATTTAACTATAATTAATGTTCTCGTTTCATAAAATTTCATTGTCATCTTCTAATTCTCCCTTATAATGCTGTTTAAGCATCATTATTATCACCAGCATAACTATTTATGGGGATGGATGTCTTCGTTTTATTTTTATTTTTTAGTTACGTTTTGTTTTCCTTCTCTATCCATTTGTAAGTATAGCCTATTTTCTTTGGATCAAGTATTCAGGATTTTTCCCTTCTTGTTAGATGATTGTTTCCACAGTTGTAATAAAATTAATGTTATCATTGTTGTCGTTTACTTTTTTCATATCCAAAAGCGTTCATAAATGTCATTTTCGTCCAAGTCACAGATACGCCAACATTTTCTCCGATATGAGTCAATGTGTTAATGGATCTATAGGGCAGGTATAGGGTGAATGATCTTACGTGTAAATGCCTGATGAGTTTAACACCCAAATCATAAGGCCACTCGATTGCCAAATTGCTAAACTCATAACACTTGTGTCACATGGATTGAAGCTAAATAAGCCGATTAATGTGAACGGGATTTTGTCATAAGATCATAAAGATGAAATCGTTCTGTCCATATTGCATTGATTCAAAGGTGACAACTATTTGCTATTTATATCATTATCATTGGTCACGTACTACAAGCGGTGGCGCCACAGAGGGGGCGCCGGGAGACCGGTCGCTATATTTTTTTCAGTGGGGGGGGGGGCTATAAAACTATAAGGGCGATAACCCCTATCAAAACGTCCTGGCGCCGCCCATGTGTACTTCCACTAACGATCGGTCGACTAACGGCATCTGCAAGGAAGGGTCATTCTATAAGTCTTGACTTGGAATTGTTGGTAAAGTAGAAATGAAATTAGATTTTATTTCTTTCGGGAAAATAGTAAGTGCCCGAAGTAATATTATACAGAACGTGGAATTACAAATCATATTTATATCCCAAGATTGTATTATGGAGTTTTTTGGGGGGTTTTTAGGGTCATCAGTTGGAGTACGCTATGGAAGAGGGGGGGGGGGGTGTCGCGGTCACGTGACTTATCAGGTTGCACTGCCAACTGTGACAGGCAGGAATGAAATCTGCGTTTCATATTCATTCTGCTCTGGATTGAACCCAAGCTCTTGCACTATAATGCACAGGAAAGGAATAGCAGGTAGAGAGGTTCAGTGATGGGGAAGGTGTAGGGTGGGGTGGGTGTGGAGGGGAGGGGCTAATTAATTAGTCAAACTGGTACACAATTATTCGGTCATGAACCTATATACTGCTCGCTGGTTTGGGTTCCTAATCTGGTATTCAGTTTTCCCCTGATATTTCCTCGATCTTAAAGGTCAAGTCCACCTCAGAAAAATGTTGACTTGAATCAATAGAGAAAAATCAGACAAGCACAATGCTAAAAATTTCATCAAAATCGGATGTAAAATAAGAAATTTATGACATTTCAAAGTTTCGCTTATTTTTAACAGAATAGTTATACGAACGAGCCAGTTACACCCAAATGAGAGAGCCGATGACGTCGCTCACTCACTTTTTCTTTTGTTTTTTATTGTTTGAATTATACAATATTTCAATTTTACGAATTTTTCGATTAGGACCTCCTTGCCTGAAGCACAAAATGTTAAAATAATGGAATTCCACACGTTCAGAGAGGAATGAAACTTCATTTCACATGACAATGACGAGAAAATACAAATAAAATACAAAAGAAATAGTGAGTGATGTCATCGACTCTCTCATTTGGATGTAACTGGCTCGTTCATATAACTATTTTGTTAAAAATAAGCGAAACTTTGAAATGTCATAACTTTGTTAATTCACATCCAATTTTGATGAAATTTTCAGTGTTATGCTTGTTAATTTTTTCTCTTTTTATTCAAATCAAAAGTTTTTGTTGGAGTGGACTTGTCCTTTAATGATTAGACGAATGATCCCGCATTCGCACCCGGGTAAACGACTCCAGACCGACCAAATCTAACATTTTCATTATTTCAAATGACATACCATCGGTCGGTTTGGAGTCGATTTTGATGGTGTGGCTAAATCAGAACATTAATTTTGTAACAGGAAAGAGGTGGCATGGGACTGGGGTGCAAAGTAATAGCCGCATATGTCTTTGACCTACTGTACCTTTCTGCGATTATATTGACCTATATCAACAATTATTCATTTCATGGTTTACATTTTATTTCCAGTAAAACAATCATACACATACTGCAGCTAAAAATGCTGAAATGTATGTATTTACAAAGATATTACAATTGAACATGTATAGCATAAAACAATAATGTAATAATGATAAAATTACATTAAAAAATACGGTATACAATGAAATTACAATGAAAATATACACTTTATGAGTTATTAAGGAGGTTAATCAAATATGGTATTACACTTTGTTTAAAACGGGAGGTCCTGCATTTGTATTGCATATACTTTTGTTTATTGCGTAAGTTCATGCCAATAGCTTTCCTTTCCGGAAACCATTTTTTTTTTACAATGTTGATTTTTGCTTATAGAAACTGCAAAATCAGTGCATAATTGTTGACGTCTATCTTTAAGTGTATCCAGTTTGCATCGTTTTAAAGCATCTTTATAAGTTTAATAAATTTGACCTAAGATAATTTTACAAACTATTTTCTGAATTCTTTCTAGTTTCTGTACATGGTCTAAAGTCAAACTTCCATTAAACACAGGTACACAATATTCTAAAACAGGGCGGATGTATCCGATATATATTTGTATTAAGTCAGAAATTGGTAATTTATATTTTTTCACTAATCTAAACATATAAAGTTTTTTATTGCACTAAGGCCACTGAAGCATCAATACTTCTGGATACTTGTTTCATATGAATAAATACAAAATTACGATTTCCAGCACAGGTCGTGTTACACATTATGAATAGCGGTCATTATGAGTTCCAAGCACATCTGCCAAGAGGTTTCAGAAACAGTAATGTTTCACAGAAAGTAAAAACCATCATCATGATCATGAGCCGTACATTAGCATTTCTTAAAGGTTAACAATCAGGCTCGTTAGATATTTGGAGTTTTGTGATTGAAACTCTTTTCTCTTTTTTTGCGACAAAGTCATGATGTTGGTCTGTTTTGGTAAAATGTCATCATACCACTCCTAGAATAGAAGCAGGTGAAAAGATTAATTTGAAGATGACCCTTGTCGCTGAGCTCTACTTCTTCCCTGTCATAAACGTGATGGATTGGTTAAAACTCAGTAATTTTGAAATTAATATCAGAAACAGCTTTTTAGATCCTCCAATCGAGGTGAAATCAATTCCATTGAGAGTTGTCAGATGAATGATCCGTAAAAACCAAAACAATGTGATGTAGGTTATTATCCAAAGGTCATTGGTAAGAGGGGCATATGAGTGGAAAACATCGCATCATTGTAAAACCTTTGAAAGAAAACCGATCTGTGAAAACGTTATCTTGATTTCCAATTACAGTAGTTAATTATCTAATGTATTTAATTTATTTTTTATTTATGTTGTTTAATTACCCTTGTTGAAATTCCATATCTATTTCTGAACGGATTGGAAGCCATTGACTATAATCGGTGATTTTCATTTAAATTCTTGGACAATTATTGGTTGCTAACTGCTTCGAAGGAAACGTGGAAGAAGATCATAGAGATATCACCGGATGCTCTTATAGAGCGAGATCAATGGAAAGGCGCCCAGTCTACAGTATTTACATCAATGCTAATTTAATGTATTGATAAACTCATTTTTAGAATACGATATGTCATATTTTATTCATTCTTCTGTGTATCAATTCTTATTATTGGATGAAGGTCATCATGATCATGATTGTAAAAGTTTATTAAGAAAATGATAACATAAAAGATTTATAAACTGATGTATGTTTTGATTCATCCAGGAAGTCAAATATCGATGGAAAAAATAAATCTATTTATCTGGACTTGTTGAAGCAGAGGACAGTTTCACGTCCGATCCTGGACGCTTCTTCAGCGTTTCCTCGACGTCTCCAAGACATTAACATCGACGGTGCTTCGGCACCAATCGGCAACGAAGAATTCCCGCCAGTTCAGAAGAGCTGAAGAAGCGTCCAGGATCGGACGTGAAACTGTCCTCTGCTTCAACAAGTAAGTCCAGATGAATAGATTTTTTTTCCATCGATAAAAGATTTATGCTTTGACTTATTTGTACATTCTATGTGGATTGTTTAATGTTTAAGCTGCCTATTATCGATAATTCTATGAAGTTAAAAAAAATCCGTTTCCACTCTACAAAGTCACATCGATGCATAACAACCGTTAACTTGTAAGAATGGTATTTCACATCTAGCAAACTTATTTCATTCATCTGTTCATTCTTTTTCACTAAAAGATGGAATCGAAGAGCTTGCTAATCTTTTCAAAGTCAAACTCGTCCATCCATAAATTCTAAATCTCGGCGTATTGACACCTGCTCAATTGATTCAATTATCTTGTGCTTAATCCGCAGAACATATATGTTTTAATTTCATTCCATTGAATTCTAACATATAGCGCGACAGAATGACTGACCGCAAGGTCATATCAAAAGATAAACCAATAAATCCATAAAGCAAAATCCATATCTCCCAACAATGTCAATACAAGGTGCGCCGATGAGGCGGCGAAATTTGAATAATCTCTCAATTCAAAGTCGACAATGGGGGAGTTTTAAAAATAAACTGTTCAATCAATTCATTTTGCTGAAGGTGTTGTATTCGATGTTAAACACACAAGGAGGAGACAGCATGGGAACGTGTTGGTGTTTCTTTGATAAGTTGTCGTCAAAGATTTAAAAAGGTGGTGTTTCAATGTGTCTCTTCAGAATAAGATTGGTAGTGACATTGTATGAGCTGTAAATAAAAGATATTGATTGTGGTTTGGGGTGACGAAATTCATGTGGGTCAATGTCACTGTGTAACTGAAAGCCTTTATTGCAATGATTCATATCTCTTTTTTGCAAGAGACAGTGGAGGATATCGAAAATCAAGGCTTGTGCGAGATTTTTTTTTGCTATACAGGTAATAGTTCGAGTCCGCCCAAAATAAATATAAATGAAAATTAGTAATATTTTTTTAATTCTCAAGTGTATGTTTACGGCTCGCCCCCTCCCCCCCCCCAAAAAAAAAAATGTAAAAAATCTGTAATTATTATTGTGAATGTGTATGGACCGTTGTCGTGTGGAGGACAAAACAAAAACGGTTTTCGTGAATGCATTTTCCGATATTATATATTCATATGAAAATCTGTTGATTAGAGGACATCATTTTTAAGAAATTGTAACTAGCCTATTTCAGAGGGAGGGCGCTGTATAATTGAAATGTAATATTCAAATTTTCGCCAAGAAACAGTGGATGAAAGAGCAATGGTCATTCTATAAGCTTTTCTAAATTTGTGATGATACTCCAATAAAATCAACATTTAAAAAAATCTTTACCAAAGGCAGTCTTTAAAACTTACTGAAACCATGAAACTCGTATTTTCTTTTCTGTAACCATGGTAATACTCAGATTACCCGGGATGTCCTTCATCTCTACATTTATCATATCATTTTCTCCAGCATATCGATAGGTAAACATATACTGTACTTCTCACAAACTTCCATTGAATTAATGTATAGCGTCCTGTGTGTCCTCACAATGTCTGCTTAGGACAAGGTCACACTCATTGTACCCCTAATCGATAATCGGTACCAATTATGTGTTATTAAACTTCGATTCCCTCTGGCTTATACACTCATTCTAATTTCCCACAGGAGCTCGACTCAATCTCTATTTACTTAGGCTGTCTTTTCAAGTTTTACTTTCCAGAGCCGTTTCATGACTTGAAATAACACAGATAAGTAGATCACTTTCAAACAACAATGTATCTTCAGACTATTTATTTTCTACTGTGCCTTGAGATATTAGCCTCAATTGAGTGGAATCGTGACTTTTTAGGTCATCGAATAATTCAAAACATGATGGACAGAAAAAGTCTGGGAAGATAAATAGAGTTAGAGGCATTGCATACACGAGGGTATACCTTGTTGTTGCTTGTAAATTAGTTTTGTGAAGGCAACGTAAATAGGCCAACAATGAAATAATCTTAATCTATTGAAATTTTAACAAGGAGAATCATAATCGCGGAAAATGAGTGAAAACATCATATCGGGTCATTAGTCTGGCTAGTCGAATATTATAGCTGTAGACTGCATTGTGAGCGATACAATGAGCAGACGTAGAGAGGGGGGGGTTCACTGACTGGGAGAGGAGAGAGAGAGGGGGGGGGTGAGAGTTCAGTGAGAGGGTATTATTTTTTCAATTCATTTTATAATTATATTGATTGATTCATCCATTCATTCACTATTTTTAATTATTTTGTGTGTAATTATCAATTGATTGATTAATTAATTAATTCATTTATTCATCGATTTTATCTTCTTATGGGGGGGGGGGGTATCCAACTAGGAGATAGACTTTGGAATTTATGCACCCTATGATGTGAGTGCATACATTTGAACAGAATATCCCAATCTGTAATAGAAGTTCGTTCCTGATTGAATGGTATTTGACAATGTAAATATTTTCAAAATATTTTTTTTTCATATTCTTATTTTTTTTTACACTTTTTTTAAACATTAATCATCGTTCGTCCCAAGTAGCCACACGCATGCGAACGTCGAGAGTGGTATTACTTGAGGAATATTGATCGTTTGAGAGACTTCTAAGTTCTTAAAAGGTAACATAAATACAGGCGAGTGCTTCTGCATACATCGTTTATTCATGTTATTTGAATTGATTGATCCCCTTGTCCAATCACTATGAGTTATCGGGTATGACCCTGGATTATTTAATGAAGCCTTTGAGTTGTGACATTTCTATTTTCTTTATAATGCACGGCCGAGGGGGGGGGGGCGTTTCATAAAGGACCAGTCTGGTATTCCTACAAAGTCTGCTTTTACTAGACGACAGTTACCATAGAAACTAAGCTTCTCAGCCAATCAAAATCAAGGAAAGTTACCCCGTAACACAAAATTTAGTGATCAATCGCTTAATGAAATGGCCTATCAAGACAATCGTTGCATGAGCATTTTTTCTCAGTAAACCTACTAGGAACCCATCAGAATTCTTCTAACATATTGGTGATCAATCGCTGATAACTTTTCAGTTTTCACACGATAAAAAAAAAGGTTGCGACACGGATTCGTAATTTTCGTCGTCTTTATCTCATGTTTCTGCCGCAATATTAAGCAAATCTTGGTGGGCAGGTATACTGTATATTTTTCGTCATCCGTGGACCCTGGATAGAATAATATATGGAAGATCACCTAATTGGTGTTATTTGCCACCCTGTATAAATACCAAAAATAAATAGATAAATATCATACCCAGCATTGTCAAGCAAAAAATGTTTCCCAAAGAGCATTGTAAGTAATATCAATAAATATCTGGCGAACCCCCATTGCTTATACCTTGCCAACACCCCCCCCCCCCCCGCCACACCTACCCCTCCATTCATCTTCTTCAAGGCGGAAGTAAACTCGCAAAGAGGATTACATTCAATGTTTGGAATAACATGGGTGACATCTTGACCTCTGTTTCTACGGCTTAAATTGTAGGGTAAATAACGAAATCGTGATCGAAATTTCCTTCAAGTATTCCCACTTAAGTCGAACTTACTTTAAATACTCAAAAATATTTGCTTTGAGACCGAGAAGGTTGTTCGATGGATAAAGAACCGTAAGAGCTTTAAAAGACATTTAAAGTGGGTAGGAAGTTTATGAAGTGCTTTGCCAGTCTTGAAAAAGAACTGATTGATGTTTTCATTACCAATCTTCATGGGCCTGATGGTATGTTTTATACTGGTAAGACTATGTATTAAAAATCCTGAATGCCTTCGTTCTTCCCCTACACTGGTCCAATACTATGGATGATTCCCGAATATCATTAACCAAACGTATAATTTTCATGATAATAATTCAACAATATTTTCTTTATTTCAACATTTTTGAAGACATATGCCTCAGTCTCTAGTTGTCCATTTGGGGCATTATGGTATAGCACGTCTCCAGTGTCACACTTATGTGGGGTGGTGTTGGTGTTGATAAGGTATCTGAGATTTTAATTAAATATTACGAAAATTCGATGTTTTCCTAATTAGTAATTACGGATACACGTCACGGGACCGCCTTTCATGTGGTCTGGGTGGCCTAATGTATTAATCCAAGTATTCTTAAAGTTAAAGATTGCCGCCACTCTTCAAAGGCGGCACTTCAAGAAGCGGTCGCATTCAAACAGATCGCTTCTCTAAAAGAGAATGATGTCAAAAGATTCTACGAAGAGCCGGTAGGTGACGTTTAGATGACAATTGAGTAAAGGTAAATGACCACTGATATGTTATAGTTCGTGCCGGTCTATCTGGAGGATTTAGGACGAGTTAATCCCTGGTCACCATGGTTACGGAATACGGACTTCATGGGGGGGGGGGTAGTTGGGTGGTCCCCTCCTTTTATTCTTTATAGAATTTGAGATGGAATTGAGAATGGTGTGAACGAAGTCGATCTTACCAGTGAATTAGTATCAAATCAAATTAAAATGGGGGAAAAATCACGGAGATAATTTTAGTCTCCATTGAAGTTAACCCAAAATTTTATGGGATATAACCCCAATAATGGCACAATGGTAGAGTTAAAAAAAAACCAGTTGTATCATGCCCCCATCACCGCCGCACCCCCCCCCCCTAGTCTGCAGGCACAGACCCTCATTGGAACTTTAATCAACAAGTGTGCCTCCACGCAAAGACTAGCACATAGGAGCGAGAGAGCCTTCAGTACACAAGGCATGAGTAGGCTGCACATTCAGACCCTTATTTCGAGTGAAGGGTTTGCCCAGCAGACTAGCCCCCCCCCCCCCCCATGTCCATGGTATCCACATGCACCCAACCCACTGTGTTTCTCACGATACCATGAAATGCATTGACGTAAACATGTTTAATGCAGTGTGAATTCAAACATGGATCTATTGTATACAATTATTTAAAATACGTTAGACGTCGTGTAACCTTTGACCTGATAGTATGTTGTAAACATGTTTATGCCTTTTCTTATTCCACCTTGAGCTATGTGTAAACAAACACATCCGTTTTGTGGTGATTATCTCTTTCTAAATAAAGATCTATTCAGGAGAGGTTCTAAACACACAATGATTTCGATTTCTTCTACTTGTGTGTTATTACACATGCAGTTCCGATAAAAGGGAATCGTTTTTTTTTTATATGTCAACACTTGAAAGAAACATAAAAACACTCAACAATAACAAACCATGTTCGATGTGATCCTCGTATGTTTACGGATTAGGCGGATCCAGGGGGCCGAGGGGCCCGACCCGCCCCCCCCCCCCCATTGGCGGAGCAAAAAAGGGGGACGGAAAAGGGAAATGAGAGGAGAAAAAACAAAGAATAGGAAAACAAATTATTACGATCTTTCGTAATAATGCCACAAACTTTCGGATCAACGAACCACTCTTCATTTTTTAACTAACGAATATCTTCGTAAATGAAGTTTACTCGTTAAAACAAAACTGATATTCGGAATAACGAGTGAATACCACTAAAAACAAGCCAAAGATTGATAAGTGGTTCTCTCTTTCTAAGAAGATCGATTAAATGATTTAGGAAGTATCGAATATTCCTGGACCGACCAATTATACCGCTCGAGGATGTTCGACAGGTATCTCTCACAGGGTTGGTTATTGCGGTTCACACATTGGTTTGCAAATTCTGCTTTTCATTTTACATGTTTCATGAATACTAATATCTTAATCAGTAAAGGAGCGTGAATGCCCAAATGATTTCTGTGGAAGTTATCAATCATTGAAAAACATATGAAGCCATTATTTCCCTCCCGACATTTCACCAATCAATCATTCATTATTTTGGCTATTTTCCAGGGTTGTTACGTTTTCAAGCTTTGCTTTTATGACGACCTTTGCAACCATCCTATTCACTGTAACAGAAAATACCACTTAATGATTTTCATTTATGTAAGATATGTTTGAGGATTTATATACAAAACAATTGTTCATTATCTTGATGTCAAGTTTCAGATATGTAGTTTTCGTGTCCAGAATTTTGTAATGAAAAATGTTGCAAAAACCAATAAATGAAATGAAATGAAAATTGAATTTTACTTCCTCCTTCGTCAACAAATCCAACCTCCATAAATAATGGAACACAATCAGTTTTCTCGTTCTTGCCATCCATGATTACCTATTCAGAAGCATTTATATTTTTTCTGTCCAAAATATAACTAATTAGCATGTTAACCTAAGAAAATAATCAGGAACATTATACGTGGGAAAGGACATCAGGGGCCCAAGAAGAAAATAATAAAATAAAAAGAAAAAGGGGGTTATTAAAAAAAAGCACGTTGGAGATGGAGTGGGGCAACTTACTAAACCCCTTATTTTTCATTTTTTCATAGAATAAAATCAACGAAACAGTAGGTTTTCTCCCCTCATCAAAATAGTTCTGTGTGACATTGCCCAATTACATGTACAATGAAATGAAACAATGAAGCCGTAATGAACTTTTCATTTCTAAGTTTGTTGGAGTATCTCTAATATTTGACCCCACCCGTCAGCTCGTTGGGTGTTTCGTTTTCTTCGCACGCAACAATTCTCCCTTCAGTTGAATCTAAGAAAAATTAGATTAATGGCCGAACGTACGAATACCTAGAAATCGCAGATTTAATTAGGATGACGAAGAAAATCGCAAATCATGACAAGTAATCAGCCAAAGACCTAGGCCGTTGCTTACAGAGATCCTTAAGAAATTTGTTATATTTAATATTCATAAGGGATTATAATCGAGTTTTTTTTTGTCGGGCAGCAAAGGGTAATAATCTGACGACTTTCTCTCCGACTTAAATCATACATATTTGAAATGCCTGATATGACCGACTACATTTCCCTTTTCTCTATTTTTCCCTCTTTTTTGTTGGGGGGGGGGTTCTAGCCCCACCTTCTCTCATCCTTATTTCCCATGGCACACTCAGGATGCGGCTCAGCCCCATCAGAGCTAAACGTTATTCCAAACAGTGACTACTATTGCTGAGATGTGACTGAGGCTGTTAGTAACGGTTACACTTCGTGATTCCCAAGGTTCATAATTCCGAAACACGTCAATTGCCTATACCTCGATGTTCGTTAATCCGAAAATGTAAAAGGGTTCGTTAATCCGAACATTTGTGGCGTTATTCCGAAGGTTCGATAATCCAAAAAAAAAAAACGAAATAAGGTTCGATGTTCCGAAGGTTCGTTAGTCCGAAAGCGAAATAAGGTTCGTTAATCATTTCGTTTTCGGACTAACGAACCTTCGGAATTACGAACCTCATTTCGTTTTCGGACTAACCTTCTGAATTACGAACCTTTGAAAATACGAACCTTTTGAATAAAGAACCTTCGGAATTTCCGAACTTTCGGAATTACGAATGTATGTGTTTAGTAACTACTGCGAAAGAAATGTCGTACGGCAGATAATCAGAAGCAATTGGTTTAACGTACGACACCTATCAGTGACTTTTTTGCAGAGTCATCTGGGCAAAGACCCCTGGAACATGACAACAAATCCCTCTGATTACGATCAGTAATTTCCCCATGATTAAATGATCCCTTTGGTCAATTATGGCTTGATGCAGTGAAAGAATAAAGATGCTAACTGCATAACTGCGTTCATCAAGATTTCACACGAAATTCATTTGTAGAAACAATGTCATACACTTCAAGTGGCCCCTGCGAAGCTTCGTCAAGAAAATTGGTGATGAACAAATATACGTAACATAAATCATTTTTATGATGATCTCGTTGGCGGTGACGTAAACTACGGCGAGCATGTCATATTTCTTCGAAATAGGCAAACATTCAACAACCAGATTAAGGAATTAAATCAGGCGAGGAAATGAAATATTATTACTGAACAAGGTGTATGTTTTACTATCTATGTCTCCCTCCATGGTTTCACCAACCGACTCAACGAGCGAGCTTGGCTAACTTCGGCGGATAGCGAGGAAGACTTTCTGTATTATGCCATGTATGTTTCCGATAAAAGATGACATTTCCATAAAAATTAAGTATATCTGGGGTAAAATGCGCAATGTAAATCTGTAAGTTGACTAAAAAATAAGAATTTGGTTTTGAAAAAACAATTATGTTATCAAATAATTCATTCAATTACAGATATAAAAAGTAGAATAAAGAAAGAGAATAGAGATTTCGTAATGTAGAAAGAGGGGGGGGGGGGGGGGAGTTGAGGAGGCAGGTACGAAAGGAAGTGAAATGTACTGATATAATTAATAACATAAAGCAGGATGGAGGAGAGAGAAAGGGATATACCGACACTCTTCTCTTTTACTCGTAACATTTAGACATTTCATTCATTCTATATACAAAAAATATTTTGAAAACGTTTACGTCATAATCCTGCTTTAGTCTGAGTGTGAACACGCGCATCCTTGATTTAAGTATTGTTTCGTCATAAAATGTGCGCGGTAAGTTGCGTGGAGTATCGACGCTATGGAAATATAAACAGAAAGTATGGTTCAATTATTGTATGCACAATAAAATAAAATAAAAAAAGTATCAACAATATTATCTTCACAGCTCTTGGATTAATACGAATGGATTATTCAAATTAAGGGATTTTTGTTTTCATATTTTATTTTGGAGGAATTCATTAAAGGTATGCCCTAATTAAGATATTTTTTTTCTTGTAAATAGTGTAAATATGTTCACTGAAAATGATCGAAATTTTCAGTAATAAGTAGAATTAGTATTGAATTTGATGTACAATATTGAGATTCGGTTCAATTTATTGTTTAGACTATGATAATGACATTATTTGGGGCTAACCTCGATTAGCATCTTGCTATTACGTTAGCTCCAATTACCAAATGTTTTGTTTACTATTGATGTACTATTCCTTGTAATTGTACCGTACAGTGATATCTGGTAATAAATTCAATTCAACTACTGTACAGTGGTAAATATGGACTTGGCCTAAATGAATGTCGAGTTTTATTGGATGATGGCAATTTTATATACGAACACTGATTGTAATTTTTTAAAGATCAATTACACCAATCCCCTCATATTAATTAGTTGATTTGAATGAATATAGAAAACAGAAATGAAGCATAACACTTAGTTGAAATCAGAAGTAAAATAAGTAAGCTTTGCTAATGTGAAAACAACAACATGCATAGGGGGGGGGGGTGCACGCGAGGGAATCAGTGGCACCCTTGTGACTATTGTAATTAACTTTTATTCTTAGTAAAAAAATCAATTTGAGGTAAATGGTATGATAATCTTGCCTATAAAGTCAGGTCACGTGACCCCGTGACGACAATTGACCTATTATTGTTACGTCATCGTCATCAGCACCACCTCGTTCATTTCACCACAAGACGATTATCATAGGTGATGATCATTGATCGACGTGTGCCATTCAAACATCTCAGTTGAAAAAAAAAAATCCCTTGAGAGCGTTTCATCGACATTTTTATCCGACATATTGCAACTCTCCTTGATGTTGATTGGCTAAGAAGCAGTATTACTATGGTGACTGTCGGATAAAATGTCTGACAACTTCTTTCAAGAAACGCTTCACCTTAAACTGGAAGCTGCTCGAGAACAGCATTACCAGTAAAAATGACACATTTTGTACAGTTGGTTTCTAGTATTGTAGATATTATACATTATGTTAAAATACAATCTTGTTTCACATATTAGGAAGATTATTGGTTGCTTCAGATGTTTGCAAATTATTTGACTGATGGATATGTATGTATTTCATTTTATTTTATTTTAATTTTTTAAACCATATTCCAGTACTTGTCGTAGTTTATACTTTTTGTTACAATATGTCAATGTTTGATACTAACTATAGGACCCCATTGGAAATAAGCCTTTCGGCTTTCATGGGCTATCCTGTCAAGGTATTCCTCATTTCCATTGTAATCTCCTGTGATATTCTTGACGAATAAAATCAATCAATTCCCTGGACTTACTAGAACTACAAAGTTACACCGTAGAATCATAACATATCACCATGGATGCACATTGGCGGCGGTAGCGGGGGGGGGGGGGATGGGGGGACAAATCCCCCCCCCTAAATTTGAGGTGGGGGGTGATCCCCCTCTAAAATTTTAGTTGATAACCTTTTTTTTGGTCCCCCTCTAAAATTTAGGTTGATGACTTTTTTTTTTGCTTGTCAAATTTTTACCTGTGTTCATCACAAAATTTCAAGTGGACCCCTCCTAATTTTGTTGGCTTCCGCCGCCAATGTGGCTGCAGACACCGCACTGCTATAGCACCAGAAGGTGCTGACACCCGCTTTAAGCACAATGGGCATACTAAGCACCATGGACGCATTACACTTCATAAATGCGAGAACCATGAAGATGAAATATGTATCACCATACTCGTTCTCCTGTCCCCTGGTGTACACTTAGTGCCATGGACCCATCCCCTCCCCCGAAATAAATAAATAAACAAATGAATATGTAAATAATATATAAATGAATTTAATAATAAATAAATAAATAATTAAATAAAATTAATTAATTAATTAAATAAATAAATAAAATGAAAGAAAAGAAAATATATAAATAAGAAATAAAAAATGATAGAAAGGAAGAAAAAGAGAGAAAGAAAGAAAAGTAGAAAGAAAGAAAAAAAATCACAGCCAAGAAAAGAAAAAAAATCAAAAATTAAGATTTGTTTGTATAATAAACTTCGAAACTTTTGCTAGCTTGCTTCGGTCACTCAGCCTTCTGGAAATGTGCAACTCATTTTAAAGCCATAATCGTCCCAAGTGTTCAGACGACTGTTCAGACCTATAATTATGCTCGACTTTTGATTTTGATCATTATTTTTTTTACAAAGCTAGTATAAAAGTTGTCTGAGCTCCACACTTGCTGGAATCGTCGTCAGGACCCCCACACCCCCTTCAACCGTCGTCAATCGATGCCCGTGCCTTCAGGCTTTAAAGTCATTACGCCGAGCTGCCATCACACACATTTGCACAATTACGTATGTATTGTGACGTCACCAATCAGCAGTAATTAACGCGGTTAAGTAGATGTAGCTTGAGGCACAGGTATTTATGGAGTGAGTTAATGGGACAGGTCGTTGACTCGACCAAGGCCTGTCAGTCACAGTGACAACGAATTACAGGTGGATTTGGATGTTAAATGATTGTTAACGATTGTCTGACAGACTCGTAATAATAGTCAAAATAGGAAAGGGCAGGGGTGAATCCGGGATTTAGTCGGGGGGAGGGGTCTTTTGCAAAAAAGCGTAGAAAAGGTATCTAGAGAGCATCTTTCCACCCCCCCCCGATCCTGGTAGGGGGTGAGAATTGGAAGAGCATAGGAAAGGGTTGCAGGGTAAACATGATGGAAGGGGGGGGGGAGGGGTGCGAATGAGAATGGAGCAATACAAGTTGAATTCAACTGTTGTAAAGCCAGTCATGGGTGTCGATCGGTATTCTTGGTTGGGGGGGATGATTGACACAAATGTTCATGTGGATGGGGATCTTTCAACATTACCCCCACTAAAATCACAAGTTAGGACATTTGAGAGTGGTTGATATGCATGGAGTTCTTGGAAATTCCTTCATTGTTGTAGTGTACTGAAAATTCAATTTGTGTTACAAGTAAGCCTATTCTAAACTAATACGAAAGAAAAAAAAATGACAAAAAATTGTCTGGACCATGTACATAGTGATCTGTTTATTGAGCATGATGTACACATATATATGTATATATATTTATATATATATATATCACCCTCACCAACAATGCGAGCGCGAAGCGCGAGCTGAAATTTTTGACATGAAAACAGGAAAAATGTACCTGTTTAGGTTTGTTTTTAGTAACTCACGGGGAGGATAGATTAGTATGTATCTCACTAGAGAGCGAGCTGAAATTTCTTTATATGCTGACCTGAAAGCTTGATATTCTAAGCATTTTTGGTACCAATGATTAAGATGGATATCTAGAAGAACAATAGATGCGAGCGCAAAGCGCGAGCAGAAAATTTTGATATTTCGATCTGGGGGGGGGGGGGGGGGCGTTTCATCAATATTTTCGTCCGACAAGTTGTCAGATCTGACTTTCCTGGATTCTGATTGGTTGAGAAGCACTGTTACTATAGTAACTGTCGGATAAAACGTCTGACAAGTCCTTTCATGAAACGCTCCCATGGAAAAAAAAGATAGTTTAATGGACGCTTTTACTAAAGAACAAGATATATTATATCCAACAAAAGATTATTGCAAATCGAAGCTGGAGTTCTTTTGAGGTTTAGAACTAAAAACGGGACATTCTATTCACCTATTTAATGATGAAAAGTATGGGTTGTTGGTACAGAAATCATGCGAGCGTGAAGCGCGAGCTGAAAACTTATATATTCCAATCTGAAAAGCAGACATTTTGAGCACGATTTTAAATGAAAATCGAGTTGGTATCTCAATCTCGCTTGCTGATTTCAGTGTAGCATTACAATCTTATTCTATTTTTTAGTTGCACATGCGGAATTATTGGGGGGGGGGGCAAAACGATATCTTCCCCCCTGCCCCCCCCCCGATCGACACCTCTGAGTCTGTGTATACAACTTCTCTTAAATCTAACCCGACTGGCAATATCTTTTTTCTTAATGCATGATGATAAAATGCAGATTCGGACCAATTAATACTAGCACAAATTACAAACTGTGTGGCTTCTCGTGCGCCATCGGGCTTACCGTCATTCCATAGAGCTATATGGTCATTCTTAGACGATTTATCTTGCCACCCTTTTACTCTGGTTTATTTTTCCACCCTTTTGAATTAATTGATTCATCAAAATTAATTTATTCACCACTGGTGGGATGAAACACCCTATCAACATAAGTTGTTTTTCGTTAGGGTCCTTTTATGTCATGTGTTAAAAAATATCATGTACATATTAAACATTTCATTCTTTTTCATTTGAATCTCCACCCATCTGTTTGATAGTCCTGAAAAAGAATGTTGTTATTCAATAACAATATACACAAATTGCGAGGGAAACAAACTGATTGATGGTATACTATAATCATTTATGATCAAACTTTTTATTTTTTCATCATCATTATTATAATTCTTCTACCCTAAATTATTGGGGGGGATGATAACACAGGCCATCCCCCACTTGAAATATTGGGGGGGGGGATATCCCCCCCATCCCCCCGTGATCGACACCCATGGTTGTAAAACTATAGTGACTACGTTATACAAACTCAAATATTTATTGTGAAGACATAATTATGTTGGTAAATACGTTTTTCTCTATGAACAAAACTCAATCATCATGAAAGGAGAATCAATCATGAGAATCACATAATTGTGGGCCCTTGCATCGATTCCAAAGAAGCATTCATGTTATAGTCCCCCCCCCCCCCCCCGTTTTCGAGGTCATTGCAGGTTATCTCTGTTTTATGAAAGCCATCTTTTCTTCGCAGCCCTATTCTGGTGGCTTTGAAAAATTGGGCATGTCTCCAAACTCGTTAAATTAAAAGAGGCCAAAATGGTTGTAACTGTCATGCTTGTATGAATTCTCTTAATTCATCATACGGTCTGTCATTTTGAATTCATTTTAGAAATTATATATCCGATTAGATAATGGCTCGTTTTGGGATTATCTTGAAATTGTTTTTGTCGTTTTATCATTGTGAAATATCATTCTTATTACAGGTTCGATGTATAGTGTTATAGCACATAAAAAATGTATACACTACTCCATTATCATATCACATATATCACACGAATGCGTCTGTCATCGTTTTTACGCGGATAATTAAGAATAAACTAGTTCGGATAACTCATTCTCCTTACAATATCGCTAAGCGTTCTTTGATAAGGCGACAAAGGCCTATGTAGATGTAAACGTTATAAGGTCATATGTGATTGATTATTAGAATTACATGTAGACAGGTTGATGACGGAGTTTTAAAATATTCAAACACATCTCTCAGACATATCTGAGTAATGATTCAAATATTTAATTCCCAATGATAACGATAGATTAATGGTGCCAAAGCTTACCAATAATAGAACTCAAACTTGGCACCCGTCAACAAACAAATCACAAAACATTTGCTCAAGCGTAATTAATCTCCCGACTGATCAAAATCTTCAGAAGTATAAATTTATCAGGAAAAGGAGATAATGTTTTTTTTTTCAAACACCCCCGATATGATCCACATTCCCGTATTGATAGGGTTGTTGATCGTCGTGTAACTGTGTTTATTTATACCACGGTGAGTCAGAAACGGTGTAAAAAGCGCAAATAAACACGCAGTTGATTGCACTTCTACGAAAGAAACCACTCCGTTTATCGATTAAGTCAATATTAATTGAATAGTGCATAATAATAGCAAAAGGTTACTGGGAGGTTCGCCCGCCTCGCGTGTATTATAATGTCTCGTTATATTCTGTGATTGATGGGCGATTTCTTCTTTTATAACAGGGGATAATTTCTAAACATTCTGACGAAGTGATCGAGTATCTCGAACTAAAAAACAGGAAGTCTTATGACAATTGTTTCTGAAGTTCCCAGAGGTCGATAACTTTGCTCTTGGCTGACTCTATTTTGTGTCTGTATAATCATCCAAATCATGATAATGGAGTCTTTAATACTACATTAGTCCGATGATTATTTCCTATTCTTTTTCTTTTCTTTATTTTGTCATACTCTTCGCCCGTCTTCTTCTTGTCTTCTATCTATTCAGTTAGGCCATGAACCTACAAGGTCATTTCCATGTGGCCCCTCCTCTCTCCGTCCCTCGTCCATCTCTCCTTCCCTGCTACTGGCTGCTTCTTCTCGTTTTACTTTGCCTTCATCCCCTTCTTTGTCTTCCTTTTTATAGTCATCTTCTTCCTTCTTCTCCTCCTTTCCTTTCATTCCCTCTTATCCTTGCCCATTTAATCTCTCCTCTTACACAGTCTTTTTGCCTCTCCGGACATTCACATCCAACTTCTTTCTAAACTTAAATTCTACTATGAACATAGGCCTATGCCTACATGCTATTTGGGGGATTTTCAACAAAATCAGTATACTTTTTAAAAATGCAAATCATGTCATATCCAAAGTCATTGATCTAGATTCATAAAAAAAAACGTGTCATATTAAAATTGAATAGGCCTACATGCTTGCTCACAGATACACTGTGACTGACAGGCGATCCTATCGATCTTCATTTTATTTATCATGCATTTAAGAAATTAATTGTATGCAATAAATAGACATTCATATCTTGATAATATCATGGACCTATCCTATTTTTCTCCTAGTCCTATCGCCGGAAGTTCGACGAGACACCATGCCAGGGTCGTTACGAGGAAAAAATAGAACTCTGAAAATAAAACTTCCTGCCTTTCAAGAAAATAAATTCGTCTATGCCATGATCATTATGTTATTTCATTATACTTGGCAGCAAGTGACAGGACAACCAAAGTGTTGCCATTCAGTTTGTTCACCATAGAAGTAGGCCTGATTGAACTGAAATGATTAATCCAAATCGGAAGTGGATTCTCCGAAATCCGATGCCAAATGTTGAAGTTTCTGAAGATGTTCGCCGAGGTCAACACTTGTGTCATCTTCACCCGATTAGTTAATTCTTCTCTGCACGATTTCCCTTTATTTGTATGTTTAGTGAGTACTCCTCAGCGGTAAACAATCAACCACTCACCCGGCAGAGTCGGTAGGCAGGTTCATTTTAGGTCAGCTAGGTGGGCGAACGAACGTCGCAGTGAATTGAATCATCGATATGCACAGGTGAATAGTTTTACTATACACCGCACTTGTCTCATTTTCCAGACACAGTTATGCGATTCCGACTCGATAATCAATAAAACCTTGACACTAGCTCATTAAAAAAACACTTACTACATTTAAGGAGTACCTTGAATGTATTTCCATAGTGTGGTATAAATATTACAAAATGAACAGCCTAACAGTATATTATTTAGATGGGTGTTATTGTTCAGGAAGAAAAAGAGTCTGTGGGCTCAAACTAGTCCGAAGTGTCTGTGACATCACGATTCGCTCTGACGCCCGCGCGCAGCAACGCTCATGTCCCACCTGTAGAGATCGGCGAAAGGGAAACCCTTATTTTATATGTGTGGGTGAAAGAAGTCGACGGTTCGTATTGGTGGTGAAGTCACGGCCGTTGGAGGCGATTCGTAGTAATCGATGATCAATACACGACCTTGAGTTTTGTGTGGGTTGGTAATATTCGATTAGGTGTCCTAATACGCTGGAAAACATGCTCTCGCTGTTTGATATTCAGCTTCATAATGAGGCTTTAGTCCAGTAACATTTGTCCATCATGACCTAGCTTCATTTTCGCTTGCAGGTCCTCCCACGTGGACGAATTCCAAATATATTTTTAATCAAATAGTTTTGCATTTCTTGAATGTCGAGATGAATAATCGAGAAAACAGATTATTGATTACAAATTATGAATCATCATGTTTTTGCCCCTTTTAAATGAAATTAAATTGTTTATTTTCTCTTCGCGGATTATAAAGTGTGATAACCCCCTTCTCTGAACATTCTTCCACAGTTTATCACTAATTATATACAAGTGTGGCCATTCATCGGGTCAGCGTGAAAAGATATGTACGGAAATACCATTAAAATTAGTCAATCTGTAAATATAAATTATACTTGAATGCATTTAAACATGTATTATTGTAACCTGACACATCATGTAAGATTGAATAAAAACACTTCTAAATGTAGACTATTACGAATCACTTTAAATTTGAAAAAAATAGAGGTTTTAGTTCCTGCATGAGTTTGAAATGATTTCACATTTGATTTGAACCCCGAAAAGTAATAAATTCCATCGGGCCTTTTTGAGGAGAACTTCAAAAGGGTAAAGTGACGATAATGAACACAGTTGGATGCTCGTGGTCTGTGCCCCCCCCCTCCTCTCTCCCTCTCTCCTCCTCCCCTTCTCTCCTCTCTATTTACATCTAACCAACCCTCCCACACTGATCATGTGCCACTCACCATACAGGCTTCTACATGCAGTTTTGTTTTTGCCGCCATTTTTTTTTTTTTGGGGGGGGGGGATCGGGGCATTTTCCTTTTACACCTTTTCAACGGATCTAATTTTACCCCTTACACTTTCTTTGAATAACCTGATATTTATTTCAACCTAATCGTAAATGTACACCAATAGCGTTGAACAAAATGAGAGAATATTACATGAAAAGGGTTGCGTGATCCCTCTCAATTACATTCCTTGAAATGCCAGATCAAATCTCACAAATGAACTTCATTTCACGATAGAGGACAAGTTAATAGTAGGAACTGGGATGGATATTCCAAGATATCACTCCGAATGAGTTACTGGAATTGTCAAACTGTGCAACATTAATCAGCTCTGATGCAGCCTACATAACCCCAACTCCCCTCGGGACTCCCCCTAGGACTTTACGGGGTGATCCAACTTCCCTGGTCACACCTGGGAACCGAATCCAAATCGGCCAATATGATGGCTTTTGTCGGTCCGGCTTCGGCATCGCCGATGTGACCGATGCCATTAGGGTAAGTTGACTGTGACATTGGAGCAAAGGTATTGAAACAAGAAAATTAATATAACACTAACCATGCTAACCGTGAATTAAAAAAAAACATAGTTGGGGGATATAGAACTTGGTAAACTCAGGCTTCGTTCCGGGTTAAGTTCTCATCATAATAATAGTGGCATGTCAAAGTATCGAGGCTTTATTCGAAGGATCTCTCATCAGTGGAGTGGAGTGGTCGTGGCCGAGTGGTCTAAGGCGCCTGGCTATACATGGAAAGTCCGGAGTTCGATCCCCGGACGCGGCACCTATGCCCGTGAGCAAGGCATTTAATCTACAATGCTCTTTTATCCTGCTTTCAAATAAATGGAAATGCTTTATGCATTATTGGTAACTAGGTGTGCACTTGTTTAGAAAAAAAATAAAAAAATAAAAAAATAATGGCGTTTCATCTTCCCGATCTTCCAGATGACAGAGAATGTGCGGGGATAATTATCATGATCATATTGCACACAAAAACTAAAACTGAATCTACAAATCAATGCATAAAGATAGATTACATTCCATTCAATCTTCATATTCAAACAATTACAATAATAGGTTTAAATTGAAGAAGCCGTCTTACTTTATCCACAATGCACAACATCAATTATGTGAAAAATTCGTAAACTTGGAGAAACAATTGAACCTTGTCATCGATAAATATTACAAAGTCAGTTCAATGAGAACACCAATCCCTAGTTATTGATATGAATATGAAAAAAAAATGGTAGGAAAAGTTCAAATGCAACGTGTTAAATTCCAAGAGTTCCTATTCGACTTTAACAGGAATGTCCCCATGTTCATTATTGCTCCGTGGGCTTAACTTGTTTGCTAATCAGCCGAACGTGAAGGAAGTATAAATGAATTCTCTAAATACAAAAACCTGTTTCATTTTGAAATAGATTGGCTGGACTTCCGTCCCCTCGGAAGTTCCTAATTGCATGTGTTTCTGACGATCGAGCTTTAACTCAAGTGGCATAGATAATATCTTATTTTTCTTCTTTTTACTATTGAGGAGGGGGGGGGGTGGCGCCCCGGATTACATAAATGAGCAGAAGGTAAGAGATCATGCTCTAGGTGACAAATTTAAGAAAACTGTGTTTTTATTTATATATTTTTATATTTCATTTTTATTCATTAAGTGGCATAGATAATTATCTTATTTATCTTCTTTCACTTAATGGGGGGGGGGTAGTGGCGCCCCTGGTTATACAAATGATCAGGATAGATCTCTGATAAAATTCATTTATAGTTCTCATTGGACATTTATGGGACATAATTTTTTTTTTTATTGTGTTTTGATCATTCATTTTTATTCTTATTTGTTGAGAATCATGAACATCAGCATCATATACATGAATTGGGATGGACAGAGATGTGAGAAGAGAGAGGAAAGTAGAGCGAGGGGGGGGGGTGAAAGAGAGAGACTGTGGGAAGGGAATGGGGAGAGGGACAACAGCAAAATAGAACACGCACAAAAAGAGAATAGTTATTAAATATTACTCTCTCCAGGGGGAGGGGGGGGGGCTCCGTGATCAGCAATTATTGACTTCATCATGTTAAAGTGGCTACGAAACATATCGCGATCCGTTACCTATTCTTATTCTTCTTACATTCCGGCCAGTAGAAATGTAGAGTATGCTAAATAGTTTAAATGGTAATTGAAATATTTTAACACGTGCAACGGACAGAGGGTGTTTACCTCTGTGCTAATTACCACAGATTAAAAATAAAAACCTGTCAGTCATCTCACAAGTGTCTGTCGAATGGTGGTTTGCTTATTACGTAATTATTAATTTGTTAGAAGTTTACAACAGGTTGATGAACCAATTGTGACCTTGGACAGGCAGATTGATCAATAATTGATTTATTTCATTTGATATGAAATCATATTCGATGATGATTTTACTCATGATCATGGTCATTGTTTGTGTTGCGTCTTTACATTTCGACTTGATGCATAATAATCATTCAAACCACTTTCACAAATCATGAACAAGTGCCCGGAACTAGATTCCATCAAAATGGCGCCCTGGCAAATATGCAATACCATTTATGCTAATGGCTCAAGCTCCACACAATGATGCCTTGGGTACATTGTGGATACCCCTAAAGTCTCAATCTGATTTTCCGCCCGCAACATGTTAAACAATTGATGTGTTTTGCCTACAACTGCACTAACACGTAATAAAAAGATATAGGCTAAATATATATATTGTAGATTTCGAAGGTTTTATCGCTAACATCAGTAAGTGGTAATCGAACAGAATTCCGGTCAAAAATGTCTCCATTATTCCTTTTCATAAATCTCTCTATTTTCATAGTGTTTCGTCCCTTTATCTTTCTCACTCCCTTTCCACCCCCTCGCTCTCCCTCCCTGGAGTGGAAGATATGAATACATGAATGTGTCCCGATCATGACAGAGCAAGCAATTTATGCATGACGAGCACGTATCATCCGCCACTCACCTGTATAACACGGTCCAATGAAAGAGGATAGAAATGAACTTGTTCAATGGTACGGTCACACGATCGAAACCGCCTCCAGACCGATCAAAGCTATTACGTTAATTCCAGTGGGATACCTTTGATCGGTTAGAGTCTATTTCTTTGGTATGACGGAGCATTGAGCAGGAACGATACCCATCGTTTACGGGCCGAGGTAGGGGCTCAAACCCTGAAGAACATCAAGCATTTTTTGCCGTTTTTAATGACATATTTATATTGAAATAAGGCACAAGAGAAGTAAGAAACAAATGATTATTTCCAGTTTATCCATTCATCATTCTACAGCCGTGGCGCCAATTAAAACACGCCATTTTAACTTGCTTGCCGATGTTACTAACTTAATGGAAGGGATAGGGGAGCCCCCTACTAAATTCAAGATGTAACAGAGCCAATTCAGTTGATACTCACAATTCATCCTTCGTTGGCTGTCGCACTTATTTGTCATTTCAATTGCCGAATTTACTTACTAAATGGAAGGAATGGGATGGGGGGGGGGGGGGGTTGGGGCAGAGATGTCATATTATATGGGGTACTACCCTCTCATATATTTACGATGGCCTTACACACCCGTTAAAAGCGAAGGTGAATGTCTCCTTGTGCAAAACGTGTGCCGGAAATAACACATAATCAGATTATTAGGCAGAGAAGTACGACCACATTTCACAGATTATTCTCCCTCTTTCCACTGTGAAAGTTTTTTTTCGGGGGTCAAGTGTTACTAATATATCGCTTGGTATGTTTTTAAAGGATTGTCGCGTTCTAATTCAATATTTGTGTGTGTGTTACACGGTATTGTTTTTCAGTCTAATGATCACAGGTAATGGTAATGAGTTCCGAATCAAATAACCGTCAGAAACACTGTTAAAAACACAACCAGGTATCTGTTCGCAACATAGGGGTCTATTAATGTACATCCATACAACATACATTGTAAATGAAATATTGTATTACGAAAATCAACCGCGGAGGGGGCCGTGGACAAGCGCTAAAAAGTGCTAGAAAGAAACATATGTCCGGGGTTCGATGCTCGGCGTGGCCCTTAATGACATTCATCCTTAAAGCGTGCACGATGATGTCTTTCTCATTGATCAACAAGCTTAATATTTAACCACTTTCATTCATTTAAAATAATGATCATAATTATCATTATTAACACGATGGAATATCACTTCGTCGTGGACATGCTGTTATCAGCACAATTTTATTACCAAAAGATGTACTTGGAATAATGAAAATCACCGTTTGATGGCACTTTTCCTGAATTTTCTTTTCTGTTATTAATTTGCCAAAGTAAATTAGAATTTTGGTTCTGGAAATCTTCAAGAAAAGGTATACTGAGTGCCAACGATCTAGATGATGACGTCTCAATGGCCCGATTGGCAGGAGATAACGGTACTTGGTCCCAGCGGGAAACCGTTACATTCAAGAGGCGATATCACGACCGAACAACACCCGGAAGTCGGCCTAATGCGGAAGTCGTTGCTTTTGGAGGTGCTTCCGGATTGGTATCCAGGGTTCAATAACGCACGTTTCCGCCTTAGTCTTGCCCTCAAACTTGGAACTATTTCCCAGTATGTTTACCTCTTGTTTTATTCTAATTCTTGATTTTATAATATTGATCCAACCGATAGGCTGCGAACGGCAGAGAGCATTATCAATTTATCTTGTTTGTGATGGTGTTGGAAGCTCGTTCCGGTGCAGAATCCGAAAATGTCCTGGTCATGTAGGTAGTTCCTTGGGACTGCCTTTGGGAAGTGCCTGATATCCACGGCTAGGTGATGTCTCTGTTTACAACTGATAACGTCAAAACCTGTTGATTGTTTATTGTGAGGAGGGTGGTGATAGCGATGCGACAATACTTCGGTTGCCCATGCCGAGTCGATAACGTCACTTTCTAAAGTCCGACAAATTTATGGCGAGGAATGAACTAAATCATGAAAATAATGAACTTTCTTTACAAGTTATTTTGGTGTTCAAAAGTTACAGGTGAATACAAAATTGTCTTCCATTTCTCTTGTATGTTGATTAAGCTCTCTCGATTCCTCCATAAGGAAGGATGGGGGGTCGCATACAATGCTACAACTACCTACAAGAACAGAGGCCACTATTGTCGGTTCTTATTGTCCCCTACGTTACAATCTCTGCAGTTTGCGTCTAACCATCATTGCACCCATGACAACAAACTCCGATACCAGCATCACCACCGTCGAGACCATAGCCATAACCACCAACACCACCATTATCATCATCATCATCGTCTCGTCATCATTACACCACCAGAACCACCTTCACTCCCATGACTACCCTCATTCCCATCCTCCTCCTCATCATCATTATCATCGCCATGAACATCGTCGTCAACGCCGTCATCATCACCCTGCCGCCACCAGTACCATCATCACAATACCCCCAACAAAACTACTCATACTGTGATCACCATCTCCATTACCATGGTCAACGTGACCACCACCAACTTCCACTACCACCGTCATCACGCACACAAGCTTCATAACTTCCCATGATCATTCCCCTCGGCCACCACCACCATCCACCATCACCATGCAGCCACCAACAAAAACACCGAAAACGCGAAAAGCATCACTAGCAAACCATCATCAATATCAACGTCGTGACCAGCGTGGTGACGTGCAAGACTGCTCTACCTCGATGTCACAGTCACACTGACCAAACTGACTCTAGACCGACCGAATCATATATATTGCGTTCTTACAAATGACATATCGGTTGTTTTGGTGCCGGTATCGTTGGCGTGACTGACATTGTATGACTGTGATGACTTGACCGTTTCTGTATACTTGCAGGTGCGAGTCATAATTAGGTCCTCATATTAATATACATTCATACTCCAGAGACATAAAATGAACCACGAACACACCAACTAAAAAGAAAAAATGCAATTCAGCTACGATTTTCTTTTATACTGAACAAACCTCAAAGGTTAGGTTGTTGATTTTCCGGTCTTTATCTATCCGTTTCCTCATTTGCTCTGGGGAGGGGGTGTATTGAACGAATATCCTCTTTCTCCTTGCCCCCTTTTTAAGACACGCTATTTCAAGGGCATTGCTAATTCGTTTACACGTTTTCCTTTCTAGGTCACTCGTACAACAGAGGTGTGTTTATATTTGAAATTATAAAACGAGATCAAGATATGGGGCAGTGCCAGAGACTTGTGAGAGATTGAGCTCAATTCACTTTGCATACAACAGAAAAGAAACTGATCTATACTACACATTTAAACCCATAATCAAATTTGATACGCACGTTAATCAATATGCACGGAAATTGATGAACGGCTTGGGGCGATGGATGCAACGCAGTAATTGCGACTTTTGCTTGAAGATTACCCGAAGACGTACCTTGAACATGAACTGGGACAGTGGTAGCCGCGGGACACGCAGCATCGTTGCCGGCCTCAATTCTCCGGAGACGGTAAGGTGTATCTCTCATTCCTCCGTTGATGATCTCGTTACGATGCCCAGGGCTCGGGGTAAGGAAATCGCAAGGGATAGTGTTACTGTCACGGGGATGCATTCACCAAGGAAATACAGATACACATCAGAGAGGAATCTTTCCGGTCCCCGGTTCCTGAGGCGACGGAAATCCGACCCCGAAGGTTTTACAAAAGTTGACATCAAAACGGAAGGCGCAGGAAATGCAATAACTAAAATTTACATCAAAGGTCGATTCAAACAATAACCATTGTTTCAATTTTTGTTTCAATGCAAGTGCAAAGATGCTAAACAAAAATTCTCAGGGACATGTTCAAGCGATAGGCAACCGCCCTTATGACTTTTCAAATAGATAGGAAAGGGAGGTAGGAGCAAGATGAGGAAAGGGAAAGAAAAAATGAAAAAAAAAACATGAAATAGGTTTTCACTTTACTAAACGTTTGACGGAAGGGAGCTCTCTTTCGGCTCGGATACAGTTGTCAGCTTAGGGGAATTCCCTGGTTATCCGTCAGAGGGCCATCCGTCGTGTAGAAGAAAGTTTATTCATGTTATTGGCGGGCCGTTGCGTCCAGACTCTACTCCGATCATTATCATGGTATAGAATCGATTGGAAGAAATGTAGGTCAACGGAAACCCCGGAGGCTTCGACCGGAATCCTTACAAAAGAATCAATTCACGATTTCATAACGTAATAAACAACAAAAAGAACAAAAATAAAGAAACGTGTACAGCGAAGGTCTAATTATCTACCAATAACTGACCTTCTTAGATTTCCTGTCCAAAATTTGATATTTTTCGGAGTTGATTGCATTTTCGCCCCCACCCTAACAATTATTATCTGCAAAACCTCGACTTCATATCATGATAAAATAAGATAAAAAAAGAAAGATACGTGGCAATGAAGGCCTAATTAACTGCCATCACCCTATCTAGTTTTCCTGTTTAGGATTGGGTGTTTTCCAGAGTTTTTTGGGGATTTTCGATTGGCCCCCACCATTACAACAATTATCTGCAAAACACCCTATTTCATATCGTGATCAAAGGCAGAAATAAAAAACTTCTGCAAAATCAAAAACAAGAGAAAGAATAAGGCCAAAACATGAAATTGACGCAGTTTCCGCAATTACATTTTACATCATGGATATTTCCCTCCGAATGTTAAATCATGACAAGTTTTAGCATGTTTATCAGCATTTTCGTCTAAAGTTTATTTGGACCCCCATCCCCTCACTTACATAAAGAGGAGAAAATAACCTAGAAAGAGAATAAATAAATAAAACAGGCCATGGTTTTCGCACCTGCTGACTTTGACCACTACGAGTTCTGACCGGAATTGGGTCGACCCTCGCCCGGGGCAGGGACGGCGTGTGGAGAGGGGTAAAGATCATCATCCAATACCATTTCATATAGGGGCTAACTTTCTTATGACGTCATATTAAATGTCAAGGTCTTTGCGAGCAATATAAATGAAAAGATTTTAGTCACGTTCAAGGGTTTTCATCAATAATAGGTCTAGAGCATCTATAGTACTAAAAGATGTGTTAACAAAATTATTTAAGGGGAGCTGTGTTTTGCGTAGCTTTTGCGTATATAGCTTTTACATGTACAATAGAAAGAGATTTAAAACACCATTTTCATCATTTAGTGGCATTTTGGTTCAAAATTAAATTCAATGTACATGTGTTTTTCACTCACGTCTTCTTTTTTTTCTTTATTTTATTTTTCCTACTTTTTTGTTTTTAATGATGATTATCAAATGCTCCCAGAGAGAATTGTAAATAACTGTACTATAAAACGACATATTGCTCAAATCCTGGTTCATTCATATTTCTATTTATTTTGTCAGTATCATTTTTTACTGTTTATTTTTGGTTTGGGGAATAAGAGGACGAACAAAGGAACAAAATAAACCCTTGAAATTATACAGATGCTGAGAGTGGTCATGCAACATTTATGGACTTAGAACAGGAAGAGAATTGATAAGAAACCATGTTAACCTTCTTGACAAGTAATGGATGCACAAAGAAGATTACAACAATAATGTATTTGAAAGCAATGCTGCCGTGGTCAATGGATCGTAGAGTGCTAGTTAAAATCGAAAGTCAAAAGTTCAAAAGGTTTTAATCCTCTCCAAACTTTGCCATTCGGGATTTGAATAAAAAAAAACGATTGAAAAAACAGAAGGGGGAAAAAACCTGTTCTCTCCATCTCCTCGACAAATGTGTTTATGATTATTCCATGAATGACAATCAAAATCAGACATTTTGAGAATCTTTTATTACGGAGGGGGAAAATAAATCGAGTTTATATCTTATCACACCCATCCATGCACCCTCCTGCCTGGCATGGTACGCCGCAAACTTCCCGGCAGCTGATCGGCGGAAACAGCCCGACTCGCCTCTTATACATACCTGACAATTGCCATACAGTTTTAAAAAGAGAGGAGAAAAATCTTTTCGATCTTAATTCCCTTTTCTTTCTTGACAATTTGGAGAGGAAGAAATTAAACGCATTGATTGATGTTTCGAGACAGTTGCCTTGTTTTCTCGCGCGTCGTGAATCGCAGAGAGAAATCTGTCTTGAAAGATGCCGGAAAATGGAGAGATTTATGGATGATGAAGAGATATTTGTTCTCATTTTCTTGACATCAAACATCTTGCCATGTCCCCGAGGTATTGTTTCGTACTCCAATCAGAGTTTTTTTGGTGGATTTCACATTGACCTGATTTGACCGAAGAGATACCTGGATGTTACACCTGTCGTTCAAAGTTTTACCAGGGAGTTCCTCTGTACCTCCATACATAGTTACCATGGTTACTAGAAAAGAGTGCGCTCTCTTTCGAGCTTTCTCTCCTCTCCATTCCCTCCATCGGTGACTTCGGCCTATCTCTCGTCTCCTTATTTTTTCATCTCTTGCTCTCAAAAATTCACCCTTCTCTCTATCCCCACCGCTCTCTCTTTCTCCCATCTTTTTTTCAGATTCAGTTCCAATCCCCCCCCCCTCAATAGTCAAGATCTCATCTGGTCCTTTCTCTATTTCTGTTTTGCCCATCTTCTCCACATTTCGTTCCTCCTTAACCTCTCTTCCATTCTCCGACTGCATCCAAAAACCTCACACCTCCCTCTGTCACAATCCACATACAAGGTATCACGTCTACATCATATGAAATTATTTTTTATCAAGGGAAATGCGCTCATTTTAGACGTGTCCCGCTGAATGTCCGGCATCCCCAAGAACGCCAAGATCAAAAGCAGACGTCTTCCCGAATCAAATCACAAGTACTTTCCTCTTTTGATTCGTATCGGGAAGATAGAGAAGACAAGACTAGTCAGACTTCGAGTTCCATCCAGGGACGCCTGAGAGTACAAGGGCCATGACCAAGCAGAAAGAAGAACAAAATATACACTGATGAGAAATAAAGTTTCCAAAGGGTTTCGAGAAATCTAAAATCAAATTCATAATGTTAATGAAAAATGTTAATGAAAAAAGTGATGACTCTCCAATCCAATCCAGTAGTCATTTGAAAAAGCGCCTTTTCCCTTTGGTCACACTGCGCTGCACACACTGTCCATGATGTTTGGGACATCGATATGGTAAAAAAATAACTATGATTGTTGTTGTGCCTCTGGAAGTGGCGCCTGGGATCGCCCCCCCCCCCCCTAATGAACACTTGGGGCTTATTGGGGCTTATTATCATCACGATAGACCATTTTGGTCTTTAAAAATGTTGACATGAAATGAACTTCAACCCACTATTTAGACGATGGGCCTATAACATGTTGAAACCAAATGCTCGACGAGCTTATGGTGTCCATTCGACGGTATATTGCATAGAGTAGAAAAATTTGTTGCCAACAAAATGGGTTTAGGCCATGTGGATTTAAACGGAATTCTATCAGAACAAAATTGTTATAATGGTTATCGTGGTTTCATAGACACATAGCATTGCAACCATATTTCCATAAAATAACATCAATAGCAACTGATAACGTTAGATTTTACCCAGGGTAGCCACTTCAGTTCCGAAAACTGTTCTCCTATTGATTCTGTTATTGATACCCCGGCTTTACCACGGCTAACTTGATCGGGCGCTCGAGCATTCGAGAAAAAAATTTCCTACCGACCCGAGGCCCATTCACTTCAACTGGGTTGAGTGCGGCACATTATGGGTGAATATCTTGCTGATGGAAAACACGCCATGGCTGGGAAACGAATCCTTGTACATCAGATTGAAAGACGAGAGTCTTAACCACTAGACCACGACGCCCCCACATCATTTTTTAAAGGCCAGTAATACCTCGGTCACATTTGCTCTACGGAGTCCGTACGGCGAGTCGAAAAAAGCAGTTTTGATTTTTTTTTGTACCAGCTACATATCTGGTTTGTTTAAAAATGAATAAAACGGTTGTTTTCGATTCACCGTAAGGCCGCCGTAGAGCAAATGTGACCGAGGTATATGGCTTCCTATGGATCAAAATCGATCATTGATTTCAATTGGAACTCTATTTATCATGAATCCATACAAAGTGTATGTTCAAAAAATGATATCGAAAAAAAATATATTCAATCTATATCTATGTTTACCATTTTGTCAAATACACTCTATTCGACGTACATCCCCAAACCACAAACGATTATCTGGAACAGATTGATGATCATAGTATTTTAATCATTTTTTACAATGGTTATCAGCATAATAAATGTTAACCTTTATTAGAAAACTAAAATCGAATAATTTATCATAAATTGTGAATGACGTCAGGGTGACGTAAGCCTCTATACCATGTGCGTCAGTACTTTTTCCAACAGTGTTCTATATACATACAGATATTTATAAAATCTGAATGATCACGAAAATATTAAACAAGCTGATGATTACACAAGAGGGATTGGTAGAAAGGTGATAACATAAGATAACCAACATTATTTGGGAATAGAGAGAGAGAGATAGAGGGGGGGGGGGAGAGAAACATAAAACTATTATGCACAATAGAATAGAGACAGAAAAAGAGGTGTTGGAGAGAAGAGATGAGAAGTTCATCGATCTATTCCAAGTTCGTCACAGTTTCCTAGAATTCCCAGCTACCATCATGTTATCAATTATTGGATCAAACTACTCAGAATGAACTGCCACGTTCAGGTGTTCTTGCGTGTTTATCAAACTGACGCATATGCTGAACCAAGAAGACATTTCATTTATCTTCTTTGTCATGGTCAGAAAAGTCGTGATAAATTCATTTTGCGCTTTTGGTTCGAGCTCTTGACGACATGAATATGAAAGGAATCTCATAAAAGAAGGAGCATTATCTTTATTCGCGTTTTCTTTTTCGTTTGTTTTTCGTTTTGTTTTGGTTATTTTTATTACTAAAAATTATTATTTTTAAAAAATTCTATTATTAGAAATGACGTTATGTCATTTTTTGCGCATACACTTTTTTGTATTGATTTGATCGGACCACAGAAAAGCTCCTTTCTTGTTTAATGACAAATCTGTTTGGCTTTGTTTTTACATAAGCTCAAAAATGGATAACAGCATTTTCACATCGTCGATTAAGTTATAAAATAATCCAAACCTATTTTGGATAGAGATTTTATATAATGTATCACAACATGATCATCTTTGCACATGATCAAAGAGGTTATTTAAAAAAAACGTCAAATTTAACACTTTATGGCAAAAATGGTTCAAAAGATTTCATATTTCTGCACCTACGAAACTATAAACATTTCGTTCTTTAAAAGTATAAGAGACTCATGCAAGCTGGGGGAAAATCGACAAAGCAGTAAAACGATGATTAAAATGTCGCCCCCCCCCCCTCTCCGCCCTTTGCGTTCGGCCAAAGTGATTTTGCATTGCCAGAATCATAATCGACCTTTAAGTCGTAATCAAATGCCTTTCTGAATTTCCATTGTAATAATAATTTTGATTACACTGTGATTGGCATGTCTGTGTATTTGGTCAACACGTCATTATAGTCTAGCTTTAATGCGAACAACAAATTATTGTTTAAATGTATGATTGTTTCCTTCATCCCTTTTGCATCTTACTCCGTTCATTCTTTCCCCATATATTTCTCATCCCTTTTATTTCAATCATTTCACTTTTCGTATTCTTTCAACGCAATGGTCATGATGGTTACGAGTGCGGTCGAGATATGCTAGAAACTAGACGCTGCCCTCTTAAACTTTCTGCTCAATCAATTATTTGTTATCTTAATGATATTTATGCATTGCCATTTGGAAACAACAATGACTGGGAAAGAATGCCTGCAAATAATTATCATTATTGAAATAATATGAAATAATCATCTTTTATTGAAGGAGTTAGTGGGACACGTGGAAAGGAGTTGCTGAGAGAAAGAATTTTTTTCTGTTTCGAAGGTTTGCCTATTGGCACTAGCGTACAGGGGGGGGCACTTGTGGTAATTGACCTCCCCTCCCCACCCCCCCCCCCCTCCCCACTCAAGAAAAAAAACACGACCAAGAAAAAGGGGAGATAAAGAAAGAAAAAGAAAGGGAAACGTGCAACAATAATATCATCTTCGGAATATTGCGTCAAAATCAATTAAGAAATAAGATTTTTTTGTATTAAAAAGGTCATTACACTCTATGTCTAACACCAGGAAAACTTTCGTATCATTTTGCTACAGCTGCCCATAAGTAAATGACTGTTTCATACATCAAAGTCATAGTGTATTCAGTTAAAACAAAACAAGTTTGCAGTCGGCTTTATGCATTTGTCATCAATGACTTTTAAAAACATTAAAAAGCTCTTTCATGATACAATGGTCTCATTTTGATTCCAAGAAAATATAATAATTGGATTTTTAATCATGCTCCCAAGTGTGTTATAAACGCCACACTTTATTTCCCCTATGTATGAACCTTCAGTGTTGAAACTTTTCTGGATGAAATCCTTAAATTGAATCTTCAAAGTATAGAATAATGTCGGAAATGGGATAATTCTATTATGGTCCCGCAAAATATTGTTGATTTCTATAGAAGATCGTTTTCGCGAAGTGGATGGATGTATATGTACTATAGAAATGCATGTCCGAACGGAAGAAATGGACTTGAAAATGTTTTTGGGAGAAATGAGAAATTCCACAAACGTGAGGTCGGGTTTAGTCTAAGTGCAGCCGCGGAAAACATGTGACAATTTGATAAGTGAATATCAAGGAGGACAAAACTCAAAATGAAATGACCCTTTCATGGCTACTTTGCGATTCTGGTGAGTGATTTTTGGTTGTGACGTTGAACGGTTTACGGTATGATTCTAGGTGAAGTTGATGAAGAAGGGCTCTTATAGGTGGGGGCGGGATGGATTGGGATGGGGTGAATTGAGTCGATCTAGAAGGGAAAATAGGTATTGACGTTATCCCTATTTTGAAAGGGGCCATATAATGTATATGGCGTATGTGGCAAAATCTATAAAAAAAAGGTTTCGAGCGGGCGAAGAGAGCGAGCAATTTTTCTTTTCCCTTCTAATGTAAAACTTTATTCTCACAAATTTTGACACAATATTTTTAAAGTAGTATCACGTTTCACTCCTTATCCTTTCCTTTTCTTTCATGATTATTTCCTCTATATCTTGGTGGTGAAAATGTTCTGGTCCATGCCCCGCAATGGGCCACCCCCACCTGTACGCAGCTAGTGTACCCCTTCCCACTACTTATTTCTTTTCAATAGTATTTATTAAATCCATTCAGGTCAAGTCAAACAAGTGATGGTAGATTGGAAATGTTACAATATACATCAAACAAAACATGGTTTATAAAGGCAAATAATTATTCACTCAATGATTTGATATATATGATCCAAATATTTTAGAATATCCTCTTTGATCCTCTAATAGTAAGATCTGACATATGTTTTATTCAATATTTTTTTTACTTTTACTCGAAAAAAAAATTCTTACAATTCATCTTTATCTTAATGTGTACAGTGTTATCATACAAAATATTTAGGTACTAAGGTATTACAAAAAAAAATATATGTATCGTTTACCGTTAAAAGGGTCCTATAGGGAAGATGGTTTGAGAAATTGAATATCATCCTCGTTCATTGGAGATCAAGTCAAGAAAATGTTCAAATCCTGACCATGAATTCTGTTACCAAGGGGAAATCCCCAGGAGAGAATAATGTACATGCAGGTAACCATAGCAACCATCGATTATAAGGCTTGATTTGAACATTTGAGCAAGGCTGTATTTATGAGATTTGCTCCAACATGTCCAAAGCAGATTGTTATCGTGATCATCTTTCTTCAGTTTACCTGTCCTCAGATAAGGTTTGAGCACAGGGACAGTATGTCATGGATTATAAGTAATTACAAGAATTATCATTTATATTTAATCCACTTCAATCACCTTAATCATTGCTGTATCTGATGGAGACAAAGTCAGATAACTGACGATATCATCTCAAAGCATCTTACATGCTGTAGAATACCAAGTTGATCTCATAGACTCCTCTGCACACAAGGTTTGCACAGGCTCCACTCCCTGGGGAGTAACTTCGTCAGGTGGACTGCTGACCACAGTTCATTGGCCCTATAAATAATCAATTTTGCATCTCCGAACCAAAGAGGACGAGTGGATCTTTCTGATCAGGGAACAATTCCCTGATCAGCAGATCATAGGTCGTGTTTTTATATACCAGCCATGCCAGCCGGGTTGCATGCACGCCACACCCAAAATACAGAGTAATTGTATTGCAATGCCATTATGGGTAAGCTGCAGTATACAGCCTAAACTCTATTGGAGAAAATACGAAACAACTTCAAGTCTGAACTGTTCATGCATAACCATATTCTGTTCACATTCGGTTAACATGGTAGCCATTTCTTCTCCTGGGTGGACGGTGAATGTTTCAAGCGGTTGCACTAATGTTGCGATTGTGCTCCTCATGCTACATATTCAGGATTTTGCCTCCCCCCCCCTTCTCCCTCTTGCGCCCTCATCCCATCCAGGGGCGGTGCCAGTCAGGGTCCCCTGTAGCGTGGGTTTACCCCCTTTCTACTCCCATTCAATTCCATACAAACGGGGAATGACGAAGCGGAGTTTCGGCAAGCCCTATCCCCACAGACACCTTCTCCTCTTTCACTAATCTACCTCCAAATCTCGGAAAAAGTACACCGATTTATACGTCATCATACCTATATTTCATTTATCTTTCTATAATCCTTCCTTCTATCAAAATGCCCGTGTGTTTCCCGTGATGAAACTTCATCCCTTGTATCGCGTCACAATAATGAAATTCTACCCGATGCACCCCTACCTTAAACTCAAAAGAACTCAAAAAGAAGCAACTTGGCGGTGAGTGCATCGAGCCAATATAGTCTCAAGGTTTTCGTGCAAATTTCGTGGGACGAGGCTAAAAATACCCGCAAATAGGAAAGATTTTCAGGTTTGAATTTCTCATCTCAGACGTAAGAAATCTCGGAGGGAAATCCGGTGAGTGCGCGGATCGAGAAATGGAGATGAAAGCCGGGTAAATCCTATCCGGCCTTGACACAGACGGTTAGGGGATTTGGAAGACAAATTTGAGGATTTGTTTGGGAAAGTGAAATGCATTTATTTGCGTTGTCTCCCGAGGTTTGGAAGGGAGGTCATCATTTTTTTAGTGCAATTTGCAGATCATTACTCTATGGTCATATGGGAGGCTTGTGAGAGTTATGGTGGTGGTGATAGTACTATGGCAAGCATACAGCAATTGTCCATGATACTGAAAAAGATGTATAGGCTTTCATATTGATTTTCCTGCCCACCCCCCTTCCCTCTCCGGCGGCCGACTGACTAGGATAGGCCTACAAAATGGTGGAGATTTGAGAATTAGGGAACTCGTCGTCATGTTTGTTGTGTAACATTATAGGTTACAGTGATGGAAACTTCACATCTTCATTGAGGAATTTAATAATTTTTACCTACGCCAACACGAAAATGAAACATTCCATACAATAATTATTGAATACAACAGGAATAGTGTATGAGACGATGCCAGTTGCTAATTCATTAGCCTGTAATATACCATATGTCTTTTGCATATTAAATTTGTAAAATTACGCGAAATTTAGCAATATGTTACGCATTTATTCTTTTTGCAACCAATTTCACCGATATTTTTAGCGTTAAATATACATACTTGATTTTCTCAATTTAGCCAATTTAGCTTGGGTTCAAGTAAGCCTATATTCATGATAATGTACCATTCAAGAATGTTGACTACAGATTGTCCTTACAAGGAGGATCAAATCGATCCAAGATCACTTCCAAGGATAAATGAGTTAAACAGGGATTACTTTACATGTGACTGGGTTTGATGATTGCTTGAACCGGATATGAATCAGGTCATGATTTGACCTGACCCCGATGAGAGAAGCCTGACCTGGAAGTGAAAATGTATGACCTACATCTTCCCAACGTGCCACGTTCATTCCCTGATCTAATTGGAAATGTACTGGGGCTGTAATAGGGAACTTTACTAAACTTTGGAAATGTAAGGAAATCCAGAGCAAGAAGAAATTCGCTTGTATGCGTTTAATGATGTTGAGAAGAGATAATCGACCTTGTAATCTGGTTACAATTTCGTTACAATTTGTGCATGGATCCTACCCCAAGAGGGTCCATGATTTGTGAACAATATCCATGTTCTATAATCTATGGGCCCCAAAAAACAACTTCAATCACACTCCCATCTATTGTATTAGTCATTCTAGGATTAGCAGTGTCACTCATCGCTTTCATATTCATATTTTCTCTAAATGTTTCGCTCTTTTATCCACCTTTTAAACTCCACTTTCGGGTCGAGCTCTCTCTCTCAGGGCATCGTTTGATAAAGAAAGTTGAATTTGACCTCAGAAGGAGAATGACGTATTCATGACCCCGTGGTGACCCCGACTTGACCTCTCACTTTCTCGTTCTCTCTTACTAATACCCCGCGGATAGGTAAATAGTAGTCTGCGTGCACAAACTGTGTATTATGTACCGCAGTCACACCAGCGAAACCGACTCCTAAACAGAAAGATGGTATGCCTTTCGAAGTGACGTATAGGTCTTAGTCAGTTTCTTTGGTAGGACTGTACTTATGCGTTTGACAAGTTATTACTTAGATTAGCACAAATATGACCAGTAAGAATGTTTTGGAGATTTTCCTATTCTCTGGTCCAACAGAGAGTATGTTGCTCAGCATGATGGGAAAATAAATAATATTGTGCAAAAAAGGAAAAAAGACCCATAAATTTTGTCTCTTTTTTGCGTCATTCAAAAGGATATTTAACTAACAGCCTAACAGCTAAAAATATAGCCCAATAAATCACGACTATGACCCCCCCCCAAAAAAAAAAAAATACAAATAAATAAAACTAAAAAATAAATAAATCAAATAAAGTTGTTTTTTTAATCTAGGTTTGGGCTTGCCTCTCACTACCAGACATTTTTTTTTTGACAAAATGGGAAAAAAACTCTACCACTAAATAGAAAACTATTTTGTTCACTGTTGTAGGCCAATTCATCTACTTCTGGCCCCCCAAACTTTTCAATTTTTCAGGAGGGCAGATCCAAACTCGTCGCTGTCAAGTTCGTACTTGAACAAGGTTACAGAGTACAGACAGTAAGAAAATATTGACAACTTTTCAATTCGCAATGCCTTCATAACAATCCCATTTGGTCGCTCGTTTTGATTTAATGTGAAACAGAATATGGTCGGTATGGGATCACAAGTTTTTATGGCTCGTCTAAAAATGTCTGCCTATCCATGTTCAGGTTTATATCAAATGTGTCGTCAAGAGCTCTGTAAGGATTAGGAACTCGGTGGATGTTTGTTTTCAAATGTTCTAAAGGGGGATGGGAATCAGACGAGATGGTTGAAATGTTTTGCCCTTTATTTTCTAGAGGATTAAAGGAATATGTGATGTTGGAAGAATAGAAGTAGGCATACGTTATAAAAAGGATTTGTGTCATAGTAGGTCCATGATCCAACATGGATCCCTTGAATAAATAAAAGGAAGGTGTCGAAGATAATTATTGACTCCTATTGCGCTCAGATTGCTAATTGAATCTGTAATGATTACCTATATCCTGCACTTGATACATTTATTAATCACGATGATTGGCATGGTATTTTTTTTACTATTGCGATGAGCATTGATCAATATCTACAGGTTCAGAATCAGTGATTGAACTCCATTAACGCAACACAACATACAGATTTCGATGGCATTACGATCTTTGATGGTAAACGAAAAGTGAATATAATCTAGACGCAAGGGCCTCTCAAAATACAAGGTGTTGGAAAGGTGCATAAAACCTTATTATAGCCATACGTTGTACATCCATGGCGCTATACGTCATATATCAATACGTCATATATCCATACGTACTATATCACTACGGGTATATCCTTCATCGCACAATAATACGTCGTACTACGCAAGCTACATCGTGTATCACTACGTCCCATATTCATACGACGTGTATCCTTGTGTCATACGTAAACGTCCTACATCCCATACAGTTTTTGACGTCGTATATCCATCGTGCACTACGGATACGTCGTACATCCATACGCCGTGTAGCTAATACGATAACCCGTTCATTTTGAACATGTTGAAAGCGGGTCCTTTGTGCCACGAACATGAAGAAACAATCAGTGACTATATAGGGATAGTTTTATTAGGCCGATACTAGATCTTATAGTTTTAACAACGACTCGTGTTTTTGTGTTTTTTTTATTAAAAAAGTGGGTCCCCATTCGGCATGAATCTACGAACATTTCCCAATACCCAGTACGGATTAAATTGGGCTATGAAAGTGTGATTTACAACGAACATGGCCAATTTAACGATCTACAAACCATGTCTGTCCACCTGTTGAGCGGAATATTGAAACATTTGTTCACTTGGGACCATTGAAAACGAGTATAAGGGGGATAATACTCGTAAATGCACATTGGAGAACTCACTTATTTTTATGAAATTAGACCATGAACTTATTATATCCACATTGGAAAACTTGCTTATTTTTTAAATGAAATTAGACCATGAACCTATTATCCACATTGGAGAACTAGCATATTTCTGTGGAATTAGACCATGGGCGGATTATCCTTTATATAGCAGACCATTCATTTTTATAAGATATAGGGTCCATGGTTAGAATGGCTGTGAAATATCTAAATTATTCCAAATCATCTTAGCATGTCGTTTCTTCAAGAAACCTTTTTTTTTTTCATTTTAAATCGACCATTCCATGATAAAAACTGTAATATTTTACCAAACGTTTTATACATAAGTCAAGTCGATACGAAAGGGAGAATAATATTATATGAACAATGCAGAAACGAAGTAAATTTATTGTGGACTGCATAGGCCTCTATCATGTATGTGAATTTTATTGTCAGACTGTTGTGTGACTGTTGTATCCCCCCCCCCCCCCCCCCAGAAAGTTTCTGTTTGTATTTCCAACTACTATACAGTGACCTACACTTTAAAATCTTATCAGTCAAAAATGACTAGCTAATTGGGTCAGCTGGGTGAAACTGTTATTCTAGTCGTAATTCACTAGAATTTAGTTATTTCTGACTAAAATTTATGTCAGAAATATCAATGGATAATCAATTGCAGCCAATTGACTATTGGTTTGTTTTAAGAGTGTTTATAGAAATGCCGGTTGGTTACATCTCTTTTCTTTATTTGGGTGGGTTTTGCGTAAAAGGTGTAAAACGCGTTCCACCGACAGATGGGTAAGAACTAGCACATTTTTCTTATTCCTATGCATTCTGGGGTAAATAGCATGTTAAATTTTAAACACCGTGTCAGGGTTCAGCCCCCCCACACACACACACACATGCGCCCATATTCCTAAATCATTCTATCTACAATGTCTAAGTGCTCGTAAAACGCTTGCTAAATTTGGGTCTGTCAAAGTCGAAACAAACCACTGGGGTTCCAAAATAAAAACGTTGACATGGTTAAATTCCTTGATGAAAATGTCACCGGTAATTGTAGTTTAGAAGCTAGCCAGGCAAACTATTAGCAATGTTCACACGTATATGTCTTATGCTATAGCCAATCGAGTCCATAATTTTATACCATTCAAAATATCGGAATGGCGTTGGTCGGTGTGAAGGCAGCTCTCGGCGTTGGATTTTCATGCGAAACTTTCCGATATTACATTATAATAGACTGTTGAATGGCGCTCGTAATTAGTAATCAAATGCCAACTCAGTTAATGTAAACTAAAACATTAACATTCTTATTCGGGCGCGCTTTAATCATGTCTGCTATGTGGCGGCATAACAGTAAGGGCGATTATTAGATATTTATTATTTATTTATTCGTATTCATTTATCCATTTATTTATCTATCTATTCATTCATTTTGTATTTACTTATTTAGTCTTTCATTTATCTATCTAATTACTTATTCATTTAAATATTCATTTATTCATTCATTCATTTATCTATCTATTGATTGATTGATTTATTTAGTCATTATTTATCTTTTCTCATTTATTGCTATCATTTTCATATTGATGCTGGTTTACCATAGAAGCGTCCTTGCAGTGCACAGGAAACCTTTGAAGTTTCAAGCTTTAAAAAAAGAATTGGACCAACGTGGTATACGAATGGGATTATCGTATAAATCTCTCTCAAAGGATTGTAAAACATTATCTTATCCCAGACAGAATCGGTTCTTGTATAGTTCTGTTGTCATGGTAATGACTAAGTTTGCGTGTCATTATAGGAGCATTGGGAATGAAGGCAATGGACATGTATGACCACGTGTCGCCATTATTCCATCAATAAAATGAAACTAAAACCGAACTTTAATTCATTTTTTTTTGTTATTACAGAGTTATGACGCACAACTTTATCTTTGAAATTAGATCACTGTTGCATCTATATACCAATGAATATTAATTCAAACCAAATTTAGCCAAATATTACTGTTGTTTTTTTTCCTCTGGATTGATCAGCTTATTAGATTTGGTTAAACAAATATATTGTGTCATCTTCTTTTTCTCGCCACATTATTTGTAATCATGACAATGATTCTGTTATCGGCTTTCAGTGAGCTGATTAAAGGTAAATGCTAGTTTTGATAACGATATCAAAATGAGTTTGTACAGAATCCAATGAAATGACCACCAAAGTGTCTGTTTGTATCAATAAAACGCATGTGCCAAAGGATTCTGGAAGAAATTGTGTAATTGCTGAGAAATCAGCAAATAAGCACAGGATTCGGGTAGAGCGTCGGGCCCGACGCTCTAAGCAATAATTAATTATACATTGTCCCACGTGCGCTTATCTGTGTTGGGGATCTTCGGTGTGAACATTTTTCAGCGTAGATTTCAAGATTTCACAACATTCAGTTAATGTAACTGTACCAGATCTAGATCCTCGATGATATACTTACAACTAAGCCTTGTTTTACAGATTTTCTCATGAAATCAGTGTTTACTGCAACTACTGGAATTTCTCTTTAAACTGAAATAGGGGAAAGAGAGAATGACGGGGCTGTACTCGAGATTGCAAAGATTTTTAAACAAAAATTCCATATTATTTCATTACTACGATCATCATAAGTGAAGACTACTATGTCATTCATTATTTGCATAAACGAATTTTCCTCCAGTGCAATCTCCAACTCCCACCCCCCCCCCTCCTCCGCTTCGAAAGTATGACCTTTTCTCACCTCATGTAACCCTCGTAACATGAATTCCACCCCTCTCCATCATACCCCTTCCCTCCGGGATGACTCTCTCCGTGGAATGTTTAACCGGTCATTACCCCCAGCTTACTCCCAATCAAATACAAGGGGTCCATCCGCCTGAAATTTACCAGACTCGTTGCCCTTGCCTTTGAAAAGAAAACGGTATTTTCATGTTCTTCAATTTCAGGATCTGTAGTTTAGATAAAATATAGCGATTGTAAAACGAAGGCAAAGGTGACGAGGAGGGTGGGTCAACAAGACTGAAAGAATATGAGTGACTAAACTTTATTCTGAAACGCTAGAAATATATTCCCTCTCTGTCATCATTATCAATACGATTGCTTCAGCCTTCTAGGTTTTAATCGCAAACTGTGAACATGGTGAACGTCAGTTGCAGAAAATGCCGATGGATACGCCGACATTACTTACCATCGCCGTTTAATTGAAGAATTCAATTGGATTCACCGTCAAAGATTTAGACCGTAATTAAGACTTACGAAGATAATTAATACATTACCTAGTCTTAACTAACTAAAAAATGGCTCCACCTGCCTCCCTTATTTCATTATTGTTATCATTTATTGATTTATTTATTTTTATTTATTATTATTTTTTAGGGGGAGGGGGAACATGCTGAATGAAACAAGACCCTTCTTTTAACATCAATTCAGGAAGTCTCCTGTATTACCAGGGTTCGTCCCCCCCCCCCCCCTACACGTATGGACAATCTTTTGAGCCACTTTGCGACAGATAAATGCAATTCTATCTGGTCGATAGTCATGTTTTTAGAATGTCTGACAGTTTAATCACTCTCATGGCACGAAGTGTAGATACCATCAGAGCCAAGGAGATTAGTATTAAGAGGGCAAATAGAAAGATGGACATGTTGGCGAAACCTGATTTCTATTCGGTTCAATCAATCCTCAGGAAGTCCGTTATTTTCGTCTTCTGACTTTGTATTTTTTTTCATTATATTTTTCATTATATTCATATTTTCATATTCATTATATTTTTCTTTATATTTTTCCAGAAGATGTTATCATTCAGGGCTCGAACCTCGAACCTCTGCATCAATAACGTAATACTTCCCCCAATTCAAAACAAGTGCGATAGAGGTCACATGATCCAATTTATTGATCACCTGATCATCACACAGCTGGGTAATCAACAACGGGGGATTCCCCTGTCGCATTCTTGAGACGTGAGTGTGTCCAATACCCCCAAGGATGCATTGAACAGTCACCGGATAGACACACAAAACACCTGAACGCGACATCATTGGAATGTCGATGACACTCACTGCCACAGGCATGACATGGATGATACGGACGTCTTCGAATGTCGGGCATCCATATGCATTGTTGCGCACAGCTTCTTTTCACTCAAAAGCCTCGGTAATGATGATTGATGATTTACGTAGTAGGCCTATATACAAATAGATAGATAGATAGATAGATAGGTAGGTAGGTAGGTAGGTAGGTAGGTAGGTAGATAGATAGATAGATAGAAAGAAAGAAAGATATCCCCCTTGAGTAAAAGTCTGGTCAAAACTTGGCACCTTCTGTCCATATCATAATAAAAACAAGGTCATACTTTATACATTCAAAGTTTCAGACCAATGGGGGTAATGCTACCTCCTGTAATAGGTCCATGGTCTGACAGACAAGAAGTTGATAACTAGAGGGGGGAAAGGAATAATGAACTCGAATAAAATCTAATAAAATTTAAGAACAAGATAACACAATCAACATATAGTAATACTTGTATGTAACAAGTGTAACAAGTCAATCTTGCCGGGTATCCCGTTGAATTTGTCTTTTTTCTCCCGAAGAGTTAGTTCACGGAACATTGGATTGTGAATTCTGACTATACCCAATCATGAATTGCAGGTTTACGTTCTTTTTAGCACATTGAACACAGTGGCGGTCTGAGAGTGAGAATTGTGTGCTGTATCTTCCCTAACGTACTTTCCTCAAGACCCAGTGAGTGGCAATTAGGGTCTGTGCATGAAGACTACCCCCATCAAGCGTACCTCGATAACTACGAGCTCGAAATATCTTAACAACTTTCGTGACGATTACATTTTTTTAAAGACTCAAATGAAAGAAATATATTGGGCCCATTTTGCGACTATCCAACTTTTATGTTCCAGGCCCGATGACAAATTTCTCGTCATCTGACTAAAATCTGATTTCCCTAATATTACATAAAATGATTCATTTTATTCAATTCTTAATATGATTACAAGTAAACATCCAATAATTCTATTAATCTGGGCAGGTTTAAACGTTTGTGGATCTTATTCATTTACTTTTCTTTTCGGATAATCCAAACAACGACCCCGCCTCCTTTACTAAATTTCCAGCAAGCGTGTAACTTTGAATATGTTGAAGGAGTGCAATATTTTATCCCAATGGAATCACAAATCCACGTCCCATTATAACTGCTCCTAAACACCTTCCAAAGGCAGATATCAGCATCATTCTTCCTTTCGACCATAACGCCTGCTCAGATACATCAAACTCTATTTGGAGTGGATTAATTAATCTCAAATTAAGACTGCGAATATAATCACCTGTTGATAAGGCACGTTGCGTATCCCGTGAATCACCACGAGTGTCTGTCAAAAAAGAGGCGTGTCTTATCAGTGGGATCTACGGGGCGATCTTCTTCCATCAAGACAACTTTCCTTGATCGAATATTTAAAAGAAAGCAAACAGAAACAGGTGAACGATTTTTTTAACTCAGGAAAATAATCATCGTTGATAAAGATCTTACCCTCAGGGATTTCACTGTCTTTATTTAGCCACCAGACATATCACTCTCAAACTTAAAAAAAATCATTATTCATTCCTTGACCTCCACGGCAGCTACAACTATCATGGACAACTCTTCATTTCGACATCCGTTTACAAGAATGGCCTCAATAAGTTTTGATTCCTTAACTTACTGTATAGCATGGACCTATAATAAGCCCGTGTGTTATCTTTACATCAAAACACGTGATGTTCTAGATTCGACATGGCCTGGCAATGAAGACTATATTGGAAGGATTCACGAGAATTTGGTATTTTTATGTTTATATCATCTCGTGATACTGAACTGCACCCCCCTCCCCCCAACCAGCTGCCAGTCCCTCTCCATTTTTTTTTCTCTGCACAAATCTACGTCAAGGGAGGATTATGAATTCCCGGTTGATTTGTTATCATCTCAAAAATAGCAACTTTTCAATACAGGTGCTCGAATTGGCGCGAGTGCGATGTCGTCTGCTCCAGCAAGAAGTGACAGGAACATGTCTCCTCTCCAGTATACTACTCTATTCCATAACACACCTTAGCTGCTGTTACAACGTACGTAAATCGGTTGATCCCGCCCAGTTTAAGGTGCCTGAATATTAAAGGAAGAATGCGAGATCGGGTGGGGGGGTGTCAAGACAGAAAAGGGAAGAAAGTGAAAGTGATAGAGAGAGAGAGTGAGAAAAATAAATAAGGAAAGAAAGAGAGTGTGAGGGGGTACAGGGGCACATTTGCATGCAACAAAAAAAAGCAAGAGATGGACTTATCCAGAGGCGTCGATCCTGGGGGGGGGGCAGGGAAGAAAGTGAAAGTGCCAATGAAAATATTGGGGGGGCAAACATATCATTTTGCCCCCCCCCCATAATTCCGGATATGGCAAAAAAAACAAGATTGTAATGTTCAGCAAGCGAGAATGAGATACACAACTCGTTCTTTATTTAAATCGTGCTCAAAATGCCCGCTTTTCTGATTGGAATATAAAAATTTTCAGCTCGCGCTTCGCGCTCGCATCATTTATGTAGCAAAAACCCATACTTTTTATGATTAAATAGGTGAATGCAAATGTCCCGTTTTCACTTTAAAGCTTCAAAAGAACTCCTGCTTCGATTTGCAATCACCTTTTCTTGGATATATATCTTGTTCTTTATCAAAAACGTCCAGTAAACTGTCATTTTTTTTTTCAGATAAAAAAAATTAAAATTTTCAGCTCGCGCTTCGCGCTCGCATCTATTCTTCTTTTAGATGCCAATTTTAATCATTGGTACCAAAAATGCTTAGAATATCAAGCTTTCAGGTCAGAATATAATTTTTTTTAGCTCACTCTCGGCACTCGTACTATCTGTGTAGTGATGTATCCTCCTCATGAGTTACTACAAACAGTTCTAAACAGGCACCCTTTTCCTGCCAGTATACTAAAAAAAATCAGCTCGCGCTTCGCGCTCGCATTAATTTGTTGGTGAGATACGTGACTGTGTCTCATATGTCATATATATATATATATTTGTGTGTGTGTTCGTGTGTATGTGTGGGTGTCTTGTACGATCCAGCGCCTTTGGAACATTAATGATTTTGCCCCCGCGCCCCATCTGAAAAATGGATCGACGCCCCTGGACTTATCTATAAGAAAGGTGTAAAAGGTCTTCGTAGATCTAACCTCTTGTCGAGGCCCTGGCGGCTGCTTCCCGAGCGAAGCGAGGGATTTCCTAATTCGCGAAGCAAGCAGCCGACAGGGCCTCGATAAGAGGCTAACGTAGATCAGGTAAAGGAGACGGGGCAGGCATGCAGACAAAATAAGGGATTATCAGTGAGTTTTTGCATCTTATAAAACACACCGTTGATAGGTATGACAAAAGCCGAGGGCGAGATTGGCGCCATTTCATTGGCCATCATCACATTATGACATCTTTCTGTACATTTAAAAAGAAATAATCTAAAAATACCTGATAATGGCATGTTTTATGTCGCGTACGTGCAAGGATATTTTTTTTTAGTTGAAGCAAACATTCTTTTTACCTTATACTTTACCAGCATGTTCCACACTGTTTTATAACAAGCGTGCGTAGATGATACGTCAGAGAGTTCCATGTACGTATGCTCACCGCCCTACATGTATGTAACAACATACAATACTCGTGTAATGAATCAAAATAAATGAAGAAAGTAAAGATAATCCACATACATTATAGAAAGGAACATACGAACAACGAACATGAAGTACATGCGAATGCTTGTGAACGTAGCCGATTGGAGATTTCGCCAGGGTTCGTAAAGTGTTGCCAAAGGTTTGGGGAAAACAGTTACAAGAAAGGTCGTAGATATTTTGATAGTTGCAAACAGTTCCTCTTGTTGCAAATGATTTTGGAAATTTTGAACACCTTGACATTATTCCTTACATTTTGCTTGCCATTTTCAGTTAGGTTATATAATGACAATTCTTACAATAAAACTATCTACTCTTTTTCGATATTTTGTATACTGTCGATAGAGAATCAAACATTAAAGAGAAATTCCAGTAGTTGCAGTAAACACTGATTTCATGAGAAAGTCTGTAACACCAGGCTTAATTGTCAGAATATCATCGAGGATCTAGATCTGGTACAGTTACATGAGCTGAACTTTGTGAAATCTTGAAATCTACGCTGAAAAATGTTCACACTGAAGATCACCAACACATATAGGCACACGTGGGACAGTGTATTAATATTGCTGGAATAAATTTAAGACCCGACGGAAGTGACCGAATCCGCGCTTATTTTGCTTATTTCTGAGCAATTACACAATTTCTTCCAGAATCCTTTGGCACATATTTTATATTCATACAAACAGACACTTGGGTGGTCATTATATTAGATTCTGTAAAAAGTCATTTGGAGATCGTTACCATAACTGGAATTCATCTTTAAATCCCCCTTTTAACCTCAGCTAGTTGACAAGCCATAACAGCGAGCCAAAAGAGTCTTCAAACCATTAAAGGTCACACTAAACGCTTTCCACCTGAGACAAATGGGAGGGGAGAGATTAACAGGAAATATAACAGGTGACTAGATCGAAATGCCTCCAAGCTAATTCGATTTGAGTTAGATAGGGATTAACCAAGGGCTATTAATATCATGTAGGTTAACTGATTGGTCTAAGAAGTCAAATGGATTAAGGTAAGTTGTGATGAGTATGACTTTTAATTCAACTCATATTAGTATTATGTCAATGGGCCAATAGTCTTTGTCTGTACTGTTCCTCTTTATTTTGAAGTGCCCCCTTTTATCAGTTATTTAAAGACAGTCTAGAACTTTGGGTAAAAGGATCATAATCTGAAACATTCGTAAAATATCTTAATTTTGCAAAGTTGTGGTGACCGTTAATTTTTTTCATCCGTTAATTCTTGGTGATAGCTCAAAATGTCAATTTTAGGATAATTAGTGTGCTTTCAGAGTAGGTTTATATAAATCTTTCAAAATGTGCCATTATGTTACAAATTTAGTGATTGTATATTAGAAAGCTATAACGTAACATGCTATCCTAATAATTTCCAACCGATCCGTATACCTTTGACAGTGGACGTTGTAGCAGGGTAGTTTGGTTTGACTATGATTTTATACAAAGAAAAATACGACCCCTTGCCTTTGAATGGTTTCTATAAACGGTATGGCACAGTACAGAAGACATGGATCATCATCATTACCTTTACCACGTCCACAATCAACAGCATTATCATCGTCTTCATCATCATCGCCATCATCATCACCATAACACCATCATCATGTTCATTGTTATCCTCTTGATCATCATCCTTATCACCTTCATCATCATCATCATCATCATCATCACTATCACCATGATTACCATCATTATTTTCATCATCATCACCATCACCATCATCATCATCACCATCATCATCATCATCATCATCATCATCATCGTCATCATCACCATTATCATCATCACCATCATCATCATCATTATCATCATTACCATCATCATCATCATCACCATTATCATCATCATCACCATTATCATCATCATCACCACCATTAACACCATCATCATTATTATCATCAGATATTTCAATCTGCAACTCACTTGCAATAGTGATGTTACACACGGGCTCGGAATTTGACTACTCATTTGGTCTACCATCAGTTCGTCCACTATCCACACGGTCAAATTACCATTTCGACCACTCACCATTTCGCCTAATAACTAGTTGGTCCAATAGCCATTTAGATCATATACCATTTGGTCTAATTGGGCGAAATGAATGAAAATGAAATGGATATTAGACCAGCTGGTTATGAAGCGAAATGGTCACAGACGAACTGGTAATAAGAAGGAGAGGTGATTGGACCAACTGGTTATTAGACGAAATGTTAATGGACGGTATGGCAGTAGACTAACTGACAATAGACCATGTGGTGAGTGGACGAGCTGGCAGGAGACGAATTGGCAATTTACCTCATCATCACCACCACCACCAACACCATCATCATGTAATTTTTTATTGTGTATACTGTATTTTACATTATATTAATTGTATTACATTTATCTTGTAAATCTTGCTATATCTACAGGGTTTTTGTAATGCAGGCCTTTGGGCTCTGAAACGACTACCCTGTTTTTAAATAAAACTGAATAAATAAATAAATAAATAAATAAATCATCGCCATCATTCGTATTCAGATACGACTCTTATTTCAAGCAACCAGCTAAACAGCCGAAAAAGAATGCAGTGTCATTGGCATCTGGAGGCCTAATTGTCGGTAGTGATGACGATGACGATAGATATATATCTTCCCCTATTGTTTCCTTTCTCGTATGTCAACCACTCGATGACAATGACACATTTGAGTGTCTTTCCAAGTTACAAACGCAATCAAAATGGACATGATCATCATGGACGACGCGGGGGGGGGGGGGGCAGGGGTAACCACCTCTTATGGGTTTTTTTCCCTAGAAATTCATCCAATAGGAAACATGGAGTGGTTTTTTGAAAGAGAAGAATCGGAAGAAAGAAGATTAATGAAAGACATGCCCTCTATACCAACGAATCTGCATTATCTGATCATTACGTGTATTTCATTCAGTAAAGATGACGTTACTCTCATCTCGTATTTGCATCTTTACGTCCCCCCCCCCCCCCCCTCCTCCACCCCTCCCTTATCAAAGTCACCTGATTCCGCCACTGCTTTTGGCTTTTGTCGGCATTGTAAACAAGTGTCTAGGCCATTTATTGAAAGAATCATACCCTAGGAATTGTTATAACTCTGTCTCCGAGTGACTTATCAGAATCAATTTTGACTGAAAGATATTAAATGTTAAAAATATCTTGAATCGCTACAGATGTATAGTGCACCGCTACCTAAAATAGCTCTTCGAGGTCAGACGGTGTTGATTATGGAAGTCCCTGGGACAGGGGGTGAATGGGTACATGTGAACTTCAGACGCGACATGGCTTACAGGTGGAAGAAGAAAGATGAAATCGCACTAATTACCCAATTTTACCCGTGATGCTGCGAGCTAGAAATAGAACATCTGAACCGCAGCCCCAATCCCGTGTGAGGGAGGTCCCTCGTATTATTACGTCCCTCTTCGCTTGTAAATTATGAAAATCAAGTATGAGTAGGTGGTGGTGTGAAGCTAGTCAAGATCTGAGGAGGGGGGGCACACTCGATGAGTTTAAAGTTTCGCCGTTTGCCACCAAACCTATACAAAACGACAAAACTAAAATTATATCAAAATATTTGTTTACTGCCATTGCCATAACTGTCAAGTGCCAAAGCCGTAGCTTCATTTCTGTTCAAGCTAGAACACCCAAGAAAAATCGATAACTTTACGTCGTTTATTAAGCTCTTTTCATCATAAGTCATAACAATTTTGTGTGATGGGTATATCAATCTCATGTCTCCCCACCATGGCCCAACCTCTGTGTAGTGGATGCAATTGATGACGGGGGAGGGGTGTAAAAAGAGATTGTGCATGATCGAGTAAGGGGAAGACGTTGGGATGGGTGAGTGAAATGTTGAAAGGAAAATAGATCCATGGTGAAAGAAAAGAAGACCCCAAGATCAGTGGGGGAAAAGGGCACCCCTATTTACTTTTACGACCACCCCCATCCCGCCCCTTCCCCCTCCCACAATCGAAATAGTGCCAGAAATAATAGGGAAATGATCGGGCGGAGGTGTCAGTTTTGACAAGCTTGTCACGGGAACTGTAAATGGGGAAAGTCTGTGGGATGCGAGGAATGCTATTGCACAAGGGATTTCTATTGGTAATCAAGTCAGTCTCGCATCTTCTGACGTGAAAGCATCAAGGTATGGATAAATCCACGATCGAGCTTTGACTTTTGAGGTTTTGATAAAATTGAACCTGTTAATTCGATCAAATTATGCAAGTTATAAAGGTGAACAATATCCAGACTATTCTGAGCGTTTTGACTGATTAAATTAAGGTAGGTCTGCACAACCAATTTTTGAAATGAAAATAAGATTGAATGTGCAGGTTGATAATTATTATGCATCCAGATTTAACTGTTTATAAGCAGATCGCTCGATGCAGGGTTAAATTATGATGAGGTGGTGTAAAGAGGTATAAAGGTAAGACGAAGTATGGTAAAATAATGAACGTGATGTTGGTGGTGGTGATGATGATGATGAAGATGATGATCATGTTGATCATGACCATGATGATGGTGATGATGATGGTGGTGATGATGATGATGAAGATGATGATGATGATGTTGGTGATGGTGATAAAAACATGTTATGGCACGAAGGGAGTGGTTACAGAAGGGAATGAAGAGGAATAATTACAAGGATGGAGGAACGAAGATCGGGGGAAGAGGAGCCTTACCGAGGAGGAGTAGGAGAAGGTATGGGCCCTATAAATGTCTGGAGGTGCCGTGACCTAGTGGTCTAATGTGCTAGAATAAGCATGTAAAAAAGTACGGGGTTCGATTCCCGGCAAGGGTACCAACATGATAGTGTTCTAATGAGAAAAATGTTTGATCAAAATCATTTAAAGGTCAATGATAGTTCTCTTCTTTCTTTTTAAATAAAAAAAAATCAGATTTATTCTTCTTTACCTTCATCTGTTCATTTCGGCAATATATTCTCAGATTTTCCATGGTATCTGTACTAGTGGTACGTTTCTTTGTAACTTCATATTGGATCGCAGAAAAATAGAATGCAGTGAGTCTAATGAATTTTGAAATACATGCGAGGTTATACGGAACAACCTGCTCTCCCAAGGGGGCAGAGCTCGTTCAAAATAGTTGCCATGTTGTCATGGGCAGAAAAGCTGCGGCTGAATACAAATTAAAACTACTTTATATCCCATGGGCGCTCACATTTTACATATAGACACAAATAATGCACTCAACAGGTAAAAGTTTAGAATGTTCTTATTTGGAACGAAAACCAGGCCACATGACCCTGGCCGCCCACACACGTCTAAATCGGTGAATTTAATTTCAGAAATAGATGACGATTTTCTTCTTTTCTTTACCCAGTCGACCAAGGTGACCCGATGTTATCTCGTCTTCATTTTGTCATATTGGACGAAACACCTCTCTCGTGATCTCTGGCACCCCCTCCTATTCTTTTTACGTCATACAGAGTCGCTTTCTCATCCTCATCCAACTCTATTTAATTTACGATTCTTCCTCTCGTTTCCTCTGACAAATACAATTCATATTACGTCTATTAACGTATTTAAATCAATCCCAAGGTCGAGTGCTTACGTCTTTTGAAACGAGTGGGTGGGGGTTTGGCTAGGGTGAAGGGGGCTTTGGCGGAGCAGCCGGTGTTTCCCCCTCCTCCGCAGCTCTCAAAAACTGTTCCAAGAGTTGTGTGTGTCATATGAGTGGGTGACGTCACAGTGAAAGCGCCACACTGTTCGTTCACATGCATACCCAAGTTGAACTGCAAATTGTACATGGACACCTGAGAGTTGTCGGTTCGAATGTTTGTTGGATTTTCGTGCGGCTCCATTGGCAGGTTGTTTTCTACACTCTTATACGTTTATAACCTTTCGTTGTCCCGTATGTGGAACCTTTTAAGGTTCTTCTTAAAGTTCCTTAGGTATAGTTTTCGGTTCTACACGTTCTTTATTTATAACCTACGGGATTCGTATAATGGTGTAAAGAAACATTTGGTATCTTTATTGTATTTTGTATACATAGAAGTTAGCATTGATTTGCATTGAACAATCTCTTCGCAAAACATTTCAGACGGCATCTAAACATGAACACTTCAGGCTATACGGCATTTTCTTCCATCCCACAGCCCCCCCTCCGCCACGACGTACACATGATGACGATGTTACAAACCTTATCTTTTACATGTTTTCGACTTCGCTGGGTGGACACAACAAGAATAAGATCATTCTATTTTCAGATTGGAGACAAAGAAGTATTCAGGAAAGAGTTCAAGATTTCAAAAAAAAAAATCACAAAAATTATGTGGGTATGTTTCAATCACCCCCCCCCCCCCATCTTTTTTTCTCAGTTATTATAATAAATGGTACTTATATCAATATGAGTCTCACACTTACGTTTGAATTTTGGTAAGCTTTAACGAAAATTGAATCAAGGAAGATTTTACTGAGTTGGAGTAGGCCTATATAGGCCATAGACGCGTGGGCGCACGTGACCAATTTCATCCCCTCACCGAATGTCAAACAACGTCAATTTCCTTTGATAATGTATTAGTTTACCAACATGAATACAGACACGTGGGGCTAGCAAGTGTTTCACGTACATCCTGTCCGAACTCCCAGAGAGATTTTCGATTATGTCCAGCCAAAATACAAACCAGAAGTGTTTTCCCTTGTGCTTACATGCACGCTTTCAATTTTAATTGCTCTTTTCCCTTGTTTTCTCACCATTTTAGCCATCTAACACAATAAACAAGGAAATTGTTTGATTCCTATAAAACGTAATTCGACTAGTCGGATATCGTTCACACGGCACTTCCATGGAGTAGAGTGTTGGTGTAACTTCGTTGTCTGGGTTGTCAGAACAATGTCAGAAAGAAAGTTCTATATCAATCCAATACACAGATTATGACGAAACATCGTCATATTGGAGGAAACAGTGGATATAATGACTAGACGAAAGTAAATGATTAAGCACTCACGTTGATATTTTTTTCACTTTAATATTCCCGCCAATTGTAATGAATTTGCATATAATCATTAGGCATTGAAAGTAGTGTCCATGAAACATGATGCGGGTAACAAACCTGGAAAGCCTTCATCGACATTTATCTTCTGACATGTTGTCGTATTTGACAAATTTCCTTGATGTTGATTGGCTGAGAAGAACACGTGTCGGATTGTCACCGTGGTAACTATCGGATAAAACGAATTTGATGGATGACAGATCCGACAAGTCATTCATGAGGCACTCTATACTTGAAGCCTTTCATCAACATTAGCCATCTGACAAGCTGTCAGATCTGGCATCTCTCCTTGATTGGTTGAGAAACGCAGTTACAATGGCAACTGTCCGATAAAACATAACACACTTTCTTTCAAGTTCTTTTATGAATTAGAATAGGAGTTGAAATACCAACAAAAGTATGACCATGATATTCCAAATATTTGCACAAAGGGATCTTCTTGTTGTTGTTCTTCTTCTCTCTATAGCACATTTCAACTTTTGTCAAAGATTTAAAAATAGTGAACAAGGTTATTAGCAATAAAGCTATCTCACAGCTATCATGGCCATAAGGTATACACTGTTAACAAAATTATCCTTGAAATAAAAGAAGTTCCTGCAGCAGTCTCGAGAACACCTGTAATCTTACTAGATTGCGCAATCTTACAGGAAATTGGTATTTGGTGAATGGAACCTTTACAAATTTCCTTTAATAAAACACCCTTTTCCCCTTTTTAAACAGACCTGTTCTGTTAAATTGCCGAAAAATTCCTGTTTTATGAATTTACAGAATGATTCTGTTATTGCTTTAATTCGCAAAATCTTCTCTTTCTTAATTTTCCTGTAAAATCAGGGCATTTTGTAACAGTGTAGGATAAAATGACTGTCAGGTCGCCCTTCTTGAAAGAGAATTTACCTTTCATATTTCCATTACTTCCCATGACTCAGTGACGTGGTCAGAAAGTATGCCTATTTATATTTCCTAGTTTCACCATAGAACACCTTTTACACGAATAAACACGTGTATTCCGTCCTGCCGCAAAATGAAAAACAAGGAATAGAAATGTCTCGCTGTTATATTTAGCACTAAATGATTAGGTCTGTCTGACGATTACAAGGCGTTAGTGTTTCGCGTAATTAATTGCAGTTACAGGTGTGACTCAACTAGTCTTCTGTTCTACACTCCTATATTTTTATCATAGGATTCATTGACCATGTTGACGAAAACTTTCTGCTATTTCGTTCACATTATAAAGAGTCATTGAGACCACGATATTGTAAAATCCATCTTCAACAGACATTTCCCCCCTCGGAGACCATATCAATACGTATTATTACTGAAAGAGAACTAAAAGACTTGTAGAATAATATCATTTACATATATCTGCTTGTAGATATGATGGGTAATTTTTCAGCTTGTCGAGCACATGCAGCCCCTTTTAAAGGGATGGTCCGGGCTGAAAGTATTTACAGCTTAATAAATAGAGTAGGGTTCACTGAGCAAAATGCCGAAAATTTCATCAAAATCGGCTTACAAATAACAAAGTTATTGAAGTTTAAAGTTAAGCAATATTTTGTGAAAACAGTCGTCATGAATATTCATTTGGTGGGCTGATGATGTCACATCCCCACTTGTTCTTTTGTATTTCATTATACGAAATTAGGTTTCTTCATCATATTTTCCCGCCAAGAACTAGAAAAAATGGATTGACAACTGATTTAGTGCATTAGATATTTATTGCTGCAACTTATTTCATTATAAGAGAGACATACTATTCAAACAAGTGTGAAATAATGAAAAAATAAATGATTTTATGTTATAACATAAGAAAACGGAAAGTGGGGACGTGACATCATCAGCCCAACTAATGAATATTCACGACAGCTGTTTTCACAAAATATTACTTAACTTTACACTTTAATAACTTTATTATTTGTTATCCGATTTTGATGAAATTTTCGGCATTTTGCTCAGTGAATTCTACTCTATTGTATTAAAATATGAATATTTTCAGCCCGGACCATCCATTTAAGACATTTACAAGAAAACAATCTTGTTCCTTCGTAAGAGGTTTAAAAGTTGAATGGATTTTATTTGGGTCTATCATCAATACTGCTAATAGTTTACATCTTTGAATAATGTTTCGGGATTATTCGTCAAATAATATCATTATCTAAGTAAGAAGATTAATGATCCTCACAAGATTTTTGCGTGCAGCTGTCCACGAGAAGAGACCCACGTGTAAGAAAATCGATTTTTATTTAAATGGGATGGCTAAATTTGTGTTGTATTCTGCCCCTCCCTTCTCTGACACATTGTGTAAAAGATTTTCAAAACTTTATATACAGTAACGTCATAGATTATACCATTTGTTGTGCTATGTCAGACAATTATTTATTACGAGGACATTGGTTTTGGGGGTGAATTCTACCTCTTAACTACGTTTCATTAAGAGACTACTTATCACGTGGTACTGTGAAGACCAATCACGTTCCCCTGCTGTTTTGATGGTTGTGGTTTTGTTAAAAGTAGCATATTAATAGTACTATAATGCGTCTCTAGCTCTGTTTCATCGATTGATCTAATCTCTAGACATGCTGGGTTGTGTGTATATTCGGAAAAGAGGAGGGAAATCGAGCATACAGCCTTCGATGTCATTCACCGTATCATCCACAACGTCAATCAGATCAGATCGTGATGTGATGGTTCCAAAGATTCTTTATGCCAACTCATTTACATTTGGTTGCCACACTGTAAAAACTGCGGTGTTAAAACTGACACCAATTGGTGTTAAAAGAGGACCACACCCTGAGGTGTTAAAATTACACCCTAGAAATTAAACGTAACACCAAACAGTGTAAATGTAACAACAAAAGGTGTTGTAATATAGGTGTAAAACTAACACCACCAATTTAACACCGGTGTGGAATACATGGTGTGGTCATCTATGTACACCGGTTATACACCACAGTTTATTATATGCATCGATGCACATGGCGATTTTTAAGTTTGGCCTCGACTTTAAAACACAGCCAGGGTGGAAACTGTCCCATTTTGCTCGCAACAATTAAATTCACTTCTGAAATACATTATATAGTGCATGCCCCACATATTAGGCTGTACACAGAAGGGACAGTAATGGCGTCGGAACTGGTAAATTATTGCTTTCAAAACTTTTCCTTTTTAATTCAAATGAATCCTGATCAGGCCACTATATAAATCTAAATAAAGCGTGTTCATGTTTAGATAAAGGGAGATAACACGTGAATAGATAGATACATTTTATTTTTATTTTTCTTCTCTAATCCATTTATTTTTTCTTCAAAAAACTGGTTGGTCAACTTGCTGTTTATGCGTTTTTGTGTCTTGGAGGAGGAAGGGGGTGTTGAGAGGGGGGGGGGGGGCAGGGGGAGGGAGAGTATAAGCTCGTACTCGAGCTCAATTTTACTTTCTGCTGCATACGCCCTTTATTTGCGTGCAATGCAGTCCCACACCCAAACGCGCCTGTTTGCTTGTTTGGGCCAAATAACGAACCAAAAACTTCCCTATTTTTAACGCACATACGAACTTCATCAATCTCAATCAAGTTTTCTAATTTAGGCCAGTCTGTGGTATTCTTCATTATCATACAATGACATCAAACCCTTTTATTTTCTTCATATTTCAAACTTTCCAGCTTTGACGTAATTTTGAATATGACGCCATGTTTACGACGCTATACAGGTGTTTTTCGCTGGTCACCTCGCCAAGTTTTGAAGCCTCGGTGTGGTCATGCTGGTTTGACAGTTTGCGGTTTTGGTGGCCGATGCTAAAATAGCAGCGAAGTCGCGCCGATGTGTCTCTTCGCAATTCAAAACAATGTAGTACTTTGAATGTTACTCATGCACACAGGAATTTGAAATCATCCTGTTTTGAATGGACTACGCCTTAAATTTAAATCAATTAAATCTCGCATATATAATTTGATGTATAATATAGAATGCAAACTTTGGTCGATAATTGATTAATCTGGTCGAATTCAATCACATTGAAGTATGATATTTTGTATGAATAATTTCGTTGTTACTTCAAGTAGTAATAGGAGTTAGCTATTTAGTATGGACTCTTGAGTAACCCTGTGCAATTTTGTCCGCGGGGGTAATTATTATACAGGAGTCTTGTTTACATGGTATAGGTACACGACTAAGTCACAGTTTTACAGACTCTTTTTTATTTTATTCACTCTTTTCTTTCATTTTTTTAAAGATTTATTATCAAAAGATGGATGGCCGGTAGCACCAGAACGCGATGCACTAATCCGTACACCATAATAGGTTACAAGAGGGGGGGGGGGGGTATTTTGATAGGAGCAGGACTACCTACAGATTAGGTAATGTAATTTTATATCCATTTAATCACAGTGACAGACTACTCTTTTTTTCAATTTCCCCCATTTTGTTCCTCTTCTTCCCCCTTCTTCTATACTTGAAAAAAGTAAAAACAAAAATGCGATCGCCCCCTGCCACCCCTACAGCGCCGCCCCGATGTTACAAATAATGTTCACTTTATACAGTCGATGATGCGTGAACTACATAAATTCTCGGAACAGCAAATTGAACGATAGTCGGAGTTAATGAATAAGATAAGAAATGTGATTGTTTGTGGCACCCCCCCCCTTAGTGTTTTATTAACCCTAAATAGACTGGGCTATTTCGATGCCTAAGAAAACTGGGGGGGGGACTGATTCAGCCCCCCGCCTCTTATGATCTCGACCGTCGATCGCGCGATCGCGACGAAAATTGGCACACGCGTTACCCATGGCATTATCTACAAAACTATAACATCCAATTCTGCAAAAAATCTCATGTCTCATTAATTATGCTAAAATTTATGCATAAAATAATAAGTTTGCTCTTATTAATAAAATAATGCCCCTGAAGTGCTAATGTTTGTTTCACATACTCTAGATAGGCATCTGATCAAATTGATTTTTAAAAAAAATTAAAATCACATTTATTTTCTTATGTATTCTATTGTTTTCGAAATTTCTTATGTATTTCCCTGTTTTCCGACTTTTTGTTTTTTATTGTGTTTTCAATGGAAATTGTCGGGGACTTTATTTTGACCATAAACAAAATGAAATTAATTGATTTTAAGCAGTAAAAGGAAAAATAATGATAAATTTATGAATTTTGGCTCAAAACACTATTTGCATTGGATTTGTACACAAATTCACGTTTTTGAGTAATTTTGGGTCTGCATGCACTTACGAAATGTTGCGTAATTTTGGAACCGCGTACCCGGGGGTCACAATTTTGGTCTCAAAAGTTGCGCGAGACTTGAAAGTAAAAAGTCAGCGAGCGACACGGTCAAAAAATTTCGCGCGGCGGATTTATCGCGAAAAAAGTCGAGGGGGGCTGAATCAGCCCCCCCCCCCAGTCTTTATAGGGTTAAGCGACATAATGCATGTACAAATCAACTACTGACTTCCCATAGGATGCTTTATTCTGAGTTGGCTGAACTTCAAAATCACTTATTCCAAATTGATGTACATGATCATGATGATGGACGATGATGATTTATTTATATATGCAATTGTTCGTAAATATTCTATTTTCCTGAAGTTGGATAAAACAATTCCAAAGGCTTTATTTCCCTTTATTTTTTTTCATAGCTGTGATGTCATCATGACGTATACGATAAGTAAATTCATCCTATCTTGTCCCCCACGAGGGTTCAATTCACACCTAGGACTGACACGAATGAGGCCTGTTCAGACATCTCACTCGCAGTGTAATCAACCCCACACCCAATTTCAAATCCTACCATCACTCAAGGAAAGGGGGTACAATCTTCAAGAAACGATCGATTGAGTCATCCTAATCAGTCTACCAGGAAACGTTTCTGCTATTATACAGTTTGGAATATTTTCATGACTTTAGGCTAATTCAATTGGGTGCATTAATATTTCTGCTTTTTGGCTTTTTCATAATCATAAATTGACTTAATCTTGTACTGTTATCAATATATTAATGTTTTTCAAGTTCATCGACTTAACTTTTAATTTCATTCGTTGTTATATTTTTTCGTGAGTTATCTTCTTTTTTTTTTAAGTAAACACATTTTGTTTGCTCTCTTTATCTTTAGACTGTAAACATAGGAAGATTGGAAGATAAAATGATGAATTAAAGGATGAAGAATTAATGACCGAAAGACTCACTGATTGACTGAATTACTAAATTAATCAGTAGTTAACCATGTTCACCAACTACTAAATAAAAAAACGGAAAATAACTGCAAAATGATAAATCAAATTATTTCAAAGCAAAGTGTTTTTATTGAAAGTTTTCTACATGAAAAAAAAGATAACGGTGGAAATCTAACATGCTGAATGACTTAATGAAATAATTTTTTAAAACAATGAATAAAAAAAGGACAAGAGTATTGAAAAAAGAAGGGGGAATGACACAAAGCTCCTTTGCATGTATGATACGCCCCTCAACTTTTATTCCTCAACCTCTTTCGATATTATCGATAATATGCCTTTTTATCTGACTAATCCAACCAGAAAAGGGAGTCATCTAAGCGATTTAAATGGCTTGTTATGCATGTTATGGGGGTATTATACCTGGTTTACTGGATTATTGCACCATGCATGGTGCGATCCATAGAAACACCCATACTAAACATATTCCTTTACAATACTTTACCCCTTTTAAAGTATGAATTGCCAACTTTCTACTGCTCAAAGAAATGCATGAACGAAAGGAACAACAAAATCATCAATAAGAATTGCCACTCTTCTCCCCAAAAATAAAAGCATTAGCCTAAAATGACATGAATATATAGAATGAGCACCGACATAGCATTTCTACCCCTCACCCCCACCCCCCCCCCCCCCGAAAAAAAAAATCCTCTTATAAGCAAGGTATATGGCACATGCTGACAAAGTGATCTTAGATTAATTGCTCTCATAAGTTCTGAGCAAGAAATTTGGTTTTGATAGTCAGAAGTTTGGAAAGCTCCAGTTACACGATGTTCAATGCATGAAGATGTTTTTCAGGACCCCCAATTATCACTTTAATATTCTGATGGTTGTAAAAGTACTCACTCATTGGTTTTCGGTCTTGATATTTCCAGGCAATTGTTGCGAAACCTCTCCTTGAGCCCGCCGAGGATCAGCCGAGAAGCCATATTACAACTCAGCTTAAACACGGATTAACAGCTAATCCAGACTTAGGTTAAGGAAGATCTTTTCTTCATCTTCGCTCCAGCTAATCAACTTAAACAGTTTAGGAGTTTTCAAAGGATTTAGAAATAAATATAGAAACAAACTTTATTTCCTGGTTGTTTGAAGAAAAAGAAGAAATTATGAGATTAAAAGCAAGAAAGATGAAGCATAAAAAGGGATTAAATCTGAAAATTTAGATATTTCCGTGTCAAATATTTCGTATTTTATTTCAATAATCGCATGATTTTGAGTTCTATTTCCTTGAGATTAAATGACTAATTATTGCATAGAGGTGATTTTATAAGAAAATCAGCAAAACCAAGCCCAATGCTGCGAAATAATCAAATACACTTTAAAAAAGATAACATGGTATATCAAATCTTATTGATACCGCTGAAATGGGCCATCCTACATCTGTATGTTATGTTAAATTGATCATGTATATATTTTATCTTTTTATATGGAAATAAATACAAACAAACAGTGAAGATTCTGAGTGATAGTGTGCTTCGTAATATGAATTTAAAATCTAGGGTTGAACAAAATACTCCAAGCTCAGGAAAAATACAGGCCTATATTCATATTTCGAAATAAAAATTCCAACTAACAAAATGATATTTTCCAATTCAGCTCGTGTATCTACCCAAATCTTCGGGGTGTATTTCCGATTCGTCTAATGTTAATTCGTCCAATTGCCAACTCGTCTATTATCATTTGGTCAACCATCAGTTCGTCCACTCACCACATGGTCTACTTTCATTTAGTCTAATGCCATTCCGTCTAATAACCAGTTGGTCCAATAGCCATTTAGTCCATTTACCATTTGGACTAATTGGACTGAGTATTGAATTGTGCAAAACGAATGGAAATAAAATGGACATTAGACCAATTGGTTAATAGACGAAATGGTCATAGACGAAATGGTGATTAGACGTAGTGATGATTGGACCAAATTGCTAATGGACCAAATGGTTGTTAGACAAAATTTTGATGGACAGAATGGCATTAGACCTCGATAGGCCAATGGCTTTCTGTCCTTCCCACACATCCGCCGTACAGTGGAAATCATTTTTATTTACTGTGCTTTACTATCTGTTTATACTTGTCAATATTTGTTCTGCAGTATAAGAATTTTGTTTGTATTCATATATTTATGTATTTTTGTGTATTTTAAAGAGGTGTAAATAAATGAATCTGAATCTGAATCAGACTAAATGAAAGTAGACCATGTGGTGACCACGTGGTGAGGCAGATTGGCAATTTACCATCTTCGGATTATGTTCTTCCTCATTTACTGCACCCATGTACCTATTCTCCACTCCCTGGGGAAGAATCCAGACAGAGTAGGTGTAAGTAGTTAGGTATAATGATCTCACCATCGTCATGTGTTATCATGCAAGTTGAAATTAAGCAATTATTACTCTGTATAAGTTCTTTTTTTTAATCTCATTTCATATATCAGTCAAAAGTCTTCGAGATTTTATTATAATTACATGAATATTTATCATTCAGTCCAAGAGGTCTGAACCAATACAAGCTTCACTATAAAAACTGTGGTGTTAAAACTGACACCAATCGGTGTTAATAGAGGACCACACCCTCAGGTGTTAAAATAACACCCTAGAGATTGAACATAACAACCACAGGTGTTGTAATAACACCTATAGGTGTAAAACTAACGCCACCAATTTAACACCGGTGTAAAATAACTGGTGTGGTCCTCTATGTACACCGGTTAACACCACAGTTTTTGCTGTGTTCATATCTGAGGCCCGTTTCATAAAGAGTTACAACCGTTGCATCTTTGCCATTATGGCCACTACCATGGTAACCTTGATTTTGATTGGCTGCTGAGCCCAGTTTCCATGGTAATTGCCAGAATGGCAAAGTTACAACAGTTGTACACTCTAAAAAAAAGATTACCCAGTATTGCGTAAAATGGGAACATGCATGCTTGGGTAAAAAGATACCGAATATTTTGTAAATTTTACGCAATGTTACGTTGAAATTTACCTTTCACACATTCATTTTGTCATTATTGAGGAAAAGGTTCCCTTTCTATCCAATATTGGGTAAATTTGTACTCTCTGTTTCGAAAGTGTAACGGGTCTAAGTTCTACAAGGTAATACATATCGAAATGACGACCTCATGCGGCCTTTCGGGTAAACACGCAGTGAGCGTGGTCAGTCAGTCAATCATGGAATAATCGCCTAAAACTAAGAATGAAATGGCAAAAAAATATAATATTTTAAATAATCATCCTTACCGCATGCACGGTGGTTGGCGGAAATCAAGAATCCATTTCCTGGATATTCCGTGTTAGCCAACCAAGGGCAACTACCCACAGGTCTTTAATATGTAGGAAATTGATGCTCGCGCTCTTGTATATGAAAACTGATGACAATCTGATTCTGAAGGATGCTCTAAATTGAAATAGAGGCATTTTTCAATTAATGCATGCGTGATAACCTCTTTCTTCTCACAATAAGAAAGTAATTACCTCCTGTAAAAAGTAAAAATGTAATTAATTGTTTTGAAGGAAGCGGATATTTGCTTCCTTTTAGTGATGACACAGGACGCTGTTTCATAAAACTTGATTTAATGACAAGTAAAATAATAGAAACTAAAATCGTGGTATATTGATTCAAAAAAATCGCATCTTGTTATCAATAAAGTGGTTTTTATGAAACGCAACAGACTACAATACAAATATAGATTAAAAAAACATTCTCGGTTTACTCGTCCCGATGCAAAAATAAACAAAACTCTCAGAGGAGAAGTTGGGGTGGGGGAGCAAACGGAATAAAAGAAATACAAAACCAACCTACAAGCTAAGCATTTCTTTTATACATTATATTATTGTGATTTTATTATTTCCGTGAAAACCTTGTACCACCGATGTGCTCTTGAATGATGGTTCAATTATCGTCATGATAATTTTTTTTAAATCAACACAATTTGAGGATTTCTAGCAAAAGGCGGGGTTATTTTTTTAAACATGTGTCCCCCCCCCCCCCGTGTTTCTCCAGTAGGAGCAAATGAAAACACTTTGAAACGGATAAGGCGTACATCTGTATTGAGTATGAATTTGTAGACTAACTGAAAGTTCATGTCCGATGCGATAGGTTTCCAGGTATTTAGAAAGGTGAAAAACCGTGTAACCAAACTATAAATAGCTGTCTGACTCGTGCTTGAAACTTCGCCGTTCGCAGGCAATGAACCTTATCAATATTCCTGTGTCTGGATTGTGAGACTACGCTAAACTATGGTCGCACGAGTTATACCGAGGTTTTTTACCTGACTGATTAGAAAGCACGAATGCCTGTGAGCAACAACTAGGGGACCGACGGCTTAAGGTCCCCTCCGAGGGACCTTGTAATGAGGATAAATGCCTTACCAAAGGATTAGCGCACCACTTGGGAATCGAACCCGGGTCATGAAAACATAAAAGTTATTCTATTTCCCCTGTCGTAGGTATCTTTTCGGAAAACCTTTGTTTGTTATGTCTGATTCGATTTGAACCCCTGACATAACGAACATGACGCGAAAACCACCGAGTCACAATCAAATCGGGGAATTCTAGCAGGCGATTCGGGCATGCATGAAAGCAAGACCAATATTGAGGTGTTATAAATCAGCGTCTGTAACCCTAGACTAGAATACAACCATGATAATTTTCATTTCTTGTAAGAAGAGCGAAGGATACATTTATTGATTCCGCTGAGGATTTGTTTCAGAGGTGAAGGTGTTATACAAAGGTTATTGAACAACTATGGTGTCCTCGAGGCGTCGATTATGGGGGGGCAGGGGGGGCGATCGCCCCACCAATGAAAATATTGGGGGGGCAAACATATCGTTTTGCCCCCCCCCAATAATTCCGCATGTGCTAAAAATAAAATAAGATTGTAATGTTACACAGAAATCAGCAAGCGAGATTGAGATACACAACTCGTTCTTCGTCTAAAATCGTGCTCAAAATGTCCACTTTTCAGATTGGAATATCAAAAAATTTCAGCTCGCGCTTCGCGCTCGCATCATTTGTGAAACAAAAACCCATACTTTCCATGATTAAATAGGTGAATATGGTCCCGTTTTCAGTTCTAAACCTCAAAAGAACTCCCACTTCGATTTGCAATAATCTTTTGTTGGATATATATCTTGTTCTTTATTAAAAACGTCCATTAAAGTCAATTTTTTTCATATCGAAATATCAAAATTTTAAGCTCACGCTTTGCGCTCGCATTAATCTGCTGGTGAGATATATATATATGTGTGTGTGTGTATATATATATACATATATATATATATATATATATATATATATATATATATATATATATATATATATATATATATATATATGTGTGTGTGTGTGTGTGTGTGTGTGTGTGTGTGTGTGTACATACATAAATAGGCATGTGTGTGTGTGTGTGTGAGTTTGTTTGTTTTGTGTGATCGAGCGCCTTTGGAAAATTGATTCATGATTTTGCCCCCCAATCTGAAAAATGGATCGACGCCCCTGTGAACAACTATGGTGTCCTCGATGCATCGAATTTCATGTTAAACTCTGGATAACCCTCCTTGGTTTTCCTATCCATCTTACCAATGTACCTGCTTTGTTTCATAGTGTACAATGGAATAAAAGATGGATTTATGATGATAAATATTGATAAATATAAAGCATTTGGGTATGGCGCGCAGGTCACATCAAATTATTTATCCAATATTATGTAAATATCACCCCGGGAAATGATGGTGAATATGACAATCATGACTTGCGTTACTTTTGTCACCTTTAAATTTATATTATTCTCATATCATACATATTGAACACCCTCCGTGTCGTAATCATCATCAGTATAGGCCTACCTTGTTATGAGAAGATATCCGGGGGCCGCGGAAGCTATCCCCCCTCCCCCACTTTTTTCCCCAAAACGTGTACAAAAACGTAAAAATGGCCATATGATTGTGATATTTGCATGGTCACCCCCCCCCTTGAAAACCGGTATGCGGCCCCTGATATCAACAATGATCTAGTAAGGGAGAAGTTTCAAATGCCCTTTTTTGCCCCCCCCCCCCGACGGTGTTTTTTTTTTTACTCCTTTATCCCTCTCCTGGTCTCACCTTCACCCCTTTTTCAAGATGTTCGCTGTCATTAGGAACCAATGCCACCGACTAAAGGCATCTAAATAATTGCAACTCCATAATCAATAGCGCATACATAATACTAATTATCTATCTGAGAGATCCAAATAAGATCCTTGTCTCGAAATCGATCCACTGCCCCTTCCCCGCACCTCTCCCTCCCTTCTCACCACAACACTTAAAAGTTTCACCGGCAACAAAAACCATTCCAACCACCGTCTATTAGGCAGGTATAATTGTTTTCCACGTCGCCCTGGAAGGGCGGAAATATCCCTGCGCTATGGTTACTAACACAGTGGAGAGATAATTTCATTTCGGATGACATATTAAAATGATTAGGATGACGTTTTAGTTGATAGTCTCAGTAGACAGACATAGTTGCATATGTTATGGCAAAGTTGGATCGCCAAAAAACGAATTTTACTATTTTTTAAAAAAGTTGTTTAAGTTGTTGCTTTTAAACTGACGTATATTAATTATCTGCTTCAAAATTCAGAGAAAATGAATAAGCCGCACAATTGTCACCCGTACATGAAAAGAGAGTTGATTAAAAACTTAACACAATGGTAAGATATGTGAGAACTAAATCAATCGTACTTGTATCGATTTCACAACTAAAATAAGCAGATTGTGGCATGATAACTTCATAACCGAGCTTCAGGCTGGAAACTATTAGATTTCAAAGGTTTAGTGAATACCCTTATTTTATCAATTCGATTTAGGTCCATGGTATTATCTAATTATGAAACTTATATTACTCCAAGTAATGAATAAGACATATATAAAAATGAAGATTCCTTTGAACCTGTCACCTGTGCTCACTACAGGTTATTGAACTCAATAGGATGTCCCCCACTCAAATATTACAGCACTTTCCAAGTAATTATGGTCCGTGGAGGCCAAGTTGCTGACAATTGTATGCAAATATCAATTTGCCCTTGCCAATTTCGTTTGAATGATACCATGAACATATCAACACTAGAAATGTGAATTCTTATAATCAGATTATTCAAATCGCATTATGATCAGCACGATCAGTTGAGTGGCACGGAAAGTAATTGTTGAGTGGTAATTTATGGATTTTTTTGGGTGAAAATCCTAATTGGTCAAATTCTTAACTAGTCAAGTTTTTTATTTCAAAGAAAGAAACCTACAGACTTAGTGACGTAATGAATGATGTTTTTTTTTGGGGGGGGTAAGAGTGGAGCTGATCCATGGACACATTCCCAGATAACTGATATGTTTTCCTTGTAATTTGCATGTTTTGTTTGTCTTTTAAATCTCGATCTACTCCTCTGACACACCTAGTAAAGGGTCTCGAAATTTCTTTTTTGATAGAAAGTATTATAGAGATCTTTGTGTACTCGTCCCCCCTTTCCCCTCCACAAAAAGGAAAATCCACCCAGGTAATACATAGGCCTAAATGTCTATTTGATTGAATCACGTGCATGAGGGAAATTAATATGGCCATCGCTTCACATGTTATAGCATTATGAAATACATAACAGATTGTCAATATGAAATAACGGAATCGTCAAAATATCCGTTTTTCGTTGGCTTATAATCGTGAGGTACTTACGGGAATGTAGGATGTTAATGAAGACCATTGCGAACGTAACTGTTAGTACACATACCTGGTGCCTCGGAACCGGGGACGGGGGCTTCAGCCCTCTCCCACAAACGTCAACTTTTTGTTCCAAAACTGAATGAATAAAAAAAGTTGAAATACCCATCTAAGTGTGATTTTTTTTGCATGGTCACCCCCCCCCCACTTGTATCAGCTCCCCCACCCCTTTAAAAGCGGGGACCGTTCTGATGCCCCGGTCCTGCAAAATTATGACAGAAATGACGTAAGTTGATATCAGGTCTGTAAATGAGACTAAATCATCACTGCGTGTTTACCTGTCTGAGGTCAGGAGAAGGTGAACGAACTCACCCCGCGTGTATCGATTGTAAATGCATTTTGATGCAATCCGATACCAGGAATAGTGACCAATGAATAGTCTACATTACCAGACACTTTTCTACACACGAATCTTTCTTTCTGATTCTTCTATTCGTGGAAATGAATCAAGGCTTCAGAGAAAATGTCGAAGACGCCATTGGGTGGTATTCCTGATCATATTCATATCTGTATTTCCTTTATTGAAGGTATTTAGCGGAAGACTACACTCTTTCAAAAACTGTTCTTATTCCATATTGAGAAGTGCAAATATTGTCTATGGTACCAGCTGATGTATGCGACTGAAAGTGACCTATAAGAAAATACTAGCTCAATATTGAAGTACTATATTACCTTAATTTGGCCGTATTATATAGGGCAATTTGTGAACATCTAAAATGCAATATCAACATTCGTGGCTAGTTCGTTGACTCTAGTCAATGGAGATAAAATACTGCAAAATTACAATCGTATCGCTAAAATTGTAATATTCTTATGAGACTTACCTGACACATAAACTACTAATGAAGCTCAAATTGATGCCTCCCAAATCTAGCATATGCCTATTGCGGATTAGCGGATTGTAGGTAATTTTCCTTCACCCCCCCCCCTCCCTCCCCACCATGAAGAAATATCCACAATAGATATGCTTAAGATGTGAATTACAAAGTGTGGAGATAATTAGAGAAGGGAAAGAGATTGTAAGCACTGACCATTTTAATATCTTTTGAATATTCCAGACAAACTCGGGTAATAAAAAAGCAATGATAGGAACTATGATATTAATTGTAACAGTCAGACTAGATGAGAGACTAAACAGACCAATTTTGAAGCAGAAAATAATCATTTCTAACTACATGATGATTTCATTTTGTACTTCAACTCGGTGATTCATCGCTCTAATATCGATCGGGAATCCCTACAAGGCAAGCTGATGATGTTATTAGCCTCAGTATTTGGGTCATGCCTTGTTTCCCCCAATAATGCGAGAGGGGGGAGATCAAGGATGATTTACCGGGGAGGGGAGGGGGTCACTCGGATGATGAGGATAAGTGATGGTTTCAGTCCGACTGAGGGACTCGGGTTCGAAACCAAACTGATGCCCGTTGAGTATAAAACCTGAAATTAATCCCCCATTACAGAGTTTTTTTCTTCCTATTACAAGATTGTGAGGTGGACATGGTTGACTGACGATGCTAAATACCCCCCCCCCTCTCCCTCCTCACTCTGCCAGTGTGTCTATATATCTGTCTCTGTCTCTCTCCCTCTCTCCCCTTCCTCTCTGATTCTTTTCCTTATTTAAATTACTCTCCATTCCTCATCCTATTCATCACTTCTCTCCTATGATCTATTGTTCAAGCTCTTCACCGCATTTCAACTCTTCAACCATGATTGACCCCCCCCCCCTTTCTGTACGCACGTCATTCAAAGTCAATGGTCAGAATTCTGGCCAAAATGACATTACAATGATTACGGTCGGAAACGCCACACACCTATTTCCCCGAACTGTTACCATAGTAACAGTAGTGTAGGGTTCACTGGCCTCCGCGATGAATACAGGTAAACACGTCATGTCACACCTAAACATTGGTATCATTCCATTGTTACGTAATAATCACAATAAAGGTGATAGAAGTGTTTGGGCGTTTTGTGACATATTCAAGGAAAGTCATATACCTACCACCGGCTATAACAGGAAAGCCTTCTGGCATGTCTATTTTCGTTTGCATTGATATTGGAGTTCTTATGATTCTCTACTAAAGATGTAAATAAACAAGATATCAATCAATGGTACTGCAATAAAATGCACATTGTTATATTTGGGCTTTGGCAGCTACAGGAAATCTATAAAAAAAAAAGAAATAAACAATTTGGGCCCTACATGATTTTAATGTCGAAGATCTACGATCATTAGTGTTTTACTTTCAGTACCATTGTAAGGTTTATATGGTCATTTGATAAGTTATGAAATTATTGATCATGTTGATTGATTCTTTGAAAATTTTAGGTTACTACAGGGGACAACAAATCATTTCAAATTGACTTATCGATTTGACAGAACTTAGAGGGGGGAGATAGGTGGGGGCGCACGCGTGAGGATAGGAAGGAATGGAGGGGAAAGAGGGAGAGATAAGAGGAGGAAAGGACAAAAAAACAGACAGACAGACAGACAGAGGAAGAGGGACAGACAGATTAAGATTGTAGACACGAAAACAAGAATGACATAACAATATTCATGACGGTCTTCATAGACTCTTAGCAAAAAATTGGATCAAAATCTTCAAAACATTTTTCCTCGATACGCCAGAAAGGAAATGTTGGCGATGACTCATCGGAGTTTGGATCTCATCTCCGATTAGATTACAATGGATACCAGCTCGGTATGCCAGGATAAAACGATTTTGACACCGTTTGCCAAACAGCTCATTAAAAACACCCAATCCAAAATTCTGGGTAATAGTAATATTGTTTACATCTAATATCCTTGCTCGTGCCATGAATCTGGTGTATAGCTTATTAAAGATGAGGTCATAAGGATGGATATAGAACGAAAATGATATGATGTCTGTTTCGTAAACAGTTAATGAATTTAGTTTGTTGATTGCCAAGTCGTCCTCCTGTAAAGCAAGAGAATATTCGATTGTTATTTTTATCATTCCTTTACACCTGTATATTCCCTTTCTATTGATAATATCACCCTAAAGAGTCTATCGAACATTTATGTAACCCTTTTTTTCAAAGACAGCCTAGATGAAAGGCGGAATTTTAAGAAAATATTATGCTTTTCATCTATACCCATCTCTTCTCCTCTTTTCTCTCTCCCCCTCTCTCCCAATCTCTCTCTCTTTCCCTCTCTCTCTTCCTGTGTCACTCGTTGTATGTGCACATGATATGATTCGTAATTACATGGTATCTACAACCACTAATAATTTGACTTTCACTCATCATCCCGCATTTACACCCCCCTTCCTCACTCATTTACTTCTTATCGCAATCTGCCTCTTCCGCCTACTCGTTGTCATCATCATCATCACCATCATCATCATCATCATCCTCATCATCACCATCATCATCATCATCATCCTCATCATCACCATCATCATCCTCATCCACATCATCATCATCCTCATCATCATCATCATCATCACCACCATCAGCTTCATCACCATCATCATCACCATCATCACTATCATCATCCCATCATCATCATTTTCATCATCATCATCACCATCATCATCATCCTCATCATCACCATCATCATCATCATCTTCATCATCATCACCATCATCATCATCATCATCATCTTCATCATCATCATCATCACCACCATCAGCTTCATCACCATCATCATCACCATCATCATCATCATCACCATCATCATCATTTTCATCATCATCATCACCATCATCATCGTCACCATCATCATCATCATCATCCTCATCATAACCATCATCATCATCATCATCATCATCATCTTCATCATCATCATCATCACCACCATCATTATCATCATCATCATCATCATCATCATCATCATCATCATCATCACCATCATCATCATCACCATCATCATCATCACCATCATCACCATCATCATCATCATCCTCATCATCATCATCATCATCACCATCATCACCATCATCACTATCATCATCATCCCCATCATCATCACCATCAGCTTCATCACCATCATCATCACCATCATCACTATCATCACCATCATCATCACCATCAGCTTCATCATCATCATCACCATCATCATCATCATCACCATCATCATCACCGTTTTCACCATCATCATCAGCAGCGGCATCAGCACGATTATCATCATCACCGCCACCATCACAACCATCACCAGATTGTTATGCTTATTTATTGTTTTTAAATCAATTGCATTGAATTCAATGGCAATGTTGTATTGCAACAAAACTAATAATTGGATGGTTTAGCACTAACCATGCTCTTCGATCGGCTCTCTTCTTAGAATCAATATAGCTTGTTGATTTGTACATGATTTGTGCCATCGCCATACTAAGGCAAATCTTCGTGACATGTTTTCAATTATCCTCCTATTAGAATTATTAATCTTCTCACGAACGATTCTTAGAATATAAAACAGCCATAATAAACCATTCAAGGTTACAGATTAATAGTCTATAGAAACTGTGTGCTGGTCTCGATACCGATACACAAAAAAAGAATGGATTCGAGAGGTGGAATATGCAGAGAATGAAATATGATATATGAGGCGATATCAACAAATATTATTGATAGATATCAGTATGAAAATGGTCATCATAATCACTGGCGGATCCAGGGGGAACAGCCGCCCCACCCCCCCCTTGAGAGGCACAATTAAAATTTGTAATGTAAAAATGCCGTTAAAACACAAGTGTGCACTCCCTCTTAAAGGTGAAGACCATTTTTTTTCTCTTTTTTTAACTAGTCATTTTTTTCCTCGGGATTATGTGCCCCCCTATCCAAAAATCCTGGATCCACCCCTGATCATAATAAGGTGTATGGTGACACTGTCTTGTGATATATATAAGTGGACAGTCATAAACAATGAAATGCAGTAAATGAAAACAACAGTGGGCTGGAAGTGGTGGGAGGGGGGGGGACATTGGCGCACAGGTGCCTGAGTGACTGGTGATAAGAGATGAAAATGGGAGAGGTGGGATTTAGTAAATACGGGGTTATCAGAACACATAGGCATCAATTTCTCACACGATAGTTTTTACAAGAAATAAAAACAGAAAATAGAAAGTAGTCTAGGGATGGGGGCACTGGCGTCGAAATAAGAGGGGACTAGGGGCATGAACCCCCACTGAAAGTTTCACGACCAAGAGAAAAAAAAAGAACGGAGGGGGAAAAGGGGGAAGGGAAAGGGGTGAAATATAATATGATTTTCTGAGTACTATGTAAAAATCTATCACAAAATTTATTTTTTTGGGGGGGGCATCAAAATGGTCTGAGCATTTGCTCTATCGCAGCGTTTAGACATTTTGCTCCACATGTGATGTCTGGATACCTGAAAATTTTGGGCCATTACGCCACTGAAAATAAAAAAATAATTTGAAGGTGAAGCCAAATTCCTGAACAATCGTGATCATTGAGGAGCCAATCATGACCTCATGACGTTTAGATTAGACTTGACATTGGTCCATCATGTCCATGATACAAATAGCGTTTGAGCCTTTTACGACTGTCGTAAAATATCATCACTCTTTATTATTGTGTTTACCTCTCTATACTGCACGCAGTAACCTACATTTTAGAAAATACCACTGACATTGAAATAAAATGCTTGCGATTTGCAGTCCTAAAACTGATGGTCACTTCATGGAAGGGAGGTATCAATCAATGTCGGTTTGATTCTACAGGTATAGACCGACCTACTTTTCTTGCTGTTTGGTGATTTATACCAAACAGTGGGATGACTACACGATAGGTTCAATCAACGTGATCAAGTAGACCGAATTTTATCATTCCTGAAATAATTATTCATACTATTGTAACAATAATTATAGCTGATAAATCAGTGTGAAAATACCATGAAGACAAGTTTCATCTTTGACTCTATGTAAAATATATCAACCCTTCTTCAAAACTTTTGGACAATTGGCATAATTTGCGATTCATTCTCAGGCTCCCGTTTCTATGACAACGTGTCGGAAATGTATTATATCCAAATAATATCAATTACCGGTGTTGCTATTTCTTATCATGGGATATCCAAAAATACGACGAAAGGAAAACAATTCTTATCTTTCACTGATTTGCCTTTCTTTTCCCCCGATTAATCAAAGCCTGGAAATGTTTCCAATTTCCTTCACTTTGTAAAGCAAGCTTTGATCTCCCAGATTTATAGTTTTATTTCTGTATCTGCATAAAATGATAGAACGAGTCATCGGTTTTTAGTGACCTCAATTCATCTTTATTCTTTTGGCCTTCTTATTTATACTTTTATCCTTTCTCGTTTGTCAGGGTATATTTACAGACTGTATGTTTCCTGTTCAAAATCAAAGAAAGTTGAATTTTATTATTTTTTTCATTTAGGACCTATATATTTGAACCTTTCCAAACGTTGAAGATTAAATATATCCTGAACTATTCAACCTGTTGCACTTGTCGTTGTTTTGGGCATGTTGAGAGCATTCCTACCTGTTTACAGTTTTTGTGTAAACGCGTAGCTGCCCCCCCCCCCAAAAAAAAAGTAAACAAATGAATAACTGATTTAAGAAATAGAAAATGAATAGATAAATAAATGAATAAATAAATGAATAAATGAAAAAAATCAATAAATACAAAAGTAAATTAACAAATAAATTAATAATAAAAGAATGTCACCCATGAGAGGTGTCTAGTATAGGCTTGATGACCTAAACAATCTTGGTCATAATAATGGGAAGATGTGCACAGAAATAACGTGTAATTATGCTTGAAATTTATTTTACAAATGAAAAAAGGTATAGGATGGTGTTTATTGAAAACTTGCGCTTGCGCATCTGTACACCGATATATTTTTGTACCGCCCCGGCGTCCCCGCCCTACTCATTTAACCTCAAAATTGCAATGACAATCAAGCCTAATGCTAAACCTATTTAGTGTTTCGTATTTGTCCTCCTTCTTCTTCTTTTTTCTAGCAATTATGACTCAGTGTTATCAACTCTTGATTTGTTATTTGATGCAAAATCAGGGCTTCCAATTGCTTCCGTTATTTCTTCCCAGATAATGCATTGTTATTTCCACAAGCGGAGCTTCAAATCAGTATTGGCAAGTATACAGATGCATCCCTTTCAAAGGAAGAGCAGTGATGAGAAGGGGGTGAAAAATCATACCCTTCTTCAAAACTTTTTTTAAAACCATATCTTTCTGAAAGGAATAGTCTTTTGGACTAGTGTAAACGTGGTATACTGTGGTTTGATTAATTTTGAGGACTTTTTTTTCGCTCATCAAAAAATGTTTGCCCCTTACTGACTAGGATTTCCATGCAGGCACGTCACTGGTCGTTTGTCTTTGTTAAATATTAAATAAAAATCACATGTCTACCCCCACCCCCGCTCTGGTCTCATATTTTCAACCCAAGACAAATGAATTGAAAGAAAATTATACTGCTTATCATTTTAATATTTTCTTCCCCTCGACACTAAAAAAAAATCAAAATCTCCACGAACGGCAAAAATAACAGACGTTATCTTCCAGTCTGCTAACTAATTGACGTGCATGATACTACGAAACAGAAACTTCATTGCGAAGAGTAAATATACTTTGTTTTCCTTTTTCCGAGTTTATGTTCATCTTTGAGACTGGTTTTATGCTGACCTGGGTTTTCATTTTCGCTCAAACATTCGAAAAGATTAAAACCTTCAATTGTGATATAGATATCACGCAGGGCTTAAATGTGCTATCTTTGTATCCATAGAACGAATTCTGTCTGTTTATCTCTCTCCCTTTCTTTCTTTCTTTCTTTCTTGATAATCATCAAATTCACTTATGTTAATAATTAATCAATTTTACCTGTCTTGAGTTTTGCATGTTTTGTAATCTTGTATGTAGCATCCATACGTGATCTTCACCCCCCCCCCCCCTGCATAAAAAGAAGGGGAGTTGAATAATCTAAACCAAAAAAAAATCTAATTTAATAGTTCTGGCCCTTTCCAGATTTGCTATCCAATAAAAATAGATATATATTTTTTTCATGCAACAAACTTAAGATCTTGAAAATTGTGCATAGATACATTGGTCGATGATGTAACGGGACACAAACAACAGCAACAAAAACAGACTTAGTATTGTAATTTCCCTGCTCTAACAATTGAAATCTGCATATTTTTAAACATATGACAGCAAATAGGCCTATGATAGTAAAAAATATGACACATAAGTCTATACCCCACACTAATTTGAGGTACATCTCAGAATAACTCCGTCCGGGGTAAAATAAAGGTGAAAAAATATTCGAAAAGAAAATGCCCGCGCGGAGAATGCCAGGGCATTATGACGTAGGAGCTCGCATCAGATGATAATTTGAAGATGGATAGGATAACCTTTTGGATGGATAAGATGAAAATTAGTGTTATGGTATCGACGAGAGTTCATCCCGACCTCTACGTGAACTTGTCTCATGGTTTGTTTTGATTCCTCGCCACACGACGTCAGACATAGTCTTCCTCACAGACCTTGTTTGGACTCAATCCGCCCATACGTGCAATCAAAACAATAACTGCGTCATAACAAACAAAGTTTGACATAGGATAAACTCATGGCATATTTCTTTCATAACTTAAGAGTTATTTTTCATACCCTGGGAAATAATATCATACCAAATATGAGAAAAGAGAATCCCCCTTTCGGTTCTTGATTGTTGAAGAGATTCGACTGAATAGACTACAGATCTACATGCAGACTGGCTGATTGGCTTTCATATCCGCGATTAGATATATATCTCTGGGAATGTGTGGTTTAATCGAGATTAATTGAAACCGTAATCACAAGCCATTAATTAATCAGGACAAGGAAAGTATGTTCAATATCCCATAAAACCTGATGAAAAGATACGAACTGCAGCACGACACCAACACTGTCCACCATAGATAATGTAGGTCAGAGTCGTGCAAAACGTAAATAAACAAAATGGCATTGTTTACAATTACCAGGAGTGCGCTGAAAGCAGCTTGGGCAAATGAATTCATAACGAAATGCATCAATCCTTGACGCTTATTGATACATGGAGTTCGGATACAGTACATAGCCTTGGCGTGCACATTGCCTGTGAATATAATAGAACGGGTATCGGCATGACATTTGTTTCTGTCCGTCGGAATTCATTTATAGAAATCTGAAATTTGAACTCGGTCAAGGCAAGTTCACTCTCAATGTTGGAAACTCAGGTTGAGGAAAAAGAAGAGAGGCATGGAGAGAGAATGAGAAAGAGACAGAGGGGTGGAAGACAGACCGTACAGGCATAGAGTAAAGACAGGAGATAAGATCAACACAGGACATGGAGAAGGGCGGGGGGGGGGGGGTAAATAATCAGGAGCGGACGATAGACCAGCAGGGCCAAGGTCTGGTGTAATTAAACAAGTTTTTTTTTAAGTGATAGAAACAGAGTGAGAATGGTGAATATTTTGTATTTTATTTAATAGTAGTAACGTAATGAACCAAAATTTTGAGGCACAACATGGTGTGTGGGGCAGAATTTCTTTAACAAGAACAGTCATGAGCGAGTGAAGCGAGCGAGCATATATTTTGACATGGTAACATGATTTTGACAAGATATTCGAGGGAGTCACGTTTTACCCTTTTACCTCTGTTTCCCCCTTTCTCGTCCTTTTTTAATGGCCATGGCTTTTGGGGGCGTGTCCCGAAGCTCCCCCCCCCCTGTACGCCAGTGATTAATATCATAAATGTGAGGCAGCGTTGCTTACCCTGTATCATGTAAATGGTCTATACCATTTTCAGTGCAATTGTGTCGCCACAGTCTTCGTGTCACTTCCACTTAAACAGAATCATGAACATTATGATATTGAATTGGCATGATTGTTGTAGATTATTGAGCGTGAAAATGATTATGCACGATCAGACTGCAAACAATAGTATAATGATCAAATATTTCATCATTCGCTATGATCATCACGATTTTATGTCGCTCAAGTTCTCATTTAATTGCATGTTGGTAGTTGATTTTATTTTTAAGCATTATAATGATTACTTACGTAGAATTAAATAGAGACGGCAATATTTTTACAAGCCACATTATCGTAGAAACTTGACTTGATTCATGATTCATTCATGACTTTCCAAAATGCACAAGTTTTGGCTTGGTCTCTATTGCTGACCAATTTATGTCATCTGTTCTATCATGAATTTATAGGTCCATGGTTCTGCCATGTCTATACCATTCGACCACGTCATCTTATCTTTATCTGTCTCTCTATCCATCCTCATTTGTCATTACCATTCATTTATGAGGACCCCTTAATTTTTTCCTACACACAATCAACGAATGCGAATATACGTCAAATCTTATCAATAATTATAGTTCTAAAAATCATTTCAAAGGTGTGTAAAGAAGTCAATACATGATCCATTAAATGGGAGTTTTCATTTTTCATGATTTTGCAGGAATCAACTTTAACTAAATCTTAGAATTTGACAGATTGTCCCCCAAAGTGAGGTAAAAGAGGTTCCCCGGGGAGATACAGTGGACCCCCACATGCTCAGATTCTAAAGGATTATCATATCTTCTTTTGTAACCACATAGATATGGAGATCCCATGCTGCGACCGTGAACCCAACCGAGACAGTATTTTTGTCAAAAGAGTCCATTTTCAATAGTTTTAGGGGGTAATTTGAACAATTCAGGTAAAAGAAAGAAAATCCGCCACCACCTCGTCGACGTTTAGGTAAGCTCCCGCGACTATTCTTACCCACCCGTCCCTGAGTAATTCATTTTTACCCCCGCCAAATCTTCTTTTTAAATCTTGGGATTTGTGGGAAACATTTAAAATAAAAGTCTCACGGAAGATTCTTCTTTATTGTTTTGTAATTCAAAAGCTTTCTATTTGTCATTAAATCTACGGGACGGTGTCTTTCCCTTATAGTCAAATGAATAGTGGTTCTTTGCTGAAAGGGTTTCTTTTAGGTCAACTGAAATTGGAATACAATTGGACGTTACAAGCAATAGATCATTCAAATTACTGTAGACCATGCAACAGTCACACTCGGGGCACCGACTCCAGACCATCCAAAGCTATCCAATTGCATATTATCATTCGGCGTGCAGTCTGTCTCGTTGGTGTAACCGACCCAGGAGTAGGTCCATGGTGTAACTGAAGAATGAAGGGGTCCGGTATGTAGGCTCTCACACCCTCCCCCTTCGTCCCCCTTATCATCCCTAATCATCGTTACCATTGTTATCGTGTTCATTAATTTCGGAGAGATTAGAGAGATATGGTGAATTCCGTAACGAAAGCGAAGCCATGGGAATTTCAAAATATGCTTCGAAAAAAGAATTCCACTATTGTCATTTTGAAAATAGAAGTAGACAAACACGTGTTAATATTGACGTGTGAGAAACTAATGTATTTGTGCTATTTTCTATTGATTTATCAATACCACTCAATATTTCCATGTTAATTGGAATGTCAGCAATTAGTATACCATAGAGGATCCATAAATATTTTGAACGTCAAATATGGGAACAAATTCAACGTTCATATACTCCAGTTTTGCAATAAAGGTTAATTCCTGAGGATTTTAGTGCTAATAATTGTCTCTTGACAAATTTGGCCCTGAGACCTCGTAATATAGCATGACCAGAAAACCAGGGAGTTCCCTTTTCCCTCCAAGTGACATGCCGAAATAATGTGATTTTGTGTCCTTTGCCTTGGTCATGTTGGTTAGGTTCGAAATATCTCCAGGAGTTCCCTCGGAGAGGACCAACAGGTTCTGTGCAAAGTCGGTGATTCCTGGGAGGTGCTTTGGGGACGCCCCCCCCCCCCCACGATAAATCTCGAGAAATCACGCGCTTGCTGCCATAGTAAGCATGGAGGCCTGAAAGTTTCAACCTGCAATGACCTGGGGGCCGTTTCATAAAGCTGTTCGTAGGTCAAGAGCGACTGGTGATCCTTTCTTACGCGCTAAACCATTGCCCAATGAACATTTACAACAAGAAAAAGGTTCACCAGTCGTTCTTCAAGTCGCTCTTAACTTACGAACATCTTTATGAAACATCCACCTGGTGTTAGGTCGGGTTTATCATGTTTATGGGTCGAAATTCTTGCTGTCAAGTACGCCGGTTTATCTCATACATCCTTCTGGGTATAGGGCAGACAAGACAGTGCGTGAAATCGATAATCACCGGGGCTTTTGCCTAATTTGTCAAATCAAACTTGTGGGAAGATGGTCGAAGTTACACTCGATTATCCCAAAGGGATTAATGTCCACCCCGCTCATACCTCTCTTAATCCATTCTCCACATAATCGCAATGGGTCAATAGATACCGTGTGAATCTTTAGTAAGTTATTATATACACGAAAATCCCGGCATTTGTTTGATAAAGATTGCGACAATTCTAAAGATTTGTTTGGGTAGTTCTTTACAAAAGACCCCTATCTTGATTGATTGAGAAGGTAATCTGTTCTGGTGTCTTTGAACTACGTTCACCCACTCAATAGGTGAGGCATACATGCGTTAAAAGGGAATCGGATTAAAAAAGAGGACATTTTGCGACGCACTTGATTGAACGTCAATAAAAGTGTACTCGCAGACAAGAGAGAGATAAGATGTAATCTCCATAAAATATGTTCATGTATCTATCAGATTATGTCTCTTTGCATCTGTTACACGCGGTCGCTAGGGAAACACAACCTGGGAAAATTAGTATTTCGCATTTACATGTATTACTTTTATTGGGGCATGTAGGATTAGCATATAAAATAGCGTGTACAAGATTGCAATCTGGGCTCAATATATTCACGGAGTGGTACATCTCTTGCATGCCAATACTTTATAATTAGCAATAAGCTGGGGAAAAATAAAACACTATGATTAAACATATCTTTTATTTCAATCATTATAACTCCAAGTAATCAACAGCCACACGTGTTGAATAGATCTTGGTGATATGGACGTGTTCAAAAATTCATCTGCAAATTTGAGATGGTGGTCTGATATATAGGCCTTTAGATTCAGATCTCAATCTCGGTAATGATGTAGGCCTACGTCATTAGATTTGGTTTTTAAAAATATTCAATTTGCATAATTATTATTTGCTGCTAATCTGAGACATCTGTATTATTGACTGAATTACTGACAGGTAATTGCAAGTAAGCCTACATAGTTTTTAATAGGTCCCATGGGACGCCCCCCCCCCTCCCTCAATCTGACACCACACCACCTCTTAATGACGACATAACACTGTAAAAACTGCGGTGTTAAAACTGACACCAATTGGTGTTAATATAGAGGACCACACCCTGAGGTGTTATAATTACACCCTAGAGACTAAACGTAACACCAAAGAGTGTAAATGTAACAACAAAAGGTGTTGTAATAACACATATAGGTGTAAAACGAACACCACCAATTTAACACCGGTGTAAAATAACTGGTGTGGTCCTTTATTTACACCGGTTAACAACACAGTTTTTGCTGTGAAGGCAGCATGTATTTTGTGGACTTATAGACTCAGACAAAATAGTCAGAAGCTGACCAAAATATACGGTTCGTCAATTCCACACGATCAGCGGTTATTAAAAAAAACCTTGAACTTCGTCAGTGGTTATCACCCAAAATATTACCCGGGAAATATCATAAGGTAAATAGTACTTCAAAAGTTGAACTTAAACTCCCCCCATTACGTTTATATCCGAGTGTCCACACAGTGTTAAAATGTTACTTGTAGTTCAGTACAACACTAACCACCACAGATACACCTTTACTGGGACTGCAGGGGCAGGGTGCGATGGCCCCCATGAATTTTCAATTTTTGTGGGAGAAAAAATCGTAAAAGGGGCAAGAAAATGGAAGGAAATTTAAGAATAACAAAAGAGGGATTTGGGGTCGTGATTCTCCTAATAATACCCCTTTCATAAACCCAATTAAGGGGTATAATTGAAAAAAAAAATACAAGACGGTCGCCATAAGGTCGCCCTGTCCCCCCCCCCCCCCTCCTTGCCCATTCCATCAAGATACTGTGGATTTTAATTTCCCCCGTGATCTTACAAATCACTTTGAGCATTGTAATCCGTATCCCAATACAGTTCATAATGTTTATGTTGATATTCTATTTTGTTTTAATCAATCAATAATACAAAAATATAAAATGTTCAGTTTTAAATCTTGATATGAGAGGGTGGGTGAAGGATGGTAACGAAAAAGTTCCTTGAGCATTGATGAATTTTCAAGTTCCCTTGAAATGCCATTCCTGAAATCAGTTTCAGCAAGATAGGTTGATAAATGAAGTATATCCATATTTTACCTGGTAGGATTAACTGAGCCTGAAGCACTGTTTGCTGAAGGGAACACAATTTATCATCAGAATGATGAATAAGTAGATTATCATTATACAGTCCATTAATGCAGCAGCCCTCAAAGTTACGGGCATGCCAATCATAAATATGACCTTGTCATTGAATATCATCAATAGACCGTGTGTCATAACAATATGGGACATTCGTATGGACGATCACCACGAACAGAAGCACAATTTATATTGGAGTTCATTTTCCACAGTAACTGCATTTTTTATAATCTTGATTTAGTCCATGATTGAAATCTCCGCTTTAGTCTTCATTCTATTTTTGTTTTCCTCTTCGGTAATTTCGAAGTATTTCAGGGATTAATCCTACCCGCATAACTTAACATGTATCATTACTGAACTCGAATCATGCCCATACAACAACTTCATATGATTACCCCTGGGATATGCTCTCTAGAAACACATCTTATCACTGGTTATGGTGGCTCAGTGGTAGAGCTCCCGCCTCATGAACAGGAGGTCGTGTGTTCAATCCCCCGGTCCATTTGCCTCCTTGCTAGGCGCTCAGTACCTAGCTTGGGGAAAGGTAATAATAACATAATATTCAGGGCCAGCTGGTAAAGCAGTTTTCCAATTATTGAAATGGCTACCCTGCATACATAAAACACCGTTATCATTATCTTCAGATCTCTCGCACGCCAACATCATTCTCGTCGATAATGGCCAAGGTTTTTGTCAAATCAAGATGGACTTATCTCAAGGTCAAGCTAAACGATGAAGTCTAACCCAAATGAAAGACCTATCTGCAAAATGGCATCTGGAATGAGGACAGTGACACTGTCATATTTGATTTCATCTATTGATAATGTAGGGATTCGAATGATACCTTGCTGATCGTTGATGATAAGAATGCCGTTCATACACTGCAAAAAACTGCTGATTTAAAATCTATATATGTCCACATCAGATAAGTGTTAAACAACACCAGTTTCGTTTTGGTCTAACATCATATAGGTGTTTATACAACACCAATTAGTATTAAACCGCATCGCCTTGATTCCAAACTGGTGTTGTTTCATTACTTCTCTGGTGTGTACAAGAATCCAGGTTGGTTTTAAATCAACACCGGTGTTTTTGCAGTGTACCCCAGTTCCTTTATACCCCCTTCCACATTTCACCTTGTTCATGTTGATCCTGGTATCTAACTGCTAAAATGATGTCACCATTAATCTGTTGCAGTATCAGTTTGTATTTTTATCCACAGACTGCAAATAATTCACATTTGAACTTTAATTGCAACTCATAAAGTAAAGTTCGAGCGTTCAGGTCCTGAACCAATTTCAGCAATTATAGAAACCCACTCAAATTGGTTTTAATGATAAAAGCTTCCCTTCTGGTACTAACTCTCTTCTTTTTTTGGAAATAATCATTCGATTTGCTCCAAACTCCCAAATATCAGTCATGAACTTCAATCATTTATCTCTTTTATTTGTTTTCTAATAATAAACCAGACATAAGTGGTTAAGGTTTGGTTAGTGGCAACAAATGGTACAATTAGTCTTTTTCCATGACCTCCTGTTGTTATTTACACAGTGTAAAGGTGGCATCCGTTTGTAAACACTGCACTGAAGGCGGAATAATAACACTGATACGGTCTGATGCACGGCTAGCGCCAAGATGGGTTCATCGCCGTGTACAGCACGACCGCACTGACGACAGCGAATTGAGACGAAATCAAAAGGAAATACATTTGTATTTTCTTTTCCTTTTGATTGCCTCCTCGAAAGAAAAGTTGAAAAGTTCTATTTAGGTGAGATGTAACTTTGGATACAGCCTGGTATATTTGTATTGTGGAATAGAACAGGTAGGAGATCGACTTTATTTGATCAACCACCCGTGGGTTAGAATTATTTTCGAATCTATTAGTTCTGTCTTTTCGTCTATTCATAACATATTCGTCGTCTCTCTATCTCCGATAGAGACATCTTGTCTGTATACGAGTAGATAATCACAATATAAGTCATATTCTCTGTTCCGTCACTCTACATAAAATTTTAGACAGAAAAGTTTGACATTGTCCTATTCTCACGTAAAATATTTGTCCATCATGCCTTTTGTTATAATTAGGAGAAACTAGGGATCGTGATTGTTGAACGAAATTGTCACCGAGATTAGTTTGCTTCCCAATCATGGAAACAGATGACATCATTTTTTTTAAATTATATTAATCCTAAAACTATCCTTGATTCCCTCCTAAAACTTCTTCTAGATGACGAGAAAGACTATATTTGGTAGGCTACCATAAAAGTATTAAAGCTTAAAATAACTGGGGGCTAATGACGTTATGGGATAGCTTGGTATTATTACGTCATTTGGGTAAAATGAAATTAACTTGCTCGGACGTTAACCTCAAGGTTAAAGAAAAAATAAAAAGCTCCGAAAAATCACCACTGTCCTCAAATCTATTTTAATATTCTTTCTCAAACGAACACCTAACCCTTGAGATGCTTGAGAAGGTGACCAGTTGAGGTGCATTAATCCACCTGCCGAAAACCTGAGGGGGCAAATATTGAGTTGCTGTGTCGATTGAGATTTCCGTGACGTCACAATTAGGTATACCATGACGCCAAATTGTATGGGGGACTCCTGACGTATCAAGTCAGTTTGCTATGGGAATGCCCGATGAATAAGCAGGAAAGTGGGATATTTTATCACTTAAATCTTCAACGCGAGGGCGTAGCTGGTGAGCTCATACACTGTGGGATTTGATAGGGGGAAAGTTGGGGGAGACGAGTGGTGGGGGGGGGGGGGTGTCTTTGAATCGTCGAAATGTTATAGGAAGGATTAATCTATAGATGGGATAATCTTCATCGACATCTTGAACAGAGTCCACATAGTTGACTCATTTGAATGTAACATTTCTTTTTTTCTGTGAGGGGAAGCCTAGACCTTGAAGACTACGTCATTCTTCTTCCTTTTTCATCACTGTCTTAGCCTTCCGCCAATACTTTACATTGTGGTTACTTTGAACTTCTACTCTATGAACTGTGATTCGTGCTGTGTCTTTCGGATGGTGACGTTAAAGGTTGGTTCCAAACCTAAATAATCATATCTGATTGATGCAAGTGTGGAAACAAAAGCGATCGCATAGATTACTTCTTCCTTGGCGCTCTAGGACTTCCGTCGAGTATTTTATAGGCAGAGATGGGGAAACAATATCATATCACTCATGTATGCAGAAAGCGTGTATGCGAAAACTGAGCTCATGAGGACTTTCCGCTGTTATCAACCAAAACAAATACAAGAAAGTAACTTAAAGAAATAAATCGGTATCAATGACCCGCTCAGATAAGTTTGTATCCAGTATCCAGCTTAGATCGAGTACGCGCTTGAGATATCAAAATATATACGCCTTGAACCGAGCCTACGGATTGTTGTGTGGAATCCCCCTCACAACATGAGTAAGTTTCCTTTGGGGAAAGCCCCTAACGAAATCGACAAGGGGCTGATGAGATAGGAAGGAGAAGAAAGTGGGAGCTGCACGGAGGATGACGTGTCCCGTGAAAACATCTCACAAGATGAGAAGATAACCTCTGTTTTCACAAACCGTGAGGCCTACGCCATCAATGAAAGACATAATGTTCTTGATGATAAATTGACTTTGATTGCAGCTGGGAGACGAAGAAGTCGATGGCTTGACATCCCATCCGAGGATCTGGGATTTGTGCATCACCGAGATGCATCGATTCACTTGGCTTTGATCCTAAACAAACCCTACTATCGGAATTGAGATACCATTTACCTGACCACTTGTGCAAACACATTCTGCCAAACAATTTCTGGCAGAAAAGATAGTTTGATAAAAAAATATAATACACAATCGCGAACTTATTTAATGAAATCAATTTCTTTTTATAAGCCTTTCTTGTCAGGGGTCACCCTACCATCATTGTATTTTTCGCATAATTTTGTAGTCAATTTGTCTGTGTGGTTTATTTATTGAATTGAACTTAAATTCAAGTAAACATGTGTTATAAAGAAGTGGGCTTATGAAACATGTGAAATGAGGGTCATGGATCACAACAAGCCAACGAGCCTTTCTTCTGTCAGATGCTTCGAAGAAGATTACATTATTAATTATACCACTGTTTGTTATCATGAAACATAATCATGATAATGGTGATAATGTTTAGTTCCATTTTATCATGTTTATGCGGGGGTATCTTTTTCAGCATCCTTGTCAGCCGGGCTAAAATAAACATGCAATCAATCATGCAATTAAATCCTGACACATCTTAAAACGATGAATTATATTATTCACTTGATTTGGGGGATTTTGAGCCAATATCCCGACAATCTGCCACAGAAAATTGATTACATGCGTTAAGCAAATCCAACATGGTGATTTATTAAGCCAACAACATAAAATATTGTGATGGTTGTTTAGCTTTCAATGCCATCAACAATCGGCAAACACTGTGCAAATATTGACTCGATCTGTTATGTCTTATACACTCCGGTAATTTGACATCATATCCAAGGAACCCACCTCTCAAAGTAACAGTTCATCTCTTGGAACATTGCCTATTCTGAATAGGTAATATATCCCGCTTGTATAATTATTACAATGTTTTTGTTTGTTTTACAGTGGCAGATCCAACGAATTTTATGTAATTTTGTTAATAAATCGAATTGCCTTGAATCTGACTTGCTCATCTATGATGTAAATAATAATTCACTTCAGACTGCAGACTATTATGAAGGTGCAACGTATTTTGATGTACGTGAACGGGTTCACGTTTTTCACATGGAACACGAGCCATTCCAGGGCCTCTTTACACAAAGTTAAGCTCTTGATCATGGGACTGATTTCTACCATTGATTACATTGATTACATTACAACTATTGTGTATGATCAATCGTAAATACATGCACTGTGATCAATCGCTAAGTTTTGTGGTACGAGGCCCAGGACACGCTCTTCGCCTCACCTTCTCGATGCCTTCGTGGATTTCCTGAAATGGGGGCTCTATCTAATCGTATGAAGGACTTGCCCCTGGTGCCGCCCCCTAGCGGGCTTTAGGGGGGCAAATTTTCCCCGCACCGGGAAATTATCGAGGTGTAGATTTAATAGCCCGGTGTAACGGGGCAGAATAGGGTGAGGGTCATGCCGTAATACCCCAACAGTTGCTTCTGTTCGTGTTTGGAGGCCAGGAATTCATACTCGTATCATCCTTGACTTGTCCACGTTCACAACATTTTGTATCATGAATATTAAATGAATGTAGGCCCCAAAATGTAAATTATAACGTTCAATGATTTCTAATCATGATTACGTAGACATATATATGCTTTGCTTACAGTAACAAAGTATCATATCAACAGTTATTAATGAATAAAAAGGGACGTTTAAAGTTTGAAATCGAGAAGGGGAAACATACCCCCCCCCCCCTTCACCCCCACTGACGGTGCAAATGGGTTTAGGGTAAATTTTAGAAAATAGTTACAGCTTTCAATTCAAATTTTTGAGCTTGTTCCAATGTCTTTTTTCTCATTGGGATCCACAGGAAATATCCATATATGGACACGTTAGGACATGTTCAATATCGATCAAAAATACTTTAACCTTTAAACTCAAAATACATCCCAGACGACAGATTGTGCATTACTCCTGATCTGGTAAAAGATACAAAGAAACTTTTTGTTTGCGTAATTTTCGAGACCTCCTGTGAGTTCGCTTAACCAAATGTGTCGATATTTTCTCTTCATTTTAAATAAAATGTCGGGGAACCGATTTATAAAGCATTGAGCGGAAATAACATCAGTGTTTTGACCCCGATAACAATTACAGTGTCGGGATGGGCCATTTAATCGGTGATTGTTGTTATTCGGAGTTGTCTCAATGTTTGAATTTATTCACGTTGAGGTGCGGTAACAGGTTTCTGATCTACCTACCTTCCGTTCAAACGAGCGTAAATAGATTTATTTGCAGATAGGTTTCAACAGAGAATAATGATGGCATGCTTGAAACACCACAGACCCATTAATGTAATGGGAAAAGAAGTGTCACATGTGCTCCATAATTAAGATTATGTTGTGAGAAAAAAATCAGGTGAGCCCATTCATTAGTCAGTTCTTACTCATTCATCATCCACGTTTTCACATGTTTGAATAGATAACTATATCCTACCAATAATAAGTGTATTGTGTAATATTTTTAAGATAATGCGTGAGAAAATATATTATATTAGGACCCGGCTTGGGAAACCGAGGGCAAAAAGGAATCCAGAAAGAATCAGAAATTACATGGACGGGGGGAGGGGTGAAGATGAAATACAAAATTAATAGAATAGACCAGTTCGTAGTTACTTCATGGGCAATTTTGGTCAAATGACCTTTAATTTCTTTCATCATGATAGGCAGATTTCAAAGCAAGATATTACGTAAGCTTGCCTTACATAGCAGGATGAAGAAATTGAATAGACCAGGTGACTAGAATAGCACACCAATGAACACTTAATGAAGGTATTTGTTGCATTCCTACTTTGAATGCATATCTTAGCATGTTGTACAATGTACTTGACAAACTGTGAAATACCAGTCGTTCGTGGAAGCATTGTTGTTTTTTGTGGATGTAAATGAAAACGACAATTCATAAGAATATATGAATAATTAAGACATCAAAGTTGGTGCTTATCTCATTAGATTTTAAAGCACCGTGTCACTTTAGTACAAATGACCTTCTTCTGATCATGCGTAGAATCGTTTGATCATGCGCAGAAAGGAACTACGAACTGGCTTATTCTCATGAATTCCTTGTTTAAAATCACGAGGAGCTGGCGAATAATTGAACGTTTTCGCATCAACACGAAGATAATTTTTTTCGAGTTACACCTGTCATAACCCCTGGGTTAGTTATTTAAAAAAAAATTGCCTATACTGCTATTATCTAAACTGATCTGTACAGAAGTAGAAAATTGAAAAAAATGATACAAAACATGTTTTCTTTCCTTGACAAAGATCACACAGGGAACCCTTTACATGAAATGTACAAGAGAATGTTAAATGTTGCCCATGTTCACATTATCACACCCCACGTGTTCCTTGTTCAATGCACGACTCACCAACAGCAGCCCAGCTGATGATTCGCCGGGGTGGGAGTAATGACGTCATCATATCGAGGGGCGGGTAATCCCCTAATAATTTGATGTCAATGACGTCACGCCCTTCTACGCCTCCTCCTTTTCATGCTCGTCGTATAAACTAGTGTTGATTACAATGATAGTAGCCTGCAGTAGATTGATGTGATGATTGTAGATCATCATAATATTATTACCGGTGTAAATTGCCGTCCCTCGTGTCTTGTATGGAAGCTAATCAACAGCACATTCTATTTATATTTCCAAGTTTACAACACTAAAAGATAATCAAATGCATTTTTCTGATTTTTAATAAAAATAATAATAATATTTGCATGGCGAAATTTCCATCTTTCAAGATTATTTTGTCAACGAAATGTCGCATTTTAATTTGATGACTTACTACCCTGCAATGTTAAGGGCCTTGTAGTATGAAAAATATTCACTGATTATGAGGGCAATAGTAAAATCCCTCAAGATTTTTATATTACCCGAATAAAAGTGCGGTCAGTTTTACGTAACGATTATTTTGTCAGAAGGGTAATGATAAAAACTATTGCACTGCTCAAATAATTCCAATTGTTTCATATAACAATTTTTTACCAGGGCAATGGTAAAGATTATTACCCTGCTCAAATCATGTCAATCGTAACTCAATATTCAAAACGCCCTGCACATATCGAGGCACGCTCTTTTTGATATTTATTAGCGATGCTAGCCTTGGGCTAAGATCATCCCGATTTCCGATTATCGATCTCAGGCAAGGCAAAAAGTCAAGGTATTTATGAAATCCAAGGAAAGTTCCTCGGCATTAACAGATCTCTGAAACAGAAGGGCAATTGATCGCATGCCCAAGATTCAATCTACATTCTATGAATACAAAATCCTGGACTTGTATAAGGTAAGTTGCTGAAAATGGATGAAGTTAAGTTAATCATCTATTTAAAGCCACCATCTATTTTTGTTTGCAGGCAAGGTTTGGGACGGGATGAAGATCGGCTAATTGGCCTTTTAAAGCGATGTCGATGATATTCATTGTTGTTGGAATAAAGTTAATTTTGCATAAATAGAGCTTTGAAGATCATCAAAATCGATCTCTTCTTTATTTTTTACGGTTTGGAAGATTAGAAGGGTCACAAAACACTTTCAATGGAAATATTGGTCCGAAGGATAATTTGTAATTAAATTATTTACGTCATTAGCGAGAGACAAATGTAAATATTTTATACCGAAGGATTTGATATTTGGGAAGAAGTTTCTTTTTAAGTTTGCACTATGCTGTAATGATTCTCAACAAGATATTCTTATTCATTGCGATAGTGTTCTATGAATAAAATAATAAACACAAGAAATAATAAAAATACAGATGGAAAATCTGACTGATTATATAGCAGGTATGTTTCATTTTGAATTAATAAACCATGGGAATGTTCAAACCTGGAATTTGGTCTAATGGCAAATCAATAGCTTATCTTTAGTTTAATCTCACGTGGAATCGCTTTGAATGATAGTCCAAAATAACCCCAGACTTACAGGGCAACACATTCAATATAAACAACATGATTTCGAATTGGAAATTGATAAATCCATTTAGATGAATTAAAGGGGAAGTTCACCCTGACAAAAAGTTTATTGTAAAAATAGCAGAAAAAAATAACAAAAAATATTGCCGAATGTTTGAGAAAAATTCATCAAATAATTAAAAAGTTATTAGAAATTCAATTATTTGATTTGTGACGTCATATGCGAGCAGCATTCCTACATAGCGAATAACGGGTCGTGTGGTCCAGTGGTTAGAGCATTGGTCTCATAATCGCAAGGTTGTGAGTTCGAATCCCAACTCTGCCATTGTCTCCACTTTGATAAAAAGGCCCGAGAGTGATATCTGTCGTCTATAACGTCAGCCACTATGACTGATTAACCTAGACGTAAAATGTTTCATTGGTAATTGGTTATATACCAGCTTGGCGTTTACCAGCAAAATGCTGTCCTGCCGAGTTCCTACAGGAGTTACCACAAACAGAAACAGAAACATAGCGAATGGTAAAAAATCAATGAAATGTCATTTCTCAGAAAATTGAAAATGGCTTTCACTGTAACTTTTGTATATCAATAGACAAATCATTTCACACCCGATCATGAAAAGAAAACAAACTTAAGTCATCAGGAACCATACAAAATTTGAAATTCATACATTTTATATTACATAACACATGGGGTAGCTGCTCGTTTATGACGTCACAAATCCAAAATTTTGAACTCTAATAACTTTCTTACCCTTTAACGGATTTCCCTCAAACCTTCACCAATATTTTTTACTTTTTTTCTGCTATTTTTACAACAAAGTTTTCTTCAGGGTGAACTTCCCCTTTAAGCCACATACAACATTCTCAATTGGGTTGTCTTTTTAAAACATCTTCTTTTTCCCTTTTTCTGTTGAATTTAAACTTATTTGCAAATCATTAAAAAATGACTAGTTAATAGGGTCAGCTGGGTGCAACTGTTATTAGTCATATTTCTAGTCGTACTTTACTAGAACAGAGTTAACTATATAGAATATATGTCAGAAATGTGACAAGACTACCAGTTACACCCAGCTGACTACTTGTCTAGTCAATTTGACTGATTTGTTTTAAGAGTGTATAAAATAAAACAGAGCTAAATATTTTGTTTCGATGTCACAGTCGCACCATGAAACCGATTAAAAAAATATCAAACCGACCAGCGGTATGTCATTGGAAATAACGTTAATAACTCTTGTCGGTCTGGAGTCGGTTTCACAATGTGACTGTGGCCAGGGGCCCTTTGCAGAAAGAGTTGCAATCAAACGCAACTCTAAAAAATCAATCGCAAGTCCCAAATGCGCGCTGTTGATTGGTTGAAAATCAAGTTGCGCATGATTTTTAGAGTTGCGATTGATTGCAACTCTTTCTGCAACGGGCCATAGAGTAGACATATTGTGATCATCATCAGCATGATCATTGGATATTATACAAGTAGTGTAGCTTTAAGATATATTTAACGGAAAGCCTTGAGATGGTTGAAGGAAACGTAAGGGATGATTAAAGGAAGTTGAGCAAAAAGCGGGACGAGCTAACTGCTATGACCAAATTAACTTTTCCGTATATTGAATCAAAATATATCATTTATTACCCTTACTGCACGGCACTTATGAGTGGAAAATGCGTTGAAGTGTGTCTTATTTTCATTTTAAAAGCAGAATAGACCCTTTCATTATCGTTTTCATTATCGTGCCTTATTGAAATAAATCAACAGAGTTAAGTTTACTTTCTGTCTCAAGTATAACTAAATCGGAATTATTTTTTCTTCATTTAGCTTTGATTTCTGAATATTTTCTCTTTCTTTATACATCCTTTATTGAAAAGCGACATTGACTTTTTCACAACAATTACTGTCTCTCTTGAAATGGAACTTGAAAATAGGGTTAGGTTGGGATGTATTGGACATATTATGTAAACAAAATGCGTTTAATGGAATAAATTAAATTCCATTCATATTCTTTAGGCCTATCTCAGAAAATAATCAGGTCAATGAAAACTAAACATTTGTACACTTTCTTGTCAAATAAGGAAAAACAACAAATTAAATCACATTGCTATTAAAACTAAATGAAGTTGACGATCGTACGCCATAATTTTAGCATATGTTTAGCAAAGTTTCTTCATAATACCTTGAACGCAATATCCTTATTTTTGTTTTGATTTAGGAAAAGGTCTCTCCGTTGATCCAATTAAGATAGCTGCGAAAGAATATCATGTACATCCTATGAAAATTAATATGTTTTTCCTTTCCGAACTCATCCCAACTCCCTTGATTTAACACTACATGTCCTCCTTACACTGTCGCGGTTTGGAGGCTGACATTTTATTCTGACTTTCAAAACATTTTAATTACGTAGTTAGTACCACCTGCAAGCGATGAGTGTTTCAGTAGAGATTAACCCGCTCAGTCCCATCGGCTGAGTTACGGTGTGTTGTTTAGTGTGATTGTGAGGGCGATCGGGTTAAGTTGTGGAAAACCGTTTTAAAGGTCGTGATGCATCCTAAAAATATTTTTGACGTAAACAATTAGTGTGTATCAACGGATGCTCTGGAAGAAGGGTTTGGTGACGAAAAGATCTTCTTTTGGTATATTACATCAGTTACTTTTTACTGAAAGTAAATGATGGTTTTTATCAGAAGTGAAAAAAATATATCACCGAAAGATGGAAGAATCGGGTTTCATTAGTGGCGCAATGAGCCCCCATAATTGGGGGCACATAATGACGTCTGTGACAAAATTTCTTAACGGTCGCAATCGAGCTAAGCGAGCGAGTAAATATTTGTTAGCCTCTATATAAAGTGATTTGTGTGTGTGTGTATGATAGAATTTGATAAGATATTCAGAAAATAACATCACATATTATACCCATTTTCATTTCATTTTCTTTTTTCTTGGTTCTGGATCCCCCCTTTTAGCGGGGTGGGGGCTCATGTCTGATGTCTCCCTCCCCTCCCCATCTGTACGGCAGAGGGCTTCAACCAAAAAACCCAGACGAAACTTCAATATTCTTTAAATCAAAGGCGACTAGTCCCACGTATTTTTAGACAAGAGGCTTAAATAAAAAGCTAGAATGAAAATATTAAACGGTTCCTTTTGTTTTATTTATCATTTTGTCTGTATATCATATCACATAATAAAACAGAAATTAGGCGGGACATACCTTCCCCTACCAAACCATGCATCGGAATGGGGGTGCAGAATGAGTATAGCATGTTTCTTGATCCACATATGGAAAAGACATTGTGAGGAACATGTGCAATAAACATTGATGACTCAGACGACGAGATTTGTATTTAAATAATCATTTATAGTGACTTTTCGGATCAGAATTCCTCACCGATAATTTTCTTCATGCAACCCGCAAGGTTATAGGCTTACCCAATAGATTTGATCTACATTTGTTTCCAGTTAAACCGTCTGGGTTCTTAATTTGACCAAGTTGGACTTCAGCCATTGAACTGTATCGTCCACCCATCAAGTTCTTTAGACCAGCGGAAATTTAAAAAGACCTCTCCAATGATAACTTCATTTGATTTTTATGTATACCATACGATATGAATATTTAAACCATATACACCGACATCTTTTTTGTAAACCCAAGGAGCTTCTGTTTGAAGCTCCTTGGTAAACCAGTATTAAAGTAGGAGGAGGAGTGGTCGGACAGTCTTGTAAACTTCAACTATACTCGTCTTTGAACAGTCGGAAAGGTTGGTGAGGGATATGGTAAATAAGGGTTACCGTAAATACATTTCATAATTTTATCAAAATGTTTCAATCAAAGGAATATCTATAGTCACTGTTCTTTCAGTAAAATGTTTGGAAATGCACTCAGAGTACCATTGACCGGATGCTCGTTCATCAACGAAGTGAGAAAGTAGTCACTACATTTGAAAAAAAAATACGCAAGTCCAAAACAAAATCGACGGGAATATTCAACCAGAGAACTGGTTCAACCAATGTAACTGATGATTACTCTCTATGTCTATGATGATATGCATCAACCCAAAATGTAATACGTGACGTGATCTTGGCAAGGATAGGGACTCGATTGATATTTTTAGCCAGTCAAACGTCTGGATATTTCTTTAAATATTTGGATGATTTTTAGGATATTTGATGAAGAGAAAGGTTAGGCAGTCCTGTCTGGGTACAATTTCTACCTTTTTTCGTGGTAAGATGTCTGTTATCACGTCATAGTTAAATCAGGTCTTATTTATCATAGCTGTACAACTGATCCCTCTAGGATTTTAAAATGTCTTACTTTCGGTGGTTAGTTGATATGTGAACCCATCGTGACAAGTTCGGGCTTCTAAATAGAATGTCTCAATGAGCTGTACCGTAAATGGAAAACTATACATAGATCTCCCAACATGAAACATGAAATGGGGTGCCCGATCCACGGGTCCAGACTCGGAAATCACCCCCTCCCCCCCCCCCCCGAATTGGACCCATTTTTTTAATTGATAGTCACCGAGGCTTCATATAGTAGTCACCGACAGAATGACCATGATCATGGTATAATAATAGCCACTTTCATGGATCTGGATCCAGTTTCATAAATTGTTACAATTATTGTAACTCTGCCACCCAATGTTAACTACCATGGTAACAGCGCTAAGCAGCCAATCAGAATCAAGGATTTCTGGGACGTTACCATTGGATGGCAAAGTTACCATATAGTAGTAACTTTTATGCAACGTAGCCTTGGAGTAGGTTTCGTTGATGTTATTTTATCATATGGGATCGGCTTGCGAAGATAATCATGTAAATTATAAATTATGCAAATATATTATTATTATTCATGTAAATTATTATTATGATATCATGTGTCATAGAAAGGTATGGGGGGGGGGTAACATGCATATAATCACAGGTTTGATGGTGATTGTTTTTGCATTAGGTTACTGAAAGGTGTTGGTGGGGAAGGGGGGGGGGGTGCTGAAGCACCGATTCCATGAATGGCCCATGCATCTCGTTTATATACCACCATGTATACCAGGTTAGGGCTATATACAACCCGTTTCAATGACAACTTAGGAATTTATGAGTTCAAGAACCGATTGTGCATAGGCCTTCTCCGATACAGAGAATGGATCTTGGATTTGATCTATGACGATCATGCCGATGACTGGTTGCAGTCACACCAAAGAAACAGACTCCAAACCGACCGGTGGTCTCCCATTGGAAATAACGTGATACATTCGATCTGTCTGGAGTCGGTTTAACCAGTGTGACTTGATGTCACCTGTATGATTCCTCCTCTGACGTCATGGGTATCGCTCCAACAGACCGGAAGTCAAGGGTCTCGCCAAGTGCTGTTTGACACCCAGGGGGTCACCCACTTGGTCAAAAATAGCTCAACCTAGTCTGATGGCCAGACGCCGTTTAAGGTGGCAAAAATATTCACGTTTTTGTCCTGCTATGTGTAAATATGTATATTTTGATTGATTTATCGGAAAGTAAATTCACCAAATTTTATTAAGCCTCTAATTAATTTAACAAATTGTCTTATTTTCAAGATCGTTATCACATTGATTATCATGTTCCATTTCAAGTAATTTGTATACATCATTATAATCTATCCTTGGTTTTAATCTACCCTTTGATGATCAGGTATGCATATAACTATTGAAAATAAATACCTATCGATATTCATCGCATATCAAAATTAAAACTCTATCAATTAAGTTTAAAACACAAACACTTCCAAAATGCCTTCCAAAAACAACACCACGGGTACTTGTCGAGCTGTACAACAAAATCTTTATTATCTAGAACTCGATAGAGTATCTCCATGCCCCAATCTTATCTACATGATCGATGATCAATATTAGATTTCAAATGAATTGTATAAACTCCTCAAAAATGGCAGATATTTCTTTATACAAAAATTAGTGTCTAAACTGTGTTGGGTGTGTTTTAACAGATCCTTGACCTAAATAAATCATTTTATTAATAAACGTGGTTAATAGAGATGTTCGTAATTAGAAACTTATACTGCTTGACTTCTAATGACCAAACAGACAAATAAAGAAAGAGGTAGAAAATACCTCCAATTTTCTTTATCAAATATTTTTATTATTTTTTCTGCTGTTGTTATTTGTTTGTTTATTTAATATTTGCTATGGAATTTACAAAATGGCCTATTTAGTTTCCTTCGCAACTCAATCTTTAACAGGCATTTGCAAAAACAAAATAGTGGATAGTATCATCACATTTACTCCGATATTATTATAATGAAGGCTTTGATAATGACCTAATTTCTGTCCGCTCTAAAAGCAAACGAGTTCGATGTTACTGGGCGATTGGACCAACTGAGTTCAATTGAAGGTATTTTTGTCATATTCGAGTACTTCCTTGTCAAATTGCACTAGAACTAGAATGTCTGACTTGGAAATTGTATTTTGATAATTCAAGGCATAGACCAGACAGTTGCATCCAGCTCACTACTAACCAAGTCATTTTATCTTTCTTTTACAGCTTTTTTTTTTAGTTTAGTCATGGACCTTTATGTTCAGATTTTTTTCACATTTTTTCCGACATCCGACATGATGAGTCTTACCCTGAATTTAAAGTATTTGAAGCATTGACTGAAAAAGGTGACAAGTTGCAATTCCTAGACGTATTAAAGTTACTAGTGGTGGCAAAACAGGGAGATGATTCAGTGTATAAGGCAATGAGTTCGTCTGCAGTGCACACAAATAAAAGCCACCAGGTAACCGCTTCGGTCCTTCCATACAAGGTAAACTAAAATAGAAGAAAAACATCAATTACGATCGTTACAAACACGCTAAATATCATTAAGAAGGTACGTACATAAACCATGGATGTATAACAATTGCCCGCATAAGCCAAAACAAGAATGACAAAAGGTCACTAATCCAATAGATTTACAGAAGAGTTTGCGCCTTCGAGCGAAGGGGCCATTTGATTACCTAATAGCCTATTTATCTTGTTTGTGCTTATAACATCACTAAACCGACTAGTTTACGAAAATAATTTTCTTGACAATAGTTGTAGAGGAACTGCAAGCAGAATTCGGATTATTGATCTGTTAGCCCCAAGAGTTTCAATGGAGTCATTAGTATTAGTATTATTTTAGGCAATCATCGAAATGTGTTATGAATCATTATCCATGATAAAAGATAATCATCATTGAATATAGCCTATACGATGAGAAATTCGTAGCTGAGTTGATAGTCAATTTGACCTCAACGAGGAGCAGAAATAGAGGAATTGTGGCAAGTCACTATACTGCATATTGCTAAACCCGGGCTAAATCCAAAGCTATTTTTGGTTTGTGGTGGTGATTATTTTCGCATAATGTGAGTAATTTTAAGGGTGTTTCATTTTTTCCGCTATTAGATTCCGGCATGGATAATGCAGCACCGTGTTATTGAAGAGCTAGCGAATAATTGAAAGTAAAGTGGATTCGTTGCTATTGCTGATGTTGTTGCTGTAGCTGTTGTTGTTGCTGCTGCATTTGGTGAGTCGACAACCCTGGATCCTGAAGTGGGTGCTACACACTGATTCCCTTTTCCTACCAATTCACCCCCCCCCCCCTCTAATAAAATGAAAAATACTCATCTCTCATTTCTGATATTACTTATTCTTGGGGTACAAATAAAGAAATAACAGAAGAAAGAATGAATGAAGTTAAGAATGAAGATCGTGTCTTCATTGGTGATGTGGATAATAGTCTGTCCAAAAATAACAATAATTCTATTTATCCATGGTAGCCACTTCAGCTGGAAGCTGTTCCTCCGGCGGGACGTCGAGGGCCTGACAAGAAGGCAAAATTCCTATTTTAGAAAGTCCTTGGTATGACTTAGCCAAGGATCGAACCCACGACCTCCAGCTCATGAGGCGAGCGCTCTACCACTGAGCCATCATGTCCGGTGCAGTGAAAAGTAATGAAAAGAGAGGAAATGGAAGACAGATTCAAAGAGAGAAAAGTAGAGTGAAAGAAGAACGGTGAAAGAAAAAGATGAGAGAGAAATGTTGCGATAAAACAAATATGATATGCGGTGAGGAGACTGGTAAGGGGGGGGGGGTAAAGCGGGATAAAAGCATCACAAATTTAGAATAACAATAATTCTCATTTTATATGTTATCTTCAAACAATACCCGAATCCCCCGTTTCCGCACAATTGTTAAGGGGCCAACGGGTCATCGTACTTAGGAAATAACATACATTTCACTTATTTTATATGATCTGGCATTAAATATAGATTACACTACATGACATGAATAAAAATGAGTGTCTCCTTTATAAGCCATAGGGTTCAAATAGATAGTCAATTCAATAAAAGTTGACGATAATAGGCCCTCTTGGACTAATGACATGACACGATCGTGAGGTTCTCATCGTGGGGAAAATACCAAACAGATATTCTTCCCACAGCTTTCTATTTTGTTTGTCAATTTGTTGTTCTTGTTGGTTTAGCTTATTTACTTCACTCTGTCGTTTTCTTGTTACCAGGAGAGCTAATAGACTATTTGTTTCATCAACTGACATGGTAATTGCATTACTAAAGGGGGCAATATCTGTTTATTAACAAGCATTATAATGTCAGGGAGTGGAAGACAATAATTGCAAACACGATACATTATCTTATATCTTGTTCTGGGTTTTAATAAGACCGTGATTTATAAATCTTGAATGCATGGCCTGAAACCATGCAAAGCATAAAATGTAAAAAAGAGGCAAATAAATAAATTATATGCCATTGCTATGCATGCCAACTCGTGGGTCTTTCCGAAAAGAGGATATCCCCCTCCCCCTTTAGGAGAGGGGGTGATGTAGGCATGAGGTTGTCGTTCTGATGCTTATCCTTTAGACAAAACATACCTCAATATTCTGTTTACGTCCATCAGCGTCAGGTTGCAAAAAGATGGAGGTGTACTTGTCAATCACTGCTACATAACAATACATCGGTTTAGCTTTCAGAAATAGAATACTTTCTCCATGCTTTCTTACGGTAAGGACAACCCCTCTATTAAACACCTCTTGTTATAATTCGTACAGCCCTGCTAATTATATGGCTCTGTCCTCATTTTCTGAACAGTGTATTCTCGGTCCCGAGAATATAAATCCTTGTCGTGTTTAGTGTTAGATTGTTTAAATGGGGAATTGTTATTTGTTACGTGCATGGTTTAAAATAATGTGCGGGAGATGGCCGAGGAAACAAATTAGTAAAAGTACATAGTTGAAGACGGATAAGTGGGTCTCTAAGCCGATAGTTAAATCGCACACGAAAGGGTGGGGTTCTTAGCACAGAGGGCAGCTTCATTTCTCCTCCTCAAAATCTTCTGAATAGCAAGCATTCGTGTTTTGATGTTAATTGTTACAGTTTCAGCAACAAGCTTCACTCACGGCTTATGTCATATAAACGGCCTGTCATAACCACCATCATGGCCATGGTCTTATCAGGAAGTGAGATCCTGGTCACACGAACGAGACCGACTCCAAACCGGCTTCAAACCGACCGACTCAGAGCCGGTTTCGTTGGTGGGATTATAAATTATGGTATTTTTACCATGTGGAATAGATTATTATCGTGGCTAATTGTAATATTGCTGTGCCAAACGCTACCCATATGATAAGCACGGTAAACCTGGTCGAGATGGGCAATTTGAGTGAAATACCTTGGCAAAGGGATCAACAGATGAACGAAACAGAGCAAAAAACAAAGAAGTACATTCGTATCTCTCAATTTCCATATGATATATCCAGATAGTGCACTCTAAAAAATGGAATGTTAAATCAACATTTTGAAAGGTTGGAGGAGTGACAACATTTTCTAAATGTTGCATTTACCACTTTAAATGGTTCTACCCAACATTTAAAATGTTGGGTAGAACCATTATACAAAGTTGGATGTAACATTTGGAAAAGGTTGTCACTCCTCCAACCTTTGAAATGTTGATTTAACATTCCATTTTTTAGAGTGTGTGACATACTGATGACATTGACGGGATCAATAACCCAATCATCCACGACAAGGACCACCTATATAGCTCCAGCAAACAAACTTCTTACCCGCTAAAATATAAGTTTGGATAAGGTATCAAGAATCACAATGCACAGAAGGCGACAAGATTATGCCAATCTCTTGCCGCTCCTGCGAAGGAGGAGGAGACAGGTTGTCGTCGGGTTCACGCTGGCAGGAGGAACGTTCGTCTCCCGCTAGAGCCGTCTGCGGCTTGTGAAATCCTTGGAAATTATCACAAAAATAGAGCGTAGTGTGAGAATGTTTGCCAAAGAATTACTCGACACTAATCCAAGATCACACGCAAGAGTCATCGAAAAGGAAGCAAATTATGAATGAAATGTTACGAATTTTGCTTCATCATGCTCAAAAACGTCAAAAATTTGTCGATTTATCTACCCCTGGGCTGTATAAATATCAACCTAGTTCACAATATTGTTGATAATCATTTACATTGTCATTTCCTATACGTTTTGTAACAAATTGTTCCCATCAAACATAATCTAAAGAATTGCACAGGATTAGAAGCTTCCATTGAGAAAAGGAAATTACGAATTGAAAGGTGGACCTGCATGTAAAATGATCCTATATAACGTTTCCATGGTGATAAAACTTATTTTCAAATCAATTGTAACTACCTTGTTAACACAGATCGACACTCTAACATCCACTCAAAATCATGATTAGAATTGGTGTCGACATAACAGAAAGTTTTGTGCAACTGGTTCCTAACCTCAAAAGCTTACACCCCGCCCCCCCCAAAAAAAAAGAATTATTTATAATACTGTCTCATTTCTGACCAGCATCTATTATCATGTCTACTTTCCAAAGCCAGGTTTGCAATCGTTGCGGGGATTTTGTTTGACTTTAAACAGACTTGTACTTAGAAAACAGATTTTGTTTTCCAATGTAAGTTTTAACCCCCCATGCAAAGCCTTTTGCCCTTTCAAGAGTTAGGTGTTAAGGTTTCGACCACACACATAAAGTATATTGTGCAGTTTTTTTTAGATAACATTATCACATTTTTAAGGACAAATAGACCGTGAAAGAATGGTCAACTGCTGAGCCATGACTGGTTTGTGAGTCAGAAGCACCATCCAACATGGTGTGGGGGGGGTACATGACTGCCTACTGCCTAGACCAGGTCCAGTTGAAAAGACTTGAAAAATGGCATGTCATATACCACTGAGCATGTTAAATATGTTAAATGCATATGGTAGGACTAGGCCCTATATTAGATAGGCCTGTACACTCCAAGATTTCCCGAAAAATAATCGTGACAATTTGGGCCAGAGAAACGAGTCGTCAAATTCCGAGCCCGAGTGCAATATCACAACTAAAGTGCAAGTGAGCTGCAGATTCAAAAATCTGATGACAATGATGATGAGAGTGATGATGAAGATGATGATAATGATGATGGTATTGATGATGATGATGATGATGATGATGATGACGATGATGATAACGACGAATACGACATGATGATGGTGGCGGTGGTGGTGATAATGATGATGGCGGCGGCGGTGATGATAATGATGACGATGATGATAATGATGTTGATGGTGGTGGTGATGATGACGATGGTTATGGGGATGATGATGATGATGATGATAACGAAGATGATGATGATGATGATGGTGGTGGTGGTGGTGATAATGATGATGACGGCGGTGGTAGTGATGATGATGACGATGGTGATAATGATGTTGATGGTGGTGGTGATGATGACGATGGTAATGGGGATGATGATGATATTAGTGGTTGTGCTGGTAATGACGATGTCATTGACGGTGACAGCGAATTAGGCATGCACTTTCATCTAACTTTCATCTCACAATGAGAATGGTTATAGATTCCTAAAATAGAAAAGACAAACTTACACCACATCCATCATGTCCATTAGGCCTAGCTAGACCTTATAAATAATATACATCGTTGTTGCAAACACTGATTAAGCAAGCGTATCTGACCAATTCAAATTGTTTCCGAATATCGATCTTCGGTTACATCCCTTAAAACGTTTCGCGCCAGAATCAGTTTAGGAATCTGTTAACCCCCAACGCCTAACCTCCGGCCCGGTTTCCGTTCACCCAATTAACCTCACATCTCACCAAAGAATAGGTCAATATCCGGTCTGGTTAAACTCTCCGGATACTCTTAATAAAACTGAGAACAAAATTATCCAACCCTCACCATTTTTGCCCTGTTATAATCATGTAACAAGAGTAAAATTAAATACGAAATAGAAATCTTGCCCCTTGAAAGAACCATATGAACATGATGAAGTATATAGGTTAGCATTATAAGTCACAGTGCCTGATAAATAATTTTTTAGATAAAATCTGTAAACTCAAAGATAAATGTAGCCTTTGACTTTAGTTTAATTCCATCACCATGTGAAGTTAAATTTGAAATAATGGAGGGATGGTTGAAAGAGAGGGGGGGGGGGGGGTGAACCGAATGTCTAAAATAACACTGACAGGGTGCGTTGTTTATTTTGTCTAAATACTGAATGACTGAATTTCAATATTACTGTAGTAGCAGTTTATGGGAGAGGATCCCCCCCATCCCCTCAATCGAGGGACCACTTATACCATGAAATCACCACGTATGGTCACCATCATTCCCAACACTAAAAAAAATATGGGTAAAAACAAGATCCATGAAGGTTATCATGTGTCCAACCAAGATTGGGCATTGCTGTTGGGGATTTTCATTTATCCAGTGTGATGAAAATTTTGCTCATTTTCAAGTAATTGCTGCTTATTCTTTAATCCTTACTGGACAATTATGATTCCCTCATTGGGTAAAATACTGCCCAAAATTGGTTGGACACATAATTACCCTCGTACCGGTTACAATTTTACCCAATGATTTTTTTTTAAGTGAACTGACATAACAAGGAAAAGAAAATACTCCATTTTATTAATTTCCATCTATTTTTCTGGAAGGATGGAGAGTATAGATGCAAAAAGTTTGTTCGCCGTTTCACCATTAAGGCAAATGATTTTGGAACAAAATGGATGACATCCAATGACGTAAACATAAGTCATCGTGACGTCAGAAAAGATATGTCATGAAAAAACATGTAAGAAAATAAATAGATTAAGATGATTTTACCAAATGATTGAATGGTTGAGCAGTATTAGAAGGTCATTAAGGTCATCGTTTATTGAGCTGAGATTAAAAACTCGTTTATGACAGGCGAGGTTTAAATTCATGTGGTGTTTATTGCGCATGCTCATCGCAAGGAAGTTGTTTCAATGGAAGATAAGATATAGACAAATTGACATATCCTCCTCCCAATTTGACTTCCTACAGACAAGTCAACTCTTAGGTAAAACAATTTATAAAAAGGGTTAGCACTTTGTGGGATTAGTTATTTACTCTGTTTATTCCCTTCTCCCTAACACCTCCACCCTTCTTAGAAACTATATTATAGAGGTGGTTCCCCTTCCCCCGCTCAAAATGTCTTCATAAATTTCTGTCGTTTCAAGCATGTACCATCCGTATCATGCACGTGGAGGGCAAATTATTCTTCTTCACCTTCCCTGTCCCCCCTACCCTACTTCTCACCCTCCTCCTCCAACAGCTCTTATCCTCATCAGCATTTTCTTCTACTCCTCACATCCTTAGCTTTACGTCATGTTCATCAGCAGGCAGCGTTTCAGGAGTCCAGTGGCCAAGTGACCTATCGGGAGGGGGGGGGGGGACAAATGCAGAATTTGAATGCATGTTTAAAAGAGAATAAAGAATGCTTTATGAAAAATATAGGAATGTGTCTTGTAATTCTGCCATGCCTATATAATACCATATTCAATTGGGAACAAATATATCACATTTAGGCATGCTTGCCCACCGCCCCCCCCCCCCCCCGCACCCAACAAATACCCTGGCATCGCCCCTCTGTTGATCTTTCTCCTCCTCCTCCTCATCTCCTCCTCCTCCACCTCCTCCTCCTCCTTCTCTCCTCATCTCCTCCTCCTCCTCCTTCTCTCCTCCTCCTTCTCTCCTCATCTCCTCCTCCTCCTTCACCTCCTCCTCCTTCTCCTCCTCCTCCTTTTCCTCCTCTTCCTTCTCCTCTCCATCTCTTTATCCATCACCCCACTCAAGACGATCGTGAGAAAACAGGTTTGGCTCGAACCCCTACCGAACTCATTAACGTTTTAACTTTCATTACCATCAACAGTAATTTGTCTCTGATTAGCCAGTTTTCATAGCTGGTGTATGTATATGCCCTACGTAATGTCATTATAGAGTCAAGAGTGTATATGGAATCAATTAGAAGCCCACTGTGTGTTCTGTGTAACCAGGGATGTCCCTGGTGTAACCAGGGAGTTTAGAGTGGTATAGCCTTGCCATTATGAAGAATCATTTATATACACAGAAAAAACTGTGGTGTTAACCGGTGTACATAGAGGGCCACACCAGTTATTTTACACCGGTGTTAAATTGGTGGTGCTAGTTTTACACCTATAGGTGTTATTACAACACCTATAGTTGTTACATTTACACTGTTGGTTTTATGTTCAATCTCTAGGGTGTTATTTTAACACCTCAGGGTGTGTTCCTCTATTAACACCAGTTGGTGTCAGTTTTGACACCACAGTTTTTACAGTGTACAGTATGCAGGTATACGCTAAATTGATGTTTTCTAATCTGTGGAAGGTGTATTTATGTAGAAATAAAAAATGAATAGTGGGAGCGAATCGTTGATAACGACTGTGACGATAAATATCATGTTTTTGGTTCATATCTGGATACAGTGTCGTATATTTTTTTAGCCAAATACAAAATTGAGGGGCCAGATATGGTGTATCGGGCAAAGTATATTGAAAAAGTTGAGAGGGGGCGAACCGAGCAAAAATTCGACATTTTCTCTTACCCCCATCTCCCCTTCCCCCCCAAAAAAAATCTAATTTCGTGATTGATTTTGACATAATATTCAGGAAACAACATGGTCTTTCGCCCTTCTCTCCATCCTCTTCTTTCCCTTTCTCTCTTTCTCTCTCTCTCTCTCTCTCTTTTTTTTTGGGGGGGGCAAGTGCCCCAAGTCCCCCCTCCCCATTGGTAAGACATGCACTGGTTGAATACTAATAATAATGATACATACATCCTCAGCTTTTTATAATTTGTGAATTGGTATATTTTCAATTTACTATGAACAATGAATAAATAAAAAATAACGAATCTAATGCTTGAAGTACAAGATATTAGGTACTTTAAAAAATACTGAATAAATATCTTAAAGATTATGTGTAACCTTAATGCCGGTTTGAACCTAGAAAAGTCATGCGCCGATTATCTCGGTATATACATGATATAGTATACCATGTATACCAAGACTTCATTTTGTAACCAGAATACGAAACCACACCCCTGTGACGCAAAGAGAACGTTGCGTTGGTTACCATAGTGACGGATTGAAGAAGAAAATGACAATTGGACTCAAGATCTATATACCTAACTATCGAGATGCAGCCTAGTGCAGGTATTTTGTTAGTGATATTGTTGTTGTTTAATGATTTGTTTAGGAGAAAAACTACGTATTTCGAAGGATAATTGAAAGGAAAAGGCGAAAGCGGTCAATATATTTTCTCAAGAGCTTTATACTTTAACATGGACCTACTAAGAAGAATGAGTATCACAAGCAAACTCATATAAGAGCGGGGAGGAGAGATTTCTTTGCAAGAATAAAGAGAAGATGCATCAGCATGGTGTGCAATGGAAAGAATGAGAGCGAAAGAATGGAGGAATGGGAAGGGAGGAGAGAGGGGGAAAGATTTAGGAAGAGGGTGGGAGAAAGGGTAAAAGGAATAATATTATTTAAGAAGCAAGAAAGAGGATGTGGGAAAGAGGAATTATATGAGGAGAAGGAGGGGACGAAAAATAACACTGGAAGGGGGAATACGGTTGAGGAGAAAGAGAGGGAAACGGGAATGATGAAGAAGATGGAGAATATCGCATACATTCGTAATTCCGAAGCTTCGTTATTTCGAAGGTTCGGATATTCCGAAGGTTCGTTATTTCGAAGGACGTATTTCCGAAGGTTCGTAATACCGAAGGTTCGTTAGTCCGAAAACGAAATGAGGTTCGTAATTCTGAAGGTTCGTTAGTCCGAAAACGAAGTGAGGTTCGTAATTTCGAAGGTTCGTTAATCCGAAAAAGAAATGAGGTTCGTAATTCCGAAGGTTCGTTAGTCCGAAAACTAAATGATTAACTAACCTTATTTCGTTTTCGGATTATCGAACCTTCGGACTCACGCCACATATGTTCGGATTAACGAACCCTTTTACGTTTTCGGATTAACGAACATTGAGGTATAGGCAATTTGCGTGTTTCGGAATTACGAACCTTCGGAATAAAGAATCAATAATGATGCTATTGGTTCTATTTTATAGCCGACTGATAACAAAAATCACAATGACTGTCAAAACACATTTACTCTGATGACACTTCACTCGAGGTTTGTACTTTTTCCAACAAAAATGAACTGTATGCCTATCGTATATATGCCTTAAGTAACATAATGAGAAGAAAGATATATAATATATTTATTAAAAAACATAGTAGGCCTACCTGGCACTGACCATTGTCAAGATTGAAGATTCTTAAAACGTAATTTCATTATAAGAACACAATAACGGAAAGTCGAGTACGCAATATTATCTCAACGTATAAAAAGAGAGGGAGTCGTTTGTGAAGTTGGGGTCGAAATTAGAGCAGCCCGAAGCCCTAATAATCTTCCCTAGATGTCAAACTATTATGCGAAGCAGCGAAAAGGGACAATTGCCCGCCCATCGGAGCTTTGCGAACACGCGTTAACATTTGATAACTAAACACGAGCTTCATCGCTCCCAAGCACGAACTGGACTTCGCCGCCGTAGATGCCCTCGGGATGACCAGGCCTTGATCAGGATATAGAGGTATAGGGAGAGGTAAGTATAGAAAAATTATTGTCGTTATGAGAGCGTGGATCAAGGGTAGCAACAATACCTCGCATAACCTTTAGGAAACTATGGTTCTGCACTTTTCACTTGAAGTTTAAATCGTTTTAATGTTGATTTTCAGTCTTCTTCGTGAACTTATGAGGCCGCCATCACTTTCAAGCTTGACCGCTCATGATGACGGTCTCCTCCGTTCATTAATTAATCTTCTAATATCATTAAAAAGTGACGTTTATGCTCAAATCATTTTTTTCTATTCATTATGTATTATGATTATATTGTATATATTATGGCTTAATTTGTATATCGCATATGTAAACGCATTTGACATGTTTGATATTGTATTATTTTGAACGCAGTAATAAAGATAGACAAACGTGCAGAGGGGATTGTCTGAAGATGCTGTGATAGTGGGTGAAGAAAAACAAGGCAGAAGTGGAGAAAAGAAATGGCAGAACAAAATATGCAAGGGGTAAGGGGTTATAGGGAGAGAGGAGAGGGGGAAATGAGGTATTCTGCACTCTTAAAACTTTAGGCAGCATACTGCCCACACAACAATTGGTAAAAAAAACTTTATCAAATTCTGGGTAGTTTTAAACCAATTATGTGTAATTTGGGTGAAAACTACTTAGTATTGGTTAAAAACTACCCAGAGTTGAATAGAGTTTTTAACCAAGTGTTGTGTGGACATTATGTTCCCAACATCTTAAGAATGTGTGTATAAAGCTGCATACTATGTTTCTACTTCTTTGATAAGATTACAGTGTTGTTATGATTTTTAATTATCATTGCCAATAACGATTTATTAATTTTTTTCCTCGTTCCAATACTGCATACCGATTTAAAAAAAAATAACAATAACCACATCACTCTATCCTCGTGTTTCACATGACTGATATTGCATGGAAAACAAATTCGAAAACTAAAGTATTTTTCATTAACGATTTTCGTATTTTGTACCCCTGAAAAAATAAGGATTTACGCAATTATTACAAAATGAATGCATAATTGTTATTGATTTTTTTTATCAAATGCTTACAGTTTAAAAATACACAATTACACACAGATGTGTTTCTTTTTAGGATAAAGTCAATTCCTTGTTGCCATCAAACTTCATCCACCTCCCTTTTCAGCTTGACCGCTGACGTCACGTTTTGGGCATTTGATAAAGCTGGACATTTACTTTATCGTCGAAAGTTCATTTGGCGGTAAACAATTTCGCCTTCATGGAGAGATATGAAGAGAAGACAATATTGGGATGGGCAGACAGTTGACATGGTTGAGAAGTGAGAGAGAGAGAGAGAGTGATAAGTGTAAAGAAGAATAGATGAAAGAGGGAGTGAGAAGAATGAAAGAGAGAGAGGGGGAAGGGAGGGGGGGGGTCGTGTGGGAGGAGTGGATGGAAAGGTAGGGTGAGGTTTAGAAGGAGGGGAGAAAAAACGTGGAAAGATGGATGGATAAATATTCCATGAGTAGATACTCAGAATTTATCTTTTTTAACATTTAAATGTTCAAGAAGTAGATAGCATGGAAAATGTGGAAGAATTGAAAAAAATAAAAACGGAAGGGTGGGAATAACGTCATTGACAGAGAGGGAGAGACGGGGGGAGGGGGGGTAGAGAGAGAAATTGCAGGAGAGTGAGGAGACATGTAAAAGGTTGTGGAAGAAGGGGAGAACCGGGGAAATAAAGAAAGAGAGAAAACATCATTAGATGCAGAGATAGAAAAGGAGAAAGAAAAAGAGGCGGTATCGTGGTAAAACGTATAAATTTGGATACATGGATAAAAAGGAGAACGATTATTTGTAGTCTACTTCAAAAGAACGATGACCCGTATAGCGACTCCTCTTTTATTGTCTTGTAGTACGATGCACTCAATATATCACTCTAAGGCATCACGAACAAAATAAAACAGATTTTTATATATATATCTATATAGCTACATATATTTTTGTGATGGGTATAGAGTTTCTTGTCACATTTGCAATCTAAACGTGAAGAATTACGTTTCTAAATCTTAAGGAAATAGGTTACAGAGTGGTCACATTATCAAAAAGTATTGTTTGTTGTCTCTTTGAAACATAGCTACCTGGTGTCCAGGTGACTGTTGTCTGCACTTCGTTTTATTTGCTGACTGTTGTTACTTTTATCTTTCCTCTCTTTCTCTCTCATCCAATGACACGGGGAAATGGTAGACAGGTGCTGTGGTTGAGGCAACTGATTGTTTAATTGAAAATTGACGGTCCCCGGTTCGATCTCCTAGACAGTTCCTATACTCAATGACTAACAAGACAATATATAGACATGATAGATTACTTGTATTTAACCCTCAGTCTCTCCATCCCCCACCCCATTTCTCTCTCTCTCTCTCTCTCTCTCTCTCATCTCTTCCCTTGAGTTCCGTAATCATGGTTATATAATACGACACCTTTTTCTTAATTATGATAATCAATTCAATATGTCTATCCATTCAGTCTTTTTTGATTTTTTTAATGTGTTTTATTGAATCAATATGATAAAAAACAAACAAAAATATATAAATGATTTTTTATAACAATAATCAACAACAAAAATTAAACATGACAACGTATAATGCATGCGAAAAAGCAGCTTGTATCCATATAAAGATATACAAATATATATTACAACCTAATATGATGACAGTCATCTTTAACTCTTGTAAACTTCTCTATGCTAAAAACGTAACATTACATTGTTCTACAGACCATGACAAACGCATAGTTTAATGAACATAAATTAATTCCCATTTTCTTATAGGGCATTCATTTTCAACTATGTTCCAGGTTATTATCCATTCAATCTTTACAGCATCAACGTAAAAGGGAACTTCTTTGCGACGATAAAATCATTCAATAAAAAAAAACCGGAAAGAGATTCGAAAACTTGGTGGTGGGATAATCATGATAATTTTTACTAAAATGATCGGCTTTTCACATTGATGCACAACAAAAACTGTGGTGTTAATCGGTGTACATAGAGGACCACACCAGTTATTTAACACCGGTGTTAAATTGGTGGTGTTAGTTTTACACCTATAGGTGTTATTACAACACCTTTTGTTGTTACATTTACACTCTGTGGTGTTATACTTAACCTCTAGGGTGTAATTTTAACACCTCAGGGTGTGGTCCTCTATTATCACCAGTTGGTGTCAGTTTTAACACCGCAGTTTTCACATTGATGTTTTGTCAATGATGACCTGGAGTTATCTTTAAGGTTGCTTAATAAATAAGAAAATGGTTAGATCGGATGCGTAGTCTCATTCCATTTATCAAAATCCTAAACTTTTCAAACAAAACTTCTTAGAAATACTTTCATTAGAAGTGAATCTTTGAGTCCTTGAGATTTGTGTTCCATGCGGTTATAAAAAATATTGGAAATTTAAACCATGGAAATAAAATTGTTCTATCTTCATATTTAAACTTTCTCGAGATATGAATTGACCTACGAGTAAACTCGAAAGATATGAGTTTTTGTTTTTTCAAATAAAATTCCAATCAATGGTCACGTTGGGATTACGTCTACCGTTCTTTTGATTTTGACAGAAAATAAAAAAGGAAATATGAAATATCACCACAAAAAACAACTGCCCCACGGAAATAACAATGATGAACTTTTCCCGTTGCGGTATTTTTCGGATTAATAATCTTTTTTGTATTTTATATTGAAATATATGTCTGTGTTCGAGATATTTAATCCTTTCTCAATATTTTATTTTTTGGAAAACAGCAAAGAAAAAACAATGAATTTCATCTCAGAGAGATAGCGGGAGATTAAGGCAATATACGTCCTTTGTAAAGTTTAATGTGGATTATATGAGCCGTTGGGAGGAAAAGGTAATAGAAAAAGAATGACATTTGAATCCAATATCAGAATTTATGTCGGCTTATTTACTGGGATGAAGAGTATGGGTTAGCGATGAACGAAAGACAAGATATTGGCTTCGATACGACTGATTTATATCATTCTTCGCTGTGATAATCAATTTTGAGTTGTTTTGCGGAAAATTCAAGATTTAGCGTATATCAGTCTGAACGTCTTATAAGCGAAATGCCAAATTATAGAAATTTGGAGTTTGATGAAGACTTCGGTCTCCATGACCACGAACTTACTTACAGAATGGTCATTTCAATATCATATATTTCAATAAGAGATAAATCGAATACGATGGAAAACGTTTATTATACTTGTAGATTAAATCAGAATATATGTCAAGTATATAGACGTAATAAGTGAGATCAGCCTTGATGAGAACTACATTATTTGATGCAGTTGCAGCAGCTCAAATGCAATTTATATCCATTATCGATTACTTTATATGAGCAGTATATGACCATGACGGTATTGGAATTGAGAAAGAATAAAAATATGAAGAATCGAGGCTGATTGAGTGATTGTTTGATATAAAGTCTTAGATTTTATTCATCTATTTACTTTCGCCTTACGGGTCCGACGTTCCCAATTCAAATCAGGTGAACCGTTTTCTTTCTTCCATTTATTCTATTTTCCGGTATTCGTGTTAAACTGCTTCTACCTTTTATATATATATGAAAAATTCATTATATTTATCGAGATACCAATTCATTTATTTTTCTATAAACTTATCCATCCAACAATTTATTCTTTGTTTATCTATTTCTTTACGATCTATCAATTTTACTATATCATTTATCTATCATTCTCTAATTTCATTATTGGTTAATCCACTATCATAATTTTTCAGTTATTTGTTGTTGTTCTTGTTTGTCACAATTTTGTGTGGAAGCGTATATGTTTCAATATTTACACTGTAACAGTATGGCCCAATTCCAATAAGGAGTGTTCAATGGCCATTTTCAAACTCAACGACATTTGCTCCCTCATTTAATGTTCAACCCATTATCTGTTCCCTGTTTCCTCATGTTCAAAACCCCAAGGGATCATAAATTATATTCGAGGAAAGGATAGTGCTAAGAAAGACTGTTTAAGATAATAACTCTCGAAATAACGAAGAAACACAATTATTTGTATCTATCGGACAAGGTCGTCTTGGATATTTTCCAGAATAGCTGAAATCCAGGCACTTTTACTAGGAAAACGAGTCAATTTCCTCCTTTCTAGGATGATTTGTCGATATCTCCATCCAGCTCAAGAGTCAATGATTTCATCTCCCTCCGAGTACATGGTGGATCATAAAAAGGTGAGCATTGAGAGGGATAATTGGGATGATATTGTATGTACACTATAGAAAAGTTCCCGAGTCAGATCGGCTCTGACATTGGTCTGTTGGTTCAAAAACCCCGTTCCGGATAAGACATGACCAGGAGGAACACTTCCAGTGTGTGGCCATTTCTGAATTGGATCGGACCCTTTTCTGCGTCATATCTGACCCTTTGCCAGGTCATTTTTGTTTATCCTTAAAGAGAAATTCCAGTAGTTGCAGTTAACACTGATTTCATGAGAAAGTCTGTAAAACAAGGCTTAATTGCCAGTATATCATCGAGGATCTAGATCTGGTACAGTTACATTAACTGGACTTTGTGAAATCTTGAAATCTACGCTGAAAATGTTCACACCGAAAATCCCCAACACAGATACGCGCACGTGGGACAATGTATAATTATTGCTTAGGGCGTCGGGCCCGACGCCCTACCCGAATCTCGTGCTTATTTGCTGATTTCTCAGCAATTACACAATTTCTTTCAGAATCCTTTGGCACATGCGTTTTATTTATACAAACAGACACTTTAGTGGTCATTTCATTGGATTCTGTACACTGTAAAAAATATTGGGCAAAATTTTAACCAGCACGAGGGTAATTATGTATCCAACCAATTTTGGGCAGTATTTTACACAATGCGGGAAGCATATTGTCCAGTATGGTTAAAAAATAAGCAGAAATTACTTTAGAATGAGCAAATTTTCATCACACTGGATAAATAATAATGCCCAAAAGAAATGCCCAATGTTGGTTGGATACATAATTACCATCATGGAGCATTTTTACCCAATATTTTTAAGAGTGTACGAACTCATTTTGATATCGTTACCAAAACTAGCATTTACCTTTAAAATTAACGGGATGTGTCACCAACAGGCCTGGTTTCGGAGCTAATTTGAGCATGTTGAGTGTTATTATTATGAGAGGAAAATTCAAAGGTTTCATAATGAGGATTTTTTTTTAGCACCACTGTATATCGTGACTTTGTGAAAAATCATTGAATCTCATCAGTTTCGAAGAACACTTGTATTTTCCCAGAAAAAAAACTGATCGTTGATCCTCATAAAGAAAAATTCAACCCTTCCAACATGACTTTGATTTTTTTCTCTCTCTTTTTCTTTCTACCCCACTCCCCCTCCCTCCCTCCTCCCTCTCTCTCTCTCTTTATCAATCTATATTACTTGGTGACGATGATCTTGATGATTCTGATGCTGACGATGCTGCTGATGATGATGGTGATGATGATGTTGATGGTGATGGGGATGATGATGATGATGATAATGATGATGATGATAATGATGATGATGATGATGATGATGATGATGATGATGATGATGATGATGATGATGTTGATTATAATGATTATGACAATTCTGGTAAATGATGATGGTGATAAATGTCGATATTGTCGATTATAAAAGACGACGAAAGTTGTCACTGATTTCCACTTGCAACCACCAGAAACCATCATACATGTCATAGCTGAAAGGAACTTTGCCCGTAAACACTGATAATAAGGTCTTCTCATCAAGGACTCAGCCATTGTTATCCATCATCATACCGACCACAGTCATACCAACGATACCGTATCCAAACCGACAGATAATATATCATTCGAAATAACGTAGATGGTTTGATCGATGGGGGTTAGTTTCGTTGATGGGACTGTGCCATTACGCAACGTCATGGTCACGCACTGACTCGCGTTGTTCTGTCTCTTAGGAACATCCTAGATGATGCCCTCCGTTGCCATGGAAACCAAGCTGACCTGGCGACCAGCCAAGAAGCACGCACGCTCCAAAACATGCAGATGGGATGACAATATTACCAGGCTCGAATATAAAATAAGAAATACAGTTGTCTCTTTTTAAATAATTTAGCATGTTGTCAGCTTGCGTATCCCACTAATTGTGATTATAATTTATTAGAGTTACCCCCCCCCCACCCAACTCTGGCGCGCTACCCATCTATCGCACATACACCATCCATTTTTGTCATGTTTGTGGTGTCTGGTGTCGTGAAGTATTTTCATCATGATCATATGATTATAATGCAATAATTTTCGTCAACTATTCACCTACCGTGCATTGATAGGAATATTACAGCCCTCGGGAATACAAACGAGTATATTGCACAATGCAATAAGTACATTATACAATGTTATATAATTCTACATTCTCTTCTTTTTAATAAGCATTTTAATTTTATGATGGATTTAGTTTTAATGCCGCTTTACTTTAAGAAAGGGGGTATACTTGATTAATTTATTACCTTTTGTTATTTTATTACCTTTTGTTGTGTTGGCGGTTGGTTAGACTCGCATAGCTACTATTGGCGTAGTGTCACTGCTGATGCTGCTACTTATATAGTACTAATACAATTATTACAGCTACTACTACTACTACTACTACTACTACTACTACTACTACTGCTGCTGCTGCTGCTGCTGCTACTACTTCTACTATCGCCACCCATTAATAAAATTAACTCCTGATAATGATGACATAAACCCAACAAAACCCGAATCAACAATGAAGTATGTTTGTCAAAAATCGAATATAATTATGTGTGTGCATTATTTATTTTGATTTATGGAAAAGGCATCCATATTCAACAAGTTCACTTGGTTTTTTTTTTCTCTCGACAATGAATTATTCAAATAGTCATTTTGTCCATGCGGAGTCCTAATCTCTCCGGCTATAATCGTCCCATATTTTATTCAATGTACTTTCTCCATCATACAGGAAAGATGGAGTTTAAATTAGTTACCGCATACATGGCATAGGTCTGTGTCACAATTGCTTATTGATCATAATACATGCATATAAATTGAATTGAAGTGCAATATACAAGCTAACCATGTAAAGGTCACGAATAGTTCAAAGTCATACAGCAACACATGTGGTTTATCTCCATATTCGGGTTACCCGTCCTTCTTGAAAATCCCGGTTATCCGGAGTCATTATCCTTTAATCAATAGCGGAACATCTCCTCCCCTTGAGCGCTATCCGACACGCACTGCGGTGGGCGAAAACCGAATTCGAGGGGTATTCATGGTAATTGATGATAAAGACTTTTAAAGGTATTCGTTAATGGATCAAGTTACAAGAGATAACATTCCCAAATATCTTAATCGGCCTTATTGCTATTGATAATGTCGACATATTGATTCAAAACCAAGTTACATTATTCAAATACGTTAGATAAGTTCTTATAAAAGCAATATGTCTCATTTCGTTTAGGAAATAACGAACTATTTAAAGTATTTGAATGTTCAACTTATTTGGTTGTATTTCCTTGATTTCACTTTATATACTACCTGTCTAATTAGATTTCCATATGATTTAAAGAAGTCAAAAGTAGATTAAAATATTTTTTTATCCTTCATTTAGATTTAAAAAAATATATACTCATAAAATCACACTAACCAAAATAGTGCCATGATTCAGAATTCAAGTCTTGCCCAAAATACCAGCAAATTATTTAATTTAGCATATGGTAAATATAGACTTTGAATCCCAAAAATGCGTAACTAGTAGTTGCACATTTCACCTTGAACTATAGAGTAATTAATTTATAGTTATAATAATAATACACGGTTATAATACATCGAAAAGATTAATAATTTTATTTAAAAATTTAGTTGGCCTCTCATAATTCAATATTTTGTAGAACTTTACGAACACCTTAAATTCTTCAACCAACATTCAGAGCCACTTTTCTAAATAGTGTTCCGACGGGAAAGAAAGAAAAACTACAGAAAAAAAAGGATTTCGAGTTCTCGCGAGAGGAAATCCAGCAAGAAACTGATACTGCCTGCGCCTCCCCTCAACATTTGGTTTATTCATGTAACAATCATGTGATACATTCTCTTCCTTGGAGTAGCATTCGGTGGTTCAATTTGAATTTCCGATGGAGTATCGAAAACCGTTAGATTCCCAACAAGGCACACAAATTGCCTTTCAGCATCTCCAATGATCGTAGCCTGATCTCAAGAGGGCTTGTAATTTGTATTTCTTCAAATGTTGTCTTTCGTTTACCCCACCCCCCTCCTCTCTCTCTCTCTAAAATCCTTCATTTTAAAAAGGGGAAATGTTTCACAACCAAGAAAAAGGAGAAAGGAAAGACAAGGAAAGTAAAAGAGTGAAATATCATGGTATTTTCTGAATTTCATGTCAATATCTTTCCCATTTTTTCCTCGATCACTTCGCTGGCTCGCAACTTTTTAAATCTTGCTCCATCCATCATAATGGCTCCTTTTTTGGTTCATTTCAGATTTGATGAAAGTGTCACAATTACACTCAAGGTGTGCACCAGATTCTTCCAATTTAATCAAGAAATTTAAAAAAAAGAAAGTAAAGCATTAAATTTAGCTCTGTTGCTTCACTTCCTCACATTTATTTTGTGCATTCTTGACCATTCGACTACTTAGTCTGAACCTCTTCTTACATAAGGTGATGCTCCCTCTGCGATAGTATCTCCATGATATATTTTATCATTCCCTTTTATTTTAATGATTTATTTCCCCCGGGAGAAGGGGGAGGGGGTTGCGTACGCCCATGATTTATAAAAGTAGCTTACATACAGGTGTTTAATAGGAAAATAACATGACTTGAAAGGATAATATAGCGCCATGACTGCTTGAAAGGCTACCACGGGCGTAGCAGTTTTCTCGCTGAATCACGCTATAGTTTATAACTTAATTACTTTTCTAGTGACATAATTCTACTCGGTACTTCCCCCCAGGGTCTTGGGAATTGGAGGATGATTATTACACACACACATGATGCTTTTATTGGGCATCTTTCACATGGATAGATGTGCTCCTTTTTAGCTTGAACTAATTGATTGCATTAATTCCTTCGTGTTCTTCTTCATCTTATTCGTATTCTCCTCTTCCTTTTCCTCAGATTTCGTGAAAGAACGAGTACTGTAGCTATACTGACAGAGAAATGCAACATAAAGTCGATATAACCATGGAAACCGTTAGCGATGTAAATCGTTGAAAAAAAACTCTAAATATTTTATCGGTCGTAAAATTCGCGCAACAATGATTTGGAGTATTTGACATAATGCTCAATCGTCTTGATGCTAAGAAATTGATTTTATGTGACAAATGAGTATGTCTTCGTTTAACAGCTTTCAAGTTTATGCTGCATAATGCAGTATCGTACTGACATTCATGTGCATTAGTATTTAATTCTAGATGCCCTCCTTCCCTGAAATGGACTTTAAAAGTCACACCTGATGAATATTTATGCACTATTTCTGTAATCATGTATTCAGAACCAATGTTATTAGGCCTTTACAATTCAAATTGATGACAAAAATGGTCCTAATTCGGGTACCAGGTCTTCAAAGACCTCTGGTAAGAAGCAAAGGGCAGGCAATCCATTGATGACGAAGCAGATTATCCCTTTTCATCCTTTTAGCTTTGGATAGACGATTAGTTTAGATATTTAGGTCAAACGAACACGGTTTCCTTTGTAGTAATTAATTACTCAGTGAGGGGTGTGGACCCTCCACGACTATCTTCAGATGGCAAGGAATAAATTGGACTAGAAAAGGAAAAGAAATCACGGATGATGGAGATGATTGTTTAGTTTCATTTCGGAAGGGGTGTTTTAACTTGGAGTCATCACTCTAATCAAAATGATTCATTCAATATGCTCAGTTATAGGACTGCATTTTATGAATTTAAGAAGATTAAAGTTGTTTAATTTTATTAAAAAATACAATATGCTCGGATCATTATTACCAGGTTACTAACAATTCCCTAGTATTACGTAAGCATGGTAAGGTGATGAGTTATGGAAGGAGAAGAGGGAGAAAAGTTGGCAATGAGAAAATGGCTCTCATGAACATAATCATGATAATGAAGGCAAAGGAGAAAGAGAGGGGAGGCAAAGAGAGAGAGAGTGAGAGAGGGGGTATGAGAAAGTAAAGGTGAGAAGATAGACATCGAAATGAGAGGGGGAGAAGAGAGAGGGGGGGGGGGGTAAGGGGGTGGTTGAGGTTGGAGAGAGTAAGGAGGAGGGAGATGGTTGAAGAATGGGGGGAAGGAGAGTTTAGAATTAAATGAGGTACCGAAGACGTGGTGAGGCCAAGCCACCATCTTGCTTGGTTGCTATGGTTACTGATGAGGGTTAAAGGGGAATCCAACCCAAATAAAAACATGTTTTTATAAGGAAAAGAAAAATCAGACAAGTTGATAGGTGAAAGTTTGAACAATATTGGACAAACAACAAGAAAGTTATGAATTTTTAAAAGTTGTAAATATTGGTAATCACTATACCCATGTAGACTTCAAATTGGCCGCATATGGGATGTCATAGTGATGTAAGGCAAGGACTACTCTTCCATGTACTCCAATACATATTATGGCTAAAATGTTATTTTTCCCAAAAGTTTTATTTCAAATTATATTTTTCTTTCATTAGGACATAAAACATTATACTACTGGGGTTATATTTAGATAACGGCCCCAGGGGAATGGGTTCTTAGGAGAAAACCACAAATACCTGATAATAAAGTACATGGCCTATGGGAAAGTTGTCCTTGCCCCTTGTCATAATTTACTTACTCAGTTGCCAATTTGAAATCTACATAGTATTAGTGATTTCAATTTTAAAGCATCTATAACTTTCTTATTGTTGGTCCGATTTCTTTCAAACTTTCACCATTCTGTTTAATTTATTTTTCTCCTTCCCAACACAACATTTTATGGCCAAGGCTGGATTCCCCTTTAAGATGGAGATGGGGACAAGACAGACGGATGGGACATTGATGGTGTCAATTGACAGGTATGTCATCAAGATCTTCGTTTTAAGGATTCCACTCAATAGAATCCAGTGATGAATATGGGTCAAAGTGATCAGATAATTTCCTTATCCCTAACCTGCCTAATCAATTACTCACATACCGAGGGGTGTGGAGTGAAACAGCGCGGCGCGTTTTTCAAGAAGGCGAACATTCTCCCGTCAACCCATGAACTATACACATGGACCCAGTATTCATGGTATTAGGTCATACCTAAAGAACCCGATTCCTAATACCTTGGTCACATTTGCTCTTCGGCGGCCGTAAGGCGAGTCGAAAACAGCCGTTTTAACATTTTTTGTCCAACTGCATACAGGTGGTTTGATTTCAAATTAATAAAACGGCTGTTTTCGACTCGCTGTACGGTCGCCGTAGAGCAAATCTGACCAAGGTATAACCGACTGATGGTGCCTTTGGAAATAACGTAATAACTTTCGTCTACCTGGGGTCGGTTTTACCTGGAGTCTGTTTCGTATACCTGGGGTCGGTTTTCGCCGCTGTGACTGTGGCATATTGTATCCCTCAATGTGTTCTTATTTCAACAGCTACAGTCACATTCTAGTAACCTCAACAGAAGTATGACTAATTTAGTTAGCATTACGTCGAGTTTATTTTTTTTCCTTGTAAGGTAAAAATGTGTAGTAACATCTTGGTTTCAAATACTTCTAGCTTTGGAGTGCCTTGTATGAACACGATGACGCGTATCTTCAATAGATTTTGTAAGTAATCTGTACTGAGTGATAAAAAAATTAAGAAATTTCTTTGCAAGGCACATAGGAGTTCAACACTGTTTCAATGTCCTTGCACTTCTGTACGTTTCATAACTGTTGAAATTAACCTTGGTAGCTGTCAATGTCACAGTTGAAGGGGACGATGTTATAAATCTCTTAGTCATAACTCAAACCAGAGGGATTCCCAAGAATATTAAAAATAAAAGACATACAAGATTTACTCATATTTTCCTGGCCACTGCGTCCTTAAAGAAGCTAATGCTTTTAAGCCCTGTGTCTTATGCTGTCAGAGGCTCGAAATGCAACTGGCAGAGAGGAGGGGGGAAATAGTGCATTGCTTTACATGAATGAGGGTATACAGGATAAACAGATTCTTTCGTACGCATCGATTTAGAGACATTTTTGTCACGGAGGGGGGGGTGGGGCGACGAGACCGGCCTCCTCCCATAGGCTGCAGTACAAAATATAAATATAAAAAAATCGATGGTGGGACGCCCCTCGGATCACCCCCCGTGGATTCACTCACCAAGCCGGGGTATATAGGTAGCCTCCCCCCTCATGCCCCGCTCTTACCAAGCTTTTTCGTGTTTTGTCGCAAAAAGTATATTTAATAATCATTTCGCAGCAATATATTTATCGTATTTCGTTCATTTATTTATTTATTCATTCATTCATTTATTTATTTACTTATCTATTTTGATTTACCTAATTTATTTATTTATTCATTTATTTATTAATTAATTAATTTATTTATTTATTTATTTATTTTGGGATTCATTTTGTTTGCTTGTTAGTTTTGTTTTTGGAGTGGGAGGAGGTAAACCGATACCCAACATGATCACTGTAGCTGTGATGTGTAGTGTGCTATTAGTGTAATGAACTTCGGTTTTTTGGATATAGGTAGGTATTGCTGCTAATTCATTTTCCTCCATCTACTCCCTCCCAGTTTATATTCCTGTAATCAGTCACCTTGCCAACTCATCATATCAGTTTACCGTGGAATAGTATTTACTATTTTCGGTTACTGGGAGCCAGAGGAAGGGATATATCCTGCTTATAACCTATCCCCTATGACTATCCTATTCTCAGATACTCTCTTTCTATTACTTCCTCTATGATTTCCGGGAGACCTGAATAGCACCCTGTGCTCTAGAAAAAAAAGTTGGAAATTGGCAACAACAACCTACAGATAACCTTTATTCGGGGACTTGTGTTTTTAATGAATTTATAAGTGAATAAGTGTTATTAAAGTTAAGTACATGCATGTCTGCCCGAACTACATAGACCAACCAAAACGACCTGGAAATTGTCAATTTGTCTGGCTCTTTTCTCCTATGCCTTTTTTGTGTGCTGATTTTGGACTAGTCTGTTTTATTTTATATACTCATTTATTGGAATAGGCCTCGATCCATCAATGTAAAAGATCTATACATTTTAAAAAGTGAATGCACAGAGTATAATGCAATTATACTTTTTTTCTTCTTTTTTTTAAGTACTCGTTTCAAAATCGTTAGTCAAGTAGGTCACCCCCCCCCCCCCGTTCACACAACAAACTCCGCCACCATCGTCTGATCTTAATTATACTTTTACTTTCTATGAACAGATGGAGATTGGTTTGTTTGAAAACTCGACCATTTTTTCTTGGACTATAAATCTATTACTTGAAAATTTTAGCCTAGGGCAGTTCAATTATTTTTTAAAAAGCGAGAATTCGCCCAATCTTTTAAATAAACTTGGACCCGCTATTGCATTGAGAATACGAACGTATATCTGTATTAAGGCAATGTCTATGGAATGCTTCTATGTGATTAAGGTGTAGGATATAAAAGAAAAAAAAACATCTGCATTATTAAAGGTATTGTACAACTTTGTGAGCAGCCGATTTAAATAATTCTCTAACCAAGATGAAACATGTGTGCAAGTGCATGTATTAGAACTAATAAACCCTGAAAACAACCATTATTGAGAATGAAAAGCTAAAACTACAAGGCAAACCCCGATTTTGTAAATAGGTGTCTTATAGACGCCTAAATATAACACATAACTGTATGGCATGAAATTAAGAAGGTGTTTCAATTTATGAAGCACTAAATAATTATTTTCGAATGCAATTTTTTCTGGGCTTCATTTTTGTAACATATCACAGACACAGGTGACAAGTGTGACCTTCTAGCTCAGATTTTTTAAAAGTCAAACCAATGTTAACCAATCACTTTAAGGCAATGTCTATGGAATGCTTCTATGTAAAATAGGTTGTAGGATATAGGCTAGAAGAAGAAAATATGGAAAAGGACAGAGTGAAGAGTGAACACTTTCTGTTAATAGCTCTATGCTTTGAACCATGCTCTGTTTTCTGAAAATGCAACAAGGAAATGTAATTTGATTGGATTAGCTCTAACAATTCTTTGGAGATCATTTTCTTGTTCCGGGGGTCATCGGGTCCCTCCAAGGAGAGCCAAAACTTTGGAGCGATAACAAACCACTTCCGTGGCGTTTAACCTTCTACTATACCTGCTCAACACCGATATGATAAAAAATATTACCCCAGGTTCACGGGGTGTCGCGAGCTTGTGAACGCCCAGGATGGTGTATCATCGGGTTCGGGGTTCGAATCCCGTCGTAGTGTTTTTGTCATCTTGCAATGTACCCATTCTACGAACCGCCGCGCCGTCCATTCATTAATAATCAACCATTAGTTGATTTAGACTTTAAAACCTGATTTCACTGATTCATTCATTCATTCAATCAATCAATCAGTCATCGCAACGTTCGTCCATTCATTCATTCATCCATTCACCCATACATTCATTCCTTTATATATTTATTCATTAAGTCATTTATACATTCGTTCTTTCATTTCTTTATTCACTTCTTCATTAGTGTATCCATCGTTTGATTGGTTGGTTTGGCTGATGTCTGATCCAGTGGTTGGTTCAGTGATCACGTTGATTAACTGCTTGACTGGTAAATTGATCAGTTGATTAATTTGTCTATCGGTAGGCATACTTCTTTTGATCAGGGATGCTTCGATTACACTGTAAAAACTGTGGTGTTAAAACTGACACCAATTGGTGTTAATAGAGGACCACACCCTGAGGTGTTAAAATAACAACCTAGAGATTGAACATAATACCAAAGAGTGTGAATGTAACAACCATAGGTGTTGTAATAACACTTATAGGTGTAAAACTAACACCACCATTTTAACACCGGTGTAAAATAACTGATGTGGTCCTATATGTACACCGGTTAACACCACAGTTTTTGCTGTGTATGTTAACAATCGTTTTGTTGTCACTTAGTAGTGTGATAGACATAAATAACATGACATGATATAGTTAATAGAAATATATCTTCTACTTCTACGACGATACTCAGAAGGAGCCATAAGTCAGGATGTTGTGCTATCAAATTTAGTATTTAGTGTACCGCGGAAACATCGGTTAGGGTCCCATACACATATTACTTTCCATCCTTTTTTTTATTATTCTGAAATCCGTTCTTCAAAAGTTTTCATTAATTTAATGAACGTGTTCTTTCTCGAGATAGTGCTTTTAGGTAAATTAAGAAACCCAACGATTCTGCAGTCATAGAAAATGACTTTATTTTTGTAAGGATTGAAATCAAATCGAGGTCAAAATAATGATCTTTTAAAAATGACCAGCCCACCATCATTTCGAGAGAGAGAGCAAGAGAGATACGGGACAGAGAATGAACAGGAGTAATTGCTTGACATAAATATACAACCAAAGAATAAACATCCCATTTCCCCTCCTTTTCAATTCCAGCAAACACAAACAGACAGGAAGTTATTAAACAAATCCAAATTGCGAAATAATGACACCCCTTTTTCATTCCTGTCCTCTTTTCTTTCTCTATATTTGTGATTGCGATAATAGGTGGAGCAGAGCGTAGAATTCGTTATTGGGCAGGAGTGTCGCCCCTTTTTCATCACGACAGGTTGATATATACCTGTAGTCTATCATATTTCAGTTTCAATGGTAACTATGGTATATGAGGAGTATATATATATATAATTTATGAATCGCATTTGCACTCATAAACCTTTTTAAAGGTTATACTGGGTGCAAGCAAAAATAGGTCCATGGTGCAAGCATGGCGATACTAACGCCAGTCACTAACAATCCCTACTAATATGGGAGTTAGAAAATCATGAAAATGATATGAATTTTAGAGGGAGGTGTCGTGGGAATTTTTTTTTGTTTTGCAAAGGGTAGTGATAATTATGAACGTCAAGTATTGGTCCTGCGATTATCAAATTTGCAATTATGTGTAATTTAAGTGCCCTCTTCCGTCCTTACCCCGAACACACGAATGCCTTCCAAGGATGACGCCCCCCCCCCTGCGCCACTCCCATTCCCAGTTTAGTAAACACAATATCAACATTGGCAGCTTCAGCATATTGTTAGGATCTAAACTGAATATGAAATATCAGATGAATGTTCAAATCATTCCTGAGATCAGGGATCAGAGGTATGTTTTCAAAAACATGAATTTTCACTTGCTTCAAACGCAAGGACAAGTGGTTCGTATGACCCTGATTAAATTGTATCGAGTATTTGACTGGCTCCATGAAATGGCCGAGTCCCGACCGACTCCTTGATTCAACAGCCAATGTTAAGGCCGACGCACGTATTTTCTGCAGCATGCAGGGTGATAACATGGAGCTAACACAAAATATCCAAGGTGATATGGTTTATACAAAATGTCACGCCCATGTTTCGGTCTCACAGACGCAACTGACTCTACCGACCGATGTTACGTCAAATGGAATTAATACACTAGCTTTGATCGGTCTTGATTGTTGTCTCTCTGTGTTAAAGTTGGTAAATTGTTTTTTCTCACCAAGAGCCGCCTAGATCTTCAAATCAGCTGAAAAAAATAAAATAATTAAAAGCTCAATTTAGCATGCTTTCTTAAAAGACGGTATCGTTAGACAGATGTGACAGGGCTTTATGATTTCCTAGACGACCATTAAACTACCATAATACAATGTCTTAACCGTTTTGGGATGGGAGACATGAAAACCATCCTAATGCAATAAACTATTTATTGCTCCGTTATCAGCCTGATCACATTGAATTGGCCATTTATATATCACATTAATTTAACCGATAGATTCCCACGAGATTGATAAAAATGGGGGCAATTGTGCCCCCGTTTTAGAAGTCTCTGTATGCTCTTCAGAGTATTTCTATACAGTTCATCAAAGAGTTTTTAAAACCCATCTGCCGATATTGTATCCACAATTCTCCAAAAGCAATTGTTACGGACCACCCTACCGTATAATTCTTTCTATTACAAAGTATATGAGGATTAACGTGTTGAACACGTCGGGCCTATTTGTCCAGGTTTTGTATACCAAGGTATGTTCTGTAGCTTTACAAGGATTATCCTTACCTTTTAGGAATGTATAGGTTGGTTTGGAAAAGAAATCGATTTGTTAGATCAAGGAGCAACCACTTACCGACCCCATCGAGTTTAGGTGCGTTGAACCGTGGACCTCTGGTTGAACGGCACTTGAGGGCCAGGGAATTTAAAAAGTTACTTTTGTCATGTCCTTGTTATGTTGTGAATGAGGATTAGGGTTAAAGTTTGACAATTTTTTTTCTTTAAGATGTGTTGACTCAAGAACTGATGGTATTTTGTCCTGGTTATAGACTAAAAAGACCCTCGGGTGCCCCGCAAAGGACTCCGATGGACATTATTTCAATTATTAATGCAACTGCACACCTAGTTACCAATAATGCATATAGCAGTTCCATTTATTTGAAAGCAGGATAAAAGAGCATTGTAGATTAAATGCCTTACTCACGGGCATAGGTGCCGCGGCCAGGAATTGAACCCCGGACTTTCCATGTAGGCGTCTTAGACCACTCGGCCACTGCACCTCTTACTGCTAAAACGGTTGTCTCACCGATTCAAACAACTCCATACTCGTTGGTTATAGCATGGAACATGAGGTAGAAAATAGATTCAAGGAGCAACCATCCCAGTATTCCCAGAAAGTAATATCATGGCTATATATATATATACACCATAGGCCTATATCATCCCATGGACATACATTAGTTGTCACAAAAGTTGTAGGCCCAATGGGACAATTTGTATTGTCTGTAAATCTGTACGTTTCCCTATACCACCACGAGTCGAGAATTGAATGACTCAATAACAGGGATACAATCCAAAATGAAAAGAAAAAATATTTGTAATTTATTCTGTAAACAAAAAAAATATGTTTATTACAACAAAATGAAGCTGATCTGTTTTAGTTTTATTATTATTCATTATGTTTTAACATGCAGTTTGTGAGTCTATGTTCATTGTAAAGCAAAGATTGTACACAAATTATCATTCAAAACACTATTATATAATAACAAACCTCTGTTTCAAAGGGTTAGAAGACCATCAAACCATGGACCCTACATGATCAAACATACCTGAATAATGCTGACAGGATGGCTGAACAATTTAGTCCAACTTTTCAATCCAAAACTCACAGCATCGGTTTCAGGTCTTTTTGAAGAAGTCATGATCCATATTCAATCTTTCATCCAGGAATGCCTCGAACAGATCCGAAGAATGGAAATACATATGAATGGGAAATACTCATTTATTACATGTCTAGACATGCTCAAAATCTTAAATTCCCTCAATTGCTCTTTTGAAAGGATTTAAACTGCTACAAAAGTAGAATAACGATCTCGAAAGAAGGGTCCAGATATTTCCTACTTCGTGATCTATTCAAAATACAGTAATTGAAATCCTCAGTAATTTACAGGATAAGTTAAAGTAATGGGCCTTGATTTCTCATAATGGTAAAGTATTCTGTGGGATTATCTGTCACTTCTTACGACTTTTCAATCTTGGAAATAGTCAGACACGCTCTTTCATCGAGCTCACTGATCACTGCGGGTTACCATCTATTCCAGATCCGAAATTGTGAAGGTGATGTGGAGTTATGGTCATTTTTCAGTTGCTAGGAGATTAAGATTAAGAGATACACCGGCGGGAGGTGCGTGAATTAGCTAATCGCCAGGTATTATACTTTATTGGAGTCCTTGAAATGTCTGTTCTCTGGACTTTCGCGGGCAATGTTGGAAGAAGATACCTGGAAGAAAATACAAAACCGTGGTTGGGTGCTTGCCTGTGAGATTATGCGATTTGCAATTTGCAGCCTATTGACACGTGGCCCTAATAGAACAGTTACACCAACAATTCGATTTCAAATCGATCGACATACTGATTCATTGCCTCGTGTGTTTGATCTACTATCGATTGATTTAGACGTCATAATGTGACAGTGGGTACGTAGGTGAATAGCGGGGTATGAATGTGTGCATTGAGGGATCAAACCGCTGGGCCATCATGGGGAGGGGGAAGGGAGGGTGTTACTCCCCAGGTCAGGAGGAACCAAACCAGACGCTTGATGTATGATGCTACAGCGGTAGCTACTGTATTTACATATGTCGCGGGTTCGAAGCCCTTGTCGTGAGAAGGAGAGAAGAAAGAGAGCAACGGTGGAGATTAGATAGAGGAAGAAGAAAAAGCAGACAACGAATATGAAGGAGGAGGAGTAGGCGAAAGGCAGAATATAGAGAATGGCGCATGATTAGAGGACAAGGATTATGATATTTTCTGGTACAGTCGAGGAGTCAATTTGTCCCAGGTCCAGGGGCAAAATCTACACCCAACACAGTGAGCCCGTACAGAAATGTCTATCATCTTCATGTCCAGACATGTCTTTAGTCTAGACAATCAAATGAACATGTAAATGTTGTCCTTGGGACTAGGAAGTTCAGGGCCTATTTAGTCAAACTCTAATAAGATAAAATGTTAATTTTACGCAAAAATTACGCCACATTAAAACCAGCGAAACCGCCCTCAGACCGACAAAAATCGATATACCATCGGTAGGTTTGAAGTATATATATTGGAATATATATGCACAAACAGTCATGACGTCCTGACAAACGGACCTGAGTTTGCATATTTCCTTAAAATTTGCGAGAGCGCAAAGCGAGCGCGCAAAGCGAGCGAGTAAACATGCATCGCAATTGCCAAACGAATTATGCAGACCTGGGCCCCGTCTTACAAAGAGTTGCGATTGATCCTATCAACCGCAGTATTGGACAGCCGTCAGCGACATCGACATATATTATGCACATTTGTTCAAAATATTGATAACTGTGATGTATATTCCGTTTTCTTGAAAATTCCGTGTGATTCTCTTGGACATTATTCTTTTTTTCGGGGAGGGGGCGAAAATATCATGACAATGATGGATTTCCATAGAATTGAGGTTGATCGGATCAATAGTAACATTTTGTGAGACGGGACCCAGGGCTCCCGCAACATAAAGCTGAATGATTAATAGAAGATGTGATTGATCGCTGAAAATGATAAATTTAATTAATCGTAGAACCCCCCCCCCCCGATCAATTACTAAATTTTGTTACGGGGTCCAAGGAAAATTCAAAATATTCAATCTTTTTGATTAATTGCCAATGTTGGGGGTAAATTTTACTCCTACGTGCCCGTGTAATCTATAACAAGGTTCATTATGTCCTCTTTTTTTTTAGCAATTCAAGTATTTTTTCTCTCTGTAGGCCTATATGCATTGGGGTGGGGAAGGGTGCTGCATGTAGGGGTGGGGATAAATCTCGATGAATGTGGCACCGTACAGGTTTGGGGTTTGTAAAGTGTTTGCTTTGGCCATGGAATGTCGTCTGTTACTTATCATTTCAGACCATCAGCCCTTTTTTCTTTTTACCAGGTCTTGTTTTATCTTGAGCTCGACCCCCGGTGTGTTTGCACTGTTAGAGCCCATCTCCATCCCGTGGTATATCCTTGCTCTACACACATGCCTGAATAGAGAGTGACCTATGACGAAAAGAATGCGAGTAAAGCAAGAACCGTGTACTGTATTCTTTCGAAGTCACAGAAGCGGTTTTTAGACGGGGACTGTACGTGTATGGCAGATACTGATTCAAATCTTTAAAAAAAATCTCACAAAAACTTATCATCCACCCTCATGTATAGGACCTACATATCATTTCAACACCGATAAAAAAATACAAAATAAAATTTATAATTATTTACAAGCATTAGTTGTACCCTTCTGTGCTACTGTTCATAACATTTGAAGAATTATTGATTCGTCTTCTGTTTCGTGACGTCACATGCGCGATGCCACCCCCCCCCCCTCCCCGCTCCTTACATTATATATAAGCAGTCAGCATGGTGGGATGGTTAGAAGCGAGAGTTTCGCCTCCTCCCCCCCCCCCCCCGACGGAAAAAAGCTGTGGAGTTTAGTGGGTAAATAAATTTAAAGATAAGACCAGTAGACCTACATCAGAGAGGGACGTGGTGACTCATCGCAAACTCTTGTGGTCAATTTGGTCTTGAAAAAAATACAAAAAAACATGACGTAACAATAAATCTTAGGTTGGAACTGAGGCGAAAGATGTTTACTTTTTTGCTTGAAAAATAATAAAGAATAGACGGCCATGTCATGATGCAGCCCAAGAAATATCAATACTAGTTTTTCAAAAATATTTTATTGTGCATTTTTTAATGTGTGAATTTTAATTGTGATTCTACGTGAATATTAGTTCTGCGAGGAAAAGATATGAAATTCCTTTTTTCGACAGATTAAAATCATAAAAACACAATCGTTTTTGTGTCCGAATTTTCATAATTTTCTTCGTTTATTCAGTTCATATATTTTCAGCGTATTCCTAACTTTTGTCTGGTTCCGAATCCCGTCAGAACGATTTCTGTCAACAGTCAGGTCAACCAAAGGTCATTGCGGTGTACAACACAAAATTGACCTTTCTACTCCCCCCCCCCTTTCTCTGTCTCTCTCTCTCCATCTATCCTCTTTCCCTTTCTTCCCGTGCTATTTTCCTTATTTCTGACCTCCTCAGTATTCCACAATATAGCCCCCCCCCCCTCTCTCTTTACCTCTGCTCTAGACTCCACTATGCATTACATTTTACACTTTCTTACCCATGTTTCTCCTTTCCTTTAGCAATATGTCCCTCTCTGTTCTTGTCCTTCTCTGCAAACTCTATCTCCTCCCAATTCTACTGCATCTTTTCACCTTTCATTTTCCTCCATATTCCTCTATTCATCCATGACCTCTCTGAATTATAACCCATTCTCTATGCCCCCCCCCCACACCCTTTTCTCTCTCTCTCTCTCTGTTCACCTGTGTGACCTGAATGTGGGGGTATACAATGCACCTCGTTGATACGGATTAGTAGATCTCTCGTAATTACAAAAGCACTCGAGTGCACACACTATAAAGGGGTAATTTGGGTTCGATGACTAACTACAATTGATAAGAAATGAAAGAGAGAGAAAAAAAAGACATGTCTCAAGAATTGGTAGTCAGCTCAGATAAATAGATAGGAAGATAGCTACAGAACATGTAAGATGAAAAAGTATGAAAATATTTAGAAAATAAAAATTGCATATGAGCTAAACGAGTGATTTGTGCATCCATAAATCATCAAGATAAAGGCAGCCCCACAACCACACTTCTCGCCACTCTCTCGGCCTCCATCCTCAACTGCCCTCACTCACGTTGTATAAGCACAATTTGTTAGATCATTTAGGCCGAGTTTACACTCAAACGAGGCCTAAATGATATATTATTCCAAATCTGAATAATCATGAAATTTGTTCACATCGAAAGTCGCATCAGAAGTCAATCATACTGTACGATCAATTTCTGTAATTGCGTTAAATTTTTGATGTGGTCATCCTCCCACCTCTCCCACGCACACACACTCACCTTGTTGAAATATAATTCTCATTCTCAACATAAATTTAAAATCACATTCCAATTCTATTTCCTCGACTGCATACCGTCTTCCAAACACAAGGCACAAATCATTCGAAAAACGTTTTATTTCATTTCTTGAAAATGTTTATTTTGAAAGTTTTTTTTCTTCATTTTCTCACTTTTTTAAAGTTACGAGTAACAAAGTCTTGTATCAAATGATTTAGGCTCAAAAATATATTACAAATTTCATTAGGAAAAATCCACCGTTGTAAATAACATACATTTTACAAGCACGTAATTCGTCGCTATCACCATAAGTATCATCACCATGTAAATCCTGTTATCAAATTGTTCATTGAATATAAAAACCGGCCTTTCACTTCTTTTAAATTGGAAGTTGGACAAAAATCCGTCTAAGTGGATGGAAGTCACAAGATATAATAAATGAATAAAATAACTCGTTTACTGCACTAGAATGGTACGCAATATATTTGCACACTGAACATAGTTTGAGGAAATTTGTTGAAAAATGCATGGAGCCGCTCAACATTTTGCCGCAATTGCGAGCTAATTATTAATCAGGCAGTTTATATCCTAATTTTACTTTAAAAGGCATATATCTATGGAAAGCGATTCGCTACGCTTCTCGGGTGAGTAGGCTATGTCTATGTATTTCTACGCAAGCAACTTTTCCCTTGACAATCTGTAAGCTCTTTTTTTCTACAAAATATTTTATTTTTAAAAAAGCTGAGTACGGAATTTTAGAAATAGGTTAGATAGTATCTCTATGTACAAAATAGACAGAAGAAATATATATATAAAACATCTACGAATGTACATGAGCGTTTAATAATAGTCTATGATTTTTTTCCAAATAATCTTTTCTCTTCATACAAAATCTGATTCAATTTGATTTAAAAACCCACGCAATTCCATAATAGTATAACACAACCATCGTGTGTGTAATTAATCTGATATAATGTTAGGTTTTTAACTCAAATCAAACTTTCTATATTTTCTCTCAAATAGTATCTTTTCCTTTTCAAATATCTCTCTTTCAAATTCTTTGCAAAATAATTTTGGAACTATCGGAATTCTGTCAACAACAAAATCGAGCAAACGTAAGTAAGCTGGAATTTCATATCTAAAGCTATTCTATTACATAGTACGCACACTGCCTATGATATACAAATGCATACATAGCTCCACAAAGTACAACATATATTATTATACCTGTACAGTTCCTTTGCATAAATAATATAAATATCAATAATAGGTGTTTCACAACGAATGTATAATCTCGGAATTATTAGAGTGCAGTCCAAATTTGTTCAAATATTCATGGAAAACAAATAGTCGTTAATAATCTGAATTTTTGTCATAGATGCTCTCATGAAATTCGAATTAAACAAAAGTACATTTATTCGAATCGAAGTGAAATATTTCAAACTCCATTGATTACATTAGCACGTGTTATTTAAATCAATGTACAAAAAACCACATTGAATGAGTGAATACCTCGCTTGTTTGATAAAACGCTGCTCTCGCCCCCACAATACACCACGGTTGAATAGCCCGTTTTGTGTACGGAGGGTCGCGAAAGGTCAGATCAATTGCAATAAAACTTGGGACTTGTTCGCGTGCCAAGATTTTACAGCAGTTCAAGGCTTTTTCGTTTTTTACATATAAATAATTTGCTCCGTGAGGTTCAAAAACTTGCAGCAAATGAATGCACTTTTCCATAGCGTAAAATGACTATACGAGCAGTATCTTTCAACGTAAGTACACATTAATGAATGTCTACGGTATTCCTCGATTCTACAATACATTTGTAACATTTTTCACTTGTAAAAGATTATATACAACCATGGAGTATAACTCCTCCAAATGACAACATGAACGACATATTGAATGTTGCAAAAATTGTTCAGTCTACGGTTGTAAGGCATACATACGTCTTTTCTCTATTTTTAGTGGTCCATTACAAATAAAACTCACATGGAAATCGTTGGCAAAATTAGCACGAGCATCGCCATCCTGCAGCAATACTCACGTAGCAAAACATTGGTTGGAATGGGGTTTTAAACCTGATTGTTCTTAAGAAATCGGTGAAAACTTCATTTAAAAAAATCACTTTCGGCAGGAATAATCTGTTCAAGAGTTGTTGAATAAAGTTTTTTTTCCTTTGCAAAATGTTCAGGAAAATATAAATGATGTTTAGCTCTTTAGTTGTATGCTGAAATCATGGATGAAAGCAGCCAATCTGAGTCTATGAGTTCGCTTACCTCTGGAGTGGTGTAGTCTGGAAACTCAAAATGACTTCCATTGCTCCCGACCGAATCCAGCGGGCTAAGATCATCGGGTAATGAACCGAAATTAAAGTTACTAAATTCTGAACCAGTAAGTCCACCTGGGAAGACAACCTCTTCAATTGAAGGTTGGGCACAGTACGATGAACCGGTTGACATGGATGAAACAGATGAGTTAGTAGACATGGATGATTGCTGCGACACATCCGACGAAGCTGGACTTGAACACGTAGTAGAGGTAGCTCCACTGGGCACACCAAATTCATACCGTTGCATCTCGTACGTTTGCTGGATGTTAGCGTAATCCTCGTATAGGCTTTGCTCATTGCAAGGGTCCGTGTTGGAGCCAGTCGGGCTGGCGGGAACTTTAGCGGGCGGCGTGAGCTGGCTGGGCACGAGCTCCACGATCTTGCTCGCCTTCATGCTCTCCCTGAATTTCTTGTCGATGGTAAGTTTGAGTTTGGGGATTTTCTCGATGCGGCCCGATTGCACGATCTGGTGAGGGTGGTGCTGGTCGATGACGATACCGTTCATCTTCGTTGTCTTCGATGATGACTTTGGCTTGCTGGATTTGGGCTTACTGCTAGTGGTTTTGGCAGCTTCTGGCTTCGTGGTAGGCTTGGACTTCTTACGGGGACGGTATTTGTAGTCGGGATACTCGGCCATGTGTAGAAGTCGTAGTCTCTCGGCCTCCTCGACGTACGGAGCTTTCGCTACATCATCAAGGGTCTTCCATCGCCTGCCCAGCCGCTTGGAGATTTCAGCGTTGTGCATGTCAGGGGTAGTTTCCATGATTCGTCTTCTCTCAATTTGTGACCAGACCATGAAGGCATTCATCGGCCTCTTGATGTGACCATTGTTCCCCTTCCAGTTTGTCTGGCAGATATCTTCAGCGATATCGAGGGTTGACTGGCGAAGCTCTTCCGACGAACCGGTAGACGAGCCGCCTGGTGATCCGTGGCCGTTGGGGATCTGCTGTGACTGCATCGTTATAAGTCCATTTGGTGGTAGGTTTTGAGGAACCATCTTGAAATCTGCATTCACCTTCGTGAAGTTAACAGGTGCATGAAAATCAGCAATAGTATAAATCCAAGAAAGGTAGATTCGAACGTTAAATCTACCACTCGACAAGGTAAAAATTTGTCTAAGTTCAGAGTAAAGAATCCGCAAGTGCTGGGTGAGCAGCAAAACAGTGCAAGCGGTGTTCACTCGAGTAGATGCTTCTGAAATTATGCTGATTTCTGAGACACGGTCTCATTTTATACAGAAACACCCACACTCGAACGATTCCGTTGAACGCAGGTGCACTGTGTGTATAATGGGCGGAGCTTAACTCGCGCAGGAGAGTGCATGCCTTGCTCAGAGTGGGCGGAGCTTACCTCGTTTTGCCGTGTGTGACCGTGTGTGTATATGTTGAGTCATAACTCATCACTGAACTACACATAATGAGCACGAAAATATCAAAATTACTGCTTTACAATTCACTTTTCAGAAGAAAATATGTAGGTGTATCTTCAGAAATTCGAATTTTCCATAGCAATGTTTCAAACACCAGCACAACATTTGCTGCATTAACACAGAATAAGGGTGAATTAACTGCTAGGCAGTAATATCTATGGGAACCAGGCAGTCTATGTGGTTCGCATGGCAGTAAATTTTTATACCACCACCGCTCTAAAACTTGATCACTCATAAAACGTTAGGGCTCTCAAAATCGCAGGTGGCGGTTTGGGGGTCGAAATAAACTTTATACTTCACTATTTTTTCTTCTTTTCCGTTCCCCCTTCACTTAAAATTTCACATTTGGCACATTCACCTATAAATCATTTCAGGTGTATATCCGACACGTGTATTTACTCACGTCGCTGTACAGGAATAATATGCATTGCTCAGCATTTCAAATATCAAAATCTAGGTGTCAATAAATATCATTTTCATTCAAGCTATAAGAAATCATACCTTTTCAGCACTCCTAGAAAGAGTTCTATATAGGTATGATTTTTATCGACACGCTGAACAAGATGGGCGCTGATCTGCCGAGCCATAACAAGACATGTCCATGATCATTTCAGACAGCCAGTTCCAATTTTAGGGCGCTCATAATTCGTATGTTATATTCATTATTCACTGTGGATGATATTGATTTACTACCCTATGCCTCTCTCTCTCTCTCTCACACACACTTTTTCTTCTTATGATAAGTGAAATTTCACAATTCTTTGAGAGTACCCGTAACCTAATGTCCATCAGGAATTATCAAGGATTGTGTTTGCTGATTGTACTACCAGTAACTTTTTTTTAGGTGTGTTTTCGACGATATTCACGTTCTTCTTTAAAATATTTTGAAAAATGCCTTGTTCACTTAAATAGGATTTTATAACATAAGATTGTAATAAAGCAAACGATTAATTCTGTTGAAAACGAAATTTTACACGACAGCGGTTCAAATCGTTTCTGATAGCAATATCATGTACTTGCGTGTGACATAGAATGTGCTATCCACCGATTTGTGGTGACTATCAGACAATATTTATACCATAGTTGGACGCTAGCGGGCGTAGTACATGGAAAGTTAGCAGTGCTACCCAGGAAAACGATCTCGAGATCTGCCCAACGACAAGCTGCTTGCTTGCAACCAGTGACCAAGGGTCATTCGGTTCATAATGAATATTCAATGAGTAGGTGTGGTTTAGTTGGCGTCGCAGGCGAGACGCGTGCCAGGCGCTCGCCGCTTTCCATTACGGCAAGGATTACAGGCCCGCGAGAGGGAAAAAAGGAGACAAGTGAAAAAAATCTCGCTCCATCGCTCAAGAGGGATGGATAATAAATTAGGTGCTGTTCCCAAAGGGTGACATCCTCCCTCCTGTGAGTGCCAAGGTGATTTTATATTTTCATCTGCGAATCAAAATGGTCCTTTTTGATTGGCGGAGAACAGTTCGCGTGGCAGGGTCGTGTGTCGGAACTATCAAAATTAACATAAGAAAAAAGGGTAAAATCTATGTTCTATGCCACACCCATCAAGCTGACTGGTATCTTGGCCGAGAACTGCAAAACTTTATCGGGGTTTTTTTGTCACCGGTTGTTATGATCTGACAACATCTAGACCAGTGCACCCATGTTCGTGTGCTCAACAGAACAAGTGTTTATAAAACATAACCAGAAAAATGTCGATGGGATAAAATTCAATATGATTATGAAATAATAAAATGCTGAGTTTAATTTGTGATGGCTTTGTTGAATTAAGTAAGTTTATCACCGTTAAAAGGCTTCACAAATGAGACTTCTCTCATAATGAAATATGTATTTCCAAATGAGTGTAAACTTGATATCTCTCAGTTCATAAGTAAATTGGTTATAATTCGTACTTTATCGATCTACGTCCTGGCCTGTTTAATATCATTATTTTGACATCGTGAGAGGGGGGACATTGTCAAAACAAAAGATATAGTTCGAACTCAAACTGTGCGAGTACAGAATCTTCCATTCTCTCATCGATTTTAGAGCAAATAATACTCTTCTTTGAACAAATGTATGTGTACTTAGTAACAGGGGATAGGCGACAGACGGAAATTAGTTTTTCTCTGTTTGTTACCAAAATGGGAGCCTCTGCAAGAAATGCATATTTTATATCATTTCTTTTGGTGTATTTTTGACCGGGGTCTTGTGAAATTCGAATGATGGGGGTTTTCCGAGCATGCACGAGTGATGTGAAATGAGATGCGTGCTTTTTATTGAAAATATTGAATTGATAATGCATAGTCATTTAGATAGCCTACATCCTTTATCACGATTAGATTAACATTTTTTCCGGGGAATGGGGAGGGGGGTGGCTGGTGGCAAAAGCACAACATGCAGATGAAAAGTTATAGTTCTCCTCCATAATAATCATAATTCATTATTATTTTGAGTATTGATTCACGTAAGATATAGGAGTGAATGTTTTTTAGTTAAACGTCACTTAGTTTTTTTAACACTCAAACCAATGCGGCTTGTTAAAGTTCCTTTGCTAATCTTGATTTATCTTTCTAGCGTTCCGCTCCAATTTTTTCATTAATTTTGAAGTGAAATTAATAGATGGTTGAAACGCAAAGTGGAAATATAATGTGAGTAAAAGTGCAGGTCGACAACTTTCTGAGGTAAAACCAACATACTCTTCACGCCACGCATGCCGGGTGGTGCTAGCGGTACACACTGTCATAACAACCTCGCTCCAACCTGGGATTTGGCCATTTTCCCCCAAGTGAATGTGTTGTGAGGCACAAATCGCAATTAACGCGTAACGCGTTAATGTCGTTAATGAATTAATTACTCTCCCGCGCTAAAAGGCGTTAATATCTTGGTTTCGTAATAAGATACTTGTAAGTTGCGATCCCAGGAGCTTTCTACCGGTTGCTTTCTTTGGTTTAAATTCATCAAAGATAGCGCCATTTTATCTGTGCTGATTTTTTTTTGACGATTGATTATTAATGCTGTCACGAATAGTCTTTATTCGTTTGTGTTAACACGCAACCTCAAAGTGGCATGTCCTTTCGATTTCATGTTTGTACCAACCGTTGCTTGAGGATTAAACCACAGGGAGACGTGATCATAGGCCTAACAGCTGCCCGCTCAGTCTACGGACGGAACGCCTAAATAATAATAGGCAAAATATTTGTTATTGCATTTCATAACTGGTTGAAACTTTTTCGTAGAAAGCAAACTTTTATTTTAGCCATTCATCATTTGTTCTATCTTCCTCAACCTTTCTAGTTCGAAAGTTTGATTCTCGCTATTCCGGCGATCAAACATCAATGAAACTTACTTCATTTCAGTCATGTGGTGGCGCTATTTCATGTTGACTATTGAAGGCTGTGCTCGACAACTTGCAGTTTTCGAGATTTTTTCCCTTTATTGCTGTGCTCAATCGAGAGCACGGCCGTACGCATTTGTTTTCCTGGGGGAAATTTTTCGAATAAACTCAGAAGTGAGGGGGCGAAGCGACCGAGCTTTGTCATGGGGATACTCTTACATATTTTAAAGTAAACTTTAAGGATTTTCTGCACCCTCTTGGTGAAAATATTTTGTGAGAATTATAAGTTTAGAAAAATGTAAGTTTAAAAAAAATTCGGGAGGGGGTCACTGCCCCTGCCCCCCCCAACGTACTGCCAAGACCACGAGGCCTGTTTATTGGCACATTATTTGCTGCATAAATGTATATACAAATTTGCTATTCGACAAGCTTGCCAGAGGCTTACTGGACATAGCAACGTGTCATGTTTTTTTTTTTGCAAACTAGATTTGAATTGCTGTACTTTTATTCAAAGAGATTAAAAGGAATCCCTGGCTCAGTGTTTACTCATTTTGCAAGAGGAAGCATCTACGAATATGAACTCTTACTTGGCAATCACTCAAGATCAGTGATCTAAATAACCCGAACTGAAGAGAGACAAAGAAAAGATAAAACCTTTCGGAATGGCTTTATTGTCTTTTCTTTTTTTCTCTCTCTCTTCGGTTGATCCATTGATTCTTGATCTTCTTTATCATCCCACCCCGCTCCATCTCTTCCTCTTCTTCTTCTTCTTCTTTTTTTTTACATTCCTCATATTTTTTAATTGCGTTTAGTAATGATTTCTATACAGCACCAACAACGCAGCAAACTTAACATGCTTAAGGCGAATCTATAGCAAATACAGAGAATAATGTACACATCATAACCAAGAATAATAATTAGATTCTGTAAAATAGTCAAGAGGATGAAATTTCGCTTACTAGAAGTAATAAAAAGAAAGTGTGAGTCTTGACGATGCAACCTAAATGCGGCCAGATTAACTTTTAATTCACATAGCAGGTTGTTAGAAGAAAGTGCAATTCAAGTCGTTTTGTAACAAAGAATCAACGGCTCCTCAAACATGTCAAACCAAATTCTGCTGATATCATCACTAATTATTTCTGAACCCTATAAACTTGACAAAAATACTATTTGGACAATGATTGAATTTCATCGTTCATCAGTCAACAGATAAACTAACTGAATGGAAATTAATCTAAACAGAGGTTGGGTATGTTGGGAAGAAGGTGCTTTGGGAGGGGATGGGGTAATGACTGGATAGGAGAAAGAGAGGAGAAGGATCACAGCAAAAACGGTGGTGTTAACCGGTGTACATAGAGGACCACACCAGTTATTTTACACCGTTGTTAAATTGGTGGTGTTAGTTTTACACCTATAGGTGTTATTACGACACCTATGGTTGTTACATTTACACTCTTTGGTGTTATGTTCAATCTCTAGGGTGTAATTTTAACACCTCAGGGTGTGGTCCTCTATTAACACCAATTGGTGTCAGTATTAACACCACAGTTTTTACAGTGATGGAGAGATGGAGAAAGGAAGGGGGAACAGTTATTATAGTGAAGAAAAAATAATGTAAAGAAACAACAAAGAGTGAGAATAGAAATATAGTAAATGGGAAAGAGAGAGAGAGAGAGAAAGAAAGAAAGAAAGAGAGGAAAAGAAGGGGGGGGGGGTAATTCATCGAAAAGGGGGAAGCGGTGGTTCTATGCGAGTATACCGATGGGAACATCGTCATTGACCCCCGGAGCGCCGGGGCAATCTAACGCTGATGGGTCCGCAAATCAGCTCCCAATGAAATTTTATGGTTATGAGCCGAGATAAAATTGATGACACACGTACGCCTGAGATGGCCGGTGCTACCGAGGCTCTACTCCCTCTCACAAACCGGCTGCACCAAGAATTCACTGGCAAGTGACAGGGCTAACCCGTGAGAAAAAAATGGTTCACCCGTCGCCAAAATAGATATTTGTGTTTGTTAAATTAGTATATATCTAATCATTTTGGTCCAGATTTCTTTCTTCTCTTCTTCCTCCTCATCTTCCTCCCTCTACACCTCCCTCTCCCTTCTGGCTTTCTCTGTATATTCTTCTTCTCCTCCCCCTCCTACTCCTCCTCCTTCTTCTTCTTCTTCTTCTCCCCTTTCTTCTTCTCCTCCTTCTCCTTTTTCTTCTTCTTTCTCCTCCTCTTCTCATCATTATTCTCCCATTTTGATCTACCACTCTTACGCCTTTCTTTTCCTCACATGAACTCTCTTTCTCCTGGTCGTCAAATTTCTTCCAAATCTCACCAAGCAAACATTTTTCACTTCATTTATTTCACCTTCATGTGTAAAAACAATAAACACATATATTTTCAAATTAATGTGTACAATATAATATTGGGAATCGATACATAAGGTGTGAACCCCTTCAGAAGCAAAGCGCTATCAGCAGGGGCCAAAAACAAGCATAAGATACAACAGAAAATAATTGCATAAACCAGGAAAGCAATGGTATGTAAAACTTAAACAATAAGTGTTACATGTACATTATAGGACAATAAAACATTATTAAACAAACAATAAATAAGTTAAACAATCAAAACGTTAAAAATTAATTCATTTTGAAATTACAACTTCATAACTTGATTATCAGATTGTGTAAATCCCTTATGCTTGTACACAATTATTGTTCAAACTTATCATTTCTTTTTAAATCATAACTGCTCCACAAACAAATCAATAACGTTTTACCATTTCTCACGAAAATCCCAACATGCCTTTTATTTGATCATTATGGGATATCATTAAAGGTTGACATGTTAAACGTGATCTCAGAAAAACACCGAGCATTCTAAAATTTCACGTCTTTCTACCTGCATGCGCTTCTAACAGCTGGTCTAAGTTTGTAATGAATCAAATTATTCCTCTGTTTTGTCTAATCGTGGGAATATTTTTACGACATCTAGATCATATCAATCTCACATATTCCACTTTCCCATGGCATATAGCATAGACCAGGCACGACTAACAGATTGATTCTCCCCCCATCTGTCTCCCCTGCTCACAGACATTCAAAGGTCTCTTTACAATAGACACAAAACGCAAGAACTTCTGAAAGATTTTGTAAGGTTCTATTCAACATTTCCCTTTTTCCCTCAAGGTTTTGTTTGCGCAGCACGGGGTCTGATAATGCCACTATTATGGCATACGACAAAGGTCACGCCAAAGGGCGCGCGCCACGCGACCTCAATATTTGCATGATAATAGGAAAATTTGCATAACAATAGCGACTCTTGTGACTTGGAGATTTGTATGGATTCGGTCGCATGCTGTGACTCTCTGCTTCAGATTTGCTACTCTCATTCTTTCTCTCATTCCCCCTCTATCAATGGACCTACTACGCTCTACCATTTAGCTTTACCATGTTAACCAATGTTTACCACGATCTATATATTTCTCCGCTTCCTCTCTTTTCATTCTCTCTTTTGGTTCTCCTATCCTCGCCCGGTTGTTTTCACCTCTCTCTCATCCCCTCTCTCCATTTCACTTTACCCTTATTCTTCCCGACACACTCCCTTCTTTCACTCTTCCGTCTCTGTCTCCTTCTCTCGTCGTCTCTTCCTCTCTCACACACACACACACACTCTCTCTCTCTGATGTGGTTTATTTCCAACTCTACCATCAGTTCGTCCACTCACCACATGGTCTACTTTCGTTTAGTCTAATGCCATTCCGCCTAAGAACCAGTTGGTCCAATAGCCATTTAGTGCATCTACCATTTTGTTCTAAATGGACTAAATGTTAAATTGTGCAAAATAAATGAAAATGAAATGAATAACCAACTGGTTATGAGACGAAATGGTCATAAATGAAATGGTGATTAGACGACGTGATGATTTGGACCAAAAATGGTTGTTAGACGAAATGTTGATGGACGGAATGACATTAGATGAAATGAAAGTATGCCATGTGGTGAGTGGACGAGTTGGCAGTAGACGAAATGGCAATTTACCTTTGATGTCATGGACCTTTCCAATCTCACCATCACTCAATCCCTCCCCCCCCCCCCTCTCTTTCATGTCTTTCTTTTCCCTTGCAATTTTTCTCCTTACGCCATTTCCACATTATTATGCACCTTTCTTCTCATTTAAATCCTATACAACATTTTAACTTAATGCTATAGCACAAAGGGCATTTTCTTTCTATCTAAAATTTGCGAAAGATTAGAGACACTTCAAAAAAATAGAATCTTGATATAACTAATCAAAAAAATATATCTGATTCTTAGAGTGGATATAAAGTCAATATTTGTACGGATTGCGCATTTAATTTTTAGTTTTCATGCAATATGCGATTTGATAGACATGGGTATTCTTTGAAATGACCATGTTTTTTTTCATATATATAATTTCGTTATTACTTCACCTCTATGTGATTTATTTTCATTGCAAAATTTCGTTTATCGTACTTCTTCGATTTTATAAGTCATTTGCCTTATTTTTGTGCTATTCATATTGTAACTGAATCTTCATTGTTATTGTTGTTTTTTATTGTTATGTTATTTTTATGCATTTTCTCTACTTTTGTTTATCATCAAATAATTTGTTTATATATGTTGTTTCATATGATTTTTACCTTTGCACGGACTCACAGAAGAACAGCCAGTAGGCTGAAGTGGGTATGCCGTGATTAAATAAATAAATGAAATGAAATGAAATGTACATCAGAAGTCGGTCTTTCGAATGGGCTCCCGACATGATATCTATATATAATACACCGGATGATTGGCCGAGTGTTCAGGGACGTCTGATTAAACACTGAAAACTGCAAGTCCTGGGTTCGATTCCCTGCAAAGCAAATAATGAGCACGGCACGGCAAGACATTGGTTAACACACATGTGCGCGAAAGGGAGAGAAAAGTGTTTTGTTATAACAGATAAAAATACATATTAAATTTTTTTGTTATATGTTTTCTTGTTATATGGTTGATATTATATGGTTGATATTTGATATTTCATTACCTCTTTATGTTTTACACTTAATGATTACCAGTTATCTGTTATTTTCTTTCTATTTCATTTATTGATTTGTTGTTTATACGTCATGTTTAAACTGTAAAGCGCTTAGAAACTGTATTGTATTAAGCGCTATAAAAGCTCCATATTATTATTATTAAAAGAATATGAAATAAAAGAGTTTAAAAATCAATGGAAATAATAGATTTGGAGTAAATTTGAGGAATTTGTTTTATATACATTAATATTGGTTTATATTTACTGATTTTGGAGTGAGCCTCGGGAATAACTTAATTTCTCTCGTTATATATTTTTTTTATCTATTCATATTTCATTGATTTCGATTCGGGAAACGTTCGCACGGGGATTTAACAATCAACAAGATTAAACAATCACAGTCGTACACCGCGTATTTACTAATTAATCATGAGATTTGATTCGCATTTTAATCCATCGAAATTTACCCTTTCGCCCGCATGATAAGAGGCGGACCGTTACTAGAATTAAACAAAATGGTATAGCTTCGCAAACAAGAGCTGTCTGTCCCTGATTTTGTCGGGCAAGTGACGGGTAGGAGAGGGGAAGAGAGTCGCACGATTGTCATTTCTCACGAAGCTTATGAATTATAATTACGAAGATGAAGCTAATTAGCCTATAACGGTCATTAATATGTCCTGACACGAGTGAGCAGCTAGATAAATAATTAAATCGATTTAGGCGGGCAAAGCGGTCGATGGCATATATCGATGCAAAATTAGTTACCAATACAATAAAGCGCTGCTTTGAAATTAATGAATGACATTGAAAGCCATCACTAAATAAGCAGCAGAGATTTTAAACGTAACCATCTATGATTAATAATCAATCAGAGTATTCTTGCAAGCACTATCGCACCTGAAGAGCCCAACTGACGGAATTTGATATTTTTCTTCCCTTGTTCATTACAATTTTAGGTTTTTGGTGAGCAGTGTTTTGTTTATTGTATATCTGTAAACAAAAAAAGAATATTGGCATCTAGTAGAGATGGTTGAATTTGATAATTCTGATAACATTCATACCATGAAAGAAATTGAAAATTTAAAGGGTCTGTATGATATCTGTGATAAACAACAACTTGTGAAACGCACATGCATGCTGTTTATGGTGTAGCGAGAATTAAACAAGTTTTATAATCGTTCTCTCATTTGAAAGAAAAAATGAGTAAAGCCACTGCTAACTTTAAAAAAAGAGAATAGCCTAAATGATTCGTGCAATTTTCAGGAGAATGGAATAGTGTATTGAGCTACAAAAGCTCAAACTCGATTCATTCTTTGGAAAATACTTCATCCAATAAATTAAGGTGAAACTGTTATTAATCCTGAACGTAATGGTTCGCGTGCCGATTCTTTTCTTACAAATCCCATTTAAATGAACTTGTTTTCGAAAATAACTCCCCTCTCTCTCCCTCTCTCCCCTTATCTTTATCACCCTCCCCCTCTCTCTCCCTCTCTCTTGCCCCCCCCGCTTCCCTTCCAATCCCACCCCTCTCTCTTTTCTTTACAGACCTATCAAAACATGACGAGTCATAAATTTCTACCTTTTGCGTTCTTATTTTCTGGCAGAAATATTACCTTTAAATAGAGCGTATCATCCAATCGCTCGGCTTGCTCAACACCTGGTATTTGGGACTTGGGCCACACATAAAGAAAAGCTCACTTTTCTTTTTTTACTAAACATCATTATGATTTATTTATGAGATTTGAGAAGAGAAACAGAAACCCCCTCATTCTTAAAGCCCAAGTCCTCCCCGACAGAAAGTTGATTTGAATAAATAGAAATTTAAAAAGCATGACGCTGAAAAATTAATCAAACTTAATGTAAGAAAAAAAAAACTTAGGCCTATGTAACATTTTAAGCTTTGCTCATTTCACAAACACATCCTGATACAAATCACGTCACTATTTCTTTCGTATTTCATTAGTTGCCAAAATTACAAAAAGGATGCATTTTTATTATATTATTTCTTTGCTTTGCTCGCTTGCATTCTCGGAATTTTCGTCGCACGTTCCACTTTTTGCTTCTTAATGAATTGGGCTGATAATTCGACTTGAACAAGGAATGCACTCTGAGATTAAACAAATGCAGATAAAAGAAACAAAAGAAACAATATTTTTTTTATTTATTTTTTTTTTGTTTACTTAGATAATTTTTGGTACAATTTATTTGGTGACTCTTTTTGTATAGAGCATGTCTGCATATTTGTGATTTTGTTTTACGACACGAGGATTTTTTTTCCACCTTTGAAATAGTTTGTTTTGATCCCCAGACTATTTATCACCATGATCACTGCATGTTGTAATGATTAGTTGTAGGGTAACAGAGATGTGTTAAGAACCTCTTAATTAAACCTTTTCCCCCAAAGTTTTTCTTTAAAGGAGTGTCGTTTCGGAATGGTATGTCTTTGTCCGCGGAGCCGGAGCGCGTGCCTGAAATCAAATATTTACCAAGATTTCTGGTTACCCTTAAGTACTGCTTACTAAAAGTCTTTAAGGAGCCAGATAAAAGGGTAAAAATTAAGGGAGCGATGCCGAACTCCGAAGGCAAAGTTTGGAAAACAATTTAAGCGGATGGGAGCATATGGGATGAGAAAGAAACCGAGGTATAGTGTTAAGAAAAGAAATGGCCATTAGGCATGGTTTTGTGGAGATTATAGAGAAGAAAGAGGTAGGCCTAATAACTTGAATACGGCACTGTGGAACACAATTTTTCTAATATACCAGCAAAACATCTAATCAAATCATACGCCATATACATGTACAACTATTAACTGCGAAAAACAAAGGGCTATGATTGGATTCTGACCTAATTCTCCCTGCTACCCACTTCACCCATCTTCCTATGCAATGTTTAACGGACAGTCAGTCAGTTATATTCTTATCTCAAGATACATGCAAATGTATAAACCCAACTGTTTTCTCGCCCTCTTTTTTTAATTTTTCAGAAGACCATCCGGTTCGTTTGAAATTACCAGCAAAAAAACGATATATACCAGTTATATTCCCATCTCATTTAATCCATGTACCGTTAGTTTCCTTGTTTATATTTTGGTACCGTATGTCTTCAATATTCTGCAGGCATATGCAATACTTTTTATCAACAATGTCTTCAATAACCAACACTGCAATTGTGTGTGTGTGTGTGGGGGGGGGGGGTTACAGACATGTTAAAGAAACAATCTGAAACCATAACTGATCTACTACTATTTAATATTTATCGATGAGAAATATATTCGGTCGTTGGAATTCGAAATAAAGTCATGAGGTTTGGCATCATTATCATCATTAATCTCATCGTCATCATCTTCATCATCACCAACAGCATCGTTGTCGACTCCGTCATGACCATCATAATCAACATAGCAATCATCATCATGAATGTGTCAAGAGCAGTGTCTTTTAGCCCATCACTACCGACTGCTACCCCTCCCCTATCCTGCATCCTCTTCACCCTATTAGTCTACCCCCCCCCCGCTCTCTCTCTTTGTATCACTCTTTCTTCTCTTATTTGTCTCCTGCCCGTGCTCTCTCTTGATATCGCCCCCTTCCTCTCTCTCTCACATCTCGCCCCTCTCCATCCATCTCTTTCTTTCTCTGCCCCCCCCCCACCCCCTCTCTCTATTTTTCTCCTCCCTCTCACTATCTCGTTCCAGATCTCGATCGTGTTGTTTTCTCTCCTCTCTCTTCTTTTTTCAATCTTACTATCGCTACCATGGCCTGTCATCTCTGTTCAAGCCCCTCACAAGTGACTCCCTAATCCTTTTGCCTCCCTGAAATATCAAACAACCCCCTTCAAAAATCCTCTGGCAAATATTGTCCCACTTCAAGCCCGGCACAAGCTCCCTTTTTTATTATTCTTTTTTCTTTCTTTCTTCGCTCCTGAAATGCACTCTACCTGGTCTTCGGCACGCGAGGTGAAAATCCAGGGACAATAGGGCTGGCCAACAAACGGGGTCCCGTAGATCAATATCCATTTTTATTTTTTTTTCACTTTCGTTTTCTTTGGTCGTCCATGCAAGGATTTAAAGGGGAGGGGGTGTTTTGTTTTGAGTTATTCCGCTGACCACAACCTACTTTCTTCCCCCTTTCTACCAATTATGTACAGAAAATTAGTTTCTAACCTGGTCCTTGCTGTTATCAACCGTGGTGCTTGTTTGGGAAATATAATTATGTTATGAATGAGCGAATCCATCATTTCATGACGAATTATCATTGTTAGAACAAAGTCCATGCAATGGGCATATAAAAAAAAAACACGCACATCCATGACGTCACACGACTATAAAGATTCAAGTATGCAGCTTAAATGCAGCACTGGTAGCACATTTTGAGGTGCTATCTTGTGAAGGTGCCAAGGTGCTCACAGAATGTATACCCCAGTATTGCGATTTCATTTTTTAAGGTGCAAAGTTGTACCCTTTTAACCATAACCGGCGGAAGCGGGGGACCTGTCCCCCTAAATTTGAGGTGGGGGACGCCCCCCTAAATTTTGTGTTGATAACTTTTTATTTCGCTTGTCAATTTTGTTTCCTGCGTCCCCCTAAATTGACGTGCCCCCCCCCCTGAAATGTTTGTGGTCCCCCTAAAATTTAGGTTGATGACCCTTTTTTTGCGTGTCAAATAGCTAACTTCTTGATTGGTATCATTTCATTTTATTTTTTGCATTCCCGCCTTTGAATTTGATTACATATGCCAGGTAAGTATTCTCTTCTTATCGAACGAAACTTCGTGCCATCAGCAGATCAGTGAACATAAACATGATAAAGAGGGCAGTGGATGGGGGTATTCCCCGACATTAAAGGGAACATTATTTTTTTTTACCCATCAATGTTTCAGCAGGTGTTTGTTTAAAGTTCAATGTTGCATACAAAGCATTACATTATGGGAGTTTGATCAAACTTCCGTACGTTTACTTAAATATTTGTTTTATTTTTATATGTGGTGGTTCTCCCTCGATCAGATTCGATATTAAGTCTCGTCATTATTGACCAGGTTGTCAAGTTGCAAAACTATTATAACAATGAACAAAAATTTCAATTCATGTATTTATGATTGACAATTTTTCACACTAAGTGTGTATCTTATAATTGTATAAACAAATTCACTACCCCAGCCTCAGTATTTAACATCAAGCATGTTAAGTAAAAAGAGATATTATTAAAACGATGAACTTTTTAACAGCATGGTTTGTCATAGATTGATTGAATTTTAAATCAAAGGGCCCGGTCCATTAAAATGAATTATAATGTCAATGCAAGAAAACTCACCACCATAATACTGAAATAATTGTGATTGAAATATGGAATATGATATGTTTCAATAACAATACAATGTATCAAAGTTAGTATTCTCTTTTACATATAACCGTTATATACCCCGAACCAACATAAGTATATATGTAATTATATTATATCATGACGAAGAAACTTCTGACATACAGTGACCTCCCCCTCCCATCTGCTACCATTATAAGATCAATATAGCATTTAGAATTACTGGGGCTCTTACCAATATGCAACATACCCCCTTCCCAACCCCTTCCTCCTACATGATATGTAAAAGCTTGTCCGACTCTACTTTTTAGGCCTGGTAACAAGCTCTAAATTTAGCAGTCCTTACTAGTTCAGTGGCCTAATCGTGCAGTCTGGCACTGTTTATTCTTCTAACTTCCCATTTAGAAGTACTCTTTTCATCTTCTCCTAACTTAATCCGTCTTTTCTTCTGTTTTTCCAAAGCACCTTGGTCGCCGGTCCTCTACGCATCATACTCATTGATTAAAATGTGAGTTTCGATTCCCCCTTAGAAAATCCACAATTGTCCCCCTCGTAATACAAATCTCTATTGATCTCTAAATCGCCAGATGCCCCTGTGGTAAACAATTCAAACTTTTAATCCGCACGCGCCAGATTAATCCGTAGTCCTAGCAACCCCGTTGTTTGTCGCGTGCGCGGTGACCAAAACAATGCCTTCTGACGTCAGGGTTGTATTATTTGCTGAAGAATATATCCCCGTGACCATTAATTAGACCTGGACTATCGATTGGTCTTTCTCGAGCTGATATTAGACTGTAAATAGCCCAAAGAAACGTCCGAATATTAACAAATTAAAGGCAGGACCATGGTCTCGAAAGATGACATACCTGTTTACTAATTCATTAAAATTTTTACATACTTTCCAATCAAAGGTTGCTTTTAACAACATAAAAGGTTGCCATCGTCTTAACATATTTTTATCAATTATTGAAGCAACATTAATCAACTTAAATAAGTAATGAAGGGCTATATGTGAACTTAATTCCAGGGTATATTTCATTACAGACAAGTTAAATAAATACCTCATAACTTGGTTGCCAATAAAAGAATCATGAAGGCGAGAACATTCTACATTTTGTTGAAAAAAATATTTATTTTGTTTTCATTCATGACGCAAATTATCAAGGAGGTAAAAGTTTCAAAAAGTTGGATTAAATTACAAGGAACTTGTATAGGAGCGAGGAGTTATTACTTTCCCCTCCACAGCCGGCTATGCAGAAATTGATAGAGATGCACTGATAAAGCATGCGATCGAATATATTTATAATTTCAAACTCTTTCTTATTAATGCTGCAATGTTAACAGAACAAAAAAAAAACCACTGTGTTAAATACAAATCTATATTTTTTTAGGAACACATACTTCACAAGTATGTTAATAATGGGGGGGGGGATAATACGGCCCAATTCTTCCGCTACATTTTCCTATATCTCATGATATCACGTGCCCTTCGTCTACTATTTGCATTTTTTTTTGCAATCAGGGGTATACCTCAAACGTCTGCTTTTACTTGCGCCTTCCTCTACGAAGATAACTTGTATATTCATATTCTTTATAACAAACTGACTTTGTATGAATTTTTGTTTTGAAAATGAGGAAATTTGTGTAATGGAAGGAAATAATTGTTTAGATGAAATAGAATATAAAATTATTACCGTCAGGATGAACTCGAGATCTTCTCTTTAAAAATCATGTAAATCGTTACTGTGTCAGAGGTTTTTTTTTTTGTTTGACCAAAATACCTGGGGGGCACACTTTCTGTAATTTCTTCCAAAAGTCCCTATTGTAGGACGGGCCATCTGTTATTGGGTTATTGACCAGTTTTGGTGCCCTCGCGTGGCTATTGTTTCTGAATATAGCCCCCCCCTCCCCTCCCACCTTAAACCTAAAGAATTGGCGATAAATCAATATGGCTTATATCGGCACGCGAGCTATGGGTTAATCAATGAAAAATTCTCGGTGGGGGTGTCGTTTTGTTCTCAAAACAAAACATTCTTGGGAAGACTTTTTGTCTCTTACTTGGGCGTAAAAACCAATTAGAAGTTCCTTGATTGTTAGCGTAGAATCCATAGAAATCTGGCGTGAAAAAAAACTTTTGTGAGGTAGTGTTTGTCTGTGTTTCATCTTGCAAATAAGCCACGCGTCTTGAGGTGATTACGTAATAGAGGAGGCGCGTGCTGAAAGAAGCTCCAAGTCTAATTGGTTGTGGAAGTCAACTTAAAAACAAAATACTTCTATACAATTTTGTGGTTTGTGGAGGTAAAAAGGGAACAGGTTGCGGGGTATTTATAAAGTGTTTGTTTTATTTACGAACGGAAATGGGGGGACAGGTGATGAAGTTAATCTAAACACCAGAAATAATGATTGTGAGTTGTGTATTATTATTCCATGTAAATTCAAATTAGCATTAGGATGGGCCATTCCATTCAGACTCAGAGAGACGAGCACTTTAGATTAAAACGTTTTTAATATATCCCCTAATGATATGTCTAAGACCTACCCTATAACCTTTCTTATAATTTGTTGAATATTATTGTCTACAGGGTCTTATACATAAAAAACATAGCATATGATAATGTGCAGGATTTGTACATGACTTTAGATCAATAAAATGAAATTAACAATTTATTACAAAGGTTCAGTTTTTGACTAGATATTATCTTATACGATAATGAAAATAGGCCTACATAATGTAGGTCATGAATTTATAGCATATAGGCCCATCTTACCCGATTACTGCAGTACCATCAATGTATAAACCCATGTAATAGAAAACAATAAAAGTAAGGCAACTCTTGCTACAGTCGGGTATCGTTACAAATTGATCCCATGTTCACCAAAATTACTTTTCATTTCTTTTCTTGAGTAGATGACATTGAAAAATAATACTAAAAAGAAACAAAATCATACAGAAAGGTAAATATAATATGTCGTGGTTGGTCGAACGTAGTGGGCGTAAATAAACACAATTTTTTATTGTATTGTTCGAGGATTCATTGCACCCCGCCTCGCGTGCCCGATCCACAAGATAAACTTTCAAGACCTTCTTCTATTATTGTGGTTTTTAATACTTTTTAAAAACTTTTGAACACATTTTATCCTAGTTTCTCTTTCATCCATTCTTATTTCGTGTCAATCACATCATTCATCCTTGGTTGATATAGGTAGGCAAAGATTCGCGTGCCCTATGAAAATACAGTGATAAATAAATATATATAGTATAGGAGACATGTTGTCTGCATGGTAAACTTTTGAATTCTGGTTCCACTTCGATGCGATTCGTCTTTCGTCCCTCACATTTTCATTTTGTTCACTCATTTGTAATACCAATGATACGCCATTCGAAATAACGTAATATCGATCTGAAATGGTTATTGCTGTGATTGTACCGGTTTACTTTCAATTGGTCTAATGCCATTTCGTCCAATTACCAATTCGTCTAATAGCCAGTTGGTCCAATAGATATTTAGTCCATATACATTTGGTCTAATCGTACTAATTGTTAATTTGGCAAAATGGATGAAAATAACATGGATATTAGACCAACTGTTTATGAGACGAAATGGTCCCGGGAAATGGTCCAGACGAACTAGTGATAAGACGAAGTGATAATTGGATCAAATGGTTATTGGACCAAATGTTGATGGACGGAATGGCATTAAACTAAATAAAGGTAGACCATGTGGTGAGTGGACGATTTGACAGTAGACGAATTGGCAATTTACCGTTGCACAGAACCATCGATAAATGTAAATCTTCATATGTCACATTCAAAGATTGAGGGACAGTCAGACAGAAAAAATACCCCATCGTATTTTCCAAGTCTAGTATAGTATAACCCCCCCCCTTTTTTTGGGGGGGGTCAAGAATAATGATAGTCCATTGTAAATTTCATGATGTTTTCATTTCAACTATTGGCCTTTGAAGTTTATACAATATCATCACTGTTGTTATACATCATACATTACTTAATTAGTTGCAAGGGAAAGGAATCTGAAATGAATACAGCCCTGATGGAGAATATATTACCAAAACATCCGAAATAGTCAAATTCCGACCCCCCCCCCAAAAAAACAAAAAAAAACTTGATGAGTTGGACCATGGTTGTACATGAAGATTTCTTATCAGAGGGGTAATACCAGCCACTATTTACTATACCGGGACACTGGTTTATGATTTGTTTTTATTTGCAGAACTGGTTACATATTAAATGGCTTTTAGCACTTTAGACAATCACCATCTAACGGGTCACCTCTTACCTAATATTGCCTTAATCCAGTCTAGCTTTTTATAATGCTTGTGTCATGATAACAAGGCCAAACCGAATGCAAAAATGGGTTGGAAAATATTAAAATAATATAAAATTATTAACACTCTACAAACCAAAGACTTTATAAAGCAAGTAAAAAAAATTTGATAATGGCTGCATATTACAAATTATATTGTTTTACCACCTGACACATCAGTTTTGAAAAGGCAAATTATTTTTTGTCTGATGATTGTGAAAATTTGAAATTATGATTAATGATATCTAGCGCCCTCTATTTGTATTTCTTTTTTCCTTCGAAAATGACTTTAGACACTTAAAGTTAAAAACTCCACCAATTCCAAGAGGGATCCTTTAAAAAATAAATAAATAAATAAACAGTTACATAATACTGTGATCAGAAGCCCAACCAAAATAAAGTTTTAGGTAAAACGGCAAAATACAGCACAAAAAAGTTTCGATTTCATCCATATAATTTTGGTTTTGGGATAGATAGCGAGTTTTGGGATAGATAGCGAGTTTTCATTAGGGGAGGAAACAAATATGGTTTTAATTTGTTAATAAAAGTACCCCTAAGTACCAAAATACAGATTAATACCTAGTTGCAACACTATGAATGTTAAATCAAATCTCCCATGTATGATCTTTAATACAAGTAGTCACCTATCTTCTTTGGACGTGTTGAATAGTGATTTAATAATATGTTTATAATAATTGTGTCTTTTCATATCTTTTTCAAAGAGTGTATATAAGGTTTGTAAAATAGCAAAAAAGAATTAAGATGAAACGGAAATTTCAAAATAGAAAATACACCAAACATCCTAACATCCGAACATAAGGCTAGTTAGTGGGTTTTGTTATGGCAATTAACCATGATAACAGCAAAGTGTGAAGTGCCCTTCTCCGAGCCGCCCAAAAAGTTTGTCACACGCAAACTTTGAAAGATACGAAAACATTGTAGAGACACGGGGCACGTGCCACAGGTGCATAGATTCTCATACAGGTGACATGTTTCGAAAGGCAAAGATAATAAAATCTCGGCACATCTGTTGAAACTCCCGTGCCCAATATCTATTAGGGGGTCGATATACCATTACTTTAGCGAGAGGGAGGGGGGCATATTCGAAAAGATTTTGCTCCACCATCTAGAATCATGAGAGTGTTTCCTTTATTTTTCTTCATTAGATTTAAAATCATCTTTAAAAATTAACATTGCACTTTCATAGTTGTAAAATTATAGATTTGAAGACTATTATTTTCTGACATTTGCGACTGTTGTGAATGAAGGGTGTGGCCAGTATTGGGTGTGGTTAGGGACGTGGTGTGGTTACACCCTTCCAGCTGGGTACGACGTTCTGTAATGATCCGTGTCTGGTGTTCTGAACAAAAAAAATAATCATCGTAAAGCAAAGCATTGATATACCTTTACCATGATTACGATTTTGATATTGAAAAAATATATATATTTGGTATTTCAAACATTATTCGATTACTCTGCAAAATAATAAATGTATTTCAGAATTTAACTTGTACGCGTAATCGAGAAGTGATTTACACCACTGCATCATTTTTCATTCATTTTTGCTATACATTCAACATTAAAAAAAAACAACCAAAAAAATTATTGACTATTAGAAAATTTGAATCTATTCACAGATTTTGATGAAGATTCGAATTGGACTGACAGGTTGTGCTTTTGTGTATATTTTGCAAAGATGAATAAAATTAAATTAATTAACATGATTAATGAAAAATAGGGATTGGATATAAGAAATTAATAAATAACAAAAAATGGAAATAATGGAAGTTACCCAAAAAACACGATATGAAAGGAACACATTGTTGAACTTCTCTCGCTCTCTACACCAAATGAATGTAATGAAAACAGGTTGTTTTCATTCCAACTCGTGATTGTCACAATGCTACAAAAACAAACCAGTGTCGGTGTATTGCGCACGACCAGCACCTTTTTTATTATCTCGCCTTGGACGAGAAAATGCGAGAAAATTATGATAACCTTCATTTCTATCGGAGATTTATTATTTCACGGAGCTTTCTGTTTCACTATTTTTTAGTTTCTTTTCTTTTGATACACTACATAAGGGGGTGTTTACATTATTTTGCAAACATTTATTTTGTACGTTCATACTGTAAACGACAATACTTCGAGCCACTCAACCTCAAGTTAGCGTGATGGATATAATAATAATAATAAGATTAATGAATAAAGTATAAAAAATATTAATAACAGAAAACAACAAATATATATAGATATAAACAGATTAATAAATCAATTAAAATTATAATCATTGTGATTATCATTGTGTGTCTAAATAATATAGATAAATTAATTAGTCAATTGATTAACTAATACTAAAGAGATATTTAAAAAAAAAGATTTACAGGAAAAAAAATGACTAGGGGGTCCTCGTTGCTGAAATGATCGTTGCTGATTAACTCCATCAAGAAAATGGCAAAAGAAAAAGCAAATGAAAATGATATCCATTTCTAAACAATAACAATTCCAATTCAAATTGTAATAATAGTTTTGATACATTTTGTTGTGCAAAATATTTCCATTTCTATTTTCTTTATACTTCATATTTCCTTTTCTCTCAACCGCTTAGAGGCAATTTGTGAATTTGCGGTATATACAATTATTATTACTGTCATTATTTTTATCATCATTCAAAAAGATCTGACAAGTTAAAACAAGGGTAATTAATAAAAAATAACGTATTTCCATAATTCAATTGCTAAAGATGGGCCGACGAGAAGGGGTGGGACACTTTAGACCAAACTTGGTATGGCGACATCTAGATCCGGGCCTTGTTGAAATGTATTTTGTGTGTTGCCATCGGTATTATTCTGAGACATTCGGAATTCCCAATCAAATAAATTTAATGGCTCCAAAGTTGAAGGCGTTCTTGAAAATTAAGCAAATATAATACGATTGGAAGAAGTACTCAAACAGTTCCCTAATATGACATTAAGTGATGTGGATGATGACAAATCCATTTGATTGTTCCTGCTACAAATGCTGTTTTCTATCTTAACACCAAAAAGGAAATGCGTTTTGTATCCTTGATTTTTTTTAAGGACGCGGTATATAGGAGTTATTATCATTCAGTCATCGCATGGACCCTACCACAGGGTCCTATCGGAAACCATACTGAAAAGTGCTATAAAATGGCACATTTTACTTTTTAAAAATTAGAATGTCAAGTATGGTATGATTTCCATTAAAATACAGTACCATTTTTAACACTTGTAAATGAAGAACTATTAAATAGATGAAATAGAACTTTTGTTTAAGGTCTATGTGATGACATTATGAATAAAGATATGAATCATTACACGGCTATTATCATTACACAACTAAAACCGAGAGGGATGTCGAATTTACACCATCTTTATGTATGTACAAACATTAATTGTATCAAAAAGAAGAAAAAGAAATTGTCTTATTTGCCAGGATTTCCATTTATCAAGAATGGTTAAGAAACGACTTCAGAAATTTTCTTTGGATGGCTACCTAATTCGCTTACATTTTAACAACTTTTGAAAATGATAATATTTTGCATATATATATATTTATATATATACATATATAATACCAACAAACCAAAAACATGAAAAAGTATTTCCCTTTTCGGAACTAACTTATCAAGAAATATATACACCGACTGAATGATAGACTATTCTAATCCTGTGGTACATTTTCATCAACACTCGAATGTAGAAAAAAAAGGAAGGGGAAAATGGACCCTTCGGGGTGAAGTCTTATTGTTAATCTTCAGACCATAGTCACCTTCATAAAGTGAGGAATTTTGGACCATTGTTATAGAGCTATTCGACGCGTGTGCCGTGGCAGGTGGCTCGCGTAGTAGTTTAGTATTCAGGAAATCCAGGCTTCTGATTGGCTGAAAGGTTTACTTTGCGTACAGCTGCTGGATGGCATGCATACTTAGCGATGAGGGCAGACAATATCTTTGAGTTTACTTGAGTAATGATACAAATGAAATATATCAAAGTCCGTCATGCTGAAAAGACATTTTCTTTGAACATTTCGGAAAGAAGCTTATGAAAAATAGCAAAGAATTTACATGAAAAATACGTATACATTTTACATTCTTATTGTCAATGTGACACCTTGCCACTAACATGAGGGAGAGGCTTAACGGGATATCAAGTTTTCAAAGTATACTTTCTTTGCAATAAAGCTATAGTCAAGGAAAGGCTTTAATATACTTGCTATTTTTAGGTGAAATTTTACTCAACGGTCGAAACTAACATTGCAGTCTGATTATAACATTTTGCAGTTCAGGAGTAGCGACTGTCATTAATAAAGTTTTCACCCCCCCCCCACCTCCCTTCCCCCTTTTAAGAGTCAAATAGACTTATATGAAACAAGCTAATAGTGATTCGATAGCTCAACTTAGAAAGCAATACATCATTTTTATTTGATAAATGTTCTCATCAATTTTAAAGTTTTGATGACAACGATCAAAAGGGGCGGGGTCTGGATGATGTCTGCCCTGTGCTTGGTTAATCCTTTTAACCGAGAGAGGCACACTTACATCCAGGTAACTCAACAAGCAATGAAAGAGACTTTGGACAGATGTAACTCGAAAACCTGGGGAGGCTGTGGAAAAGGAATAAAATAGAAAAATCACTTCCAAAAGGTGTTTGGAGTAGCCCCAAGATACCTGGATCAGAGAGAGAGAGAGAGAGAGAGATGAAGGAAAACTGAAGTACGATGAAGAATAATAAAGTTGACCCAGACATAAGTGATTTTATATCACCTTACCTCGGAATGATTTCCTTTATACTCAAAAGGTGAATTGGCGGTCAGAAGGGGGGTAACTTTGCACCCCTTCAACTTGGTCCGCTTGTTGGGTGTGGCTTCAATATTATTTTTCATACCCTTTTATTCCTTTTATCGACTCCATCGAGGATTGTTTTGCTTCAGGTCGATAGAAAAGTATATTACACCATAAAAGGGTCAATATTTTCATAAAAATTAGATCAATCGGGCACTCGAAAATTGAGACGATATTTTTCTTCTTTGTACGTGATACGGACAATGATAACAATGATGGTATCAGTTTTCTTTAAAAGAGGTAATTTGAAATGAGCGTATAGATTGACCAACACGCGCCGGCCTAAGTGGATTAACCTAAAATTAGGCGAAAATTTATTGATGGCGGATAAGAATTGAATAGGCCTATAATGAGATAGATGGTGAGGTCCTGATGAGGTCAAATAGATTTCATATAGGGACTTATTTTCATCGTGAATTTCATAACGAGTCCAAGAAAACCTCGTAATTACGTTTGTTTGATGGTTTACCGAGAAAATTAGCGTACCCCTTTTCTCTTCAAGATATTGCACGAACTACCAAAAGATAGTCGAATGTGCAATTGTTACATCTATTTTTTTACGATTTTAATTACATTAACTTTTAACGAGTGAGTCCACGTGGCATGTATGAGAGACGTATTTGTAATCGTTAACATGGTTTAATAATGGAGGGAGTTGGAAAAGTAAAAGTCGAAACTAAAGCAGGCGTTGGTGGATATACTGAAATAGGTGCACTCTTAAAACAGTTGGGCAAAAAATGCCCAACATTTAACCAACCCTGGGCAACATAATTATACTGTCCACACAAGTATTTGACGAAAGCGGTCTAAATTGAGTAATAAAAACTAATAATTGGGTAATGAATTTACTCGAATGGATAATTGCCCAGAATATAATATACTTGTATATTTTATCAACATACATGAGAAAGGTTATCGAAAAGTACTATGTTGCCCAACATTTTAAGTGTGTATAGAATATTGGTAGATTGACTAGGTCTATATCATGACCATCGAGGGCTTGGGATAGTTCAGTGGTTCAATTAAGTATTCGATTAAATATGATTAGAATAGTTGGGGTGAATATCGTATAGTTGGTAGATGTGAGAAGTGCTGGGTAAACTGTATTAATAGTTGGTACATAGGTTTCGTATGATAGGTTCATGATGGTAAACAGTGGTATATTTTGGTGGTAGCTGGTAGGACAGGGTGGTAGGTGTCATGCTTATCAGGTAGGTGAAGTGGTAAATGGTTGTGTTTGGGGTGGTGCCTGGTAGGAGAAGCTGGTAGGTGATGGGAGAATCAGATGGATGAGTGGTAAGCAGTGGTGGTTCCTGGTAGGTAGGAGAGGTTGGTACGTGCATGGACCTATAGGTGGAGTGGATGCATGACTTGGTATTTGATTGTAACGGCTGATTTCTTGCTCGATATAAATGCAAATGCAAATGTTGCTTACTTAATTTAAATTATCACGAATGTGGGACATCTGAATATTGTATCCGCTCCGTCAAACGAGGAGAACTTAGGAGGGAGACCCGTAGTACCACTGGTTAATTGCTGATATGTCAGATAAACTTCCAACAACTTGTTCGTTGTTCTTGGCACCATCCCTGGAGGTAGTTCGGAAACGGGTCATCGAATTGCCCCCCAAACTGACCCCTATTTGTGGGCGTGTCCAATAAATGACTTAAAATTTTCAACATTGACCCAGCACAAGGTGGTTGTTTACACTATTAGTTAATCTAGCCCCTTCCTCTTTCGTCCTACTTCGTACCCCCATTGTGATGATAGTGTAAACACGGTGATGTAAATAGTGGGGGAAGTGGTGGAGACCAAGTGGGGCGGGTCATGTTTTGGTGGAATGGGGGGCATTTGTTGACCCCTCCTTGCAGAACGGTATATGAAAGAGGAACTGATAATTTGAGAAGTTTGCGAATTACCGCTACTCGTCTTGTTCTGTTTATATTTGATGACTTTTTCATGGAAATATTGATATCTTTGTATATTTTCTTTTTTAATTGCCCTTCACAGTCTAATAGGTCATCATCTCATAGAGTGACCTCCCCCCCCTCCCCCTCCCCTCCATCTTTTCCACACTGTTAAGTTGCTGGGGCAAGATTTTGTCCCATCCGAAGGCCTTTCTTTCAATGTCAGTTATCGGTTATTCAGTTATCTCCTATTTTCAGGAAATCCATCGATGCTAGGCAGTTTTTTTTTCTTCAAATATCATACATGGTATACAAGAGCGACATGGAAGGAATACACACCAAATCTATCCTCACTTTCCATTCTTCTTCATAGCCCCCCCCCCCCCCCCCCCCCCATCCCCTCCCCATGCACCAGCGAACTTTCATTTCTACCGAGTTTGATCTGTCCTCGTACCCTTCACCTCGAAACGAAATCCTCTGTCTAAATCCCCCTCAACCGTCGGCGACCTCGTTGGCCATGACGGTGAAGATGCCAGGGGTTTACCGAGCTGTCTGCCTATTGACGACCCTTTATGCCAGGTGGTCGCGCGCGCGGCCGTGCCCCGCGGGGAGTCGGCCAGCACGCGCCTCACACTTTCATTGAAATCCCCATTGCCCCTCAGGGGTTGGAAAATATTATTTTCAAGAAGAAAAACGGGTAAATCTGCCAAAATGAGGTCCGGTCATACCTTATTCCTTGATCCCATGTGGGTTATCTGGTAAGAATAGGTGAGATCCGTGACATTTTAATCAATCATCTAGCATCATTCTCCCCCCGAATTCAAGACCAACAAGAGGGCTTTGCGAAATTATTTGTGAAGCTTATTTGGAACTATGGTAACCGAAGCACCACCCCCACCCCCATATTCGAATTTTGCTGAACTTTTCAAGTTTGTACCTTGCTAAAAATCGTCTCTGATATTCTTTCACACTTTCATCTTTTTCTTGTCTCTCATCACAATCTCGTTATTTTTCTGGCTTTTTTATTCTGTGCGTTTGTCTGCTTGTATTGTGTGTGTGTCTTTCTTTCTATCGTTTTCTTCCATATAATATATTTACTCAGTCAGATATGATTATTTAGTCTAGGACCGAGCTTTGACGTCACTTTCCAAAAACGAATATTCTCACTGCACCCCACCACGACTTTACATCTCCGAATACACCCTATATACGTTAATACGTTGGGACCGAATAACAAGCCTGGCTTCCAAAGGTCTCCTCGTCTTCCTTGTCTTTATATTACTTTCCTTTAATTATCGATGTTTTGTTGCTTTTTAACATTTTCGACATTATGCGTTAGCATATAATTGTACATGTATCTTGTTATATGTTACATTTTCAAGGAGGATCAATAAAGTTCATTCATTCATTCAATATTCTTACATTCACTGCAAACTTATACATGGTGTAACAAATCGATATCAAATCTTATAATGACAAACAAATTAAATGCGATCAAACGAATTCAAGTCACAGTTTCTGTCAGGGAAGTTTTGTTCGGAAACTGAATTTGTATACGGTTTGCTTTTGGGATAAGTTTTATCATGCCTTTCAAAACTATTTTGAACTATTAGTCGACCTCCACCCCACCGCCTCCTCCTCGCCGCAACCACCACTTGCTGGCTCAAGAGCGGACCCGAAAAGATAGACCCCTAATCGTTGATGATGAGAGAGCCGTGGGCTCGCGAGAGGGGGAGGATGGACTCGATTGTCATTGCAAATAATAGGAAAACATCAATAATTCCTTGACTCGGGCTTTGAATCCTAGGGTCTTGAGAGACCGGGCATCATTATCTACCCGACAGATGGGAGCGATTTACCGAATTACAGCCAATCACAAAGCCCCATCAAACACCCACCCAACCAACGATCAAAAGAAGAAGGGCGAGGTCACAGGGCAAAGGTGACGACATCGGGAGAGAGAGAGACAGACAGACAGAGGGGGGGGGGGGGGGCAGGGTCGCAATCTGTGGCACTCGCGTCTTTTTATCTCAAGAAGATACCCAATAATGCTTCCATCCTGATCATTGACTGGAAAAATAAGTATAATCATGATAACAAAGATTTAAAAAAAATTGATAGAAAGTTAGAGGGTCCAATAGTGTCGATAATAAACCCATGATAGGGAGATGAATACAGCTGAAGAGCAGAAAAGGGAGAAAGGAAAAATCTTCAGAAGATATAGGGTAAAGAAGGGGGAGGCAGAGAATAAAACATTACGATTCTTAATAAAAAGCATAAATCGGCTACCCCCCCCCAAAAAAAAAAGGGGGGGGGGAACATAGATGGGGGTAGCTGACTGGCTGAAATTGTGTTATATACCAGTTTCTTGGCTTACATCTGCAAGCCCTCCATACCGACCAATTTAATTCGAATTCTTTCAATTGATCTTATCATGATTTATATGGTCTAGTATTTCAATAGATGTACAAAATGATAAAAAAACAACACAATGATCCGCATATCATGATTTGTAGCATAGTGAACTGGTCTACTACACCACCGTTCAATTTCTTTGTCCACTTATTTTCATACCTGTCAAGGGCTAAAACTATTCTTTCTTCTTGATTACAAAAGAAAGAAAATCGTCTTGTTCTAATTACGCCAATGTCTCCATTACTCGTCCTTGCAAGGCGGTGACTGCCACATTTGGAACGTGTTTAGAACTGTTTTATTTCATGCTTTATAGCCCCTCTTTTTACCTTTTGTGATTTTATTTTTCAGTCGGCTGGCGAACAGGTTGCTGTACTCCTTTTCAACGAGGCACGCCCCATTGGACACGGCACGCGCGGAGAGAGGATGAGAGAGATAGAGAGAGATAGTGGAAAAACAGGTGGTCGCGTGTCTGTTTCTTCCGCTGGGATACCGAGGTGAAATATGTCCCGGGCTGGGGACGAAAATATGTAGGAAATCAACTTTCTTCTGTTCTATTTCTCCGTCTTCTTTATTAAACTGATATCCACTCCATTCAAAAATGGAAGAAAAAAAATCGTATGGCCATGATCATGATAATTACTACCACTTGTTGTTTGGGTCCTCAGTTGCGCACACGAAATACTAATTATGCTAATTGAGTATTGAAGGAGAAGAGCAACGGAAATGTCGTTTCTCGATTTTCTTTTCTTTTCTTCTTCTCGGAAAGTGCGCCAAAAGGACAATCGTTTTTACCTTGCCTGAAATTGACCAGACAAGCGAACAGGTGGCTTAGAGTAATGATCATATCACGTGACACTGATAGCTGTTTACACCTGTAATCTACCTTGCTAAATGACATGATTGGAATCTACGGTCGCGCGGTCCTCGCGTGCCAATTGTCGAAGGAACAGTCGTCCTTCCAAGCTTGCTCTGTCCAATTGAAATCGAGGATCATTATGAGCCATGAAAGATGATAGCAAGAACTTGTATCATTATAAAAAAAATAGTAACTACTTTATGTCCATTGTAGGCCAACATAATACGATAAGTTCATCCATTCATCTAACCAATTCAACCACTCATTCATCAACAATTTTCCGTTCCTTGAATTAACCTTCCATTCCCTATCAATTCATTCCTTCCTTCCTTCCATCCAGCAGTCCAGTTCTCATTATTTCTTTTAATTTGATTTTTCTTTTACATTCATTAAGTAGATAAAGATCGGTTACTTAACGCTATAAATCTGTTTTATTCCTTTTCTTTGGACTGTCACCACGGAATCTACATTTCAAATCATTTTTTTTTCTTCATATTCAGTCGAAAGAATGGGCGAGATCTTGGAGTCTGTCGTCGCTTGTCATCGGGGCGTGTCGGCGGGTTTCCGGAGAGTTGATCGCTTAACAGTCTCTCTCTCCGATACGGAATCCGGCCAGAGCCTTCTAACAAGAACAAAAAACCCACCACCTCTACAATTTGATCAAGAACTGTGCAATTCAATCTCGAGTTAAGACCCCCTTTATGATATTCTTTTATCACATCAACAATTAATTCACAGATGATTTGTCATCGCGCGACCTTGGTGTTTGTTTTCGCTAACCCTCTACTTCAATGGTTTTCAAAAAAGAATAGACAGAAATTACAAAACGATATAGATCCAACAGAAGGTAAGGTCTGTTTGATAGATATTCATACCCACTCGCGTAGAATCATCTATTGTAAGACCCCCTAAAGCAAAGTGAATGGGCAAAAAGTACGGTTGATACACTGATTTTAATTATTGATTTTTAATGCGTGACAAAATACATCCGATTTCTTTTTTGAAATAAGTTCCACGATTTGTCGGTTGGGTATTTCGAAGAATAAAATAAACAACAAAACTTGGGGATAGAGCAAATATTGCAACATGAAAGGAAGAAGAGACAAGTGGACGTGAAGGCATGAGTGATAAGGACTGAATTAAAGGAAATATGAATGCGTTTAATTGATTTAAAATGGGAAGTATGAAAGTCTGATAAAGAAATACAAAATTACGAATGAGAGACACCATGAGATTCAACGGCATGTGCAAGTGAAGAAGATGACATTAATGAAATTGAATTGGTGATGGTGCATTATTATGGGAGGATAGACTGAATTAAAGGATCAGAAATATTTCGTCCTGTGTAAACATCGAAATTGGGGCAGTTAAAAACCATCTCCAAACTCTAGACAAGCTGGAAAACTTGTATTCCTTTTCCAAACTTGCCATGCCTGTGATGATAAAAGTTGACCTGAACTTTCATGTGTAGGTGTTCGCCTAGAATATTTTTTCAAAGACCAACCACCACTGGCGGGGCGGAAAGGCACAAACCACCTATGTAATACATTAAAAAAGGGGAATATTGTGTCGACATGGCTCCGTGGTGATTTATTGTGGAGTGGTTTAGGAACATTTCAATGCTCGCCTGCAGGGAGCGAAAAATCAAAGTCAGCGTGAATAAGAACACTCCAAAGTCGCTCTTTTCATCCCAAAAGTGCACGAGACGACATAAAGTCATGCACTTTGCTTGAATTAGGAGATTAAAGGCAATTCTTTTTTTTCTGTGACAAAGCGATTTCTCAAATCCCCCGTGAAGGTTCTTGAATGCTTCAATATCGGATTGGAAGTCACGACCGGCCTTACCGGCAAAACCTACTCCAGAGCGATCAAAGCTTTTACGTTGTTTCCAATGACGTACGATCGGTCGGTTTTTAGATGCGGTTTCATTGGGACAACTGTAACATCGTTTGTTATCTTCATCACGTTCATGTGACTATTATGTCCTTTCCCATTAAGGGAGACGTTACTGTGACGTCTCTGTGACGTCTCAGAGACTAAAGTCGCGGAGACGTCTCGAACATCAAAGACTACACTATTATGTCCTTTCCCATTAAGGGAGACGTTACTGTGACGTCTCAGAGACTAAAGTCGCGGAGACGTCTCGAACATCAAAGACTCTTCGGTAGAACCAAGAAGACGTCTACGCTACATCTCCTAGGTGTCTCCAGAGAATGTGGTAAGTACTTTGCCATACAGTAGTGGGGATGTTGCTCCAAAGTATCCAAGTAGCCGTTGCGACTTCTCGGAGACTTCTCGTAGTTCCAGAGACGATTCAAAGACGTCGTAGCGACTACCATAGGAGATTTTGCAGCATCCCGCAACTGTATGGCGAAGTGGTCACCTTGTCTGAAGTCATCACAGAGACGTTTCTGAGATGTCATAGAGACTTTGGAAACGTCCCTGCGATTGTAGTCTCTAAGATGTCTTCTTTGGTCATGTTGGTGAGATAGAGCCTTGGTAGATATCTTCACGATGTCTCTTCGGTCTTTTTGTCTCCATCACCATGGCCAATTCTCTGAGATGTCTCTGAGACTTCTGAGAGACATCGCGGAGACGTTTCAGTAGTCAGTGTTGAGTCTCCTGGACGTCTCTGCAATTGATGGAGATGTCTCAGAGACATCGCTGAGATGTCTCTGTAAATAGACAAATCTGGTGTTGCAAACTAGTTGCGAACTATCTACAAGCACAGTAAAATGAGACTTTTGAATTTTTCACGATAATAAAAGTGTAGCGCAATGAGAGGTCGTGGGTTCGATCTCCGACTCGGCTGAGACATGACAAAGACCATTAAAAAATGGGTTGGTGGAACTTTAGTTCCTCATTCACATGTATTTTCTTTTCTTTTTTTCTCTTGTAGTAATAAATGGGTCAAGCAGAATGGTATATTTCTTATTTTAGCTGATGTCTTTATGATTTTAAAGAAAGAACGGCTGATCAATTTAGATCATTGAAAGAATTAGAGCAGATAAAGGAAGCGATCTCTTTCGACGAATCACATCTGATTTTCATCACCTAGCTCCCTCAGGTTTCCCGCCATTTCTCTTTCCTTCCCCGCGCTTTCCTGATTGCGCCAAGAGATTGAATGGATAGAGCAGCTTACTAGACATAATTATTCAAAATTTATACATACCTTGACAAGGGTTTTCAAGACATTACAACAGTTATGCAAACTGAATTCCAAGCATGAAAGTGTATTCAATATTACGTTAACAGCCTCCATTATCTTGAATCATTGAGTAAACATGTCTGGAAGACTTGTTGATAAAATTATAAAGTTGATGCTGTGAGATGGTTGATTCATGAAAGTTTTTTTTTTTTTTTTTGGGGGGGGCTCTCCATAAGTTGAATGTAATAGTGTATCTGAAGAGCAGTTTTTTTGCGACCCCCACCTTTTTTTTTTTATATAATTCTTGTTTCCTACATGATATAAAAATAACTTGAAAACCCATACCATCTTCTCATACAAACTTCTTTACAGCCTGAGATAAGGGTGATTATCTACAAAACAGAGAGATACCATAAGTCAAACTAACAACCATTAATGCAAAACAATATTTTTATTTTGTATCTTGCAAATTTTTCTACCGCGGTAACTGTAACAAATCACATATGACGAAGCAACATGCATTACGAAGTCTGAGGGAAATGCATGAAAGTTCGGTTCAAACTTTCAGATTTCTAAAATTAATATTGTAAGGCCTTAGAGAAACGATTCTGACTACGCCGTCGTTTTCGATAGACAATCTTTTCTTCAAATATATTATAATCTTCAAAATTTTAACATAAACTCTGCAGTCGCAAACACATTTTATCATATCTCGAAATGATTCTTATTCCAGATTTTAATCATCGTTGCAGATCTCAATCAACACTTTAATGGATTCTTCGTGTTACTTGCTTGAATGGGCTAATGGGCACAACATCGTTTACTTTGAAGGTCGCCCATATTGGAGTTCCTTGTCATAAAAGTTAAATATTTACAGGTCGACTGGCACGCGACAAACAACTCCAAACGTGTCATCGACAGGATGTACTATTGAAAAAATAGTAAATTATAGCATGTTATAGGGTCATACTGAGGTCAATATAACACGATTTGGTCAACATTGTCGAAGTGTAAGTTTTCTCATTTTGTTTGATTGTTGGTTTTTCCAGGTTTTTGTGTGTCCGTGATTTGCGTTTTATTACGAGCTTGAAAGAATTAGGCGCGTTTCAGCTTCGTACATAAAAACACAGAGCCTACATTAAAGAATCAAAAGCATTATAACAATTAATACAATAAAGTTGTAGATCAAAGTAAAATCATCTCGAATCACAATCCAGATTAAAAAAAACCAAAGCAATCAAACAAAAAAAAATCTTCTCAACAAATATTGACGCATCCCCACAGAATATAGGCATCAGTGACTTCCCCAACACAAAACAAGAGTCAAACAAAACAATTACAATAATTATGATACAGATTCTAATTTTTTGTATACACCATTACAGTTCATTTTCTTTTTTAATTTCATTTATTCAATTTTTCCAACAAAATTTAGAAGCAATAATTACAATAAATGAAATATAACATCAGAAAATACAAATGACATAAACATTCAAATAAACAAAATATAAAGAATATACACCTGATACAGAAGATAATATATCAAAAATGTTGGAAAAACGGAGTGGTCCACTGAAAAGCAAAGCTTGTTAAGTGTGGACCACTCAAGACGAAAAAAAGTATAACACTTAAAACTATATGGGCCAAAAACGAGTGGCAATACAAAATAGATAATAAAGCATGGAAGATTTTAATGGAAAATGGCGGGCATGGGGATAGTCTGCAAACACAGACTCAAATTTGACAATAACAAATTATGTTTAGGATGGAGAATAGACTACAAACTCCAAACTATTTTTAATCTAGTATACAATCCCTAAATTTGAAAGATAATGTGTTCATATGACCCATTTTTAAAAGGAACCAAAAAAAAAGCATAACTAGATATATTCAAGGCTAAGATTCGAATTTTCACAAAATATGAACGGGGAACGATAACAACAACAACTAACACAAAGCAGTAAGCATGGACCTGCATGGGAAGCGAGGGTTCAGGGGGTGCTGACACATCCCAAATGTCAAATTTATCTTGACAATGATCACCTTCATTTAGGGAGTGAAACCCTCCTTTTTTTGCTTGTCAAATATTTCTTGACTAAAATCATATTCATTCGGGAAAAAGCACCCTTTCTTTTGTCTATTTTTTAACCAGCACTCTCTCTTATAAAATCGTTCTCAGATCCCTGACAGTCAGTGGACTTTAATGATATTTGGAAAATCAGATAATAATTCAGTATCATCCATCACGCCATGGCGTAATTTCCTTCGGCAAGAAATTTATTCACATTGTGCTGCACTCAACCCAGGTGAGGTGAATGGGTACCTGGCAGTAATTTAGTCCTTGAAATGCGTGTGCGCTGTAATCTTATAGTAATTACGACTACCAAGCTACAGCTGGGGTAATAATATCCAAATCCTTTGGAAGCGCATAGAGACATTATTCATAATTGTGATATGCGCTATACAAGAACTGCATTATTATCATCATTAATCCAAATAAATAATGAATCCTTCAGTTCACCAAATCTTGGGCATGTTGGGATTGGCTTTCACATGACAGGGGCCGCGGAACTGTTTTCAAATTGGGGGGCTGACCATGCAAAAAATCACAATCTTATGGTTATTTTTACTTTTTTGTACACAGGTTATTTGGAAAGAAGTGGGGCTGAAGCCCCCCCAGCCCCCGCTTCCGCGGCCCGTGCATGAGACCCTTGGACTAATGAACCCTTGATCTCTTAAGAAAAGAGGAACAATGTGTTTTTATATTATTAAAATAAACGATAGAAACAGATTTCCCGCTTGGTTCGAATCAAAATCACCAATTACAAAATGGTTGGCATGACAATATAATCGCTGACGTTTCCATTATCTGTATAACTAAATCGTATCTCTTCTCCAAATCAAATTCAAGTGATTGCAGTACAATGTTGGTACTTTGATATTATCATTCACTGTACACACTGGTCACAAATACAAGCATGACAAGGGTGTGTATCTTTGCAAAGCAAATATATATTTGACGTAAGTAAAAACTCGCCAGCTTTTGAAATTCCCATTAATTGAAAAAAAAAAAGATTACTGATGTTTTTTAAATCTAAAACGAAGAATAAACCCGGGGATCTTAAGATAGCTCTAACCCCAAAAGACGTCAATCTTTTGTCTCGTTTTCACCTGCAAACTGTTAAGTGTTTGCCGTCTAGCTTGTTGGTTTTTTATCATTTATGATAGATTTTCTGAAAGGAAAGTTGCATGACATCAGGTTGATCTCGAATCAGTCACATACAGGAGCGCCATTATTATAGTGAGTAAAATAGGGTAAATTGCCCATTCGTCCACTGCCAATTCGCCCACCTTCCTTTAGTTTAATGCCATTCCGTCCATCAACATTTCGTCTAAAAACCATTTGGTCCAATAACCATCATGGTCCAATCACCACTTCATCTTTTCACCAGTTCGTCTATATATGACCATTTCGTCTCATAAACCGTTGGTCGTATACTTGTTTTATTTTGCCCAATTAACACTTCGTCTAATTAGACCAAATGGTGTATGGAATAAATGGCTATTGGACCAACTGGTTATTAGTTGAAATAGCGAGTGGACGAAATGGCAATAAGACCAAATTCTAGGAGACGAGTTGGTAATTGGACGAACTGGGATTGGACCATTTTTTACCCACCAGCTTGTCATGTTTGTAGAAGATTGATTTCTTTGAACTAAAAACAGGCAGATAATAAACTAAGATACGTTTTTTTTTTTCAATATATTTCAATTTTTATGTCGACTTCACCGTTGTCGTTGTTGTTGTTGTCGTGGTCGTCGCCGTCGTTGACAACAGTGTTAATGACGACCAATGATGATGATAATGATGATAGTGTTGTTGATGATGATGATGATTATTATTATTGTGATAATTAGTGACGCTGCTGGTGTTTGCGGTGCTTTTGATGCAAATTATGCTGATAATGTCGATTTTTGTTATATTTCAACTATACTATACATTTAATCAAATTGGGGTCTAAAATATTAGCGGTTAGCTGAAAACGCTGCTCAGAATTCTAAGCAAGTTGTTTAAAATAGATTAAACAATTACAGGTAAAGTTGTTGTTAGAGTGACAGTCTTAAACAACGTATTATTTTTTTTTACTGTGAAGAGATGAAGAGGAGAAACAATTCTCTATTAACTATTCCTTCATTGCCGTAAAATGAAAGGGGCGTTGCAAGTGCAATGAAGTGGGCGTGTCCTACGACTGCATTGATAACAGATCCAGTATCAGCTGCAGGTTTTTATTAATATTATTCATTATTAAAATATCAACCGTCTCTTTCGATGGGGGAGGGGTGCATGGATAGTTTTAAAGTTTTCTTCTTCATGTCCTTGTCTTGCTTGAGGGAATGTGGAAAGGTTGGAGGGGTAGGGGATACTCATGTAATCACATGTTGGACTACGGTTCAATTTTGAGGAAGTTCTTTCAGATGCGATGTTCTATTCGGTCCTAAGATGAAAAATAATCAACTGATTCTACACGTTCACACATAATACCAAAAACTTGCATTAATCTCTTTCATGACTATATATCATGTATATAAAAGGATAATTACCGTATGGAAGACTTTGAAATAAAAGTCTCTCATTTTTGTAGAATATATTTTCTGGTTAGAACAAATTACCTCTTGCAGGTTAATAACTGTTATATTTCATTCAAGATAACGTTAACAGTTCAAGATTATCGAGGCACGCGAACAGAGCTGGATCCGGGACCGGTTAAAAAACAGTCACGTTTGAACGCAACTTTATAAAACTAAAACCCAAACTCTTCATGATTGGTTCAGTAACAGGTTACGATCGATTATCAAAGTTGCGGTTTAATTCCAACTCTTTTTTCAAACGGGTCCTTGGAATCAAACAAGCCAAAGGTGAGGAGATTAATCACTTATTAGGTAGGTCAAGTGGCTGGCAAATAGTATCTCAATTTACATAGCCTCTCGATATATATTTACATCTGATTATAAGACTGATAGGAATGATAAGAATGACTCCTTTTAATGTTTAAGCATGATTAATCAGTCATAAGCTCTTGTCACACCGATGAAACTGACTCCAAAACCGAACGATTGTATATCATTGCATGATATAACGTACTAGATTTGATCGGTCTGGTGTCGGTTTCCCTAATGTGAAAGTATACCACAATGCTGGTCACACCAACTGAACTGACTCCAAACCGACCGATTGTATGTCATTGAAAATAACGTAATAGCTTTGATCGGTCTGGAGGCGGTTTCGCCGTTGTGACTTTACCTTTCTGCCTTTACACTCGTACAATATCAGAGAAGTATGCTAAACCATGCAAGAAATTGATCCACAATGTGCTGCACTCAACCCAAGTAAGGTCAATTAATAGTCTGCAGGCACGGACCCTGATTGGAACTTTGATCTCCAAGTGTGCCTCCACGCACAGACTAGCACATACAGAACTTGCTGTTTCAGGGCCTTCACTACACAAGGCGTGAGTAGGCTGCAATTCAGACCCTTTACTCGAGTGAAGGTTTGCACAGTAGACTAGTAAATTAATGGGTAACGGTAGGAAATAACCTTACAATCATGACTATGACAGTAGTTGTTTCAACAGTTTACACAAGACTGTATTCAAAATCTTAAACAACAAATTTTATAAATTAGTATTTAATTTCTCTTATGGTTGTTTAAATCGGATGTAAAGATCAAAGTAAACGGCATTGTATCTTTAAACAACGTTTTTTTAATGTGTAAGGCAATATCATGTTTCTAAATTCTGTAGGATTTCAGAAAATTGACACGTTGTTAATCGGAGGACCAAGAAAGAACTGACCATCTTCTCTTTTGGGAGTTGAGTTTTACGATTTGATACCATCTGCCCATGGAGCTATTGCAGATCTGCCTTTATACTGCTGATTTGCAAAATTGCTTCGAGATAAACGAATATTGTTTTTCAGTGTTTCGTTTTTAACTGTGCGGTTTTTTTAATACTTCTTTGGTCTTTTGTTTGCCATGTTGGTCGAAACATGGATCTAGGTCTATGACACGAAACAAGGAACATTTTTTTGCTCAATGCAGCACTTGCCCTATTTCTCTTAATTTTAGCATGTTGGAGCTTATTTTAAATGCCACGGCAAGTGAATTCCAATACCGAATACTTTCCGATCATAATACTAATGGACGCGGTTCCAAAAAAGATATAATATGGCACTAAATCATGTCAATTTTGTCTAAATGTATATAGATTCAGTCATTAAAAAGTTTGCTTTGCACAAACCTTTACAGGAACAGTTAATTTCACAATGATACATAGGCCCCCCCCCCAAAAAAAAAAAGATAAATGAATAAATAAAAAAAATCTCCATATTCTGTGAGTAAAATGTAAGGCCATAGTCTATTATAGTACAAATTTATCATTCTAAATGACCCCTGACTAACCTTCAAATATTATGCATGTGTTTTTTTTTCATTATTATTTTGTGGACAGGATTTAAAAAAAAATGTTTTGAATAATCCCAAGTCGGTGATAATTTTGTCCGGGTGAATAAGTTTGTTCAAAGTGGACGCGATTTCTAAAGCATGATCTAACTTTGAAAAGAAGTAATGAAAGAATAGCAAATTATTAATTGTGGCTTTTACCCTATAAGGTTCATTTAACGCCTGCTATAAACCAGGGCGGGCTTAAGATTACACTTCGTTAGGTTTTCATTGTCGCATTGCAATATGCCATGTACATCAATATTCCCATTCCTTTTTCATAATGGGAGATTGATAATGGAATGAAACAGAAAAATCGCAATTCTTTCTGATTTCCGGAATGTATTTTCGCAAATTACCCCCCCCCCCCCTTCTCCTCATATCGACAATAGGGACTCCAGTCGGGACATACCACCTGGAAATTTAGCTGACATGCACTTGACGGGGTTTCCTCGAAAAACCGCCATACAATTCGGAACGACCATGGCTTCATTCTTCTTTTTTTCGCTAGAGTTGCAAAACGTCTCATAATTATCACATATTGGGGACGATTATAAAAGCAGACATCCATAATCGGTAGATTTGCGGTGTTTCTTTCTCCTTCTTTTACGACTGATGCCTGCATGCAAGGCAAATATACTTGAACTTGGTACCGCACGTTATTTGCGAATCTACTTTGAACGAGCCCACGCTTTGACCGTTGACCTCACGGCGCGTGACTTCCACGCGCTTGGCGTACGAATTCATCAAACTCGCCCCTTTTCTCTCTTTCATACCATTGGAGTTATAGGCGTCAATGGCCTTAGTTTGCACAAGAATAAGATTTAATCTCGTTTTGAGGTGGTTTAATGAGCCCTTTTGTTTGAATTCTGTTAGGTTACTGCTCCGGATAGGCTTAATAAAATCAGGGAATAATCACGAAATTCACATTAGGCCCTTTGTACTTCATTGCTATTCCCTTGGTTTAAATCATTTGTTTTGAATCTCAGGTTTCGTGTACATCTATAATTTGTTTCATTTTCTTTTCGTGCACATGAATAAAGATTCATTCCAGCAATTTTCATTTCAAGTTTCCTTCTGATTTTTAACAAGGATTTTTTTTCCTCTTCATTTTCGATAAATGAAAAGCACAGTCACAGTGCACCGGTGAAGAGCAATTTTCTCTACACTTTAAAACTAGGATGTTAAGGTTAAAACCAACATCAGTCAGGTGCCCAGAGAGGATTCCACCTTGATGTACTAAAATTACACCTTAGAGATTGAACATAACACCAACGAGTGTAATAACCAAAGATGTTGTAATAAGACCCATGGGTGTTGAATAAACACTAAACATTTGACACCGGAGTAGAATAATTGGTGTCGTCGTCTATGTACATCAATCAAACAATGCAGTTTTTGCTGTGTAGGCCTATACGACACACCCACGCGCAGGGGCGGATCCAGCGATTTTCCAAGGGGGGTGTGGCATATTTTCCCGATGAAAAATTGACAAATAAGGGGTTCTCGCTTTCAAAGGGGGGGGGAGGCAAAGTTTGGTAAAAATGGCATGTTAACATTAAAAATTTTGATTGTGACTATCAAGGGGGGGGGGCACGAGCCGGATGTGCCCCCCCCCCCTGGATCCGCCAGTGCCTACGCGTAGGTGTTCGTTTGGAGTAATTTCGTCTTCGTGATTGTATAGTGTATATCATAACACTATATAAAGTACAAGTAGTTTCATAACGGAAAAGGTTATTGTACACTACTAATACTACACAAGAGGAGAATGTAGAATGTGGGTTAATTGCCTTAAAATTTTCCACAAAAAGGCTAAATTAAGAAGGAAAACTCCAAAATCTTGTAAAGAATTAGAATGTTATTTCCGTGACCACATCGGGCGATCACTTCCCGTGTATAAACGATACTGATACTTGGTCATGTTGATCGTTTTCTTTTAAAAAAAGAAAATTGCAGGTGCCGAGCGCTGTACGCGATTACGGAGAAATCAACTGTTTTCTGTTGAATTGTTTTGGACTTTTGTAGCTATTGCTTTTGAAGAGCTAGAAAGTGATAGTAAGTTTTCAATAAGTTGTATCTTTAGTTATTTAACTAAAATTCCAATAAGGAAATACAAAAAGAGTTTCACAGAATTTTGATTTGATTACTTTGCATTAACCTCGTTTCGGAATAGAACTATTTTAAAGGTCAAGTCCACCCCAGAAAAAATGTTGATTTGAATAAATAGAGAAAAATCAAACTAGTCTAACGCTTAAAATTTCATCAAAATCGGATGTAAAATAAGAAAGTTATGACATTTTAAAGTTTCGCTCAGTTTTCACAAAACAGTAATACGTACAACTCGGTGACCTGCGAATGAGATCGTCGATGGTCTCCCTCACTCACTATTTCTTTTGTTTTTTTATTGTTTGAATTTTACAATATTTCATTTTTACATACAGGTTTGACATCAAGGAGTAACTTGACTGAACCATGTATAACAATGCTAATTCCACATGTTCAGGGAGGAATTTATATTTGTTTCACTTGACAATGGGGAGAAAATAAGAATATTTCATGTATTAACATACAAAAGAAATAGTGAGTGGGTGATATAATCAGTCTTCTCATTTGCATACCGACTACGATGTGGATATAACTGTATTGTGAAATTAAGCGAAAATTTAAAATGTAATAACTTTCTTATTTTACCTTCGATTTTTGATAAAATTTTCAGTGATGACGGATTTTTCTCTTTTTATTCAAATCAACTTTTTGCTGGGGTGGACTTGTCCTTTAAAAGTTATAGCCATGTGTGTGTAATGCAATAAAGTGTAATGATATAGATATCATACTGTTAGCAACATACACCTAAGAAAAACTAATATCCAGCACGATGGCATTTTCTTGAAGATAAGAAGAAAAGAGGTTGATATTCCTTTTTTCCCCAAAATATCTTCCTTTTCCCAAATTCATCAAACGACTTTCCACATTCAAAAGTGAATAATTACCACCTATCTATTGTTTTATGATAGATTTTGCTGCCAAAGCCTAAAGATAAAGTCTACCTTCATAACATGTATTTTCATTGATAGTACCTCTTGCATTTAGATCAGTCTTATGCTTTTCCTTTAAAGCCCTAATATAAAAGTCTTTATTGATTTTTTTTTACTTCAAATTGCTTAGGATAATACATTGCTCCAACCTGATCACGAGCTTCAACAAATTTTTTCTTCCCTTTTTTTCTATAATGGTGTCAAGAGTTCGGGGCTCTTATTTCAATTTCAGCCAAGTAGGATTAAAAACCCCACGTGCCAGACCCTAAAGGCGAGGATTAAACTGCGATCAAAGAATTTCTTCAAAGTACATGATTGATCGAGAAACGGCTTTCAGAATTAGAGAGGGATGGAGTCGGCCTCCAAATAATTCGCTGCTGCCAGCAGATTAGTTTGTACTACTGGCACAGCCGTTCTATGAAACTGGGATGATTGAGCAGCGAAAATAAGAAAATAAGGATGATTGAGGAGAAAGAAAGTATGAGCAAACCGATGGGGTAGGATTTGATTTTACAGCTAGGGCTTGAAGGAAGCATGCTTCGGGATGAAATCATTAAAATAGTTTTCAGTCAAATTGAGATAAAGAAAAGTGCACGCGTGAAAAGTGTTTTCTTAATGAAAGTTAATATAAAAAAAAATGAAGAGGCCGTGGAGGGAGTTATTTTGATTGAGAAAGACTGAAGAGGGATAGATTTAGGGATATAAATGGATGGAAAGAACGAGAAAGGAAGCAACCCCCCCCCCCCCTCTCCGAACAAAGGAAGAAAAAGAATAGTAGGCCTGATGAACACTCGAACACCTGCACTATACAGAATCTTAGAAACTGTTCTGTTTTATTGTGGTTTAATCTCTTATCTCTTGCAGAATAAATGTAAAAATTTAACGTGTCCGTTTTGAATATCACCTTTTCCAAAATATTCACGACATAATTATAGAAAGTACGTGCTTTGAAGGGCCAATTTCGTTGTAGTAATTGCATGTATTTTCAGATTTCGATAACAATGAAGCTAATGTTAGTGTACCGCCCTCAATCGTCCAAATCACCTCCAATTAAAATGACTTCGTTTTCGCTCTTCCCTTCACCACCCCTTTCTCCTCCAATGGAACCCGTGTCTAATTATCTTTTTTCATTGTTTAAATTGTTAGTTAAAATTTCCAAAGGTCTCGTTTAAACAATTCCTTAAATTTGATTTGTGTTGCACGCGGATGAAGAAAAATAGCAAGATAAACAAATCAAATTTGTGAAGAAACTTTCAAGATATCTGTGACTATAGAGAGAGACAAAAATAATTAGTCCTGATGTCTGGGGATAGCACATGTACAGTTTGGAATGATATCTATCTATTTATCTATCTATCATTATTTTTCCTTCCTCTTTCACGCCTTTAAGCCTATATGTTGATCACTGCAGTCATGCTGCAGTCATTATCTCTTTCATAATACTCCTGCACTTTCTCCCCATCCCTCCCTCTCTTTCTCCTTCTCATTCTCTTTTCCCTCCCTCTATCCTATCTCTCATAAAATGGTTATTCGGTAATAGTTTTCATCCATCCCGATCAACTCCTAGGCGTAGCCTCTCAACCGTATCACTCCCAATCGGCCAGACACGTGCAGCCCACACGACCGAGTTGACTTTCTATTCTCATGCAAAGTCCCTGGTTTTACCATTTCAATGCCATATAAGAGATGTGCTTTGGAGAATGAAATAAAAATGAAATTGATTTAAAGTTTTGATAGTGGGAAACCTGTTTCATACATCCTTGCTTCAATGATGTATGAATGTGTTTAAAGGGGTGGTCCAGGCTGAAATTATTTATAGCTTAGTAAATAGAGTAGAACTCACTGAGCAAAGTGCCGAAAATTTCGTCAAAATCGGACAACAAATAGCATTAGTGCATTAGATATTTATTGCTGCAACTTGTTTCATTATAAGGGAGACATATTATTCACACAAGTATGAAATAATGAAAAAATATGATTTTATGTAATAACATAAGAAAACGGAAAGTGGAGATGTGACATCATCAGCTCGCCTAATGAATATTCATGACGACTGTTTTCACAAAATATTGCTAAACTTTAAACTTCAATAACTTTATTATTATTTGTTATTCGATTTTGATGAAATTTTCGGCGTTTTGCTCAGTGAAGTCTACTCTGTGTATTAAGATATAAATATTTTCAGCCTGGACCACCCCTTTAATGTTTGTGTACACCATACATTGCCCGTCATGCTCCAAGACTCGTTACAAAAAGACATGATCTGTAAACAGAATAACCCCAATCCCTTAATGATGGTGGATTTGATGAATCGTTGATGTTCTAATTATTGTATATCATGTAATTCTTTGCTTTGAAACGGAAATAATACCATACTGCAACAACTGAAATTACCATAATTTTGATCATCACCATCTTCACCAACACTTTCTCCACCACAACCACCGCCGCCACCAACATCACCACCAATATCACCATTATCACCATCACCACCACCACCACCACCATCACGATCACCATCTACTACCAACACCACCACTAACGGCAACATCATCATCATCATTATCATCATCATCACCACCACCGCCATCATCACAGTCACCACCACCATAACCACCAAGACCACCACAATCTCCACTACCACCACCACCACCACAACAACAACCATAACCACTACCGCCACCGTCATCGACGTCTTGGTCAAGAAAAAACAATAAACATCACCACAACATGATCAATATTGTTATTATTTTAACCACCTATCCATTTCACCTCAATATCCCATCCCTCCCATCAACACACACCACAGATGACGTCCAAACATATCTCAACAACAATCAGAACTCTCCTATAGGTCTTGTACTTTATTCTAAAAAGAAGAAACCAAGTCACCTTGAGACAGTAGAAACAGTAAAATTACTAAGAAAATGATATAAAGTGAAATCAAATTAAGATATTTAAACAATTCATTCAAATGACATGATTGAGTAAATATTCTTGCTTCGGTTCTCTTAAAGCCAATTCTCTTCCTTTCGAGAAAGTCCAATACCAGTAATTTGGCTTCGGTCCGCTGTCGCAAAGTGCAACCATTCACTTATGCCCCGATCTTTCTTAAATTTTGATCAAAAGAGAGAAAATTATGGTCTGATGAGTCAGCAGTGGAGGTTCTCAGATGTGGAGAATATGACAACATCAGAGCCGAGGAGATCTGAAAAACAGAGGGAGAGAGGAAAAAGATGAGATATTTGTGCATGAAATATGAAGTAGAAGATTAAAGCAGGGAGCTTGGAGGTGGACGATGGGAAAGAAGTGAGAGAGAGAGGGAGATGAGATATATAGCCTCGAGGTATCTTTCCGAGCGGAGAGACACTGTATTGGCTATCAGTGAAGATTGGGGGCTTGCATGAAAATCGATTTTCTAAACAATCTCGCGGAGGAAGACGGGAAGTTGGACCGGCGAGCCAGTGGTGGAGAGGCCGAGGAAAACGCTTGGGTCGCACCGCTAAATTCACCTTCACCGGCGGGAGAGATTATAACAGGCAAGACGAGATGGGGAAAAAGAAGGAAAGTAAGCCGCAAAATTACACTTTAGTTTCGGCTCCATTCCCACTTTCGCACGAACGCCACACGACTGACAACCAATCTATCAAAAACGAAAAAATATAGAATATGACACCTTATGGACCAATCACGTCTCGAGGTCTTCTCCCTAGACGCCGATTTGCATACGAAGCGTACTTTTTCAGCCAATCAGAGCGCAAGGCTAATCCGCTGGTCGCGTGCTGCGCGAGGTCGGCAGATGGTTTCTTTGCTTGGGGGCAAAAAGAAACGGGCGAACGCGCACGCGTATTGGCTGATCAGAAGGGTACACTTTCGGGAGCGATCTATTTTCCATTCCAACCCCCCAAAATTCCCAAAACATCTCTCTTCATATTCCCCACGATCATCAGAACCCTGGCAAGGAATCCTTAAAAATTGAAGAAAACCCCCAACTTTATCGTTTTCCCTGATTTCTGGCAATCAATGATTCAAGAACGCGAGAAAAAAAACCCGTCTGTCTAATGAGCCAAATTAACCCTGAGGAATAAGCCTTAAACACAGCCATCAACGAGATTTGAATCCCTACAAAATCAAACTTTAAAAGTGGCATAATTGTTTAGAACAGTTCACAAGGGAATCATACGATATAGGATGGATAACCCTAAAAGCCTTCACAGGTGTACTGCCGACTATTACCCCCCCCCCCGCCCCTTCCTCCGCACCCCCACAAGTTTTCCCCTCTCAAACACATTTTTTTTTATAGCAAGTGTTTTGGCCTTCAGTTTTAGAAGACAAAATATTTTTTCATTATTAAATATGTTTAGAAACCTACTTGGCAACACTATATCTCAGAAATAATTTGTGTTACAGACCAAGTCCATGTCAATAGCGATTAGAAAAGAATGCTGAATGTGACAGAATAATTTTCTTTATACACTGCAAAAACTCCGGTGTTGATTTAACACCAGCCCGGAATCTTTTACCAGAGAAGTGATAAATAACACCGGTTTTGGTATGAGTCTAATACCGGATTGGTGTTTATACAACACCAATAAGTATTACAACAGCATCGGTTTGATTCCAAATTGCATATGGTGTTGTTTCAATACTTCTCTGGTGTGGATATATTTAGATTCCGGGCTGGTGTTAAATCAACACCGGAATTTTGCAGCGTAGAATCCATGATTTCAGAGGATATGTGATCGCGCTATCTTGATTTTGGAGAGAAAGTTATCCATGGTGCAAAATAATTCAGGCTTTGGTATTATCATGAATATGTTCAAATTATTTGAAGTTTCAAACTTCTGCCCCTTACCCCTCTCCCTCTGTATAATGTCTTTACCCCCTATGTCGTTCTCCCTCCATCTTTCTTCCCTTCTATCCATTCGCCACTCATATTATCCTTCCGAGACCCCTCTGTTTATCCATTCCACCATCTTATTCCATCTCTCCCTGGTTGGAGTGAAGTACTCTTTTTCAAGGTTTATAGTTCGCTAAATGCACTGTAAAAAGAAAAATTGGGTAAAATTTTAACCAGCATGAGGGTAATTGTGTCCAACCAATCTGGGTAGTAGATGTACCAAATGCGGGAAGCATATTGTCCAGTAATGTTAAAAAATAAGCAGTAATTAATTTGGAATGGGCAAAATTTTCATCACACTGGATAAATAAAAATGCCCAAAAGAAATTCACAGTGTTGGTTGGACACATAATTACCCTCATGGAGCATTTTTACCCAATATTTTTTTTGGAGTGTGTCGATCATGTTTGAATAATGCAAATACTACTTCGAGTGGAAATTATATTCTTTGAATTATCAGAGGAGCGAGAACACGTTATTAAAAAAAAGTATATTCAAGGCAACACTGGATCTCCCATTCAAATCACTGTGAGGCGAGACTTCCATTACTTTGGTGTGCTTCAAGCCCATCTATATACCATAGGAGTCATACTTTGTTACCATTACCATTTTGATATGTTTTCACACATTTTCTTGTCATAATTATCAAGCGTTCAGTTTTCAAACGTCATGATGGTAGAATTGCACTTTTTGGTAGTTTACAAGTGCTGCTTGGTCATGTTGGTGGTAACTTTAATGTTTATGTATCCGGACATAAAAACAAACCCAAACAGTATTATAATTAACATAAGCCAAAATAACTCAAATATTATGGAAAGGACTCTGGGGTAAAATAAATTATGATGACATCTTTTGGATATCGTTGATGAAAATGTCAAAAATTATATGTTCATTTTTAAAGAGCTCAAAGCTTTCACTCGCTCTCGACCCCCCCCCCCCATCCGCCATGTTCTACCCATCAAAAAGTGTCATCTCTCTCCAAGTCATAACCAGTGACGTGTATAAGATATGGCTTTCTTATGGCGTTGGGAAACTTTCGCAATGTTTGACATTGGGAAGAGGGGGACAGACTAGAAGGTGTTGTCGCCTCAATGTCACCATCCAAACTCTTCATTCGCATCTTACCATACCCCCCCCCCTCCCCTCCCACCAATCGACCTGAACCACACCCTAGTAGATTGGGAACTTCTCACCATGGAGCTATGAGCTCCATGTTTTCACCTTATTTTTCGATAGGCATTGTGGGTATTGCTTTCATATATCGCACCTCTAAAACCACATTACGAGTGGAAGTGGCTAGATTAATCGAACAAAATCATCACCGCAATTGCTTGCCCTCTATTTCCCCCTGACCAGAAACACCTTTGCTTTAACGCCATATCGCATCTTTCTGTCATTGATAGATTGTTGTGCGGTATAACTTTAATGGTTTTTGTCGAGTTTCATGTTTTACTTTATAGGTGATTATCGTTGTGATATCGGTCACAATAATGTGAATCTATTTATCCAGTATATATCAAAGTAGCACACTTAAAATTTATAACTGTTTTGCGGAATGGAAGAGATACGAATAAAGTTATTTTTTCATGATGGGAGGGGGGGGGTGCCATCTGACACGATAGTCAAAATGCCAGTAATTTCATTCTTTTAATTTTCTACTCTTTGGGTTTCGTTTTGGAGCAGATGCAGATTCCCAACTTCCCATTGTAACAATATTACAACACAGTTAAAAAAAAACAGGTGGGGGAACCTAAATAATCTGAACAGCCTGTTACCATGGCAAAAAAGGGAATCGTTTGAAATATGCGTGGAATGCATTCCCTATACACATAAATGTCATGTCCGAATATAATTTTATGCAGCTTTGAGTTCCAAAAAGCGATGCTATAACAGGCACCTCATTTGCATAATCTACTGACCTCGGAATCGCAGGGCGGAGCTGCTCGCTGCTTGCGACCATCAGCACAGGCCACGCCCACTCACACGACCGGTTCCCCTGCACCTGCGAGAATTCTATTATTTACTCGTATATTGGACCGGCAGACCAGCGGACCATACATTGGCCAATGATAACACACAACAAAAAAGAGTAATAATAAAAAAAATACCCATGAAATAGGCAGATGGCTTTTCGGCCATTAAGATGAGATTTTTATATTTAATGAAAAAATAACAAACACGACAATATGAAAATAAATTGATGTGCATGTTGTTTTGCAAATTCAAAAATGTTGAATAATCTCATAATCATAAGTAGTGAATGCATGCTTCGGATTATTAAAATTGAAAATGGAAAAGGATATGCTATTTGATTTTCATTTACCAGCGCTTTATTGATGCTTGAATCATTACTTCATTGCTGCGCGTTTCTTTAAAAATATCATGAGATTTTTTTAATGATTTGAACTGAAAATAGATGGGACAACGAAGCAGTGAAATATTGCTACTACAGGATTGCTTCATTTTGAGTTCCATCTGTTCAGTTGATTTCAAAATTAAAATGGAACAAGATAAAACTAGTATCTTTGCTTGTGGTAAAGTGAACATTGAACCTAAGCACGTGTTGATTACAAGATATCCCATAACAGTAAGCGGTAATGATGGTAATATGCTGAGAAACCAGGAAAATAATCTAAGCCACATAACAACGGTAACATTTATCATAATGATCAGTTCACTTTTATGCACAAACACCAAACAAATAATATTCATCTGATCAATTTTCCATTTCATTAACTGAGTATTCTGATTATGTTGGTGGGAATTTAGAACAAACACGTTTTAACCTTTCTTGAAAGTTAAGTCGGACAGCTAGCGTCAAACTTTGTTATTCATTTTTTTTTCGTGGTTATGAGTTTTCTCATCAGTTTAGGATAAAAAAAATGTCATTTCTATTTATATATTTATCTATCTATTTATTTATTCATTTTTTACGAATATTGTGACATTCAGGAGATGAACAGTACAACATACTAATAAAATGAATTGAATTGATAAATTACAACAACATTCTTATGGATAAGGACAAGAAGTTGTATATAAATGACAGGGGTACAATTCATTTCACAATGATGCATATAAAATTTTGTAACAAATTATGGCTTCATAATTTTGTAGTTAACCACTCCATAAAAGTCCATATCAAACTGAAAATGTTCATATATTATTCCTATATTTTGACTGAATTAATGGTAAAAGAAAACGGACCTATATACCTTGTAAAACAAGGGTAAAGATAATTTTGAAACGGAATAATCTAATCAATATTATTTTCAAGAAGAAATGTTACTGACACAAACTCCTCCGCCTGGCTTGAACTCGTTCACTGTAACCTACTTTAACAAATAACGAAAATATTACACTCTCTGCCAAATATTGACAGTTGCTAAGAAAACATCGAAAGCGCGCAAAATTCAAACAGGAGAGGGGGAAACGGTTAGAAATCAAACAATACGAAATAAAAGAAAACCCCAGCAAAGTTAGAAAACCGCAGGGGCGACGAGAGACCGCCAAAATAAAGCTGGCCACAAAAGGGGGGTCACGCGTGCCCTTCAATAGTTTAGATAGGTCTAAATCCTGGACCTTTCACAACTCTTCATGATCTTTTTTTGCAGATGAATAAACCTCGAAGAATATGCGGTTTAATTTGAGCTTTGTTGTCTGGTGGTCAGAGGTTAGACAGGGGGTAAAAGCCGGTTTTCTTTCAAGATACCCTTTTCTTATTCTTGGTTTTTACAAATAATAACTTCTTTCATAGGTATGTGTTTTGCGAGTGACATTGCAGAGCGCGCTCATCGGACACCTGCGTATTTTCTCCGCCGGAGCTCAGGCGAGACTTTATAACAATACGAGGTGTCAAAAAGTTCGCACCGTTATGGCCATAGAGACTCCACTATTATTTAGACCTCAATCATGTCAATGATATCATATATTTTTCTTTACTTAAGAAGACAGTTGTTTATGTTTTTCGAATTCTCAATTACACTAACGGTCTGGTTTTCTGGTTTTTAGTCTATCGAATTTGTTCGATAGGAAGCATGTTTTTTTTTTTATTTCAGCCCTTGTCTGGCTCTTATTAAGGTATATTTTCCCTGTCTCAATCTGCATGATAACACAGAAAACACACACATAAACCAGTCCAACTGCAACATTGTGTTCTGAATTACAGCGATGACTGTAGTTGCAGTTGGCCAATGCATGGGCGAATTATAAAAATAATAATGTTTTTTTTTGTGAAAACATTGATCTGCCTTCGTTCTTAAGATAAGTAATAAAGAAAAAATATACCGCGAGAATTCATGAAATATCTAAATTCCTGAACATTTCATCTCTTTGAAAACAGCTATTTCTCTTTTTTTCTGACAAGTTTTAACTTTTCGCATTTTTCTCGGAGAGTGCAACGCGACTTCTGCCACTCTATACAAACGAAAAGAAGGGGGAGGGGCATGATGGATTTTAGGAGCTGTGTTTCAACATGGCTCATCACGCACTCAGACTCACAAAAGTATAAACACCCACCCCCCCCCCCCCAGAAAAAAGGAATCATTCCTTATATTAGTGACGTCCCATTATAACTAAACAACCATTTTCATAATTCTAAGTTAGACAGTGTAATTCAATAAACGTTCATAAGATTATCACTAGCTTGAGGGGGAAGGGGGGGGGGTGCGCTCTAGACAAAAAAAAGTTCCACAACCAAGAAATAAAAGAACAAAAAAGAACAAAAGTAAAAAAAAACAAAAACAGAAGAAACGAACAAGGGGAAAATGGGATAATTTTTTTTTTAATATTAATAGTAAAAATCTACACTGTAAAAATATTGGGTAAATTTTTACCACCACGAGGGTAATTGTGTGTTCAACCAATTTTGGGCAGTATTTTACCCAATACGGGAAGCATATTGTCCAGCAAGGTTAGATAATAAATAAGCAGCAATTACTTTCGAATGGACAAAATTTTCATCACACTGGATAAACAAAAATGTCCGTAAGAAATGCCCAAATGTTGGATGGACATATAATTACCCTCGTGGAGCACTTTTACCCAATATTTTTTCGTGTGTACAATAAAATTAGATTTTCAAATTGCTCGTTCGATTCACTCTCTCGCGACTTATTAGAAGTTTTATCCCATGTGCTATGCGCTATGTTGTACCCTCATTTCTTGTCTAATTACGCCTCCGAAAATTATTATTAATAATGAATTTTATGATACCCGTGAAATGGTGACACTTTGTAGATTTTAGACATGATCGGGTCTGATAAATGTATGAAAAATAAACTAAGAGGAACGAAGGACCCTGGATCTAGGCACCTGCCTTAAAATAGACCCACCTTCATACGTCAGTGATTTATTCTAGTCATTTACATATTATTTGTTGTTGTTTTCATTGCCTCACCCCCCCCCCTTCTCTCTCTCTCTCCTTGCCATGCACCTGGCTAGTTTATGCCATGCCACGCGACCACTCACACAAAACGCAAACAATTTCATCATTCTAAAAAAAGTTCACAATAGCCCCTCCTATAAATAGGTTTTTATACTTTTTCGAGTGGAAGGTCAGCTAAACCCAGGGTGTATTATTCCATTCCTATAATGTAAAGCCCGAAGAAAAGGAAGATTTATATTATCCAATACTTGGCGATTTTTAGATGATCAAGATTTCTCCTTAATGCAGAATATAATTTGTTTTTGAGCACTTAATAAGTGCAGATGTTCAAAATATATAATCGGACAGCTGGCTTGGAGAAGATAAATCATAATTGATAATAGGTGCAAAATTGTAAACTTTATTGATCATTAAGTATTACCGAAAAACTTGAATAAAGTGACATATCTAATTTTGGGGGGTTAATGATTGTCGCTCACTGAAAGATTGGTCTCCATTCCGAAGTTTTAATAAAATCACTAAATGCAAAAATAAGAGTAAAGAATCATAAAGTAATAATTATATAAGTAAAAATTTACAGGTATTTTATTCATCATTATTCATATGTATAAAAAAGCAAATTTAAAATCATTACCGTTGTGATGTCTTTGCAATATTACGATAGGATATATTTTTTTCTCTTTACTCTGAAATACAGACTTTTCGAATCAATCATTTTTTTTTATTTGGAACCTCCATGTATTTGTTTGTTTTACTATTAGTTAGGCTTATGTAAAAATTAATTTTCCTCCGAAATTCGATTGTGGACCAATAAAATAAGATGTGTATTCTAGGCCAGTTAAAATATCATCGTAATTATAACATTCACTGGCGCATACAGATGGACAGGGCAGTAGCGCAATGAGCCAGTTCTTTTGAGGGGCAGACATGGCGTATGGGACAGCATTCTAATAAGCTGTGATCGAGGGAAGCGAGCGAGTAAAAAAATGAGCTCCTTGAAACAAATATCTGATGTTGTGATGGATTTTGACAAAATATTCAGAAAATAATATCCACCCTATTACTTTCCTTTCCTTTTCTCTCTCTCTCTCTCTTTTTTTTTTTGGGGGGGGTCTGTGGCCCCAAGCCCCCTTCAATCTGTCTTGACTGTACGCTAGGGGATGGAGGTCGGGGGAACGACCCCCCCAAAAAAAAAATAAAAACATACGCCATGTGTGGCCCACTATTTTTTTTTTATTCCTTACGATATTGTTAACATTAATTATTTTCAAAACGTCATTTTGCCTCTAGGGGTTCATAAGTGGAACTCAAATGAACTTCTTGTCTATCTGGGTGGGGATGCCTAACACAGTTTGCTATGGTTTTAATAATATTTTAAACATGTTTTCATATTAACAGATTGATGGATAGATAATCGATTTTAGGTAATACAATCCGACAGAAGTCTACTCCAAATTTGAAATCTCCTCGCTGTGACCATAATGGATATACTATTTTAATTGTTCTCAATCATGGCAGGGGTATTCGCGCCATTCCACCCCAATGACTATAATGTACTTATCATCCAACCAATCAGAAGATCAAACCAACCCAACTCATCAGATAACCGATCAACCAACCAACCAGTCAGTCAGTCAATCAATCAATCAATCAATCAATCAATCAATCAGTCAGTCAGTCAGTCAATCAATCAATCAATCAATCAATCAATCAGTCAATCAACCAACCAGTCAGTCGGTCAGTCATTCAGTCAACCAACCCAACCAACCAACCCAACGCAACCAACCAACCAACCCAACCCAACCAACCAACAATCACCAACCAATCCAACTAAACACTCACTCAGCCAACCAACCCCCATAAGCCAAAAATCATTAACCAACATACCTACAAACCAACTGCTGAACTGCTAATTTACTTATTCATTTATTCATTTCCTTGGGGTTGGGTGGGTGAGGTCGATAGTAACATTTATTTCCCAACAACTGTGACCTACAGGTGAACCCTCATGTTGAGCCAGGATTTCTTGAATAAGATTTTTTGTTAGGTTTCATAATCAATGTAATTATCGATAATACTTTACCCCATAAACCGATTTAGAATCCCCAATCCCCAATTGCGAAACATTCATGATTCTATCAGCAACTGTTTACAATAGAAAATCGGACAGTAGCTGTTCTTGCCAAAAAATAGGATTCGGTGATTAGGACGATGTTATGGAGGAGAGGGGGATAAAAGTTCCTTTTTTTATCCATTTCACCCTCCGTTTGTCCCTCCACCATTCTCTCTCTCTCTCTCTCTCCATCTCGTGTCTCTTTACCTCTGTCTTCATATTCCCTCAATTCTATTGTGGTCTTTCAATGATAATTGGTTGGGCACGCGAAGGAGATAATCAGCTCAGAGTACAGAGATTAGTATAGATATCCATCCTTTAATATCTCCCCATTGTGACTTTTGATATCACAGATTAACGACACGAGCTGAGGGGGAGGTTCCAATAATAGCCTCCCTTTACCAGCAGGCCTCGAGCGAATTCCTTGCAAGAAAATGTTTGAATACAGAGATTTACATCGCTTTAGAAATAATGAAAAGAAAATTAGATTCGAAATTCGATTTCGACCCGAAAAGCCATCGCAATATCTAGAATTGAACGATCTTTAACTCCACAAAAGATACCCCAAAAGTCAATTACCCAGCCCCGAAGATATCTGAGTGTAAATAAAACGGTATATTGACCACAATTCATATTGATTGAGCAGTAAGAGAGGACTTATTGTAATCTAACGCAATTAGCAGAATGATTATCATCGCTAAAATATGTCTTATAAAACTATAATCATTTAAAGTTGTTTTTTATGGAATGTAAAGTGATCTATGTAATCTCAAGAGGCACCTTAGCCTGTGTCAAATAGATTCACCAATGTGATGTTCCAGAATTCCTATCACTATAAAAAACTAAAATTGAAAACTATGACTAAATTCTGGGATTATGTTCTAATTTTTTTTATCGAAAGTTGCGTAACGAGGCCAAATTTTGAGGGGACACAAATAATAAGGCAAGGTTGATCTCATCAACCTTGCCTTATTATTTGTAGATGGCGCTAAAAACCACTCAATCACGATAAAACAAATAGTTCTTCTATCGAGTTATGAACCTGATATATATATATATATATACAAAGAAATACTTCTAGTTAAGTGAGGCAAATTTTCTCTTTCAAATATATCCGAGGAAATAAGAAAAAATATGTAATGAAAAGAAACGAAAACGAAATTAAAGTAATTGATTTTGATACCGAAGGCACTGCACCAGTTGAAATTTTATAGCTCCACCACAGTCAAACGCTGATGAATTGAAAATGAAAAGGGACCATGGCTTTGAATGAACAAAAAGTACAGAAATGCTAGTGAATGCGGCAAGGGTCACGGTGAGGTAAGGAGATCAATGGCATTGTTGCTTTAAATCTGTTATTTACCACAAAGTCAATTAGACAGATAATTAAGTGGTTAGATGAAGTCATTGCCATACAAGATAGTTTTGCTTGGGGATACATATATGATCACGGTTAGGGTATGAATGTTGAACTTGGGATGAACAGAACTAGAAATAAAAGCGATTAGGTAGATTAGGGCAATGTCCTTTACCTATTTGATTTTTGATGAAAAAAGTCAAGCCACCTCTCTCTCTCTCATCGATTCACTCTATTCATTCTTCTCGCCTTTCTCTTCCACTCACTCCTTGAGCATCACTCCTTGTGCTCTCATCCCCACTCTCCATCTCTTCTCTCCATATTTCTTTCATTTATTTAATGTATTCATTCATTCATTCTCTTTTGCTTCCTTTCATTTTCCTTTCTTTCTTTCTCCCTTCCTCTCATTCTTTTTTCTTCTTTCTCTCCCCCTTCTTTCACTCTTCTCTGTCTCCCCTTCCATCTCCTCTTCTCGCACTCTCTCTTCTATTATCCTCCCTCTATATCCCTTTATCCCTTCACCCCATTTATGTTCTCGAAGAACCATACGTCGTTATTCAGAATGCTCTCACATTTCATCACACTGAAAACAAGATGCAGTCATGATACTCTCATGTTGAACTGTTGGGGCGTTTACATTAGATGACTTATATTACCATGATTACATATGCTCAAAGGAAAATAAAAACATATTAGTCTGATAATTTGAAGCTTGGTTATTGTACGTCTGGATTTTAATTCTGGAGGTACAAATTGCACAAGAAATAGTAACAATAACAAAATATCATTAATGAGAGTTTCAATTTCAGATACTTATTTTAGAAAATACTGCTGATAATTCATCAACATCACGAATGTAACCCCCTAATTCACAGACATCAAGAATATCTTGATCACAATGACAATGTATTAATTCAGAAAATTATACAACAAATGGTTACTGGTCTTCATTTGACATTTCAAGTGGGAGTTGATTTAAGATGATTGAGAACGGAGTTCAAGAAATCATATTTTGATCATAATTCAGAATGCTTTGGTCATCTCTACTCCATCAAGAGGTTTTGGCTGGCAAAATTACCTTTTTAACATTTTTGATGCAATGGGAAACGAATGTGAATAGTTATCTATGATGAGGAATATAATTGTTAGCAACACTGTTACTTGTAGTTTTTTTTTCATAGCATCGGTGGGAGGGGGAGGGAGTCACAACCAAGGAAAAAGTGAGAAAAAATAAAGAAAAGGAAATCAATTTTTCTAGATATTATGTCAAAATCATGCTGCACTCTAAAAATGTTTACCCAATATTGGGTAAAATGGGAACTTGTATGTTTGCTGGGTAAAAGGATACCAAATACTTTATAAATTTTACGCAATGTTGTGTTGAAATTTACCCTTTAAACTTGTATTTTGCCCAATATGAAGGAAAAATTATACAGCAAACATGCTTGGTCCCTTTCTACCCAATATTGGACAATTTTTCACTCAACCTTTTTTAGAGTGTAATTTTTGTATCAAAAAGATTTGAAATTTGAAAATTTTCTAACTCCTTTCACTCACTTGTAGTTTGTGCAAAATTTTGCCCCATACAACTTGTCTGGCCCCCTAAAAATTTTGGGCTCACTAAACTACTATTCCAAAGTACATGCAACCTTCTATCCACATGTAAATAAGTCAAGCCAACATAATTTTAAGAAAACATTGTATTATTGTACCATAATGTCATTGAATATCATCCCTTTTAGTTTGGTGAGATGGATTATCCAATTATATCTTCATTTCTCAAAATGTATAATCCAGACAATTTTTTTACAAGGATTATACCCACACAATCACATTTTTCCCCAAGAATGAATAAATCTTCTTAATGAATACACTGCTCTAACAAACAGAAAAAAGAACACATTATGGTAATGGAATATAACAGATACCTACGGAGTTGACCCAGAAATCCAATAATGCTGCTAAACTATCCCAAAGATTAAAGAAAACAATCAAAGTCCATCGCTTGGGAATTAATCTTTAACTATCTCGGGAGGCCGCCTACCGTTGGGTGACTAATCAGAAGGAGTTTACCGGATGCTGTAACTCCATCATCGTAACACCGCATCCCTCATCTCCACCAGTCCTCTTGGGGAATCTTGAAGATGGGGAACGGGGAGGAGGGGGTAAAGGCAGAGATCCCAAGGAGAGCGAGAGAGGCGAGAAGTTTCCCCTCCAGCTTGGTATGGTGCGTGATGATGTGACAAGTAGAAGCATCTGCCCCAAGTTTCATCTTTCTAGGATTTCACGCATCTCGGCGGTGGCGGCAGCGGCGAGATCTGCGAAAATAAAGAGATGGTGAGAGGGAGGGTATGATTCGGCAAGCCTGGCTTAATTGGTTGTCATGGCAATTGGATGATGATGTTTGGTGATAAAGATGATGAAAACCAGGAATGGTGGTGGTGGGATTATTTGATGGATGAGGAGTGAAGATGGTTAGTGGGTGATGGAAAAGTGATTTGCAAGATGGGTTTGATAAGAGAGTGAGATGGAAAAACAGAGAGAGAGAAAGCGAGAGACAGAGAGAGAGAGAGAGACGAGGGTGACCAACTATCAAAGGTATACATTTTTCTTAAAGAAATTACTATAAAAGATGTCTTTCATTTTATGTCTAAATATTGTACAAATATGTAACATTAAACAATCCTGGGACCTCTTTTTGTACACAGCAAAAACTGTGGTGTTAACCGGTGTACATAGAGGACCCCACCATTTATTTTACACCGGTGTTAAATTGGTGGTGTTAGTTTTACACCTATAGGTGTTATTACAACACCTTCTGTCGTTACATTTACACTCTTTGGTGTTATGTTTAATCTCTAGGGTGTAATTTTAACACCTCAGGGTGTGGTCCTCTATTAATACCAACTGTTGTCAGTTTTAACACTGCAGTTTTTACAAGAGTTTGTATGCTTATTTATCACAAATAAGTATAATAGAAATTTAAAAAAGTAATCTTCTGAGTCGTTGGTGGTTGGTCCTGTACAATGCCCTTTCCCTTCTACTACTTTATTTACCCTATGCTACTATAATGACTAATGAGGGTGCATCATGGTCTGCTGGTTCTACATGTAAATCTCATTATTGAGGGACGTGGGTTCAAATTCCAACCAAGGTGTGATATCTTCAGCAATTACTTTAACCATGTTGTGCAGCTCTCGACCTAGAAGGATTCATTACTTAAATTCACTAAGCTTTGATGGAAGTAGTAGCAAGGTAATAATAGTTGTGATTTTGTCATTGGCAAGAGGTGCTTCATTTATATAAACTATTATTATAATTAATATCAATGATATCATGGTCCTAAATGGTAATAAATATTCTTAATAATAATCTGAATATTCTTAATAAATATTCTTAGGGACAACATCATTAATCATGTATGGCTGCATTATTTACAAACAGCAAACACTCTTAGTGATAACAAAATTAATCAAGTACCAGTAATATTGCATTATTTACAGATATGAACAGAGCTTGCGCACTTTCACTGAAAACATTATTCATGTTATTAATCAAGTACCGGTAATACTGCATTATTTACAAACATGAACTTGCATCCTTACTGATAATATCCTCAAATAAAGGTCAAGTCCACCCCACAAAAAGGTTGATTTGAATAAAAAGAGAAAAATCAAACTAGCGAAATACTGAAAATTTCATCAAAATCGGATGTAAAATAAGAAAGTTATGACATTTTAAAGTCTTGCTTATTTTTCATATAACAGTGATATGCACAACTAGGTGAGTCAGTCGATGGTGTCCCTCACTCACTATTTCTTTTGTTTTTTATTGTTTGAATTATACAATATTTCATTTCTTATAGATTTGACAATAAGGACCAACTTGACTGAACCATATATTATTAAACAATGCTCATTCCACATGTTCAGGGAGGAATTAATCGTTGTTTCACTTGACAATGAGGAGATATAATAAAATACAAAAAAGAAATAGTGAGTGGATGACGTCATCAGTCTCCTCATTTGCATACCCAACAGGATGTGCATATAACTGTTTTGTGAAATTGAGAAAAACTTTAAAATGTCAGAACTTTCTTATTTTACATCCAATTTTGATGAAATTTTCAGTGTTATTCTTGTTGGATTTTTCTCTTTTAATTAAAATTAACTTTTTGTTGGGGTGTACTTGTCCTTTAAATACCGAGAACGCTGCATTAAATACAAATATGAACAGAGCTTTTTGATAGAGAGCAAGGGTTGAAGAGGAGGAGAGAACGGTGACAGGTAGAAGTGTAAAGGGATGGCATCACCCAGATGACGAAGATGATCAAACGTTGATTAGATGGGCCGATGAAGTGGAAACAGAGAGGGAGATTGGTTTGATAAAACAAGACAACTTGAATTTCACCTGACAGAGAGAGGCAATTCTACAAATTGAAGTAAAACAGGCAATGGCTCAAGAACTCAGGCGTATGTTTAATTTGTTGACAAGAGGTGGATAATAAATGCAAGATGTTGGCGATAACTGGAAATGATAGATGAAGAGATAGTGAACCCCTTCAAACATGGGATAAGATTTCCATAGTTAGAATAACCCTGGAAAAAATGACTTTGTTAAACTGATTAAGGATGGATTTATGATAGTAAATTTAATCATTTATGTTCTTAAATTTGGCAACATATTCTTTTAATAGTTCATAAAGTTAAAGAAAAAATAAGAGAAAAATATTTGCATGATTTTAAACAAGTCATGCATATTGCAACATTGTCAAACACATCTTAACTCCTCTGAAAACAATAGCAATTTTATATGTAAATATGTATACCAATCAAAACAAATTTTTACAAATTTTTACTGAAAAGAAAAATGAGTGTATTTTAAGTCTTTGAGTTATAGATTTGACAGTTTTAACAATTTGTAGACTTGTAGAAGTAGATTTTTCTCAATAAAACTTTCAGCACTATTTGCAGCACAGTCTTGCCAGATAAATATGTGAAAAGAAATGATTGTTCTCTGTTCTCTTGACATTCAGTCCCTATTTCACTACATATCATAAATGACAAGATACAAGCTACTTTTATAAGCTATAGAAACAATGCCTTGTGATTGGCTGAGAACAAAATATTTCATAGATTTCTAAAAATAGTTCTTGATAACAAGCTTTCAGGAAACAAGACCTCAACATCCTTTTGACTCTAAAACTTTTTAAAGGGAAACCATAAGACATTGCGAATTCGAAAAATCAGTAAACTGGTCAACAACTGAATTCTCAAAGTCCAACTGGTTTTGAATGGATGGTTTTGTAAGCCAATGGCCCGTATTCTGATGTCAGCTTCTTCAGACCACGGTCTATTCTGTGCTAAAATTATGGGGAGCCAAAACTTCCAACATTCTGTTTATATTGTACATTTCTCATGTTTACTATTTTGTCTTCTTTTGCTTTCATGATAATGAAAAACACCTCCAAATACTTCAGTTATCGTTCCCACACAATTATGAACAACTTGGGTGTCATATATTGTACATGTTGTATGAGTTAATAAATTGGCTCTTCGTTATTTTCTGTTTTTTGTGTTGTGAACCAAAGTTCAACAAAATCGTTATCTTTTACCAACACAGATGAACTATTGTTTTTTTTGTTTTTTTTCATAGACATACTTACATTTTCAATTATAGAATTGAAACGATAGGTTTGGGTTAGAAATGGTCTGACACATGTACAGACATGAGCAAAATGATAAACTTTCTTCAGTATGGGTGACTTGTTAGCAGTCTAAAAAATATTCCTTCTTGAACTATTGCTTGCTTTTGCTTTCATAATAAGGAAAAAATGCTTCAAAATACTTCAGTTATCATTCCCACACAATTATGAACAACTTGGGTGTCATATGAGTTAATAAACTGGCTATGTACTGTTAGGGATCTGTGCCCCAATTGGCTCTCCATAGTTAAACCACAGCTTTGAACCAGGGTATAATTTAAACCCGAGTTCAGAATACAGGCCAATGGGTGTAACCATGGTAGCAGGTCCATGGTTTAACGGGAGACAAATATGTTTCAGCGCCAGAAGGAGTTTATAATCAACCAAACACCCTTCTGGGTCATCGGTTCTAGAAGACAATATCTCTCGATCTCTAAGAATATAGAATAGGCATTATTTCACATCAAAGCCATTCATGCTTAAAACACCTCTAGGTGCCCGTATCTTGAGATGGCAGAAGTTTAAAAGATTCATCAATTTCCGCTCCATCTTTACTTACAAATCCTAAATATCTCCACAAAATGGCCCCCAGGTATGATATTGATTTTTTGTGCGAGCGTCCACAAATGCGTGAAGAGCTCAAATTTCCAGGAAACTATATCTTATTTTTGACACCTTCCTCTCTCCTTCCCACCTAAATTGCTGACCTATCTTTACGGTTCTAAGGGCCACCTTAAAAGATGAGTTCAGACGTGATCAACATTCTCACACTGATCGTCGTATGCAATCTTGACTTTGCCACTACCAAACGTTGCTTCCTTCTACCTACATATATGCAATTGGAACATGGATGGTAGATCATTTGATTTGTAGTGAGTAATGACTGTTAAAGGACAAGTCCACCCCACCAAAAACTTGATTTGAATAAAAAGAGAAAAATTCAACAAGCATAACACTGAAAATTTCATCAAAATCGACTGTAAAATAAGAAAGTTATGACATTTTAAAGTTTCGCTTCATTTCACAAAACAGTTATATGCACATCTCGGTCGGTATGCAAATGAGGAACTGATGACATCACTCACTCACTATTTCTTTTGTATTTTATTATATGACGTATGAAATATTTTCATTTACTCGTCATTGTCATGTGAAATGAAGTTTCATTCCTCCCTGAACACATGGAATTCCATTATTTTAACATTTTGTGCTTCAGGCAAGGAGGTCCTAATCATCAAATTCGTAAAAATTGAAATATTGTATAATTCAAACAATAAAAAACAAAAGAAATAGTGAGTGAGTGACATCATCGACTCTCTCATTTGGATGTAACTGGCTCGTTCATATAACTATTTTGTTAAAAATAAGCGAAACTTTGAAATGTCATAACTTTCTTATTTTACATCCGATTTTGATGAAATTTTCAGCATTGTGCTTGTCTGATTTTTCTCTATTGATTCAAATCAACATTTTTCTGAGGTGAACATGGCCTTTAAGTTTTCAATTGCCAAGACAGAACACATTCGCTTGTAAGTTAGTAAGTTGGCAAGGGACCTAGAGCACCTATAGCTTTGAGTCCTATTCAAAACTTATCTTTCAGAGGAATGCTATACCAGGAGGGGACAAAATAGCTCAGTCGGTAAAGTAGCCGTGTCATCTGTAGCCCCCTGTCTGTAACTAGACATTTTGTAAGGCATAAATCCTCATTAATAAGTCCCGTGGAAAGGACTCAAAGCCACCAGCATAATGGTTCCTTACTTATATGCATGTAGCTTTCTGAGCATTAGGATAGAATAACTATCCAGAATGATAATGTTGATATAAACAAAGAGGAATACATTAATTTGATTTCGACAAGGGAGACGAGGAAGAATAGTGGTACTCGCATAGAAGTGCCATTTGCCTGGACAGAAACTTAACACAAAAAACTAATTCTTTCCAAGACCAATCAGAGCTTGGAATGACTTGAATCCTCATATAAAAAAACAAAACATCAGTAGAAAGTTTTAGAGCAACACTCTAATGCTGGCGATTTCCAGTCTACTGCCCTGCTGGTGCAAACTTCAGAAGGTTCAGAAGGTATCACTAAAACCACAACTATCGGAACAATCGTGTCTAAAGTGTGAACACCTTCTCGTGTCCCTCTCCTTGATTCCTCTCCCCGTCTCCACCCCGCAACCACCATCACCATCGCTAGATTAAGAGCATGTAGAAGGGGGATGTCAGGTTCCCCTGGGGGCCTGCAACTCCGGTGGAGGAATAGAGAAAGTGGTGTGGCATCCGGGCAAAGCACCCACGCCAAACGCCACTCTCAACTCTGTAATCCAATCCCGGACTAAATCTCATAAATGGAGTTGACTTGATGCATGTACTCTCCCAACCAACAATATCGCATGACAAATTACATGCATATTTCATTTTGGGCCATTTCTCTCTTTTTTCTTCAATGACAAAAATACTCAAAACAAGGAAAAAAAGAGGGGCTGAATCTTGTTAGGTATGATTAAAGATGCCTATTTTGTTGAGCACTTTGGGGGATCCATTATTTGTTGTCATTTTTGGTGGTTTCCGAACAGGAGAATGAATCAGATATCAAATGACGAGAGATGGAGTATGACTATATACTATTATCATTCAATCGTATTCCAGCTCACTATCCAATGGTGGATTAAACCATCGTCTGCTAATTAAAGTAAGCTGATTGATTGCAATGGAGAACGACAGGTCACTTCAGGTTAAATAGACGCTCTCAACACAAGTATATTTCATTATAAAAACCAAGGTGATTTATCAGCTTTTACCTCAAAGAAAGAGAGAAAAAAGTTCATAACTTTGTTAAAAATACAGTGTTGTAAGACAGTAAATGGATAGGATATTGTGAATGACTGTAAGGTCAACAGGCAACATCTCAATTTGGCTGGTCTCCACCCAGGTGTAGAATGGGTGCCTGGTAGGATGTGAATGCAAATGTAGCATTTGATCTTGTCAGCTATCAATGCTTCCCCAGGGGTGGAGAAAATGAATACATGTGCAAGGGATATCCCCGTGACAAGGTTAGCAGTATATTCATTATCATCTTCATCATATAGGCCTATTCAGCTCCAAATCATATAGTTACACAAGAAGAAGTCCTGCTTGCTCCATTCAATACCACTTGGAATCGGAGTGTTTTGGATTTCGAAGACGCAAATTGAATTGAAAATGATGACAATCAATCCAATAATATGTAGGGATTAATTCATTCAACTTTGCAACTATGATAATGACTCCACAATCTACAGAGCTGCCACCTCCTCCTCCAGCCCCCCCCTCACCCTTCTCCTGCCCCTCCCCTACCTCCTCTTACCCCTCCCCATCCTTTCCCCTGTCATCTTTGTTTTCTTCCTTATGAATTGACCAATGTACTGCGTGGGATGAAGAAAGTGCAGTCCTTTTTGTCACTCTGTGAGAGATTGATCATAAAATAAAAGTGAAATTTGAGGAAACATTGTCTCATCCAGGCAATGCCGATTGGAACCAGATGTTAGAATATCACTGAACTGCTGGCAAATCTTATGAGTTTGGACCAATCTCACAACAAAGATTCATCATCATCACCAGGGGACTGTTCCATGGAGCATCTTGTCAGTGATTTTTACTGACTAATTTGCTCTCAGCCAATCAGATGCAAGGATTTCAGTAGCTTTCACATCTGCCAGTGAAAATGAATGACAAATCTTTTCATGATATGCTCCCAAGACATATTCTTGTGATTATAGCGACTTGTAGGATGTCCTACTCCCCCTCATGGGGATGCTAATCTCCTCATTAAAGGTATCATTATTTTTTACAGCATGTAACTCTGGTAAATCTGGCCTTGATATATAGATATCGCACTACCAAACATGACAATGACTAGGTAATTTTTTTTTCTATTTTTTTTTTTTGGGGGGGGGGGCGTGTGATCAAGTCACATGATCACCCCAGTATGGCATTGCTCTTTGGATCTACCTCTGAATCAAGCCTGATTTTCTTCACATAAAATCAATTTTATTCTAATGGCCACAAAGATTTCAAATTATAACATTAGTTGTAAAGCCTTCTTTGTGACTGTTAATAAAATTGGGGGGGGGGGGGGGGCTGTTCCAGCCAGTCAGCTTTGCCGGCCTGCACTGGCCACCTGAGTGACAATACGTTATTATGTTGTTTCAAATGGCCTACCATCTATCGGTTTGAAGTCGGTTTCCTTTGTGCAATTAGTATAACGATCAGGAAAGGAACAATCCAAATAATGAATAATACAAGCTAGATCCAAACTGACCTCTTAATCCTATCCCTCCTCCTTAAGCCATCCTCTTGTCCTGCTGAATGTACAGACAGCATCTCGTTGCTATGGTGATAACATCACACCAAACAATGATGAGCTCAGGTGCACTCAGTTGATGCGATCCATCAAATAAGATGTTCAGATGGTCAACTCATGGTCAAGCAGCTGTAACAAGATATGCACAAAAAGTAATGATATCGGTTGATGCTAGTATAGTGATTTCGTTATTATATCAACAGTTAAAGGGGACTCTGACCGGTAATCATGATGATTAATGTGAAAATATAGTAAATTTGAAAAAAAATCTTTATTTTAAAGGCATTGAATATCATTGGTTTGACTTTAGTAATTGAATGATATTCTTATTTTACACATGAATTTGAAAGTTTTTGCACAAATTTGATTAATTTTCTCCCTGGGTGTTTTTCCCATGAACAAAAACTAAATACAATACACATCTATGTTTGGGATTATTTAAGCAAGACCTCAGTAACATAGATCTCAATATAACAATGGTAAACAACAATCTCCAGGTGAATGAAATGAAGCCAATTGTCTGGATTTACAAGCACACAAACATGTTTTGACAACAAGAGGCTGATCATTCGTGGGAAGATCATTCCTTACCTCCTCATCATCTTCCCCGTAGCCATCCGGCTGCTCTCCTCATACCACTCAGGATGCAGGGATAGCATCTCGTTGCCAAGGGGATAACATCATTGCTCATTGATGTTTCGGTTGCACTCTTGATGCTGATGGGACGGGATGGAGAGACGGGTTACTCCTGGTCAAGCAGTGAGCATTATGATGGAGGTTTCTTCTGCATGATGATATAAAAAGAATGGTTAGATGAATACAACATCAATCAATGAAAATGAAAAAAAAAATATTCTTTATCCAAAGAAGAAAAATGAAATTTGGATTTATTGAACAAAAATGATTAGGGGGAGTGGAAGAGAAAAATGAGGAGAAAGAGATGGAAAATTAATAGGAAAAGAAATGAGGAGGGGAGAGGAAGAAGGAAAAGGAGGGGGAGAGAGAAGGAGATGGAGGAGAAGAAGAGGGGAGGGGGAGCAGGAAAGGACAAGGATAGGGAGAAGGAAAAGGAGGGAGGAGAGAGAGAGGAGAAAGAGAAGAAGAAACATGGGGAGGAGGTGAGGGGCAAAAACAAGAAAAAAAAGAAGCAAAGGCAAGAATTATGGGAGAAGAAAAAAGAGGAAAATAGTAAGAAAAGCAGCATTAAAAAACAAGAAAGAAATAGAAGAAAGTGAAGGAAAGGAAGAACAAAAAGAAAATCAAACAAATATAATAATAAGAAAAGAATATGGCAAAATTATAAGTAAATGATGCTAAGATGTACAGACAAAGAACATGCTAATATAGCATAATACAGAAAAAATAAGAAATTAGTATCTTAAAGAATATTGTGCATTAAGGAGAGGAATAATACATAATGAAAGCTGATGAAATGTACATGAGATGGTTATAAAAGTATTATTACATACACAATTTCAATCTCCATGGGAATTTAATATAAGACTACACAATAATGAATACTGAGGGAAGCATTATTTCTTTCTATTCTAAAGATAAAGTGGGACAATAATAAGGGATAACTCAATCACTTCTCCATCAGCAGATCTTTCCCCCTCCTCATAATTCAAAAAGTAAAAGAAATAATCTAAAGAAATTTTGTTGCTTCCTGCACTATAGCAATGCACAAATAGACATTGAAGGTTATTATTACAAATGGGTAGCCTTTTGATTCATTCGCATGGCTTGCTTTCACTATTACTCAATTTACCTGACAAGCACGGCTGGATTCCCCAAAATAATTTCCTCTGCATTTTTCTTTCCCTAAATTTCCGCCAGATATAATATGAATGGGCCGTTATCTGATATTGATTTTTTCCAGCTTTTCTTTCTTTGCGACAGCATCGTTGAGTTCGAGCGTTGTCCTCAGGAATGAATTATATCGCCAGTCTTATTTGATTTTTGGAAGTAGTAATCAGTGCATATTTGATCAACGATTTACAGAATATCACAGTCTTGTTCAACCAATCACGAAGGAGTAACCCAACACTTCGAGGCCATTCTATATTGTCCTTTGGTTTCCTGCTACCTATAATTACAATATTCTGTTCTGTAGTGGCATGCAAACATTTACATGTATATTACTGTAAATTTAAAAGCTTATTTAAAGCAACATTTCAACAAATAACAGAGTAGAGAACTCGTTTATGAAACCTGCACTTAAAAAGTGAAAAGGTGGCGAGTGGTAAATCATCCTTTCAAAATGGCAAGGAGTATAGTGTCTTTAATAAGCGTGGAACTCAAAACGCCCATTTCCACCCTTTTTGCCTTGGAAATTGTGTTTTTAGAGTGTGATAAGGTAAATTGCTGTATTTTGTTAAATCACATACAATCCTCATATCCCTTAACTTAATTCCAAGTACCATACAAAACAACAACCTAGGATAACAATAAACATTAATTTTGATTATATGTGTCAAATATGATTTAAGTTCAATTCCTTCATCTTCCTAATTTTTAACTAACTTGTTCAAATTATATTCTGTATTTTCTGTGTTTTTTTGAGGGGAGGGGTGGGGGTAATCTGAATGATTTTCTTATCATGGCCAAGTGCAACATATAGCAGTGGGAGGGCAGTTGTCCCCAAGAAATTCTGAAAAAGAATTACTGAAAACTTTCATATGAAATCATCAAAAGTGTGCAAAAACTGCTCAGTTGGTTTGCTCCCTCCATTTCAAGTTTCTTAGAAAAATTTCACGCCCCCTCCACCGAATAAATCTCTGTACGGCCATGTTCACTATAAATAAAGAGTTTCAATTCAAAATCACCTTTTGGAAATGGGCGCTATTTATGAAAGTACACCATTCAATAAATATCAATTTTTGATGAGCTAGGCCCTGAAATTAACATTTGTAACTTAAAAGCAACTGTAAACTTTCTTTCAAAATTTTAATGCTCCCCTCCTATCGGAATAAATCTCTGTTTACGACCATGCAAAATAAAGAGCTACAATTCAAAATCACCTTTTGGAAATGAGTGCTATGTATGAACGTACACCACTGAATAAATATCAAATTTGGATACGCTACAAGTAGGCCCTGAAATTAACATTTGTAACCATAAACTTGTTCACGGCACTGACACCTTATTCAATCTTCAAGGCACAAAATACAAGAGGATGAACTCTCAATCTCACTTTACAGTAAATGATGTTACAGAAAAGGGGGCATTTTAGAGTAAATATTAAATTTCTGGGTCGTTTCTGGGTAATCAAATTTAGACCTCTCTGTTGAATGAATCCCAACCTTCTGGGAAAACAGCGTCAATTTGATTGCAAAATCAGGTGATATATTTTTTTCCCAGAGAAATTCATCATCCCTCCCTTGGCATCTTAGAGTTAGAGTTATATATAATTTCAGATGACACTTATGTTTATTTCATATTGGTATCTATCAATGGTTAGTGAAGACAATATAAAAGTAAAGAAAGCAGTGATTTATATAAGACATTATGATTGACATTAATATTCTTTAATTTAGAAATACATATAGGCCTACTAATATTATTCAAATGTTTCCTTTTTAATCATGGAGAACATGTAATACAATATTAAACGTAATAAAGAGACAGGTATCTGTACCATAATAAAGATACTTATAAGGAAATTGTTAATCCATTCATCAAACAGATTTAGCCATGACTGCCCTTTTCTGTCCCTCTCAGTTTTATCTTTTTCCCCTCTTCCTTTTTTTCTTACCTTGTTTCTCCCTCCCTGTGCACAGCTCTCTCTCCCTCTCTCTTTCTCTCTCCCTCTCTAACCATGTCCATGCTCTAACCTCCTAAAAAACTCTTTTTGGCTGTTGTTCCATCTCTCTTGAATATTAACTCCCATCATTTTCTTACTGCTCAAATATTACCTTTTCTCAGTCATACATATAATCCTTTATATTTTTTTCTTTTTATAAATGGAAGGACCTATTCATTATGCTAAACAACAATATGAATCCAAAATATTATAAATGTGGTCTTGTATGCACAAATCAGATTTGACTCAATTTCAATTTTCTATTCTTCAATCATGTCGATATTATAATTCTTTCTACACTGAAACAACCCTTTCCTGCCCCTTTATATCTCCATTAAAGAAATTTATAAATAGATTGAATTAACCCGTACAGGCTTCAAGGATATATTGTTAATCTGATTCCTCTATCAGTTATACGGAGTAGCCCCTAAGAGAAGTAAATATGGTAATATATCTAATCTAATAATTATACCTCGGCCGCCCGAGAGCCTATCTCCTCTTCAATCAATAAACCCTGTTTCATCATGGTGCTTTCTCTCATTAATGCCATTCAGTAATCACACAAGCATAAGACACATCAAAGACACTGCCTTGGGGGCGCCAAAACGCCCGAGATCTCCCTCACTGATATTCTTAAATATGTTTTTGCGCGAGCTGGAAAAATAACAGCGATCGTGAAATTGCCGCTAAATCGGTAGGAGCACCCCGGACAGCCCGCCACACCTGGACGAGCAATATTGCAGCGTTGCGGGGGGAAAACACTCTGCGATTGTTTTGATTGTAAATAAAGCCCGGCCTACCACAAGACAATTGCGCTTCATCTTCCACCTTAAACCCATCCATTAGCAACACATGTTTACGTTTGTCGCGCCTGCAAATTCATCCCCGCCCGTCCCCTCTCGCCTACTCCTTCTCACCTCACAATCAAATGAAATGAAATAAAAACCTGACGAGGGGAGAGAAATAATTGGCCCCTAGAAAGAGCAAGAAAAACCTTGTTCAGCTTCTCTGCTGGGTGACTTAAAACGCAAATCCCCAGGAGGATTTCAAACGGGAGGAAGCTTCACTCCTGGAGGGGTTGCTAAGTGAGATGCGTTCTTTTAGATGGTGTCCCTAGCGACCAAAGGATGACTCAAGTCATCGTCGGAGGGGTTGCGTTCACACTTGGGATTTGAAAGTCGCTAATGAGTTGGGTTCTGAATTCAAATGGCTATTTTCTGAAAATTTGACATACCTCTAAATTCCTGGAATTATCATTACACTCATTCCATTATAATCATAATATGTAATTATATTGCGCCATCTATCTAGATGTGTAGGTATTCTATACTACGGCGCACTACTATTATTACCCCAGCTTCAGCTTGAGCTTCAGTTTCCAGTGCTTGGTGCATTTAAAGAATTCAAGAATTCACTCAAGTTGGTCAAATAAAATTAGTAACATAACATGGGTTGCAGTTCCAGTAAAATTTGTGTGTTGGCATCGATTTCCACATGTATTAGCCACTCTCGATCCAGGTGTTGAGCTACCAGTAATGGTGAGGTTGTGAGCACCAATATTAGTAAGGTAGTAAGGGTCACATTGTAACTTAAATTTAGCATGGGATAAATGCAATATCATAATTTACATCTATCCTGGATAAATAATAATAACTGTTGTCTAGTAATTTTAATGTATCAAACCCGAGTAGCTGCCAAGAAGGATCATGGTAATGTCTGCTGAACACTGTGGGATTACAATGAAACCATAACCATAAGAATCACCTGTAGGTCTCTAGTTCCGATATAAGTGATGTGGGGGTGCAGGTGGACCACTACACCAGGGTTTTCCCCTACTCTATACGAATAGTGAAGTGGGTTCTTAAAACACAAAGGTGGCAACTCTCGACAGGGGGTCTCCATTTAACATCCTATCTGAAGGATGGAGTGTTTTCTAATGTAACATAACTTGCATCTATGGAACATCCGCCCGGGGTGGACTCGAATCAACCTTTGGATCAACAGGCAGACACTTTACCGACTGTGCCAACTTCGCTCTCGTATTTCAAATTCTTGTGATTGCATTCTGCAGGCACAGACCCTGATTGGAACTTTGATCAACAAGTGTGCCTCCATGCAAAGACTAGCACATACAAAACCTGCTACAAGGCATGGGTAGGCTGCACATTCAGACCCTTAACTAGAGTGAAGGGTTTGCCCAGCAGACTGCTAAAGAAGTGCATCATTGATGAGAGGTACTCATCATCAGTACAACCCCCTCCCCTCTACCCCAACCCTCTCTCTATAGCCCCCGTCCTTGGGGAATGCCCCCTTCATCCCCTCAGAGGTGCATTGATGCATGTTAACCATCCTATTGATAGGGGGTAAGGGGAAGAGGATGGAGGAAATTAGACCCACTTGCAGTCCATTCCGGAGGTTGAATTTCTCTCTCCATCGCGGGACGCCATCAGAATGGTGCAACCGGGGTGAAAATGGGAAGAGAGGATCTGAAGAGGGGTTTAAATTGCAAGGTCAGTGTCAAGGCAAAGATGGAATATGTGAAATTGTCGAGTCAAATTCATTTTGGGAAAAATTGGGTCATGTTACCAATAAGTCAGCAATCATTTTGAGACAGTGGGGTTGTTTGAATCTCCATTTACAAAATCATACCATGTTTTAAGAGATGATTCATTATTTTGGACTCTTGTGTAAGACCTGCATTAATGATGATAAGAACAAAAACTAAGAATTATCATGCTCTATTAGTACAAACAAAACCAGCATGACCAAATCCAATCACAATGGCAACAACAATGCAGCCAAATATCAGATATGTGTTAAGCAATCTTAAAGTACATAATTATCATGGATATGGATATCAGTCATGCTCCTACTGTTTTTTAAGTGATGAAATGAGGAGAAAAATAAAAGGGATGTCAAGAAAGAAGAAAAATAAAGATGAACATGTATGAAACATGATGGCTCAGCTATGTTAGTCATACCTTGGATTTGAAAAACTAAATCAATCTACACTTTTGCCTCCCCCTTCAAAGATGCTGCCCTTTTCCCCCTCCCCTACCTCCTTGTAGCTGCTGGAGTCCTAGTAATGCTGATATTACTCAAACATGATGAAAAATATATCTTCATATTGTATGGATACCCCGATGCCCCCTTTTCCCATTCTAGCTGCTGGAATATTAGGAATATTGATTACTCAAATATGATGACAAAAGTATTCCTATTGTACAGAAGGTATCAGAGGTAGATATGAAATCCCTTAAAATATTCTTAAAGCCCCCCCCCAAGAAAAGAGAAAATAATACAACCAATCACAAAGAATCTAAGGTCAACCTTCCTACTATCTTCTCATCCATAATTCAGTGGCTAATGTGCAATGAGATCACAGTCCCACATATAAAATAATTTGTCTGTGTCATCATCTCACAAACACACATTACTCATACTGGTTTGTGGTATCACGTTACCACATGATGGTCTTCAGAATTGGTGATAATGGCAGCCGGCTTCTTAATTAAGTCTGGGTCCGTGATGATATCATATTTAATCGTCGGTCGTGTTTAAGAGGAAGAAAAGCATCTGACCTTGGGGAAGTACACTTTCCTGTTTCAGGCAAAAGGTAGTTTTACAGCTAAAATGTTAGCAAAATGATTTTGTTTATCTTGCAATTCTGATGTTCTCACCGAACGGATGTCAAAGTACAGCATACAGGTGGGCATTATGAAGGCATGTAGTTCAAGCAACAATGATGATGTTACGACATAAACTGTGCTTGTAACAAAAATGGATTGATTATGTCACATAAGAAGTAAGGGAGTGTTGAGTATTCAGAAATTTTTTTTTTTTTTTTGGGGGGGGGCTTGTCAAAGACACATGAGTTTACAAAGGACTGGAATGTTTTAAATAAGGGATCTTTTTGGAAGAAAATCTTTCTGCTGAAATTACCTTAAAATTAGTTATGGGTTTCAAGGCTTCAGCTGCAAACACCGTCCCAACCGAATCTTAGTCCCCCCCCCCGTACACTGTAAAAACTGTGGTGTTAAAACTGACACCAATTGGTGTTAATAGAGGATCACACCCCGAGGTGTTAAAATAACACCCTAGAGATTGAACATAACACCAAAGAGTGTAAATGTGAAAAACCATAGGTGTTGTAATAACACCTATAGGTGTAAAACTAACACCACCAATTAAACACCGGTGTAAAATAACTGGTGTGGTCCTCTATGTACACCGGTTAACACCACAGTTTTTGCTGTGTACTCTCTACAAGAAATGGAGGAGGATGTGGTAGAAGGAGGTGTGGTAGAGGAGGTCAGAGCATGGGTTTAAGGAGGGGAGATAAAGAAGAAAAGGTTCATGACTGAGGGGCAATGTTTTCAAAATCAATAGAACGTCATCAAGCTATCACAATGCGTATTACATTTCATTCAAAGTCAGCTCATCCCAAGTTAAAGTTCTAATTTTACTCCCAAATTAAGGCTAAATCCATACATGTAATCAAGCTGGACTTTCTGCATCCATCTCTTTAAAGTTATACCCCCTATTACAGACTGTGATTTTAGTAGGCAATCTGAGTAAATACATTTATAGGTTTCTGTTCTCTCCCAATAATAAACTGTACACCCTGCCCTGCGAATCCAGTATTTAGGCGATTCTGAGTCAATGTACGTGTGATAAAAGAAAGATAAATGTGTCATGTCCCAAGCCAAGATGCCCCGGTGACGCATGGAGCAAATATTTTGAGAAGACGCGGAGAGGAGTATCGCGTTTCATCGCCGTGGATACGGAGATATGAGTAAGGAGAACGGGCAATTAGTGAATGAAACGTGGGATGAGTGTACTTCTTGTTAAAGGGTCCTACTCTTGTCGATATCTATCTCTGTCTTCTGCTGTCTCTCTCCTCTTTCCCTCCCCCACTCTTGTTTCTTCATCCTCTCTTTAAATCATTTCCTTCCCTCCATCTCTTTAAACCTCTAAGCCTCCAACCTCCCCCATTCTCTCCCTCTTTCCTTCTTTCTCACTCTCCCTCTTTCTTTCTGTCTCTCTTGAACTCTTTTCTTCTCTCTCTCTCTCTCTTCCCCTCTCTTGAATAGTGCAAATATAATGAATGTCCATTTAGCATAACCTCTCCTGTATGAAAAACAGATTTCTTGATATACGGATAAAAACTATGCAGACCTGGCTAACGCCTTGAAAGTATACATTGACAAAATATCAGCCAATTAAGATGAAGGATTTTAGTAGCTTAAAACATCTGTAAGTGAAAAAACAACAGCTTTATGAGAAACTAACTCCTGATAACAAGATAAAAAAGGAATAATGTTGTAAAGTGGAGGTACAAAATCTATTTCCTCTTTTCATGTATGAATTGATAATTAGTAATGCATTACAGTTTTTTAGTCATGTGTTATAATAATTCTTTTGCACATCATAATTATGTACTGTCCCCATTGACAGCCAGCAGCAACAATTACAGTTGCAGCTGAAAATGGGGTACCAGTTATTGTTTTACTTTGCATCTACAAATATACTTTTGCAATTCTTAAATTTCATATGATTTTGAGCTACGTTGCCCCCAGAAATCATAAAAACTTAACACTTTTTACTGAGAATTTTCACAAAATTAACTAAAAGTATGTAAGAAATCCTTCAATGCCATTTAAAAAAAGGCAAAAGTGCCCCAATGACAAGCTTGGTTGCTTTACTCCCTTGCTTTCATTAAAAAAAATGATTATGCCTGCTGCCCCCCAGCGAAAAATTTCTGCATACGGCTATGCACTTTATGACCCCATGGGCTGAAGTGATCAGTGAAACACAGAACTTCCATCACTGATGATCACAGGAGAAACTACATGTACCCTTTATCCTGTGATTGACTTTTGACCAATCCTATCGAAAGATCCTTAGTATGTGGAATACAATACAATGAAAAAGGAAGATCATATATCATAAGGTCGGTAACCTTTTCAAGTAAAATATTTTAAAACCTTCCTTCGCATGTTCAGGGCCCTGTTGTACAATAGAGTTACGATCGATCCGATCAATCGCAACTATGGACGGCCAGCAACGTCAACATCTATTATGCATGTTTGTTCAAACTATTTTCTAGCTGTGATGTATATTCATGTATTCATTGTTTTCTTGAAAATTCACTGCGCATCTCTTTGCATAAAAAAGACATTGTGCAAATTTTTTCGTAGAAAAACTTATGACACTATAATGGATTTCCATAGAGTTACGATTGATTGGATCAATCGTAACTCTTTGTACAATCAGGGAAGTGGGAGGCCAACCTGATTAGATCTTACTGCCTAATGAGCACGAGATAGATATAAACAGTGAACTTTCAGTACAAATTAATTTATGGTCTCTGCTCCTGGATCTACTTTGCAGGGTTTCAATTAATCCGGTCCCAATCAGTCACGTCTCAATGCGCAAAAATGATTTTCCAGCACAATATCGCAATTCCAATAACGAAAAAATACTGATTGCAAAAAAATCTGATGCACCAGCATCCTGCTCGCATACCAATAAGCAAACATTTAAAAAAGATGATATTCACTTTCAGCTCTTGGAGAAGAGACAGGTGCAATATGATAGATGGTGGTACATTAGTCCACTGGAGTGTAAACTCAATAATTGCGTGTTTGACACAACGTTGCGGAACAATTTATCAGCGTGCAAATGAGAGCCGAGGTTGACGAATAGGTGTGGGTAGCGGATTTGACTCCCTCGATTAATTAGATGTAATTGGACGATAGTTTGCCCCTGGGTAGTACTATGTATTAAGGAGAGGGGTAGAGACCGGGAGAGTGTGGTGTTAATTAAAGCTATCTCTGTCGTGGTGTTGGTGGTGATCATATATATACTCAGTCCATTCTATATCAGGTTCACTTTCAGAAAACATCACAATTTATTGTCCCAACCATGTTTTGGCCTACAACGTCACAAACCTGTAACATGCAGTAACATGGGTGTGTAGCTATTTCACCACTTGTACTTGATGCCAGTGATGCTTTAGCTTAAAAATATGAACAAATAAATGCTAGCATCCGTAAATAACATCCGTAAGAGGAACATCCATGGCCCCATGAAACCAGTTTGGGAGATCTATTTGCTAGCGTTCCCATTTGATCACCCCAAAAGTGGTTTTCAAAATCACTTCCCGTACAGCGATCTTGTTGCTATGGGAACGCTCTCAGTGGGGTGACACGTTTCGTGCTAAATTCGAAACTGCATCGTAAGCATTCTACACAGTGGGTAGCATGCTCAAAATGTGCGAAGATCGCTTCATGAAGAACGGTTGTGTCCTCACACTAAAACCAGTTTAATGAGGCAAAGCGATCTTCAAAACTACATCACGCGGAGGTTTTCTGAACTGGTTTGGAAGATCGCTTCCAAGACCACTTCGACCATTCTCATTACACGTTAAACTAGTTTCCACTAAACTAGATTTAGGATGGTAGTGAGAATGGTGTCTATGTCATCGAATAAAAAATCCAATTTGGGTCTGTTTCTCAACGACTACTTGATAAAAAGGTAGTCTATTAGTGTAGCTATACTATCAGTGCCTGATGATTTTTATTAATTAATTACCACATCAATACGATCTATACATCATGTGATTGATTGAATTACAGCGTTGTGCGTACTCTCCCGTGTCCTCAAGTACAGAGCAGTCAGTCAATAGGAATTGACAGGCGACCTTGTTCATTTAAATTGATTTTCTCGCGCATTTATGCCCAGTGAACAAATTCTACCGATTAAAGTATACTTACAAAACCACCGATTTGGAAAAGAAATTGTTCATGTGGTGGGTTTCAGAGAAAACGTAAAGCCTGAAAAAAATGTCACATGAGTGACAAATTCTAACTGTATTCCCCTATTTTTTGGTAGTCACTGCACTGTAAAAACTGTGGCGTTAAAACTGACACCAACTGGTGTTGATAGAGGACCACACCCTGAGGTGTTGAAATAACACCCTAGAGATTGAACATAACACCAAATAGTATAAATGTAACAACCATAGGTGTAAAACTAACACCACTAATTCAACACCAGTGTAAAATAACTGGTGTGGTCCTCTATGTACACCTGTTAACACCACAGTTTTTGCTGTGTGGGGTAATGTTTAATTCTCATAAGACCTTTGGGGACAAGTCTGATAATGTCCATTTTGACTTTGTTCACACAATTTTGTGAAAATTCTCAAATTTGCTCATTAAAGGTAAATTCTAGTATTGGTATGGATGTCAAAATGAGTTCGTACAGAATCCAATGAAATGACCACTAAAGTGTCTGTTTGGGCCCGACGCCCTAAGCAATAATTATACATTGTCCCACGTGCGCTTATCTGTGTTGGAGATTTTCGGTGTGAACATTTTTCAGCGTAGATTTCAAGATTTCACAAAGTCCAGTTAATGTAACTGTACCAGATCTAGATCATCGATGATATACTGGCAATTGAGCCTTGTTTTACAGACTTTCTCATGAAATCAGTGTTAACTGCAACTACTGGAATTTCTCTTTAAAGAAATATAATCCGGAACCTTATACAGGAACAGTAAAGTGCTTAATCCCTGGTGTAATCCAGTTATTTTCGAAAGGGAAATTAAGAAGTTCTACAAAGTTAAGAAGCTTTAGTATGATACTGAAATTCCTATTTCCATGGACAAATGATTTAAGAGCTTCATTTTCAAATTACTTTCCATATAATAATTTCCTTCATACTACATTTTTAAAAATAAATCACTGACCATTTATACACAGTGGTTGCAAGATTTTTCTTTTAAAGTTGCCTGAATTAGAACTGATAATATGCCCCCCCCCCGAAAAATCTTGGACATTTATAAAGGAATGTAAGAACTTGTCCATGATTACATGAAGCAAAGTTATACAGAATACTAAATAAATTTAAAACTTTCATCATGCAGGTCTTCATGTATTCTATTAGTACCAAGAACTTATCATTCAGAGATAATTATCAGCCATATGAGGGCTTAAAAAACACATTGATAAAATTGCCCAAATGCAAACTATGTTTCCATGGAAATATGAAATTAACATACTATTGCCTCTTAAATTCAAGACTTTTTAGAGCTAATTTAAAACTTTTATTTTTGATTATAGAAGAGTAAAATCATTAACTAGTATGAGGTCTTGGATCATACTTGGTAAATACAAAAATATGATGTGAATACAATTCATTCGAATAAGTATCCCAATCTAACGAGACACAAACTTTTGCGACGACACAAAAATGGGAAATATTAGTCAGAAAACCACTACAATTTGGTAATTATGAAATATTGAAAAATATGAAAAGTAGGATTGAGAAATCTTCTCATTCACCTGTGAGCAGTCATTGATTTTATTTGCAGTTCAACTTGAAACTGGTGGATGAATTTAATTTTGAAAAAAATGGAGACGGACAAAATCGTTCAAAGAATACCACAAGAATCGTGACATGGATATGAATTTGGAACGGAAATTATCTGCAGATATTGTGAAAAGGAGAGAAATAGTGAGGATTCAAAGCGATGGAAGAGTCGAAAAAAGATCTTATTCCTGCGACTGTATACACGAAGTCACTGATTACCCTACTCAATCCTGAGCAAATCAATAATCGGGGCAAAGACAAGCCGCTTACTCTTGACAATTAAGCCCTGATGGGGGATGCGATCGTTGGCAAACTGTTTTCTCATCAGTGTTCCGAGCGACTTGTCATCGATTGCGGGTGATGTCAGGTCTCGGTGAATCATGCTACCCATCAACTCGCCCGCCGTGCGGCAGATGTCGGAGCATGTGCAACATGGATTACCTATCGCTCTCTTCCTCTCTCTCCCGCGCTCTTCCTCTCTCTTCTCCGTCTTTCTACCACCACCTCTGCTCTCTTCATTTCTTTCTTCCTCAATCTCGCCTCATATACTTTCAAAATTGTTTATCTTTCATTTCATGTCAGAATTGATTTGACTGCAAGTGGTGTTACTAAATCAATCTCTCCCCCCCCTCTCTCTCTTTACTGGAGAAGTTATCGTGTTCGAAACAAATTTCTTGTGTTTATCTCAGTATTTCATGAGTTATTATTATTATCATAATTGTTCAAGCTCTTTACATGTTTGCTCTCTCTCTCTCTCTCTGTCAGTTTGTTTCTCTCTTCCCCTTCCCCTTTCTCCCCCTCCTCTCTGTCTGTTTGTGTCTCTCTTCCAACTGATGTCAATGCAATGTTTGTATAACGTCAGCTTTATTAACATTACATCATTTTTAATAGACGGTAGCGTATTCACAGATCGAGTATTAATCATCATGAGTCAAAGTGATTAGGAACCACCAGGTTAATACTCAAATGATGAACAATAATTCCCCATCCGTAATACAAACCCTGCAATTCTACCAAACTAGATGTATATTTACTAGGAAATGTATTGTGATCTTGACTTTCCTATGCTCATTGCCTCTTTCGTTCCCCTAATTTCTTTTTCATACATTTCATCTTTTAAAACTCTCTCTCTTTGCCTTGATTGAATAATTCCTCTTTGCTGATTTCCTTTTTCAAACATTTTATCTTTTAAAACTTGCCTCTTCCTTTTCCCCTAGTTTCTATTATTCCTCTTCATTGCTTTCCTTTAAATGCATTTTTTTCAGACTTTGCACCTTTCTTTGCCTATATTCTTCTACTTCTCTGGCTTTTCTCATCTCATCCCTTTCTCTTTACCTTTCCCTTTTTTCTCTTCACTTGATAGTTATTTTTTCTTCCATTTTATCTATAAAATTAATATGACTCCTCTTCTTCAATCAGTAGTTATCAATGTTCATTCCTTCTATCATTCTTATTCCATTCACCCATCTAACTATCTTTCCTCATATTTATAGCCATTTTTCAAATTTATATGCAAGACATCTATTCTTCTATCTCTATCACTCTTCTAAAAAAAAGTGATGTTATTTCCAAAAACAAATATGACTAAAAATACCTATGATTGCGCAATCATGTTAAAAGATGCACCCCAACACAATGGCTTGTTTCTCAAAGAGGGCTTCATCAGTTGTCACTAGGATTCTCGAGATGATGATAAGCCACTTCATGAAGCATTCCTCATCATTTCATTACTCATCTCTACCCCTCTTCTTCCATTTTAATGTAACAATTGGATGAGGATGTAACAAGTATTCCCTTCACAGGTCCCGCATCGCTCCACTCGACGACGACGGTCATCGCCGGGGCAGCGGGATGATGTCATACGTCCCGCACAGAGACGAACCAGACACACCGTTTAATAACATCTGACCGATTTGTCATCGCAAGTGGATCATCCCGGCTGCCCTGGGAGGCGTTATTTACATGGATGGTCACTGTCCTTTCTGCTCATCTCATCATCATCACAGTGACATCATTGTCTATTTATAGGACATGGTGTGTGAGGGGATCTCCCCTGTATGATGTCAGAGTGAATCAGAAGAGATGGCGCGCTAACTATAAAGCAGATGAGTAATGAAGGTGAGTAAGACAAGCTGTGATACAGGATATCTTAAGTTCCTCGCTACAGGCAAAACATGTTCCAGGGATGATTTGTTCAAAATAAACAACAACCTCTGTGAATTGAAGAAGACTAATTAATAAAAATGTTAACTTTGTATCAAAATACGATACAAATCTACCTTATTCTTTTCGTGTACCATAAATGAAATTGTAAACCTTTGTGCTACCAAAATCATTTTGAGAGTCATTTTATCTTCAACCTTTGCTGATATTCTTCCTAAGTATTGCTGGTAATTTTACCAATACCTTGTAAATTACATATTTATATTTTTAATGTTTCTACTTTATGCATCTTTTTGAAAATATGATTACTTTGCAAACTATAAAACATGAGACTTTGACAATATCTGACACCAGTCTTCCCTGAACAGAAAAAATATATTATACATTTTATTGTCTCTATGGAAAACTCTCTTTCTGAAGTATGTGACTTAATATCTGTCTGGCTTTGAAGATGTGCTAATTCACTTGAAAATAAATGTGAAGGTCTGAACAGAAAGACTACATGTATTAACCAGGAGTTTATGATGACATCACTGAAGGTGATGATATGATAAAGTGTCTGTTTTCTGGGCTATAATAGACGGGTACTCCACAGCCCGGATGAATAATCGTCTGATTGGAATTGATCGGTGATGAAACTTGTGAGAATACTTCAAGATGAACCCCCCAACGACCGCAAGAATTAATTAGAAACGATGAGGAAGGATTTGTCAGCGTTGCTATGTGGTACAAGCCTCTGGTGATGTTTAATAGGGATATATGACCATCTATTGTCATAATAAATGTTCCATGAGTCATAAATGGTGTCATCTTTTTTTTGATAACATGACTGTTTTAGGTTCAAGATTTAATCCCTGGCTGGGAGAAATAGATGGTTTTGAGATTAAGATAATCTTTAGGTCTTTATTCAGAAAAAAGAAAAAATTTTAAACAGAGATTTTCAAAGAATCGTAACAATGGTGTATGATCTGAACTTGTACTCAGGTAGAAGGTTTGGGGGTGAATTCATCATAGAAGTGAAAATAAAACAAAAACTTAACAACAATTATCATAGATTAGAATTTAAATTTTAATGGTGTATTTGGCAAGTTAATTGGTCCCCCAAGTAGCCCCGGACAATATCTAAATTATTATCCATAAATTTTGTTAGGATAACAATTTACTTGATCTAAAGTTATAAAAATTTAACTCCCGAAGTTCCTGCAAGTATAACATATTTGTGAGGAAATCTTATTAAAGAATCCAGATAAACTGCATCTCCAGAACCATTTGGCACATATAAATTTATATATTTTTGTTTGTTTTATGTTCACATAATAGCAACTTGGTTGTCACATCGTTGAATACTGGTTTGATAGTTACCTCAACTGAAACGCTTTGGACCAAAATGGTTTACCAGGTCCACTTTACAACTCAGGACCCTAGCTGTAGTAGGTCAATGAGGAGATTTTTGATGATCAGAGAGTCTGGAAAAGAACAGAAAAAGATAGAACATGCACTAAGTGTGTGATCACATACCGATATGAAAATAAAACTTGATTTTTATCCATGAGGAACAATGATCAATCAATTCATATGTTCTTGTTAATATTCACAAACTGTTTATCATGATAGAAAATAATATCTGTCATTTGCATTTTAACTATTGCAACAGATCATTTTATGGACACATCCCAAGACTTGTCATCAGTAACTTTTTTCTCTCTTCTATAACATATTAAGAATTCTGAAAATTTGATTAATTTATACTGAAAATAAAGACAGTTATTCAATTAATGTCATTCAAAAGAATATTTTATGATTTTTTAAAATCCATTCAACATTAACAAGGAAAGCCAAATTAGGTAGGGCTAATGAGTTCAAAGCATTACTTTACATTCTTCTCGAACAAGAAAAAGTAAAGAAAATGGTGACTAATCATTACTCAGATTATAAGAACAAAAACGTCTACCACCCCCCCCCCCAAAAAAAAAGAAATCTTCTATGTGACTAATTTAAAGATGGAGAAATCAAAACGGAAAATGAGAAGTACTACAAAGTGATTGAACACTCGTCCAATAACTGTTTCTCCATGCTGTGATTGGTGAGACGGTAAGGTGGTGTGATGTCATGACTGGATGGTACCTCTGTGATGTCACTAGTATCCTTAAAGGTCAAGTCCACCTCAGAAAAATGTTGATTTGAATCAATAGAGAAAAATCACACAAGCACAATGCTGAAATTTTATCAAAATCGGATGTAAAATAAGAAAGTTATGACATTTCAAAGTTTCGATTATTTTCAACAAAATAGTTATATGAACGAGCCAGTTACATCCAAATGGGAGAGTTGATGACATCACTCACTCACTATTTCTTTTGTATTTTATTGTCCTTTAAGTATTATCAGGTAAACACAATTTTAAGATGCCAATGTTATTGTTTATTCCGTCTCCTTACTCATGTTACTAGTCTAATATAAGTCTCTGTTTTACGAATCGAGCATTGCATTCCCTTTGCATGAAATTGGTACTCTAAAACTGCTTACACTATCAATTAGTCAAACTTGAAGTTTCTGTGGAAGTGTTACCATGAATGGTACACTCTGAATTTCAAGATTTACAAAAATCCAAATAGCTGCAATTGGTAACCAACCGAATATTGGACTTATTTTTAATCTTGGAGATTAACTTAGAATTAAAATCTCAATACATATTTTAGCTTCATATCTATAAAATCCATATAATTTGAATCTTAATATTCATCAACGCCACTATTATACAGCAAATCTAAATTTGATATTTATCCTCAGAATGTAGAGTGTAAATGATACTTGTAAGTTAATATGCAACAAGGCCGAGGGGTCAGGGGACCATTTACCATTTCAAAAAGTGTTGGGTAAGTTTTACTTCATCGTGTAAGGGTCTGAAAAGGAAATATTGATGATTAATGATGAAGTCACCTTGACAGAGGGACCAGTGGGGTGTGGTGATGTCATTTCTATAAATAGAATACAGCTCAAAGTGGATAATGACCTCTTAATTCTAAGTTATAAATTTATGAAGGCTTTCTATGGGTGGAGAGGGAACTCTGAATCATTCTAAACTTCTTCTCTTTTTCTGGTGCTTATTGCCCCTACTCTTTTTTTCTTTTAAGATGACTAAGTTATTGCAATAGTACAAAGTCTGGTGTTCTATTTCACTTTCCCATAACAGCTTTCCAATTTGAGGACTCAGAAAGAAAAGTTTCGACAATTTTAAAACAAATACAACAATTTTACTTGACTCCCATGCATCCAGGCTCCTCTATATCATGACATCATAATGACATCATAGTGAGATCACCCGTTTCAGACTTCTGAATTCATTATACAATGTTTCCCTACTTATCTGACTCATTTACGCTCCACAAGTTACTCCTGTCTCCCATTGAACTCAATTCTTCATTTTTATTTAGAAATGTGTAATAATACATTTCTGAAAGAAAAATGTATCTAAAAATTGTACTTATTATAACATACATGTAAATGTCATCTGAGATATGTAAGAGTATTTTCATGTATTATTTCTATTTCTGATCTATGTACTTGTGATTTGTGCTCCAACTGCGATATATTTTTACCCATGCACTATTCTCTACTTTTATGTAATTTCATTTCATTTCTGTTATTTCCATTTTCAACAATTACGGTTTGTTTTGTACATTTTGACATATCAATAACAAAATATATTTCAAGTATCCCTGTACAAAAATTATATTTCAAGATTATTAGTACATATAAGGTTGGAAATGGAGGAGGCTGCTAAAAAGCGGAGCTTGTAGAGTGCAGCCTCCTAATAAATATTCTTGCAGTTACATAGCATATAAAAATCAGTAATGCAATCAAGAGTCTGATTAGAATTTATACGGTACATATATGAAAATGAACTGAATTGGATTAAAGTGGAATCTATACAAAATTGGTCAAATGGATCAACTCCTGTTTCTGAAGCAGTTGGATTAATCAATACCTGTCACTGTGTAATGAATGAATAAACCTATTTGAAAAATACCCATAAATAAATAACTTTCTTCACCTCTGGGGACACAGTAATCCTACACTATAGCATTTCATCTGGCATTGCTATTCTTACATTCAACAACTAATACAGTCCATCTCCCATTCACCTGCCCTACAAAACATTCTAGCTTTTCACATTTAATCTCTGCCTGAAATCAACTTTGCGACTCAAACAGATGAGAGACAAAACAAATTCATACATCAATATCATCTCACAAATAAACGGTGCCTAATTTATGCCAGCTACGCCACCGAGGAGAACAGCTGCACGGCGGTGACGGCATAAATTATGCCCGTCAATCACGGCTGAGTGGCAGTGCATTGTTATGTAAATCAGGCAGGAGGCGTATCTCTCATTGCGATGAGGAGTTGGAAAGATTGCTAATGATGTCGGAGAAGATAATTAATTTCAGAAAGCAACTGTACAGATAGAATTTCATATATATAGCAATTATATAAGGGTGTATCCTTGGAGTTGCTAATGATGTGGGTTTTTTTTCGTTCCATGATTTCAAAGAATTTTCAAAGAATTAAAAAGATTTTATAGGTTATATAGATGATTACTTTTTCTCATTAAGATCACAGAGGTGAGGACATTTTTTGCTGATCTAGATCTAAATTTTGTCAGTGTGAAGGTTTTGCAAATTGACTATGATGGTTGAACTAAATCTTAATTTTTAAGGGCTCCCTAAATGCAAATGAAGTTTAGACAATTAATTTAGAAAATGATTACTAACATTACAAGCATTTTTAAGAAAAAAAAGGATTGAAAAAAAATGTCTTGGTCATAACCACATTACCACATCACCTTATTCTTATAACCACATCACCTTATTCTTTTTAATTTCCATATTGTACAGTGTCCAGTCAATTTGATTAGGCAGGTTAATAAAAAAGAAATAAGAAACAAAAAAGAAATAAAAATAAAACAAGAATAAGAAAAAATAAAGAAATAAGAAACATCTCCTTTTGGGTCTTACTCTCTTCTCTAACAAAATGTATAAATGTCACTCCTGATACCATCGACATTATTGAACGTAATATTGTCATTTTGGCTTTTCTTGTAGTTTTTTGCTATCTTCTCCACCCCACCTCCCATACTCCCCCCTCCCCTTCCCTCTTTACATCTATTGCCCTTATATCTCCCTATTATACTATGTACTACATCTCTGATTCCAACTCTTGTTTAATCCATTTGCAAATGAATTTCACTAATATTGCCCCAAAAGTATATTTTGGATTCATATATTTCTTTGTGCTTTGTATATACATGTATATTTTATTTTATTTCTCACCAAGTATTGCTGTATTTACACCTTTTATTTATTTCATTTTTTGGTGCAATTCACCTAACGCTGAACTACTCGATTATAAATACTATTATTATTCCATTATTCTAATAATTCAAAGAATAAAGAACAATTTGGCAAGAGTTGAAAGCATATCATGTTTTAACTAGGTCATGTCTCAAGAGGCAGCCCCCCCAAAAAAAAAACTCACAAAAGGCATCATTAACTTTCACATCATAGTAATGCATTTCCAATACTTAGTTATTGGAGCCAGTTAAAAGTCTACACTATATATTCGGTAGATGAAAAGAGGATTGGTGAAGCCATCTTTAATAATAAATGTATTCCATTAAAATGTTTCATGCCAGCTCGAAAGGTTTTTCTCATTATACGAGATAGTTGAGGGTTGTGTTTATGAGAAAACGTGTGTTTTTTGCGACTGCATGTGTCTGGTTGCGTGGATGCAGGCATTATTCACGCTTCAATGAACACATCTATGAAAGGATTTAATGCTTTCACTTTCTCTTTCGCTTTTTCCTCCCCCCTCCCCCTCGGTTTCTCTCTTCTTTTCCTTCTCCCTCTCTCTCTCTTCCCTCTTATCCCCCACTACTTTTCTTTTACAAGTTCTCTATTTTTTCTTCCATCATTTTCTCTGCTCTCATGTTCACTCCTATCAACTTATTTTTTTTATCTCCAACTAATTTCAAAGATTAACTCTTCGATATAATCCCTCTCCTACACTACCCCCCCCCCTCTCTCCCTCCCTCTCTCTATAACACTCCCTCTTTAAAGATCTCTGCTTATTACCACTCTATATTTATCTCCCCCTCCCTCCAGCCCTATTCCCTCTTCCCTTTCTCCCCCACCCCCCCACACCATACTTTCTCTCTACTTGTCTCTCTCCAATATTTCTTTCATTCACTACCTCTTCCTCTCTCTCCCCCTCTCTCCATTACCAGCTATTCCTCGCCCTCTCACACCATCCCCCTCCCCCACCAATTCCCATCTCCCCCCTCTCTCCCTACATGGATGATTAACCCTGATTTTTGAATGGAAATGTATCTCTTGGATGACTAGAATACATCATCATTATAATGCAGGCAGCAGTAAATTCACTTTCTGGCACCGAGCCAGACTCCTTAATTTCAAATTCACTGACTATTGGCTTCTGGCCTTCCCATTTCAAGACCCCAACCCTTTTTTCTATCATTGCCCAATATACCAATTAAAGGGGTTGTTCAAATGCATGAAATGTGACCACAAATTACAGCAAAAGAGAAATGAGCTAAACTCACAACTTGAAACTGCAGTTTAAATGATAAATAACATTAACTCTACAACATGAATATCCTGTATGCAAGAGATGGATACATTTGACCTATCTGTACAAAAGCAATGTATACATTTTTATCTCTCTCAATTCATTCTTATGATGATTAATGCATGAGTTCTAGGGCTCTGTGTCATAAGTGGTCCAAACCACAATAAAATAATTTTCAGAAGTGTGAGGAAGCTCCCTCTATCATCATGAGCTTGTCTAACCCAGTGTATCCACATCTTCATGAGATCGACACAACGTGCATGGTGTTGTAGCTCAGTGGATAAGTCTCTGGACTTTGAACTACAAAGTCCGGGTTCAAATCCCACCTCAGCACTCACTTTCTTTGGCAAGGCGTTTACATGTATCTTCATCTGCCACTCTCTACCCAAGTGTAAAAAATGGGAACCCGAATGGGAGAAACTCCATGAATGCTCCAGCGACCAATCGGGTAGACATGCTAAGGCTGGGGTAAAAGTATGCAGCGCTTAGAAACATTTGTAGTAAACGCTGTACAGGTATAGAAATGTTACATAAATGGTAATTAGAGAAGTTTAATCAGTGAAAAAGTCAAAGAGCTTTAACCCCCCCCCCCCCTCCTCATAGCAGTAAGCAGTGTAAATTATAGTGTCAAAGACATCAGTTGGTGTTGTGTGAGAGCTGCATATATCATGTGTTTAATATTACACCATGGATGTTAACACTTTACTGTTGATATAATGTACAGAAGAGCATCAATGGGTGTTGAATCATTGTTTCATTGCATTTTGTAAATAATAGGTTTAGATCTACTAAAGACTGCTCAACATCATTGGACTTATGAGATAAAGAATAATATTTACAATGGATTTTTAACCTTTTTATTTTCTAATGTAAATCGTTTTACCAATAATTTTAGAACAAATACTGAAAATCAATATTCTAAATAGGATGTGATATTGAGACCTACATGTACACGTAACAGATTGAAAATGTACAAAACCAATATCTTTTTTATATGTACAATATAGTCCACTGTACATCACTCTCCTACATGTACATTGAAGAGGATTATTGAAGAAACTTGAAATATGAAGAAAAAAATCAAATTGTTATAGATTTATCTGCCCAAGTCAAATCATTTCAATAGATACACCTTGTGTACTTGCTCTATCCCGAAGTGTTAAATGTTTGCATTATATCTATGGATTACCACAATAACCACTATTAACCATCTAGCAACAAGATCCTATGCAATTGGCTAATATATCCAGTATATTTGTTTACATGTTCTACATGCATGCATATATTACTACGCATAGTGCAGGTATGCAGCTGATACTGCCCCCACCGCACAGGTGCACTGGGGGAGTGCGTCCGCAGACTCTACGCATTCCGTTAGCCGGCCGTCAGGTGACTGTTTGACAATCAATACTAATTATGCACACTTGCATTTAGAACAGGTATTAGCACCCCACTTCAGGACAACCACCAGTTAATACTAAAGCACCCTTGCTGTGTAATTGGAATTATCATTGTGTTCCACCATGACAATCAGAACTATACTACCAATATGTGGTATACTGAATAAAAGTGTGGACATTTAATAACAGCCGATCTTCCAGGTCCGGTATATGCTGCTACGGCTTCTAACTTGGGATATCTACACGTACATCTACGGCAGCTAAAACAAAGAGAAAAGCACACTACCTGTACATACCATCTAAGCAAGGATTTTCCGGGATGGACTACCAGCTGTATTCTGCCATAACAAGCTCTTATTGTTAATTTCTTGGATAAAAACATGATACTGGATTATACCCCAAGAGGCTTCATCATTTTTAGATCATGTATGTATAGATCAACAAGGTTGCTCAGATCTATCTATATATCAGAAGCTTGATGAGGATCATATGGTTTATCAATTCATTTCCTATGTTTGTGTGATGGCTTTCTTCTTAAATAGTTTTTTTGCAAGAATGTATGCAAGTGAAATAAAGGTTAGTATTATTCTAAACATGTAGGACAAATTCCAATGAAATGTGATTTATATACATGTATATCATTTTAAGTGCATGGTGCTACTTGGTGGCTACAGTGTATCAATTGTCATTATATAACAAATGAGAGATTGTTTTGGCTTGTGTCATCATATCAGGCAATCGCGTAAACCAGACCATTTACGAAAAGCACTCCCTAATTTGCCAAAATGTCGGGTCAAGCACTGGCGGATCCAGGGGGGGGGGGGGGGGAAGCCGACCCATGCCCCCCCTCGAAAGTGAAGACTGTTTTTTTTTGCTTGTCAAAGTATTTCATGGAGGAATTGTCCTTATTTTTTTTTAAAACCTTTTTTTTCGCTTGTCAAATCATTTTGTGGACGAATCATCCTTTTTTTTTGTTGAAAATCTTTTTTGGGGGGAGGGGGGCTTGTCAAATTTTTCCTTGGGAAAATGTGCCCCTCCCCCTTTGGAAAATTCTTGATCCGCCCCTGGGGTCAAATTTACCCTACCATTCGAGAAAAGGGCACCCTAAATTCCCAAAGGGTAGACCCAATGTTTTGTGAAAAATAAAGCAAAATTCTCGAATGGTCAGGTAAAGTGGACCCAATGTTTCGGGAATTCTGGGGGCCCTTTTCTAGAATGGTCAGGCATACGCGATTGCCCGACATGACGCGACAACCCGATGTGAAGACACGAGCCAATTGTATCCAAGCCTAAAAAGAAAATGGTGTGTATACTACTACTACTACTAATAATAATAATATTGGATTTCTTTTGTGGTGTATCAGATACATTGCATTTCTCTTCATCAGCATGAATAGTGCACTTCTTTATAAAGCTCAAATAATTTTCAAATTTCATACTAATTAATGAATTTCTGATATATACCACTCAATATTAAATATTTTTGTCTTGCAAATTTATTTGTATTATAAGAGGTTCAAGGTTGAAGCTATGTATTAAATAGCAAATACATACATGAACTATGTATAATAACTTTGATTCAACTCAATCTTCCAAGCCATTGCAAATACCGCTCGTGCATAAAAACTGACTGGTTACAGTTTATCATAGAAGATTTTGCCTGTGTAATCTGAAAAAAGTTTTGAGGGGTTTTAATAATTTTTTTGCTAAAAATTCAAATTGCCAGTCAATTAATCTTTATATAAAACAAGTAGAACAGAGGTTTAAACTTTAATTTGTAAATGCAAACCATAATTGAATTAAAATGGTTTGCCTTTGCTTTAAAAGAATTATGAATTCACAATCTTGACAATGATTTGTAAAATGTAAATGGAATTTATTTTTCTTCAATAGATTTTATTTCCAAAAGTTAGGGTTTAGAATTTAAATATGTAATGCTATTAATTGACTAGGTACATGTACAGATAGAGGATGCATAAAATGTTACAACATACAATAAACTGAATATTATAAAAGAAATATCAGTAAAACATAATATCCTGATTAAACCCAAGGAATTAAGGCACAATAAAAAACAATTGACACAAATTTATCAAACCAATTGTTAGTGTGACCCTCCCCCGAGCTGCTTTAAATATATCTGTACATGCATTTATAACTGCTGGTATTTTTTTAGTAAACAAAGTACTCAACACCCCGTTACCTATTTGAAAATTACTATTTCAATATAAAAACACTGGGGTAACTTAGGCAATATACAGTGTACATATCTATGATTGGTGCGCATACAATTACAGCCCTGCATATTGTAGTTTTATTACCATCTTTAAGAGCACTTAAAACACAGCATTGTATCGAAGGCATAACCTATTGTAAATACTAAAGAGATATACCCTCACATGTCATAAATCATCCTCAGCATGCTATTCCCAAAACAAAAGTGATCTGTTTCATTTAAGAGCGCTTCCTCGGTTACTTTCACACAGCAAGTTTCAGCAGCGAGTTTCAGGAGTACTTACACCTCTACATGTATGTACATGTACCTCTAGGCGGACAAAAAAACAATGCATAAGATAAATTGCATGCAATTAAATTGAATCTGACTGAGCAAACAGGCCTATCTCATTAAATAATGGTGTACAGAGTTCAAATTTTCAGTTTGATTACAACTCAAAATACAGCAATTTTGTAAAGAGTATCAATGATCAAAACTGCATGTTGTATTCATGAAAGTGATACTGGGAGTACTTGTACACATTTCCTCTGATTTTTGAGCAAATTTTAATGCAATATCAACCTAATTTATATCATCATATCATCATATCACCATATACTCTGCATGTATTATTTCTAATGTGTGCTCTTATCATTAAACTGAAGCTTGGGGGGGGGGCTATAATTATTCCGGTTTGTTATTAACCAAGATGACGGTGAGATGAAAGAAGGAAGGAATGAAGTTGATGGATGGACTGAGACTTTATTTTTAATGAAGCACAGTTTACGGGACTATGCAGACATGGTCTAGTGTCCCATCCATAAAATTCTTGTAGACTTAAACCTTTTTATAATTTAAAGGTCATTCTCGAAAAGAAAAAAAATATCATATCTTGGGCAAAGTGGCCCTAAACAGGTTCAGAACTTTAGATATGATAAAATTATAGACATCATTGTCTGTCTGCAAAATACTTTTAGTCTCAAATGGTCAAACTTCTTTAGATGGGCCATTCTTTGGAATACAACAAAAGTGCCTTGAGGCAAATGGACCATATAAAAAAGTTGTACTAAACTATTTACTTTTTGATTTGCAATTCAATTGTATAAAGCCCATTTCATAAAGATGTACATCGATCTTCCACAGTTCTATGAGCCTTCATTACAAGTGACTTCCCATAATGTTGAAGTTACCACAGTTGCAAATACAACAGACAAATTTCTCAGATTTGTTGTCATATATTTTGCTTCGAATAAGGAAATGCACTTCAGAAAAATATTTTTCACATGTTGTTATCTAATGTTGATGTGAAACTAGAATGTTGATTATCCCTCTGGAAAGAATGTTATACGTATGTAAACTCATGGGCACGTATTCTGAAGTCAGGTTTAACTTAGACCATGGTCTAACTCCGTGCTAAAATTATGGGGAGCCAAAAGTGTCAAAATTTTTTATTACGTTGTATGTTTCTTATGTTTACTGTGCTCTTTCCTGATTCATCGAGGGAGAAGACAATCATCTATTTATACTTCCTAGACTATTATGAATGATTTGAGAGTCAAATGAGTTGAAATATGATATCTCTACCATTAGTGATTTATGTAACAATTGGCTATCCATACTTAAACCACAACTTTAAACCTAAGTTTAAGTTAAACCCAACTTCAGAATACCGGCCATGATGATTATTTTATAACTCTCTACTGTATAAATATTGGGGCAGTGGAATACACACATTGCATGATTAAGCAGTTAATCATTTAAACCTGTGAGTACAATAAGAAATAAAATGGCCGGGTTAGCACTGATCAGCTCATCTCCACACAATAGGCGGTGCTGCACCATCCCGAGTTTGCTCAATCTCAAGATTTCAGCCCGATCAGCCCTCTTTGCGATTAATCTCGAGATTCAAGAAACCCTGTCTCCACCATCGCAAGACGAGCGATTCCTGCTCGAGCAAGGCATCGATGCATTATGGTCTGATGCTGTGAATAAATAATCCAGAGTGCTTCTGCACCTGCGAATTAGTGCGATAATTCGTAAAATAGCGTGCTATTTTGCAAATAATCCCAAGTCGGCTGCAATCTCGAGATTAATCCTACGAACTAGCGCGATAATTGCGTCTCCATTGCAAATAATCTGGAGATTGTCCAGATCGGGATAATTTTCCAGATCAGAAATAGCGCACTAATTTGAAAACTCAGGATGGTGCAGACAGCCCTATTGATGTCATTGCTCATTTGCTCTATACATGTATGCACTACAAAATTTCAATGATTGAAAAGAAATCCCAATCAGCTATGAACAGTGACCATCAGAATACAACAGATTTAGATTCAAATAAAAAAAAATCAATTTAAATCTTTTGAAGTTAATAGTTAAATCCTTAAAGAGTAAAAAAAATCAAATTGTCAGCCGGTCACTATTTTACAGCTGATCTAGATTTATTTTAAATCCTTAAAATTCAACGTAATAATGGTAATAATAATAATAACAGGCATTTATATAGATCCATCTTTCTCGAAAAATTGTATTCCGAGGCACATTGTTTACTATTACTACTACCCTGGCTTGAGCTTATAGAAGACTTCTTTATGAAATGACTAAGTATCATAGACTTGTAATTATAAATACCTTGTAAAGACTTTTATATTTGTGCTTCCTATTAAACTTCTTTTCAGAAATGAGATTATTATATTGGCATATTTTTTATTGATTGGGTGTACTGTCTTTAACAGATTTTGAACATTTTGTTTACACACCTTGTTCAAGGCAAAAATACCAAAAGAGTCAATGAAGCAATAAACACGATCCTTTGAATTCATGGGCCTTTAGCACAACACAAATCAAATCTACATAAATATCTATTTCTATAGAACTGATTACATGGAAATCAAGATGATATCGAAGTCCAGTTTCGTTCATATTTGCTTTTGCTAGCACGCCCTGTACTAACTTTCAAATCCATGGGAAAAGGCGATCTTCAAACATTAAGCGTTCGCTTGCCACTTGCAGCTGTTTCCTCAGCATTCTATTGAATGATGGGATTCATTTACGAGCCAACATGAGCATGAAAGCCGTCTGATCATGCTAAGCAGGAGACTCCGCATCCACTGCTATTGTGTGACATTGTGTAATGCAAGACCTCGACATGTGTCTGTTGTGTACACAGGCAACCAAGTCTCGACTTGCAGACTTTGTTGTGATTCAAAATGATGAAAGGGCTTAATTAGTATAATTCACAGAGCAGCAAAAAATGTTTTCACTATTTGAAAGAGACCACTTATTGAGCGTTCATTGGGGGAAGGATACATTGTAAGGCCATGACTTTGTTTATATGAATCTATTCTTCAACATTGGTGATATTAGAATACAAATAAAAATAAAAAATCCTTATTTTTATATATTTACAAAATGGTAGCAAATGTACATGTAAAGCAATGTAAATGACACTGTAAGTCACTATTATGAAAGATTCATATTATAATTTGCATTGATCCATGCTGCAGAAAATAGATAGTGAAACTCTGTTTGGAAATCACACAATATATATACTTGACATGAAAATTTGAAGAAAAAAATGTAACAAATAATGCATTGTTTTAAGATAAAGGAATTCGATATGCTAAATGATCTTGTGGTCATTTCCTAATACCACAAAGCAACAGAATCAACAGTTTGATGAAAATGAAGAATTATGTAACATTATAGTAGATACATGCACTGTAGAAATAGTAGTGTTAGGAATAAGCAACTTACAAAGTACTAGCAGTAGAAGACGTAGAAGTAGTAATACAAGCAACTTGTAAACATAATACTAGCAGTAGTAGATGTAGACGTAGTAGTCTTACATGTAGATGTAGAAGAGTAAAGAAGTGACAGTAATGATAAAAGTTATTTTAGATGTATGTAGCAGGGAATAATTAGAAGTATCATACTACTAGCAGTAGTAGATACTGAAGTAGCATCACTAGCAGGCAAAATATACATCTTCTTTAAATTTTCATTTATTTGATATTTTTTGGGGGAAAGACCCGGGGGGGCCACTTCCATTCACGAGTGGATACCATGCGCGACCATGGGGTCTCGAAAAGCACCCTAAACACGTAATTTCCATATTCTGAAAATGCACCCCTTAACAAGTATTGGCGTGTGAAACCCTACCCTTAACAAGTATTGGAAACAAAACGATACTCTTGGCAAATATTCCCTGAAATGAACCCCTAAACAAGTACAGGAATGTTTTATTGTTACGGGTCCTTCGGTCGTCGGCTTTACCTTATTTGGTTAAGTACGACCCCACCTTCTACACCTCGCGCAAATAGGACTCTAAACACGTAGTGTTGGGGCAAAAGGACATCCTTTATAAAACATTCTAATTTTGTTTTATCATCCCCGCAAATTCGACCCTAAACACGTAATTTTCCTAGCGAAATAGATACCCTATTTTCATTATTTTTGTGTTTTTGACACCCTTATCACGTTACGTACGTAACGTGCCCTATCGTGAAAAGGACATCCTTTTTACGTGTTTTTTGGTCACGCATGGTATCCGCTCGTCAATGTAAGTGGCCCCCCCGGGGGGGAAAGAGGTATTTCTCACAACCTACTGCCTATGAAATCTGCAACATTGGATAACTTTTGACATTGCAAAGAATGGGAAATTTTCTGGAGCACTTTAAACCATTTTTGGGGGGCGGGCCAAATCGCACGAGCACCAATGTAATTACCCCCCCCCCACCCGGAGCACTAGTAGGCAGCAGAGTAGTAGTAGCTAGTAGTTAAGTAGTAGAAGTGGTAGTAGTAGTAGTAGTAGTAGTAGTAGTAGTAGTAGTAGTAGTAGTAGTAGTAGTAGTAGTAGTAGTAGTAGTAGTAGAAGTAGGAGTAGTAGTAGTAGTGTAGTAGTAGTAGTAGTGGTAGTAGTAGTAGTAGAGTAGTAGTAGTAGTAGTAGTAGTAAAGTAGTAGTAGTAGTAGTAGTAGTAGTAGTAGTAGTAGTAGTAGTAGTAGTGGTGGTGGTAGTGGTAGTAGCAATAGTAGTAGTAGTAGTGGTAGTAGAGTAGTAAAGAGATACAGGGTTTAAGCATTTTTTATGGGGGGGTCATTAAAAATATTGATTCATGTGAAATTTTCTGATCAATCTTGCTACTGCTGGGAAAATGAAGTGTACATACACTGTAAATACAAGAAAGCAAAATCATGATATTATTTTTATAAAAATAACTTAGATGCATGATCTTATTGGATGCAGTGTGTAATGAGTGATAAGAAAGAAAGACAATTTCATATGAAAATGAATACAAACTGAGTCTGCCTAGTGAAGACTACAGAAGCCGGGTCTTCGAATATTAATCACATCATCATCGGAGGACAATTTCAGAGTAAACATGCTTCGTTCTAGCACGCTCAAAATTAATCAATACTTAAATGCAAGCAAAGCTGGAAAGCCTGTCGTGTCGTAAATTGGATCCGAGGGCTTCCCCAATTCACCTTTTCCGCTTAATTGCATGATTTTAAAACTGGCTAATAGAGTTTAGAGACATTTTTGTAGAAGGATGGATCTTGTATTGATTTGGGAGAGACTTTCACCATCAGAGCATCGATCGCTGAACTAAGACTCAAACAAGATTCTCAACGCTCTTTATGAAATATATAATTAATTTTGACAGGTTTACAGAACGCATGAATGCATTCTGCATGGCTATTCACCTGTGAGGTATGCATTTTACACCCTCTGTCAGAGACACTTAAGAAATGTTCATAAAATGGATAGAGACTAGCTATCCAAGTTCTCACTTCTTTATGGCATAATATCGGAAACATGTCTTTCAAAATTATAAACAGTAATAATTCAATAACATGGATCTATTTACATACAGCATTGAGATGCATCCGTGGTTTTAAGGGTAGTCGTTCATGGGCTTTTCACACTGCACTTCCTTAAACCCATACCATCTTTTAGGGGTTTCACACTGTCTTTCTTTACTCCGTACTATTTACTTAGCCGGGGTTAACGCCTCAAGAAAAATTCTAGTAGTTGCAGTAAACACTGATTTCATGAGAAAGTCTGTAAAACCAGGCTTAATTGTCAGTATATCATCGAGGATCTAGATCTGGTACAGTCACATAAACTGAACTTTGTGAAATCTTGAAATCTACGCTGAAAAATGTTCATGCTGAAGATCACCAACACAGATAAGTGCACATGGGACAGTGTATTATTACTGCTCTGAATGTCGGCCCGACGCTTGACCCGAATCCTGTGCTTATTTGCTATTTTCTCAGCAATTACACAATTTCTTCCAGAATCCTTTGGCACATATTTTTTATTTATACAAACAGACACTTTGGTGGTCTTTCATTGGATTCTGTATGAACTCATATTGAAATCGTTACCACAACTGGCAATTTTTCCTTTAATCCTGGATTATTGCACAGCTCATGAATACTGATGATTTTGCCACACAGAGCATGATTAACATGCAATTTTGAACTGTGATTGGCTTTTGCTTAGCCCCACTTTTTCATAGCTCGGTTTTGTTTCACACATGGATCTCTCAGCACCGTAAATATGGTGGTGCTAGCACTGCAAGAGGCCGGCTAAGATCATACTATTAACCATGCTAGCCCACTTTGTTAAAAGCGAAGTGGGCTAAAAGCTTAAACCCTGGGATATTGGTGGGGCTACTTAGCCCCATCAATTTCCTGCGGATAGGGAAAATATGTGCAGTTTGAAAAGCATATCAGAGACAGTGTCATATCTACCAACTGCAGCAGTGCATGCTATTGCCACATAACCTCGGACATTGGATGAGTGCCCCGAGCTGAGGTGACAGCACGCAAAGGTAGGGTACCTGAAGATCAGGAGAAATAACTGCCCTAGATAAAAGCAATCTGAACTTCTTTCACATGTGATATTATATAATAAAAAGTGAGGTCTTGCCTTATATCTGTCCTTTCTCATGTCAAGATGCCGAGTTGAAACATCACATATTTATAAAGACCTCTTCTGTTTGTCTGACTTTGCTCAATGGTAGCCTCAACTCTGAATCTGATTATATCACTCATGCTCAGGAAACTTTGTAATGGTAGCTGCACTGACACAAACTACAGGTTCATTATCCAGATAGGGAAATGGTTGTAGTGCAGAGAACTGATTTAGATGATGGGCTCTTGTATAGCGCTGGTAAGCAGGTGCCGGTAACAGGGCTGCCAACTCTCACACAATCTGCGTGACTCTCACGCATATCACCCGATTGTCACACTCTCACGCTGATCATAGGAATTCTCACGCTGAACCCCGAAAATAGAGAGAAAAAAATTTTATTAGCCTATATCGGATATTCAATAACAATAAAACCCGGCCAGGCGAAAGTTTCAAAGTTTTTAACCACACAAGCGCAAAGCTAATATACCATCAATGCAAATTGGTTTCGGTTTGCCGCGCAAAGCCAAGATATTGAGTTGCGATTGGCTTACTGTATTCCGCGTGTGAGTGCGGGTGGCGTCGAAATTTTATTATGAAGCGGGGGTTTTGTGCGCACGAGGCACAACGAGCGATCGAGTGTCAATGTAATGCCAGCAGCCATGCCATGCGATAGCGCGCCGGCCCGGCCGGCACAGCGCTGAGATGCCGCGCTGCGCCGGCGCCCGTGCAACTCAGTATACTTCTACTTCAGATTTCAGCCGGTAGGTAAGTTGTCTCTTGTCTTGTCTTGAAAATTTGCTAATTGACACCCAGTATGGACAGCCATCATAATGACCACTTGTACTAGTATCGTCTTGGGGAGCAACAGATAATCACAGGTTGAGGTTTCACTGCTATTATAAAGAGAGTTGATATGGAATACCGGTAATGCACTTAAAAATGTGGATTTTTTTTCAAGGTTAATGAACTCCATTAAACAGTGTTAAAAATAATCAATTAACCTATTTGAATCCTGCCTTATGTATTTATGGAATCAGAGTTAAAAGTATGTGCCAGATTGCACCATTTAAATTGCAAAATTGTAAAAGCTCCCTACGCGCCCTCGGGCTTGGTCGCTTCGCTCCCTCGCAATGTCTCACTCCAAACTCTTCTCAAAGGTTGGCAGCCCTGCGGTAAGCGCCTCTGCTGGGCGCTCATGGCGCTTGCTCAAAAATCTAGCTAATAAGATGACAAGATTATTCAACATTCTGAAAACAGGAACAAATATCCCTATCCTTAGTTGAAGATTTGGGTTTGAGAATGCACAGTGAAAATAAATGCACATGATGTTAATGTACAATCAAACACAGATCCAGGAATTCCCAAAGGGGGGGGGGGCATATTTTCCCTGGGAATATTTGACAAGCAAAATAAAAACCAAAAAAAAAAAGGGTCTACACTTTCAAAAACGGGGAGGCACACTTCTATTTTAACGGCATTTTTACATGTACAGGTACATTACAAATTTTTATTGTGCCTCTCAAGGGAGGTGGTGGGCATGGGCCAGCTTGCATCCCCCTAGATCCGCCAGTGTGTACAACATCAGAGCTGCCAACCTGAAAAAGAACATTTCAGTATTTCCAAAGTTGAAATTCAGTATTTCGGTGAGGAAATCAGTATTTTCAAAAAATACCATAGGACAACACATAAAGCTGAAACTTTAGAAATCAGTATTTTACATTAAACTATCAGTATTTTTCTCACTTTTCAGTACTAAATACTGAAAATCAGTACTACTTGGCAGCTCGGCTTGAACATGTTTGTAGACAGAGAGAGAAGTGATAGGGGGAGGGGGGGCTACGTGTATTTTCTCAGAATGTTCCTGGTAATAGGCCCTGAAGAAGTCAGATACATACATTGCACTACTTTCTTGAAAGTGGTTGACTACCAAAGTTCAAATGTCATTTAAAAATGAACATTTGCACAGTTGAGTTCAAATCAATTCAACTTTAAACTTCAATAAATTTGTACAAACATACATGTGTTCTATGTGTGATAGACAATAGTTTACAATTGTTTTAACATCACAAAACCCAGCAATAACCACAAAATTTAAAAAATACCAGCAATTCCATCATCTCTCAGCAATTCAAGTTGATCAATCATCCAAACAGTCTGTCACTAATCCCAATTTTACCTTTATCTTTCATCCACTTTTGCTGCATTTTGTTTTCGTTTGTTTCATTATTACATACATATAGAATCTATGCCCTCATATCTCACTTCTCAAATTTCCTGTTAACTTTTCAGTTTACATATGTAACTGATACCGAGAGAATTCCGGAGGGAGTGCCAATGTTTAACTCTTTGCATGCTGAATTATTTCTAAAGAGATAATATAAAATATTGTTCTTTGATGTTTTATTTGAAATTCATTTTCCTTATTGCACCATCGATACTACCAGTTATTTTGTAGATCTATGGTACTGAAATATTTAAAGTTATCACTAAGCTTCGCTGGTACAGAGATAAAGAAGAAAACTAATTAAACTAAAAATCAAACATTTTCTTGCAAAGGGTTAAAGCATGTTTGCATAAGAAGCATATTTACTGCTGGTATACATGTATACTGTGCAGTAAACATCTTGATTTTAAGTGAAAAAAATACAATTTTCAAAGAAAGGTTCAAAGGGACATTCAAGGGCATGTTACCTATAGATTCAGTGGAGATATATATAACACTGGAAAGGACAAGAAACCCAATCTTCTTCACTTTGCTGGTAGATTTCATTGTACAATGGTAAATAATATACATTTCATAGAATATATTAAATCAGGAATTTAACTAAAGGATTGTTTTGATTTTAATGAGGGTAACAACCTTATCATTTCTCATAAATTGTTCTGCAACAATTAAAGAAGTTTCTAGTCGTCAGGAAACATGGATTTCCAGAAGCCAAAAAGCTCTCGAGATAAAAGATCACCATAAATGGTAATTTAAAAAAATTGTGTAATCTTAACTTCACAATTTCCTTTTTCCTCTCATCTTGTCTGTATATCTGTCTCTGTTTCACTTTTTTCTTGGTTTCTTTTCTTAAACTTTATCTGTTTTCCTCTCCATCTCTCCCCACTTCCTTCTTACCATTCTTCTCTCTTTAAACAAAATGTAAAGTTACATGTATGTAACGGATCCCCACACTCATACCCCCACTACTCTTATATGAAATCAGCTGCACGATTAGGTTTAGATTATGAATTAATAAATTACAAAAAGAAAGTGTACAATCTAATAAAGCTAAAATGCCATGAAAACTCTGTACAAGCACTACAAGTATGTGTTAAATACTAAAGAAGTTGTTTCGGCTCAAGACAAAACAAAATTTGGAAAGCAAAAAAAAAAAAAAAGCTGGAAAATGACCCAGAATCATTTTCAGAATCAAGAAATGTACAATCAGCATAAATCATGAGACGGGCCAAAGATTGGCCAGTTTGTCTCTCCGAGCTCTTGATGTGCAACCCATTATAAGCTGAGTCAATTCAAGTTTACACAAGGATGCTTTATTAGAAGATTGCCAAAGACCATAGACTCGTCTCAATCCTGGACAACCAACAATCAATCTTAACTCACTTTACAGACCTCTAAAAGCCAGTTATTGAAAATACGCAATCAAGTAATGGTATCTTCATCATATTCTTGGTCACACTTCGAGGTTAATATTTAATCCTCTCTCGCGATCAAAACCATGTCGTCGTGAATGTGGAGATGTGCTACAATTTGTGTTGCTACGTGTGCTGTTGGGGATGAGGGCCGCTTTTTTCTCTACGGCTGTGTAAACAAGCTCTGTTTGAACAGAACAAATCACCCTCGTTTGAGAGAAATTGGGACATTATTGATTTATTAGCATCTTGATTAGAAAATTCCCTTGAATAGGCTCCAAATTCATTTCTGAAATCACATTCTCAAATGAGTTTGAAGGGAAATGTATACTTGGAACCTAGCTGATTAAAAAAAAGAAACTATAAAAGTAGACAAACTTAGTTAAAATGCAAACCTTGACATAAAGCTAATCATAGTCTGCATTTTATTAACTTATTTTGTTTATGTTCATAATTACTTTATTGTTTAAAGAAAAAGCGAGTATGCAGTAAACACTGATTTCATGAGAAAGTCTGTAAAACCAGGCTTAATTGTCAGTATATCATCGAGGATCTAGATCTGGTACAGTTACATAAACTGAACTTTGTGAAATCTTGAAATCTATGCTGAAAAATGTTCACACCGAAGATCACCAACACAGATAGGCACACGTGGGACAGTGTATTATTATTATTGCTGGAATAAAGACCCGACGGAAGTGACCGAATCCGCGCTTATTTTGCTTATTTCTCAGCAATTACACAATTTCTTCCAGAATCCTTTGGCACATATTTTTTATTCATACAAACAGACACTTGGGTGGTCATGATATTAGATTCTGTAAAAAGTCATTTTGAGATCGTTACCAAAATTGGCTATAGTCTCATTCCCCTGATACATGTACATGAAGGTGAAGATGGTGGGGGGGGGGGGCAAATAACTTGCACCCCTCCCCCTTCATACCTTCTTGCTAAATATTGCTTAAGTGATTGCTCCCTTTACTGGAAAGTGCCCCTTTCACTTGATAATCTTTTCTTTGCTTGCGTGTCTGACTTAGGAAGCAATTGCATTTGCTTTGTTATATTTATGACATATTTCAGTCTTTTGAGATTCTTAATGCTATTTGTTAATGATTTTGCTGTGTTGTTTTTTAGGTACTACTTATACGTGCATAGTTTGATCAATGATTAAATTCAAGCAATATTTCCTCTCTTCCCAATTTCTCAATTTGAAAGTCTAAAATGTATTTGCAAAATGTGAGATTGCACTTTTAGTTAAAATTCGATATCCATTTACTGGATGTGTCAACAACAAATAATACAGCGTCAACTCTTTCACAAAAAGTAGAGCAAAGCAAAGCGAAACAGATCCCTTATTTTATACTTGCTTGTATTTGTATCTAGATGCTTTAGCTCAGGATGAGTTACGATTCCATGAAAATTATTCAAAGAAGGGATAAAAAATTACCTCTTTCCCCGGAATATTCAAATTCATCAAGTAATGAAGAGGAATAAGGCCTTCATAGAATATAATCTATTCCCATGAATAAATTGATACGTTTCTTCAAACCAGCCTTGCAATAAAAGGCATGACAACTGTGATTATAAAAGTACCATAAAATGCTCTTTGACAAATCCACCTTGAATCTCCCTCTGGTGATTTATTCATCAGTTTTGTCAGAATTTTTATTCTGCTCCAAGATTCTTTCCCCTTCAATACCTATTAAAGATAAAATATACAAAGAAGTGATAAATGATGCCATTTGCCTACCGACGCTTCTATCCAGGCTCTGCTATACCAAATCTTTTCATCTCATCTTTGCTCTTCCCCTCTACCCTAAATTAAGACTAATTTGATTTTATACCTGACTTGAAAACGACTCTCAATAATAACCAACAGTCACTTTGTATGGTCTATAAAAGGGTATTACATCCACCTTTCTTTAACCCTTTGGGCATGGAAAGGAGCATGCTGGCATTGGAGACCGGGAGTAAGGGGGTTAACCTTACATCCCTCCATCACTCTTATATCAGCATCAGTTGCGCTACATAATTGGACTACACGCAATTAGTCAAGATGAATTTCGAACCTCTGAGGGAATATAATTCCCCACTTATATTTTCATTCAACACAGACTTGCTCCCCTCATTTTCCCTCTCAAACATCTTTTACCGTTCTCTCTGGTCTTCTGTTTCCTCATCTTCCATCCGCCCCCCCTCTCTCTCTCCAAGTGGAATTACGAAGCAGAGTTCCTATCATTCGCAACTGAAGCGTGGTATGGAAGCTTATTAGCTTTGCAAAATTTTGAACTCCAGCGAGCATTTTGGATGCTTGGCTCATTGTTATGCAAGCTTAATTTATTGCTGCTTAAATTCAAGGAAGGGAAAGAAAAACAAAATAGGCTCCAAATGCCACTCATAAATCCCATTCTTTTAATGGGGGGAAAATCTAATTTAGATATTTTCAAGACATATTAGAAGAAGTCATTCAGAAAGAAAAAGTGAAAAGTGCAAGTAAATGAATTTTAAAAATGTTGGCATTTTTCATCACTGAAGCACGAAACTTGGATAATTCTTAAAGAAAAATAATATAAGAGTGACTTAAATTGCACCTAAAGTCATTGCTGAATATCATTGTTCAAAACATGCGAAGGGAAGCATGTTCAGTTTCCGTCTTGGTATTGTCAATTAAAAATGCACAATATTCTGCTTCTATTGTACATAGCGCTTTAAACATTGCAACAATGTCTACAAAGAGTGCTTTACAATACTGTCACAGTCATAGCACACTGACATGCCAATGCACAATGCATGCACTTCCTCCACTCCCTGGGGAGCAGTCCAACAAGAGTTCCAAGACTAGGCATTTAAAGGCATTCGCATCCTAATGAGAACCCATTTAAAACCTGGGTGGAGAGTGGCAGAGTTTGGATTGAGGCCTTGCCAAAGTATGCTAAGCCAATTGATTACAAGGCAAGAGTCAGGACTGCTACACATCAACACTTCCATGCTATTTTGTAATATTAATAATAACAAAAATTAAAATCTAGATAGCGCATTTCAATAAGGAAGACTCATTTACTTTAACATTTACATAAAGTATTAACTTTATACTCTAACACTCTAAGTCATTGTAAACTCTCACCCTCCAAAGACAAGTTTACAAAAATAGGCAAAATGGAATTACACTAAATACACAAGAAAGCTTCAAGATAAAAATAGAGAAAAATGACAAGAATAGAAGGAAAGCTAGAAAAAGAAAGAAAGAAGAAAAAGAGAAAATATGAATGGGATGGATGGAGAGAACAAGAGAAAGAAAGAGCAAAAGACAGATAGGTACAGAAAGACAAAAATACAGAGAGATAGAAAGATAGAGCAATTATGAAGGGAGAAAGAGACAAAAGTATAGAAGAGAGAAAACAGTATATCATAATAAAAGCAAATTAAAACCATGAAGTGTACTCTCAAGTAATTACTAGCCCCAGGCATCAGATTTTACTCCGAATTTAAGAGATTGTTACCATGACAACGATATGTTAGTGAAATAAGTCCCCCATTGATCTTGATAAAGCGATGATTTCGTGAATCGGGTACTTATAATAAATGGAATTTTGCTTGTGATCGCCCAAGAATTGCACGTTTTAAGCGGAATGACTAATACAATGTACTTTAGGGGGTGAAGGAAAGCTCTTTTCACTTTCATTTTTTTCTCTCCTCACATACATGTAAATCCACTGACTTTATAGGATTCAACGACATGAAAAGAGGCGATGGGGTGTAAGTAGATGTGATTTAATCATTAAAGAAAACATTTTGAAGAAAAAATATTCCAGCATGTGATACCTCCATTATTTTTTTTTTAACAGGCCTACATTAGTTTTTTTCCTGTACTTTAATTCATTATCTGGACATACACAAATCCAAAAACAATCATAAATCAGATAAGGGGCATCCAAGACCACTAGTAAAAAAAGTCAAGACCCTGCACTGATGCCATTTTGATTTGGCTTTTAGCCCATCTCACGAATGCCCCCTTTCTTGGGCACCCCCCCCCCCCTTTCGGAGCCTTTTCCCCTAAAAATAGTGTAATTTAAGGACACTATGAGATGGAATGGGGGACAATCAGAACATCAAAGATAAATAAAAATAAAAAGGCCCTTAAAAGTGATTAGTTTTTTGATAAAACATTCCTAAAAAAAATCACCTAACATCCATAGTAACAAGATATAAAGTTTAAATAAAAAAGAACATTTTATTTCTTACTTTTAGTAGGCCTGCAGGTTAATTCAAATGATTGTTTTTATATTTATATTTACAAAATAATCAAATAAAAAAGAAAAAACATTAATAATATTATACATACGTTATTAATTTGTAAACTCTATGAAACAATTAACTAATTTGAATTTATTTTGTGGTTTTTACAAACCTGGATTTTTTTTTGTATACACCCCCAAGCTCAAGCACGATAATAACAGACCTAATCACATACACAATCTCATCACTGTCGAGAATTCAAAACAAAACAAGTGCGCACACGATTTATGATTCCAATTGGTTGGGGGAAGTGGAACAGAAGCTGGAAGAGGCTCTCCCCCAGTGACTGGAATTTAAGGAGCAGATGGTTAGCGTGCTGTCAGACAGAGTGAAAGATAGAGAGAGAGAGGGGGGGCGGGGCGGTGAGAAAGGAAGAGAGAGAAATGGAAGACAGATGAAAATGCTCGGAGAGAGGGAGAGAGAGAGTATAAGCGTATGTTGCATTCAGACTGAGGAAGGGGGGATGGAGAGAAGATGAGGTAAAATGACATGGAGAGAGAGGGGGAGACAAATAGACAGGAAGAAGGGAGGAGAGAGAGGGAGAAAGAGGGAAGGACAGGGGGAGGAGGGGGGGGGGAAAGTGAGGAAGGGGATGGAGAGAAGATGAGGTAGAATGACATGGAGAGAGAGGGGGAGACAAATAGACAGGAAGAAGGGAGGAAGAGAGAGGGAGAAAGAGGGAAGGACAAGGGGAGGAGGAGAGGAGGGGAGGGGGGGAGGGGGGAAAGTGAGGAAGCGGATGGAGAGAAGATGAGGTAGAAATAAGAATGACATGGAGAGAGAGGGGGAGACAAATAGAGAGGGAGAAGAAGGGAGGGAGGAAGAAAGAGAGCTAGCGTAGAGAGGGAGAAAGAGGGAAGGACAAGGGGAGGAGGGGGGGGGGGGGAGTGAGGATGGGGGGGGGTGGAGAGTTGTAGTGGGGCTTGGAAATAACTTGAGAATTATAGTACAGGACAAGAGGATAATTAAGATGGGTAATGATGGCAAAATGACAGAAGAAGAAGAAGAGAAAAGGCAGAAGCTGAAACAGTATTGCGGGTCAGAAAATAAAGCCTTTGATAACCACGACATCAGTCCTGACAACAGAAAAAGAGGGATTACACTGTACATCCTTTATTTTCATATCTGTAAAAAAACTTTTGAATGGTTTCAGGGAAACTAAAACCAGTTCATTATACTGGCAGATACCCCAATTAGATCAATAGATAAACCTCATTTTATAATAAATGGCCTACTACCATAAAGCTAAACAGGTGCACGCTACACCTCCCCTCCCCTCCCCACCCCACCCCCCCTTCATTCAATAGTTTTTTAATGACTGATCTATTTTATTTTCCCTATCCAATAAGCAGATGATAAAAATATCTGTTTTACCCCTTTCAAATGATTTTTTAAAATCAATTTCAATCATAGCTCATACAGGATAGGCCTAATATTTATTTTTCAAAAGGTTTTTGGAATATCTATCATCTACAAGACTTTCTGTACAACTTCAACAAGGTTGTGGTGGGAAATCAATTAATTTACAATTTTGTCTATACCTAGCTCAACTCTTCAAGGAAGATAAAATGTAAAGAACAAAGGTTTTTCAAAAAGTTTTATAATTTAAAGAAATACATGAAAAAAGAAGTGGCAAAAGTGATTCTTACCAACATTGGTAAATGGCTCATTGAAGATTTCAGTTGTCATCTTTGAGACAAGCTTCAAGCCTAAGGTCATAAGTTTAAAGGCGGCCGCACACCTTACGATTGGTCTGCGAACCGATTTCAGAATAAAATGCAGTAGGATTTGACTTTATCATTGAGACTTGGAATATCTTACTGTTTATCTGTGACTATGCTATCATCCTTCTTAGAATAAAAGCAAATTTAATATCTAGTCGTAATGACGTCATAGCAGTCATACGATTGGCTACGATTTGAAACTAATTTGGCCTTCACTCCGAAATAAAGGCTTGCAATCTTTCAAAATTTTTCATTAATTTAAACCTCAAATATTATGTTCCATTAACATTTTCAGAAAATGAGCAAAATGATGATTTGTTCCAAAATCGGATCGCAAACAGTCGTAAGGTGTGTGGTGGCCTTAAGGGCTGCCTAACAATACCATTGTCTTGTATTATGGATTTTGCTTTTACTTTTTTCCTGGTGGAAAGACATTAAACTGAAATCTATTACTATCCCATCACTACCATCCAATCCATCCTATCTCACCAACCTGCCCCCTCCCCCCCCCTTCTTTCCGGTAGAAGTAACTAATTTTCGGAAAATTATAAAATACTCGCACTTTGAATCATTCTGTTACAACATACAGTCCATCTAAAAGAACAAGATTCTCTAATATGCCAGGGAGAAGGGTAATGCTGTAGTCACTTTCCTGTACGGTGAGTTGAAAACAGCCGTTTTATTCAATTTCATTCAGACCACCTATACGTAGCTGGTACAAAGAATGTTTTCAACTCGCTGTAAGGCTGTCATAAGGGAAATGTGACTGCGCCACAATTTTTTTTAAAGTCTGCATGCAGCCATCCATGGAGTCTGAAATGAGCAGAGAATAATGTTTCTTTCACACTGCGTTTCCTGAGTATTGTAACTATGGACATATGGCGCTTTAATTGGAACCTAGTTTTCATGGTACCCCTTTTATCATGCTAAACTATAAAATAGACTTTTTTCCCCCTACACTGTACTACAGTAGACAAAAGGTGCTCAAAGACCAAAACACTGTTTAATTGATTCTGTGATGGCCCATTGGTTACTGAAATGGGCAACACCTCACTGACGCGAAACCGTGAAATGCAAGACCATAAAACTAGACAAAAAAGTACATCTTTGGTACAAAAACTTATGAATATTGTTTAGCAGGTTCTTTTCTTTCCGGGGTGTAATAGTCTGTCCGTGGCAGAGTGAGCAAAATAATTTTAAGACTACTGAAGAAATACAGCGCATTGTTTCTGAATGATGATGTACGAAAACAAATGGGTGAGCATATTTGACCAGTTTACAATAATTTGTATCCAGGATTTTGTCCAAAATTTTATTTTAACTTGTTGTATTCTAAAGAAATACAGAGACAATAATCACAATAATTGAAAACTCAATGTCAAACTGACCAGTGATTATTGGAACTAAATACAAATCATGATGTTGGAAATTTATAGGATACAAATTACAATTTGTTTTAAAAAATAATCATTTAACAAAAATTACTTAATCTATTGAACATTTTAGAACCAAGAACCACCCTCTTCGCTCTTCCTTTCACACAAAATTGCACTACATGACAAAACAAACTGCAAAGGGGTACGAGGGGTAATATATTGAGGGTGGGGTGGAGTACTGGAAGCACCCCTCTCATGTTTATGTGTGTATTCACCATCAAAAAGAGCCCTATTATTTACCCCAGAGACTCTAGGCCACGTGCCGGGTGCATTAGCTAAACGAGTTTCGTCAAATCCAGGCAGGCGAAGGGTGGTATCGAGTGTCGCACCGTCCGTCCAGCTCCATAAACGGCACAGATTAACAAAATATTGGCTTGATTTGATGGTGTGGAAATACAGGTTGTCAAATTTTGAAGTGAAAGAAATGTTTTTCCAAATCCCCGTCTTTTTCTGAATTCATCCTGTCCGTTTCTTTAGTTGTGATTGTTGGAGTTGGGCCTGGTTGGGGGTTTTCATTTTCATAATACTCACTACTTGGGAGAGAAAAACAACCTATGATCTTAGCTTTTGGGCAGGTCAAAGAAAGTTCTACTTCTTGATCACTTCTTCTACTTTGCCTCCATCTATCACTTCTCCATCCATCCATCCATCCACCCATCCGTCCATCCATCCATCCATCCATCCACCCATCCATCCATTCACTCATCCATCCATCCATCCATCCACCCATCCATCCATCCATCCATCCATCTGTCCATCCATCCATCCATCTATCAATCTATTTGTATCTATAGGCCTATCTGTTTATCAATCAATCTATCTATAGTTCTAATTCTTCCATCATTTTATTCTACTGAAGTTTCAAAATGTTCAGTTTTAAGAGTCGTTTTAATTTTAGATTACTGTACATTTACTAAAAGCAGAATGCATTCAAATGTCTTTTTTTCATTAATTCAACCAAGCAGCTTTTGCATTACAAGGAGACTGAAAATGAAGAGTATACTGTGTTTCCATTTTTCAGCTTCATTCTTTCCATCTCTAACTAGGGTGTGTGTGTGTGGGGGGTGACGGGGAGGTCGGGAGTGAAGGAACAAAAGGAATAGCGCACAGACAGACAGCTAGATAGTGTGACATACTGACAGTTAATAGCTCACATCCAAATTACAATTTGAACCCCTCTCAAACCTCAAGAGCCATTAATTACTTTCTTCAACGCGCATACTGCACTTCATGTTTAAAAGATGAAAAATCCTCCAACTTTCCTTCAATACAGGGTGCTAAGACTGCAAGCAATGTTCTGATTATTTGCAACTCTACACCATACATCCAAATGCATCAATATACACAATTATTTTGTAAGGGGAATAGACATTGTCAGGGTAGACGGGTGGGGACGGGGAGATGGAAGGGGGAGAGGGAAAGAGGAAGACGGGGGGGATGAGGGGATGCAAGGGGTGATGTTGGCGGTAGACTAATAAAACACAATATATGGCATTCTCTAAAATGGGAAATGCAGTGTTTGAACTTACTCATCAAAAATATTTTTGATTCCTTTTCTTTTTTTGCAGTTTGAAGCTTTAAGGCTCATTTCTTTGCATCAAATATCTAGGGTAAAGTCGTTATATGCGCTATATAAGCAATGTTTTATTATTATTATTATTATTCTCAAAGAATGCCATTTAAAGATGTCTGATCTCCATGTATCATGAGGTGATACTATTCAATAATATCTTCTCCTGACTACAAGAGAAAGCATCACATTAGTTTGATATTTTAACTGATAATAAAAAAGATCCACCTGCACTATTACTGTACCACAACAACATCCACAGATTCTGTAATAATCTTTCACATTCAACCTACTTCCTATATAGCACATAATACAGCATGAATACGTGTGATTAACAATGACATCAAAACATGAAATTCAAAAAATAGCAAAGATTAATTTGTTACCATACAATATGAGACGACTACAGACTACGATCTGAATAGATTTTCTATGAAACCCTTAAAAATATAATTGACACTTTTCCCCTCTTTTCCCTCCCCATGCACCCATTGTAATAGACAGCTGACTGCCATAGAGAGAAGATATAGATCAAGAAAAGAATAGAATAGTAGTTTTGATCTGGTAGACATATCTTCCGAGCTCTAAATCGATTCTGCCGACATCATAATATATGGTGCACCCAGAAACAACAATATCTTTGAATAGGTCCCTAATAAATGCAGATCGCTTTTGTATAAGTTGAGGGTAAGACAAGAGAGAGAAGGGATAGTCAAAATGAAGATAGAGAACATATATAAAGGAGAGAATGACAGAGAGGATGAGGGAGCAGTAGAGGGGGAGGGATAGGGGAGAAAGGGAGAGAGAGAGAGGGTGGAGAGTGGGGTTGGGATCACAGAATAGAAGAAAAAAGAGATTGAGCAAAAGGTGTAGAAAAAAACAAGACAAACAGTTGATTCACCTCGAAGCCAGTGGTCTAGATGGGAGGGGGGAAGGAGAGGGAGAGAGAGATGGAGAGAAACAGCCTGCCGCAGCATCGCTTTGTCATGGTAATGAGGCCATGCGCCCTGGCGTGTGCCGCTTTCTGCACGACTGGCCACGAATACAATCATCTGAAAGAAACCACTGGGACTAAAGAATAAAAGCCTCTCAAAGAAATAATGCTTAGAGAGAGAAAGGGAGGATAAAAGAAAAGTGGTGGGGGGAAAAAAGTGGTAGAAAATGGCCCTGTTATTGAAGATCGGCAGCCATCTGTTATGGAGTAATTACACAGACATTCTATGGCAAATAGACTTATGTGTGTACGTTTGAATGCATTGAATGCTTATTGTATGCACAGTGTGTGTGTTAGCAGATGTACTCTTGTGGTAAATGCCCCCCCCCCCTTTTATTTGACTCTCTCTCATTCTGTTTTTCCCTTTTTTTTTTCTTTAACTCTTTCTCTCTTCTCTCACCTCTTCCTCCCTCTCTCTTTGACTCTCTTCTACCCCCTTTCTCTCTTCTATCTTTTATATTTATTTGATAATATTCTTTCTATCCTTTTTTCTATTCAAAATTTTGAAGTCATGCAGCACCAATGATCTGGCTTTCGGGTTTTTCAACATCGTTCTGGTTCTCACGTCAATTCCTCCTCTTGTCCATTTGACGATTATGCATATTTTATGTCAATGAATTATTCGTTCCTTTGATGCCAAGTTCAATAACATCAACTTGATCAGAGTAAATAATCAAATTGAATGTAAGCACATAGTAGGGCAAGCACAATACATATATACTGCAAGCGGTTCCCCCATTTACAGAATAACAGTCAACCATGGATACTACTTTTGCTGAATACGAATTAAATATTCATTCATAAGTTTGTTTTTGGTTTTGATTTTAGTAATTAACTGGTAATGTTTGATATGAAAACAGGAATTGCAAAGCTTCTTCTTGCATCTTAATTCTGGCGAGAAAAGGGTGGGGTGTTGGATATGAGGGTGTGGTCCAGTGTATACTTGATATCAATAAGGGTGTATCTACAGTTAAAGAGAAATTCTAGTAGTTGCAGTAAACACTGATTTCATGAGAAAGTCTGTAAAACCAGGCTTAATTGTCAGTATATCATCGAGGATCTAGATCTGGTACAGTTATATAAACTGAACTTTGTGAAATCTTGAAATCTACGCTGAAAAATGTTCACACTGAAGATCACCAACACAGATAGGCACACGTGGGACAGTGTATTATTATTGCTGGAATAAAGACCCGACGGATATGACCGAATCCGCGCTTATTTTGCTTATTCTCAGCAATTACACAATTTCTTCCAGAATCCTTTGGCACATATTTTTTATTCATACAAACAGACACTTGGGTGGTCATTATATTAGATTCTGTAAAAAGTCATTTTGAGATCGTTACCAATACTGGAATTTATCTTTAACCATTCAAATGCAATATTGAAATGCGTATTTACAATTCCCTGTAATATAAACCTTCAGAACAATCATTATAGTAGAATTGCTATGATGAATAATTGGAAACCTATTTGTAACAGCCTATAGCTTTTACTATCAAGTGAATTGAACATTTTACTTCTAACATGTCTAAGGATTTTATTAGCATTAATGAATGGATTATCAATTTGCACAATATTTATTGCTATATCATTGCAATTATTTTACTTCTACATGAACGGGTAGTTGTAGATTTGCATGCCATTTCATCCACCAGAGTTGAAATGTGTTGTTAAACACAATTAAATTGAAGGCTAAACTTTACTATAATAATACTTCTCAAATCTACTCCATGTTATAACTATTCATGAGCTAGCATAGCAACATGAACATCCACCCATGGGTAAAAAGTGCACTGAATAAGTCATAATTTCACAACTGTAATTGTTGCTATTGAGATAAAGATGAAATAAACACAAAGCAAACAAATCATGATATCACACTCATGTGTATGCTACATCATGTTTCGTGGATAGGGTTCAATATTTTGCTTTCACATTCAGTCACCATTTTACAAAGGGGTCTCAATCAAATAGTGTTTTGGGTGATTAATCTTCAAAATGAGGTTAAAACTTTTTTCAAAGTTGAAGACTTTTCCTTCAAAATATCGCTCTGACCGTTGGGAAAACTTTTACACATTGAATACAATTCCCTTATTTAATTTTAACAATTTTTGCAGAAAAATCTCATTTAAAAATAAATCAAAGATTGAGGTACACGTATGTGCATTGATCCAACATAAGATTGTGTTAAATCACAATACAGCATTAAACTGTACATGCCAAGACTTGTATAACAAAATCACCTTCACAAATTTTCATTCATATTCTTATGAAAGGGAAGGGGGGGGGGCTACAAGTTTTTCCAAGTCTTTGTTGTCCAGCTGTCGAAGGGGGAGGTGCCTACCAACTTCCATTCAACAAAGAAAATTTCATGCAGCAACCTGTGCATTTATCTATCCTAACTGTAAAGACCAACAACATACTTTGTATACTCCACTGAGGCAATAATCTAAAAGCGAATGCCTAACTATATAGATCTAGCAGCTTCGTGTAATGTTAACGAGATAAACTGACTAACTGTGATACACAGTACTTGGTCAATTCATGACTACAGGGGGTGAATTCATGCTTCCCATTTTAAGTTTTATGCCAAAATCATACTTTTATTTTCTTATAGTTGTGTCCTTTCTCATTTTCATAAAAAGCTGATTGCAAACTCACAAAATGTTCATGTTTACAATGTTTTTTTTTCTCAAAGGGAGGTTTCTAGGGGAGCGTGTTTCGTATAACACAAACACATCAGCATCCTGTTCTATAATCGCTTTAATGTAAATCAGGGAAGAGGTAGTTTAGAATCCCTGGTTAAATGGCACTGAGTTCTGATCAGTGCGTCTGAATGCGAGTTTAATTTGGGGAAACGACCACCATGCAAAAATAACATTCAGTGTGCATGAATTCACTGTGTGCCATCGATAAGCCAGAATCATATCATATCTGAAATGACAAGATGAATATCCTGTCCAACTACAAGTTCTCACAATCACTCTCGTATGCAAGATCAAGGATGCCTATCTGTACAGAGCAGCAGCATGAAGCTCACGTTTACGCATGCATCGGTATTGCCTAACTTTAAAAAAATTAATAGATCAATGAAGGTGACGATAATAAATGCCTAACCTTTTGATGTTGGGTTGTGGGCCCACCTTGGAAGGTTTCTGGTCTAGATCATGAAAAACAATGAGAATGGATGATGGTATTCATCTTGCTGTTGAGATTCATGACACTGATGGTGGTGATAGTGGTATGATGATGGTGGTAGTATCGGTGGTGGTGACTTCATATAACGGTGGTAGGAATGGATGTTGGTTGTTGTAGTGGTGATGCAGCATTATTTGGTGGTAGTATATATGCTGGTAATGGTTATGATGGCGGTGGTGGTATTTATGCTGGTAATGGTTATGATGGTGGTGGTATCTAAACTGGTAATGATTATGGTGGTGGTGGTGGTATCTAAACTGGTAAAGATTATGATGGTGGTGGTTGTATTTATGCTGGTAATGGTTATGATGGTGGTGGTGGTATCTAAACTGGTAATGGTTATGGTGGTGGTGGTGGTGGTATTTAAGCTGGTAATGGTTATGATGGCGGTGGTGGTATCTAAACTGGTAATGGTTATGGTGGTGGTGGTGTATTTATGGTGGTAATGGTTATGATGGCGGTGGTGGTATCTAAACTGGTAATGATTATGGTGGTGGTGGTGTGGTAGTGGTATTTATAATGGTAATGATGATGGCGGTGGTGATATCTAAACTGGTAATGGTTTAGATGGTGGTGGTGGAGTGGTGGCGGTGGCCTTTATAGGATGGTGGTTGTTGTGGTGGTGATGGTTAATAAATGAAATGATTTTGATGATAGTAGTGGTGGTGGTTATGGTTTTAATCTTGGTGTTGGTAGTGTTCGTGATGAGGGTGACGGTTGTAGTGATTATGCTGGCAATAATGATGGCAGTAGTTACATGTATGATGATGATGCTAATTGGTAGCAGTGGCATTGATTTATAATGGTGGTAATGGAGTTTTCATAATGAGGACATACATGTAGTGAAGGTGGTGGTATTTATTGGTGATACAGTGGTGACAGCGGTTACTTTGATGAACATGATGGTAGTGGTGGTGGTGGTGTCTGTGACAATGATGCTAGTGTCCACAACCACTATCAATCACATAGTTTAATGGCATAACAATGATGATGATGATGGAGACAACGACAATGTAGTCATTGTTGTTATTGATGATGATGATAATGAATATGATGATGATGATAATGAAAATAATGATGTTAAAGATGACGATGATGTTGATTGTGGTGATGGTGATGATGATGATGATAATTGTGGTGATGATCATGATGAGATGGTGATGATGGTGGTGGTGGTGGTGATGGTATGATGATGATAATTTTGGTGGTATGGGTGGTAGGTCTGCTGGAGCATGCCATAGGCCTAAAATGAATTATTATAGAAGTGAGGGCACACTTAAAGTAGTTAGGTTATAATGAATATGATGAATATAATTATAAAGATGAGATAGGCAAGTCTAGTAACATTGCTTGACATCATGTAATGATACATGTAAACCAATATGATCAACAACAATTATGGTACCAATGCCTATCACTTATATTCTTTTTAATTTCAAAAAGCTACAAATACAATTATTAATCAAAATATAGGCATGTGCCCCCCCCTGACATTTTTCCCCATCCAAATCAAACTGTTATGCAACAGTTCCCCCCCCCCCCTTCCTGGATGGTTCCTACCATGGGTACATAATCCTAGGTGAACCAGTCGGTGAAAATGTACAAAAAAGGACATGTTTAGCGCCAAGCACGAAAGAGGTAAAATTAATGTAAACTTAACGGGGAAAGCGCAGTAGTTGCTGCCGCATCTCACCCATCATCGCACAGACCGTTTACTGTCTACTGTCAAAGTTGGCGTTGTTCTCCAACACAAATAAAATTCCATCGCAAAATAAGGAGAAGTTTTTCTACAAGTACAACTTACAACTATCACACTACTGTAACTCACCTGTCTAATCAACGTTTTACAAGATGGACTTCCGTCATTTATTTGTGCTTCCCTCATATTTTAGTGCTCAGGCTCCTCAGCATCATATTGTAACAGCACAAAATAAAAACACTCACGCACGTGGGATCATTCGATTGTTTATGTTATCGAACTAAACTACAGATGGCGCTAGACCTGTTTCATTACTACTTCTCTGTGTCAGGAGTGTGTATGTGTGTGTATTTGAGTTTTGTCAGACGTGTATCAATCAGATGATTATTTACGTCTGGGACCGACCTTTAACGTCACCATCCGAAAGACGTGACCAGGGCTCGAACCTCTGCATCAATTTGTAACTTCCCCATAGCTTGGATTACAGGCGCACGCCACAAAGCCAAGTTTCATGAAAGGTCAGATTATTATCCCACAGTTATTATGGTAACAGTGACTCTCAGCCAGTCATTATCAAAGAAAGTTATCTGACTTGACTAACCGGACAAAAATGTTGATGAAACGCTTCCCATACATAGGAGTAAAAAAATCTCTTTATCGAAACAAGGCCCTATGTTGGGCAATGTGTCAATATATATATATATTTTAATTTTTATTTTATTGAAAAAAAAACCCCATGAAAATCCCAATATTTACAAGATTTATTGAACGATTGGAGTACAAAATCAAAGAAACATTTTGACGGTGCATGCCATGGCCAATGGTGGTCTCTACATGTCTACCCTTGGGCCTGGCTGCGACTGGCTTCTTCCAATCAAAGCAACAATAGAGAAGCCCTCCGCCCCTAGATTCGTGAATATTTTCCCCCCTTTTGTTTTAATCCTTTTTTTTAGTTGATTAATTCAGTGATATTTTACTCTTCAGGACACTGTCGACGAAACCCCATTTTTATTAATTAATTACTTCATTATCCAAATAAAACCAAACAACTTTCTCGGCCTCCAAATCAATCCACAGTGGGGGCGGAGAGGGGCGACCACCTTTATGATTTCTTTTTTCAATTGGTGAAAACATCAATGTGCGAAAGAAGCAGAAACAAGAAAATTCAAAAGATCATTACGTCACTTAGGTCTGTGAATCTAACAGAACTAAGTTTGTGTATGAGTTCATTGGTCATGTTGGTGGCCAAATAAAATTTCTCTTTCGCTTTGAAATGTTCACAAGTTCCAACGTCAGGTGGCGCTGTTGCACTTTGTCAGAATTACTGCAGCGAGTGTCTGCCAGGAGAGGCATCGATTGTAATGATGGAAATAATTCTAAAGTCCATCCCAACAAAAACTTGATTTGAATAAAAAGAGAAAAATTCAACAAGCATAACACTGAAAATTTCATCAAAATCGAATGTAAAATAAGAAAATTATGGCATTTTAAAGTTTCGCTTATTTTCAACAAAATAGTTATATGAACGAGCCAGTTACATCCAAATGAGAGAGTTGATGACATCACTCACTCACTATTTCTTTTGTATTTTATTATATGAAATATGAAATATTTTTATTTTCTCGTCATTGTCATGTGAAATGAAGTTTCATTCCTCCCTGAACACCTGGAATTCCATTATTTTAACATTTTGTGCTTCAGGCAATGAGGTCCTAATCATCAAATTCGTAAAAATTGAAATATTGTATAATTCAAACAATAAAAAACAAAAGAAATAGTGAGTGAGTGACGTCATCGACTCCCTCATTTGGATGTAACTGGCTCGTTCATATAACTATTTTGTTGAAAATAAGCGAAACTTTGAAATGACATAACTTTCTTATTTTACATCCGATTTTGATGAAATTTTCAGCATTGTGCTTGTCTGATTTTTCTTTATTGATTCAAATCATCATTTTTCTGAGGTGGACTTGACCTTTAAGCAGGAATATAGTCAGTTCAATATTTATGTTTTTACTAGGCAGATGGTTCTGCCTAGCAAGTGTTGTTGATCCCTGTTATAATGGCAGTATTAAGGGTCTGTTTTCTAGGGTAAATCTGTCATTATTGTAACTACCACGGTAACCCTGATTGTGATTGGCTGGCGAGACCTGTTACCATGGTAATTACAAAGCGACCGAGAAAGTAAATTTGTCATAATCATGTACATGTATACTTATTGAAACTTGTCTTAATTGCTACTTTAGCATTCGGGCAAGATTTTGAATGTATTACATGTATTCATGTTTTTTTTAATGAATTTTCCTTCTGAATATGACTTTTGATATTTTACTTTAATTTTGTTTCGCACCAGAGGCTGTATTTATTCTGTTATTTTCTCGTTTTTGTTGTATATGATGGGTTTTTTTTTCAACCACAATTTAGAGCCAGATGTTCATTACAGAACCAGTGTTAGTAAGACAAAAATGTCATTTTAATGGGGGCAACAAATATGTACACAAAGGGTTTTGTTCCAACTAAGAGCTAAATCCACTTTTTGTATTTTTCAGTAATTTCAAGGGTTTTTGATGCACCACTTTCCCTTAGCCACGGCTGTTTTATTTTGATAGTACTATCATCTTAAATTAATTCAATCATGATTTCAAAAATCTAGCATTCATCAATTTTTAAAGAATTTTTGAGATTTTATTTTTTTAAATTGAATATTGGAAAATGAACATCAAACACATGAATATGGCTAGCAAAGTACATTTCACATCTTATTTAATGTTGATCCAGGGTAAATTACAAAAAGAAAAAGAAGAAGATATTTTATCATCTTTTCTAAGGACGGTGACTATTCGATATCTAATTCCAAAAGGAGCTAAATTCAAAAATATTCATAAATATTGTAAAATTCTGTTATTTTCAGCAAAATTTGCACTGATGGTGTGAACTTGTATCCACAACATGTACCTAAAATTTGAATGCATAACTGCCTGTAGAATAGGAAAAATAACCAATTTTAGCTAACTGAATAGTGGATTTAGCTCCTTTTGGAACAAAACTCAAATTTGCAATCAATTTTTCCAAACCTTCCTTTTTTCAAATGCGATATGTTGCATTTGATTCCCACGTCTTAGAAGCATTATATTTTGTATTAAAAAAAAACAAAAACAAATTTGGTCAAAAAGTGGATTTAGCCCCTTTTGGAATGAAGCTCTCAATCAACAAACAATATTGTTTGTAGACCTTAAATAATCCTGTAACGCACCCCCCCCCTCCGGCCACAGACACACACACCTGCAAAACCTCACACAAACGCAAAAACTGTTCATCAGTCACAATGCAGCTATCGAAGGTTTTATTGGTTTCATCGAAGCTTGTGCAGAGTTCGCTACGCCATCAACATTATCAAACTTCCATGTCCCAAATCTGGTCGAGCGCCATCTAGTGGTAGTCTTCAAATCCTACTTTTCGGAGCTGCATTTCGGGGAAGAGTTTCATCAATATTTTTGTCCGACAAGTTGTCAGATCTGAAAACTGTCCTGCATTTTGATTGGCTGAGAAGCACTTTTACTATGGTAATTGTCGGATAGAATGTCCAACAACTCCTTTCATGAAACGCTTCCCGGGTATGGTGCATGATCAAGCATAGATGTTGAACAGTCAGTGACATCGCGTATGGGACAATATTTATAAACCCTGCAAGTGAGTGGGGCGTGCTAGTAAAATATTGTTGACATTTTTATTACAAAAACCTGATTTTGTGTTATAGTTTAGCATAATATTTAAAACAATATCACATTTCAGCCCCTATCTTTTTACCCCCCCCCTTGTGTTCTGAGTCCTGATATTTTTCATTCTTCTGAGGGGGGGGGGGGGGGGGGGGTCCATGGCCAAAGCTCCTCCATTTGTACATTATTGCGTTCAACATGTTAAACTAAACCCAATGATTGATGCAAATGACGATGTGTTGTCAAAAAGTCAATTTCGGGTTTATCGCAAAGTTTTAATGGGGTAATTATTATGATTATGGTGAAATTATTATTGTCTAGGAAAATAATGTCACTTAGATAAAATCGTAAATAATTTACCTATTTCTTTTTCCCCTTTTACTATTAGCGTGATTGTGGCTATAGCTGGAAAGCGGGATATAAACCTATTGTTGTGTGTTGTGTTATGATTTATGATCAAAATACATTTTTGTTCAATAAAAGACTAACATTTTCTTTACTCTTTCTTTCTTTCTTTCTTCCTTCCTTCCTTCTTTCTTTTTCTTTCTTTCTTTCTTTCTTTCTTTCGTTTTTTCTTTCTTTCTTCTTTTTTCTTCTTTCTTTCTTTCTTTCTTTCTTTAATAATACTTACTTATTACTTAATTAATTAATGTATTATTTGATTTATTAATATACTCATTGATTGATTAGTTCATTTATTTATTTATTTATTTATTCATTTGTTTATTTATTTATTCATTTATTTATTTATTTATTTATTCATTTATTTAATTATTTACCTATTCATTCATTCATTTTATTATTCATTTTTATATTTTTCATTAATTTCTTTTCATTTAAACAGGGTTTTATAATAATAATCAGAGTATTGTTTCCAAGGGGCCCCTTCACCAAAATATCAAACAGTGAACTCCTTTTTAAATCATTATTCTTCGTTGCCATGAATGTATTAACGCATTATATCCCCAAAATTATTTCATGTTATTTAGGTGCATTTTTCTTTCTGCCACCCCCCCCCCTCCCCTCTTTGTTTGTGATCAAGGAGTCAGGGCATACTGCTGGTAGGTATAAGGGGAAGGGGTGGGGACAAAGACCCTGGATGCTCCGTGGTCGGGTATAGCTCAGTGACCAGCTGGTCGAGCTAGCAAACTCGTTGAACCAAAGACCGCAGAGAGAGGGGGGAACAAAGGATCGGGTGAGGAGCGGGGAGGGTTGGGGGAAGGGGCAGGGCAGCGAGGCTTGAGGATGATATCTCCTCATTCTTGATGGACGCCAAGTAATTTATTAATATTATGCATGATCTTCGTCCTTTGTGTCCAAGCCTTTGTTACAGGAAATTATCAAATGAAGAAATACTGTATGCTCTGTCTTCAAATAGTATGCTTATCATCAATTTCGCTTTAAGAAATACTCAATAACATGACATAAAAATAGGGGATGATGAATTCCTTTTCATTGTCTAAGAAGTAAAAACGATGTGACATGCATGTTTCAGTACAAATATTCAGTTGTCCTCTTTGATTTAATGTACAATTATATTCTTTCTTTCATTATTGCTTTCTCTTTCCCCCTTTTCCCATATTTCCTTCCTCTTCTTTGACTAAAAATGTGACAAAGTTAATTATTATCCTCATTTTGGCCATTAAGGAACTCTAAATTTCATAATCGTCACTAAAAAACATAATTTTGCCAAAGGAAGTATCGGCTATATATAATTTTTAATGACCATTTAAAATCAAAATCCATAGGGAACAGTTTATGATGATAATTATATAACCCCCCCCTCCCAAATAAAAATAATAATAAGTGTGGGCCTATTTGTAAAGATTGTAATCAAATGTTTAAAAGTAAAATTTTTTTAAATATTTTCATCATACAAAATATCGTTGAGGAATACAACGCATTCAATATGTTAAAAAAAGCGATAATGAGTCATTTATCTCATGGAAATGACATTGAAATTCACCCCTTCTCTTCTCACTTGGTACACCAAGACAAAGACCCTGATTTTTTCATTAATTTTGGCGCGAAAAAAGGCGCGCCAAAACAAAGCCATGAGAGAGCTAAGTAATTAGCGGCAGATGCATTCTTATTGGTTTTATTAACATGATGAATCTTTGGGTGTGACGACAGGATCATAACAAAGAGTATATTGTGTGAATGTTTTTATGAAAAAGATACACTGTTTGCTTTGCTTTGTATAAATTCTTTTTTTTTAACAATTAAGTATACTGCAGTTTTGCTTCTAACCTTGAAAATGAGGAATTCTTTTGATTTTTTTCCTTTCCATAGTTTTCTTTTTTAAATATCCGAACGATTCAACGATTCTCACACGACGTCGTTGCTCGATGTTGATTTAATGATTAAAAAATGAAAAAAAATGAAATGTGATATTAAGTCAAGATTCAAACAAATAAACGAACTTTCCATGAGAAAGAGTGAATTAAAAAGGATTGAACTAACCAACTGCTTAGAAAATAATGTTCAATTCATCTACTCTTATACTTTTTAATTTCGAATCTGACTTATTATCCTTTTTTCGACAGAAGATTTAACTTTTCAAGTTACATAATGTATAAATATTAGTGAAAATCTCACTTTTCGAAAGTAGTTCCATACAGCATTTATTTAATTGCTGACATCGTGTTTGTTATTGAGGCTTAAAACGGAACTGGCCGATGAGGTCATCTTTCGCCTATCGTAGGGGCTTTTTTTATTCGATTCTCCTCTAATTCATGAGTCCATTAAAATAATCTTCCTCTTTCTTCCTGTTTCTCTATTAGTACTGCCCAGCACACTGCAAATTACAGGTAATTTAACATAAATAAAATTCGGTTGTCTTAAGTCAGACCAGTCTTTGTCAGTGTACTTTGGATTCGAATTTAAATCCTAAAAGTTTTTATTGAAAAAAAAACACGATTTAAATGGTAATACATGAATCTACATCAATTGATACTTTGACTGAGTTTATTTCAAATTACTATCCATTCCATAACCAGATGTTGTATAACCCCAATCTTGATTTGCTACAATATCCTCGTTTTGTCGAAATTTTGTTTTCCATCACTCATTTGAGGTAGTGTAGGTTTATAAAACGACACAATGAGAGACTAATAGCGCGAACCTCAGACTCATTTTCGTTTTTATGACAGTGATCAGATAGAGTTAACGGGAGTCATATACAGTCATATATTTATTTTTGTGTATAATCTTACTTTAACGAAACGAGATGTGAAATAAACAAAATGATTTCATTTCTCTCGCAAAGTCATCTAACCTGAATATAATATACTCCATCCACCTTTCCGTTGATTGTAAAAGTAGTTGCTTGATGCTATTAGGCTTTTTTATATTATCATTTAAACTCATGAATCAGTGGGGTCGTGACCCCCCCCCCAAAAAAAAAAGAGAGGAAACAATGAATAAGAAATAAAAAAATAAATTAACAAAATAAAAACAGAAATAAAGCAAAAAAAAAAGATCTAAATTTCTGACAGATTTTAACGTATATATTCAGAAAAATTATATCACATTTTCACCCTTTTTTCTTTTTCTTTTTCTTCTTCCTCCCTTTTTCCTGGTCACAATACTTTTGGGAGGACCCCAACTCCCCCCATCAGTAAGCTATTGACATATATATAAAAACAACAAAAAGAAACAAACAAACAAATGCATTGCAATGCCTTTTGTGCAAGACGTCGAAGGGAACCAATTTACACTGATTATTTATCATTTCAATTCTTGAAATACGAAAATACATGTGTGATAGCGCAATAAATTAGATTCCTTTACCAACCTCCAGAGAATCATATCAGAAAATATCGAAAAAATACACAAAACGGACAAAATCGTTGTTTAATAAAAAAAAGAGGAAAACAATAAAAAAGGCTAATGAAAAAAAAACCCGAATGAACAACAAGACCACAACAAAATAAACAATTAAATCAGACCCTATCATTTAATTAATTCATATATAAAAAGAAGGTCTGGCTTTAAAATACATTCCATAAAAATATATAGACAAGCACTTTCGATTTCTTTATTCACGAGTTTAATTGACACGCCCACAGACAAAGCAATTAGGCTGGGACAAAGCATTAGAAACTTACTCACCTATATCAGTAATTTATTCAAAATTTTATGTTGGACGAACTAAAATAAAATCTTAGAAACACTAAGATGTGAAAATATAGATAAGACTCATAATGAGGGCTAATTTATATGTTTATTGTTTGAAAGACCGATATTTAAAAAGAAAAATGGCTCGATAAGCAAACCTGTATTTTGGTTGACCGGGGATATCTCGAGCCGCACTATAAATAGAACGAGGGGATACCCCTGTGACAACAATAGATTTCATTACTCAGTCACAAACAAAGCATCTCAAAAATTCATACTGCGGAAATATTACAAGGAAATATTTTACCTTCTATCTCATATCACGTTAGATACAATCGTTGGGTTGATATTCGATCATTATTCCAAGAAAAATGTTATAATCCGATATTTGTATCCGTATTATGATCCAATCTGGGTTGACCATGGCCTTCGCTTTGTACACACTGACACACAAAACACTCACTGAGGTAATAACATCCACGTGGTTGCGGGGGTTTCCTTTGCAGACGACATTTACCATGACAACACAAGGAAAATCCACTATATTTCCGTAATCCCGACGCCAAGGAGATGCTCTGATATCAAAAATGCATCAGAGATGGAGAACTTGGTATGAAATAATTTCTAGTCCACATATGATATTCCAAGTATTTTACCATGTTTGGCGGAGAAATTGTATGCCCTTGCTTTGATTGTTGAGCTCTTTATTTTTGTGGGGTGAAAATCTCATTGTGTTTTCATTCATTCTTACCTTACAAAGACTTTCATGCTATCACAATCTTCCCGCCACGGACACTGTTTTCCTTTGTTTCGCGATCATCGGCTTGATGAGAGCGAGATGAAGCTTCTGATTGGTCGATTGCGTTAGAGGCTCGTCCCTTTTCTACTCTTTTATTGGTCAACAAAACTTAACTTTTTCTGTATCATGTGAAATGAATATGCATCATTACTACGTGGAGTAATCACAAAATACAAACACACGAGGACGATTAGTTCCTGGGTCATGACCTCTTACCCCGACGTCAGCTTCTGCTCTTGACTGTTTTTTGATGTTTTTGATAAGATTGTAACCAAGAAATCAGGTAAAAACACCTTTCTGTTTCTGTTTTCATACATGGTTACGTATGATTGTTCTATATAATTTATTGTGGCGTGTTCATTTAGTGCAAAATTTGCTTTAAAATGTGTAAATTTCTCTCACTTTCAAGTCACAAAGTGAATCAGTTGCATACGTGTCACTCTGTGAATGGGACTCGCGTAGGCTAGGCGCAGAGCCGCGCCGCTAGCAAGCATGCAGCCTGCCGTTCATTCTGGCTAACTTGAGCTGAGCCTGAGTGCTGCCAGGCCAGGCCGGCTGATTGGGGGCTGCTGGCATGGCAGGGTACTCGTAGCCTGGCATGTGCTGTGCATTTTTTGTGACTTGTGCAGGGTGACCAGATTTCACGAAAATGAAATACGGGACAATTGACAAAGCACGCGTGCACGCTGTACGAGTGGATCAACCGAGCTGGGTCTTAATAAAAAAATCAAAGTCAAAGAAGGCTCCACAAATTATACCAATGACAATGTCAATGTTGTTAGAACTCTTCTAACTAAGTCTTGTGAAAAAAAATTACATGTAAAAATGATGTATACTATAAAGAAAGGGGGGTGAACAAAATAATGAAAGAAGGAAAGAAAAGAGATGAATTGAGAGGAATACAGAAAAAATGAAGTGAAAAATAAAGTAGAGAAAATGAAGGAAACATTTTTTTTATGAAATAGAGAAAGTTAAAATAAAAGAATGAGAGAAAGAATAAAAGGAAGAAAAAAGGGTTTCCATCATTTGAAATGAATACAGTAAAAAAGAAAGGAAGGGAAGAGGAATAATTGTGTGGAAGAGAGAATAAAGGAGAAAAAAGAATGAAGGAATAAAATGTTTCCTTCATTCTTTGAAAGAAACAAGCAAATAAAGAAGAAAACAGGAAGGAAGGGAAAGAAAAACATAAGGGAAAGGAATCAGAAGGAGAAACCGAAAAATAATGAAAGAAAGGTTGAAAGAGAGGGAGGGAGGACCGGAGGAGAGAATAAAAAGAGAACGAAAATAATGGAAGGAAAGAAAGAACGAAAAGAAAAAGATGAAGGGAAGAGGAAGTAATAAGTAAAGAAAGAATGAAGGAAATAAAAGATGGAAATTCAAACAAGAAGGAAAGAAAGAAAATGAGCAAGAGAAAGGATCAGGAAAGAAAGCTAGAAAAGATTGGAAATAATAATGAAACCAAAAAAAGCAAGCAGGAAGGATAGAAAGATGAAGAAAGTAGGATAGAAAAGGAAGAAAGAAGGAAAAAAAATCAAACTTCAAGTGCTCAAACAAACAAAAATCTTAATGACATTTGTTTGTTTTTTATGTTTTAGAAATGAATGAAATTTCAAAGTGAAACATTGTCAAACTTAAAGGGAAATCAACACAAATAAAATTGATTACATCACCAATTCAGTAATCTGAGAATCCATGATAAAGCATAAAAATATCCTGCTGATTTTGTGATTATTTTGGTGGAATAATAATAATATTACTTCTCTTTTATAGTGCATATTAAACTGAAAGTTTCTCTACGCACTTTACAATAAAGGTTACAAAGTACACATACTACAAACAAAGAAAATAGACTTGTGAATTACAGAATTACTTAAAGGACAAGTCCACCCAAACAAAAACTTGATTTGAATAAAAAGAGAAAAATTCAACAAGCATAACACTGAAAATTTCATCAAAATCGGATGTAAAATAAGAAAGTTATGACATTTCAAAATTTCGCTTCATTTCACAAAAACAGTTATATGAACGAGCCAGCTACATCCAAATGAGAGAGTCGATGATGTCATTCACTCACTATTTCTTTTGTTTTTTATTGTTTGAAATATGAAATATTTTGATTTTCTCGTCATTGTCATGTGAAATGAAGTTTCATTCCTCCCTGAACACGTGGAATTCCATTATTTTAACATTTTGTGCTTCATGCAAGGAGGTCCTAATCGTCAAATTCGTAAAAATTGAAATATTGTTTACATCCGATTTTGATGAAATCTTCAGCATTGTGCTAGTCTGATTTTTCTCTTTTTATTCAAATCAAAATTTTTTCTGAGGTGGACTTGACCTTTAATATTTAAACTTACAATTACCTATGAAATAAATACCTATACTACTGGAAAAACTGTTAATCATGTTGAGATTGTTTACACCATTGAGAATCTTCTCCAATCCTACCACACACATGCAGGAAGCCAGTGCAGGCCACGTGCATGCTGCAGCCAATACATTTACATGCTTACTTTGCGTGGGTTTGTGTTTGTATGTAGATCGAAGACAATTTTTTCTTAACTATTTGTTTGTATTGGGGAGCGAGAAAATGACCGCAGCTGGACCGCAGAACTTGCAAAAGTTTACAGTTATTGATTTTATTGTTGTCTCTGCCTTGTCAACTGTTGGTTGTTTGATGAAAATTCTTCTCTTTTCTATGCATTAATTACCAGTATATAAATATTCTGAAATACGGGACAAATGGGCATCCCTGGAAGGGTTTGCTGGGACAATGGAGCATAGTACGGAATGATCCCGGGAAATACGGATTTTCTGGTCACCCTGGACTTGTGTGAGTGTGAGAAAGTGTGCACCTGAACGTGACTGTTACATCGGATGAGTGGTGATGAGTAGCCTAGAACACTCCATGATGATATTTTTTATGATTTTGATATTGTCATTACATCACGGAGCCTAGGCCTTTAGATATGCATATAAGACTGTGCCTAGTGAACATGATACACAAGAAGGGATTGCCCTTCATATCGAACATTGTAACCATCCAATTAATTCTAAACTAAAGTGTTATTAAATTCCATAGTACCTTTATACACCTAATGCATATAAAGGTACTACTATTTCACACAAAAAATAAAATGAGTGGTTTCTTACCTCATGTTTCCATTCGTAAACACTGCAAATGCAATAGGCTTGACCCTTGAAACGCTTCAATATGACATAGCTTCGATTAGCTATGCAACGAAGTGCTGCTTTGAAGAACAATTCATAAAGAAAATTATTATGAAATTATAAAAATAAAATTTTTGATTGTAAGGTAATTATTATATAATGATAATTATTTACAATCTAATTTTTTTGTGTAGAAAAAAATTTCAACAATTTAATTCATATTTTTTGTGTATTTCTAAAAAAATAATTAAAGAAAAAAAGAAGGCTTCAAATTCGTGTCCGGACACTCAACCTCCATTCTACATATAACATGTTCCTCTGGGAAAATGCAAAATCAGAGTTTTATGATGTTACACCTGGACTCCGTAACACAAAGGTTTGCGATGAATTGCAAATATGAAAGAACCGCACTGATTGGTCCCTGGTCAGTATTTTAAACCAAATGCGCATGTAACGTTGATATCGATTGGTCAGTTCATTCAGCGATTGATCGCTAATCTTTGTGTTACTGAGCCTAGGTTACTCCAATAGATATGGAGGCCTACATAATTGTGTGTGTGGAGGGGGGGGTATACAATACATGCACACAAGGCTTATGAAAATTCAATCCCTGAAACTCTGAAAGACATGGAAAAATTTTTCAGTTGTCCCTGAATTCCTACTGGTCCAGAGAATGTTGCAAGTTCTGTCTAATGATCTTAAAAAAAGGTAGCCCAGAATTTTTCATGATTATCATCTGTGGAATGTGTAATCATAGTAAGCCATCATCAGTAATTGAATTCTGCATCTTCTTTTCTCTCTCTTTCAGAATGGTGACTGACGTACAACTAGCCATCTTTGCCAACATCTTAGGAGTGAGTCTATTCCTCCTGGTTGTTTTATATCATTTTGTTGCTGTCAACAATCCCAAGAGCAAAACAGAATGAGCTCAGTATTCTAGGTGTAAATATCCTGTACAGGTAAGTTTGTCATATTCTCTCTTGTGGTTTGTGATCGCAAGTGTGTCTGCTTTAGTCAAATTTCTGTGAACCAACGATAGGTCTGTTTGACTTTGGAGAAATTTGATTAAGAGGTATATGACAGAAATCAAGTTGTCAATATATTTTTTGTCTGTATTAAAAACACAGAAATTCGACCTCCACTGGCACTAAAACAAATATTCAACCTATCAAACAGAAATAAATCATAATAGGCATAAATAATCGACACAAAATATCAATGTGCGATAAATTTTCAATTTTCAGCAGATGTTTTGCACAATCTGTTTGATGTTTCACAAAGTGCTAAGTGTGACTTAAAGTCATGAGTATTGTAGTTGATCATGTATTGGCCAAGTCAAAGCTAATTTTTAGTCCAGGGTTCCGTAACACAAAAGGTTTGCAATGAACTGCAAATATGAAAGAACCGCACTGATTGGTTCCCGGTCAGTATTTTAAACAGAGTGCGCATGCAACGACGATCTTGATTGGTCATTGGTATTTAGCGATTGATTGCAACCTTTGTGTTACGGAGCCCAGGTGTGTTTCACAAAGACTTAGATGACTTAGAGTCGCACTTAAATGCCTAGTTGCATGCGATATAAAAGGCTTGATGGCATTGGTCAGATCGCGCATTGCATGTCATGTATGCGGCGGCATTTAAGTGCAATTTAAGTCATACTTAAATCTTTGTGAAACACCCCCCAGATTATGCAAAGGATGTCTTATTTCTTTCTTTGAACTTGATTTTTTTTTTTTAATGATTTAAGGTCCAACAGATTTCACTAGTCCAAATAGATTTTAATTTGGCAGATTGACATGTCACCTGTGTATATTAGCGCATGCCATTATGTTTGTATTGCCTGATAGCTAGATTGAAATGATATTGTAAATATTGAATGTACTGCAGTGAATGAATGAAAGTAAAAAGAAATATTGAGGTAATTGTTTTTATTCCTTTCATTTTTGGATGCTCAATTTAAAACATGAGCATATGTACAATATAAAGATATGTTGATGTTTACATAGTTATTATTAATTTTTTGATATGAGTGGAATAAAAAATGAATCTGCACTTGAAGCGAAATGTTTATAAATTTGTGTATAAAAACTACTTTCAATTTTTATTCAAAGAACAGTTTCCGAATTCTTTCAGACCGTCTGATAAATAGAAACTTCATGCATAATTGATATGTTATCTTAAACCAATTATGTCTTTTGAAATTCATGAAGGAGATTTCAACTTTAGTTTACATATATAATCCAACATTGTTTATATGTATCTGTTTATATGTATTTGTTTATGTATCTATAATTTCTATTGTGCCTTGACTATTTCTACTCAATCTTCTTGTATGTCTCATAATGTGCTTGTTATTTTGTGCAACTAAGACTGGTAATCATAGAATTCAAGGCAGTGTCCCTTTCAAAACTACTTACCACAATGCTTAGCAGTTACGTCACTAACATTATTAATTGTTAAGAAATCATTGAATGAAATTTCTTCAATTTTTCTCTTTTCTGTTCTGTAGATTGAATTTTATGACCCCCTTGCGAATCATCAGTGCTACAAGAGCATCAACAGAGGCAAGAAACCATCATGTTCAGATGACTGAGATGAAAGTAACCTCTTTCTCAAACCAACTGACATTACCCTTCAGCAACAGACGATGTACAGTGTTCACACTAGTCCTGGGATTTACCAATGGTAGCATGGTGCAAGACATACAATCTTCTTCAGTGTGAACATGTCGCAATGTCGCCTGGAAAAACATTGTACCCCAAAACATGAAGTGCTTGGTTCCAATATTATAACCATCTTTGTAACCTAACAGAATGTTGTTGACCATAATGCTAGAGCCCCACCTACGGAATCAACCTAAAGTCAAACCCTGCCAATGATATGCTGTTCCGAGACAATGTAATGTCTTTGGTGGGTCAAAGGTCAGTTTGTGTCACTATAGCATTACAGCATAAGTGTCCAAGATCAGAGGTCGGTTTATTACCGGTTATGGTGGCAGCAACGTTTCATTGTCCAGAATTGATTCCAATAAAGTTCCCTAAAAATGCCCTACTTTTACAAAGCCATAAAGTCATATTCAACAATCATGTAGCTGTTATCATTTATTAATTACATTTTGACAAAATTATATTTTTTTTCTGTTGATATAAGACAATTACATACCCTTTATAAGCTTAGTCAGTTATGATTATTCTTACATGTATTTTGTAAGCATTCCATTCTCAAAAAATGTTGGTGTAAAAGATATTATTAAAATAAATGATGTAATTATTTAAAAAACTGCCCACTTTTTGCTTCCAATGTAGATTCTGATATCAAGATGGTAAAGCATAGGGATGAGATAGAGTGGAGAGTGGGAGACAGACAGAGAGAGGGGATATAGAGGGGAATATGGAGAGAGGGGGTGGGGAAAGGCCGGGGCTGGAGCTTGTTGAGAGAGAGGGTTTGAGGGGGAGCAGTTAGAGAAAGGAGTTGGTGGGGTCGGAAATTGTTAAACGAAAGGGAATGGGACAGGGAGGGCGAGAAGATGGAGGGGGAGAGGGGCAGAGTGAAACAAAGGGAGAGAAAGGCTGGAACTTGTGAGAGAGGGAGTAAGCGAGGGAGAGGTTAGAAACAGGAGTGGGGGGGGGGGTAGGATATAAGGTAAATGAAAGGGAATGGGAGAGGGGAGGGCGAGATGGCAAAGGGCAATAAAGATGGATAGAGATGGATGGATGGGCAGAGCGAAACAAAAGGAGAGAAAGGCTGGAACTTGTGAGAGAGAGTTTGCGAGGGAGGGGTTAGAAACAGGAGTGGGGGGGGGTAGGATATAAGGTAAACGAAAGGGAGAGGGGAGGGCGAGAAGGCAAAGGGCAATAAAGATGGATAGAGATGGATGGATGGGCAGAGCGAAACAAAAGGAGAGAAAGGCAGGAACTTGTGAGAGAGAGAGGGAGTTTGCGAGGGAGGGGTTAGAAACAGGAGTGGGGGGGTAGGATATAAGGTAAACGAAAGGGAGAGGGGAGGGCGAGAAGGCAAAGGGCAATAAAGATGGATAGAGATGGATGGATGGGCAGAGCGAAACAAAAGGAGAGAAAGGCTGGAACTTTTGAGAGAGAGTTTGCGAGGGAGGGGTTAGAAACAGGAGTGGGGGGTAGGATATAAGGTAAACGAAAGGGAGAGGGGAGGGCGAGAAGGCAAAGGGCAATAAAGATGGATAGAGATGGATGGATGGGCAGAGCGAAACAAAAGGAGAGAAAGGCTGGAACTTGTGAGAGAGAGTTTGCGAGGGAGGGGTTAGAAACAGGAGTGGGGGGTAGGATATAAGGTAAACGAAAGGGAGAGGGGAGGGCGAGAAGGCAAAGGGCAATAAAGATAGAGATGGATGGGCAGAGCGAAACAAAGAGGAGAGGTTAGAAACGGGAGTTGGGGGTAGGAAATAAGGGAATGGGAGAGGGTTGAGAGGAAGACACGAGGGGGAAGGGGGACAGAGTGAAGGAAGAGAGGAAATGAGAGTTGGGGTAGAAGGAAAAATAAAAACTACTTGAGAAAAAAGAGTTAAAGTGATGAAAATGGACGGGATATGAGAGGGCTGGGGTGGTCGTGTGGACGTAGAGTGAGTTAGGCCATGCACGTCCCGATAGATGGGAATAATTCAGTAAGAATGTGAGTGAAAGTTTATGCAAATATTTGGCTTGAAATGGGGTAATTGGTATAGGAGGGGGAGAGTAAAACTAACAAAAGTGGACAATCCTCTCCAAACAACATATTTCACAAATTTCAGAATGGTTGAGACATGTGTACAGTCCCTCCCCTCACCGTCTGTGTGTTTTTTCTCTCTCTCTCCATCTCTCTTACATACACACAGGCGAAAATCGTTATCATGGGGGTCTACATCCATTTATCTTCCAAGCTTAGAATTGTCTTTCTTCTCACACATGCCCCTTTCTTTCCATATTTTCTCTCTTTATTTTCTGGAACTTTTATCCTTGCTTTAATCAATTACACATGTGCAAGAACCCCTCCACTACATTTCTTTCTCGTTTTACCCCCAATTTTGCTCCCCCCCCCTCCCGCTCTCTTTCTCTCTCACTCCAACACTATCCTCACCTCTCTCCCTACACCCCTTCCCTTTTCTCTCCATCCTCATCTCCTCCCGTTTAACTCCTTCTTTTCCCCTCTCTTCTTCTCACATCACCACCATGTACATTTCATAATAATAATAATAATGATAATAGGCATTTGTATAGCGCCATCTATCTAGAAATATTCTATTCCGAGGCGCGTTGTCATTATTATTATTACCACGGCTTTAGCTCGAGCTGCCTTTCAGCGCTCATGCAGTCAAGGAATTAATCCTGCCGGGTACCCATTCACCTCACCTGGGTCGAGTGCAGCACAATGTGGATAAATTTCTTGCTGAAGGAATTTACACCATGGCTGGGATTCGAACCCACGACCCTCTGTTTCAAAGTCAGAGGACTTATCCACTGGGCCACAATTCATTTACTTTTCAACGTGATATCAATGATTAATTACGATCAGATCGGGAATATTTCACCAAGAGAACAAATTCCAGTTTTATATAGTCAACGATTACCATAATATATTATTTTAATGGTAACTATGAACGTGATTATACGAACAAGTAATAAAACATAAGCGAAACTTTATTTTATTAAATTCTAAAGATATAATTTCAATCATAAATATTCATCAGTTCTGTACGGCATAATAATAAAGTAATATAATACATGTAGGCCAGCACTGTCATAATAACAGAATCCAAGCTATTTAACATCAATTTATTTTTTCTATTACTTGCTTTATCTGCTATTTCTTGCTTTTTTGCTTGTGCTTGAAATTATTATTTAGTTACCAATCAATACTTATTTCATGCATTCCTAATTATAAATTAATACCAGAAAGAAATGTTTACGATAATATTTCAAGAAACAAGCTTTCTCCACATGTATACATTATTTACAAATTATCCTCCTAATTTTAATTACAGTCTCTGCTACTTCCTGTTATACACAATAAATATTAATCGGTTTGATGAAATTCCACAAGTCATTTGCTTAACCTTTTTTGAAGGTGAACGTCTATGCATTAAAACATTAAAAAGAAACATTATTATTCATTATTATCACATCCACTAAAAAATACATAAAAAATTAAATGAGTAGTAAATTGATTGATTCGGATACTACTTATTGATCCGAATTCTGTACAAAAAAAAGTTAAATATATCTTACTCTTACATGCTACATACATATTCATCACATTAAATTGAGTACCAGTTTATTTGTCGTAAAGAATTATGTGCACGGCCAGATAAATGGCTCCAGATAAAACATATAAGCGTATAAAATATGAATGGTATATGATTATCACAGATCATCATTATTTGAATAAAAATTTTTAGTTTAGAACGAAATGTTTTCAACAAAAGATATCACATATTGCTGTGTCTCTCTCCCTCTGTGAGTTTGTCCATTAATATCAGTACCAAGTTTGCAATTTTGTCATGATGAATATAAACTAAGCGACGTCATAGAAAAGTTTATATACAAAAGAGCATAAAGTTATATACAATGCACATCAAATTTCATCCATTGTTTACTCAACGACCTCTTCCATCGGTGCCTGCTCACCGTCGCTTTCGTCATGGATTTCATGTACCTTCTCGACATCGTTGACAGCTTCCTCCTGGGTCTTGGTAGCCGCGGCGTCCTCTGTAGCAGTCCCTGGTCGTTCACCACCTCGTTGGCGAAGCCGTTTTCCGAGTTTCTCTCCTTTCTTACCACGACGGCAGAATCCTGGTCGATGACCACGCCCGTGGTGATCGTAGTCAAAGAAGAGCCATGGAGGGGGAAGTTGACATCGGGTTTCTTCGTGAGCACACTCCTCATCATTCTCGCATCCAGAGGTCGCCTCGTCACCATCCGATCTCTGTCGTTGTTGGTGATTCTTTCCCTGTTGCTTCCATGTTTTTTTCTGTGCCTTAAACCACTGCTTCATGGATTTCTTGAAAAACTTCTTGGCCATGCGGTGGTTGCCATGGTGATCATGGAAGAGATGATGATACATGGGAGGAATTGGTGGTCTGTTAAACCCACAGGGATGAGGTGCCATTGGTCGAGGCGTCAAGGTAATGTGAAAATGGGCGTGGCGATGGTGTTTACGCTTACCGAGGCGATGCTTTTGATGACCACGCCCATGTCTGCATCCGTGCTTACCACGGCGACGAGCACTCGATGATGGCTCTTGCTCTTTACCCGCCTCATTGGTTTGTTGTTGAGCTTGGTCAGAGGACTGCCCTTCCATCTCATGAACCTGACCGTCATGTGCAGCCTGGTCATGTGGCTGTTGTTCTTTGACACCGACATCGGGTGCGTTCTCATCATCACTCTCACTGCTGCTACTGCTGCTGCTGCTGCTCGATGACGATTCACTCGATCCACTTCCATGACGTTTCCGCCCCTCATTCATGTGACATTCGTTCATTTGGTCTGCCATCGATGCCACATTTTCATCGTCATCGTCGACCACGTATTCCATGCGTCCATGTCGACCTCGACGTCGTCCACCATGTCCATGTCGTCGACCCCAGTCCCCGGAGCCAGACCAACCTCCATGGCGTCCGCGCCTGCCTCCTCTCCCGCCGAAGACGAAACCGTGATTCATTCCGTAAGCACTTGAGGGATTCATCATCATCATCGCCATCATTGCCCGACGTCGTCCACGTCCTCCACGAGGCATCCATTCACACGGAGCTTGACGCACGCCGTCATCTCCTTCCGCATGTTGATCAGTTTCGAAACGAGAAGGGAATTCATTCCGTTTTGCCGTCCCCATGCCTGATGCTCCTGCTCCACGATCGTGCATTATGATTTTCTTGCCTTCTTTCACTACGAAATAACCCGGGCAATATAAGTTAATATCGACTGCTCAATTCTTGAAAATATAAACTTGTGATATAACTTGTTCTATCGCAGGAATATTCTCCCAAAACAACAAATTGAACCAGGTTATAAGATCGGCTTTAGAGACGAGCAGCAAATTCTGATTGTATCGAATTGAACACCAGAAAGCGAATGAATATACTGCCCGTTCCTATCCCTATATATACCTTCCTGTATTATACTGCAACGTAAATGCTACGTTGCAGTTTTGGTTTCATTTTGACACGTTTCCGAAACGTACCATGCCGTACCCGCATTGTTCTGTTCCATACCCTTGTAAACAAACGTAGGCACAACGTTGAATAGGAAGGATGACGTCATCGTTATCTTGGGAACGAGGTCGCGATCAATCACGTGATGTTGTGTACAGATAGTGCCGTTTCCTAAACGTACCAAACCGTACCAGCTTGTTCCATTCCATCGGAAGGAATTAATTGCTCTTCTGTGGCGGAGGGGGGGGGGGGGCAAAAGAAGCAAACGGGTTATATATATATGGACCGCGATAAATCATCATTTTCTGTAGGCGCGTGACAATTTAATAAAAATTGAAGATTCATAACTAGGCCTTATGAGTGACCGAGAAAATTGTGGGAAAGGGTGTTATCGGGCATAATATCACAAATTCTATATTATAATAACATGGGTATATATGGGGAAGGGTGCTATAAAGGGCACTTGGCCCTGCCCCCTTGTTATAAATCTGAATATAAGTCGTCGAAATATATCACCCAAAAAAGGGTTTTTATTTTAACAAGGTAATAATTTTGTCCCTTACATCTTAATGTTTGCACCTCCTTATTTCATTCATCTTTATTTTTTGCATTATCAAGACATGGGCCAATTGAAGGAAAGTGGCGAGTTGGGAAGGGGTATGGGGAATCGACGCTTTGTTTTACTGACCTCTTCCTATATGAGTAGAGTAATAACATTGTTGAAAAGGCTATAAAAATAACACACACACACACACACATGAAATAGGTGAAAATAAAGAAACTAAAAAGAATAAGACAAAGTGTTATACTGATTTATTTTTCAAGGCGACTCCATTCGGGCTTATATCAATCATTTTATTATACTTCGAATCTTTTCATTACTATATAGTCAGGAGGGACGTGATTTTTGAAGTTATGGAATTAAAAATATAAATAAAGGAAAAAAAGGAAGTAAAAGTTGGAAGAAAGAAAAAAAAAAGATGCTTCCGGCTCTATATCGCCATCACCGGTCAACGCAAGTTCTAATCAACTCACCTTGCCCCATGTCAAGATATCCTGACGCTGCCCCATGATAAAGTCTATCGGGAACGTTACTTGCACCACATCCCGTGACACTCACGGGACCGGTGGCAGGATGATTTAAAAAATTAGGGGCCGGGGTGGTCAAGCGAAAAGCAGAAAATAAAGTAGGCCTTTCTGTTTTGCACCCCCCCCCAAAAAAAAACCTTACTGTATCATCGTGCCCCAGCCCAGGCGCTATTTAATTGGTTTCCACGCATTCATTCATTGAAGTAGACTCGGAGGGGAGGGGGTTCGATCGAACTCCTAAATTTTCTAAAACATGAAAAATGGCGGCGGAGGGGGGGGGGGTGGGCACAAAATACCAAACAACTTGACTGACGCCCCCACTTTTTCTTTTTGCTAGTCGAATTTTTCCGAGACCGTAAGACCTAAAAGTTTTTGACCGCTGATTTTTTTTAAATAAAGAGAAGAGATCGAATCCCTGATGGGGATATGGGGGCTGGGATGGGACTGCTTCACTGTTTGACTGTTCGTTGACAATCCACGTTCAGTACTTCATTGATATGACGTTGAACATGGTCAATCGATGAAAATAAATTCAGTACACTGTGTGCACACAATACGAACAGGCATCCACAAGCTCCATGCAGTCGGCGTTATACTAGTCAGCTGTACATAGTGCATTCAGCTGTTTAATCACATGATTTTACATGCATGAATACCCCTTATATTATTAAAAATAAAATAAAACTACAATGCATGTAAGCTACAAATAAAGTAATCACTCGATCAAACAGGGTCAATATAAAGGCATATTTATAAGCCCCCCCCCCCCCCAATTTCATTCCCATTAATCAATTGTAATCAAATTTCGATGATTTTCATAGAATAAAAACAAACAATATGTTGGACAGTTGTCCGAATATTCTGGTTTCGCTTCAGATTATTTCCTGTCACCGAAAACGAGAAATTATGTAGAACCCCCATCAATACTGAATATTCTATTCTTGAATATCAATAGCCGATCAATCTGCCTCGATCTGCCTTTCATGTTTTCCACTTAAAAATACCATCTTTTATCACAAAAAAGTGACAATATTTTAGGATGACGTATCGACGCTTGTATGTATGTTCCATAATCTAAACAAGAAATTTGATGGAACTATCATATATTTATTTTGGTAATAACCACATTCGTTGTTTCAATGCAAATAGGAAAACATTATATGATAGGTGTACAGGTCTGTGTTGCCCCAGCACTGGAGTACAAAGGATGTGGGGGAGGGGGCTCATGGGGCACTTGACGCCCACAATAAAAAAAAGTTCCAAAATAAGCGAGAACTCGCTTTTTGACTTTTTTCATATGAACCACATAGCGCAGCAATTTTGAGAAAGAAAAAAAAACTAGAAATAATAGGGAAAGTTGTAAAATAAGTCTCGTTAATGTTAATAATGCGATTTAACTGTATTGACCATATTGATCTAGAAGTAGCGCATACTATGAGACAAGTGGCTATCCCATATTGCATTAGCACACGCTTTTGTACAATATGGATGCATTCAAGCATTGCTGATATACTTGACTGGGTTGACCACTTATCTTGACCAAAAGGCCTAGAATATACAGCCTATTGGAGAAGAACAATAATATATAGGCTTTCTTTTCAAGCCAGTGATCTGGCGGGAAAGTGACCAGAATGAACTCCGGAGAAGCCAGGAACCAATATTGATATTTTGGATAGCAGGCCCGGATAGCAGATTCTCGTTTACAAGCTGTGTCATTCTTGTGAGTTGTTTGTTATACCTTTATCTGAAAATATGGTATTTGTTTTATTTTTTGCCATGATGATCATATATTTGTTTTATTCTTGTCTAATTGTTGTTCGTATTGGTGTCCTGGATATATGTGTCAAAAATATTTTATATGCCCTCTGATTCAGTAACAATTAAACAATTTTTTTTTTCAACTATGCGTTTAGATCTCTCCTCTTTTTCCTGTAGTTTGACATTCTAGCAGATACTGTTTGGTTTGAGCATTTTGACCATTTTCTGTTCAACATTACTCACTAAAAGATGGTGAAATTTTGATGAAACACAACACGATTCGAAGTATATACTAGAATACAAATTGATGCGTATAAACACAACGTTCGTCGTGTTCGAAATGAAAGCAACGCGGACTGACTCGATTGACTATCAACAATCGCGTTCGCTGATTGGCTAATGCAACGAGGGACCTTTAAATTTCGTTTGTTGTAAACAATCGTCACACCCGAGCAGCGTAGTTCTAATTAAAAAAACTGTTTATTATGGTCTTAGTACAGATTATTTGGTGAGTGAATGTTGCTGTGTGAATGTGTAGGATTATTTGATATATGCGAGGTCGAATATGTAATCCTAATTGATATGATTTAACAAGCGATTTAAATGGCCGATCTCTCGGACTCAGTCTCACTCATTTTTTAGTTGGTACCGGTACGGTACTGTCTGCCGTTACCCAGAGGCAAAGCGCCCGGGCGAAGCCCCCGCGCTCTGGGTGAAGCGAGCACTGCGCTGCGTCTTGCAATTATTACTAGTCGCGAGTGAGTACTGTACTAGGCCCTAGTAGATTTCTTTTCTCCGATATTCGGAGATCAGCGGCAAGCCGCAGAACATTGAATAAATCTGTCAACATCTGTAGGTGAATTTTTAAGATGTGAAGACTCAGATTGAAAGAGGAAGGAGGAGGGTAGGGAGTCATGGGAGTGGGAGGGGAAGAGGCTAGAGGATTGGATTGAATTGAAATCATTTAGGATGAATGCAGGAAAGTCACGGATTATTGGCATATGTCCTGAGACTCCAGAGTTCATTATTGTTTTTTTGCATTTGTCAAAATATTGTCAGGTCTAGGCCGTTTTGGAAGAGTTTTTTTTTTGAGGGGATGCAGTGAAGCCAGGAAAAGTCTCAGCGGAGCATCCCTGACTGAAATAGACTGATTTTTCAGTCTAGTCTAGATTTCAGATACATTGTCAATTCATAACTGACATTCAAAATTATCAATGATAATTTGTTTTGGGCCAAATCTTGGCCTGGAAACCACTTGTCATTATGTACTAGACTAACTTGTGTACAAAATGAACTGAAGGAGTTACTTTTAGTTTTAAATAGCTAAAGAACCAGTACATGAGACTGAATAAAGCACAGCTGTATGTAGACAGCTGGCAGCCGTCTGTTTCGAGGAGTTTTTTAACATTTTATTTTTTCATTTCTCCTCGTACACAGACGGCTCGCTATCGTGCAGCCACCATCAGGGGACTTTCAATGCAAAATCCGCCCGTCGGGGCTCTTCAATTTTTGTCTTTAATGAATAAAACTGAATGAAAAAAAATGCAAATTAATATTCCCTCTTTGCATTAATTGCCAAAAAACAGAGAAAAATCAAGTTAAAAGGAACAAAACAGTGACTTACCTCGGCTGTCGCGCAAATTCACTTCCCCGTTTTATCCGATCTTAAGTACATAAACATATGGCCATTGAGTCCCCTGTACAGATCGCTCTAGAACTTCGGTCTCTGTATTTGGTGAGTGAAGCCAACGGAGTTCAGCTGAACAACCAACATAACAGAGACCGAAGCTTTTGGTCTAAGCTGTATGAACAGTGATTCCCAATTTTATGATGATGATGCCTTTGTTTTATAACTTTATATATTTTTATCAATTTTTATTGTTCACAGGAAATGATGGACCTTAAAGAAGCCATTTCGTCATCACCTGATGATATCCTAGTGATGGGTAACCATGGAAATCAGTCGCATGACACAATCCTACGACATCTCAATTCTGTCTCATGTGACCTACAGCTATCAGGTAACATCAGCCAATAAAAAATGATGATATTGAGACTCTCCCATTTGGACACCGCAAATTAACCCCCTCCCCTATTTTACTTTTAGGTCTCATTGTCATAAAACATTGTGTCCATGACATACAATACACATGATCTCGCAATGAATTATTATACATGTATTTCAGTGCTTGTCCTTGGTGTTTAGATTTTATGTATGCTTTGTTGGAACTTGGCACTAATCACAAAGTCCATTGCCATTTTGCAGATCACATGGACGTCCACCTGCTTGGTAGCCGGACCAAGTCATCAGGATACCCCAAGCTTTGTACCTTAGCACAGCATTTCATAGAGCGATACAGACATCATGGACTGGCAGCTAATGACAGACAGACTGTTCTCTCACATTCTAGCCATCTACTCATGGTACAACTCTGCTTGGCTGAACGCAGTAAACAGGTAAGGATTTCACCTTTGACCTTTCAATGTCATCTATGGCTAAGTTGTAGTAGTAGTTCTTTCTACAAGAACATGCAGTTTGACTATTATGGGTGGCTGGTGAGTTTGTCACCAACATCTGACTGAACATGGAAGACTGCACAGGTTGTAAAAGCCAGTATCACTGATTTGATTTTTTCCAGTTCTTGTAATATTCACTGTGTTATATTAGGGGGATTCCTTTTCTGATACAATTCTTAACTTTAGCAAGTGCATTACGGTATAAACAATCTGGATAAAAAGTGGTACTATGTATTAGTATTCATTCTGTATGCCATCTTCCATGTGTGGAATATAGTCAAAGCCTTTACCTAATTGTGCACATCATTGTATTTTCCATCATTATACAAATAATGGATGTTTATGAGTGCAATGGACAGAATACTTCAGGAGGTGAAAGATGAAATTCTCCATTCAACAAGCCATAGCTGAGTTGAAAGATCATTCTTTTCATTTTTCAGCAAATGAAATATTCTATTCAGTGCACGGATGATAATGTCATTGTAAAATGGGGTGAATGATCAATATCAAACAACCAATCAAATTACAAGGTTCTATCTAAGTGTCATACAATTTCTATTTTACCCCTGTTTCTGTATGCCCTCCTTTCTCTCTTATCTGCATATCATATTCAGAAACATGACCTCTTTGAAGTAGACATGAGTGAGGTGCTCCTCACATCAAGAGAACTTCTCCAACAGAAGCTCTCCACCAATCAGCTCTCTTGCACACCCAAGCCAACCAATGATAGTTCATCTACAACTCCAGAGTCACACCCACTTATGAATATGTATGAAGGTATGCTGAAGAGATGTAACATGGTAGACATGGTGGATGTATGGAGGGAGGTGAGGAAGGCGGAGTCAAAGAGAAGAGAAGAAGAGACTAATGGATCATTGGCTGAATCTAAAACAAAGTTTGTGATACTTCATCCTCCTCAAGGTGACATTGAGGTGAGTCTGTTTGTGGTTTCATAAAACTTGTTATTGAAATCTAGATACAGTTTCTTTCCCATTGTGACATGAACATTTACAGGTTGGTTCAATTCAAACTTTTTGATACATTTTTTATCGTGTTATTCATTATTCAGCTGTAAGGCTTCAATAAGTATGATGAATTATTATGACAATAATTAAAACACACATGAAGTACTACATGCACATCAAATGGTGACACGACATTTACTCTGGGATATATTTTGTCCAAGAAATAGGGTTAGGATTGCATTAGGGTTTTATGTTAGCATTATGATGATAGACACACATCCCTGAGGGGTATTAACTGAATCTCTTGTTAAGATACATGTAGGTTACTTCTCAAATAGACAAGATATTATTACCACAAAAAAAAACATATCTTAAATACATTGAATATATTCTTCATTTAAATCACTGTCCAAATTTAGCCACATCTGGAAAAATCCCTGTGGACAATAATATCTTGGGAGTTGCAAGGAATTTCCTCCAAATCGCAGTTTCCCCAGAGGGAAGCTTTAATGATTGAGGACAGAACCCTTCACATTTATTTTACAAAGGAAAAATATATATCTCTGCCTCAGTTATCAATATTGTTTTCACCTCTTTATATACATGTATGTTCTTACAAGTATTTATTTCCCTTTGACCCCCCACCCCCCAAGCAGTGCACAATGCTTTCCAGTTTGTCAGGAAATGAAAGACCATCCACCATCACAGCTTTGACCTTTGACCCTTCATCACCTTCAACAGACGAAGAGGGATGTGAGGATGTGATGAGATTAGAGGTATCAACCGAGAGACTGAGCTGGGATCAAGGAATGAGTGCATTGCATGATTTTCAGTCAGCATCCACTCCCAGTGCCAGAAGCCCCACTGAGGTATGTTATATGTATGGATACAAGGCATCCAATTTTCTGAGTCTGATTTATTCAAGGCAATGTGAATTCGAGAAAGACAATGTTTATAATAGAGTACCAAGTGATGACGTCACAAAAACTATTCTTCATTTTTGCATCTCTTCAGAGCATGATGATAAAACATCCACAACCCAAATTTGGTCCACGAGGGCCCAAGGTTTGATGTACGAATACCTGAAATTGTTACGGCTTTTATCATTTGATTCCAGCTTAATTGTAAATATCAAGCAGTGAAAAAATTCACCAAGTTATTATGAAATTAATTCTACAATGTTTCAGTGGAATACCCCTATTGAGCGATAGAAAAAGAAAATTTCAAATGTATATTTTATGTAACAAAGATTTTTGCTTCCCCAACTATTTGAATTCTTTCTTAAAACCAAGGACCACGATATGATATATCAGGGTACTGTTTCATGTACATGTAAAATGTTGTCAGTGATTTTCAATGAATAATTCTCTCTCGGCCAATCAGATACAAGGTTTTTTAATGTTCTTTTCACTTCTACCACCAGACCTTCTGTCGTCAACTGTTCCTGTCTCACTTGGCCTTACTGATCAACACAAGAGATGAACTGTCTCTGGCTCATTGTCTTAGTCTACCTGATAAAGGTCTGGGGATTGAAGGCTTCACAGCGCTACGGAAGGCTGCCCAGGAGAAAAACATGCCCATGTTTCAGGTAAACTTCACAACAAATGTTACACAATAAGCATTCTTTAAATATGTTTGAAGTAGGTACAGCCATTGCGGGAGTGTATGGTCGAATAGATATTTGGTGTGAAGGTCGACAGTCATGTTGGCAAATCCGACATTGGCCAATCAAAGCTACTGCCTATTTGCCTTATGTACAGTGAAGTACTATGGATCGGTTATGGGGTGTGACTGCAATAATAACCTAATGGGTAAAAGGGGACGGGGGATCAATTGATAAATTATAAAACAATCCTTTTGGTAAAAAAATCAAAACAGCAAGTAGCAACATCACTTACACATGTCTGCAAAATTTTGCATTAAAAAGCCAAGTCAAATGAGAGGGTTAACCCTTAGTTACATTGTATACTCTGAGCTATTATGAAATTGCATAGTCAGGGGGGGTCTGCTGTACTTATAAACTGAAAATTATTTAGACAATGCTAAACTGAAATTAATGTCATATAAGTAAGTATATATGGTATATGAATTGGAGATTTAACCACTGAGGCATTAGACTAAATGGGAGTCAGACTAAAGTAGCTATCAGGCCAATTGTAGTTAAGACCAAATGGCAATTACACCAAGGCTCCATTTTTATAAAGAATGATCTAGCAACGCTTGCTAGCAAATCTACCTTTCATTGGAAGAGCCAATCAAATAGCAGAATTTTCACTGTTGGCAGGCCTGTTGACATTCCAGCAAGACTCGATATCATACCAACTTTTTATGAAACAGAGCCCTGGGAAGCATTTCACGAATGTACTTGTCGTACGTTTTATCCGACGAGTCCTATTTCGTCTGACAGTTTCCATAGTAACAGTACCTCTCAGCCAAACAGAATCAAGGAAAGTTGTCATATCTGACAACTTGTCTGATGAAAATGTTGATGAAACACTCCCCTGATTTATAGTAGAGCAAATTGGTTGAGCTCATGTGGTAGTAGACACTTAGTAGAAGACCAAGTGAAGATAAACTGTTTTGTGTACCTTCTCTGAATTAGACCATGGTGTCTTTCATCATGAAACTCCGTCTCGGTGGAAAGAGCTACGCCCCGGACCTCTCTTCCCCTCTCGGAGAGTATGTAAAGCCAATGGGGGACTTTGTCAACCTTATACAGAAGATGCAGACGCTTACTGAAGAAACTAAAGACCCAAGGTATGATTGGCTATATTATTGTACACCAACCCTAACAATTTTTCCACATTCAGGCGACCCCAACTGCATTGATCTTATTGCTAGAATGAGAAACTTTTACAAGTCATCAATAATATTTCTTGTCTTAGCATCTTCTAAAATTCACTAAACACCAGTGCGGGCCGCACAGAAATGTTGTTAGCCTAACAGAGCGCTAACAGTAAGCCCAGTTACATCTTTCGGATTGTGAAGTCAAAACATATATTTCAATGTGTAAGTTATCCATTGTAACATTGCTGACACAATAACCGGTTGTAACAAGGCCTCTTTTAGCGTATTGTTAGTGCTAACAACGTTTCTGTGTGGTCGTTACTGGTCTTTCAGACAAACTTTCAAGTCAATGTAACTCTCTTACATACACCCCTCTTTAATGTGTCCATTATCTTTCCCTCTACTGCTCCATGAGCATCTCCTCAATAGTTTATGTATGGGATCTGTGATATATGTGATATATAAAGGGAAGCTTAAATGAACATAAATGATGAACTCTGAAGAAAGTTACTTGCATTTCAAAATCACAGGGTATTTAATAATCAGCTACAGTTTACAATTTAAAGTGCATGAAGTTATCAATGAAGATTCAGATAAAATAGGAGACGATGAATATAATGATTTCAAAGTATAAGATTAAGATTCTGAAGTTGAAATGATATTGGATGGACATCTAAATCTTGAAGTCAGTCAGTCTACATGGATGAGTGGGGGTCTAGTATTCTCTCTAATAATCAAGAAGTCTTATTTTATATCATTAGTTTTGGGGGTGTAGCAATTTAAGGTGGGAGTGATCTAAACTTGTTATGATTGGTCTACAGGTAACTGTCTATCAAACTTTCTCTGGTATAAGGGGTGTGGTGATGCTCTGTGCAAGTGACTGGGGCTGGAAGTATGCATCATACTTCTTAGAACTTTTGTTCCTTGAAGTTAGCTGACATCACTGAGGGTTGGTCTTATGGTCAGGGTTAAAGAGTTAAATGGTATTGGGGGTTTGGGAATTCTTAGATGACCTGAATGGGAGAGTTTGTAAACAATTGAAGGTGATTGATTGAAAGGATAACAGGAAGTTAAATACATACTACATAATATTATATTTCATTTTTTTAGAGAGGCGATCAAGAAGATTCTTCATACCATCAAGATATCCATTCTGAAATCCAGTGAGAATGTCCTCAAAGCTGGGAGTCTTGAGAAAGCTGTAGCTGATCTCACCAGAGAGACAGACTATCTCATCATCAACTATACAGAAGAGAAAACACCAAAGAAAGTAGGTATCATGAAGCCAGGAGTTGTACAAAGAGTTGTTTTTAAACATAATTCAAGAAATCAAACAGAAGTTAGTTTTCAACAGATTGGATATGCTGTATGTGCTTGTGTAACATTGTGCATGACAATGTACCCTATACCGTTAAACAGCTGGGCATCATCGGGGGGGGGGGGGGGGGGGGGCACTCAAATAATTTTTTGATGGGGGTGTGCCTCATGAAACTCTGAAATGGGGTCTAAGGAACTGACTGAAAGGGTAAAGTACAGGGTCTTAAGGAACTTGGGAACTTAGAGTATTTCCCATGTATCTAACATAAAATGTTGATATCTGATCTTAGATTGTTGGACAGGGAAGGGTCATCTATGGTCAGAAGACCATCTATGTCATCCGGAATCTCGTTGACCGGCAGAGTGGTGCTTACATGTCCAAGCTTGCTCAGACACAGCTACTGACCGATACTGTATGTAGTCAGAAGACACCGGTCAAACTACCAAGTGTTATCTCTCAGTTCAGGTTAGTTCAAGGGGTCTTTACTTCAGTTATTTTTTAATGTCGAAGCTTGACCAGACACAGTTACTGACCGATACTGTGCGTAATTGGAAGACACCGGTCAAGCTACTAAGTGTTATCTGTCAGTTCAGGTCATTTCAAGGGGTCTTTCCTTTAATCATTTTTTTAATGTCCAAGCTTGACCAGACACAGCTACTGACCGATACTGTGTTTAGTCCAAAGACACTGGTCAAGCTACCAAATCATGTTATCTCTCAGTTCCGGTTCGTTTTTATAATGAGCCTTCTGAGAGTGAGCCACTCACATACTTCTGATCTGTAGCCAGTTAAGTAGTTCTTCTGATCTTGCATAGTTGCTGCATCCATTTTTAGATAGTTGATAGCTGGCATTGGATGTGATATCACCTTTATGAATCTTTCCAATAAAAAAGGATGTCATTTCCAAAAAATTGTAGATCCCAGTGATTTGGTTTGTAAGTTCCTTTTGATTTAATCCCTAAAAAAAATGGGAGGATGGTCAATATGCCCCCTCACCTTATATTTATGATTTTTTCACAGCCCCCCCCCCCATACACCCAATTAACATGCCAAAAAAGAATGTATCAGCACCCTATATAGACCAGTCATTGATACACACATTGTGAAGATAAGGTGATTATTGTAACCTATGTCAGGGGAAAAAATGAAATTGGGTTTATAAGAGTTTATTTTTCCCCTTAATTCTTTCTGATGATATTTATTCATTTTCATTGTTTTCCTTGTTAGAACTCCTGATGTTGAATGTGATCCTGACTCACCAGAGAATGTTTCTCTTAGAGAAAGACTGAGAAAAAGTCTGGTAAGGAGACTATACAACTTCATTTCATAATATGAGCAAAAAGAGTTAGAGTAAATGTTTTATCTAAAAATTTGATGAAAAATTAGAAAGTTACTGTAATTTGAGAAAAAAGAAGTGAACACAGCATTATTTCTATTTTCTATTTTCATGAATATTTTATACTAAAATTATAATTTTCACTTCTCTGCTCCAAAGGTGTAAATATATTAATTTACCTTTACTGTCACTTGATATGGTACCAGGGATAATTTTTTTAAATGTTCCTCCAATAAAAGAGTGATTTTGGCCAATTAAAGATTTCTCTTCAGGGAAGTATTTCATGAAAAGTTTTGTCGACTGATTCACTGCCAGTTGTTATAAGCTACTGTAATTCATTGCATCTAATTGGGTAAGAGCAAGTTAGTATGTGAAAATCACTTTCAAAGCTTTCATGAACCCCCCCCCCCTTAACTCTATCCTACACCCTCTGAGATAAGACCAGAGTAAGTGTCGCAGGAGCAATGTCATGTCACAAAATGACTATAGCTACACCTTGGAGGACCTTATGATGTTTCATTAAACTATTAAGTTATGTATGACTATGAACAACTGGAACATGGTATGTTCAATGTAATCCATTTCTATTCCAGTTGGTTTTAAAGTCATGAGTAGCTTTACAAAAAGTTCTATGAAATTGGATCCTAGTAAGGAAGAATTATTATATCTTATCCAAGGATAGTAGTGCATATTAAGCTCTGTTTCAAACCTAACAAACATCTACATGTGCCATGCAGGTGATCGCTTCTTCCACAAGATTTAGGAACTCTCAAGTTTACACATTTACAATGTTGGAGAGACGTTGGTAATGCTTTTTTTCATCTTGTAAAAGCACAGCTGCATCTCTTTATAATATAGGAATTGATTTTGCTTCCAAGTTATTTGAACTGACAGTAACTTGAAAACAAAATCAAGTGAGGAAAGAAAAGTGCAGTCTCATGTCCATTAAAGAGAAATGCCAGTAGTTGCAGTAAACACTGATTTAATGAGAAAGTCTGTAAAACCAGACTTAATTGTCAGTATATCATAAAGAATCTAGATCTTGTACAGTTACATAAACTGAACTTTGATAAATCTTGAAATCTACGCTGAAAAATGTTCACACTGAAGATCACCAACAGAGATAAGCTCACGTGGGACAGTGTATTATGATGTCGGCCCGACCCTTGACCGGAATCCTGTGCTTATTCGCTAATTTCTCAGCAATTGCACAATTTCTTCCAGAATCTTTTGGCAAATATGTTTTATTTATACAAACAGACACTTTGGTGGTCATTTCATTGGTTTATTTACGAACTCATTTTGATATCGTTATCAGAACTGGCATTTACCTTTAATCACATTTATGGCCTCATTTTGTTTTACTTATTATAGGGAGGGGACGAAGAAGCATCAAAGACCCCTCAAGTGCATGGTTCAAAATCTTTCATGATATGGGCGGAGCCTGTCGTCAAAATCACGTCTATCAATGGCTCGCCACCAGCCAATCAGAAACCTGATGCTCAGATCCAAGCCAATCAGAACAAAGGACTGTGGGCAGACTCTCCTGATGACCGATCGCTTGCTCACAAGAAACGACTGAGTGGTCTGACCCCAGACTTGATTGACAGTATAGTGTCAACGCCCAAACGCAAGACGCATCTTATTGTCGAGTCGGTAGATGAGACAGAGAACACGACTGATGATGGCAAAGTGAAGGATGTCAAGAAGAAGAATAAGAAAAATAAAGAGATGAGTAAAAAGAGGCTGATTTTGAATGAACTAAACGCAGATGACTCTCAGCCTGCCAAGAAAGCTAAGAAAGCTGAACCAAAGCCGAAGAAAAAGAAAACTGTTCAGCTAGTCAAAGGACAGCAAACGCTGAATCGTTTCTTCAGGGTTTGATGATAAATAGTCTGCAATTTCGAAAATATGTGTGCAATTCTTATCAGTTATAGTAAGCAAGACCTTGAGAGCATTTCATCAACATTTTCACTTTCTTTAATTTAGATTGGCTGGGAAACACTGGTACTATTTAACTGTCGGATAAAACAGGACTTGTCGGATAACATGTCTGACAAGTCTTTTCATGAAACGCTCAGGGGCCATTTCATAAAGGTGTTCATTGGTCACAAATGATGGTATGCAAGACTTTGTTCCCCTCTTTTTGTGAAAAATAATTTCCCCCAAATTACCATTGATGTTGATTCAGCTCACAAGATAGGGTCATCAGTTATAGGTAAGTTTCTCGTAAAAGCTTTATGAAACACCTACCTGGTGGCCATTTCATAATGTTATATATATTCTCATGTGGCTGACTTAGCTTTTTAGAACATGCGGAAATTTGGTCGTAACTTTATGAACAGCTTCATGAAACATCCATCTGGATGGTGTTGTATGAAGCTGATCATAATTTACACAAGACTTGTGACCCTTTCTTGTGCTAAATCAGGTTTGAAAAAAAATTTGTATTCCTATTTGAAGCTAAAGTTGAAATCTTAACTTATACATGTAGATTAAATTTTTTTTTAAACAAGCATAGAATAACAGATATTTCTCTCCCATTATGTAAACAAAAATTTGGACTGGATTTAGCACAAGAAAGGATTACCAGTTATGGGTAAAGTCAATGCTGCGTAATGTCATGAAACAGCAACAGTTTTAATCTTTCCTCAATAAAAGTACATACATGTACGTTTCTTTATTACTCATATTTTTGTATTGGTGGGCGTGGTTCCTGTTTCATAGAGAGCTAGAATTATTGTAACTTATCATGGCAGCTACCATGGCAACGGCTCAGCTGCCAAAAACAATCAAGGTTACCATGGTAGTTGCAATAATGGAGAAGTTGAAATAGTTGTAACTCTTTAATGAAATGGGCCCCTGGACATCATGGTATAAATCTCAAGTGCAAAGGGTGTACTCAAAGCAATGGGGTCTTTTAATTTGCATGTTAACATAGTGTTTGGTTATTTAGTGTCATTATTGCAGTTAAGGTAATTTTGTGTATATAAATCAGAGCCAGGATTTCCTCATCCACATTGAGAATGTTTCGATTTCTGGATTATAAAGAACAACCTTTTTTTTTTCAAACGTGTCTACAGTTGTATATGCCTTGAAAAGTATTTGAGAAAACAAAGCTGCCAGTTTTTATGATTATATGAAAATGCAATCTTTTATTCATCCTCGATGTATCAAATGTTGGGTTTTAATCTTGGATTTTACTAACCTTGCTCCAGTTTAAAATATCAATCTACACTGTTAAAACAAATGCTTACAAATATAATTCAATGCATGTTCATTGTGATGTACATGTAAACTATACCAAATGAAGCCAGTAGAGGGCAGTATACAGGTATTCAATTCAATCTTTATTGCAACCGTATACTAGGTTGGATTATGTACAAATAAAAATGGTTACAAAAATTTATATATCAAAATTGAATGAACATCATATTAAAGAGTATCTTAAATTATCTATACGTGAAAACAAATAAAAAAATTATGATACATTTAAAAGGAGAAACACATACACAGACGTACATAAAATCAAGAAATAATGTCCTAAATTGCACGCCCATTACAATGCCATTAACTCAGTCCAGACAAAAACAAGAATCTGAACAAAACAGAAATCATCATTGCAAATTATATAAGCACCAGTGAATAAAACTATTTTTATACCTACACAGCAAAAACTGGTGTTAACCGGTGTAGAGGACCACACCAGTTATTTTGCACCGGTGTTAAATTGGTGGTGTTAGTTTTTCACCTATAGGTGTTATTACAACACCTATGGTTGTTACATTTACACTCTTTGGTGTTATGTTCAATCTCTAGGGTATTGTTTTAACACCTCAGGGTGTGGTCCTCTTTTAACACCAATTGGTGTCAGTTTTAACACCACAGTTTTTACAGTGTATTGGTTTTACATTTTGGTAAGTCAAGATCATTGGTTTTTCTCAGTGCATACCTGGTTTCACGTTTTGCTGGTAAGAGACAGTTAAGTTTGTGGTTAGGGTTTTGTATATGTTTGAACAAATTAAGCCAGAGCTTTCTATCTTCAACGATCGTACTCAAGATTGAGAAATGAAATTGCCTCATCATAAGACATTCCAGGTAAGGTTCCCTTGCCCTCACATATTCTCTGTGAATGTTAGCACACATTCTTATTTTTTCAATTCAAGGAGTATGTGTATGTTTATCACCCCCCCCCCCAATTTTCACCTGTCTTTTATATGGCATGGTGCAGGTTGTTGGGGGGGGGGCATGGTGGGGGAGGGGTAGGTATCAGTCTTTGGACACCATGGGCCTGTTGCATAAAACTTTTTACCTGAGAAAACTCTGGAAGAAACTGAAAACTAAGGTTAGTCTGATTTCTGCCATTGACTTTATCACAGGGCAAAAACTCCGGTAAAAACAACTTGAGTTTTCTCAGGTAAAAAGTTTTATGCAACAGGCCCAAGGTGTATCCATTTTTATATTTGTGGCTTATCTACTTGAAAATATCTAACAAGCAAGGGTACATGGATATCCAAAGTTGGGGTTAATCCTTTTTCCCACTGGGATTGGTAATTCTGATTGTGCAACGCTTTTGTGTGGGGACTTTTTGGTCTATAAATGCATACATGCAGGCCTATGCGATGAGGCATCATAAATAAAAGACAACGTATTTACACTACCCACTCATCCAGTTAGTAGTAAATTCATGACTGCCCTTTGGCCTACATAATACAAACACTATGATATATTGTCTTTTGACTCTCTCTCTTTGTTGATAATGATACCATTATGGTAGTACTGTTTACACATTGTTTGAGATTCATTTTTGTAGGTTACTGTACTCATTTTATAACGTTTCTGCAATTCTTATGAACAGACCTGGGGTCTGTTGCAGAAAGAGTTGCGTTTAAACGCAAGTCCAAAAATCAATCGCAAGTCCCAAATGCGCGCTGTTGACTGGTTGAAAATCAAGTTGCGCTTGATTTTTAGAGATGCGTTTGATTGCAGCTCTTTCTGCAACGGGCCCCTGGACCCTGTCTTACAAAGAGTTGCGATCGACCCAATCAATCGCTACTCTATGGAAATCAATCAGTGTCATAATTTTTTCTTGTGGAAATTTGCACATTGTCCTTTGAAAACAAAAAGAAGCATACCGAATTGTCAAGAAAACAGTGAATGTATGAATAAGCCTCATTTCTAGAAAATATTTTGAACAAACATTAATTTTAGATGTTGATGTTGCTGGCTTTCCATAGTTGTGATTGATTGGATCAATCTCAAGTCTTTGTAAGACAGGCCCCTGACCTTAACCATGTAATGTTATCCATTCATCCAAGGTTGTTATAGTGGTTCAGGTTGTGGTTACTTCTTTCAATTTGCACAGCTGAATTTCGGACATGTTTGTGCCTGTAACCAAAAATTGCAGAAACGTTGCTGGAAAATCGATTATGAATAGATTTATACTGTATAGTGTATATTTTTGTTTATTTTGTAAGGACTCAACTGTGCAGTGTAAATTGACATTATTTATGACTTTTATACTATTTATTGTACAGTCTTGTGCATTATTTTTAAATGTTTGTAAAATAGGATATTTGACTTGAAGGAGTCGATTCCAACCTACCTCCTATTTATGTATTAAAAAAGCAAATTGCATATTTTGGAAATTATAAGTCAGATATGAGTGTAAGCAATTTTAAATGTTCTCCTAATTTGTGAAGATTGTGTGAACGCAAATTAAATATTGATTATAAGAATCGGTATGGTTTTATGTGTGTTTGGATTTGATATTTGATATTTGTATGGACTTCTTGTGTATATTATTTCATATCGTCACCTATGACATTAGAATTGGTATGATAGTCATGCCTCTCCCTGCCAATATACTTCTATATTATTTTTTTTACTTTTCTTTTATCCCTTTCAATATATAATATCTATTGCATATTTTATTTCAATTGTACACTTTTTAATTCATACTTTTGAAGGAGATACTTTTATGATTATATAATTTATTATATGTTATAATTTTTCTTCTAATTCAGGAAACTTTATTGCAAACATTAATCTCAGGACTAAATACACAAAAGAAGTTTAAACAAAACCCACATTTTAATTTCACAAAGGCAATATGTACATGACACCTTTCTATGATGATTGCATTTAGTTTGTATGCCTGCATAGAAGCCTAGAGGTTTCATCATGTTTGGTTTTCAACTTTTTGAGTCCATGAATTTGTGCCACAGACTTTGAAATTTGGGGACGAAATTGATGATTCTTTGAAAAAAAGCTTTGAATGAACAAACTTTGTTCTCTCATGCAAATAGATATCCAAAGTGGACACCTTTGACCCCCCCCCCCATCCCAGGCCTTTTTCATGGTATGCTAATTCCCCAGACATTATATAACAATAATTTTTCCTTGCCACCTAGCGTCCAGATACTGTGTTATTTCCAGTGCATTCATAACACTCTAAGCTTGAATAGGGTCTGATTCAGCAAGACTTAAATATGATATTCAATGTTGAACAATGCTCAATTTCACATGTTCTTCATAATTTGCATACATTACATTAATGAGCTTGTCCAGAGTCAAATGAGCTTATAAATCTCCTTTTACCAATACAGGATATGAATATTGTGTATATAAAATGACTCCTTTGTGGGTTAATTTATGTGTCTGTGTTTAGCAATATTATGTGAAACCTGTCAGTTATTTTTCTATTAAAGGAAGGTGTAAAATGAAATATGGTTGTTTCTGTTCTGTATTTTTTTCATTGTTTGTGCAAAAATGCCACATATATCTTAATCATGAATCATTAATCATATATTTGAGTACTTACAAATTTCGTTCACTGAAACTTCAGATATTCAGTTGCATAGATTTTATTTTCATTGGTGTGCACCTTAGGATGTTTTTAATATAAATTGCATTAAAAATACTGATAACTGCCTTCATTATCATCGTTATCATTATCATCACTATCATCATTATCGTCGTCATCACCATCTTCATCATCATCGTCGTCGTCATAATAACCATCGTCATCATCACTATCGTCGTCATCACCATCATCGTCATCATAATCATCTTCATTGTCATCATTACCATCGTCTTTATCATCACCGCCATCATCACCATTACCACCATCGCTACGACACCACCACCATTTATGTCGCCATCATCATAATCATAATCACCACCATGATAAGATGATCAACATCGCTACATTACCACCTCACATAAATACCACCATCACCACCACCATCATTACCACCATCATTATCATCGTCACTATTATTGCCATCATCAATCCTTTCACCCTCATCATCCTCTTCACTCTCAACATCACTATTGTCATCATTATCATCATCACCACCACCATCCTCTTCACCATCATCACCACCATCATCATCATCATCACCACCACCGTATAACCATCATCTTCATCACCACCATCATCACCACCACAACCATCATCTTCATTATCATCACCCTCATCTTCTTCATCATCATCATCACCACCACAATCTTCATCATCACCATATTCACCACCATCAGCTTCATCACCATCATCACCTTAAAAACCCCTTCCTCTCGACTTTTCATGAGATGTTTCGTGACCTTTTTCCTTTAGGTCTCCTGCATGCATGTTAATAGACCTATGCGACCGGGTACGCGGTTTCGAAATTACGCCATATACACGGTGCCCCTCTTTACCGAAAACAAAACAAAAACAAGTTTAGGGTTTCAGATTTTGATTTTTTTTTAAATACGAAACCCTTTCAAGACAGAGTACCCGGATCAGATATATTTAAGAATAAGATATTGACATTTCAATTACTAATTTTTTTTTGTTGTCTCCCTCACCTCAATAACTCATGATTTTTGGGGAATATATTTATCCCTATGTTCAGTTTCTGTGGTTACAACATAGCCTTTGTTTCGCCAAGCATTCAGTTACTATTCTTTAGATTATGAAATTTAAACCAAATTTGTTTCAGTACAGTTCCAATGTAGTGACGTAATGCCACTGTTCTAATTTGATCTCGGTTTAAATTTATGCAGATAACTTACAGTCTTTAGAGGACATGTGTGGATAATGTCATGGTAGAATATGTAGTATAGGTACAATCAATGTTAAAACTATTTTGTTAAAGATGTAGTGAATTTCCCGATTTATTCTACACAATGAAAAGATAAACGTTTATTCGACCATTTACGAAAATAATGTGTTTATATGTATATTTTTAAATATACCTCATCCTTGTAAAGTGGGGGGGGGGGGGGGGTGGAGTGTTTAGTTGGTTTTAATAGAAGGCAAAACATATCAATAAAAGGAAATACTAATCAAACCAAAATAGAAATGAAGAACTCGGAGATCTGTGCATGTATTGAGGTTTGGTGAAAATCCATCAAATTATCGTTGGGTTATGATTTTCCTTAATGACGTATTTTTGTGATGTCACATGCATGAAGCTCCCACATGTCACCTTTTTAAAAACGTCAATTTCATAAAATGACATTTACTGATTTTCCCCGAAAATATTAGAATTTCTTGTTTTCTCGCGTATTTAGTATGTTTATCAGACGCATTATTTTATGAGAAAATATTTCCACTGCATTAAGAAGTATTGCAAATGGAAATTCATGGAATATAATGTAGTGTAGGCTGCTCACATGTGACGTCACAATATTCAACAACGTCACATCGGTTATTCCCTCATTTTTTTCATCTAAGTTATCCAAACCAATCTCATGTCAGGATGAAGTGGACTTCCCCTTCTTATGGTGACTAACATATTTTAGGAAGGTGTTTTAACGTGCCTGGATATAGAAGCATTATTAACGATACGCCATCTGTGACGACGAATAATAGAATGCAAATAATTGCGAAGCATCTACATAAATCATAGGTAGGAAATGATGTTATTCGTCTCCAGGTACTTCACAAATTTCCATTACTTCAAGAAAATGCCGATTCCTAGCTAACGAGTATATTTAAAAATCAAATTCATATTTAAAAAATATTTCACCTCGGTGTGATTTGGGGAATAACTCACAAAAAGCATCGTGGTATAGCGGTTAGGACTCTCGCCTTCCAATCAGAGGGTCACGTCAGAAATTCAAATCTCACCGCGGCTCCTCGTGTCCGTTGGCAAGGCGTCGGGACAATCTTTGCAATGTCCACCCAGGTGTTAAATGGACCCCTGGTAGGATGTGAAAGCCTATGTAGTATGCCTAGCAATTCTTGTTGAAATGCGGCACAGGGAGTGGAAGGAGTATGAAACATTTATTTTTCCAGCAAGATGTAAAACAAAACATTGCTTGACCAAATGATTCCTCGTTGAACATGTGAAATATTATCGGCCATGCATGTCAGCATTGTATATGTGTTATGATTCAGTCAAAAGCTTGATATTTGCAATCTATTTGAAATATTTCATATTATTAATGACGAATAAATGATGGATGTATGTGACACCATCGACGCTGCTATTTGTAAATTTTGAACTTTTAAATCATGTAATACTCCAAAAATCTTCAGCTTATTCTTGTAATTTCTTCCGAGAAATGAAAATGGGAAAGTTTAAAGAGCGTCTTAACTCAACGTTTTATTTGTATAGCACGAAATATCTTATCAAAATTTAATGTTACTTTTTTAATTTTTTTCTTTAAATTTCAAAAGTTAATTAACGTGCATGATTTGTATTTTTCATGTTACCAAAATCAACTTTCTCTAGAATGCGATTGCCCTTTAAGTACATCATGCACCTACTTTGTAAGTTGGAGAGGGGAGGGGGCATGGCCCTGGAAAGCGGAGGCGCCCAAGATTTATCTTTGACCTTGGTCATGTGACATGAAACTCAAACAGGATATTTAGTAATACTTGATTAACCTTATGGCCAAGTTTCATGAACTAGGTCCATATACTTTCTAAGTTATGCTGTCATTTTAAAAACTTAACCTTCGGTTAAGATTTGGTGTTGACGCCGCCGCCGCCATCGGAAAAGCGGCGCCTATAGTCTCACTCTGCTATGTAGGTGACACAAGAACCTGTGTGATATTCATTCCTAAGCATTACACATTATAGTCTGCATAAACCGACCTTCAATAAATTGAAGAAATATCTAGGTACAAGAAATTCTTCAGACCGTATTTCAGGGGGTGTGGAACAGTTTGAAATGGTAGGGGGAGGGCTGATCATGCAAGAATCATAATCCGATGGTCATTTTTATGTTTTTGTATACGATATTTAGTTTCAAAGTTTGATTTTCTATAATTACGAAACTCTATCAAGACCGAGTACCCGGATCAGATATAATTAAGAATGAAATATTAATATTTTAATTACTATTTTGTTTTGTTTTGTTTCCCTCACCTTAATAACTCATGATTTTTGGTGAATATATCTACCCCTATGTTCAGTTTCTGTGGTTACAACATAGCCTTTGTTTCGCCAAGCATTCAGTTCTCATTTTTTAGATTATGAAATTTAAACCAAATTTGTTTCAGTACAGTTCCAATGTAGTGACGTAATGCCAATGTTCTAATTTGATTTCGGTTTAAGTTTATGCAGATAACTTACAGTCTTTAGAGGACAAGTGTGGATAATGTCATGGTAAAATATGTAGTATATGTGTAATAAGAAATCAATGTTAAAACTATCTTCTTAACAAAGATTTAGCGAATTCCCCGATTTATTCAACACAATGAAAATATAAACGTTTATTCGACCATATAGGAAAATTCTGCGTTTATATGTATATTTTTAAATTGTGGCCACCTCATCCTTGTAAAGGGGGGAGTGTTTAGTTGGTTTTGATAGAAGGCAGAACATATCAATAAAAAGAAATACTAATCAAACCAAAATAGAAATGAAGAACTCGGAGATCTGTGTAAACTATTGAGGTTTGGTAAAAATCCATTAAATTATCGCGGTTGGGTAATGCTTTTCTTTAATGACGTAATTTTGTGACGTCACATGCATGCAGCTCCCACATGACGGTCACTTTTTTTTCAAACATCAATTCCATAAAATGACATTTACTGATTTTCCCCGAAAATAATAGAATTTCTTGTTTTCCCGCGTATTTAGTATGTTTATCAGACGCATTATTTTATGAGAAAATATTTCCACTGCATTCAGAAGTATTGCAAACGGAAATTCATGGAATATATTGTAGGCTGCTCACATGTAAGGTCACAATATTTAACAATGTCATATCGGTTATTCCCTCATTTTTTCATTTAAGTTATCCAAACCAATCTCATGTCAGGATGAAGTGGACTTCCCCTTCTTATGGGGACTAACATATTTTAGGAAGGTGTTTTAACGTGCCTGGATATAGAAGCATTATTAACGATACGCCATCTGTGACGACGAATAATAGAATGCAAATAATTGCGAAGCATCTACATAAATCATAGGTAGGAAATGATGTTATTCGTCTCCAGGTACTTCACAAATTTCCATTACGTCAAAAAAATGCCGATTCCTAGCTAACGAGCATATTTAAGAATAAAATTAATATTTCAAAATATTCAACCTCTGTGTTATTTGGGGAATAACTCACAAGTAGCGTCGTGGTATAGCGGTTATGAACTGGGTCTATATACTTTCTAAGTTATGCTATCATTTTAAAAACTTTAACCTTTGGTTAAGATTTGGAGTTGATGCCACCGTCGGAAAGCGGCGCCAATAGTCTCACTCTGCTATGTAGGTGACACAAAAACCTGTGTGACATTCATTCCTAAGTATTATACATTATAGTCTGCATAACTAACCTTCAATAAATTGAATGACTAGGTAGAAGCAATTCTTCAGACAGTCTTTCAGGGGGTGTGGAACAGTTTTGAAAGGGAAAAGATGGGGGGGGGGAGTGGGAGGGGGACTGACCATGCAAAAATCATAATCCGATGGTCATTTTTATGTTTTTGTATACGATTTTTGGTTTCAAAGTTTGATTTTCTATAATTACGAAACTCTATCAAGACCGAGTACCCGGATCAGATATAATTAAGAATGAAATATTAATATTTTAATTACTATTTTGTTTTGTTTTGTCCCCCTTACCTTAATAACTCATGATTTTTGATACTTTTTATATTTACCCCTATCATGCCTATGTTCAGTTTCTGTGGTTACAACATAGCCTTTTTCCCGCTAAGCATTCAGTTCTCATTTTTTATACTATGAAATTTAAACCAAATTTGTTTCAGTACAGTTCCAATGTAGTGACGTAATGCCAATGTTCTAATTTGATTTCGGTTTAAGTTTATGCAGATAACTTACAGTCTTTAGAGGACAAGTGTGGATAATGTCATGGTAGAATATGTAGTATAGGTACAATAGTAATCAATGTTTAAACTATTTTATTAAAGATGTAGTGAATTCCCCGATTTATTGAACACAATGAAAATATAACGTTTATTCGACCATATAGGAAAATTCTGTGTTTATATGTATATCTTTAAATTGTGGCCACCTCATCCTCGTTAAGGGGGGAGTGTTTAGTTGGTTTTGATAGAAGGCAGAACATATCAATAAAAAGAAATAGTAATCAAACCAAAATAGAAATGAAGAACTCGGAGATCTGTGTAAACTATTGAGGTTTGGTAAAAATCCATTAAATTATCGCGGTTGGGTAATGCTTTTCTTTAATGACGTAATTTTGTGACGTCACATGCATGCAGCTCCCACATGACGGTCACTTTTTTTCAAACATCATTTCCATAAAATGACATTTACTGATTTTCCCCGAAAATTTAGAATTTCTTGTTTTCCCGCGTATTTAGTATGTTTATCAGACGCATTATTTTATGAGAAAATATTTCCACTGCATTCAGAAGTATTGCAAACGGAAATTCATGGAATATATTGTAGGCTGCTCACATGTAAGGTCACAATATTTAACAATGTCATAACTGTTATTCCCTCATTTTTTTCATTTAAGTTATCCAAACCAATCTCATGTCAGGATGAAGTGGACTTCCCCTTCTTATGGGGACTAACATATTTTAGGAAGGTGTTTTAACGTGCCTGGATATAGATGATATAGGAGCATTATTAACGATACGCCATCTGTGACGACGAATAATAGAATGCAAATAATTGCGAAGCATCTACATAAATCATAGGTAGGAAATGATGCTATTCGTCTCCAGGTATACTTCACAAAATTTCCATTACGTCAAAAAAATGCCGATTCCTAGCTAACGAGCATATTTAAGAATAAAATTAATATTTAAAATATCTAACCTCTGTGTTATTTGGGGAATAAAAATCCAGGGTCCATACCCATATCATCATCAACATGATCAACATGCACGACCAAAGAAAAGAGTTATAAACGTGCCTAGATATCGTACAAAATTCCTGATATTGCATTTTTCTTAGTTCGTCATCTGTGACGACATTAACAACGGAGTGATAATAGAGTGCACACTACCGTAGAAGCATTATTCTCATTCAGGCATTTCACAAATGTTTAATCATAAAATGATACAATATACACTCTAATATTGGGTGAAAATGCTCTGGGATGGTGATTATGTGGCCAACCAACATTGGGCATTTCTTTGGGTATTATTTATCCAGTGTGATGAAAATTTTACCCATTCTAAAGTAATTTGCTGCATATTTGTTAATCTTACTGGACAATATGCTTCCCGCATTGGGTAAAATACTGCCCAAAATTGGGTGGACACACAATCACCCCCGTGCTGGTCAAAATTTTACCCAACATTTTTTTTTACAGTGTATATGAGATGGGTTTTCGATTTGAAGACAATAATTGACCAGGGATTGCCCTGCATTGAACAAAAGTAACAACTAGGAATTAAGGTGAGAGGGCCCCATGGGACGTATGTATCCAGGAGGCTGGAAGGTTCCCCATCCCCCCAAAAAAAGAAAAAAATAATAAATGAAATAAATAAAAACTTGACTTGCTATATGAGCAAAAAACAATGGTCCACTTGGTCCAAATCTGAAAGGTGAAAAAAAAACTTGTCTCAATGGAGTTAGGAGAAAAAAACTTTGCTAAAATATGAAAGGAAAATAAAATACGCATCATCCCTAACTTCCAGTCCCCCCCCCCCCGGATTATCTAATAGAGTGGCCCAAAATACAGGATCGATGTACAGGTTGGCGAGGCTTGTCATCGTACGGGTGCGTGCGTCAGCAACCATGGTCAGCCACATGTGTGTACGTCAGCCATCGTACAGGTGGGCGTGGCGGGTGGGCGGGTATGCGGTCGTCACAGGTATAGGGCTATGTCACGTGATCTTCTACCATTATTACGCAATAGTGATGGCCCAAATGATGCAATATTCTTCTGGTGAATCCCCTCTTTCTACTGCCAATGCCCATTCAAAGTTGCCTACCTTACAATTAAGTCACATGATATCCTCATGGTTTGCAGATAAACCCTATACCTGCTACCTGCCAGGATCCTGCATGGGAATGATTTTTGAAGAGGGGTGCTGGTTTCCTTCACAAGCCAACAAGCAAGCACCCCCCCTTAAAAAGGGTTTTCACTACAAAATGAAGGGGATTTCGGGTCACGCAAAAAAAATTTAAAAAATACAATAAAGAAACGACAGAAAGGAAGGAAGGAAGGCAGGCAGGCAGGCAGGCAGGAAGGCAGGCAGGCAGGAAGGAAGGAAGGAAGAAAGGAAGGAAGAAAGAAAGAAATAAAGAAAAAGAAAGAAAGAAAAAGAAAAAAAGGTCTTCGCTCCTAAATGTAGAAGATTTTGGTAAACTCTTCAAATTTTTGCATACCAAACTAATTTCCAGGGGGTGTCTCCGCAATGCACATTGTCATTCGCTCATATCATTATCTCTTGCTCGTGTAGTCCCAATATTATTATTAAGCTTGTTAAAAAACCTCCCACGAATTCAAACTTTGTTCAAATGAGACCCTCATATTTCAAAATAATAATGATAAAAACAAAGGCTTCAAATCAACCATTTTACATGTTAATCATGTTAATGTTGCAGTCAATAATCTACTAGCCAGGCAAATTGCCTTAAACACCACCCACCGTTGTGTTATAGTTCACAAGATTTGGATTTGTGCAAGGGGGGGGGGGTACTTTCATTTTCATGTTATAGTAGGCTTTTTCTTTACAACCATTATTCCAAGGGCCTCTTGTCATCTTTCTGCTAATTTTTTCTAACAGCCACAGTTTACTTAGACATGAAAATTTATGAATGATTTTATGGGGTCATAAGGTTGCATTTGTAAATAAAATGAAGTAGTTGTCAAATTCCAAACTTCATCAAACATAAAGTTGGTGTATTTATTTAGTTTATTACGTTAGTCCGATAGCAAAGAGGTGAATGAATCGGGATATATACTGACTGAGTGACTATAGTATATCAATGAATGTCAACAAAGTTGTATTGCTAGTCTAGTTTCAATGACATCACGTCTGTTTCAAAGTAACCTGATATTTTGTATACTTTATAAGAGGGAGAGACATTGACTGAAAAAAAATCAGAAGACAATTGTATATATTTTTTTTAGATTACGAAGGGGTTGAAGATTCTGCCTTAATAATTATGCTCAAATTGTGTTTCGTAGCATGAGGGTCACACTCTCCCGAATTCGTAAAACGCTAACAATTTTTATTGTGCAAGGTATATGCAGACTAGCTGCCTTTTCAATATCATTCAACTAAACTTTTAACGTTTTTTTTTTCAAAACCGTGTACAAAAACGTAAAAATTACCCTCTGATTGTGATTTTTTGCATGGTCAGCCCCCCCCCCTGACTCAACGCCCCCACTTTCATAACCGCTCCGCGCCCCCTGAGAAAGGTCGATTCTTACGAAAACACCAAATGTATTTTACGTTAGTGACGTCATCCAAACACCTTTTACGTCATTTCGGAGGTCCGATTTTTTTTCTCAATTCTGTCTTGATATACTGGCTCGAATTTGAACAGATGATAATCGAAGCGACTGTACATCAAACTACCCTGTTTGTCTTCCATTTATTTGTTCGCGCTCCCTACACTTGCTATTTCCTACGTCGACGTGTATTTTCCCTTTATTTTACTTCCATGAGAAATATTGCAACACACGGATGATTTCGAATAGGCACTTTGGGTTATCTATTGTGTTTATTGAGGACAAAACTTCCGAGTCGAGAAGGCAGGCTTTTCACCCACCGAGACCCCACCCCCCACCCTCCGAAAAAAATTCTTTCACAATACCACTAGACCCATGGCAGTAGCTGGTATGGGAACCAAGTTTCGTCAAAATAATGTTGCACATAATCTCTAAAAATGTTCCCCAAGCATGGCCGAAATGAAACTATATTTCTTCCACACTCATGTGGAAGATTTTACATTTTTATGTAACCACATAATTACAGCTTTATCATTGGTTCTCATACAAGCTTCTGTTATGGGCCTAATTTTTTTTTTTCATAAATTTTATTTGAATGTATTTAAACTATATAAATTATCTTTGTAGTTGTATAACTGAGGAAATTTTTTAAAGACCATTTTTAATGTAATACTTATTTTGGTAAAATAATATATGTAAATATGATTATGTATGAATCCCAGAGTAATGTAAGCCTAGTTGATTTTGCTTTCATGCAATAGGTTAAATTATCATTATAATGTATTGTAATGCGAATCAATTGAAGCAGTAGAGATGTGATGTGTCTGACTGTTACCATGGAAACTCCCGGCTAACGATAAGTTCGGTACATGTACCGAAATTTCTTTATTTTACAGCGATTTCGATGTTTGCTGTTGTTCATGAACTAATTGTTTTGGCTTGTTACATTTTCTATGCTTTGATATTCAAATCAAAGCCTGCACGCACACTCATACGAACACAAAACCCACACACTCACCCACACCCCTCACCCTTCGCATGATCTGTTGTTTCCTCTCGCCCTAGTGCAGGGCATATTTCTTACACAACAAACACTGTGGTGTTAACCGGTGTACATAGAGGACCACACCAGTTATTTTACACCGGTGTTAAATTGGTGGTGTTAGTTTTGCACCTTTAGGTGTTATCACAACACCTTTGGTTGTTACATTTGCACTCTTTGGTGTTATGTTCAATCTCTAGAGTGTAATTTTAACACCTCAGGGTGTGGTGCTATATTAACACCCATTGGTGTCAGTTTTAACACCACAGTTTTTACAGTGCATGATCTTCTCCTTTCCCTATAGTGCAGGGCTTATTTCGTACCTTTTGATGAAAAGAGAGAAAGAAAGATCCCTGTGATTGTTCATTCAGGAATATCAGTCCTTTTGATGGCCATTCGACTATGGAGTGCTAGAGTGGGCGCATTTCCACCCCTTTTGTTTCCCCAAGATTTCCAGAATTTCTCTTTTCTCATCGTCATTTTCCCTGAACTTCTTCAAGCCATGCATGCAAAGCAATTTTTTGTTATGCTCTTTTGAAATTAGAGTAAACCAAATAGCTCATAATAGTGTGTAATAATGCGTTTCCATGGTTACAGGCAAATACACTTATTTCAAGGACACGGGCCTATTTTCCTGGATACAGCAAGTGTGTGTGCCACTGAAGAATCCAGGGGGGGGGGGCACATCCGGTTCGTACCCCCTTTGAGAGTCAAAATGATTTTTAAATGTAAATATATGCCATTTTTACCCAAGTGTCCCCCCCTTTGAAAGAAAGGACTTTTTTCTCTTTTTTTTACTTCTCGTTTTTTTTTTGCATACGAAATGACCTTAAATTTTAGTGAAAAACCCTTTTTGGGGGGCTTGTCAAATTTTCATCAGGAAAATGTACCCCCTTTTGAAAAATTCTGGATCCGCCCCTGGTGTGTTTGTTGGAAGAGGGTTATCGATTTAATTTTATTTTAATTCTCACATAGGGGGAGGGGTTGTCAATTTTATTTTAATTTCATTTTCATTTTCTCACCTAGAGATTCATTTGCCATTTAGAATGAGACATCCTTATTATGTTCAGACACACAACAAAGAGAAAGATGGGAAAGGAAAAAGGGGAAACTGAATGAATATCTCTAATCCACACATAGTCAAAAACAGAGGAAGCTCTAGAAGTTTTTAAAGGGAAAGGGGCATTTATCTTTTACTTTGTTATTCCCCAAAGTGTAGGGGTTATTCCCCAAAGTGTAGGGGTACAATACCCAACACGGTTGTTTAAATACATGCACTCTTATTTTTAAAATCATGTTAAAATTCATGGGGGGGGGGGCGATGGCAGTGAAGGAGCCCCTCACACACAAACATAACGCAAAAATAACAAAAAATAATAGTATACAACGTGTTGTCATGACGACAACGGTGACGTATTAGAATGATGCATCCGGCATATCCGGGTTTAGGGCATCCCCAGACTAAATAGTACGTAGGGCAAATTACATTTTACAAAGTAAATAAATACAGGAATCACTCAGATAAAAAGTCAAGAATACTGACTCATACACCGATGAGGGAAAATACCATACGAGACAGCATAATCAATACAATGGAAATACAAACTTCAGGTAGAAACGAAAGTAGTAATGCAACAAATATGTCATTCATAAGGTTCCCGTGTAATTTACGCGGGAATGTGGGAAAAATACTATACCGTATTTTCCCCATAGCAACCAAATGATTCTCTTTGTTTTTTAGTGACAGCACACGTTAAAAGTCAATGCAAGAGGGGGAAAAAGAAGAAAAAAAGAGGAAAGGGAAAAACAAGAAGAAAGAAGAGGAAAAAAGGGAAAAAGAAGAAAAAATAAGAAAAATGAAATGAAAACAAAAAAGTAGTGGATGTGCTCTACATTATACTGTTTTTGTTTGTTTTGTTGTACGAAGTAAGAATCCCGGGTAAGAATGCCCTTCTGTAAAATTGTACTTGATTTGTATTACTTCATATTACTTTGTATTATGTTTTGAATGGAAATGAAATAAAAGAATTGAATTGAAGAAAAAGTTGTGGAAGAAGAAGAAAAAGAAGAAGAAGGAGAAGAAAAAAAGAAAAGAAAACAAGATAAAAGGAGAAGAAAAAGACAAAAAATGATGGGAAAAGGAAGAAGAAGAAGAAAAAAGAAAAAGAAGAAGAAGAAAAAAAAGAAGAAGAAAAACAAGATGAAAGATAAAACTAGAAGAAGAAGAAGAAAGTAGAAGAAAAAATATAATGATAAGAAGAAGAAAAAATCGAGGATTATATTAAATAACATATTCATGTTTATGTTTTGATAGACATTGACTTATGGTTAAGACATAGTTTTTGTTGTGCTGCTCTGAAGCGCCTTGAGCATCTAATCAAGATGGAAATCGCGCTATACAAATCTCATGTATTATTATTATGACATTTTCTTTTACAAAAAAAAAATATTCCTCAACACAATAAAGCGCATGGGGCATGCCCCATTTATTTTACCACCCTTTTTAATATTACTCCATTTCTTAATATTATTTATTCCGATTTATGATGTAAAATAAGTGGAAAACATACAAAAAATGAGAATCTAAAAGAATGTAAAAATGGAGAATGACCATGAAAACCGATAAGTGTTCTCAAAATGGCTCATTTTCAGGTCAATTTTTCAAAAGAATTTCAGCTTGCACTTCTCGCTCGTGATATTGATATCTTAAATACAATGATTGTATATATAAACCTAATATATACTTAAAGGACAACTCAACCCAAACAAAAAGTTGATTTGAATGAAAAGAGAAAAATCAAACAAACATAACACCGAAAATTTCATCAAAATCGGATGTAATATTAGAAAGTTATGATATTCTAAACTTTTGCATTTTTTCACAATAAAAGTTGTATTCACATCTTCGTCAATATGCAAATGAGGGGACTGAATGACATCACCCACTTACTATTTTCCTTTGTATTTTGATATGTGAAATATGCAATTTTTCAATTTTATCCTCAAGTTCTATTCCTCACTGAACATGTGGAGTACATTCAAATTGGTCCTTATTTTCAAAGCTTTAATGAAATAATATAATTCAAACAATAAGAAGCAAACAATAACGTGAGTGAGTGACATCGATTCTCTCATTTGATTACCACGGACATGATGGAGTAGTGCATAATTATATAACTGTTTTGTGAAAAATAAGCGAAAATTTAAAATGTATAAATTTCTTATTCTGCATCTAATTTCGAAGAAATTTTCAGCGTATGGTTGCTTGGTATTCTCTGTTCTTGGGTTTACTTGACCTAAAAAACTTCAGTCTTAAGGAGTCCTTACTGGTGTATATACACAGCAAAAACTCCGGTGTTGATTTAACACCAGCCCAGAATCTATTGTGTCCACCAGAGAAGTATTGAAATAACACCAGTTTGGAATCAAACCGATGCTGTTTTAATAATAATTGGTGTTGTATAAACATTTCTGACCAAAAACAAACTGGTGTTGTTTAACACTTCTTTATTATGGACATATATAGATTCCCGGCTGGTGTTAAATCAACACCTGAGTTTTTCAGTGTAATTATGTGGGGCTTGTGGGCATGGACCAGCTAAAATGGTTTAAAGACCAGGGAGAAAAGACAGGAAAGTTAAAGAATGAGGGTGAAATATTTTAAACATCATCTTAAAATCTATCATAATTTTTCTATTCAAATTTTTCGATTTTCTGCTCGCTTGCTTCGCTCACTCACACGTATTTATACACTGCAAAAAAAACTCCGGTGTTGATTTAACACCAGCCCGGAATCTATATATGTCCACACCGGAGAAGTGTTAAACAGCACCTGTTTCGTTTTGGAATAACACTACAAAGGTGTTTATACAACACCAATTAGTATTAAAACAGCATCGGTTTGATTCCAAACTGGTGTTGTTTCGATACTTCTCTGGTGTAGACATATATGGATTCCGTGCTGGCGTTAAATCAACACCGGAGTTTTTGCAGTGTAAATGAATTTTGCCCTTCTGGCCCCCTAAAAATAGACTCATTACGTCACTTACCATCCTTAACTAATAATAATACAAATCCCTGTCAGAGAAGTGTGTCAGTCACTATTATACCTCAACCAGTATTTGAGTGTAAGCTGTATAGGCGCAAGTGAAATTTACTTATATAGCTGTTGTTTGTTTTGGCGGGATTGGTATTCGGAATACGAATGGGTTGAATAAAAAAAATATCGCATAGATTTTATTTCATCTGAGTTAGATTTCTTCGAATTAAGTTAAGACATTTTAATTGTGAATTTATTTTGGGTAAACATTAGCCACTTGTTGCGGAAATTGTTTATTTTTGAAGGGATCTTGTTTAAACTATTGTTGTCATTCGGCTTATATCAATCATTATCTGGTAAATAGGCCTATTCTGGGGTCCAACCTGTCGCTTTGTGATGACGTCAACGACATACGGATGCGCCCTCCACTGGAACGACATAAGTTATATCTAAAGTTTAAATGGGTGTGGCGGCCCAGGTCGGTCTGTTTATTTTACCTGGTGATTTTATTTAGAAACCCTGTTTTATCTTCCGATTTGATCATAAATAGATTATGATAACTGTAATGTAAGTATGCACCCGTTTTCGTAGAAATTGGCAAGCATGCATTATCTTTTATGGAATTAAAATAAATCTGCCACACCCTTTTTTGTGACGTCGACAATAATATTAGGTGTGTGCAAGTTATGTAATATGGGTGTAAGTGTAAGCTTTTTAATTGCATACTTCTGCAGGTGATTCAAGCAAACTAAAAAAAAGACTTGACAATTTATAGTAACGGTACTAGTGAATTATGCAATAAAGCACTAATTCTGGAAAACAGGTATGAACAAATCGAGCCTCTCATTAATTTTTTGTTTAAAATGACAATATATAAAGTTGTACCCCCCCCCCTTCTGGCGTCAAGGGGTGATTTGAGAGATGTCTCTCTTCCAGGAAAGTTTGAAATGGTGGTTAACCTTTTACATTTTTTCTCTTTTTTATTAACCTATTCTTTGTTTGTCAAAGAAATTGTGAAAAAGGGTGACCCTCATTTAGGTTCCAGTTGCCCAATCATAACTGATCAGAGGGAGTGTTGCATGAAAGTAATGGTGGCTGTTTCAATTGAAAAACGGTATATGTTCTTTCCAACGATTACCAAAGAAATAGTTAAACACCTTCTGACGACTTGTCAAAACAACATCAACGATGCCCGAGGATCAGCCGCTCTGGAGTAGCCCCGTTCTTAATTAGGCTGCTTGGTGATTTAACACAATTATGAGAACATAATTACATAATGATAAATAATGCATCCACAGAAACAATGAATTCGGAAGAAAGTTAGTTGGCTGACGAGTCAGTTTCTGCATCGCAATCGATTTTCCAGATAAATTCCCAGATACAGAATAAGATTATTTGGATAGTAACTTTAAGAAAAATAAATGTAGTAATTTTTATTTTATTATAGCTTTAATATCAATCTATCTTGATCAGGTCATGTTTTGTATCTGAATTGTGCAATTTGCTTATGATTGCTTAAGTTTTATAAAATAAATGATTTCTTTAAACAAATATCGTAGATTGATTAACCTTTCCTCTGTCAGCTCAACATTCTGTATCATGCAATTTTTGCAGATTTTGCTTATCTCTTTTAAAATAATGTACTCATAATATGGTGATATCTTTAATGTTAAGAACATGGAGTTATGATATTTTTAAACTTATCATTTTATCCTGAATGAGTGTGTTTGAATTAAGAAAAAATAAGATAAATAAATAACCAGTACACCTGATGTGCCAGTTCATAATGTCATTCAAGAAGGTTCATTGATGTTACAAATAGTCGATAATTACTTTTCGATAAATACAATCTTTTCAATGTGCCAAACTGTGCGTTAAAAAAGAGGGTTCAAAGTCGACATTTCCCTGAATCGCCTCCAAGTCTATTTATAAACAGAATAAAAGGAGAGAGAACGAGAGAGGAAGAGAGGGGGAGGGATAGAGAAGCTGTTTTATGTGGCGACATTAATTCATCACCATGCCAACCATGTAACGCCATGCACTTGTTGCATGGCGTTAATAACAGTGCTACGTAGAAACATTGTCTCTTTGGATAGTTTTTTTTTCAAACCGACTCACTTCTGTTTATTTTTTCTATTTAATTCATTTGTAATTTTTCTGCTCATCTTTTTTTCATCTTCTTCTAAAAATCATTATTTTCAGACTTTAGATGTAACAACATGAATGACGCCAAAGGCCATTGTTTCTGATCTGAATGAGAAAGTGAAGAAAAAAAACGTCTCGTCCTTTTTATTTTCAGATTACCTTTTTTTATTTTCTATTATAAAAAATCCGATTCAGATTAAAATTCAGATCACTAGTTATCAATGATTTAATGAAAGCTTTCATGGAAGTAGTTGAAATAAGAACCGTCTGGAAATAAAAACACGGATCTTCCATATTTTCCTGTTTTCTTACACAGTAAAAACGCTGTTTAAGATTTTTTATACAACGCTGTTTACTATATGAACCTTACAAATTGTTTAAACAATTTAAACAAGTGTTTACAATCTTACACAACAAAGTTTAATTTTCAATATCTAATCTTCAAAAAATTAAACATAATTATTTAAACTGTTAAACAACCACTGTAAGGTTCATATAGTGAACAGCGTTTTTATTGTGTATAATAATATCTAACAAGTTCCTTGTCTGGAGAATACATTGTTTTTCTATTTCTAGAACTTAGCAAACAATATTTCATTATTTTTTAAAGTAATATCAGACAACAATACAAAGCACAAACCCAAAATATGTGCAATTTGATGCATATATTATGATAAAACCAAGTGCAAAATGAGATGTTTTGTTTGTATTCATGAAATCAATAAAACATAGACCTACAAATAAAAAAAATTTTAAGTATCTATATCGTCCATCATATCAAGCTGAATTAACTCCAAACAGAATCTTAGCCTTGATTCAACACTGGATCATGTTTCACTTAATTGGCTTTAAAATTTTGTTTACTATTTGAGTTCTTGGGATACGAAAAAGGCAAATGGAAATAGAATTAATTTGGATAATGCAATAAACGACATCTATATCTCGTTGTGTTGATAGAGAAACACACATTACAAAACCCCCTTTCCCGTTATTTCTCAGAATTACATCTTGTTGAAAAAAATGTTTCCAGTGCTGTTATATTTTCCATCTCCATTCATGAAGGAGAAAACGTCACAGCGTTGATGCTTTCATGAACTCCGTGTTATTTTCCTACTCTTTTCCATTTAGCTTCCACTATGCGATCACATCCATCTACCGGGAATTCCAATGGCAGCGAAATAGGCCTGCCTGGTTTATTGATTATACGTGTTTAGTTGATCATCCATTCTATTCCATTCCTTGGGTGAACCGCTGGTCTCCACTTCAGCCGCAATATTTATTTCGCCGTTCTATCCCAACCCTTCCTTAGCACATGTAGGATTGTATCCACTTGGTCTACTACCAGGTAGTATAGTTATCGTCTAAGACTATCATGACTAGACCCACTTGGTCTACATTATAGCAGATGGTCTAACTCTCATATCAATTAACACTATTATGGCTAAACCCACACTGTAAAAACTGCGGTGTTAAAATTGACACCAGTTGGTGTTAATAGAGGACCACACCCTGAGGTGTTAAAATTACACACTAGAGATTCAACATAACACCAAATATGGTAAATGTAACATGTAACACCTATAGGTGTTAAACTAACACTGTCAATTCAACACCGGTGTAAAATAACTGGTGTGGTCTTCTATGTACACCGATTAACACCACAATTTTTGCTGTGCAGTTGGTCTAATAGCAGATAAGCCCGGAAGGAAAGTTTAATGTTTTAATGGATGATGCAGACAAACCTTGCATTATTTAGTTTTCTTTTAAAACCGATACATTACCCCTATATACCCGTCCATTCTCCGTTTCGTTTTCTTTGTTTCTTTCTTTAAACGAGATGAAGAGTGCTTTCTCTCTTATATTATAAGCTTTGAAGGAAACATTAATGTTTTAATGGATGATGCAGAGAAAGATGGCATTATTCAGTTTTCTTTTAAAACCGATACATTACCCCTATATACCCGTCCATTCACCGTTTCGTTTTCTTTGTTTCTTTCTTTAAACGAGATGAAGAGTGCTTTCTCTCTTATATTATAAGTTTTGAAGGAAACATTAATGTTTTAATGGATGATGCAGAGAAAGATGGCATTATTCAGTTTTCTTTTAAAACCGATACATCACCCCTATACCCCTAAACACCGGTCCATTTTCCGTTTCGTGTTCTTTGTTCCTTTCTTTATAACGGGATGGCAATTCAAACCTCTTTAATAAGTTATCTACATTTATCTATTTGGAAATTTAATTTAGATCCAGAAATGCAGGAAAACAACAAAATTTGCTTTTAACAGGGGTACTCTGGACTGAAACAATATTTTCTTGATAAACAGAATACGCAGAAAATTTCATCAAATTCCTATGGAAAATAATGAGGTTATTGAATTTTGAAATTGAACAATACTTTGTGAAAATGTAATTTCACACGCATATCGTCATGAATAAAGCATTTCTATTATACCGAAAAATCAAACTTTTAAAAAATCAAAACTTTGTATACTTCCCCAACCAACTTTATTGAAATATCAGTACTAGTTCTTTTTTTCCTACTCTTCTGATATTACTCTTCAAACCGATTATTTAAAATATTCATCACCTGTGAATCTTCCATTTTAAACATTAATTCCACTGAGATGTAGAGGTCAGTGACTGCTAAGAAAATTTGCTCTAGAAATGCTATATTTTCCCCAAAAAATCTTTGACTCAATGCGCCACTGCAATGGAATGTACTTGTGCCGTCCTTTTTTTTTTTTGGGGGGGGGCAATAATTCCGGCTCAAGATAATACTCTTAATTATACCTTTAATTCTCGTATTTTGATCCTCTTTGCTCTACACAATGCAGATTTTTTTGTCATTGAGATTGAATTCAAATTGAAAGTGAAACTGAAACATGTATTTTCTTTAGCATCAATAGGTGGAAAAATTCAAATGCGAGTAGGGAGCGCTTAACCATAATATATAGTAAACTGTCCAAACTCTTTTCATATTGACATTCTTTGTGTTTTATAGCTCCATGGGAAAAGTTCTCCATTGTGATTTTGCCATTAACGTTTCTCGCTAGCAATACATTTCCAGATTCAGATTTAAATACCTGAATCTGAAAGGACCACTATAGTACTCCAAATTTGGATTTATTATTCGAATCTGAAAAGAATAACGAGAGGTTACTTCTCGCTTTAACGAAAATTAAATATTATAAAACTAAAAATTAACATGATAATTGAATTGAAAAAAACCCCCACCTAAATACATCAACGTAAGAATGAACAAAGAAGAAAAGTAAATGATTCCAAAGAATATTTCTTCCAAATTACCAATATTGCTCAAATTGTTCAGCTTCCGGTTTGATTATTACTACTAGTAAAAAGATACATTCTGTAAAGTTAAAAAAGGAGTCTGTCCATTCTTATCTTTATTGCGACTTGAAAATACCGTGACAAGAGAATAGACAGAGGACGATTACTTCAAATGAAACGAAAGTTGAAGAAATATCAGTCTTTACCTGGATAATCTGCCGATGAAGTTTCACTTTGATAATTATGTATTCTTTCTTATTGTCAGAGCACTATTGCTGTATGTCTTTTATTTTCTTGTTGTTCCGTACTGCGTGATTACCATTAACCGGAAGCTATTTTTCAAATGCTAATAATTTTTTTTGTAGTATGAAAAAATGATCTAACTATAAAAAACTTCTTTGGGACGAAAAACTTTGAGCTTTCCCCCAACATCAGATTCCATTATTCGCTTATAAGGTATAATTGGTGAGGGGTAGTACAAAGAATGATTCTAATGATTAAATAATAAATATAGGGATCATATTCATATACTGAAACCGATAACTCTATAAATAGATCCATATTTGATGCCAAAGAAGATTCGTTTTCTATCGGGAGCAATAATTAAGCAAAGAACAAACACAATGAGTATACAGGCCATGCAGGTATAGACAATAATTAATCAACATAGAACAGGAGGGAGATTCTTAATAACTGTCTGTTTCGAGACGAAATGAATATTTTTTTAAAAAATTATTAATCATAATTACATGTAGATATCACGTTTCTTGGAATGGTATTGAAAAAAGTCAGACATGAATCCTCAACTGATATTATAGGTTACCGAAAAAAGGAAGAAATGGGGACGGTGCTCGAGCTATTCAATATCATTATTTTTTTTGCACATCCCCCTCAACCCCCATGGTCTTGATTGTTATATTTCATTACCATTATTACAACTTAGATTTGAATCAAGGTTGTGTTATGTGATTGTGTACGTATCAATTCGCTATCCAGTTTAGTTTAATTCATTTGTTTTTCACATTCCTGTTTGTTCTTCGGCATCGAATTTCTGCTTTTCCGGTTTTTAAAAGACAACATTGCTCACAAAATATTGTTTTTTTGATGACCATGATGACTGATTGCATCCTGTTTAACATGCGATTTTTGGTTGATTTGTTTTTATTTATCCAAATCTATAACCTTCATTGGCCATGTTTGCAAGAAATATTCTAATGAGAACGACATGTAAATGACATTGTTTGATATCATGGGGTAATATCCGATTATCAATATTTTTGATTGCCTTAATGAGGACCTAAAACTCATGGAAATAAAGGAGGACGATACAATAAAGAATATGCTTCTATATCCTGTCAGAGTCTCAGTACAAGAGTATAATGGGATAGACTGATAAATTATTGAAAACCTGCAATTGAAATAACAATCGATTTCAAATCAATTCTATTTTAACTCCCCCTTTTCAAAATAGGTAATGCATTTCTACACAGCAAAAACTGTGGTGTTAACCGGCACCTATAGAGGACCACATCTGTTAATTTACACCGGTGTTAGATGACAGTGCTAGTTTAACACCCATATGCGTTTTTACAACAACTTTGGTCTTATGTTCAATCTTTAGGGTGTAATTTTAACACCTCAGGGTGTAGTCCTCTATTAACACCAACTGCTTTCAGTTTTAATACCACAGTTTCTACAGTGTATATGATTTGCATTTACTAATTTCAGAGGCATACAGGGGGGGGGCTCTTGCCCCCCATATTTTTCACCACCAAGAAAAAAAGGCAACAGTTTTAAAAAGGAAAGAGATAAGGGTGAAAGATGATAGTATTGTTTTAATATCATGCAGAAAAACTATCACAACAATTTATTTTTGTAATCAAGATGGCGAATTTTTTTCCTGCGATATGTTCGCTCGCTCGCATGCAACGTTTTATAAAAGTCTTGCCCGATGTGCCATATCTGATGGCCCCCTCACAATTTTGGGCTCATGACGCAATTGAAGGGGATGATTGTAACGAATAAAGATTAAGATTATTTGGTCAGAATCAATCATATAAGTAAATATGACCGATCTGATACGTACTTTGATATTGGTTATGGTAGTGACGACGATGAGGATGATGCTTATGATGAAGATGATGACAATGACGAGAAAATTGATGATCATGGAAGTGATGATCATGATGGTGGTTGTTGTTATTGTGGCGGTGGTGATGATGATGATACGGTCAACGACTGCGACGACGGTAATGATTAAGATAATGACGATATCATGGTAGATGTATATCTTTTGCTGTGACTTATCATTGCAGTTTCAGCAAATTTTGCTTCTGCCATAATCTTTGGCATTACATCATTATCATTGTTATTAGGAAACTCCTTTTCAAATGTTATTGCTACCATGGTAACAAAGAAACCAACTTTCTTGAGATAAACATAAGATAATATCATAATAATTATGATGATAATGAAAAAGAAGAATCCGAGAATCCAAGAGAGGAGAAGCTTGCGCAATGATCATCTCAACTATTTGACCAGTTAATTATCGAGTAGAATTTGATTATTAATTTGATTCCTTTAATTATTCCTTTGATTAAATTTAACCATCATAAACGAAACTTCTAACTTTGTACAAAACAACGTTAAGTCTCATATTTGTTTGTCGGGTGTAATATTCAATTGATTTCAAAAGGCAACGCGAAAAAAAATCAAGTTATGTCTGAAAATTAGACTAGTTCCGGGACATCCCCGAAAATCGAAACGCCGCACCGACACCAGTGTAATGCCATGCACGTGGACTAGTCGCAGATTGTTACAACATAATCTAAAAATATATTTTTTCCGTTCGAAAAAAACATCTAGCTGAAATACATAAATAAGAGAGTAGCCCAAAGGTGGAGGCAAATCAAGTTGGTAGAGGATCAGGTGAACCAAGTTCTAAAATTTTCTGTGAAGAAGAATATAATTTAACAACCATGGTGTCGATCAGGGTAAGGACTTTATGAAGGAGATTTTCAACTTCTTAAACTTTTATTTTAAGATGTCGCTCTTATCATCTTGGAGCAGTGAGATGCTCTGTAGTATTGTGTGTGCATTTTGTTTGGTTACATCTAGTTTGTTACTTATTTCTGGCAGTGTAAAACCAAAACTTATATCAATAGAATTTACTAAATGCTCCCGCTGTTTTGGAGAAAAATTCTACTTATATTGGCCCTATATAAAATGTACATCTTTACATCAGACACGTCAGATGGTATATATGTCTTGTTAATATAGAAGTCATGACAGTTCAAGTCTTGTTTCATTTGCCTTTGCTTTAGGAGTGTTTGAGAAGAATTTGAATGGATGTAGCTCTACGAATCAGTTTTTTTTTTGCAATGAGTGTTTTTCAAATAATATTATTTGAATTTATATTGTTATTTAGTTTGCTTGTAACAGGTTTAGAAATGATTGGTATAACATACTTCTGAAAAGCATACAGACTTGATCATCAGTCAGTTAGAGATTTTACAAATACTTTCTTTTAATCAAATGAACCTAGTATATAACGAGCTATTACGACGATCGAAAATGTCTTATTTTGCAAGAGAGGACAGGCATAGGTCCTAGATGTTACAAGTACAACTAGAATGATTATGTTAAGAAAAAAAAACAAACAAAAAAAAACAAAGAAGAAGGGAAATTCACATTATTTTTGTTTTGTTTTTAAAATAAAATAACATATAGGCCTATTATAATTTATTGTTCATGAAATTAAACATTACCCATAGGTGGAAAAATATGATTTATTGAATTCGTGCAGAGCAATATTTTTTTCTTTCATGTCTTTATATTTTTATATTAGCTTTGGGTTCAAGCAACTATATATTTGCCTCAACTCTTGTTATTGTTATGTTCTCTGCACTGGATATTGTTGTCTTACTATATACATGCAAATACAGAGCTAATATTTTTCCCAAATATAGCATTTTTAAAGAATATATACACTTTTCAGATAATATTGCAAGGAGATTCGAAAAAACCCGGGAAAATCCGTAAATTCTCGACCGAGCTCTGTCCCTGTTCCTCAAAGCCCCACCCATTGGCAATACTCATCCTCTCCCTAATAAATACTGAGCTCGGATCCCCTCTTTTGTGAATCTTGTTCTATTTTTAACCACTTCCCTTTTTGAGGAGAGGACTAGAGTCTATTTATCGAGTGCGGCAGCGGCGAAGTCTCTCATTGAAAGAATCATTTGCGATCGTGCGGGCTCGTGGCGTACCTTCCCGTTGAAACATCTCCCAAATTGTAAGCAAACACGGAGGAAAATGTCTTAAAGACTCCAACACCAAGCTAATAATTTCTTAATTCTCTCCTTTTTCACCCATGTCCTCCTTGATATTCAGAAATCAACATCGCAGATCCTTATGTTGTGTTATAGAATATTTTCTGATTATTTTTTTTTCATACACGCTCATTTCATATATTAAGATAATGCGTACGATAGCCCTACGATAGATTTGTCTCGGAAAATCGCTTTGAAAATGCTAACTTTCGTGGAATTTTGAATTTTAAAAATATCTTTTCTGACAGGAAATGGTACACAAGGGATTGATCGTGACGCTGTGCTTACTGGTGGCGTTCCATGACTTAGCCGATGCTGCACGAAACAGGAACAAACCGAGGAGAAACAGACTCAACAAACAAGTCAAAAGGCAGAGAAACTCGGAATCAAACTCGGACAGGATGGAAGGACGACAAACAGACACTTGCGCTGACCTGAACAAGAAGGTGTTGAAGTTGAAATATGACAGAGAAGTTGACTCGAATAGTTCAGCCAGTTTTGTGATGTGGCCTACGCCCGCACGGCCCATCAGACACGGAGTTGCTTTCCCCTCACCTACACCCGCAAGGATAAGCACGTGCCCCACTGTGCCGTAAGTTCAAATTGTTTTTCATACGTGTGGTGTTAACCGGGGTACATAGAGGACCACACCAGTTATGTACACCGGTGTTAAATTGGTGGTGTTAGTTTTACACCTATAATGGGTTTTATTACAACACCTATGGTTGTTACATTTACACTTTTGGTGTTATGTTCAATCTCTAGGGTGTTATTTTAGCACCTCAGGGTGTGGTCTTCTATTAACACCAATTGGTGTCAGTTTTAACACCACAGTTTTTACAGCGTACTTTCATGCTTTCTCCCCTTCTCAAGAGCGTGAAAAGGGGGTTTAACACTACCTTACTCTTTTAAGCGTGATTAGATATGCATATACTAAATTTTCTAATATACGATAGAAGATTAGGAAAGGAGGATAAAAGATGAGAAAAATTGAGATTGAGGATCGAATAATGATAATGAAGGGGGCAGAAGTAACAGAGGAAGGCTGGAGCAAATGAAAGAGATAAAATTTGGTTAACTTCCAACGGACAATATACATCAGATTATTGTCAGCTAGAATTGTAAGAGTATTAGGAAATACTTTCGACTACCCTCGCATACCAGGGCCCTTACGTGATTTTACGCAAGCCATTACGTCACCACCGAGGGAATCCCCTTTTAGAAGGGACCGCGTACGTTACCACTTCCACCCACCCCCGAAAATAATGGAACACGCTATTAAGTTTAGAAATAGAAAATAAGATATTCTAGTAGTCGCCGCATTAACAACAAAAATGTTGATTTGTATAAAATCTATTTCCGCTTTATTCAAATGGATATAAAACGTTACCCCCCCCTTTCATTTTTTTCCTCCATGAATTTGATTTCACATTTCCATTGTTAATATAATATACTTTGAAAAATATAATCTTTAAATGAAATTTACAAAGAATTCTAATGAGCGCGATTTATCTTTTTAGATGGAAAGAAATATTTTCATTTTACCCCATTTATTTCTTTACATGCAGTGAAAGTTATTTTTTTTACAGAAATATCAATCAAATCGAAATATGTGTATGAAGCCAGTCAGCTATAACTATAATAAATTAAGCTATTATTTCATCATTCGACTTTGTGAAATTTTTTGTAAGTAATGGAAAAAAAATAATTCATTGATCTTCAATCATTCATTCATAGTACCCTTATAAACGACAGTCAATGCTCTATATACCCCGTTGCGTTCTTGGGCGGGTGGGCTGACCTCAAAAACCCGCAACCCTTCTATCCTTTTGATGCAAACATGGGGGTGCATCCGCCTTGTCGTATTTTCAGTTATCTGACAAAAGACCGTGTACGTTGCATGGGCATTCTTTTTTTTTAGTGACGTCAATTAAGTTATAAATTGAACTGGTAGACAAAAATTCAAATGTAGATACGAGCTGATATATAAATACATTTTATTGTTCGATGGTGGGTGTGTTAGAGGTGATATCAAATCGGTACATTTCATTTCATGCCTTATTTAAAATATGTCAAAGGGATTTTTCCTCTCTCTCTTAAAAACTATGGACAACATTTATTTGACCTTCTCAAAATCTGAGCTGTAAGGTCTGAATTATCAACCATGTCTGTGATGGTGATAACATGAAACCCTGAAAATTTTCGCCTAAAATTTTGTTTAGTGCTTGAAAAGTGACGATGTATAAGTGACAAATCTATCCCACTTTCATTCCATATACTATGTGTTACAATTAGAGCAACCGAGCAGAGAAATTAAACGATGATATTTCAGTCACATAAGAGTCTGCACGAAAGTGCTTGTTTATATTAAATAGGCCTATGCAATATATTTTAATCATAAAAATAAGACCCTGTAATGTTGAAGTAGCAAGTGTTCTCCACATATGAAATTAGTTTTTCGTGAAACGTGTATATAGTCTAGAAACAGTATTGTCCAATGACTCGTGTTAAGTATAGAACACAAACAGATCAGCCAAGAGTGGCGTGTTATTGTTTTCAACAATGCATGTGCGTTGAGCAAAGGTCTATAAAATAGTCTACCATTGATGCCCCATTTGCCTTTTAAATGCTAATATATTACAAATAAATGGATTCCCACTTTCACCGTTGTAGGGTGAAATAGAAATAGAGTCAAATGATACCACATTAGTTTTCTCTGACAGATTCTTTCAAAGCTTAGGCCCCTTTTGACTCTCTTAGATTCTTTCAAAGTAATCACATATATTACATTTTACACATAATTACAAGTTGAAATGCATAAAAATGGGAAGATATCACTATTATATTTGGTCAGTATTAGCTGATTGGTAATCTGTAGCAGGTTGAACATGTAATATAATATTTAGACAGATCTTTGAATATGCTGGGCTTATACGTTAAAATCCCTTCCCATCAAGGGATCACGTCACTGCTTGAAAATGCTAATTTTCACTTTGCGCAATGAGGGTCTAACTTAAAGACTAAGCCCCTTTCCGGACAGAAAAGGGAATTTCCCTATTCGAAGAGTCCTTTGAGAGGGCACACACAGGTGACAGGAATGGTAGACTCACTGAATAATGATTACAAGCATTGGATCAATGAATGCACAACCAAAGACGATTGTTATTGACTGAAAGGAATGGAGTTTGGAGAGAAAGGAGGATAAGGGAGGCTCGCGGGGGGGGGGGGGAGGGTAAGTCAACACGTAGATAAGAAATTGATAACCCCTTTTTAACCTATAGATGAAGGTAATTATTACGAGTAATCAATTAATGGAAACAATGACAATTTTACAGCAATAAGTATATCAATTATATAATGTTGTTCGTATAATATCTAGGTATGCTATGATTTAACATAAAAATACCGTTATGTTACAGAAAAAATAAGATTTTGCAGGAAGCAATAACAGAATTAATCTGTAAATTCATAAAACAGGAATTTTTGTGCAATTTAACAGAACAGGTCTGTTTAAAAATGGGAAAAGTGTGTTTTATTCAAGGAAATCTGTGAGATTCCACATACCAAATACCAATTTCTGTAAGATTACACAATCCGGTAAGATGACAGGTGTTCTCGAGACTCTGCTTCAGGCACTTATTTTATTTCATATAAAAGATAAATTTTCTTACAGTGTAGATGCATAAAATTAAAAAAATTAGAGTAATAATTGTATGTATCTCTCTATATTTCTATTTTAATTGACAGGCTGGAACCAAACGTGGACGGTGACAGGTGGCCAAGAGTAATCATGGTGGCAAGGTGCGAATGCCAACATTGCTACCTTGGATCTAGAGCCCAGAGAATAATACCGCAGACCAACGACAACGAAAACGAGAACTGCCCAGCCGATGAGACCCCCAACCCAGCCGGCTACTGTCGGCCGATCGAAAGGGACATCGCCGTCCTGAGGAAATCGGGCTGCGCAGGTGATTTTGCGCAATACACATGGGGCACGGAGCGGGTAACTGTTGGATGCGAATGTGTGATTGGGCCTAGGCCCTAAAGTATTTCCACCAGTAAATACAAACATAAGATATGAATTCCAATGTTTGAGATTTCTCCGGAAATATTCCCAAAAACTTTTGATGAAAATCGACCGTTTGAAAACGAAATATTGTACGTCTCTGTTGTCGTATTGGGAAATTGTTTACTGAAATGCTTTTTGATAAAATATTGATATATTTTATTGAAGATATTTATATAGTCTTTCACTGAAAGATAGAATCGCAGTACTAAGCACACCAAAGAAAAAAATGCACTTTTTATATTATATTATCTATAGAAATGAGAAATTGGATAAACAATGTTCTTATTTCTTTCATCCGACCAACACATAGAAATGAAAATATCGCAGCTTATCAATTATTATTTTCTATTTGTAACTCTCACTGAGAAATTGAGAAAAATACGAATCAGTTAGAATAACCATATTTCATTTGGAAGTTGGAACAAACATAAATGCTTCGAATGAAAATTGGAACTGCGTAGAAACAAGACTTTCATGTACCAAATGACTATACATTAAATGTCCATTAATTTATATTTTGGGGGTGCAATTTGCTGAGAAATAATAAGACTAATTTTTCATTTTTTTCTCAAGATTTTGAAATTGGATACCAGCATGTAGTTTTCTTATTCTGTTCTATGTTTTCAAAATTGTATTCATGATTCGAATCCCTCCGTGTTTTATATGTTCATCTATTTATTGTCATTTTATATATCGTATAATCACATCAATCATGAAACGAAACTGATACAAATTCCTGATTTTTATTGCAAGATTTGAATCACATTTCGAAAAACGTGACACACTCACAATCATTCTCTTTAATGTCGTGTAAAAAAATCATTAAGAAGTGTAAAAATAAAAATAATGTTAGGCTTGTTGCTTTAATTGTTTATGATCTTGTACCTTTTGATATTTATCAGGAATAAATATTTCGGCAATATCATACTGAACACGAAATTACTGACGCAAGTTGACAAAAGAAACAAGGATCACCCGAACTTTAAAAGGAATAATTGATTTTGCTTTTGATTGGTGGGGTGGGGGCACTCACAATAGTGTTAGTGTTCCATAAATGCAAACGGAACATTCTGATATGGTAGTTGTTTTAGATCTTTCATGTTTGGTTTGAAATTCACATTTTCTCTTTCCATCGTGTCAAATTTTTGTAAGCTATTTATCAATCACCTTGGTTGTTGCTGGTAAACAATCTATATTTCTGTATTACAATGTGCCTATGTTTTATTTATATCATATAGAAAATTTTTGTGTACATTTCATTATTTTGTTCGCTTATACATCTCTGTACGAGATATGCCGCGTCGTTTTTGGCACGGATTGAAATATGTTTATAAAACACCAAAGTCATTGGAGTTACTTAAGTATTCACGTTTTAGTGGACTTAAAAAAAGATGTTTATTTATTAAATTATATTCTGTAAAAAATCATAATGATTGTGTATAAAGGCAACGGGTCGTTCCTTTAACGTAAGGTAACAAAATAAAAACAAGACAAACACAAACATATTGTAAGCCCGTGTCGGGTATTTTACTTGAAAATACTTCAAAGTTTCGATTTTGTTTGTACATATATTATGATTATTTCTGATAGTATTTGTACAAACCGATCTTTTGCTAAAACAACGAAAGATGAGAGAAAAATGTCATTACATTATGTTTTGTTTGGTATTCACCATTGTTTTACAAGTTTCGATTTTGTTTGTATAACGATACAGAAAATGTGTATAATGCTAAAACAAAAGTAAAAAAAAGTTATACAAATATATATGAAATCCAAAGAAGATACAATATATCATTGACAAAAACTGTACCGTTGTCATTAACGCAGCTTTTCAAATACTATAAGCGATACTATTAAACCAATAAATTGATATTGTTTTATTATTGGCGATATCACGTGAGCCATAAAATCATAGCAAAATGCGTGCATTCACTTTAATGTTTTATTGTGTTCATAGAATTTACGTAAGTTGGGAGGTGTCACTCTTTTGCACAATAATTTTTCTATATTTTTTGCACATTAGTTCTGCCCAAGTCATGTAGGTATACGCGTTAATTACGTTCTAATTATACAAAATAGTTATTGAACTGGTTGCGAATTTGTAAAGTGCTTTCAATAATAAATGATACAGACAAAGGCATCTCGTTAAGAAATAACGTGAACTCCAAATTTGAAGAGAAACGCATTATATTATCATGATTGTGCGGGGTTTTTCCATTCCAGTTTGTTCATCGTCATGTCTGTACGTCTTTGAATTTCTGTTAATTAGTATTTGGTGTATAAAATATTTTGTTAATGCCTTAGGGTGCTATAGTATAAAGAAACCCGAATATATTGAAATGGTTGTGACTTCGTCCTATCAATGATAAATAATAAAAATGGCAAATGCAAAGCTATCTTATTACAAAAAAAGATAAAGATAAACGCAAATTTAAAGTTAACGCATTCATACTTTATCACAAGATACTGTATTTAAAAAAAAACGTGTTTTAATATAAAAATTACAACTTCATATTTCTTATGACATGTAACTTATTGCTGGTCTACTTTTTAAGTTTGATTAATAATGTTAATTTTCATTTTTTTTAAAAATACTTTCACGATGTTAGAAATTGCATTTTGTAATAATTATTGTTTATGACATGTAACTTATTGCTGGTCTACTTTTTTAGTTTGATTAATAATGTTAATTTTCATTTTTTTTAAAAAAATACTTTCACGACGTTAGAAATTGCATTTTGTAATAATTATTGCTGAATTACAAAAAAAAAATCTTAAGCGTATACTACAAATTTTTATTCTTAAAAAAATGTTTTGATATATTGTAAAATCATGATGATGTTTTTCAGGTAGCTGGGAATTTGTTAAATTATATGCTCTAAATCAATGCTTGGTGTATGGAATGCTTTTTGATGTCTGAAATGTCTTGAAATAAAGTTATTTCAAACTTAAACAATATTGTTGAGTATTTACATGTACATTGCATTGAAATAATATTCAGAGGACGGATTCTTTGAGTTAAAGATTATCGTACATACAGTGAGAAAATATGCAAGCAATCAACT